>NC_137784.1:38550701-39828063 GCF_963455305.1 Plecotus auritus
TTTCTTTCCTTTAAAAAATCTTGCCTCTGCAGACTAGAAATAAACATATAATAACAAAAAATGTTTGAGTCCCAATTTCAATGTCCAACAGTTCTGAGTCCCTGTTTCAATGTCTTTAAAGACCAAAGGTAACTGAATGGTGTTTTAAATGAATACAACTCTAGCATCCTGAGGTTCCAGTTATATAAATGTATTTGTTTACCAGTAGGTTTGTGAAACTGGTTCTTTGTATGGGGAGCAGTCCTTTTTCACACATCTGTATATTTTCAGAAGTGGTGGAAATTGGCAGCTGGGGTACTTTCAGTCTAGATTGATATGTCAGACCCCAGATAAAATGCAGAATATTATATAGTTTCACTTTATAAATGGTGGTTAAATGGAACTTTTCAAGCCATTTTTATAGTTGTGATGCACAAACTTAAATAAGTGCTTCTATCAAAGTATTCCTTCAGTAAAATGTGTATAGTTTACTGCCCATGATGAGAAAAAGTAAGCATTTATCATTGGTCTTATTTGAATGATTAGAATGAGATTCAATGCCCATATCTTAAGATTTCAGTTATCTGCAGTGCCATTTTCACCCTTTTAGAGTCACACGCAGGGAGTGTGAACATCGTTTAATCAGGGGTGGTTTATTATCCAGTTTGCCTTACCCTTAATCTGTTCACAGCTATTTATTTACTAATGATTTTTTATAAGAGTTATAGAAAAGGAAAATGAAGTGTTTGCTCTTCATTTATTAAATGATTGTAAACTCGAGTTTTTCATAAAAATAAAATTCCATTGTTTTAAAAATATCTTTATTGTTGAAACATATGTCTCCTTTTCTTACCCAATGACCTCTTCTAGCCCACCCTTCAGGCTTTCGCCACCCTATTGTCTGTGTCCATGGGTTATGCATATATGTGTACAAGTTCTTTGGTTGATCTCTTCCCATCCTGTTTGCAACTCCATTGCTTTGAGTATCAGCAGTACCTGGACCAGAATGGTCATCAGTTTGAAAACAGGCATGACAAAAAAAATGATTAATTTCTGTAGAAAATGAACTATATGTTAATAAACACTGACTTTATAATTATTCAAAGTGTATACATTTTGGGAAATATAAACATATATATATATTTGTAGAGTTTTGTAAAATATATTTTAAATATTTATACAAAACATTTATTTCAATCATGTTCAGTTTAGCATTATATCAGTAACACCTGAAAGACACATTACCTGCTTCATGTGCACCATGATTTTCGCCAAGGTGCATAATATAAATGATTAGAAGAATGAAAGGTAAATTTTCCATAATGTCCAATACAGACACTTGTCTTTATTTGTTTTTGGCAAAATTGTCAAATTATTATCACAGAGATCTGATTATTCAAAGACTGATTCACTTACTCATCACTTCCTAATTCTAATTGTTCATTCCTTTTCCTGCCATGGAGATATTCTAAACTTACAAAGGAATGAAGTCATGTCCATTCTCAGTCTATAGGTAGAACCCATACCTAATATCAGTGAAATATCATGAATGCTTACCTTTATAGTAGGGGAAAAGTGTAAATCTTCATTTTTGTAGTATAGAAAATAGAAACAATAATATTAATGTTTGAATATTCTACAATCCTATACAATAAAGAGGTAATATGCAAATTGAACATCACGCCCTTGCATAAGATGGCCACCACAAGATGGCTGGCAGGTGAGGGCAGTTAGGGGTGACCAGGCCAGCAGGGGAGGGCAGTTGGGGGTGACCAGGGCAGCAGGGAGGGTAATTGGGGGCAACTGGGCCTGCAGGGGAGGGAGGGCAGTTGCAGGGACCAGGCCTGCAAGGAAGGGCAGTTAGGGGTGACCGGACTGGCAGGGGAGGGCATTTAGGGGGGAACAGGCCTGCAGGGGAGGGCAGTTGGGGGCGACCAGGCCTGCATGGGAGGGCAGGCGAGTGGGTGGGAACCAGCAGTCCCGAATTGTGAGAGGGTGCAGGCTGGGCTAAGGGACAACCCCCCCCCACCCAGTGCACGAATTTGGTGCACCAAGCCTCTAGTTATATAATATAAAGTTATATATTAGACTATCAAATGTAATGTCCAGAGGGCTTAACCCCTTTGCTTAGTAAAAAGAAATAATCATTTTGATGTTCTAAGTTATGTTACCTAAAGGTATATTTTGATCATTTAAATTAATGAATATTTTCTTCTTAGACATGCACTCTTCAATGAGGCTCTCACTTGAAATCAAATCTTTGATTTCAGTTTGATTGTTCCACAAAATAGGACCTTCCTGACAAGGGAGTACAACTACAGGTATGAGCTTGACTCAATGTACAAATTTTACACAGTCAATGAATGTTTGTTTTCTCTTAATTTATTTGAGGAAAGTTATATAATAAGGTGAGGTTAAGAATCACATTTTATGAACCTATTCATCCAAATTAAGATGTTTTCTTTTAAAAGGAGCATAGGGTAAATGTATATTCAAACCAAATAGATATAGCAGTTTTAATTATTAGACTTGGAGGTCTAGTGAGTATTGTTTGATATTTCACACCTTGTCTAACTAGACTGATTTTTATTGTTGTAGGTTTTTAAAGTAAGCCTACTATTTAGTTGATGCAGTTGAAATTAATAGAATTCCATAGTATTTGGTTTTTATTCTGAATTTTGCACTATCATATTAGGATGCAAGGATTTATGCAATATAAAATAATAAGGACATTAAATAGTAATTGTACATGAATTAGAACTGTTAGTAACTTTCTGCAGATGAATAACTTGCTCAGAAAGTAGGGGACTGCTTACTGGACTTCTGGAGGTCTCTTCCACTTCTCATTTTTCTATTCAGGCTTCCTCTTGGTTAAAAGTATGAAATGATAATTTATATACATTATGTAAAAAAAAAATTTAAAAAGATGTCTAGATTCTAGCCTTTTAACTTTTACTCCTTTATATTAATTACCTTTACCGATATAGTTCTCTATTATCAGTTTTATATGGTAACATATACCATAATTATCTTATATAATAAAAGAGTAATATGCAAATAGACTGAATGGCAGAACAACTGAACAACCAATCAAAATGTAATATGCTAATGATATGCTAAGGCTGCTCAACCACTCTCTATGATGTGGACTGACCACCAGGGGTCAGATGCTCCAACCAGTAGGTTAGCTTGCTGCTGGGGTCTGGCCAATGGGGATTGAGCTAGATGGGCCGGACATGCCCTGGAGCCCTCCTGCAGCCTCTCCCTGGCCCGATCATTCACCAGTGGGGTCCCTCAGCCTGGCCTGCACCCTCTCACAATCTGAAGCCCCTCGGGGGATGTCTGAGAGCCAGTTTGAGTCTGATCCCGCAGGCCACTCCCCTTGGGAGGGTGCAGACACAGGGCTCATGGCTGGCGAGCACTGCTGTGGGGACTGATTGGGCACTGCTGTGGGAACTGATTGGGCGTGGGCTGTGGCAGGCACAGTGGGGCCGGGATGAGCGGAGCAGCAGGTCGGAGCTGCAGGCAGTGTTGGACTGTGAGTTTTGGCCCAATCACTGCAGGCCACCCAGAGGGCCACCTCCCGTGCATGAATTTGTGCACCAGGCTTCTAGTTTGAAATATAAAGCATGGGGTACATGTACAAGAGCAACTATAAAATTAAAGCCTTCTCCTAAATATTATCATTTGGAAAATAACTTAGAGATTTTCTGAATTTTTCAGTTAAATACTGTATGTCATTAATTATTGAATATCTGTCATGTAAGCTATCAGAATAAGTTTCATTATCATATGGCACAGGCTTTTCTGCTTTAAAAATCAAAGTTTATTTTAGCAGTAAATGTTAGCTTACAACTTTCCAGCTTTACAGTAGACAGTAATAAAGTGTACTCACTGCTTTAATCCCTGATTTGATAAGCCAGGGTAGTACCTGTGTTCTACTTCAGACTTTTATAAAGATGCCTAGTTATTTTGGGGCAACATAATATTTCATCTTTACTAGCATACTCAGTTTGAGTGTAACCATAGGCTGTTATAAGCCTACTCCCAGAAATGAAGGGACATATAAATTAACTGCATATACTGGACAGCATATATATATATGGCACACTTAAGAGGAAATAACCATTTTGAACAAAATAAATAATGATATCTTCTTCTTAATATGTTTTAGAAAAGTTAGAAAAAGCAGTTTAAAAGTTTGGTTAGTTTGTCAAAAGTTAGGTCATGCCATTGTGATATGAAGAGCCATAGGTTAATAATGGTAGAGTCAATAGCATAAAAATTAAAGTCTGATTCATTTTAAAGATATACAGTTTATATATATACTAGAGGCCTGGTGCACGAATTTGTGCATGGGTGGGGTCCAGCCAGCCCGCCCCAATTGGGCCAAGCTGGCTGGGGGAAGGGGCAGCGAGCGGTTGGCCGGCTGGCCCCACCCCCTTATCAAACACCTGGCCAAACTCCCAGTCGAGGCGACAATTTGGATATTAGCCTTTTATTACCAGTATATTACCAGTATATGTGTGTATACACACACACACACACATATATATATATATATATATATATATATATATATATATATATATATAATTTTTAAAACATTTAGGACCAAGTGAAAGGAAACTTTTCAACTTCATAAACATTTTAGTTTAAAATAAAGTCTTGTTTATGCTACCTTTGTCTAATCTAATTTACTGTGATCATTGTACAGGAGTGAATTAAATTGTAACAATGTAATGGTATTTTTATATTTATGGACTCAAATATATTCTTTCCCTTCAAATCCCAATTTCATAATCTTTTTGGATAACTACAATAATTTGCTTTTGTAAACTGTATAAAATACCAGGTTTGTTAAAGGAGTAAATAAAAATGTTTCGCTTTTGAATGATTCTAAAATAAAAGGAAATAAAAGATTGAATTTATTTATAATAGTTTGCATTTCACTTAATCTTCATTTTCCTTCAGGATTGAATGATCTTTAGCTTTCAAAAATTAACACTTAAAAGTTTTCATCCTTACTTGCACCTTAATATTGATATTAGTAGCCCCTTCATCAGCTACTAGTGTATATAATACAGATATAATATAAAAGTATAAGGCAAATGAACAATGAAATTTTCTCCTGCAATTACTAAAAAGACAATTACAATGAAGCCAATATTCATAGGTAGACCTGGAATTGTTTCACTGCTTTCACAGAAATTAAATCCATCTTCTTTTGGTCATTGTCAATGTGTACGAGCAATTGATATGGTACATTGGCTTCACTATAATTAGAGACTTCATCACCTGGGGTCAATTTTCATTGGTAGTCCATCTCAAAACATAACATTTATTGAGTATCTTATTTTGAGGCCCAAAGTCACTGTAATCAGAGATTATTATGGATCACATTTGGCATAGGTGAAAAATGAATGTAACTTCTCATGAACATTTATTTAATAAGGCACTTTAAATGCATAACAGAGAAATACTCTCTGATAATGAAGTTTTTTAAGCCAAATAACTCTTGACTGTTATTTGGATACAAATGAAAAACTGTGTGCTTACTTGTATTTATTTTATTTTTTTATTTTATTGATTTGTTACAGAGAGGAAGGAAGAGGGATAGAGAGTTAGAAACATCGATGGGAGAGAAACATCGATCAGCTGCCTCTTGCACACCCCCTACTGGGGATGTGCCCGCAACCAAGGTACATGCCCTTGACCGGAATCAAACCTGGGACCCTTCAGTCCGCAGGCCGATGCTCTATCCACTAAGCCAAACCGGTCAGGGCTGTGTGCTTACTTTTAATTGTTATAGTAATGTGACTATTTCATTAAAGGCAATGATTAATGGTTGGATACCAATGAGCATGATTGCATTTGCCTTCTCCAAAAGAAACTTGAGTGTTGTCATTCATTTTGAGATGGTTGGAAACATTCACCAGTCTAGATGGCATAGTGAAATTGTACCTATAAAAGCAAAAGGAAGGATGGAAAGAGCAATGAATTGTTTCCCTGGCAATGAGGTTTGGTGATAAAATGTTTCCAGGTGCCTGTAATCCATACAGTATTTGATTGGAAGAATTAGGTTCTGGTAGACACTGCCCATTGACGTCTGTAGATGAACAGTTTTTTAAATTGGCAACTTCCATCATGAGTGGGCATAACGACTGAGAACTGCTGCTGCTTGCTAGATTTTCAGCAGCAGTCAAGACAAGAGGCTGCTGTCGCCAAAAATCAGTTGGACAAATCTTGTAGCAAAGGGGCAAGTTGATACTGTGCAGGTACACCTCCTGACAGGCCATCCCAAGGGAACTTGTAGGCGGGGAACAAGGTGGAGAAAGCAAGGAGTTCAAAGGAGAGGGAGCCCCTCCACTAGAAGTCACTGGAGAAGAGCCACTGCTTCCACCTGTGAATGACAATTCAGTCAATGAACTTGATGTCCCTACTGAATCACTAATCATGTCCACAGCTATCCCTGCTTCATTCTTAGGTTAGGTTTTCTAGCATGTTTTTTTTTAACTTCTTTGAGAAAGAATATGCTTATTCCTCTGACCAAAGTTGAATTTGTATCTCTACTACTACCACTATTACTCTTAGCACTACTATTATGTATCATGTATCAGGCATTCACTATGTTCAAGAGCTGTGCTAGGCAATATTTATCCAATGAATTACAAAGAAGCCCAATTAAGTATGACCCAGAGCCAATTACCCTATATAATAAAAGCCTAATATGTTAAGTGTCTGGTCATCGGGTTGTCCGTTCAACCAATCAAAGCGTAACATGCTAATGATATGCTAAGGCCGTTCAACTGCTTGCTATGACATGCACTGACCACCAGGGGCAGATGCTCTGACTGGTAGGTTAGCTTGCTGCTGGGGTCTGGCCGATCGGGACTGAGCAAGACAGGCCAGACACGCCCTGGAGCCCTCTTGCAGTCCCTCCCCAGCTGGCCAACCTCCAGCATCCCTCCTCAGCTCCGATGGTGCACTGGTGGGGTCCCTCGGCCTGGCCTGTGCCCTCTTACAATCAGGGACCCCTTGGGGGATGTCAGAGAGCCAGTTTTGGCCCGATCCCACAGGCCAGACTGAGGGACGCTGGGCCTCTAGTATCTTATAAATATAAACTAGATTTTTTAAACTAAAAAAATTACTAAAGTTCCTTTTCCATTTTTAATTTTTATTGAATAAACATAACAAAGAACGTGAAAGACCTATATACTGAAAATTACAAAACTTTATTATTATTATTTTTGGGGTATAAAATCCTTTATTAGGACCTCAGAGAGATAAAATGCATTTACTAATAGTACCTTTCAGTCAGACAAAATGGACTTCTACAGAACACTGAAAAGCTTAATGGCATTGTCATCTCAGCAAAAGCCAAAAATAGAGGAAGATTTATCCTTAAGAGGTGAGTGGCTATGGCTATTTTCTAATTGTGTAGACTCCCCAATAAATTTACAGTGAATCCATAGTTTCTAAAAGAATTACATCAGCAGAAATGATACCAATTTGAAAATTACAAAACATTATTAAAGGAGACTGAAAAAGACACAACAAAATGGAAAAATATCCCATGTTCATGGATTGGAAGAATCAACATAGTTAAAATGGCCATCTTACCCAAAGCAATATACAGATTTAATGTAATCCTCATCAAAATTCAAATGTAATTTTAATTGAATTTATTGAGGTAACATTAATATATACAGGTTTCAAGAGTACAACTCAATAAAACAGTGGTTCTCAACCTTTTTAATGCCGCGACCCTTTAATACAGTTCCTCATGTTGTGGTGACCCCCAACCATAAAATTATTTTCGTTGCTACTTCATAACTGTAATTTTGCTACTGATAATGAATCGTAATGTAAATATCTGTGTTTTCCGATGGTCTTAGGCCCTACAGCAGTGGTTCTCAACCTGTGGGTCACAACAGGGTCGCCTAAGACCATCGGAAAATACAGATATTTACATTACGATTCATTAACAGTAGCAAAATTACAGTTATGAAGTAGCAACGAAAATAATTTTATGGTTGGGGGTCACCACAACCTGAGGAACTGTATTAAAGGGTCGCGGCATTAAAAAGGTTGAGAACCACTGCAATAAAACATCATCTGCACATTGCCCCAAGCAAAATCTCTTTTTGTTTCCCTTACCCCACTTTTGTCCACGTCCATCTATCCCCCACCCCCTTTCCCTCTGGCCATCACCACGCTATTGCCTGTGTCTATGTGTTATATGTTTTTTGTTTTGTTTTGTGGTTTTTTTTTCTTCTTAATCCCTTTACCTTCTTCCCTCCAGTCCTCCAAACCCCCTCCTTCTTGACTAAATTAAACAAATAAGTTGTTTGGGATTCTATAGAAAGCAACAGTCTGATAAAAAAACCAGTACATATGAAAGTAATCTTTACAAATTTAAACAGTACAATATATAGATGATGTATTATAGTCTTATGCACCCGAATCCTATAAAATTTTATTAACCAACTAGTGGCCTGTTGCACGAGATTCATGCACTTGGGGGGGGGGGGTGTCCCTCAGCCAGGCCTATGCCCTCTTGCAGTCTGGGGCCCCTTGGGGGATGTTTGCCTGCCAGCTTAGGCCCGATCCCCCCTGTTACAGTCCTGGGCTCTTGCAGTCCGGGACCCCTCTATCCTTACCCCCTCCCCCCATGTAGCGGAGCCGGGGGAGAGACTCCTGCCACTGCTGCTGTGCTTGCCAGCCATGAGCCCAGCTTCTGGCTGAGTGGTGCTCCCCCTGTGGGAGTGCACTGACCACCAAAGGGCAGCTCTTGCGTCAACTGTCTGCCCCCTGGTGGTCAGTGCCTGTCATAGTGACTGATCATTCCACTGTTTAGTCAATTTCCATATTAGGCTTTTATTATACTAGTATAGGATGTCACCCAATAAATTCAATAAAATAAATAAGTATATGTTTAAATGCATTAGATTTTTTCATACATAAAAATAGACTTTCATGGTACACTATATCAAGAGTTAAAGACACTTTTGCAGTTTAAAAAATATCAAGATGAAAATGAAAATATTTAAATCAGTATTGTCAGGTGACCTTTTATTGTTGCCTAGCATCTACTAAAATTAGGAATAATTATAAGGTTCACAAACATCTAAACTCTTCACTTATTTTTGTCTTTGAATTGAAAAGATTTGTTATTGACTGAACATAATCAAAATTTTTTTTGTGTGTGTGTTACTGTTGTTTTTCTATTTTATGTACATGGACTAATCCTTTATCAACAGGGTGGCAAATATATTTTATACCTAAACATTTAAAATTATTTTAAAAAATTGGTACCCATTTTCTTTGCAATTTAAGAGTATTGTGGACATCTTAAATAATTAAGAAAATGTGCTTTTTAAATTATCAATTAATTATAATCAACTTTTTTTTATTTGTGCACTTTGTATTGACTTGGATCTTTTAAAAACATGCTGCCTTGATGCTATTAAAGTGATAATACAAAAAATATTTGTATGCAGTCTTCCAGACCAAATTAATATCGTCAATCCAGTGAAATATTTTGCCAAATGATTAGACTTCATCTCTTCACATTTCAATTTGTTGTTATGGTACTGTGTAAAACTCAACCTAACTGTAATATTGCTGATTTCTCAAGGTAATTGTAACCTAGAATTTATGTTCTAAAGCAAAGAACTTAAAAAAAAAACAAGAACTTTAATGAAGTAAAGACAAAAGGGACAAAATAATTCCTTGTCCCTTGTAAGTAAGCTCTTTTATATATTGTTAAATATCAGAGTAAATGAGGTATACATCCTTTCATGAGAAAGCCTGCATTGTCTAATTATGATTATTATTTAGTCATGTATTGTCCTACCTAAGAACAAATACATTATAAATATTTCAAATGCTTGTGGCAATTAAGCTAATTGAAATGGCTTAGTATTGTTTTTAAAATTTATTTTTCCAACTACAACAATAGAAAAAGTAGAGCTAAGTATGGTAAAACTTTTAATTAATTTAATTTAATTTAATTTAATGGAAGTCATTTTAACATGTGATAAATGTTTCTCATAAAACACAAAGTATTTATTTCCATATCTAACATATCTGCAAATAAGTCCACAAATGCACCACAGGCAGATTCTAAAGAATATGAATAGTAAGATGCTAAAGAATTTAAGTGAGATCTGGAGATCTCAAAAAGACAGAAGTCAATAAATTCACCATTACCATGTCTCTGCTCTTTTCCTTCACGCCAGCTCCTCTCCCTTTTTCCTCTTATCTTTTCATCAAGATAAATATATACCCACTTTCTTATAAACACACATTTTCTAACATGTACTTATCCCCTTGTGTAGTATTTGGTATAAAAGCTTTGCCTGTAGTTATTTCATTAACATTTAAAAAACAAATATTAGTAAAATGTTTCTTACTTTGTGTGTCTGAACCAAAAGTTTTAAAATCCAGAGTGAGAGAAGGCACCCATGGGTAGGTCTCTAAAAGCCCTTCCAATACACCCCTGGAAAAAGAGATTCAAACTTCAGCAAGTCCGGAATGTTTTTCCTGAAAATAATTATTTATGTAAACTTGTGAGTTATTTTGTTATGATTTTGAGGGGTGAATATCTGAAATATCATTCTTTTTATAGCTAGACTTGTAAATAAAATCCCAAGTAATTATTCCTTGAATATAAAACTCAGGAAGCTAGAATAGGCAATATCTTAAAAATGGATTGGGGAGGGAATGGGAGGAAGCAAGATTTTGGAGACAAAAAATCTAGGTCCATTTCCTACCATCTACTAGCTACAAAATTTAGGGCCTCTGAGTCTCTGATCCACACTTTCATTATCTGTAATACTTGTGAAAAGGGCTATGTAAGTATTAGATATAATTGTTATATTGCTTACTTGTTTCTTCCAGCATCTCTAAATCCCTTAGCAAAAGGATTCCTGTCTATTTTCAGTTTGGTAATCTATGAATTCAAAAGAGAGAGAAAGATAAAGTCAGTGCACTAGTAATAACACTGTCTCCATTGTTTTTAATGGTTATAAAACCATAAAACACTTTTCAACATGTACTTTGGCATGTTAAATAAATGCAAATGTATTTCTAAGTCAACTTTAGAATGGTTATTTTCTTTTTCTCCAGGCACATTGTTTTGCTCTTTTCTTAATCACAAGATCCACACAATGCACAATCAAACATGCCTTGGTAAAAATGCAATAAGACTATGTTGTGGTTGTTGTTTTTTTAAATCAAGGAAAATTCAATCCATATAGTGCAACTTTCCTCTATTCTGCAAGTCCCTCTGGGACCACCACTGCTTGTCAGGAATATAGTTAGCTTTACCTGCTGGTTTTGATAAGCTGTTACCGTGGTGAACTCCGTTTCTTCAAAGGAGAATGTTTTAACTCTTTCAGTGGGCAGGGACTGAATCCAGGACAGGCTGACTCTGCTGTCCTGCTCCATCACGTGCACACGGGGCTTGTACTTGTGCATGGACTGCAGAATGATCTGGAGGAGAAATGATCAAATACTGCCTAGAAATTGGCTTCCCCTCCCCAATACTGTCCTCCTCTCATCAGCACCCTCAATCTGCCTACACAGAAAAGTAAAGCTAAACCAAAAAGGCTAGTCACACACAAGGATTTTTCTCTGCCATTTTGCTCCAGGCAGGGATGCTCAGGGCTAAGGGATTTCTGCACCAGGGCATCAGAGCAATCAGTGATTCCATTTCTAGGGGCTTTTCCCTACTTCCAAATGTGGGTAACCATGTGATGTACTCAAGTGTCACTGGGATCTGACTGCCTGCCATAAATTCCTTGGGCTAATGGTAATCAATGGGCAACCACCTGACATTCTTCACCTCTTAATTTCTGGAGATTGCCTATTTCCTTGTGTGGCTGGCATAGGGCCAGACTGGGAAAGGGAGAGGAAGGGGTGCACCTGAGAAGCTCAAGATGGAGGTGACTTGAAAAGGCCATCTATGCAGGTGGCTGGAAAGGAGACTTCCAACACATCATGCCACACCAAAGATGTCCATCTACTAGAAGGCAATCAGAGCTCACAACAATTGCTTGGTAGGCTGAGGTGTCAGGGAGATCTTTGAAACATTCCTTTCCACTCTCCCAGTATAGGTATCTAGGCTTAAACAAGTGTCATTTGATCCTCATACTCCTTTAATTCACCATTCCCAACCTGCAGCACTCAGCCTCAGCCACCAAAGGCCATAGGAGCTACTTTCATTATAGGCCCAGAACTTGATCGGTTCTTAAAGTCCACAATTAACTCATCTGAAAGAAGCCTCCTTGGCATATCCAGGACGACCTCGTCGCTGATGCCTTAGCATCTCTCTCCCTTTCTCAGGGCAAAGGATTGCACACTTACCTGGTCTTTGTCATCCATTTCATTGTTGGTGAGTTTCACGCGATCAAAGCTGATGATCTGTCTCATCCAGGTCTCTCCCGAGCAGGGCGAATCTGGGTGAACATAGAGCCTGGGAGTGATGCAGGAGTGGTCAGTATTCCCAGCTACCATCCATTGAGAGCTGTGGTACACATACCTAAAAAAGGTGAAGGAAATGTAACCTTAGGCACAGCCAGCCAAATCTAGGGGCATGAGAAGAAGGCGGCCAAGATCTGGTCCAAATGGCCTCAGCCAAGGTTTGCCAGCTAATCCCAAAGGAAACTAGTAGAAGTTCAAACTTGATTTCCAAAGATCTTTTAGGGACAGAAAGCAAACTGTAAATAAGCATATGTCATTAAAACGCAATGCAGTGCCTGAACAAGTATAATGTCATAGGATTTCAGAGTCTGGTTTGTATTTCCTCTCAGAAATCACAACAGAAATTGATCTAACCCATTTTATCTCATAGAGCCGCCAGAAAAATCCTCAGGCCTTGGGCCACAGTGGCAGGGAAGAAGCAGAGGAGGTGAGGAAGGTGTCTATCCAGCTCACCGCCAGGAGTCATTGTGGAAACACTTTTGCCAGCAAGGCTTCATATCAGTATATCCCCATGAACTCTGCCCCATGCGGCCTCCAGGATGATTTTCACAGTATTTCCAGTTTCATCCCCTGGGTTGTGCACAGCATTTTCAAGACAGCTCAAATACTAGAGGCTAACAGCTTGTTCTATTATTCCCAGACATTTGCTCCTGCAGGCTCTTGAGCTGCGCTTTTTTCTTGACCTCCAAACCTAGCTGTCTCCTAGAAAGGCTAGACACCCACTTCAGTAGAAAGCTCATAGCTCTCAGCTCACAGCCAGAGTGCAGTGGCTCCCGCACAAACCCCATAGCTCCTGAGCCAAAGTGCTAGCAGGCCCACACTTCGGGCCTCTTGGTTTTTTATTAATTCAGACACTTTCAGATAGCTCTAAGTAGAGTGCTTATAGCAAGAGACAAGTTTTCTTGTGCTCTCTGTGACCTGACCTCTGCTTCCTGAAAGAGGCTAAGAAAGAAAAGATGGACCTAGTACAGTAACTGCTAGACTAGCATTGGATGGCAAACCAGGGCGTTACTACAGGACCTTCTGCCAAAGTAGCACAACCCAGAGCCCAGTATGGAAGCAGAATCGCAGGCATTTCTTCCCAAGCTTCCATCAAACAGCAATCTGAGTCCACACCTTCTGCAGTTTGCACAGACAAGGCCAGAGCAGTGGATAGACTAGAGGTTTGGGAGACACTGAAGAAGCAAATGACACCTCTTTACAGGAAGGAGAGGAAAAAGAAGGAATGATCTTTTCTCAGTCTGAACCCCAGTTTGAACAAGACAGTTTGGTTTGATTAAGAAAATTTGACTCAAATCCCACAGGAAAGCAATCCCACTTCCCTTACCTGTGGTAGAGTTTTAGAGTTTTCAAAATAGCACTCTCAGGTTCCAAAGACCAGAATCTCTATTCCCAGCCTGAGCCTGTAGTACTCTCCTTAGGGCCTGGTTACCTATAACGTTTGGAATCCACAGGCACTACATCCATGACCACACAGTACTGCTTCCCTGGGTCCAGCCCTTTCACCTTGACCCGAAAAGAGGGGAACATCCGCCTGTGGAAGAGAAATAGCAACTGACCTGGGTGTTTTTAGAGACATTTCAAGTGTGGCAGGGTTAGGGGTCAAATGAGAAGTGAAGGAATTAACAATACCCTTCCCATTCTAGGACAGGTTTAGGGAATGACATTTTCTACAGGAACAAAGACTGTTAGTTGTATACTTGATTGAATAAGTTCAGGATGTCTGATTGGAGTAGAATATCCTTACCACAAGACTTTGTCCACCCCACTCCTCACTACCACCATAAAAAAAAAAAAAAAAAAAAAAAAAAAAAAAAAAAAAAAGCTATAGCAGAGAAAGTAAGAGAGAAATGCTATTCCCCTTTCTCAAGTTTTCAGTGGAACTTTTTGAAGGCAGATTTGAAAAAGACTGAAATTAGGAGGAATGACACACACAAAGTTGCCCAGCTGCCCCTAAAATATAGCCCCACGGCACCAGGTCAAAGTGGGAATGCTCCACCTCTAACTGGTCTGGGCTAGGGATGATGATTTGGGAAGATGCTAGATGGGATATTGTCTCTGAAAACTATGAGGCTTTAACAGAGTACCATGGCCATAAGCTTAAGATGTGGGGTTGGAATATGGCACTTAGCTTGGCAGGTCTAATTTTTGTCATATATCACGCAAGAAGAATGAGTTTTTAGAGTCACAATGTACAGAAAAGAAATACGGAGCTATTAACATGAGCCAGGCACATCCTAATCTGGTCAATTGAGAGGCAGTGGCTTTCTAATGCCTGTCGGGGTGGGGACATGGGGGGATGAGTGCTAGAGCATAAAGCTGGAGGCATCACATCTTAGGACAGCAGAACAATAGGAACTACTGTGTGTGACCCTTAAACAACTTGAGCAGAGCCGAACCTGCCGGCTTTGGTAATAATCATCTCAGTCCCAATGGCGTGGAATCTCTTCCACAGCTCAGATCCTTGAAGCTCCACTTGGATAGCATCTTTCTCTTCCAGAGTTTCACCCTTGTTGAGATCGCCGCCGCCGCCGCCGCCGCCGCCGCCGCCGCCGCCCGCGCTGCCACAGTTGCCGCCGCAGCCTCCTCCAGGGCCTCCGCAACCTGAGAAAGTTGCTGAGGACTCTGTCTTGGGTCGCTTTTCTATTGGATACAGAGACGCCTAGAGTTTTCAAGAAAGCTTCCTGGTTCACACCCACCTTCTCGCTAATGCCTGTCTCTGAGCCGACCTGCCTCCTCTCTTCCCTGGGCATCTTGGAGGCTGATCCCCAAGTTCCCCACAACACCCACTGTTGTCTCCTGATGGAGATAAATGGGTTCACGATGCGCTCTGTTAAAGTCATGGTCCTTCTTCAAATTTGCCCCATCCTTACTTTCTCGGAGATTTTCGGTCCCTGAGGCTTAAATTTCTTGGAATTGGGGTGTATGCCCTGCTTCCTACCCCGGGAAACAGCCACCTTGAGGCTCTCAAGGTATCAGGGAGGTTGGAGAGTCTCACTTCTCCACAAACATGTGGGTACGCTCCCCTTCACCGTAAATGAACCACAAAATTACAGTCTGAACTCGGAGGCTCTGAAACTTCCCCTATAGCCAAGTGGACGAAGTGTCCCCGCGGCCCCGATATCGGCCATTCATCTGGGCCAGCACATCCATCTTTCTGCAGCGTCTTAGGCTAGGCTGGGACTTGCAGATCCAGCAAGCTCCAATAGCAGGGTTTTGGGGCGAGATAGGGGTACTTACCCGGCTGCTCGCTCTTCTTCCCTGTGACGCCGCTCCTCTCTTCCTCCTTTTCGCTCTCTTTTTCCTGTAGCTCAGGCTGCACCTCCTTTCTTGGATCTTGCAGTTTTCTTTTGCTGGTTCTCCCCACCAAGGCTTCTACCGAGAAGGCTTGCGCCCGAGAGCTCAGAGCCATCCCTAGAGGGGTAGAAAGGAATGTGCACTGCAAAGTTTCAACCTGAACTGGTTTAAGGAGGGAGAGGGAGGGAGAACGCAGAGGACTGAAGAGAGAAAATAATCCCCAAATCAGAAAAAAAAAAAAAATTCTGGATCAATATTCAAAGAAAAAAAAAAGTGTGTGTGTGTGTGTGTGTGTGTGTGTGTGTGTGTGTGTGTGTAGTTTATATATATTTCTTTGAATAGGATGAAAGGAAAAGAAGATAAAACTGAAGCCAAAGTCCTTTGGAGTCTAGTCCCCCTTTCCTCTGCGGTCTCCTCCCTCCTAATGGACACGTGCTGACCATCAGTCCTTAACTCCCTGATTCCAGGACATGGCAGAGTGCAGAGATTGGCAAGCCAGGGCCTCTTAGGGAGCTGTCCTGCCGCCAATGGTGGCTCAGGCAGCTCAAATTGGGAGGTGCTGTTGCATCCAATTGAGTGAATACCCAGCTGGTTGCAGCCTCCACTGTTTGTTTTGGAAACTATTGGAAACACAAAAGAACACCTTGAGTTACTCTTCAGAGTCTGACAGGGAGCAGGGATGGACTGAGTTTCAGGGTTTGGCTGGAAAGGGGCTCAGGATAGTGAGGAGGTGGGATACACAGAGTTACTGTTTTACATTAAATTGTAAAATCCAAGAACATAGGAAATAATTGCCCAGGAGGGGCCAGTTTTCCAACAAAAGTGCAAATGTTATTTAACTAAATCCAGAGAAGTGTATCAGTGTCTTCTATTCTCCAGTGAGTGTGCTGAAGAAACATAGAGGCACACAAGCTTTCTGGGGACATTCTTCTGAAGTTTGGGTCTCAAACTGGTGGGCAGCATGTTAGTCTATTCTTTCTATCCAGGTGGGGAGATAAGGGGCAGGTAGGAGGCTCCCAGATGTGTATTGTCAATAATCATGCAATTTGAGTTCCTCAACTAATGCCTGCACAGGAGCCCAGTATTCTCACCCACAGCCTCTTATTTTTCACATGACTTAATCAACAAACAAGGATTTCAGGGCCACCAGCAGAGCACCAATGGGAATTTTGCTCTCAAGGATGAGACACCTCAAAATGTTCAGTTCAAATAATTGATTCCAGCATTTCTTGGTATATCTTCCTGGGCTGGGTTTTACTTTTCTTTAAATTAGATAAAGCCATCTTCTTTTTGTCAGGAAGAGAATTGTCTACCACTTTCAAGGAGCATGTTTGGCATGCAGATCTAAGATTTTACCTGTATGTGTGGGATTTTGTCATCCACTTTTCATCAGAAATAAGAAACCAGCTACCTCTGGACTCTTGCAGACTGAATCCTCGATAGTGACATTTGCACCTTTTCAGAAAGGTTCTCCTGTTCTACTCTGATACATTTGATCAAAGGACATTTAAAGTGAATCCGACTCTAAAAATGTAATGGAACTTGAATGAACTGATAGTATGTCAGTACTGGAGTTTCACAGTAAAAAACTTTTTGTGACTTTTTTGTTTCAGCTTCTTAGGTACAAGCGTTGTGACAAATGTGGGGGGGGGGTGTCGGGGGCGGGGGAGGCGCATGCAGCTAGTCCATGTGAAGGAGATTTTCAAGCAACCAGGTAAGTATCTGATAATCCCCGGTAATATGGCAAAGGGTTAATTACAGCTAAAGGGTATGGTTCAATAATCAGTTATCCACTGCTCACCATGCAGGTCTGGCAAAGACACTATCTATACCAATGATTCCCAACCTGGTGCACATGCTTTCCGGGGGGTTGGGGGGATGGAGGGCAATTTAAGAATGAGTTATTAACAGTGAATTTTTTGTATTTCTTATGGTTCTAGGGGCCTCATATACAGTACATAAATATATATTTTGACATATTTATGCATTTCAGTTCTCTATTTTATGCGTTTTTTTCTTCTTACAAGTTTTTTAATTTATTTTTTTTATTGTTTGAAGTATTACAAATAGTAGTACATATGTCTCCTTTTTTTTCCCCATTGACCTTCCCCCAGCCTCCCCTAACCCCCAGTACATGCCTTTACCAGCCCCCCCCCCGCCCCCCGCCCAGTGTCTTGTATCCATTGGTTATGCTTATATGCATGCCTATAAGTCCTTCGGTTGATCTCTTACAGCCCCCCCCAACCTCCCCTGCCTTCCCGCTGTAGTTTGAGTCTGTTCAATGCTTCTTTGCCTCTGTATCTATTTTTTCCCCATTTCTTTCCTTTAAAAAATCTTGCCTTTGCAGACTAGAAATAAACATATAATAACAAAAAATGTTTGAGTCAGTCCCAATTTCAATGTCCAACAGTTCTGAGTACCCGTTTCAATGTCAAACAGTTCCTTATGTGTACATGTCAGCAATGATATCTGGATGGTGGGCACATGGTGGCAATGCAGGTCCGACCCTCTCTGGTTTGGTCCTAGGCAACCTGCTGCGACGCACAGCTGCTGACTGCTAGCGTGGCAAGGCATCATCAGCGTCTTCCATCTCTGGACTTTTTCTCCTCTTGTCTTCGTGGTTGGAGCAGACCTGTCAATTCCTCTCTGTTGCAGGAATCCACATGGTCTTGGAGTTGTTTTCTGAAAATATACAAACATATTCTTGACCAAAAGTTAATAAAGGAATCTTTTCTATATAATTGATTTGGGATCCTTTTTATTTTTGCCCAAACGATTTTCCTTTGTCTTATTTAGACACCATGTGTGTATTTCATGGGTGTCTTACTGTTAGCATTACAAATGAAAATTAATTTTGTAATGTAAAAATTTTCTAGATGTAATTTACTTATAGGATATTTTTCCTTACATGATATTACCCTACTATCTCCCCTTGTTTTGATTAATGGAGGCTTTTGTAACTTTTATAATGCAGTCTTGATAACTTTAAATTTTAATTTTTTGCACAAAAATATGACTGCTTTAGGTTCATTGCATGTTCAGGAATTTTACCATGAGATTTTTGCTATTTTTCATATCACTTCATATTATTATTTTTTTAAACAATTTCTTAGTGATTTCTTCCTCAGTACTTCAATTGTCCTTTCATTCTTTTATTTTTCTCTTTCATGAATGCCATGTTCTTTGGAAGTTTGTTTAGACCAAGTTAATGGCCTTTTAGGCTTCTTCCACATGAATAGGAGTTTATTTTTTGAATAACAAGAATTATATGTCACAATTTGGGCATCAGGATTTTAGAGATGCTTAGGTGGGGCATGGCCAAATAAAGATTGGGAACTACTGATGTATACCCTAGAGCAGTGGTCGGCAAACTGCGGCTCTCGAGCCATGGCTCGCGAGCTGGTTTGCTGCTCTGTTGACTAATGAGTTTGCCGACCACTGACCTAGACTCTCGATTCCAATAATTACAGGCTATTGTTGTTCCTTGTGATTAAGCCCGTACCAGTGGTCGACAAACTCATTAGTCAACAGAGCGGCAAACCGTGGCTCGTGAGCCGCAGTTTGCCGACCACTGCCCTAGAGGTGCAGAGTGGAGCTCACTATGCAAGACCAGTGTACAAGTCACTTGGGCTGATATAGCCTACCTAGAATGAACCCCCAGGAAAGGATAGTCATAAAATGCAGAGTCAGATCCCTTACAACATCCTTTTTAGTACTTGAATTCAACTTTACTGAACTGGCTAAGTTGCTTGAACAAATAATTATCTTTAAGTGAGTTTCAGCTGGGTTTCCATCACTTGCAATCTAAATAACCCTGACAAAAACACTCATCTTGATAAAAATTTGGAATATCAGCTTCCTTTTCTTCCAGTCTTTCTTCTTCCTCTCCTCCTTCCAATCCATCTTCAACAGTACTGGTTCTATGAATAGGAAAATTATGTGCTGTAGACTATCCCAGAATCATAAAACTTGAAAGTAAACTTTACTTTCAACACAAATTCTTAGGACTATTATAAATAACAAAAAGTAATAAGATTCAAGCAGTACATCATGTAGGACAGACTGAATTCAGACTGATCTCATTCAAATTCTAAATTGCTACTTTCTAAGGGGATTTACACATCTTTTAAAAATTTATTTTTTACTTTCAGTTTTTCTATGCTTTTATCCTTTTACATCTACTATCTTCATCATAGGCTATGTTTCTTAAGTTTGTGTATGTATCTGGGAATTTAGGAAAAATATATAAATGCCACTTAGCATAATGCCTAGGACAAAGTAAGCACTCACAGCTCTTTTTATCATTGAAGAGAAAGTGTAATTTCAAGAATGTGTTAATCTTTAACATTTTAAACATGACAGAATTTATTCTTTTTTATTAAAGTATAGTTGAAATACAATAATATATAAGTTTCACACGTACAACATAGTTATTCAACATTTATGTACCATATGAAAAAATATGCTGATCTTTATTTATATTAACTATAAAGCTATAAATCCTTTGTGGCCAGATACTAGAAGGGGAAGAAATTTCCCCAACTTTTGGTTAAATCCTAAAGCAAATTAAATAATTCAGAAGGCTTTATAGTAATCATGTTTCTTAAATTTGAGATCTATTTTAACAGATAGAAGTAATGAATTAAATAAAAATATCACTTTTGAGTTTCAAAAGCCCATGAGAAATAGATCTGATAGAATATATATTCTGATTTTATCATCTTGATATTTGGAAATATATTTTTGACATTTACCAATGTAATATTTGTTCTTGTTCTTATAGTGATTAGATAAAATTTATTAATTACAGACCTCTAACGTACAGCTTTGTTCTCACTCCAGGAAATTAAGAGAACTGGCCTGATTAATATTAAAAGTAATTCTATGATACATGATCTGATATTGCATTGTGTACCCACCACCCAAAGTCAAATCATCTTCTGTCACCATATATTTGACCAATGTCTAGCTGTTTTTTACTTTATTTTTATTGTTGACACTATTACAGAAACCTATGTAATCTTATTAACCACTATCACCCCAATAAATTCAATAAGAAATACAAATAAATAAAAACCTTGAAAAATATTAAAGGTAATTCTCACACTGAATCCCTCAACTTCTGGTTAGCTTAATTCAATATAATCACTCAAGAATTCTGTGCTTCAATTGACTTATGCATTTCAAATTTTGTAATCCTTGTTCCTAGGTAGAGTTGGGGAAGAAAAAATAGGGAGACAAATTATTGTCTATGCTCATTGTGTGCTTTTCATGGGGCAATTGGGTAGTTAAATGCTATGCTTGCCAAACCATTAGCTGAAGGAAAATTTATTCCTTTGAATTTAATCATGTGTTCATACTGCTCTCAAATGATGAAGGCCTTCCTATGCTAATAATTACATTACTCTTGGGCTCATTATATTTCTCATTCTTACTATAGTATATCAAAGGCATACAACTATCTTTCCCATTTTTTTTTTCTATTCAATTCATAACTTAAGGCTGGCAGATTTTTTAAAATGTTTGGATTTAGGACCTTTCCCCCCAGAATTGTGAGGACTATTTTGTCATTGACTAATTTTGGGCAGAGTTAACAAATTAAAAAATGATAATAAATAATAAAAAGAACTAGTCCAGATATGAACTGGGTAATTCCCAAAATAGGCATTGCATGTTCACTTTTCAGCTGTCTTTGACTGCCTGGCACAGTGACAGTAATAAATAATTATAAATGTATCCTGCATCTTTTCAGCCTCAAACACTCACCGTTGAAATAATGAGCTTGAGTAAAATCTAGTATTTGTTTATATAATCTCTCTGGTGCTCCACTGGAATTTGTACAGTCATATATGAACTGAAGGCCCAATCAGGATTACTAAGAAGTAAAAAAAAAAATTGTAATGGGTTGCATTTGTGGTGTGTGGATTTTAATGTTGGTCCATTCTAACTTGGATTTTATATTTTATATATTTCCTATACTTTCCCCACATTCAATCTTCCCTTTCTTTGTATTTTCTTTCATACAACTTTTAAAAAGAATGAGGATGCCCTAACCGGTTTGGCTCAGTGGATAGAGCGTCGGCCTGTGGACTGAAAGGTCCCAGGTTCGATTCCAGTCAAGGGCATGTACCTTGGTTGCGGGCACATCCCCAGTGGGAGGTGTGCAGGAGGCAGCTGATCGATGTTTCTCTCGCATCGATGTTTCTAACTCTCTATCCCTCTCCCTTCCTCTCTGTAAAAAATCAATAAAATATATTAAAAAATAAAATAAAAAAAAAAATAAAAAGAATGAGGATAAGAGCCAGAATTACTGTCAAATATGCACTGTGGAACAGCTCCAAAGAAAGTGGCTAGTATTTGAGAAATGGCTACAAGTACAAGCTTGATAGTTTTAAATAAATAATCCTGACATTTAGCAAAACATCACCAGCACAGGTCACTTAAAACAAGGATATACCAAGTTTATTCCCTCAATGAATTTTTGGAAAATATAGTATTTAAGAATAATTATTGTATCTCTCTGAAACCAGGTAAAGGCCTACTTTACACCCTTCCCTGACATTCTCTCATCAAATTACTCTGCATGGAATCAACACAAGTAAAAAACCTGACTTCAGATCAGTGGGCCACCTGCCTCTGGCTCTATCTAATCTGGGCAACAATGAGCCCAATAAAAACAGATCCTGCCACTAAGAAGGAAATCTTCCTGAACTCATAGACTGGGCCCACCAAAACTCACACCCATTTAATTTATTTTTATTTCTTCCTTGTTATATATTTCCCTCCTTACTTTGGCACCACACTCATGTTCAGGACAAATGAATAAAGTTTTAAAAACTTCCCTATTTTCATAATGATCTCTTTTTGATCAGGGCTTTTCAATACCTAACATCCACAGAAGTACTAAATAGTGGGAAAAATTTGTTATTAGGCTGAGAGTTCTTTCCTAAGTCTATAAAAACCTTAAAGGTAGGCAAACACTGATTTTGCCTAACTTAAAGCCAAGCTATGCCTAAATTCACCCACTATCTTCCTTCTCAGGGTTTATATCTTAACAATAGGGGCCCAGTGCATGAATCCGTGTACCTTGAAAGGACCTGTGGGCCTCACAAGGCTGCAGTGGGCACAGGGGCAGGTATCAGCCCATTTTCCATGCCCCTGTCCAGCCCCTCCCACTGTGGTGCCTGTCCCCTGTCTGCGGGCAACCCCACTCCCACCACTCCCAAGTGCTGACAGCACCTGCCCCGCTCACACCCGCTGATGGCGCGGAGCGAGTGGGGCCGGCACCATCAGCAGGTATGAGTGGTGGCTGCTACCCTGGTTGCTGCTCAGGAGCAGGGGGAGGTGGAGAAGCCCTCAAGGGCAATCGGGCCTGGCAGCCACTGCTCACACCCATTGATGGGCGCCAGCAGAGGGTGTGAGCGGTGGCTCCAGCACCGGCTGCGGGTGCGAATGCAAGGCAGGACTGCAGCTTGCAGAAGCAAAGAATTTTCAGTAACCACCAGAGGCTTGTCCCAATGACAGTGACCAGCACCCTGCCTTGGTCTGGTGCCCCCGCTCACCTGCTCCACAATCCCACCCCGGCCTATGCCTGCCATGTTCTGTCATCTGCCTCCTCCTGCCGACGCCTGCCATGTTCCGTGCGTGCCCCCTGGTGGTCAAAGCACGTCATAGCAAGTGGTTGTTTGGTTGTTCTGCCATTCAGTCTATTTGCATATTAGGGTTAGATAGATAGAGATAGATGATAGATAGATAGATAGATAGATAGATAGATAGATAGATAGATAGATAGGTAGATGATAGACAGATATTACTAGACAAAAAGCTGCTCCTGCATGAATGTTTCTACATTTAGTACACCCTGATCACTGCTTCCAAGGGGAAAAGGGGCATGCCTTAATACTGAAGCAATAAAGGTACACAAGGAAAGATACAAAAGAGAAGCAAATAAAAACAACAAGGAATTCACTGTCTAAATTCACCATGTTTTAATTACTGGAGGAGAAGAAAAGCATGAAAGAAAATCAAAGTCAATGGTTATGTGATTTGGCAAATTAATGCCAGACTTTACTAGTAATAAACTGGGTCCATAGGACCATGATATACACCCTGGAGGCAACACATTCTGATCACTTCTCAGTTAGGGAACTGACTAAACCACCTCATTGAAGCAAATTAAATAATTTCCAATTCTCAAACTTTGGACTTTGTACCCCAGGCTAAAAATTTACTCACCTGGAAGCACCAAAAATGATTGATAGAAAGGTGGACTACACATCCATTTTATGATTGTGAATCCAGATTCATTTAAATTGTGTGTATACATATTTCTCATGGAAAGTGATATTGAATTTTTTCAAGGCAATGTTACCAGTGACTCTTTGAAAAATAATTGGGTTAGGATGTTCACTGTGCTAGCATTTTAATAAATACTGAAGCACTTGGTATCATTCTTCGCAATTGATTTCCATTTTGATTTTGGTCCTGGTCTGATTTATTTCATTACAAGGAGGTGAATTTAGAAAACTCTAGCTTAAACTGAAACATAGTCCTTACTTTCCATTTTGGGAAGCTTAAAATGTTACAATCATTTTCTTTGACACATATATATCCTCTCTTCTTTCTCCTTTTTCTAAGGACTAGCTAGAATAACTCTTAATTTTGTAGTTGGAAGAAAATTTTCACAATAGGTATTTGTTTTTGTGTGTGCTGTGAAAATTATCAAAGGTTTATATTTTCAGTAATAATGTCTGAGAACATGCAAAGAGAGAGTGATATGAAGCATCTTCTCAGGAGTAATTTCTTTACTTTTTTTTAAAAACCAGAACTTCCACTCTACATTTCCCATCATTTTGTTTTGGAATTGAAAATATTTGAAAGTTTTAAATTGTTGTGTTGTGTTGTTTTGTTTGTTTGTTTGTTTTTTGGTAACACTGAGTTTATCCAGAGTAGATTCACCGTTCACTTTTCCTTTAGATGACTTATTGATAAACTAGAGCTACCATACACTAGCTGGGCTGCCCAGTGCACCAGAGTTGGTTTGGGTCGAGGATTTTGGTTTGAAAAAAAAAATCATTGGATTTCAAGTTCTGCAGAAACAACAAGCCAGACTAGATCAATCTGTCACAGAGGCATCTACTGATATAAGACAATGGGGCTCTGTTCCCATTCTGTGCTCAGTTTCAATGTGTCTCTTTCTTTATGTCTCTCTCCTTGAATCCCTTTGTTTTACTACTGAATCTTTCCCTCCCTCCCTGCCCTCCTCTCTCTCAGCCTCTGTTTCAATTTGTCTTTATCACTCTTTCTTTACTCCCTCTTTTTTCTGTTTACTCCTTTTTCCCCTCTTCATATCTCTCTTATCTCTTACACCCCACCCCTTCCAATAACCTTAGATAGAGAGGAGTTATACAAAAGCAACCATACTGCCACCTTACAACAAACTCCTTGACATCTATTTCAGCGTTCCTTGTATAGTTTTCTTCTCTAACTTGAATGTGTGTGTACTGAGTGTGTGTGTGGGGGGGGAAGCAGGTTTACAATGAAGTGTCTTAACTAAAACACTGGTGACTAAAAGTAAGAATATGTAAAAGAAGAAAGTGTCTTTTGATGCACCTTGTTGCTCCCTGCCCCCTCCTCTGGGGGTGGTCAATGCCCCAAGTTTTCAGGCCTCAGGCCCCCTCCTGAGGGTGAGAGGCTGAAGTCAAGTGAGTGCAAAAAGAGCTCAGGAAAAGCCTTCTGGCTGAGTGATCTGGAGCTTCTTGGGGAAAAGCCTGGGGAGAAAGAATCACTGCTCAGAGCTTTCTGGTTACCACTCAGTGCTAGAGACTTGCCACTTAGCTTAGTATGCTTCTCTCAGATCTGGCCTGACTGCAGGCCACAGTTCTCACCTTCCTTTAGCTCCCTTTTCTCTAAACTTACCCAATGCACAGATTCCTGGGCCTGGTGGTCTTCCAACAGATTTCCTGGATCAGGAGAGTAACTATTACTGGATACTTCAGGCCAAATTTAGCCTTTGTTAATTTTAAGGAACATTAACATTCTACTTTGGGTCCCATCAGAAGTAGAAATTTCAAAAAACAAAACAAAACAAAACAACCCTGTAACAAAACCCCCAGTTGAAGAAGTTGACTTTAGCTAGACGTCTCTATCTTTATGCACTTGCTTAGTAATAGCTAGTGGGAGAAGCAGATGCTGAGTAAAAGTCTTTTGCCTGAAGCCCCTCCTCTTCTCCCCTAAGAAAACCCAAGCCTAACCAGTAAGACAGGGGTTTTTACTTGGGAAGCAAGAAGCAGTAGCTCATTGTGTCAAGAAGCTAGGCCAACTGTGGTCAGAAAGCTGAGTCTCAGCCTAGGTTCATTCACTCTGTAGATGCCAGCACCAACTAATCTCCAAAGTCCACAGGAGAGTGGCCTGGAGCCAGGATGTAAGAGAACTTGACGTTCTGGTCTCCAAGGGCCATAGTGGCACTTGCTACTTTCTGGATTCGACCCAGTATTCACCTTTTCCAACTTGGAAGACCTGTCTTGACTCAAGGACAGCTGTGAAGACACAATGACAGTCTGTGATTTCAGCTTTCAGGGATGCAAAGCTAAGGGATTCTGGCCTCCTCCCTCAGCTTCCTAGGCTGCTTGCCAGGCTATACTCTGATCTGAACTGCCAGCAAATGTTTCTTGGGAAAAGTGCCTCTGAACCAGAAAAAAAAACAAAAAAACTGACCTTACAAGTTGAAGCCATGCATCTTCATGCCCAGCAGTTACAGTTAAAAAAAAAAATAAAAATTTCTTTTTTTAATTGGATTACTTGTCTTCCTTTTGCTAAGTTTTATGAGTTCCTTATATATTTTGGAAATTAACCCCTTATCAGATGCATCATTGCAAAATATGTTCTCCCATACGGTGGGCTCTCTTTTCATATTCTTGATGGTTTCTTTTTCTTTTGCTGTGCAGAGCTTTTTATTTTTATGTAGTCCCATTTGTTTATTTTCTCCTTAGTTTCCTTTGCCCTAGAAGATATATCAGTAAACATATTGCAAAGAGAGATGTCTGAGATTTTGTTGCTTATGGTTACTTCTAAGATTTTTATGATTTCATGACTTACATTTAAGTCTTTTATCCATTTTTAGTTTATTCTTGTGTATGGTGTAAGCTTGTGATCTACTTTCTTTCTTTTTTGCATGTATCTGTCCAATTTTCCCAATACCATTTATTGAAGGGACTGTCTTTACTCCACTGTAAGCTCTTGCCTCCTTTATAAGGAACTAACACTTTATAAGAAACCTAACAAAAGGAAAACAAACAATCCAAATAAAAAATGGTCAAAAGATCTAAATAGACACTTCTCCAAAGAGGACATAAAGAAGGCCAAGAGAAGTGAAAAAATGCTCAAAGTCACTAATCATCTGAGAGATGCAAATTAAAAAGACAATGAGGTATCACTTCACACCTGTCAGAGTGGCTATCATCAACAAATCAACCAAAGACAAGTGTTGGTGAAGATGTGGAGAAATGGGAACCCTAATACACTACTGGTGGGAATGAAGACTGGTATAGCCACTATGGAAAATAGTATGGAGTTTCCTAAAAAAATAAAAAAACAAAAACAAACAAAAGTGGAACTCCCATTTGACCCTGTGATCCGACTTCTAGGAATATATCTTAAGAAACTTGAAATTCCAATCAGAAAGAGTATATGCACCCCTATGTTCATAACAGTGCAATTTACAATAGCTAAGATCTGGAAACAACCCAAGTGCCCATCAGCAGATGAGTGGATAAAAAAGCTGTGGTACATTTACACCATGGAATACTACGCAGCTGTAAAAAAGAAAGAACTCTTTACCATTTGCAATAGCATGGATGGACTTGAAGAGTATAATGCTAAGCAAAATAAACCAGTCAGAGAAAGATATCACATCATCTCAGTCATATGTGGAATCTAATGAACAAAATAAACTGATAAACAAAATAGAACCAGCCTGGCCTCAGTGATTGAGCATTGACATATGAACCAGGAAGTCACGGGTCAATTCCAGGTCAGGGCACATGCCTGGGTAGAGGGCTCAATCCCCAGTCGGGGGTGTGCATGAGGCAGCCAATCAATGATTCTCTGTCATCAATTATGTTTCTGTCTCTCACTCCCTCTCCCAACCCCTCTGAAATTAAAAATAAAAAAAAAGATCCAGAGACATAGAAGCATGGAACAGACTGAAGGAAAGCGGGAGTTGGGGTGTGGAAATGGAAAGATTAAGTGGGGAACTTATATAAACACTAAAGGCACGAAATTCGTGCACGGGGGGGGGGTGTCCCTCAGCCCAGCCTGCACCATCTCCAATCTGGGACCCCTCAAGGGATGTTGGGATCGGGCCTAAACGGGCAGTCGGACATCCCTCTCACAATCCAGGACTGCTGGCTCCCAACTGCTCACCTGCCTGCCTTCCTGATTGCCCCTAACCGCTTCTGCTTGCCAGCCTGATCACCCCCTAACCACTCCCCTGCCAGCTTGATTGATGCCTAACTGCTCCCCTGCCAGCCTGTTTTCCCCTAGCTGCCCTCCCCTGCAGGCCTGGTCACCCCTAAGTGCCCTCCCCTACAAGCCTGGTCACCCCTAACTGCCCTCCCCTGCAGGCCTGGTCCCCCCAACTGCTCTCCCCTGCAGGCCTGGCTTCCCCCCAATTGTCCTTCCCTGCATGCCTGGTCACCCCTAACTGCCCTCCCCTGCAGGCCTGGTTCCCCCAACTGCTCTACCCTGCAGGCCTGGGTCCCTCCCAACTGCCTTTCCGTGCAGGCCTGGTTGCCCCCAACTTCCCTTCTCTGCTGGCCAGGTCACCACTAACTGCCCTCCCCTGCTGGCCTGATTGCCCACAACTGCCCTCCCTTGCAGGCCTGGTCCCTCCCAACTGCCCTCCCTTGCAGGCCTGGTTCTTCCCAACTGCCCTCCCCTGCTGGCCATCTTGTGGTGGCCATCTTGTGTCCACATGGGGGCAGGATCTTTCACCACATGGGAGCAGCCATCTTGTGTGTTGGAGTGATGATCAATCTGCATATTACTCTTTTATTAGATAGGATAGAGGCCTGGTGCATGGGTGGGGGTCGGCTGGTTTGTCCTGAATGGTGTCCCGGATCAGGGTGGGGGTTCCCTTGGGGCATGGGGCTGCCTGGGCGAGGGGCCTGTGGAGGTTTGCAGGCCGGCCATGCCCCCTGGTGACCCAAGCAGAGGCCCTGGTATCTGGGGTTTATTTATATTCTACAATTGAAACTTTGTAGCTTGGAGCAGAGCCAAGCCTTCTGCTTGCTCAGTGGCAGCAGCCATTTCTGTTGAGATTTATGTATCTTCTATAATTGAAACTTTGTAGCCTTAAGCAGTGGCCTGGGCTGGCCAGAGTGTGCAGAAAGCTTGGCTTCCTCCATCGCCGGGGGCAACCCTAGCCTCCTGCTCTTTCCAGCTCCGTGGCTGCCGCCATTCTGTTTGGATTTATGTATCTTCTATCATTGAAACTTTGTAGCCTTGAGTGGAGGCCTAGGCCGGCAAGGGCAGGTGGAAAGCTTGGCTTCCTCCATTGCCGGGGAAACCCAAGCCTCCCTCCTGCTCTCTGTGGCCGTAGCCATCTTGGTTGGGTTTATTTGCATATTTGCTCCTGATTGGCTGGTGGGCGTGGCTTGTGGGTGTAGCAGAGTGATGGTTAATTTGCATATTACTCTTTTATTAGATAGAATATGCATAACCCATGGACACAGACAATAGGGTGGTGAAGGCCTGGGAGGGGCAGGTTTGGGGTGGAGTGGGTAAATGGAAAAAAAAAACACACCACAAAGGGGCATATCTGTAATACTTTCAACAATAAAGAAAACAATTTTTTAAAAGAACATTTTAAAACCAAAGTGAATGGTTAGGCATTCTGCAAGTGAAAATGTTCCTGTTTAGCAAGAAGAGTGTAAAGTGGGGGAGAAGCTGCCATCTCCTTGCCTCTTTTCCCATGTTAACATGGAGGATAAAGCATGATGCAGATAATAAATAATAAATGCATTTTTTTACTGAAAAACAAACACCCTTAACACCTTTTCAACCTCAATCAACAGCGGTTCAGCAGCTCCACTGCTGGTGGGGTCCCAGCTTGCTCTTGCTCTGTTCTGCTTCCAGTTCACCTACTAAGCCTTACTAAGTGACCCATTGAGTCTCAGGGATTCCATGCAGGCTACAGGGCTGCTAAGTGCCCTGGGAAGCACAGAGACTCTAAGGAGCCCTGGTTCCTCCTGAGTCCATAGGTGCTACTTTTTCAAACTATACACCTCCAAAAGGAAAGATTCAAGGGGAATATTACTTTTTAAACCACGGGGAATACAAAAAAAAAAAAACAACCACATTAGTTGATTGATTTCCTCCATACAGAATAGAACATGTTTGATTTTTATTTGATTTATTTCTCCAGGGTAATTCAGAGAGAACTGAAAAGGGCTAAAACTTTAAACCAGAAGACTTTACTAGTACCGTGAGCCATAGGGACTTGAAAATCAATGCTTGTTTTATCCTGGAGTGAGTTGCCTACCTCCATCCCCAACCCCCTCTGAAGACAGATTTCAGATCTGTGCTGTTTAATTGAATGAATATCCAGGAATTTTCCCCACTCTTCCCTGCCCTGCACAGTCTAAATCTTCCAAGAATGAGGGAACTCTTTCCTCTGCCAGCCCAGCATTTGGCTGTCCTGCCTAGATGTACTCTTTATCTGAAGAACTAAAGGCCTCTGAATGAAACTGCTCAATCAGGTAAAGTGTATATGTATCTTGCATGGGAAAGCAGAAGCTAAGAGATGCCACAAGTTCTTTATCAAAATTAGACACTAAATTATGAGGGTATAATGTGTGAAGGGTCTATAAAAATATTCTGAGGTTTCCAATTCACAGTGAACCATGCATAAATTTAAGTGTGTTTTTGTTTCTTGATTTCCTGTGCAAGTTAAAATGGTGCAAAAGGACTATTCTCTGAAGTAATTTATCTGGAGACTATTTTGCCTTCTCTCAAGGAAAGTAAAAATAGGGATTTTATTTTTCGTTTACAACTTTCCCTATAATTTTATTTTTAAGCCCTCAAAATATCCAGGTTTCCAGCCATTTTTAAAGAGAACTCAAACGGGATTTTCTAAAAGTCCACTTCACATTTCCTAAAAAAAAAGAATTTTGAAACACAAGACAAATCTGTTTCTGGTCCTAGTTTCATGTCTGTAAATGTGTTTCCTGTTGTAATTGGGGCTATTCACTTCTGGTGATATTTAAAACGAGCCCTACTGGGTCCAGTTGATGTTTGGTTAACCATGAAGAGAATGGCTCTTGTTCAGGCAGGCAATTACCAAACAAATCTGATCACTTCCCAAGCAAAATAAAGAACTTTATAACTACTTTTCTTCTGCAGTAATGAGCACGCAGACAATTATTTATGAAGTAGAGTTTTTTTCCTGTTGGTGAGAGACAGTGGGACTGGGAGTCACATGGCATAACATCTTCCCTTAACTCAGGCCACTCCCCACCCCATTTTATTCCTCTGTGTTTGTGTGTGAAGAAAGGAGGCTGAGTGTAAATTCAGGCAAGATCCCAAGCTGGCAAAGTTCAGGCAGCTAGCTGGAAGAGTAGAGATGTGTGGCTATCCAGTCCACAATCCCACCCAGGCAACTCAGGAGACCTCCATCCTCCTCTCTACTTCTCCTGTTCACTGTGAGCTCTGTAGAGCATTTGTGTTTCAGGCCCCTAACATCCAGCTGGTACTTTACTTTTAGCTTTTGGAATAAGGGCTTCTGAGAGACCAGACTCTTGACACTCTGCATACTCAGATAGTTAGCAAGTGTTTGCCAAACACCTGACTCAGCATGCCTACAGACAGAGGAAATGCTAGGTGTATACTACTACCTGGGTAAACGGCAGAGTGATGACTAGGGACAAATTTTGATATTACAAAAAATTCCCATCTTTTCTTATGACTTCAGCCGGTACACTCCTGGTGGCTCCCACCAAACTAGACTTGCGAAATAGAAGAGAAAAAGGGCTTGGCCACAGTTCGAGCGATCATGGCAGTAACCTAGGGAGACACTGGGCATTTGTACGAGGCCTCTAACCAATGCCAATTTTTTTTTAATCTTCCTATGTATTAAATGTTTATATACATTACCATAATCTTCACAGCAACAATGAGAAATGAGGTAGGTAATTTCTTTCCCCCATTATCCAAATGAAGTAAGCAAGAACTGGAATTAATGGTAAAGCCATCTGCTAATCTCAAGCGCTACAGTGAGTTTACAAGACCACCACTCAGGAACCAGAAAGTAAGGTATTTCTAAACCTTCTGCTATTATTACATAGCCCTTTCCCACACCAGGTTCCTGAAATGATACATGGTTAAAGAGGCTGTGTAGGGCCTGGGGCAAAACCCTACTGCCACCTCCCTCCCCCGGCAAATCTGCAGGTTCCACCAATTCGAAGAGCCAGTGCCTTCCAAGCTCCGCAGACAAATTTATGGTTGCCCTGGGTGCACCTGAAGTTCAAGGAAAGGCTGCTGACACTCATCAGGGTTTTCAAAAGATCCTTCCTATAATAAAAAAAAACTCTCTCTGGAACAAACAGGCCGCCTCACAAGCAATGCTTTAGGAAGTCAAAACATAAAAGTCACTTTCTGCTGTGCACTTCTGAGTCTCAATGATATCACCACACCTATGGTTCACCTTTCCACCATTTTCCTCAATCAGCATGACCTTTGAAAAATCACAATTTGTTAAGAATTTGACTTTGTGAGAAACCAAGAATATTTCAGACTTAGTTGTTCAGGCTAGAATGTGTTCAAATGCCACTTATATTTTTAAATTGGGAACTTAGAGCAATTTATTTTGATCATTCTCAGAAAAAGATTACATTGAAAATAATGGAAGATTACATGCTAGATTTTCTGACAATGTTCACTTTCTTAGTACTGTTACTTAACTATTTCTAGAGTAGCCACTACATCCATTTTCAAAAATACAAGTGGGTAATTTCAGGTGCAATTAGCACATCAGCACTTCGGAGATCCAATGAAATGATTTAAAAATGAGGTGGCAAAAAAAGTTTTTACTGCATTTGCATATACATGTTAGCCTTTTAATCACTGTTTTAAAGGGATCTTTGGATATTTATTCCAACTCCTTTGAAATTTGAAGCAATTATAAGACTTTTTTCACTGTAGCAAATCTTAAGCAGCCACAATTTTGTGGAAATGCAATAAACTTTCCCATTCAGCACTCTGAATGATACTAACTATTGAGACAATGTGATGTTGAAAAGATGGCATTCTAATATATAAGATTTTGTGGTTCATGAAGTACTAGTATATGACACTATTGAAATGAATTTCTTTTATTGTTGACAGTATTACAGATGTCCCCCAATTTTCTCCCTTTGCTGCCTTCCACCCAGACTCTGCCCCACCCCAGGCCTTCACCACACTATTGTCTGTGTCCATGGGCTATGTCCATCTATATAATAAAAGCCTAAGTGACCATTATGGCAGAACAACTGGAACGACAGGTTGCTGTGATGTGCACTGATCACCAGGGGGCAGACGCTCAACACAGGAGCTGTCTCCTGGTGGTCAGTGCACTCCCACAGGAAGTTGGGCTCACGGCTGGTGAGCCTCTCCCACCTCCCTGTCAGCACTAAGGAGCAGTGAGCAGGTGGGCGGTAAGGAGCAAGGGGTCCCAGACTGCAAGAGGGATGACCGACTGCTGGCTTAGAGCCACTCCCCATGGGTCTAAGCCAGCAGTCGGACATCCCCCAAGGGGTCCCAGACTGTGAGAGGGCACAAGCCAGGCTGAGAACACCCCCCTCCGAGTGCACAAATTTCGTGCACCGGGCCTCTAGTCTGCATATAAATACTTTGGATAATCTTTCCCATCCCCCTACACTCCTCCCCTCTGAGATCTTCATTATATTCCATGCATTCATTCCTCTGAACATATTTTGTTCTTCAGTTTATTTTGTTCATTAGATTGCACATATAAGTGAGCACATGTGATATTTGTCTTTCTCTGACTCACTTATTTATCTTAGCATAATAATTTCCACGTCCATCTATGCCATCACAAAGGGTAAGAGATCCTTCTTTTATTATAGCTGCATAGAATTCCATTGTGTAAAAGTACCACAGCTTTTAAAAATGTATGTATTTTTTATTGATTTCAGAGAGGAAAGGAGAGGGAGAGAGAGTGAGAAACATCAATGATAAGAGAGAATAATTGATCAGCTGCCTCCTGGATGTCCCCTGCTGGGGATTGAACCCCAAAACCCAGACATGTGTCCTGACTGGGAATTGAACCTTGACCTGATTCATAAGTTGATGCTCAGCCACTGAGCCACACCAGCTGGGCAAGTTTTTAAAATTATCTTTTAAATGTATCTTTATTGTTGAAAGTATTACAGATGTCCCCATTTTTCCCTATTGACCCCTTCCACCCTGCTCTGTCCTCTCACCAGGCTTTCACTGCATTATTTTATCTGTCCATTGGCAATGCATATATGCATGTAAGTTCTTTGGTTAATCTCTTTCCCTGCCCCTCCTTCCCTCTGAGATTCCTCAGTCTGTTGCATGCTTCCATTTTTCTAGAGCTATTTTGTTTGAGTTTATTTTGTTCACTAGATTCTATGTATAACTGAGATCATTTGATACTTGTTTTTCTCTGACTGTCTTATTTTGCTTAGCACAATACTCTCGGGGTCCTTCCATGCTGTCTCCATAGATAAGAGATCTTTCATTTTTAGAGCTGCATAGTATTCCATTGTGTAAATGTACTATAGCTTTTTATCCATTCATCTACTGATGGGCACTTGGGCAGTTTTCAGATCTTGGCTATTGTAAATAAAGCTGCAATGAACTAGGGGTACAAATATTCTCTTGAATAAGAGTCTCAGGTTTCTTCAGATTATACTCAGTGGAATTGCTGGGTCAAAGGCAGTTCCATTTCTAACTTTTTTTATGAAACTCCATACTGCTTTCCATAGTGGCTGCACCAATCTTCATTCCCACCAGCAGTGTACTAGGGTTGCTTTTTCTCCATATCCCCACCAGCACTCGTTGTTTGTTAATTATTGATGGTAGCCATTCTGACAGAGGTGAGGTGATACCTCATCGTAGTTTTAATTTGCATTACTCTGATGATTAGTGACATTGTGCATTTTGTCATATGTCTATTGGCCATCTTTATGTGCTCTATGTATGTGTCTTTTCTGGTCCTTTGTCCATTTTTTTAACTGGGTTGTTTGTCTTCCTGATGTTGAATGTCTGAGTTATTTATATATTTTAGAAATTAACCCCTTATCAGATGTATCATTGGCAAATATGTTCTCCCATACAGTGGGTTCCCTTTTCATTTTGATTATAGTTTCTTTTTCTGTGCAGAAGCTTTGTAGCTTGGTGTAGTCCCATTTGTCTATGTCTTTCCGTTGTTTCTCTTGCCCTAGGAGATGTATCAGCAAAAATTCTGCTATGTGAGATGTCTAAGATTTTACTGCCTATGTCTTCTTTTAGTATTTTCATGGTTTCATGGCTTACATTTAAGCCTTTTATCTATTTTGAGTTTATTCCTGTGTATTGTATAAGTTGGTGGTCTAGTTTCATTTTTTTGCATGTACCTGTCCAATTTCAACAACACCATTTATTGAAGAGACTGTATTGACTCCATTGTATGATCCTGCCTCCTTTGTCAAATACAAAGTGAGGATTGATTTCTGGGATCTATGTTTTATTCCATTGATCTATATACCTGTTCTTGTGCCAGTTCCAGGCTGTTTTTATTACAATGGCTTTGTAGTATAGTTTGATATCCAGTATTGTGATCCCTCCATCATTGTTCTTCTTTATAAAGATTGCTGAGGCAATTCAAGCTCTTTTTATTCCATATAATTTTTGGGAATATAATTTGTTGGAAGAATTAACATCCATATTAAAATGTCCATACTACACAAAGCAATCTGCAGATTCAATGCAATCCCCATTAAAATACCAACAGCATGTTTCACTGATCTAGAAAAAAATATTCCAAAAAATGATATGGAATAATAAAAGAGCTTGAATTGCCTCAGCAATCTTTAGAAAGAACAACGATGGAGGGATCACAATACTGGATATCAAACTATACTACAAGTCCAGGAAGTGCAGAGAACCCCAAACAAGAGGAATCCAAAGAGGACCACACCAAGACACATCGTAATTAAAATGCCAAGGGCAAAAGGAAAAGAGAGAATCTTAAAAGCAGCAAGAGAAAAACAGTTAGTTACCTACAAGGGAGTACCCATACAACTGTCAACTGATTTCTCAGCAGAAACTATGCAGGTCAGAAGGGAGTGGCAAGAAATATTTAAATGATGAATAGCAAGAACCTACAACCAAGATTACTCTACCCAGCAAAACTATCATTTAGAATTGAAGGTCAGATAAAGAGCTTCACAGACAAGAAAAAACTAAAGGAGTTCATCACCACCAAACCAGTATTATATGAAATGATGAAGGGTATTCTTTAAGAAGAGGAAGAAGAAGAAAAAGGTAAAGATAAAAATTATGAACAACAAAGTGACAACAAATACACTGAGTGGTCAGATTATTATGATCTCTGAATGCATAATAATCTGGCCACTCAGTGTATATCCTATATAATAAAAGACTAATATGCAAATTGTGCCCTTGACCAGGAGTTCGACCAGCAGGCAGGCCAGACAACCGCCCATGTCCCCTCCCCCTGGCCAGGCTGGCTGGACCTCACCCATGCATGAATTCATGCACCGGGCCTCTAAAATATATATATATATAAAATTTTTTTTCTTTTTACTGAATGCCCAGATTATTATGTGTTCAGAGATCATAATAATCTGGCCACTCAGTGTATATATCTATCAACAAGTGAATCTAAAAATCAAGTGAATAAAAAATCTGATGAACAGAATATACTGGTGAATATAATAGAATCAGGGGCATAGAAAGGGACTGGACTGACAATTCTCGGTGGGAAGGGGGTGTGGGGAGTCTGGGAGGAGATTGGACAAAAATCTTATACCTATGGACGAGGACAGTGCAGGGCTAAAGGCATGGGGTGGGGTGGGAACCAGGTGGAGGGGAGCTATGGGGGGAAAAAGAGGAACATCTATAATAATCTGAAGAATAAAGATTTATTTAAAAAAAGTATATGCTTCCACTTGTTTGCATCTTCCTCTATTTATTTTTCAATATCCTATAGTTTTCTGAGTACAAGTCATTTACCTCTTTGGTTTTTTATTTCTAGGAATCTTTTTGTTGTTGTTGTTGTTGCAATGATAAATGGCATTATTTTCTTATGTTCTCTTTCTGATAGTTCTTTATTGGTTTATAAAAATGCCAACAGTTTCTGAATATTAATTTTGTATCCTGCTACATTGCCAAATTCATATAGTAGATATAGTAATTTTTTGTAGGAGTATTTAGGGTTTTTTATATACAATTTCATGTCATATGCAAATAATGACAATTTTACTTCCTCCTTTTCAATTTGAATGCCTTCTTTTTTTCCATCTTGTCTGATTACAATGGCTAGGATTTCCATTACTATGTTGAACGGTGAAATTGGACATCCCCGTGTTTGTTTGTTTTTTCCTGATCCTAAGGGAAACACTTTTACTTTTTTTTCCTATTGAGCATGTTGGCTGTAGGTTTGTCATATATGGCCTTTATTGTGTTGAGTATGATCCCTCTATCCCCAGTTTGCTGAGTCTTTGTCATAAATGGGTATTTCATTTTGTCAAATTCTTCTTCTCCAGGCAATTATGTCATCCTATGATTTTATGCTTCATTTTGTTTGTGTGATGCATCACATTTATCCATTTGCAAATAGTGTACCAGTTGTGTATCCCTGGAATAAATCCTACTTGGTCATGGTGTATGATCTGTCATTGTATTGCTAGTTTTAGTTCACTAATATTTTGTTGGGGATTTTAGCATCTATGTTCATCAGCAATATTGGCCTGTAATATTCTTTCTTTGTAGTATCTTTATATAGTTTTGGAACTGGGATAATGCTAATCTCATAAAAAGAGCTTGGATTCTTCTGTTCTCTTTAATTTTGGGGAATAATTTGAGGAAGACAGGTGTTAGGCCTTCTTTGAATGTTTGGTAAAACTCCCCTATGAAGCCGTCTGGTCCAGGAATTTTGTTAACTGGGAGTTTTCTGATTATTGCTTTAATTTCATTAGTTGTTATTGGTCTATTCATGTTTTCTGATTCTTCCTGATTCAGTTTTGGAAGACTGTATTTTTCTGGGAATTTGTCCATTTAGTCCATGTTGTCCAATTTGTTGGCATATAGTTGAGTTGTTCACAGTATTTTCTTACAGTCCTTTGTATTTCTGTGGTGTCAGTTGTTACTTTGCCTGTTTCATTTCTGATTTTATTTATTTGGGTCCTCTCTATTTATTGATGAGTCTGGCTAAAGGTTCATTGATCATTTATCTTTTTAAAGAACAAGCTCTTTGCTCAGCTGGTGTGACTCAGTGGTTGAGCATCGACCTATGAACCAGGAGGTCCAGGTTCGACTCTGTCAGGGCACATGCCCAGGTTGTGGGCTTGATCCCCAGTGCAGGTGTACAGGAGGCAGTCAATCAATGAATCTCTCTCATCATTGATGTTTCTATCTCTCTCTCCCTCTCCCTTCCTCTCTGAAATCAATAAAAACATATTTAAAAAAAACAACCAGTTCTTGGTTTCATTGATCTTTGGTATGTTGTTGTTTTATTCCTTCTATTTATTTTGGTCTTTTCTTTTTTTCCATAATTCTTTTGTTGTTGGTTAAGAATGTTTGAGTTTTTTCTTGTTTCTTGAGGTAGGACTGTAATGCTATGCACTTTCCTCTCAAGACTACTTTCGTTGTGACCCATAGATTTTGGGTTGTTGTGTGTTAATTTTCATTTGTTTCCAGAATGTTTATTATTTTTTCTTTGATCTCATTGGTAACCCATTCATTGTTTAATAACATGCTATTTAGCTTCCATGTGTTTGAATGTTTTTTATTGGTTTTATTGTAGTTAATATCTAGTTTCATGCCATTGTGATCCAAGAAGATGCTAGATATGATTTCAATCTTCTTGAACTTGCAGAAACTTATTCTGTAAGCTAATATCTGGTCTATCTTTGATAATGTCCCATGTGCACTTGTATGGAGAGGAATGTGTATTCTGCAGTTTGGGGATGAAATGTTCTGTAAATACCAACTAAATCCATCTGATCTATTGTGTCAGTTAAGGTCTCTTTTTCTTGTTGATTTTTGGGCTGCAAGGTATATCTAGGATGTCCATGCAGTGCTAAAGGCCTCTACTATGGCTGTATAGTTGTTATCTCCTTAAAAGTCCTCCAAGAGTTTTTTTAAATAATTTTTGTGCTCCTATATTGGGTGCATATATATTTACCAGCATAAATATTCTTGTTGGATAAATCTCCTTAGTAGTACATAGTGGTCTCCTTTGTCTCCTTTATGGTCTTTGTTGTGAAGTTTATTTTGTCAGATATACGTATTGCTAGCCCTGCTTTTTTCCGTTTCTATTTGCATGGTAAATGTTATTCCATTCCTTCACTTTCATCCTGTGTGAGTCTTTTGTTCCTATCTATCTATCTAACTATCTATCTATCTATCTATCTATCTATTAACTATCTCTATTTGTCTGTCTGTCATCTGTCTATCATATATATTTCTTCTTCTTACAGTAGTACCTTTAACATTTCTTGCAATCCAATAAAAATTTTAAAATGGTAAAAATAGTAATAAATTGCCGAAACCGGTTTGGCTCAGTGGATAGAGCGTCGGCCTGCGGACTGAAGGGTCCCGGGTTCGATTCCAGTCGAGGGCATGTACCTTGGTTGCGGGCACATCCCCGGTGGAGGGTGTGCAGGAGGCAGCTGATCGATGTTTCTCTCTCATCGATGTTTCTGGCTTTCTATCCCTCTCCCTTCCCCTCTGTAAAACATCAATAAAATTTATTACTATATTTAAAAAAATAGTAATAAATAATAATATAATAATAAATAAAGTGAGAAAAAATTAGTTTCTTAAGTAAAAAATAAAAAATAAACAAGTGAAGTAGTGAAGTTCGTTCACTTTAGCGGAGCTTCAATGACCCATGGGGGCTGGTTTAAGACCCCTCTCTACTGTTCTGCCTGCCACATCTCAGTTTCCTGTCAGGTAGTCAGCAGTGTTGAAGTTCCCAGTGACCCACTGTTCCTCTGTGTCATACGCCACAAACTTGGTTTCAAGCAGGCAGGATCAATCTGCCCACTTTGTTTTCTGCCTGCTTTCAGTTCTATTTACACAAGCGTCTATTTCTGACATGGACCCCTAGGTGGCGGTGTTGCTGTATTAGTTTCCAGGACCAAATGGTCCCTCAACCCAGTCCCCCGGAGCTCCCTGGGGATATTTAGAATCTTCCTTTCCCTGCCTCACTTAAGACTGGGTGTGGCTGCGCTGTTAGGAGGAGCCTGGTCTTCAGGAGAAAAAAGTCTGTTCAGGGTTGGAGGGATGGACTGTCCCATAGCTGGCTTCCTGCTCGTCACTCCCTATTCTGCTCCCCAGTTTCCACAAAAACCACCTTCCCCTGCAGTCTCAGTGAGTGTTTTTAATTGAAAGATCCTATGCACTGGGTTTAGCAAGTAAAAGCAAGGAATTTATAAAGACAGAGTAACCAGGCAGCCTTGTGTCTTTCTCTCCCTGGCACGGTGCGGCCAGTATAGCACTTCAGGCTGCCTTTCTGTGTGTGGTCTCCCACGTCTGTGGGCTTAGATATAGAGGCCCCCTTCCACATTTGAGGGCTACACTTACTCCAACGGCTGTGGATTTGGTGCAGTGTAGTCTCCCTCTGAGACTCTAGTCCAGCCGTGGGCAAACTATGGCCCGCGGCTGTTCTATCAGGCCCGCGGAGCAGAAAGAGCGGAGGGTTCTCTTGCTCTCCCCTCCGCTCCTTCACTTTGAATTTATATTAGTTCACACAAACACTCCATCCATGCTTTTGTTCCAGCCCTCCGGTCCAGTTTAAGAACCCATTGTGGCCCTCCAGTCAAAAAGTTTGCCCACCCCTGCTCTAGTCCCAGATGCATGTGTTTCTCCCTCCAGCCCAGATCCCCAAATGCCACCTCTCTCTAGGTGATCTCTGACCTTTTTGTCCATGGATTGCCTCACCAGCTGTATTTAATTTGCCAATTCCTGGTGGATGTTATTCGATTCAGTTGTTTCTTCTATCTGCTCTGTGAGAAGGCGCAGAACCCATCCATCTATTCGGCTGCCACCTTGTCTCCCCCTGGACAAACTTTTTAGGAGCCCACGGATGGGGAGACTGGAGTCTTGGTGTTCGTGGATTCACTGCTGAGGCAGCTGGCCCCTGAGCATTGTGGTTGTAAGGTCCTGGGTGGTATCTAAGGTCTCCCCATGTGAAGGTAAGGCTGGGCTTCGGATCACAGCCTCTCTTCCCATCAAGATGGTGCAGTCTCTGTGGCAGAGCCAACTGCCCCGGGATGGATTTCATCAGTAGTAGAGGCTGTCCAGCCAGGGGAGCCTGGTCCTCCAGTCCCCAACAGCCCTGTGGAATGTAACTGTCCCCCCCCCAACACACACACACACATGCATTCCCCACACATCCATGCACTTTCCTTTCCCTCTTTCACTCACTCACACTATCTTGCTCACTGCCGTCCTGTCAGCTGCCATCTTGGATCCTCCTGGGAAGCTCTTTACTTCACCTTCAATTGTGAATGATATCCTTGCTGGATAGAGTAGTCCTAGTTTCAGATTCTTGTTTTTCATTGCTTTAAATACTTCATGCCATTTCCTTCTGGCCTGTAGTGTTTCTGTTGAAAAATTATGTGACAGCTCTATGGGAGCTCCCTTGTAGCTAACTGAATGTCTCTCTCTTGCTGCCTTTAGGATTCTATTTTTGTCTTTAACATTTACCTTTTTAATTATGTTGTGTTATGGTGTGGGTCTCTGGTTTCATCTTGAGTGGGACTCTGTGATTCCTGAACTTGTGTGAATTTTACCTTCACCAGATTAGGTTAGTTTTCTATGATTATTACTTCAACAGGTTCTCTATCCCTTCTTCAATTTCTTCTATCTCTGGTACCCCTATGATGCATATGTTGTCCCATTCATGTGGTCCCTAAATTACCTTTAAACTTTCTCCATGCTTTTTAATTTTTGTTCTGCTTTGAGTGATTTTTTTCTACCTTGTCTTCTATTTCATCAGTTTGATTCTCTGCTTTTTCTATGCTACCCTTAATTTCTTCCATTGTATTTTTATTCTTGCTATGTCATTCCTAATTTCTGATTGTTGTTTTACATGGTTTTTATTTCCTTTTTCAAGCTGTTGAACATTCTAAAAACCTTTACTTTATACACCATTTCTGATAAATTGCTTGTTTCCATTTCCTTTAGCTCTCTTTCTGGAGATTCTCCCTGTTATTTCATTTGAAGCCTGTTTCTTTTTTCCCCATTTTTGCTGTTTGTTTGTGTTTTCTTCTTTGTATTGGATAAGACTGCTATACCTCACAGTCTTGGTGAAGTGGCCTTATTGTGGCACCCAGTGGTATAGTCTCCTTAATCTTCTAAGCTGGGTGCTCTAGGGATGTCTCTTCTGTGGGTTATGTGAGCACTCTTGTTGAATTTGGGTCTTGATTGCTATTGTCTCATTTATAGGTAGGCTCAGCCCTCAGGATCAACTTTGATGCTCAACCCCAACTACATCATGCCAGTGGTTATACAGGTGCTGGTAGAATAAAATGAGACAAAACAAGACTGAATAGAAAATAACACCAAAAACAAAGCAAAATAACAAAAAAAACAACAACAAGAAAAATTAAAAAATAAAAATAAAGAATACTAAATGACAACAGGACAAAAATAATTAGAGGAGAAAAGAGAAAGGCAGGAAAAGAAAGAACTAGAATAAGAATAAAAAAGAAAAGAAAAATAAGTGAAATAATGATTTTAAAAAGTAATAACAATTAATAAATTAAAATATAGAATAGGAAAAGAAAAATGGGAACAAAAAGAGAAAAGAAAAAAATAAAATTACTCAATGGAATACTATGCTGCTGTAAAAAAGAAAGAACTCTTACCATTTGCAGCAGCATGTATGGACCTGGAAAGCATTATGCTAAGTGAAATAAGCCAGTTGGAAAAATAAATATATCACATGATCTCACTCATTTGTGGAATGTAATGAACAACATAAACTGATGAACAAAAATAGATCCAGAGGCACAGAGCATCAGTCTGTCAATTTTCAGAGGGAAGGCAGGAGAGGGTGCAGGTGGTGGGTAAGAGATCAACCAAAGGACTTGTATACATGCATATAAGTATAACCAATGGGGACACAGACATTAGGGGGGTGAGGGCCTGTGCTGGGGGTTAGGGGTGGCCAATGGGGGGAAAAGGGACATATGTAATACTATATGTAATACTTTAAACAATAAAGAATTTTAAAAATAAGATAAAATGAGAAAAATTAAAAAGGAGAAGAAAAGAGAAAGAGAACAAAAGAATAGAATAAAAGAGAGTAATAAGACATATGAAAGTAAAAGAGAAAAGAAAATAAACCTTTGTATCTCCTATTTTTTTTTTTTTTTGCTTTGATGTTGCTGAATCTGGCCCCTTGGTGTGTTGGTCCTGGACGTACCAGGAGTTTCTCTAGTACAAGCCAATGTCAGTCACTGTCCCTGACTGGCCATGGGAAACCTGACTAAAGCATGGCAGGGTGGGACCTCCATAGCCCAGAGGCTGGTTCTGTCTTGGGTCTCACCTTGAATGTCTCTGTTCTGAGCTGCTCTCCTTTCCCTCATGGAACTGCACTCTGCAGGGGTATACAGGTCTTGACCATGGTCTCAAATGAATTTTCAGTGAAATATTCTAATTTGTTTTTAACAATTTTATTTCTTAATACCTAAAAAAATCTATTGTGTCAGTTAAAATATTTATATTTTAATAACATTTAGGCTAAATTTTTGTACAACCTTAATATACAAACCTTGGATTAAAACTTTCAATGAAAATTATTAACATAATGATGTAACTATATGTTTCACATTGGTGGACTTATTTTTAATATTTAACAGCCATGTTTATTTGATGAAATCCACAGATTGAAAAAATAATTGATCCCTTGCTTAGGGTCATCCCAACAACTAAATTGGGATTGAACAGCGAATCTAATTGATTGAAGAGAGGTTGAATAGCTGCCACAAAATTACCCCATCAGAAGAAAAAATAAAATAGACCTTGCTACTTTAGTAAAGACACTTTTATTGCAACTAATGAAGGAATTGTAGGAATTATAAAATTCAGAAAACTTTAAAATTAAAAAAAAAAATAGACAAATATACAAAAGCTAGCCATACTTCAAAGGTCTTATTATAGTGCACTTAGTTACCTCTTATTAAAGTGTAAAGGACTTCCTTAGATTGCAGGTGTATTTTATATTTAACATGAAATGTATACTACAAATTAACATTGCTGTACACTTTCTTGGTTTCTAATCTTCCCCTAATTCTTAGTTTCCTGTTATTTGGTGAGCTTTTATTTAGTTTCATTGTTATTACTTATTTGGTTTTACTTTTGTAATTGTGTTCAATATGAAAATAAAACAAGTGAAGAATATTTTCATTATATAATCCCAATGTCATTCCCTGTTACACTTTCGAAATTAATGAGTTTTCCCCTTTCCCAAAGGTATAACTAAAGCCCATATAGCAAATATAGCTGTCATTATAGTGATATGCAGTTAAAATTTAATGCTATGTATAACTATGTAGTCTTCTGTATTTCATTTATAAATAGCTTTTTTTATTGATTCTGATAGAACCCAGATGAGAAACTTTTATTTCTAATTGGATGACATTATTTTAAGGTATACTAAATTATGCTTTTTTTATTATTACAACACATTTCAGAAACTTGGACAATGATCAACCAAATTATTTTCATTTGCTATGGTGAAAAATGAAAAGAATAATAAAATACAACTGGTATAATATAATCAGAAACATTTTTCAAGTGGATATAGCTTTATATGGTATGTAGGACAACATTTTCTGTTGAATTGGAATAAAGTTTATCTGTTTTAGATTGCCTTTGATCAATTTTGCATTTTGTAATCTTACTGAGAAATAAAATTAGTTTTAAGCTATATAACACACTCTGGTCAGTAAGCAAAATAAAGGAAATCCAAATTAAATGTATTTGAAATTAATCTATATACATTTAAAGGAAACATCTCATTTTCATACTTGTGAATATAAATAATATTTTAATTATGTATTAATTTTTGAAAAGTCCAAGGATTAATAATACAGCATAACAAAACTCAGCAGGTGGGAGATTGAATTTTTCTACTGTTCTAGTGTTTTATTATTGCAATAACAAAAAACTGATGTCTATCTTTTAGGTAATAGTTCGGCTTGACTGGTCACCTGAATTCAATTTGGTAACTGATATAGTTATTTATTATTTTTTATCTAATTACCTTAAAATATATGACTATATACAGTATTATAGTTATAAATTTGATAATAACACATTTCCCATTATAAAATTTACTGTCATTAGCCCATTTATATATATAATAAATTATCTTATTAAACTTGTCAAATGATCAAAAGTCCCCCCTCCCACTGCATCACTCTAGTCTTATACTTAATCATAGAAAAGAATAATGGTTTTTCTTATAATGTCTTCCAATGGATAAAGTATAGCATTGACATTAAAGCATAGTAATTAAGATTAAGTCATATAGACCTAGGTTAGAATTTTAAATCTACCACTAATTATCTGAACTTTGAACAAATTCTTCCACTTTTTAGAGCCTCAATGTCCTCATTTATTCTCTATAGACAAGACTGATTACTATCTCATGGAATTCCTATAAGAGTGAGGTCATTATTATGAACTGGAGGCCCAGTGCACGAAATTCGTGCACGGGGGGGTGTCCCTCAGCTGAGCCTGCACCCTCTCCAATCTGGGACCCCTCAAGGGATGTCCGACTGCCCGTTTAGGCCCGATCCCAATGGGATCGGGCCTAAACGGGCAGTCGGACATCCCTCTCACAATCCAGGACTGCTGGCTCCCAACTGCTCACCTGCCTGCCTTCCTGATTGCCCCTAACCGCTTCTGCCTGCCAGCCTGATCACCCCCTAACCACTCCCCTGCCAGCCTGATTGATGCCTAACTGCTCCTCTGCCAGCCTGTTTTCCCCTAACTGCCCTCCCCTGCAGGCCTGGTCACCCCTAAGTGCCCTCCCCTACAGGCCTGGTTCCCCCAACTGCTCTCCCCTGCAGGCCTGGGTATCTCCCAACTGCCTTTCCCTGCAGGCCTGGTTGTCCCCAACTTCCCTCCTCTGCCCACTTGGTCACCCCTAACTGCCATCCTCTGCAGGCTTGATCGCCCCCAACTGCCCTCCCTTGCAGGCCATCTTGTGGTGGCCATCTTGTGTCCACATGGGGACAGGATCTTTGACCACATGGGGGTAGCCATCTTGTGTGTTGGAGTGATGGTCAATCTGCATATTACTTTTATTAGATAGGATAGAGGCCTGATGCATGGGAGGGGGCCAGCTGGTTTGCCCTGAAGGGTGTCCCGGATCAGGGCGGGGGTTCCCTTGGGGCATGGGGCGGCCTGGGTAAGGGGCCTGTGGTGGTTTGCAGGCCGTCCACACCCCCTGGTGACCCAAGCAGAGGCCCTGGCATCTGGGATTTATTTATCTTCTACAATTGAAACTTTGTAGCCTGGAGCGGAGCCAAGCCTTCTGCTTGCTCCATGGCAGCAGCCATTTCTGTTGGGATTTATGTATCTTCTATAATTGAAACTTCGTAGCCTTAAGTGGAGGCCTGGGCCTGCCAGGGCTGCAGAAGCTTGGCTTCCTCCATGGCCACGGGAAACCCTAGCCTCCTGCTCTTTCCAACTCCATGGCTGCTGCCATTTCTGTTTGGATTTATGTATCTTCTATCATTGAAACTTTGTAGCCTTGAGTGGAGGCCTAGGCCGGCAAGGGCAGGTGGAAAGCTTGGCTTCCTCCATTGCTGGGGAAACCCAAGCCTCCCTCCTGCTCTCTGTGGCCATAGCCACCTTGGTTGGGTTTATTTGCATATTTGCTCCTGAGTGGCTGGTGGGCGTGGCTGGTGGGCGTGGCTTGTGGGTGTAGCAGAGTGATGGTTAATTTGCATATTACTCTTTTATTAGATAGGATGCCTGACATTTAACTAACTTTATTGAACACTTATAACACCAAAAACATCAACAATTGTGCTTATTTACATATATCACAACCAGAATTTTGATATGGATACGATCGACTATTATTTTTGGCTTTCACCAGTTTTACGCAAATTTGTGTGTGTGTGTGTGCCCATGTATGTATTTAGTTCTATGTGATTTAATCATAATATAGTTTTGTGTGATTAGCACAATGGTCAAGATATAGAGAAGTTCAATTTACACAGACTCCTTATGCTGCCTTTTTATAACTAGACCCAACTGTCTTCATTCCATACAACCGTAAATTGAATATGCAACATATAATATTTGGGGACTCACTTTTTTCATTCAGTATACTTCCTTGAAGATTCACCAAAATTTGTGTTTGTATAGATATTTTGTTCCTTTTTTAAAAAATAAAATATATTTTCATTTATTTCAGAGAGGAAGGGAGAGGGAGAGAGAGCTAGAATCATCAATGATGAGAGAGAATCATTGATCAGCTACTTTCTGCTCGCCTTCTACTGGGGATCAAGCCCGCAACCTGGGCATGTGCCCTTGACTGGAATTGAACCTGGGACTCTTTCAGTCAGCAGGCTGACACTATCCCCTAAGAAAACCAGTCAGGGTGGTTGTTCCTTTTTACTGTGGTATACCCATGGTATGAATGTACACAATTTATTTAACTATTCACCTATTGAAATACATTCAACTGTTTCCAGATTTTTGTGATTAAAAATAAATCTGTTATGAACATTTGAGTACAGGTTTTTAAAAACGTTCTTCCTTTCATCACCACCCTTATTGCTTTTATTTACTCCACTTGCCCACACTCTTAAGTTGTTAAAGATTCAACTGTAGTTTTGTCAATGCTTAACTAGCCATTTATTACATTCAAATTAATAGGAAGCATGGCAGAAAGATCAAATTCTCTCTATAAGTTCTGATTAATCATATCAATGTGGTGAAAAGAGATCAGTACACTGAAGTTTGCTAGATTCCTGTGAAAAAGTAATATTAGTCCTTAGCCATTCTTTGTTAAAACTGTTGAGAGGGAGAGAGCTGAGACTACACTTAAGAAGCAGGAAGATTATGTCTCAAGTGAACATATGGTAAGAGTATTTTATACAAGTTTTAGTTGTTAAGTTGTGTCAGTTCTCATATACTTTGAACATTAATCCCTTATTGGGAATATATTTGTAATTACCTTCTCCTATTCAGTTGGTTGCCTTTTAGTTTTGTGATGTTTGCCTTTACTGTACAGAACTTTCTAGTTTGCTATAGACCCATTCGTTTGTTTTTGCTTTCATTTCACATGCTTTTAACGACAAATTCACAAAAAACATCACTGAGACCAATGTCTAGAAGCTTAGTGCTTTTTTTCACCCTATGCATTTTATTGTTTCAGGTCTTATGTTCAAGCATTTAATCAATTTTGAGTTAATTTTTATGTGTAATGTAAGATAGTGTTCTAGTTACACTCATCTGCATATGGCTGTCCAGTTATCCCAATGCAATTTATTGAAAAGATTTTCCTTTCTCCATTGTACATTATTGGAGACTTTTTCTTAAATTGGTTGCCCATATAAGTGTGGGTTTATTTCTTGGCTCTCAATTCTGTTATATTTGTCTGTTTTCCTACCAATAACATAACATTTTGATCCCTATTGCTTTATAGTTTAGTTTGAAATCTGGGAGTGTGATACATCTGGCTTTGTGTTTTTTTTTCCTCAGGATTACTTTGACTATTTGGTGTTTTTTTGTGGGTCCATACAAATTTGAGGATTTTTTTTTGTTCTTTTTCTATGAAAGAAGCCATTGTTGTGTTGATAGGGATTGCAATGAATGGGCAGATTGCTTTAGGTATTATGGACTTTTTAATAATGTTCATTCTTTCAATCTATGGACATGAAATATATTTTCATTTCTTTGTGTCTTCTTCAATTTCTTTCAACTATGTCTTATAATTTGCAGTGTAGAGGTTTACTGCCTTTGTTAAATGTATTCCTAGAGATTTTATTCTTTTTGTTGCAATTACAAATGGGATTGTTTTCATTTCTGTTTCTGATAGTTTGTTGTTAGTATGTAGAAATGCAACAAATGTTTGCATATTGATAGTGCATTCTGCAACTTTACATATTCCTTTATCATTTGTAATGTTTTTAGAGCAGTCTTTAGGATTTTATGTATATAATATCATGTCATATGAAAATATGACAGTTTTATTTCATCCTTTCCAATTTTGATGCATTTTCCTTGCCTATTAGTTCTTGAACTTTGAGGAAAAGCTTTCAACTTTTTACTGTTGAGTATGATGTTAGATTAGGAATTGCATATGACCTTTATTATGTTAAAGTACTTTTCTTCTATATCCATTTAATGATATTTGTTATCATAAATAAATGTTGTATGTTATTATGATTTGTCTGCATACATTGAGAAGATCATATGCTTATTTCATTTTATTAATTTGGTGTATCACATTGATTTATTTGTGGATGTTCAACCATCTGTGCATCCCTGGAATGGATCTCACTTGATCATGGTGTACAATCCTTTTACTATATTATTGCATTTTATTTGCTAGTATTTCATTGAGAATTTTTGTGTCTATGTTTGTCATTGTTATTGGCCTGTCATTTTCTTTTTTAGTGATATCTTTGCCTGGTTTTGGTATCAGGGCAATGTAGGTTTCATAAAATGATTTAAGAAACATTCCTTCTTCCTCATTTTTTTGGGAAGATTTTGAGGAGGATAGGTATTAAATCTCCTTTGAATATTTGATAGAATTTGCTAGTGAAGCCATGTGGTAGTATATTTTCTTTTGGGGGAGGTTTTCTTTATTACTGTTTAAATTTCCTTCCTAGTGACTAATTTATTCAAGTTTTCTAATTCTTCATAGTCCAGTTTAGGAAGGTTGTAAGCTTTGAAGAATTTGTCCATGTATTCTAGGTTGTTAAATTTGGTGCAGTATAGCCTTTCATAGTATTTTTTAAAATAATTTTTTTTGTATTTCTGCGGAATCCATTGCAACTTATCTTCTTTCATTTCTGATTTTATTTGATTCTTCTCTCATTTTTTCTTAGTAAGTCCAAGGTATGTAAATTTGGTTTATCTTTTAAAAGAGCCTGCTTTTCATTTTATTAATTTTTATATTGCTTTTTATTCTCTGTTTTATTTATTTCTGCTTTGGTTTTTATTGTTATTTTACTTCTTCTGACTTTAGAATTCATATTTGTTTCTTTTTATAACTCCTTAAGGTGTAATGTTAGATTGTTTATTTGATATTTTTTCTTATTTCTTCAGGTAGACCTGTATTACTATAAATGTATCTCTCAGTACCATTCACTTTTGCTGCATCCCAAGTATTTTAATGTCATATTTTCATTTTCATTTGTCTGTATGCATCTTTTGATTTCTTATTTTACTTTTTATTCACCTAATAGTTGTTCAGTAGCATGTTGTTTAATCTCCACATAATTAATATTTTTTTAGGTTTCTTCTTGCAGTTGATTTCTAGCTTAATTCTGTTGTGGTCTGAAAAGTTGCTTGATATGATTTCAATCTTCTTATATTTATTGACACTTGAGATTGTCCCAATATGTGGTCTATCCCTGAGAATGTTCTATGTACACTTGAGAAAAATGTGTATGCTATCATTATGAAATAGAAGATTCAATAATATCTGTTAAATCCAGTCGGTCCAATGTGTAATTTAAGGTCAATGTTTCCTTGTTTTCTGGCTGGATGATCTATCCATTGGTGCAAGTATGTGTTAAAGTCCCACAATTAATGGGGTGCTTTCTATTTATCCCTTTAGGTTTTATAGTAATTACTCTATACATTTTGGTACTCCTAAGTTGGGTGCATATATATTAGTAAATATTATGTTTTCTTGATGGATTGACCAGTTTGTAACTAGAAAATGTCCATTTTTGTCTCTTGTTATCTTTTTTTTTTTGTCCTGAAAGCTACTTTGTCTGATAAAAGTTTAGCTCTACCAGCTTTTTTCTTGATACCATCTGCTGGAGTATCATCTTCCACCCATTAAAATTGAGCCTATGGTTATCTTTGGAGTTAAGATGGGTCTCCCCAAAGCAGCATAGAATGTGTCTTGTTTTTTTTTTTTTTTTTTTTTTTTAATTAATCTAGCTATTCTGTGGCTTTTAAAAATTTTGGTGAGGTCAGTCCATTTATATTTAAGGATATTATTGACATATGAAGACTTATTACAGCCATGTATCTTTTGTTTTCGTTTTTCTCTGTATCTCCATTGTTTCTTTTCTTTTTTAAAAATTTATTCTTGACAGTATCATAGATGTCTCTTATTTCCCTCTCATCCTGTTTCCCCCTCCACACCCTTCCGCAGACTTTCACCACACTATTGTCTGTGTTCATGGGATATGCATATATGTATATAATTTCTTTGGTTAATTTCTTCCCTTAACCCCACCCCCTCCCTTCTGAGGTCTGTTAGTCTGTTCCATGCATCTATGTCTTTAGATATATTTTGTTCTTCAATTTATTTTGCTCATTAGATTCTACATATAAGTTGAGATCATGTTGTTGTATCACAAATCGGCAAGCTGGATAAGATGCCTAATGAGCCAATTAGTTAGGAATCATCTTTATTGCATGCAGGTTCAGAGTAGATTACCTCTGTCAAATTCTGAACCAACACAGAAGGGGGTATTTCCTTTTTATATCCTTCTAGTTCTTTGTGTAAGACAGCTTGTGACCTTGAATGCGTATTATATCTAATCAAACATCTGTAATATCTATACAGACAACTTGTAACTTTGAGTACATATTATATCTAATCAAACACCTGTAACCTTGAATGAACAAACACTTGGAAGAATATGTGAATTAATATAGTGTATCAACCCCTTTAGATGGCTAGCTTGCAAGGTCAGACAGTTACATTTATCTTTTCTATTCAAGCAAAAAACAAAGTTATTTTACAGTAGAGTTGACCTATGGAATAAGGGACTGTCTAGGAATAACAGAGTAGTTCAAACAGCAGTTTTTCCAAAGGAGGGACCACTATGCTTCATTCCCCACTAGTTTTATGTAAATGAGTCAAATCATTGACTCTTGTGGGTCACTGTTGGGTAGAAGATCATACCAGCTCCTGAGGACCATAAGCTTGATGGAATTAATTCTCTGTTGAATAAAGTTAATAAACCAGTTTATAAGACAGGGGTCCAGAATTAGGGCCAGTAATATATGCGAGTACAGGAGTACAGGAGTAGAGTCTTAGCTTTAGTGGGTCTGATGAAGAGTCCTGGATTCTCTATTCTGCCAGTGCTGCCTTAAGCTGGGTGTGATGAAGCCACGTCAGGATCCTGTTGACCTTTACTGCCATGTGGGTGGTCAAGATGACAGTATGTGGTCCCCTCTAGGTAGGAGTCAGTCCTTGGGTGGCAAATTTCTTTATCCAAACAGAGTCACCAGGGCAGAAGGGATGAACCAGATCAGAAGTTGGTACAGGCAGAGCATCTTGGACATGCTTTTGGACTGCTTTCTGGGTGGACTGTAAAGCCCGTAAGAACTTGAGTAAAGATTGGTTATGGATTTCAGCTTTTCTAGATTGGGTTTCCATGTAAGCTGGTGAGGTGGGTAGGTCAGGGTCTGGAAGAGTCACTAGAATCTATAGAGGCCCCACTGGTTCTAGGGCAGCCTCCCAGGCTGCTTCATCTGCAGCCAAGTTCCCTCTTGCTTCTGGGGAATCCCCTTTTCTTACATACATAGAGGTGGAAAGACTTAGTTACATTTGGTAGCATTACTTGGCCCATCATCCTTGCTTTGCTCATGTCTGTCTTACTGCCTAATATATTACCTCAAGCATCCTGGCTCTGGATTCTGTTAGGGAAAATGGATGCCAGTGGGATGCTCTGACTACTTCAGTGCTGAATGGGGACAGACTTTTGTTTCAGAGCCAATAGATCCTTGCTGTCTGTCAGAGGCCTGGGCACAGAAGGAGGTGGGCTTGTGACCTGGCAGAGACAAACTGTAACAAATTGTCCGGTGGAAGGGAAAGAAAATATTTTAGTTCTAATAACCTCTATTGAAATATAATTTTTCTCCCTAAAATTACCTCTGTGTTTATCAGAAGAGCCAAATCAAGACCAGTTTATCTATTGTATTCAATTTCGCCTGATTGTGTGCATAAACACAACAAGAATGGTAATTGACTACCTTTGCCAGAATTTCATGATTGAATCTTAGTGTGCCCCATAGGGACAGGAAGCCAAGCCATCCAGCTGCTGTCAGGCCTGCCTGCAGTATCTGCTGAGTTAGGTGAATTCCTCACCTGCAGTGGCTCCACCTGGGCCCATGCCCTAAGTTTCAAGGCCTATCTCAGCAGCCCTCCTACTTGTTGCAGCCTAGAGTATACAGCATAGGGGTTCCACAGGGATGCAGAAGCGCCCTTATTGCTCCCCTTCTATTCTGACCAACCACCAGTGATGGTAGGGCATGGGCCTGACGCTCCAGTGCCAGCTATTTTCAGGGCTACCAAGCAGGATACCAGGCTTTCTTTGTGGCACTCTTATTGGCTTCAAGTCTTCAGAGCTCAGACAGGGCTTTTTAAAACATGACACTCCAGTCAAAGTTTTTGGTCAATAAAACCACTATTGGAAATCGGTCTCATTGAATTTATGCAAATAAATATATTGCCATGATTTATTAAGCATTGCAAAATTTTGGATGAATTATATAAGGAGAAAAATATATTGACCTGCTTTAAGATCTTCTGATTTTCCTTGTCAGTCCTTTTTATGGATTCTTCAGAGTAATATTTTTCTAACTGTATTATAACAAAACAGTAACTGTCTTTAAATGGCAAGAAGAAATTTAAAATGTGTCTACACTCAAATAGATAGTCACAGCTGTCCCTGTAGTAGGGTTCCCCCTACTTGACTTGTCCTTAAACTATACAGTATATGGTCTCTGGGAGGGCTGACATGCTCTCTCAGAATGGACTAAGGGAGCTTTATCCCTTCACAGGTTCTCATATGTCACAGGACCTCACAGAGCCTGAAATTCCTATAACAGAGGGTTAGTACTCACCACTTCACTGTTTCCCTCTGTTCTAAAAGGGCCTCCTGCAGTTTCCTAAAGTTGAGGTTTGTGCCCCCCTTGACGTGGGCATGGTCACATAGGCCTGCAAGACAGTATAGAGGATGCCACAGTCTCTCAATAGAGACCAAAACTTGATGGGTATTTTTCTTTGCCCATTTAGGCACCTGCCCTTTTGGCAACTGCATTCAAATCTACAAGAGAATTAAAGGTTACTATATTTACATAATGAAGTATAACATTGGCACTGCGGCCGCTTCTGACAGCTAAATCTTCTGCTACTAAACATGATACATGGTAGGGCTATACAAACTTCTTAGGGAGGTGACTAAAGTCCATTTTTACCTTCCTACACAAAGCAAAATTGTCCTTGTCTCTCTGGAATTATGTCCATGAAGACACAGGTATCATCTAAGTCTATTACACAGTTTTCTGCAGGCCACTGTCAGGGCTGTGTGTGGTAGCCGGTTCTTCTTTCTAGCCACAAACGCATTCTGTCTAATTTCCCTAAAATGTATTCTGGCACAGGAAAAAGTTGTTTTGCTGTATACAGGTAGCTTAACCCCTACATAACTAGGCTTGGACATCTGCCTAGAAAGCCATAATCTATAAGCTTAATATGCGGCCTTAGGTCCTTCCAACCCAACAGGGTCTCTGCCATCCCTCAGTCAGACTCCTCCTCTCTTGGAGAATCTCAAAGTCCTGAAGGCTCCCAGTTGCAGGGAGAGCGCCTTTCCTTTGCCCTTTTTGTTAACCCTGTTTACCAGTTACAGGGCCCTTCCATCCTTATCTCTTGTTGCCCTTTGACTTTAAGCTGCCAGTCCAAAACAGCCAGAGATGCAGTTAGAAACAGCTTTGCATATTGCAAAGTGCTCCTGTGGCGGTGGCTTGGGTATCAGGCCCCTGACTTTCCACCTGTCCCCTTTGTGCCAGAGCAGAGACCAGGCTTCTCCCAAGGGAGTGCACTGGAAGGGGATATCAGCCCCTCCACTCCCAGCAGCAGCAGGTATTGGCAGTTGTTCTTATAGTTCTGAACCCTTTCAGTACATTTGCAAACAGGGAGCTTTCACTAGCTCTATCTGCTGCTTTCACAGATCCCAGGCTCGCTGCTCTATTCTTGGGGCTGCAGGAAGGCTAGCAGCAGTCACTGGTTTCTGGTTTAACTGCTGCAGCCAGCAAGCCAAAGGCCTAAGTCTTGCATTGCTTGTTGTAAAACACTCATTACTCACTGGGCAGCAGCGGGGTAGCTCTAGTGTCAGGTAAATGTCTTCTGTCCCCCGCTTGTCACTATTGCTGCTGTTTGGCTTCCCTTCTGCTCGCTCTTCTTACCCCCCTTACCTACCCGCTCTCACTCCAGGCAAGAGTTTCTGCTGGGGTTGAGCGATCTCTGAATTGCCTGGCTGCAGCTTAGATATTTGGCCCCTCTACCTTATTTTGCCTGCTCTTGCTTCTCTGGCAAAGGTCTTTCCCTAGCCTCCTGCTCCCTGCTGCTCTTTGGGGATCTGGTTGCAAGTCCTCAAGGGGTGGGGAGTCAACATGATCTCCCAACAGGACACTTACCCCTAAAGTCCTGTCCTGACACCTAGTGTTGGGAGCACTGGTTCCTGCTGGGACCTGCACATCCTGCCAGCAAAGCCAAGTGTTAGAGCAGCAAGGGCGCAGCTGCTCTGAGTTGTTCTGAGTTCCTATATTTTTTCTTTTTTTATTAGTTTTTTGCAGTTTTAACCTTTTAACTAGTAAGCCAAATGCTTAAGTCCTTTATTGTACATTGTAAAATATTTAAAATTTACTGGGCAACAGCTCAGGTGTCAGGTTACTGTCTGTCATTCCCCACTTTTCTTCCTGCTGCTGCTGTTGTTTCTGCTGTTCCTTCCAGGGCCGCTGCAGGCAGTTGGGTATCCAACTATTCCCCACCTTCCTTCTCCTGACTCTCGTGGCTGAGTCTGCCTAGTAACCAGCTCTAAATCACCAGGGCGGCTATGGACTTCAGCTCAGTTTCTCCTCTGCTTGGCTCCTGGGAGTTTAGTGTTTTTTTGTTTTTTTGGTTTTTTTTTGCTACTAAAACCTTACTCTGTTCTTTTTATTATATACGTAATCTTTATAAATTTCATACTTTCAAATTAGCCTTCAATATTTTTCTATGTTCTTCAAAAATGCATAACTATGCCTTAGACTTTCTATTAAGTATCTTTAATATTTTTTTCTGTCACACTACCAGCAACTTGTAGACCTTTTCTTTTTTAAAGTGTATTAGAATTCTTTTAGCAATAATTATCAAAAAGTAATAGCCAGCATTTCTTAAATTAATATTTATGAACACACTTTAAATGTATTTTTTTCAAGAAAATATAACTAAGAGCAGGTGATAAAACTAAGAGCAGATAAATTAAACTTGTCTAGTAAAAACTGCTATATTTTGCCTTGTGATGCAATTTCAAGTATACTGTATCAGTCTAATTTTGTATTGGAAGGGTTAAAAAGAATAAACTGGGGCAGAGAGAGATTAATTGTGCTCACAGAAAACTTGCAACCTTGAATCTAGTGTAGTTCAGATAAGACACCTGGTAGGCTACGGACCAGACTGCTACGCCAGCAGAGCAGTCTGCAGCCAGTAAATATCAACAAAAACATATCTCTCCCTGCTTCATAATTAACTGCTGACACCCCCCCCCCCCATCCCCCAGCCCAGGGCCCATTGCTTGTCTCCCTTTTCTATTGTGAGTCAGAGGAAGACAATTCCTACAGAGGGGAGAAATAGAAACAGTGGGAGATTCAGAGAAAACTACAGACTACCGCTGTAGTAGTCCTTCCTCCTAGAGGCTGGGGTCCAACCTGTGGAGAAAAATGACTCTTAGTCAGCCTGGAAAAATAGTAGATGAGGATAAGGGTGTGTAGGGAGATTTCTTGCAAAATGACTCTTAGCCTGGAAAGATAGCGGATGAGGATAAAGATGTGTAGGGAGATTTCTTGCAGATCAAAATCCTGCAAGGTCCCCTGAAGGAAATGGTTTTCAATCCAATCACAGATACCATCAGGGGTGTAAGAAGTGGGGTGTAACCAAGCTTTGTCTTCTAGGAGGGCCCTAATAAATGACTGAAAAGGGCAAGTCAAACAAAACACACAACCATGAAGACAACAGACCTCACAAGACACACAACCAAGGTTAACGGGGTCCATAGACAGTTGTTTATAACTTCAGCCTTAGTTCTGCCTCAGATGGGTTGTGCAGGACTATGATATCACAGGAAGGGGCAGGGCCACTAAATTTCTCTGCCCTGCAGGAGTTTTTGGCAAGCCCTGCCCCTAGAAGTCTCCATCTACCAAAAGAGATGCAAATAGTTAACTTGAAAAGACTTCTCTCTTGATTTTCTTACAAGCAATCTTGGAACCTAGCTGGCTTTTTTTTTTTCTGGGTAAAACCCTTTCACAAATTTATACCTTTAAACCTACCCCAGAACTTCAAAATTTCAATTTAATACAGCAAATTCACAACTCAGGGAAGAGCAACCGATGGACAGAAATTTTTTTTTAGCTAAGTGGACTGATTCCATCCATGACAAAGAGCAAACATCCCTGAGAAAAATAACTCAACAGCACTGCTTGAGACTTTTGCAGATTATCATGGGCTCAGCCTTTAATAAATCAAACGTTTAGCCAGACAAATCAACAGAAATGCAGAATAAATCAAAGTAGCTTTCACTTTTACACAGGCTCTCACACTTATATTTATAGACCAGTTAATGAACAGATAATTATGTCAAGACAGACAAACATTCGTACTCACACTCTCTCAATAGACTAGCCTGAACAGGAGCTGAGCAGATAATTGAAACAATGCCCAACTCCCCAAATGGACATGGGGCACTCCTGGCACCCACGCCCCAGAAAAAAATTCTCAACCAACATTTCAATGAGAACCTACCAGAGGAGTTAAGACTGCACCCAGTCCCCCTTCTTGGTAGCAAATTGGCTAGTCCCACACAAACAAACAACAAAGTGAACTTATAATTCCTTAATCGAATTTGAATTCACTCACCTCCGGAGGTTTTCTTTCTAATGACTCCAAAATAATGGAAGGGCATGTCAGGTGTCCTCTGTTTAGCGGTCAAGGCCACTGAGAAGCATCTCTGGGGCCCTGGAGCTTCATCAAGTAGCACCTCCCCTAGAGATCCTCAGGGCCTGGCAGCCAGGCAGGGGAGGCTGTCCATCCCAGGCGTCTGAGACTACGTGTGGGCAGGCACCTGCCTCTGATCTCATTGGTGCCTCCAAATGTATTGCAAATCCGCAAGCTGGACAAGACGCCTAATGAGCCAATTAGTTAGGAGTCATCTTTATTGCACGCAGGTTCAGAGCAGATTACCTCTGTCAAATTCTGAACCAACACAGGAGGGAGTATTTCCTTTTTATATCCTTCTAGTTCTTTGTGTAAGACAGCTTGTGACCTTGAATACATATTATATCTAATCAAACACCTGTAATATCTATACAGACAACTTGTAACTTTGAGTACATATTATATCTAATCAAATACCTGTAACCTTGAATGAACAAACACTTGGCAGAATATATGAATTAATATAGTGTATCAGCTCCTTTAGATGGCTAGCTTGCAAGGTCAGACAGTTAAGTTTATCTTTTCTATTCAAGCAAAAATCAAAGTTATTTTACAGTCTAAAAATAACAGAGTTGACCTACGGAATAAGAGATTGTCTAAGAATAACAGAGTAGTTCAAACAGCAATTTCAACCTGCAGTTTTTCCAAAAGAGGGACCATTATGCTTCAATGTGATATTTGTCTTTCATTGTTTGGCATATTTCTCTTAGCATAATAATCTCCAGGTCCTACCCATGCTATCTCAAAGGGTAAGATATTCTTCTTTTTTATAGCTGCCTAGTATTCCATTGTGTAAATGTACCATAGCATTTTCCCCACTCATCTACTGATGGGCACTTGGATTGTTTCAGGCCTTAGCTATTATAGATAACACTATGATGAATATAGGGGTGCATGTATTCTTTCTGCTTTGGGATTTTTAGTATATATACCAGAAGTGGGATTGTTGGCTCAAAGAGCAGTTCCAATTTAAATTTTTTATGAAACTCCATATTGTGTTTCAAAGTGGCTGCATCAGTGTGCATTCCCACCAGCAGTGTACCAGTGTTTCCTTTTCTACACATCCTCACCAATACTTGTTGTTTGTTGATTTTTTGATGGTAGCCATTCTGGCAGATGTGAGGTGATACTTCATTGTAGTTTTAATTTGCATCACTCTGATGATTAGTGATGTTGAGCATTTTTCATGTCTATTGGCCTTCTGTACTGTCTCTATGGAGAAGTATCTATACAGGTTCTTGGACCATTTTTAAATTGAATTTTCTTCCTGGTGATGTGTTATATGAGTTCATTATATGCTTTGAAAATTAACCCCTTGCCCAAACCGGTTTGGCTCAGTGGATAGAGCATTGGCCTGCGGACTGAAGGGTCCCAGGTTCGATTCCGGTCAAGGGCATGTAACTTGGTTGCGGGCACATCCCCAGTGGGAGGTGTGCAGGAGGCAGCTGATCGATGTTTCTCTCTCATCGATGTTTCTGACTCTCTATCCCTCTTCCTTCCTCTCTGTAAAATATCAATAAAATATATTAAAAAAAAAAAAGAAAATTAACCCCTTATCAGATGAATCACTGGTGAATATGTTGTCCCACACAATAAGTATCCTTTTCATTTTGTTTATGGTTTCTTTCACTGTGCAGAAGCTTTTTAGTTTGATGTAGTCACATTTGTTAATTTTTTCCTTTGGTTCTCTGGGCCTAAGTGATTTATTGGAGAAAATTATGTTATGTGGGATGTCCAAGATGTTACTGCTTATGTTTTCTTCTGGAATTTTTATGGTTTCATGCCTTAAATTTAAGTCTTCTACCCATTTTTTGATCATTCTGGCTTGTGGTTTATGTTGAAAGGCTACTTTCATTTTTTTTTTTGCATGTACCTGTCTAATGTTAACAACACCATTTATTGAAGAGACTGCTTTTACTCCATTGTATGCTCTTTCCTCCTTTATCAAATATTAATTGAACATAATGATGTGGGTATATTTCTGGGGTCTCTGTTCTGTTCCATTGCTGTATATGCCCATTCCTGTGTCAGTATCAGGCTGTTTTCATTACATTGGCTTTATAGTATCTATCTACACTAATAAAAGAGAAAGATGCAAATTGACCATACCTCCACGATGCCCACCAGCCAATCAGGAGGGGATATGCAAATTAGAAGGAAAAAGATGGCAGCGGCCCCACTGCCCAGCCACTCTCGGTGTGGAGAGGCCAGGTGGGGCAAGATGCCTGCTATGAGAGGGAGCACAGGGGGTGAAGGGATCTACAGGAGCAGCACTCCAGCTACAGTGAAGACCAAGATAAAGACAGAAGACTCTGGCTGGAGACTGCAGCGAAGACAAAGAAGGCAGAGTCCAGCCGGAGTCTGCAGGGAAACTAAAGACAGCAGACTCTGGCCGGAGTCAGCAACAAAGGCGGCAGACTCCAGCCAGAGCAAAGGCAGAAGGCAGCAGCTAGAGCAAAGGCCTGGGTCCCGGGTGCCAGAGGAAAACCTGTGCCGGAAGCCAGGGGAAGGAAGGCTTATTGAACGAATCTTCATGCAACAGGCCTCTAGTCTATTTATAAAAGCCTAAGTGACTGAATGACCGAACAACCAAATGAGCAGTCAACCAGTTGCTATGATGTGCACTGACCACCAGGGGACAGATGCTTAATGCACAGGATCAGGCTCTCTCCTTTCTGGATCGGGCCTGTGGGGATCTGGCTGAAACCGGCTATCCAACATCCCCCAGGGGTCCCAGATTGCGAGAGTGTGCAGGCCAGGCTGAAGGACTCCACCAGTGCCCGGGCCTTTAGTAGTTTGATATTCAGTATTGTGATCCCTCCAACTTCGTTCTTCTTTCTCAAGATTGTTGTGGCTATTCAGGGTCCTTTTTTGTTCCATGTAAATTTTGGAATATTTGTTCTAGATCTGTGAGATATGCCATTGGTGTTTAATTGGGATTGTGTTGAATCTTTAGATTGTTTTGGGTAGTATAGACATTTCAATGATGTTAGTTCTTCCAAACTATATAAACGTATACACTTTCACTTGTTTGAGTCTTTCTCTATTTTTTTTTTTATATTCTATAGTTTTCTGAGTACAGGTTTTTTACCTCTGTAGTAAAGTTGTCCTAGGTATATTATTTTTTACTTGCAATGGTAAATGGATTTTTTTTTTAGCTTCTCTTTGTAAGAACTCAAGAATCCAGTGTATAAAATACTACCAATTTCTGGATGTTAATTTTACATCCTGCTACTTTGTCGAATTCGTTTTTCAAATCTAATGGTTTTTGGTGGAGCCTTTAGGGTTTTCTGTGCTATATCAAGTCATCTGAGATTCATGATAGTTTTGTCCTCTGTTCAACTTAGATGACTTTTTAAGAATTTTCTACTTGTCTGATCACTGTGGCTAGGACTTCCAGTACCATGATGAATAAGAGTGACATCCCTGCCGAAACCGGTTTGGCTCAGTGGATAGAGCGTCGGCCTGCGGACTGAAGGGTCCCGGGTTCGATTCCGGTCAAGGGCATGTACCTTGGTTGCGGGCACAGCCCCAGTGGGAGGTGTGCAGGAGGCAGCTGATCGATATTTCTCTCTCATCGATGTTTCTAGCTTTCTATCCCTCTCCTTTCCTCTCTGTAAAATATCAATAAAATATATTAAAAAAAAAAAAGAGTGACATCCCTGACTTATTCTTGATCTTAAGGAAATCCTTTTCAATTTTGCCCATTGAGTGTGATATTGGTTGTAGGTTTGTCATATATGGCCTTTATTGTATTGAGGTATGGTCCCTGTATTTCCACATTACTGAGAGTCTTTATAAGAAACGGGTGCTGGATTTTGTTGAAAGCTTTTTTTCTGCATCTATTGATATGACAATGTGATTTTTATCCTTTGTTTTGTTTATATATCACATTAATTTATTTGTTAATATTTTACCAGCCTTGCAGACCTGAAATAAATCTCACTTGGTAATGTTGTATGATCTCATTTATGTATTTCTGGTTCTGATTTGCTAATATTTTGTTGAGGACTTTAGCATCTATATTCATTACAGATATTTGCCTGTAATTTTCTTTCTTTGTAGTGTCTTTATCTGGTTTTGGAATTAGGATAATGCTGTCCTCATTAAAAGAACTTGGAAGTCAACCCTCCTCTTAAATTTTTTTGAAATAGTTTGAGGATGATAGATGTTCTTCTATGAATGTTTAATAAAACTTGCCTGTAATGCCATCCAGTCCAGGACTGTTGTTTGCTGGGAGTTTTCTGATTACCGCTTTGGTTTCATTAGTTGTTTTGGTCTCTTTAGATTTTTGATTCTTATTGAATGAGTTTTGGAAGATTTTATGTTTCCAGGAATTTGTCCATTTCACCCAGAATATTCCATTTGTTGGCACGTAGTTGTTCATAGTATTTTCTTACAGTCCTTTGTATTTCTGTGGTGACATTTGTTACTTTGATTGTTTCATTTCTGATGTGAATTATTTGGGTCCTCTCTATTTGTTTTATGATAAATCTTCCTAAAGGTTCACCAATCTTGTTTATCTTTTCAAAGAACCGGCTCTTGGTTTCATTGATCTTTGGTATTATTTCTTTTAGGCTCTATGTCATTTATTTCTGCTCAGATATTTATTATTTACTTCCTTTTACTTACTCTAGGATTTTCTTGTTCTCTTTATAATTCTTTTATTAGTACGGCTAGACATTTTATTTTAAATTTTTCTTATTTCTTGAGTTAGTCCTATAATGCAATGACCTTCTCTCTCAGGCCTTTTTTTGCTGTGTCCCATAGATTTGGGGTTGCTGTAAGTTGATTTTCATTTTTACTGGTAATTTTTTATTTCTTCCTTGGTCTGATTTATAATGCATTTATTGTTTAGTAACATGCTATTTAGTCTTTTTTTTAAATCTTTATTGTTCAGATTATTAGAGATGTTCCTTTTCCCCCCTATAGCTCCCCTCCACCCGATTCCCACCCCACCCCATGTCCTTACCCCACCACTGTCCTCATCCATAGGTGTAAGATTTTTGTCCAATTTCTTCCCGCACCCCCCCACACCCCCTTCCCCCTGAGAATTGTCAGTCCACTCCCTTTCTATGCCCCTGATTCTATTATATTCACCAGTTTATTCTGTTCATCAGGTCTTTTATTCACTTGGTTTTTAGATTCACTTATTGATAGATATGCATTTGTTGTCACTTTGTTGTTCATAATTTTTTTTATCTTTACCCTTTTCTTCTTCCTCTTCTTAAAGAATACCCTTCAGCACTTCATATAATACTAATTTGTTGTTGATGAACTCCTTTAGCTTTTTCTTGTCTGTGAAGCTCTTTATCTGACCTTCAATTCTAAATGATAGCTTTGCTGGGTAGAGTAATCTTGGTTGTAGGTTCTTGCTATTCATCACTTTGAATATTTCTTGCCACTCCCTTCTGGCCTACATAGTTCCTGTTGAGAAATCAGCTGATAATCGTATGGGTACTCCCTTGTAGGTAACTAACTGTTTTTCTCTTGCTGCTTTTAATATTCTCTCTTTGTCTTTTGCCCTTGGCATTTTAATTATGATGTGTCTTGGTGTGGTCCTCTTTGGATTCCTCTTGTTTGGGGTTCTCTGTGCTTCCTAGACTTGTAAGTCTATTTCTTTCACCAGGTAGGGTAAGTTTTCTGTCATTATTTCTTCAAATAGGTTTTCAATATCTTGCTCTCTCTCTTCCTCTGGCACTCCTATAATTCGGATATTGATATGCTTGAAGTTGTCCCAGAGGCTCCTTACACTATCTTCATATTTTTGGATTCTTTTTTCTTTTTGCTCTTCTGGTTGGATGTTTTTTGCTTCTTCATATTTCAAATCTTTGACTTGATTCTTGGGATCCTCTAGTCTACTCTTGAATCTCTGTATATTAGTCTTTATTTCAGTCAATGTATGCTAAATTTCTCACTGGTCCTTTTCCATTTTTTTTTTTTTTTGGCATTCTCACTAAGATCCTTGAAGGTCTCACTAAGTTCCTCAGAGATTTCTAGAAGATTCTTGAGTAACCTTATAACCGTGGTTTTAAAATCTATATCCAGTAGTTTGCTTTCCTCCATTTCTTTCATCTGTGACATGTTTCTTTGTCTCTGCATTTTGGCTGCTTCCATGTGTTGAGAGAGTGGCCTTGTGTGATAGGTGTCCTATAGGGCCCAGTAGCTCAGCCTCCCCAATCACCTGAGGTGGACACTCTTGGTGGACCCCTTTGTGGACTGTGTGCACAGTCTTGTTGTAGTTAAGCCTTGATTGCTGTTGGTATCACTGGGCGGAATTGACCGCCAGACCAACTGGCTGTGAGGACCAGCTGTGTCTACAATGGAAGAACTGCTGTGCAAGAGACACCCTTATGGGGCGGGACTTGCTTCAGTGGGGCTTTGGTGCTCACTGAGTCTGCCCCTTGAATGTGTCGCTTATGGATGTGAAGAGTTTTAATCTGGTATGGTCTCACACTGACCACAGGGTACACTGGCTCTTGGATCTCCAAGGAGGTGCAAAGTCAGCCACTGCCTGAGGCCACCCAGCAGGAGCTACAGAGAGATATGCAGATTCCTCCTCTTTGTATGGAGTTTGGAAGTCCCAGATGAGGCCCAGCTGTGAAGCAAGGCAGGCTGCTGCTGCCAGGCCTTGGGCCTTCTTTTGGAAGTGTTGGGGCTTTCTGACCCAGCTGCAGTTTGATAGGTTTTAGGCTGTGAGAGGACAGGTCATTTATATGCAAAAGCTGCTGTGCATAGCTTGGGTGGGGTGGGGTCTCAGGGAATCACCAGGGTAGAGCAAACAGCAATGGCTGCCAGTCATCCCTACACCAGAGAGGTACGCTTATCTCCACAGTCCATGCCCCCAAGAAGGAACAATGATCACTGCGAGCACCTCTGAGAGAAAGTTGCCCTCGCGTTCTGGCCTGATGCCAGACAGTCCAGTTTCTCCCCTTATGAGTCTGGGTCCCCAGAGTCTTGCCCAGATCTGGAGTTCAGAGCAATAAGGAGCTTGTATCTCCCTCCCGATTGAAAAAAAAAAAAAAAAAAAAAGAACAGTGCACTGGTTGCCAGCTAGTTCCATGTGTACCTCCACACCTCCACACCTCCTTACCAGTCTCAATGTGCTTTTTTCTTTCCTTCTAGTTGTAGAACTTCCACTCAGCCAGCTTTCCCACGGTTCTGGATGATAGTTGTTTTGTCTTTTAGTTGTAGTTTGGATGTGGTTGTGAGAGGCAGCAAGTACAGGTGTTTACCTATGCCGCAATCTTGCTGAGATCTATTTAGTCTTCAATTGTGTAAATGTTTTTGAGATTTTTTTATTGTAATTGATTTCCAGTTTCATGCTATTGCCATCCAAGAAGATGGTTGATATTATTTCAATGATCTTGCTAAGACTTATTTTTGGCCTAACATGTGGTCTGTCTTTGAGAATGTTCTATATGCACATGAGCAGAATGTATGTTCTATAGATGTAGGATGAAATTTTCTATAAATATTAATTAAATCCTTCTGATCTAGTGTGTTATTAAGGCCTCTGTTTCTTTGTTGATTTTTTTTTTTTTTGTTTTTTTGGTCTCGAGGATCAATCCAGTGATGTCAGTGGTGTGATATACTCCCTTACTATGATTGTGTTGATGTAAATCTCTCTCTTAAAATCCATCAAGGTTTTTTTTTTATATTTAGATGTTTCTATATTGGGTGCATATATGTTTGCAAGGGTTATATTTTCATGTTGGATTGATCCCTTTAATATTATGTAGTAATAGTCTTTGTCTCTTGTTATGGCCTTTATTTTGTAGTTTATTTTGTTAGGTATGAGAATTGCTACCCCAGATTTTTTTTTTACATTTCCATTTGCACAGTATATTGTTTTTCCATCCTATCACTTTCAGTCTGTGTGAATCTTTTGCTTTTTTGTGGGTCACTTGTAGAGAGCATATACAGTATACAGCTTTTATTTTCTTTGCCATTCAGCTACCCTACTTCACTTCACTAAAGCATTTATTCCATTTACATTTAAGGTTATTATTGATAGGTACTTATATATGGCCATTTTTCGCTTTGTACTTAGATTCTTCTCTCTCTTGATTTCATCTTCTTCTCAAATTATTTCCTTTAACATTTCTTGCAATGCTGATTTGGTGTTAACATACCCTTTTAGTCTTTTCTTGTCTGGGTAGCTCTTTATTTCCCCTTCAATTTTGAATGTTAGCATTGCTGGACAGAGTAGTCTTGGATTCAGGTTCCTGCTTTTCATTCCTTTGAATAATTCATTCCAATCCCTTTTGGCCTTTAGTGCTTCCGATGAAAAATCAGTTGATTTCTAATGGGAACTCCCTTGTAGGTACCCTTCTGTCTCTTTCTTGCTTCCTTTAGGATTCTTTCTTTGCTTTAACATTTATCATTTTAAATTATTATGTGTCTTGGTGTGGGTCTCTTTGTGCTCATCTTGCTTGGTACTCTCTGTGCTTCCTGAGCTTGTGTGACTTTTTTCTTTACCAGGTTAGGGAAGTTTTCTGCCATTATTTCTTTCAACGGGTTCTCTATTCCTCCCTCATGTTCTTCTTCTGATGCCCCTATGATGCAGATGTTGATATGTTTTATTTTGTTCCAAAGTTTCCTTAAACTATGCTGATTTTTAATCCTTTTTTTTTGCTGCTTTAATTGGGAGTTTTTTTCTAACTTGTCTTCTAAGTCACTTATTTGATTCTCTAATTTCTTCTAGTATATTCTTTATTTTTATGTTATTTAAAATATGTTTTTATTGAGTTTAAAGAGAGAGGAAGGGGGACTGAGACAGAGAGAAATGTCATGTGTGAGAGAATAATCAACACCTGCCTTCTGCATGCCCCCTGCTGGGGATCAGACACACAACCCAGCCATATACCCTGATGGGTAATTGAACCTGCAACCTTTTGGTGCATGGGATGATGCTCAACTAGCTGAGCCACATTGGCCAGGACCATTTTCATTTATTATTGATGTAAGACATGGTATTCTTCATTTATGACTGGTTCTCATTCATGGTTCCTATTTCCTTTTACATGCTGTTTTAGTTCCCACTAGTTCCTTATTCTCTCTATATTCCTTGAGCATCCTTATAACAATTAGTTTGAACTCTATACCTAATAAATTGCTTGCTTTCATTTCATTTAGCTCCTTTTCTGGAGATTCTTATTATTATTTAATTTGATGGCTGTTTCTTTGTCTCCTCATTTTAGATGCTTCTTTATGTTTGTTTCTATGTGTAAGGTAGAACTTCTATGCCTCTCAGTTTTCACGGAGTAGACTTATGTAGTCAGTGTCCTGTGGGACCCTGTGGCACAGTCTCCTTGATCTCCTGAACTGGATGCTCTATGTATATTCCTTGTGCAAATTATGTGGGTCTTCTTATTGTAATTGGGTCTTCATTGCTGCTGGCCTGTTGGTGAATGGGATCCAATTTTACATTGGCTTAATGTATAGGTGCTGACTGAACAAAACAAGGTAAAGCAAAGCAAAACAAGAAAAAAAAGACAATAAAAAAAACACAAACAACAACAAAAAGAGTAATAAAGAAAAAAGTAAAATAATAATAATGTAAATCAAAAGAAAAAAGAATAAGTGGAGAAAATATATGAAAGTTAAGCAGAAAAAGAAGAAAATAAGGGAAAGAAACAAGAAAAAAATTAGCAAAGGAAAACCAGAACAAGTATATAAGCAAAGAAAAAGGGAAGATAATAGGTTTAGAAAAAGAAAGATAGAAATATAAAGTATTAAGAAAAAAAGAAAAACAACAACCATGAAATAATAAAATAAAATAAAAAAGAAGAAAAGAAAAGTAAAGCTTGTTAGATCTTGCTCTGATGCTTTCTGAAGCCTGCCACTTGGTTTTCAGGTTCCTGGCTTCCTGAGAACCTTTCAACAACTACAAGTCATCCACAGTATGTGCCTGCCTGTGCTGGGCTTGGCTATGCCCGGGAAAAACCAAGCTGCACTTGAAGGTAGGTTTTTACCAGCACAGGGACCAGCCACGTGTCTACAAATGTCCCAAGGCTCTCTGGGATCCATTTATGCCTGCCTCCTCCTTCTGGCTGCCTGCCAGGCTTAGAGATTAAAAAGGCTTAGTCTCTGAAGGAGCTTCTTGTGGAATTAAAAGGATGGGGTTACTGGATTTCCCATGATGTGTAGATGCTGTTTAGACTTCAGGGAAGATGGTGGATGCATTTTCCTGTTCATGAGCCACAGTCTGAGTCTTCTCCAGATTTCTCCCTCAACTCAGCAGGGCAGAGCCACTAGTAGACAGAGGGTGGAGCCTATGAAGCCCAGAGAGGGTAGATCTGCGGAGACTGAGGGTGGAGTGTTTATGTTGGATCTCCTGTGAGGTTCCCTGTAAGGAAGGGAAAATGGCCCAGTCCCAAAGCAAGTCACTGAGAACTCCTGAGACTGCTTAGACTTCTAAACCTCAGCCTATGCTGTTGACTCCTCAACAGGGCTTAAAATGCAGAGTGGGGCTAGGACAATTCCAGAGGGTTGGACAAGCCAAATGCCTGAGGGTAGTTACTTTTCTCCAGGCAGATGCCTCTTGGAATGGATTCATTGTTATCCCAAGAAAAATGGTTTCTGTGGCATTGGAAGATGATCTAGCACCAGGCTCTTGTGGGTGCTCTGCCATGCTGCTCCCCAATGCCAGCCACCCTGGGCTCTCCTCCAGTGACTCCAATCCTCACCATCCTCCCTCCACCAGTGTTCCGCTTGAGTGTCTATGAACAAAATTTTTGCACGTTGGCCCTTTAAACAGATGGCTTAGACTCCACCAGCTCCACCTCTCCTTGTCAGGCAGTAACCCAGCTGCCTTTCATAGCTGGCTGCTATGTGGGTGCCCATTCCTGCTCTGGTTGATCTGAGTTGGGTAGTTTTGTATGGGAACTAGCATTCTTACCTCTCAAGGGGAACCTTCCACAGTGGAGGTATCCCTCCCTATCCTGGGCTACATAACTTGGGGGAGGGGCTGGCCCCTTTCATGACTCCACCCTTCCTGGTTTCAATGTGGCTGCTGCAGTCCTTGGTTAAAAGTCTCCTCTAGAGGTAGTTTCCACTTAGTATTTCACGGTGATTGTTCCCTAATGTAGCTGTAACTTCCAATTTTGTGCTGGGAGGTGTTGTCAGCAAGATCCTCCTACTTTGAGGAGATCTTGAACCCCTCTATTTTTCTTTTCCTTTTGAATTTGTTTGTTATTAAGGTTTCATGGTTTTCTATGATGTTTTTGTTGCCCCATTTTTATGTTTTGTTTCTCAGCCCTGAATTTTTTGTTATCTGTAGGGAGCGGTTATAGGGTTAAGTCTTGGACTGACCTGCTGGCAAAGCCACAAACAAGTCCCAGCTTAGAGGGAACAGCCCTCTTAGGATAATTAAGCTTGATCTTGTGACTGCTCCCTAGATCTTTCCTGGGTAGCTAATGGGCTGTGGGAGGTGCAGCAAGTGCTGCCAAAACAAGTGAAACTTGCAAGAACATTGTAAATTACCTTGTTTACCTCTGACTATAAAATAAAGCATCAGCTTGCAGTCTGGATCTCTGTTCTGTGGTCTCAATCACACACAGAAGATCCACCTAGACCCAGCTTATTCTCTTTGTCTGTCTTTTCTTCATACTTCGCTGGCCCTCCGTCAGGCTCCCCAAACCCTTGGCTGTGCTGGCACGGCACAAGTGGCACCCAACGCAGGGCTGAGTTCGGCCCAAGTGGCACTCAATGCGGACCTGAGTGTGAGGGAACTGCAATTGTCAGGTGAAAGGAGGCCCCAAGGCGTGCACACGCAGTAAGTAAAGTAGGGGTGTAGTACTAGCTAGGTATAAAACATGGGAAATTCAGGATCGCAGGGAAAGAATGTATGCGTATCCATGCTTAAGGCTATCCTCACAAGGCTGTGAGGTATGAACAGCTTTTCGATTTTTTGGATTTTGTGAGTAAAACCTGCCCATGGCTTTCTGAGGAAGAAAAGGTAAATATAGAGGCATGGGAGAAGGTAGGAAAACAACTTCGCAATCATTATATAGCTGAAGGTCCAGAGGAAATGCCTGCCTCTACTTTCAGTCTGTGGTCCCTGATTCAGGACTGCCTAGAGCCCACTCCAGAAGAGGAGAGAAGGAATGTGGCAGGGGAATCAAGACAGATGAGGGAAGGTTGCCAAAGGCTTCCAACTCCACCATCAGTGCCTCTGCTGCCTCCTCCAGTCCCTGGGGCTACAGCTCCTGTGGGAGAGAGCCCTACTGATGATGCGCTTCCTCCCAAATATGAGGGAGGATTGGAGGAAGCAAGGGAACAGCGCTGGTGGGTTTGGGATGATGGGGGTGGAGATATGCTAAAGTATTGCCTCAGTGCATTGCCAATAGTCCTATGTCAGAATTTTGTGGCTGCAGCCATACATCCTATAAGGAAAAAATATCCCGAGGCTTATATTATTCATTATATGGATGACATTCTCTTAGCTCATAAAAATGAAATGCATCTAAAGGACACATATGTAACACCTTAATCAATAAAGAAATAAAAAAATAATATCTATATAGATTTGCAGGATTCCCTGCATTGTGCTGGATTATGCATAGCACCCGAAAAAAGTTCAAAGGACACTTCCTTTTTCTTATCTTGGCAGCATTATTGAGGGAAAAACAATAAAACCTCAGAAAATTCAAATTCTGACTGACACTTTACTTACATTAAATGACTTCCAAAAATTATTAGGAGATATTAACTGGGTTCAACCTGCTTTAAAATTAACCACTGCTGACTTAAGCCCTTTATTTCATATACTACGGGGAGATTCATCTTCATCATCCCCACGCTGCTTGACAGAGGAAGCCAAGACAGCGTTACATAAAGCTGAGGATGCCTTAAGTTCAGCACAACTTACTAGAATTGATTACTCCCTTCCCTTACAGGTTTTAATTTTCCCTACGACACATACACCCACCGGGGTCATTTGGCAAGCTCCTGGAGTTGTTGAATGGATATATTTGGCTCATTCTCCAACTAAGGTATTAATTCCTTTCCATGATTCGGTTTCTCAGCTAATAGCCGGAGCCTGCCTTTGAACAGGCCAATTAGTGGGCCAAGACCCTGACCTTATTGTAGTGCCATTTACAGCTATACAGCAAGATTGGCTCTAGCAATGATCAACAAATTGGCAAGTTGCACTTGCTAATTTCTCCAGACAGGTTGGTAACCATTATCCAGCAAATAAGGTTTTACAATTTCTCTCAGTTACTACCTTTACTTTCCCAAAGATAGTGAAATCACAACCTATACCTCAGGCATTAACCATTTTTACAGATGGATCCAGTTCTGAAAAAGCTGGATACTACTGCAGCAGAGGTGCAAAGGTCCTTCAAACCCCTTATATTTCAGCACAACGTGTAGAAATACAAGCTCTTATCTATGCCTGGACAGATTTTGCTACGGAGCCCATTAACCTATATAGTGATAGTGCCTATGTGGTAAGTATGGCCAAACTAATTGAAACGGCTACTATAGGGCACACTAATTCAGAGGAACTCTTTCATTTATTTTTCAACCTTCAAAAAGTCATTAGAGAATGACAATTTCCCTGCTTTATTGGTCATATCCGATCTCATTCAGGTCTCCCTGGTTCATTAGCTATAGGCAACGATGCTATTGATCACCTCCTTGCTGTAATGCAAGAGGCTACCCCGTTTTCTCTTGCCCAGTCCTCCCATGCTTTGCATCATCAAAATGCTGCTGCCTTACACAAACAATTCCATATTTCTAGGTAGCAAGCTCGTCGAATTGTTAAGCAGTGCTCTCAGTGTGTAATTCATTGCCCTGTACAATCATTGGGGAGTAATCCTAGGGGTCTTAAACCTAATAAAATTTGGCAAATGGATGTCACCCACATACCGGAATTTGGTAAGCATAGATGGGTACATGTTAATGTAGATACCTGCTCCTGCTTTATCTTTGTGACTCCCCAAACGGGAGAGAGTGCCAAGCATGTAATTAATCATTGCCTAGCTGCCTTTGCGGTACTAGGTCCTCCCTTAGAGCTAAAGACAGACAATGGACCTGCATACACTAGTTCTGCTTTTCAACATTTTTGTCAGCAATATCAAATTTGTCATAAAACTGGTATCCCTTACAACCCTCAAGGTCAAGCAATAGTGGAAAGAGCAAATCGTACTCTTAAAATGCAATTACTAAAACAGAAAGGGGGAGATGGATGTTATGTCTCACCTCAAAACAAACTCAGTCATGTTCTTTATACTTTAAATTTTTTGAATTGCAATGCAGAGGGTCATACAGCAGCCAAAAGGCATCGGGCTTCTTGTACAATAGCCTCCACGGGGTTAGCCCAATGGAAGGATGCACAAACTGGACAATGGTTTGGACCAGATCCAGTAATGATGTGGAGAAGAGGTAGTGTTTGTATCTTTCCAGAAGGATCAGCGCAGCCAATTTGGGTGCCAGAGCATTATGTACGTCACCACAATGGACCCAGAGAAGCTCTTTGTCCCATCATTCAAAAGACTGTGAAGTGCCCAATGACAGCAAAGCAGAAAAGGAAGATGATGAAGGCTATACAAAAGACTGGTGCCAACATGGGGTCAGCTGAACAAGTTAACAACTGAGGCCCAGCAGATGGCAGAAAAGCAAGAAGTGGAAGCTACTTCCTCAATCATATTTCTGACCGTGCTAGCATTGGTTAGCTGCCAGTCTTCTGCAAACTCTTACGCAGCCAAGTCCGAGGACTCTTGAGTAAATCAGCAAAAGAAACTTTCATTTAGTAGAAAAACGTTACTGTAGTTTGATTTCTCTATTATTGTAGTGTTGCATTGGCATTGTTTTATTAATAACCATGTCTGGGTTTTACATTGGCATTGCTTTATTATTGGGTTTTGCATTGGTATTGTTTTGTTAATATTTTAATAGTCAGAACTTTGTTCTTGATGTTTAAGTTTTACTTCCATTATTGGTAACTTAAAATTAAAAGAATAGTGAGATGTAGGGAGCGGTTATAGGGTTAAGCCTCGGACTGACCTGCTGGCAAAGACACAAGTCCCAGCTTAGAGGGCACAGCCCTCTTAGCATAATTAAGTTTTATCTTGTGACTGCTCCCTAGATCTTTCCTGGGTAGCTAATGGGCTGTGGAAGGTGCAGCAAGTGCTGCCAAAATAAGTGAAACTTACAAGAACATTGTAAATTACCTTGTTTACCTCTGACTATAAAATAAAGCATCAGCTTACAGTCTGGATCTGTTCTGTGGTCTCAGTCACGCACAGAAGATCCACCCAGGGGTGGGCAAACTTTTTGACTCGAGGGCCACAATGGTTCTTAAACTGGACCGGAGGGCCGGAACAAAAGCATGGATGGAGTGTTTGTGTGAACTAATATAAATTCAAAGTAAAGGAGCAGAGGGGAGAGCAAGAGAACCGGATAGAACAGCCGGATCCGGCCTGCGGGGGAGAGCAAGATAACCCTCTGCTCTTGCGGCTCCGCGGGCCGGATAGAACAGCCGAATGGGCCGGATCCGGCCCGCGGGCCGTAGTTTGCCCACGGCTGACCTAGACCCAGCTTATTCTCTTTGTCTATCTTTCCTTCATCCTTCGCCGGCCCTCCCTCAGGCTCGCCGAACCCTTGGCTGTGCTGGCGCAGCACAGTTACCATGATGCTTGTATAAAATGTCTCATAAATTAAAGTAATCCTTTTCCTTTTTAAAAAATTTTTTATTGATTTTTTTGGAGAAAGAGGAAAGGAGAGGAATAAAGAGATGGAAACATCGATGAGAGAGAAATAGTGATTGGATGCCTCCTGCATGTCCCCCACTGGGAATTGAGCCAACAACCCTGACTGGGGATCCAACTGGTGACCTCTTTGTTCATGGGTCAACACTCAGCCACTGAGCTACACCAGCCAGGCAGTTCTTTTCTTTTGATAACATCTTCTCTTCAATCACCTACATATGTTCAGTCCTTTGACTCCTCCCTTTTTTTGTTTTTGTTGTCACAAGTTATCCCATTTTATGTTGTGCATTCATTACCCAATTGCAATAACTGAATTATTTTTACTACTTTATCCCCTTTAACCTTTATGTTATAACTAGAGGCCTGGTGCACGAAATTCGTGCATGGGTGAGGGGGTTGTCCCTCAGCCCAGCCTGCACCCTTCCCAATCTGGGACCCCTCGGGGGATGTCCGACTGCCTGAGGGCAGTCAGATATCCCTCTCACAGTCCAGGACTGCTGGCTCCCAACTGCTCGCCTGCCTGCCTTCCTGATTTCCCCTAACCGCTTCTTCCTGCCAGTCTGATCACCCCCTAACCACTCCCCTGCCAGCCTGATTGATGCCTAACTGCTCCTCTGCCAGCCTGTTTGCCCCTAACTGCCCTCCCCTACTGGCCTGATCGCCCACAACTGCCCTCCCTTGCAGGCCTGGTCCCTCCCAACTGCCCTCCTCTGCTGACCATCTTGTGGTGGCCATCTTGTGTCCACATGGGGGCAGGATCTTTGACCACATCGGGGCAGCCATCTTGTGTGTTGGAGTGATGGTCAATCTGCATATTACTCTTTTATTGGATAGGATAGAGGCCTGGTGCACGGGTGGGGGCCAGCTGGTTTGCCCTGAAGGGGGTACCGGATCAGGGTGGGAGTTCCCTTGGGGTGTGGGGTGGCCTGGGCGAAGGGCCTGTGGTGGTTTGCAGGCTGTCCACGCCCCCTGGTGACCAAAGTGGTGGCCCTGGTATCTGGGGTTTATTTACCTTCTACAGTTGAAACTTTGTAGCCTGGAGCGGAGCCAAGCCTTCTGCTTGCTCCGTGGCGGCAGCCATTTCTATTGGGATTTATGTATCTTCTATAATTGAAACTTTGTAGCCTTAAGCGGAGGCCTGGGCTGGCCAGGGTGTGTGGAAAGCTTGGCTTCCTCCATCACCACAGGCAACCCTAGCCTCCTGCTGTTTCCAGCTCTGTGGCTGCCACCATTTCTGTTTGGGTTTATGTATCTTCTATCATTTTTTTAAAATAAATCTTTATTGTTCAGATTATTACAGGTGTTCCTCTTTTTTTCCCCCATAGCTTCCCTCCACCTGATTCCCCACCCCACCGATGCCCTTACCCCCCGCCACTGTCTTCATCCATAGGTGTAAGCTTTTTGTCCAATCTCTTCCCGCACCCCTCACACCCCCTCCCCCCTGAGAATTGTCAGTCCACTCCCTTTCTATGTCCCTGATTCTATTATATTCACCAGTCCATTCTGTTCTTCAGATTTTTTATTCACTTGATTTTTAGATTCACTTGTTGGTAGGTATGTATTTGATGTCACTTTGTTGTTCATAATTTTTATCTTTACCTTTTTCTTCTTCTTCCTCTTCTTAAAGAACACCCTTAAGCATTTCATGTAATCCTGGTTTGGTGGTGATGAACTCCTTTAGCTTTTTCTTGTCTGTGAAGCTCTTTATCTGACCTTCAACTCTGAATGATAGCTTTGCTGGGTAGAGTAATCTTGGTTGTAGGTTCTTGCTGTTCATCACTTTGAATATTTCTTGCCACTCCCTTCTGGCCTGCATAGTTTCTGCTGAGAAATCAGCTGACAGTCGTATGGGTACTCCCTTGTAGGTAACTAACCGTTTTTCTCTCGCTGCTTTCAAGATTCTCTCTTTGTCTTTTGCCCTTGGCATTTTAATTATGATGTGTCTTGGTGTGGTCCTCTTTGGATTCCTCTTGTATGGGGTTCTGTGTGCTTCCTGAACTTGTAAGTCTATTTCTTTCACCAGGTAGAGAAAGTTTTCTGTCATTATTTCTTCTACTAGGTTTTCAATATTTTGCTCTCTCTTTTCTTCTGGCACCCCAAAAATTTGGATGTTGGTATGCTTAAAGTTGTCCCAGAGGCTCCTTACACTATTTTCATATTTTTGGATTTTTTCTTTTTGTTTTTCTGGTTGGGTGTTTTTTGTTTCCTCATATTTCAGATCTTTGGTTTGATTCTTGGGGTATGTTGATCTACAGTTGAGTTTCTGTATATTCTTTATTTCAGACAGTGTATGCTTAATTTCTGACTGGTCCTTTTCCATTTTCTTGGTATTCTCATTAAGATCCTTAAAGGTCTCACTAAGTTCCTCAGCGGTTTTTAGAAGATTCTTGAGTAACCTTATAAATGTGGTTCTGAGCTCTATGTCATCCAGTAGTTTGCTTTCTTCCATTTCTCTCATTCGTGACATGTTTCTTGGTCTCCGCATTTTGCTGCTTCCTTGTGTTGATGGAGTGGCTTTGTGTGGTAGGTGACCTATAGGGGCCAGTAGCTTAGCCACCCCAATCACTTGAGGTGGACACCTTTGGTACACCCCCTTGTGGGCTGAGTGCAAAGTCTTGGTGTAGTTAAGCCTTGATTGCTGTTGGTACACTGGGAGGAATTGACCTCCAGGCCAATTGGCTGTGAGGACCCGCTGTGTCTATAATGGAATAACTGCTGCGCTGGAGACATGCTTATGGTGCAGGACTTGTTTCAGTGGGGCTTTGGTGCTCACTGAGTCTGCCTCTTGAATGTGTCACTTATGGATGTGAGGAGTTGAAATCTGGTGTCTCACACTGACCACTAGGTACACTGGCTTCTGGATCTCCAATGGGGTGCAGGTCAGCTACTGTCTGAGGCCACCCAGCAGGCGCTACAGCGAGAACTACAGTTTTCTCCTCTTTGCTTGGGGTTTGGAGGTTTTGGAGCTGTGTGATCCGGGCTGCAAGTTTGCTAGGTTAAGCTGCAATAGGGCATACCATTCATATGCTAAAGCCGCTGCTTGGAGCTTGGGTGGGTTTGTAGGTTGTGTGGGGCGGGGTCTCAGGGCGTCACTAGGCTAGGGCGTGGCAAACAGCGATGGCTGTCAGAAGTCGGCTCTGCATCTCCGACCCAGTCCCCGCGTCCTGTGCCCCAGCACAGTAAACAATTATTCCTGCGCACAGCCCTGCAAGCAAGCCTCCCTCACTTTTGGACCCCATGGCAGACAGTCCAGCTTCTCCCCGTAGGAGTTTGGGTCCCCCGCGTCTCCCCAGAAACTGGAGTTCGGAGTAATCAGGAGCTTATCTCCCTTCGGGTTGAAAACAGCAGTGCTCCCGATTCGTGCGTCTCTGTACCTCAGCTTTTCCGTGCTTGTGCACCCCTCAATGCTGTTTGCTCTTTCCTTCTAGTTGTAGAACTTCCACTCAGCCAGCTTTCCCGTGGTTCTGGGTGATAGACGTTTTGTCTTTTAGTTGTAGTTTTGAAATTGTTGGGCAAGGCAGCAGTTTAGGTGTTTACCTGTGCCGCCGTCTTGGATCCTCCTGTATCTTCTATCATTGAAACTTTGTAGCCTTGAGTGGAGACCTAGGCTGGCAAGGGCAGGCAGAAAGCTTGGCTTCTTCTATCGCCGGGGAATCCCAAGCCTCCCTCCTGCTCTCTGTGGCCATAGCCATCTTGGTTGGGTTTGTTTGCATATTCACTCCTGATTGGCTGGTGGGCAAGACTGGTGGGTGTAGCGGAGTGATGGTTAATTTGCATATTACTCTTTTATTAGATAGGATTAAGTATTTAACACCCTATTCTACAATGGAGTTGCAATTTTCTGTTTGTGTCTGTTTGTAACCTTACACAAAGTACTTTATGCTTTTTTGAGGGGGTATTTTTATTTCAGATAGAAGAGCTCCTTTCAACATTTTTTTATATGTGATTTAGGCCTTGTGGTGATAAATTCCCTCAGCTTTTGTTTATCTGGGAAAGGCATCATGTCTCTTTCATATATAAAGGATAACTTTGCTGGATATATTATACTTGGCTGGTGGTTTCACTCTCAAAATTTTGAATATATCATTATACTCTCTTCTAGCTTGCATATTTTCTTCTGAAAAAGCTGATGATAAATTGGTGGGGTTTCCTTTGCAAGTTACTGTTTCCCACCCCCACCCAAACTGCCTTGAGAATTCTTTCTTTATTATTATTTTTTTAAATTTACTTTTTAATATAACATGTCTGGGAGAAGGTCTTTAAGCATTGAGATAATTAGGTGTTCTGTTAGTTTCCTGTACTTGAATGTCCTGTTCCTTGCCTAACCCTGTGGCAAGTTTGATAAGTACTCATCAGTTATTTCTTTGAATAGACTCTCTGGTCCCTTCTCCCTCTCTTCTCCTTCTGGGATACCCATTATTTTTATGTTGCCCTTTCTAACAGAGGCAGATGGTCTTTTCAGTTTAAAAATAGTCTTTTTGTTTCTTCCACTTGAATTATTTCTACCTTTGAGTTCACTAATTGTCTCTTTTATATGGTCTACTCTATTTCCTATGCTTTCTAATGCATTATTAATATCATTTATTAAGTCCTTGAGATCCATAAATTTTTGAATAGTTTCAATATTCTTGGTGAAGTACTCATTCTGCTCATTAATTTTATTTCTGGGTTCATAGAACTCTTTTTCTGAGTTTTCTTGTATTCATTTGCTTTTTTTCATGACTGCTATTTTAAATTCTCTGCCATTTAGACTAAAATCTTCCATGACTTTGAGTTTGTTGTCTGGAGAATTGTCATTTCCTTTCTGTATTTTAATTTCACCTTTACTATTTGTGGTACTTGATGGATTGTTTCCCTGCTGGTGCATTTGAAGTAATCAACTATAATCAAACCTTGATTCTCGAATGTCTCCTATCTCGAACAATTTGCTTCTTGACCAAGTTGTTCATGGAAAAATTGTCTCAGTTGAACAAATTTCAGTTATCGACCTGACAGTCTTTTCATCCTGATACATCAGCATGACAAAAAGTGTCTCTCATGCCAAAAACAGAGAAAATGTGCTAGTGTGAGCCAGTTTACTGATAAACCTAGCCTTGTTAACATCTCAGGAAATTGTGCTGTGTATATTTGTGTGTGTGTGTGTGTGTGTGTGTGTGTGTGTGTGTGTATTTGCTTGCTTGTTTTGCTTTTGTTGCTGGTGAAATGGAGAATTAGCAAATTAAAAAAACATAAAGAGGCCATCAAGAGTGCTGGTATTGTTAAAGGTCTGAGAGTGTTCATGCAGGCAACTGAAGATATAGAAAACTTAGTGATTTAGATTTATTAAAAAGAAGGTAGACTGTGACAGCATTTTGGAGGCAATGATATGTGAAAAAATGAGGATGCAGCATGCTGACCTCCTGAAAGACATCCCTGGTATGAGAGTTCAAAGTGATTTGTTTAAGGCTAGTAGGAGGTAGTTCGATAAATTAAGAAGTGTTTGCTTATGTATTAGACAGTACATTAGACATGCAATCTATATAATAAAGGTTAAAACAGGGAATCATTTGGGGGTTTGGAATGAATTCATTCAATTTACATGATTTCTAGTGGGGAAAATGATTCATTTTTTGAACAAAATTCTTTTAGAACAGCCTCCCACGAGCAATTAAGTATGAAAATGGAGGTTCCACTGTACTTTCTTATTTAGAGACTGTTTTGGTTACCAACAATTCAGCAGGTTGGTAATTAGAGGTCTTTCTTTTCTTTTCCAGTAGATGGTGTTATAGCTCAAGTGTTTGTTTTCTCTTACCTGTGCTACTTGCTCTTCCAGGGAAAAAGTGGAGGGGCATTACTGTGGTTGTGGAAGTTGCAGCCTTGGTGACCAAGATTGTGGGCACCCCATTATTTCTAGGTTTCCTAAGCCTTGAAGCACCTCCACCATGGTTGAGGGATGTGGCAGGTGGTGAGGAGCTGGGTTTCACTAGTCTACTATGATGCTATCTGGTTCCCTATGGCTGCTGGTTTTGCTGTGCTGTAGCTGGGAGGATATCAGTACATCTTTGCTGTTGCTACTGCTACAAGCAATCAAGATAAAGAGCTGTATTCTCAGGTGACAGTGTTGCTTCTGCCCTTCTTATGCTCCACCCAGCCTTAATTTATGGCCACACCTTGACTCCTCTGTTGCTACTGAATTAGCTGGGATTCCAAGTTCAGCCATGGTGGCTGGGGAAGTGCATCTGTGGGGACTGTCTTTTTCCCTCCCCTCATCCTGCCTACCTTACACATTTTAATATGCCCACCTTCAGATACACTAATGTGTGGATTTCTCAGCCCTGCTAGTGTGTTTACTAGAGGGATCTCTGTTCAATTATAGATGAATACTTGTATATTTAAGGGGAGATATAAAGGGGCTCTGTCACTCCACAGTGCACTGAATTGTATTCCTTTGATATTAAAAGGGTACCCTAATTACTTGATACAAATAATGAAATTTTATTTTCATTTGGAATTCTCAAAAGAAGTTTGTAATACACAAGGAAAATTTCAGAAGCTTTATCAATTTTAACACAATGCACAGAATCAATTATCATTTTTAAAATTTTAATTAACTTTAATTTTTCCATCACCATTTATACTCTGTATGCCCTCTTCTACCTCCACCAACCCCATCTTAACTGCAATTACCACACTGTTGTCCATGTCCATGAGTTCTCTCTCTCTTTTTATTCTTTTATAATCTATTATTTTAAAGAATTTGGATAACATCAGAAGATGAAATGTTTTGCTTAGATAACCATTCTTCTTAGTAGTCAACTAATTCCAATGCTTTTTACTTTACTTTGAAGGAAAACACCACAAACATATTATGTTCTTAGGATAATATCACAGGAAGCTGAAATCTGTACTATATTTAATTTCTAGTTCTAATTTTTATTAAATACATTTGAGTGATATTGGTTAGCAAGATCATATACGTTTCAAGTGTACAATTCTATGATACATGATCTGTATATTAAATTGTGTGCCTACCACCCAAAGTCAAACCATCTTCTGTCACCATATACAGGGTGTCCCAACAAATGTATATATATTTTAACAGCTGATAGCTCAAATTTGAAAATGCAATGTATTTTAATAAACACTGTCTTTATAATTATTCAGAGTGTGTGTATATATTTTTGGGACACCCTATATTTGGCTCACTTTATAAACCTTTATTACCTCCATTCCCTAATTCCCTCTGATAATCACCATACTGTTGTCTGTGTCTATGAGTTTCATTCAGTTTTATGTCCCACATAAGGGTAAAATCATATGGTTCTTAGCTTTATCTCACTTTTTTCACTTAGCATGACATTCTCTTGGTCCATCCATGTTATCGCAATGGCAGTAGTTCATCTTTTCTTATAGTAGTATTCCATTAAATATATGTACCATATCTTCTTTCTCCAATAATCTATCAAAAGATAGTTTGGTTGTTTTCATGTCTTGGTCATGTTGAATAGTGCTGCTATGAACATATAAGCATATATATCTCTGTGCATAAATGTTTGCAAAATTTTGGGGTAGATGACCAGGAGAGGAGTTATTGGGTTATTTGGATATACTATTCTCAACTTTTTTGAAGCCTTACTTGTTATTATTTGTCTTGTTGATAATAGCTGTTATAATAGGTGTGAGGTGGTATCTCATTGTAGTTTGGGTTTGCATTTCCCTAACAGATAAAGTTGGACATACATTCATATTATCTGCTGGCTATTTATACATCTTCTTGGGAGAAGTGTTGGTGCAGGTCCTTCACCCATTTTTTAATTGTTGAGTTGTATGAGCTCTTTATATATTTTGGGTATTAACCCCTTGTCAGAACTGTTGTTTGCAAATATTCTCTCCCATTTGTTTGGTTGTTGTTGTTTTTTTTTTTTTTGGGGGGGGGGTGGATTTCTTTTGCTGTGCAGAGCTTTTTTAGTTTGATATAGTAACATTCATTTATTTTTGCCTTTACTTTCCCTGCCTTTGAGATAAAGTTCATTCCAATGTAATTTTTTTAAAGAAATAAAACAGGAGGAACCAAGATGGTGGCATAGGTAAATGAGGTACTTGCATCCTTCCACAACCATATCAAAATTACAACTAAAATACAACAAAATCATTATTCAGAACCACCTAAAATCTAGCTGAATGGAAACCCTACAATTAGAGATTTAAAGAAAAAACCAATTTGAGATTGGTAGGAGGAGTGGAGCTATGGAACAGGTTGATCCAACCCTAATGTGTGGTGTGTTTTTAATTAGGACAGTTATCTTGACTGAGGAGGCCTCCTGTGGGGTGCAAGGGGTTGCAGCCCCACAACAGTACAGTAATCCCAGGGTTCAAGTGCCAGGGCTGTATAAAGCAACAGAATTGTGGCTGAGTGACAGGGAGGCAGCTGGAGGCCCACACAGTTTCTCTTAAAGGGTCGGCACATGCATTACTGACTCACTTCCTCTGAGCTCCAGTGCCAGGGAAGCAGCTTGAAAGTATCCAGGTACATATGGGGAGGAACTAAATTGTCTAGCATCAGGACAATAACTTGGGGGAAGATTTTTCCCAGAAAAGAGTGCTGGCAGAGATAATCCTCGCAGAGGAGACAAAATGGCAGTGGAATAGATGGACATGTCCTGAGCCTTGTCCCGGAGCAAATAGAGGGAGCAGCTGAAACGAGTGGAATCCAGCCCGAATTGGTGAAGGAGGGGCAGCTGGTGAGACAGTTTGCAGCTGGGAAGGGCAGAGATCCCCCCCCCCCGATAAAGGTAAAATCAAAGATCTAGGCAGTAGAATCTGCTGGACCTCTGTGCCCAGAAGGTTGGGGAGAAACTACATGGCACCAAGCCGCGTCCCTGAGGACAGGCAAAGCTTCTGACTGGAAAAAAAAATGGGGTCCACGGGCCTGCGGGAGGTAGGGGATTGTAGACCTTGGAGTCTGGATTTGGGATCTGAGCTCAAAGGCAGCCCTGAAGAGCTGCCGAACCACAAAGTACCTGCAAGAGAGGAACTTGCAGAGACGCGGTCCATCCTCACGCTGGGGCCTGCGCCGTTCTACACTGAACCTAGTTCATAAGACCTTTAAGATAAAGACACTTACCTGTGGCAGAGGTGCAGAAGAAGGGGTGGGCTTGTGGAATCTAGGGAGTGTAGGCAGCGGACAGTCCAGGAGGGGTGGAAGCCAGTCTGGTGCTGAGTCATATCTAAGCCCCGGTCGCCATTTTCTCCTGAGAGATAGCCCCTCCCTCCAGTCTCCAGGCAACCAATATAGCCACACCCAGATCTCACCCTGAATAACACCATGGAATCTGAATACTCCCTGAGGCCATAGGATCTGCCCTAAAGAGAAATCTTTAGAAGCTAGGAACCTCAATTACACGGCTACACCACCAGGGACCTTCAGAGTGCTCCAGTGTGCCTCGCTGGCGAACTTACTGCGGGTGCTCCTGTGAGTCGCCACTGGGAGTAAGCGCCTATCCACCACAGGTGCAGCAGAGAAAGCTGAGTATGCCCACCCCATAACTACAGAACTCTGGGCATCACAGTCACACCTGTCTAGAGGGCAGGCCCCCTGAGCCACATCACCCTGACAGACAGTTCCTTGGTGCCACTGTGAGTCCCCACTGGGCACGCGTGATTTCAATTAAGGGTGCAAGACAGCAAAAATTGGGATACTCCCCTCCACGGCTGCTGACTTCTAGACACGGCAGTTGTGCCTCTCAAGCTTGCAGGCCTATATCAAGAGAACCCAAATACCACAAGTAGGGAGCTACACTAGATTACCAAGCCCAGGAGAACTGAAAGATTATACCAGTAGCACCATCACCAAAAGAACCTGGGTAGCAAAGCAATTGGATCTACAATTAAAACATTACAGGAAAACATGGGGAGACACAAAAGCAACTCCCAAAGGAAAGAAAAAGAGGAATCAACAGAAAGGGAGTTAAATGAAATTGAAGCTAGCAGCTTAACAGAGAAAGAATTCAGAGTAATGGTTATAAGGATGTTTAAATGGATGGATGACAAATACACACAACTCAATGACAAATACACACAACTCAATGAGAACAATAAGGAGCTGAATGAGAATGTCACCAACATGAAAAGAAACCAAGAGGAGATGAAGAAAGACATAGCTGCAAGAAAGAACACATTGGAAGGCTTAAACAGTAGACTAGAAGAGGCTGAGGACCGGAACAGAAAATTAGAAGACAAGGTAGGAAAAAACACACAAACACAGAAGCAACTGGAAAGAAGACTTAAAAAGCAAGAGGAGAGCCTAAGGGAGCTATGGGACAACACAAAATGAAACAATATTAGAATAATAGGGATACCAGAAGGAGAGGAAGAGAAGCAAGGAATAGAAAACCTGTTTGAAGAAATAATGACAGAAAACTTCCCTGATATTGGCAAGAAAAAAACTAAGCAAGTCCAAGAAGTACATAGAGTCCCAAACAAGTTGAACCCCAAAAGACCGACACCAAGACACATCATAATTAAATTGGCGAACACTAATAACAAAGTAAGAATCTTAAAGGCTGCCAGAGAGAGACAGAAAGTTACCTACAAGGGATCTCCTATTAGAATATCAACTGATTTCTCAACAGAAACACACCAGGTCAGAAGGGAATGGAATGAAATATACAAAGTGATGCAAAGCAAGGGTCTGAATCCAAGAATACTATACCCAGCAAGGCTATCATTCAAAATTGAAGGTCGAATCAGGAGCTTCACAGACAAAAAAGGGCTAAGAGAGTTTATCACTACCAAGCCAGCAATGCAAGAAATGCTAAAGGGACTGCTGTAAAAAGAAGAAAGAGAAAGGCAAGAAGAAACACAAACACTAAGGAAAAATATGACAACAAACATGTACTTGTCAATAATAACATTAAACGTAAATGGATTAAATGCACCAATCAAAAGACATAGGGTAGCTGAACGGATAAGAAAACATGACCCATATATTTGCTGTCTACAAGAGACCCACCTCAGAGCAAAGGATTCACACAGACTGAGAGTGAAGGGATGGAAAAACATTTTTTCAAGCTAATGGAAATGAGAAAAAAGCTGGGGTTGCGATACTTATATCTGATAAAATAGACCTCAAAGTAAAGGCCACAACAAGAGATAAGGAAGGCCACTACATAATACTAAAGGGAGCAATTCAACAAGAAGATATAACTCTGGTAAACATATATGCACCCAATGCAGGAGCGCCCAAATACATAAAAAAACTCCTGGAAGACATCAAGGGAGAGATTGACAACAATACAATCATAGTAGGAGACTTTAATACACCACTGACATCACTGGATAAATCCTCTAGACAAAAAATCACCAAAGAAACAGCAATTCTAAATGATGCACTAGATCAAATGTACATAATTGACATCTTCAGAGCATTTCACCCCAAAGCCATGGAATATACGTTCTTCTCAAGTGCACATGGGACATTTTCAAAAATAGACCACATACTGGGACACAAGCAAAGTCTCCCCAAATTTAAAAAGATAGAAATCATATCAAGCATTTTCTCAGACCACAATGGCATAATATTAGAAATAAACTATAATAAAAACATTCCAAAAAATTCAAATACTTGAAAGCTGAATAGCATGCTATTAAACAATGACTGGGTGAGCAACGTGATCAAAGAAGAAATTAAAAACATCCTCGAGACTAATGACAATAAAAACACAACAATGCAATTGCTATGGGACAAAATGAAAGCAGTCCTGAGAGGAAAGTTTATAGCTCTACAGGCCTACCTCAAAAAACAAGAAAAAATGCTAAAAAATGATCTAACTCAACAACTCAAAGAATTAGAAAGAGAGCAACAAGAAAAGCCCACAGTGAGCAGAAGGAAGGATATAATAAAGATTAGGGCAGAAATGAATGACATAGAGACCAAAAAAACAATACAAAAGATCAATGAAACCAAGAGTTGGTTCTTTGAAAGGATAAACGAGATTGATGAACCTATAGCCAGGCTCACCAAGAAGCAAAGAGAGAGGACCCAAATAAACAAAATCAGAAATGAAAGAGGTGAAATAACAACAGACCCCACAGAAATAAAAAGGATTATTAAAAAATACTATGAACAACTCTATTCTAACAAACTACACAACCTGGAGGAAATGGACACATTCCTAGAAAAATACAACATTCCAAAAATCACTCAGAAAGATTCTAAAAATCTCAGTAGGCCGATAACTATGGAAGAAATTGAAGCAGTCATCAAAAAGCTCCAAGCAAACAAAAGCCTGGGGCCAGACGGCTTCACAGGAGAGTTTTACCAAATATTCAAGCAAGAACTAAAACCTATCCTCCTCAGACTATTTCAGAAAATTCAAGAGGAAGGAACAATTCCAAGCTCCTTCTATGAAGCCAGTATCACCCTAATACCAAAACCAGATAAAGATAACACAATGAAAGAGAATTACAAGCCAATATCCCTCATGAATATAGATGCCAAAATCCTCAACAAAATTCTAGCAAATAGAAGCCAGCAGTACATCAGAAAGATCATACCCCATGACCAAGTAGGATTTATCCCGGGGATGCAAGGATGGTACAATATCCACAAATCAATAAATGTGATACATCACATAAACAAATTGAGATATAAAAACTACATAGTCATATCAATTGATGCAGAAAAAGCATTTGACAAAATACAACACCCTTTCTTGATAAAAACTCTCAACAAGGTGGGAATAGAAGGATCATACCTGAACATAATAAAAGCCATATATGACAAACCCACAGCCAACATCATACTCAATGGGCAAAAACTAAAACCATTTCCCCTAAGAACAGGAACAAGACAGGGATGCCCACTCTCACCACTCCTGTAAAATATAGTGCTGGAAGTACTAGCCATTGTGATCAGACAAGAAGAAGAAATAAAAGGCATCCAAATTGGAAAAAAAGAAGTAAAGCTGTCCTTATTTGCAGATGACATGATATTGTACATAAACAACCCGAAAGACTCCATCAAAAAACTAACAGACTTAATAAATGAATTCGGCAATGTAGCAGGATACAAAATTAACACCAAGAAATCTATGGCATTTCTATATACCAATAATGATCTTACAGAAAGAGAGATTAAAAAAGCTATCCCATTTACCATTGCACCAAAAAAATTAAGATACCTATGAATAAACTTAACTAAGGAGGTAAAAGACCTATACGTGGAAAACTACACGACACTGAAAAAAGAGATAAAGGAAGACATAAACAGATGGAGGAACATACCATGTTCATGGATTGGTAGAATCAACATCATCAAAATGTCCATACTACCCAAAGCAATCTATAAATTCAATGCACTTCCCATTAAAATACCAACGACATATTTCACAGACCTAGAACGAACTTCCAAAAATTTATCTGGAATAAAAAAATGCCCTGAATAGCTGCAGCTATCCTGAGAAAGAAGAGCAAAGTAGGTGTGATCTCAACACCAGATATCAAGCTGTATTACAAAGCCACTGTTCTTAAAACAGCCTGGTACTGGCAAAAGAACAGACATATAGATCAATGGAATAGAATAGACAACCCAGAAATTGACCCAAATCACTATGCTCAATTAATATTTGACAAAGGAGGCACGAACATACAATGGAGTCAAGACAGTCTCTTCAACAAATGGTGTTGGGAAAATTGGACAGACACATGCAAAAAAATGAAGCTAGATCACCAACTTACACCATACACAAAAATAAACTCAAAATGGATAAAGGACTTAAACATAAGACGTGAAACCATAAAAATACTAGAGGAATCCACAGGCAGAAAAATATCAGACACATGCCAAAGGAACTTCTTCACTGATACTGCTCTTAGGGCAATGGAAGCCAAAGAGAAAATAAACAAATGGGACTACATCAAAATAAAAAGCTTTTGCACAGTAAAGGAAACCATCAATAAAACAACAAGAAAGCCCACTGCATGGGAGAACATATTTGCCAATGATATCAACGATAAGGGTTTAATCTCCAACATTTACAGGGAACTCATGCAACTCAACAAAAAGAAGATAAACAACCCAATCAAAAAATGGGCAACTGATCTAAATAGACACTTTTCGAAAGAAGACAGAAGGAAGGCCAAGAGACATATGAAAAACTGCTCAAAGTCGCTAATCATCAGAGAGATGCAAATCAAAACAACAATGCGGTACCATCTCACACCTGTCAGAATGGCTATTATCAACAAATCAACAAATGACAAGTGCTGGCGAGGATGTGGAGAAAAAGGAACCCTTGTGCACTGCTGGTGGGAATGCAGACTGGTGCAGCCACTGTGGAGAACAGTATGGAGTTTCCTCAAAAAACTAAAAATGGAACTCCCATTTGACCCAGTGATCCCACTTCTAGGAATATATCCCAAGAAACTAGAAACATGAATCAGAAAGGATATATGCACCCCTATGTTCATAGCAGCACAATTCACCATAGCTAAGATTTGGAAACAGCCTAAGTGCCCATCAGCAGATGAGTGGATTAAAAAACTGTGGTACATCTACACAATGGAATACTACGCTGCGGTAAAAAAGAAGGAGTTCCTACCATTTGCAACAACTTGGATGGAGATGGAGAGTATTATGTTAAGTGAAATAAGCCAGTTAGGGAAAGATAAATATCACATGATCTCACTCATATGTGGAATATAATGAACGGCATAAACTGATGAACAAGAACAAATCCAGAGACTGAGAAACGTCAAACAGCACGTCATACCACAGGGAAGGTAGGGGAGGGTGGGGGTAAGGGGGAGAGATAAACCAAGGGACTTGTGTGCATGCATATGAGCCTAATCAATAGACACAGACAACAAAGGGGTGGGGCATAAGTGGGGGGTGGGGGGTTTTGGGGGAATAATTTGTGTTTTTGCCTCCCTGACAAAGTTTATATAAGGTTACAAAAAGAAATTGACAGCCAGTTTGAAATTTAATTGCCATTGCCTAGAGCAGCCATGGGCAAACTACGGCCCGCAGGCCGGATCCGGCTGTTCTATCCGGTTCTCTTGCTCTCCCCTCTGCTCCTTTACTTTGAATTTATATTAGTTCACACAAACACTCCATCCATGCTTTTGTTCTGGCCCTCCGGTCCAGTTTAAGAACCCATTGTGGCCCTCGAGTCAAAAAGTTTGCCCACCCCTGGCTAGAGCAAAGAATATCCTTACATGATATTATTCTACAATGTCATTAAAATTTTAGATATTTTACAACAGCATATTGTACAATTATCCCAAACAAACTTACAAACTAATTCTTGGAATGTTTGGCGGCAATTTAAAAAAAAAAAAAAGGACATGAAAGAATATAATCCCTTTCAGAAGGAATTAAGGCACTGGGAAGGAACTTGAGCATTCTATATTGGCCCCTCTTGCCTTTTGTGCCAAGAGGGACCCTCTTCTCACAATCCAATTGCCCTCAGCTGTTGCCTGAGCTTTCTGTTCATGCTGAGCTTGAAGCCTCGTGGTGGCTGGTACCATGGATCTGTCTCTCGCCCAATCGTGTGAGCTGGGCCCTCCCTGAAGAAGAAACCTGAGTTCCCCGAGATATGTGATCAGTGCTGAGGCCCCGCCAGCAGGCCAGGGGATCCCAAGGCAGGTACTGGGCGTGGAGGCCACGGGGGCATAGGCTACCAAGGAGACAGAACTGAACCTCACATCACCCTGCTTGGCCCCAGAGGATGGCTGGTTAGCCAGAGACGGGTAAGATTCCTCAGGGAAGGAACAACCTAAGACAGGCACAGTCGCAGAGGGGCCATCAGGAGAGAACTTGGGGACCAACAGAGGTGGGGCACAGACCCTCACCCCCCCAACCTTGCAGGGGCCTGAACCCTCACCCCGTCTGAGGGAGGTCTCCTACCCCCATGGCTGCTTTGCTTCCCACGCCCAGCTCAGATCGGGACACAGGTGACAGACAGTGACTTGGCCCAGCTCAGATTGGGACCCAGGTAACAGACAGAGACTTGGCCGAGAGCAGCTGCCCTATATCTAAATCCAGCCTAGCACCAGGAATGCTCGGGGCCTACTCAAGAATGCAAATAATCCTTTCCACTAATATTTACAGGGTAAATTAAGATTGTAGGTAGAGTATTAAATTTGACAGTAAAATAATAATCAAGTTTTCAGATTAATTTAAATAGGCTAATTGAAATAAGTGAATATTCAAGAAAATTTAATTGTACTGGACAAAAAGCTGTTCCTAATGTGGTAAGTAAAATTTCTATTGGTAGTTCATCTCATGGTAAAATTCCTGAACATGCAATGAAACTAAAGCAGTCATATTTTTGTGCAAAAAATTAAAATTTAAAGTCATCAAGACTGCATTATAAAAGTTACAAAAGCCTCCATTAATCAAAAAAGGGGGGATAGTAGGGTAATATCATGTAAGGAAAAATATCCTATAAGTAAATTACATCTAGAAATCTTTTACTTTACAAAATTAGTTTTCATTTGTAATGCTAACAGCAAGACACCCATGAAAAACACACATGGTGTCTAAATAAGACAAAGGAAAATCGTTTGGGCAAAAATAAAAAAGGATCCCAAATCAATTATATAGAAAAGATTCCTTCATTAACTTTTGGTCGAGAATATGTTTGTATATTTTCAGAAAACAACTCCAAGACCATGTGGATTCCTGCAACAGAGAGGAATTGACAGGTCTGCTCCAACCACGAAGACAAGAGGAGAAACAGTCCAGAGATGGAAGAGGCTGAGGACGCCTTGCCACGCTAGCAGTCAGCAGCTGTGCAACGCAGCAGGTTGCCTAGGACCAAACCAGAGAGGGTCGGACCTGCATTGCCACCATGTGCCCACCATCCAGATATCATTGCTGACATGTACACGTAAGGAACTGTTTGACATTGAAACGGGGACTCAGAACTGTTGGACATGGAAATTGGGACTCAAACATTTTTTGTTATTATATGTTTATTTCTAGTCTGCAGAGGCAAGATTTTTTAAAGGAATGAAATGGGAAAAAAATAGATACAGAGGCAAAGAAGCATTGAACAGACTGTCAAACTACAGCGGGAAGGCAGAGGAGGTTGGGGGGGGGGCTGTAAGAGATCAACCGAAGGACTTGTACGCATGCATATAAGCATAACCAATGGATACAAGACACTGGGCGGGGGGGGGGGGGGCTGGTAAAGGCATGTACTGGGGGCTAGGGGAGGCCGGGGGAAGGTCAATGGGGGGAAAAAAAAAGAGACATATGTACTACTATTTGTAATACTTCAAACAATTAAAAAAATAATAAAAATAAGAAAGAAAGAAAGAAAGAAAGAAAGAAAGAAAGAAAGAAAGAAAGAAAGAAGAAAGAAAGAAAGAAAGAAAGAAAGAAAGAAAGAAAGAAAGAAAGAAAGAAAGAAAGAAAGAAAGAAAGAAAGAAAGAAAGAAAAAGTGCTGGCAGAAGTTATTGTTCTTCTGCTGAGACCCCGCCCCTCCCCCCCTCCCCCGCCATACACACAGAGCTGACTAGCAGGCACCATATCTGAGTCTCCATCAACCTATCCCACACTGTTCACCCCACCCTGATGATCCCTGAGATCCTGCCCCACCCAATTTGCAGCCCCACCCAAGCTGTTTGCAGTGGATTTTCCATATGAATGGCCTAGCCTGGCTCAGACTTTCCTAAAATCTTTCAAACAGCCCTAACCAGTTTGGCTCAGTGGCTAGAGCTTTGGCCTGTGGACTCAAGGGTCCCAGGTTGGATTCCGATCAAGGGCATGTACCTTGGTTGTGGGCATATACCCAGTGGGGAGTGTGCAGGAGGCAGCTGATCAATGTTTCTCTCTCATCGATGTTTCTAACTCTCTATCCCTCTCCCTTCCTCTCTGTAAAGAATCAATGGAATATATTAAAAAAATAAAATCTTTAAAACAAGTAAGAGCTTACCCTATACCTCTTGTTAAGTGGCCTCTGGCCCAGCACTAACAGCTGCTTGCCAAATTTCACAGCTTAGCCTCTCCTGGGCACCTCCAAGCTCAACACAAATAGCAGCAAATTGTCATATTGCTCTGTAACTCATAGTGGGTGGCCCCAGGCTGGGCACAGGCAGTGATTGACTTTGTGCCTCCTGGAAGGCCCCAGAGCCAGTGTACCTAGTGGACAGCTTCAGACCACACTAGATTTCAACTCTACCGTATCCATGAGAGACACACTCAAGGGGCAGACTCAGTGAGCACCAAAGCCCAACTGAAGCAAGGCCTGCTCCATATGGGATGTCTCCTGCACAGCAGCTCTTTCACTGTAGTCCTCACAGCCAGTTGGCCTGGTGGTCAATTCCTCCCAGTGACACCAACAGCAATCAAGGCTCAAATGCAACAGGACAGTGCACACAGACCACACAGGGACACACGTAGAGTGCCTAGTTCTGGTGACTGGGAAGGCTGAGCCACTGGGCCCTACAGGACACCTACTACATAAGACCACTCTACCAATTCCAGGACACATAGCAGCTCTACCTAATACATAGAAACAAACACAGGGAAGCAGCCAAAATGCGGAGATGAAGAAACATGTCACAAATGAAAGAACAGAGGAAATCTCCAAAAAAGAATTAAATTAAATGGAAGCAAGCAAACTACTACAGAGTTCAAAACAATGGTTAAAAGGATTCTCAAGGAAGTTAATGAGAGCTTCAAGGAACTTAGTGAGAATGTCAAGAACTTAGAGATAATTTCAAGGAACTTAGAACATCAAAGACATGAAAAAGGACCAGTCAGAAATAAAGGATACACTAACTAAAATGAAAAATAATTTACAAGGAATCATCAGTAGAGTAGAGGACTCTGAGAATCATATCAAATTTGAGATATGAGGAAGCAAAAAACACCCAATCAGAAGAACAAAAAGAAAAAAGAATCCAAAAATACGAAGAGAATGTAAAGAGCCTGAGGAACAACTTCAAGTATACCCCCCTGGTATCTGTGTCCATTGGTTAGGCTTATATGCATACATACAAGTCCTTTGGTTGAAATATTTGTTCTAGTTCTATGAGATATGCCATTGATATTTTGATAGAAATTGTTTTGAAACTATGAATTGCTTTGGCTACTATGGACATTTTAATGAAGTTAATTTTTCCTACTCATGAACACAGCATGTGCTTCCACTTATTTCTATCTTTCTCAATTTTTTTCTTCAGTATCTTCCAGATTTTCAAGTACATGTTTTTCATTTTTTTTGGTTAAATTTCTTTCTGAGTATTTTGTTGTTGCAATTGTAAATGGCATTGATTTCTTAGTTTCTCTTTCTGATAGTTCATTATTGGTGCATAAAATTGCCACTGATTTCTGAACATTAATTTTGTATCCTGCCATTTGACTGAATTCATTCCTCAGATGTAGCAATTTTGTTGGTGGAATCTTTAGGGTTATCTATGTACAGCTTAATGTCATCTGCAAATAATGACAATTTTACTTTTTCCTTTCTAATTTTGATGACTTTTCTTTTTCAATTATTTTTCTTTCTAGAACTTCCAGTACTATGTTGAATAGAATTGGTAAAGGTAGACATCCCTATCTTGTTCCTGAACTTAATGGAAATACTTTTAGTTTTTGCCCAATATGTATGATGTTGGCTGTGAGTTTGTCATATATGGCCTTTATAATGTTGATGTATTTTCTCTCTATTCACACTATGCTGAAAGTTTTTATCATAAATAGGTGCTGCATTTTATCAAATCCTTTTCTGCATTTATTTATATGAAAATGTGATTTTTATTCTTCCTTTTATTTATGTGGTGAATCACATTTATTGATTCACAAGTATTGTACCAACCGTGCATTCCTAGAATAAAATCCCACTTGATCATGGTGTATTATCTTTTCAATGTATTGCTGGATCTGGTTTGCTAATATTTTTTTTAAATATATTTTATTAATATTTTACAGAGAGGAAGGGAGAGGGATAGAGAGCTAGAAACATCGATGAGAGAGAGACATCGATCAGCTGCCTCCTGCACACCTCCCACTGGGGATGTGCCCGCAACCAAGGTACATGCCCTTGACCGGAATCGAACCCAGGACCCTTCAGTCCGCAGGCCGACGCTCTATCCACTGAGCCAAACCGGTTTCGGCAGGTTTGCTAATATTTTGTTGAGGATTTTACCATCTATCTTCATCAGGGATATTGGCCTATAATATTCTTTCTTTGTAGTGTTTTTTTTTTTTTTTTAAATATATTTTATTGATATTTCGCAGAGAGGAAGGGAGAGGGATAGAAAGCTAGAAACATCGATGAGAGAGAAACATCGATCAGCTGCCTCCTGCACACCTCCCACTGGGGATGTGCCCGCAACCAAGGTACATGCCCTTGACCGGAATCGAACCCGGGACCTTTCAGTCCGCAGGCCGACGCTCTATCCACTGAGCCAAACCGGTTTCGGCTCTTTGTAGTGTTTTTATCTGGTTTCCAAATTGGATAATGTCAGCCTCATACAATGAGCTTGGGAGTCTTCCTACGTGTGTGGTGTGTGCGTGTGTGTGTGTGTGTGTGTGTGTGTGTGTTTCATCTTTTTATAAAGTTGAATTTATTGGTGTATCATTGGTTGATAAAATTATACCTTATAGGTATACAATTCCACAATATATTAACTGTATATTTTATTATGAGTTTACCATCCTGTTAAGTCTTCTTTCATCACCATTTATCCTCCCCCCTTTACATTCTTCTACCTCCCCTGCACCCTCTTCCTTCTGTGTGCAGAAGTCTTTTTTTTCTTTGCCTAATCCTTTCACTTTTTTCACCCAGCCCCCATCACCCTCTCTCTGACAGAAGTCAGTCTGTTCTTTAAATCCATAAATTTGTCTCCACTTTGTTTGTTTGTTTACTTTGTTCATTATATTCTATATATTTGAGTTATTTGAAAGGCAGTTTTTCTTTTAATGTTTGGTAAAATTCACCTGTGAAGCCATCCAGTCAAGGAATTTTGTTAGCTCAGAGTTTCTTTTATTACCAATTCAAATTTACTAGTTGTAATCAATATGCTCAGATTTTCTGATTCTTCCTTGTACAGATTTGGAAGATTATATGTTTCTAGGAATTTATCCATTTCAACCTGGTTGTCCAATTTGTTGGCATATAATACTTCATAATATTTACTTTCAATCATTTATATTTCTGTGGTGTCAGTTGTGACTTTTCTTTCATGATTGATTGTGTTTATTTTAATCCTCTTTCTTCTTTTATTTATGAGTCTGGTTAAAGGTTTGTCAATGTTGTTCCTTTTCAAAGAACCAGCTCTTGGTTTCATTGATATTTTGTGTTGTTGTTGTTGTTGTTTTGTTTGTTTAGTTTTTAGTCTCTATGTCATTTTTTCCCACTGTAATCTTTATTTCCTTCCTTCTCCTAAGTCTGGGCTTCATTTGTTGTTCTTTTTCTAGTTTTTGTTAAGTGTAGGGTTAGATTATTTTTTAAATATATTTTATTGATTTTTTACAGAGAGGAAGGGAGAGGGTAGAGAGTTGGAAACATCACATCAATGAGAGAAAAACATTGATCAGCTGCCTCCTGCACACCCCCTACTGGAGATGTGCCCACAACCAAGGTACATGCCCTTGACCAGAATCAAACCTGGGACCCTTCAGTCCACAGGCCGAAGCTCTATCCACTGAGCCAAACCGGTTAAGGCAAGGTTAGATTGTTTTTTTTTTTAGATTTTTCTTGCTTCCTGAGGTAGTCTTGTGTTTCGGTGAATTTTTCACCTAGGACTGCATTCAGTGCATCCTATATTTTGATTGTTTGTCCATTTTCATTTGTCTCAAAATAACTTTTGGATTCTTCCTTGATCTCATTGTGGACCATTTATTGTTTTGTAACCTGTTATTTTGCCTCCATGTTTTTATTTTTTTGTAATTGATTATTTCTTTAACATTACTGTGGTCTGAGAAGATTCTTGATAGGATTTCAATCTTCTTGAATAAATTAAGACTTATTTTCAATCTAGCATGGCATCTATCTTAGAGAATAATACAAGTGCAATTGAAAAGAATGCATATTCTGCTGATTCAGGGTCAACTGCTCTGTAAATATAAATTAAATCAATAGTCACTCTAGTGTGTCATTTAAGACTGCTGTTTCCTTGTTGATTTCTGGTCTGAAATATTGATCCATAGATGTCAATGGTGTGTTAAAATCCCCTATTATGACTGTGTTACTGTTGATCGCTGCCTTTATGTCCATCAAGATTTTCTTTATATATTATGTGTTTATATGTTTACAAGGGTTATATCTTCTTGTTGGATTGATCCCTTTAGAATTATGTAATGTCCTTCTTTGTTTAATTTTTAGCTTTTATTTCAAGTCCATTTTGTCTAAGTGTTGCTACTGCAGCTTTTTTCATTTCCATTTGAATGCATTACCTTTTTTATTGCTCCATTTTAGTCTAGGTGTATCTTTTATTCTGAGGTCATTCTTTTGTAGCCAGTGGATAGTTGAATCATGTATTCTTATCCATTCAGCTAATCTATGTCTTTGAATTGGAGCATTTAATCTGTTTACATTTAAGGTAATTATTGATAAGTATGTATTCATTGCTGTTTTATTCTTTATACCTATGTTCCCCTCTCTCTTTCTTCTTCTTAAAGAAGAACCTTAAATATTTTTTTGTAATACTCGTTTGGCAGTGATAAATTCTTTTTTAATTTTCTGAAGAAATAAGAAGAGTTAAGGGAGCTATTTCTAAAGTTCCTATATTGCTGTTAATTTGTATGTTTTGTTAAAAACTTGATATGAAACATTTACAATAAACAGAAAATTATAGAATATAATAAAGTCACAAATATACCCACCACTAAAATTAAATATGTAGGTGAGGTTGTTGTGTATATTTCCCTTTTGTTTTTGTAGTGTTATTACATACACACCTACATTTACATATACTATGTATACATATATATACCTATATACATGTGATTTTTCTCTATTTTTGAGATTTACCCACATATAGGACTATTTATTTATTTATTTTAAATTCAGAATAGGATTATACTGTATAATGTATCTCCATGTATTTCAGACAACTGTGTTTTATGTTTTAAAAAAAATTGATTGGGAATGATCCATCTCTTCTCTCAACTTTTCACAATTTTCTTTTACAGTCATTATGAATGAACTCTCATGAGGATTGCATTAGTAATTGTCTGAATGTTTAAACTACACAGACATGATAAAAGAAATAACATATCTGGATTCCAAGCTTCCCTAGACCTGCCTTTTGTCTCATTCAACTTCATCCCAGTCCTATGTGCTGAGCCTGGCACAAGATGGCATTTTTAAAATTGTTGACTCATTGGGGTATATCATCTCCTTATTGGGGCATTAGAATGAGGGGCAGTGCCTGGTATTGTGAAATTTAAATAATATAAACACATATAAAGAGTGCTTAAAAGTGTCAAAGTTTTACAAAGGCATTATTTTCACAGATACATTGCCTCCCATTGCAAAGAATCTCTATGAGATAAATTTCAGTGCTCTATGTAAAGCTTGAAAGTTAATTATAATAGCTCCTGCTTATTTATATTTAGTATCATCTGCAAGCCAAGAACACGAGAAAGAAAAAAGTGGTACTTGACATGAGGGAACTATATTGACACCTAGAGCTAAAAGCCTCAGTCTTTTTAGAAGCTAGCTTGACACTCACAACCAGGCCATGTTGTTCTCCTCATGGATATAATGAACCTTATAGAACACCAACACCAGATAATGTCACTCTGACTGTGTGAAGTAAAACAGAACAAGACTACTAACTTTGGAGGAGAGAGAAAATGGCGGCGCAATGACATATGTGTCCCAAGCCTTGTCCCGGAGCAAATAGAAAGAGCAGCTGAAACGAATAACATCCAACCCGAATTGGTGAAGGAGACTCATCTGGTGAAATGATTTGCAGCCGGGAAGGGCAGAGGACCCCTGGAGAAAGGTAAAATCAAGGATCTGGGCCCAGAGGGTCAGAGGTAAACCACATGGCATCAAGCTGTGTCCCTGGGGACAGGCACAGCATCTGACTGTGGAAAGAAGGTCCACAGGGCTGCTGGACTGCAGGGGATTCTAGATCTGGGTCCACAGTCACAAAAGGCTGAGCCCAGAGGGTGCAGCCTAAAGGGCTGGCCAGACCTCGCAGTGCCAACAGGAGAGGAGCTCGCAGAGGCGCAGTCTTTCCCCTCTCTGTGGCCTCTACTTTTCTTCACAGAACCTAGTTCATAGGACTTTTTGGGTACAGACACTTACCCATGGCTGAGGTGCAGGAGAAGTTTCATACTTGTGGAGTCTGTGGAGAGGAGGGGGTCCAGGAGAAGTGGCAGCGAGTCTGGCACTGAGACATACCTGAGCCCAGGACCTGGGCAGCTATTTTCTCCTGAAGAGATAGCCCCTCCTTCCAGTCTCCAGGCAACCAATACAGCCACACCAAGATTCCACCCTGAATGGTACAAAGGATTAAAAAAAAAAAAATTTTTTTTTTTTGAATAGGCCCTGAGAGTCCACAGGGACTCGCCTAAAGAAAGGCCTTTAGTCCCAGCAACAGGAAACTGAGAAACCTCAGAAAATACAGAAGACTGGGATCTTAAGCCAGCCAAAGGAACAACAGTTCACTTTTTCATTTTTATTTTGTATTATTATTTTATCTCCCTTTTTTCTTCTTTTTTCTTTGTTTTCCTTTTTTGTTTGTTGCTTTATTTTCTATTTCTTTTTACATTAATTTTCCATCACTCTATTTTATTTTATTTTTATTTGCTATTTTTTATTTTTATAGCATTTTTTAAATCAATTTTTTTGTAAATTTATTATTATTATTATTATTTTCTTCTTGTTCTCTTTCTACTTATCCACTCATCCCTTTTCTACTTCCTCTATACTGAATTGAGGTCCTCCCCATATTCATCCAATTCTTAACCTTATTTTCTGTATATAAGTTGAGCCTCTACAGATTCTGCCTCCACCCTCTTTGCTGGGTGTTTGTATTTTTTTGTTTGTTTGTTTATCTATTGGTTCTGTGGTGTTTTCTCCATATATATATATTTTTTTTCTCCTTTTTCTTTTCTCTCTTATCTTTTTTTCTCTCTTCAATATCATTTGTGCTCTCTTTTCTCTCCCCTAATTCTTTTTTCTCAGGTGGTCACTTATATTGGGGTTATTGGTGTTGTGAGTACATTCGTGTTTTGTTCCCTTTGTGTCATGTCTTGTCGAGGTGAATTTTATCCTGTCCAGCCAATGTGCTGGAGAGTGAGCCACATAACCAGACACCTGAAGAGGTAACTCCATCCACGAACGGGTCAATAACACCCCAGACCCAACTACAGAGGCAGGAAGAAGGTGGCAGTGAGGGAGAGAGTGTGAGTTAGTGAGGGAGCAAAAGAGAAGTGTGTGGTTGGGTGGGGTGTGTGTGCGTGAGTGAGGCACAGTTAGATCCTGCAGGACCTTCTGGGGCAGGCTAACTGGGCTCACCTAACTAGGCAGCATCTGCTACTGTTGAAAACAGTACCGGGAGGCCAGCTTTCCTCAGAGGCCTAGCCCTTTTGAAGAGGAGAGCTGCTGTAACTGGGAGCCCAGCCTCACCTCCACACAGGATGCCCTCAGATAACACCTGGGACTCTACAGTGACCCCTGCCAGGGACCTGCTACCTTGGCTGTGGTCCCACAGTCAAAGAGTCTCCAGCCACCCTGGGCGTAGGCTCCTGTGAGTTCTGAAGTGCTCTCCCCTCTGACCGACCCAATGCTTTAACCCAGGGCACTGCGACCATGCAAGCAGCAGGCATGTGAGCAGCCTGCTCCTGTCCAAGGAGCAGCATCCCCACGAGCAGCCCGCCCCAGGCCTAAGAGTAGCAGCCTCACGTGGCCTGCTCCTGTCCAAGGAGCAGCAGCTGTGTGAGTGGCCCACTCCCCCGTCTGAGGAGCAGCAACTATGCAAGCAACCTGCTCTGTCTGAGGAGCAGCAGCCACATGAGCAGCCCGCCCATGACTGAGGAGTGGCAGCCCCGTACACCCTGTCCCCATCCAAGGAGCATCAACTGTATGCAGCCTGCACACTGCACCTGTCCAGGGAGCAACAACTATGCAAGCAACCTGCCCCGAGGAGCAGCAGACGCACGAGCAGCCTGCCCCCATCTAAGGAACAGCAGCTCCGTGAGCAGCCTGCCCCCATTCAAGGAGCAGCAGCTGCCCGAGCAGCCCACCCTGGTCTGAGGAGCAGCAGCCATATGAGCAGACTGCCCAGGTCTGAGGAGTGGCAGCCCTGCACAGCCCGCACTGGTCCGAGGAGCAGCAACCACACGTAGCCTGCACCTGTCCAATGAGTAGCAGCCGGGTGAGTGGCCCGCCCTCATCTGAGGAGATGCAGCCACATGTGCAGCTCACTCCCACCTGAGAAGCAGCAGCCACACAAGCAGCCCTTCCCCTGTCTGAGGAGCAGCAGCCGCGTGAGCAGACCACCCCCATCTGAGGAGCAGCAGCCATGCAAGCAGCCTGTCCCCCATCCGAGCAGCAGCAGCCATGCGAGCAGATCATCCCCATCCGAGGAGCAGCAGCTGCTTGAGCAGCCCACACCCATAAGAGGAGCAGCAGCCCTGCAAGCAACCTGCCTCTGTCTAAGGAGTAGCAGCCTCATGAGCAGCCTGCCCCATTCAAGAAACAGCAACAGAGCACAGCCAGCCCCCATCCAAGGAGTAGCAGCCACGTGAGCAGTCTGCCCATGTCCGAGGAGCAGCAGCCATGTGAGCAGCCCACCCCCAATCAAGAAGCAGCAGCTGTGTGAGCAGCCTCCCCCCCACCAGCCAGAGGAGCCACCACTGCTGTGAACAGCACCCACTAGAGGAGCCACTGCCAAACTGAGGAGCAGCCACTACTGTGGCCGCTGGAGGAGCAACTGCAGCCCGAGGAGCCACTGTCACCCAAGGAGCAGCCCCTGAATGACTCAACATCTAGATCAGTCGGTGAGATCATAAACGGGTAGACAAAGAAACTCCCAAAGGAAAGAAAAGGAGGAATCACCAGAAAAACAGCTAAGTGAAACAGAGTCATGCAATATGTCAGAAAAAGAATTCCGAATAAGGGTCATACAGTTCATAAACAAGATGGATGAAAAAATCAACAACTTATGTAAGAATCAAGAAGAAATGAAGACTGATATAGCTTCAACAAAAGCACCACGGAAAGTTTCAAGAGTAGACTAGGAGAAGTGGAGGACTGAATTAGCAAATTAGAAGACAGGGAAGCAAAACACACCCAACCTGAACTGCAATTGGAGAAAAAATTAAAAGACAGTAGGAGAGCCTAAGGTTGCTATGGGACAACATGAAACGAAGCAACAAATGAATAATAGGAGTGTCAGAACAAGAGGAAGAGGGACAAGGGTTAGAAAACCTATTTGAAGAAATAATGTCAGAAAACTTCCCTGATGGGGGAAGAAAAAAGGTCACACAAGCACAGAGAGTCCCAAAGAAGATGAACTCAAAAAGACCCACAAGACACATCATAATTACAATGGCAAATGTTCAGGACAAAGAGAGAATCTTAAAGACTGCAAGAGAGAGACAGAAAGTTAAGTACAAGGGATCTCCCATTAGATTATCCAACGATTTCTCAACAGAAACACATCAGGCCAGAAAAGAATGGAAGTAAATTTACAAAGTGATGCAAATCAAGGGACTGAAACCAAGAATAATCTATCCTGCAAGGCTATCATTCAAAATTGAAAGGGAAATAAGGAACTTCACAGACAAAAAAAGGCTATGGGAGTTTATGACTACCAACCCATCAATGCAAGAAATGCTAAAGGGACTGCTATAAAAAGAAGAAGTAGAAAGGTAAGAAGGAACACAGGCACAAAAAATAAAAATGGCTACAAAGAAGTACCTTTCAATAATAACTTTAAACGTAAATGGATTAAATGCTCCAATCAAAAGACATCGAGTGGCTGAATGGGTAAGAAAATAAGACCCAGTCCTAAATGGTTTGGTTCAGTGGATAGAGCTTCGGCCTGCGGACTGAAGTGTCCCAGGTTCGATTCTGGTCAAGGGCATGTGCCTTGGTTGTGGGCACATCCCTAGTGGGAGGTGTGCTGGAGGCAGCTGATCAATGTTTCTCTCTCACTGATGTTTCTAACACTCTATCCCTCTCCCTTCCTCTCTGTAAAAAAATCAATAAAATATATTTAAAAAAAAGAAAACATGACCCATGTATATGCTGTTACAAGAGACCCACCTCAGAACAAGGGACTCACACAGACTGAAAGTGAAGGGGTGGAAAAATATCTTTCAGGCAAATGGAAATTTAAAAAAAAGCTGGGTTAGCAATACTTATATCTGACAAAATAGACCTCAAAGTGAAGGCCATAATAAGAGATAAGGAAGGTCACTTCATAATACTAAAGGGATGGATACAAAAAGAGGATATAACCTTGATAAACATAAATGCACCCAATGCAGGATCACCCAAATACAAAAAAAAAAAAAAAAAAAAAACACAAAAAACAAAAAACAAAAACAACTCCTGGAAGATATCAAGGGAGAGATAGACAACAATACAATCAGAGTAGGGGACTTTAATACACCACTGACATCACTGGATAAATCCTCTAGACAAAAAAATCAGCAAAGAAACAGCAATCCTAAATAACTCACTAGATCTGATGGATTTAATTGACATCATCAGAACATTTCACCCCAAAGCCATGGAATATACATGCTTCTCAAATTCACATGGACATTTTCAAAAATAGACCACATATTGGATCACAAGTAAAGTCTCCCCAAATTCAAGAAGATTGAAATCATATCAAGCATCTTCTCAGAACACAATGGCATAATATTAGAAATAAACTACAATAAAACAATCCAAAAAATTCAAACACTTGGAAGCCGAATAGCATGCTATTAAACAATGATTGGGTTAACAAAGAGATCAAAGAAGAAATTAAAAACATCCTGGAAACTAATGACAATAAAAACACAACAATCCAAAACCTATGGGACACAATGAAAGCAGTCCTGAGAGGGAAGTTTATAGTGCTAAAGGCCTATATCCAAAAAAAAAAAAACCAAACAAACAAACAAACAAAACAAACAAAAACAACAAGAAAAAATGGTAGTAAATCATCTAACTCTACAACTTAAAGAGTTAGAAAGAGATCAACAAGAAAAGCCCAGAGTGACCAGAAGGAAGGAGGTAATAAAGATCAGAGCAGAAATAAACCACATAGAGACCAGAAAAACAATACAAAAGATCAATGGAACCAGGAGCTGGTTCTTTGAAATGATAAATAAGATTGATGAACCTCTAGCCAGGCTCACCAAGAAGCAAAGAGAGAGGACCCAAATACACAAAATCAGAAATGAAAGAAGAGAAATAACAAGAGGCCACACAGAAATACAAAGGATTGTTAAAAAATATTATGAACAAAGCTATTCTGACAAACTAGACAATCTGGAGGAACTGAACATATTCCTAGAAAAATACAACCTTCCAAAACTCAATCAGGAAGAATGTAAAATATCTCAATAGGCCAATAAATAAGGAAGAAATTGAAGCAGCCATCAAAAAGATTCCAGCAAACAAAAGCCTGGGGCCAGTTGGCTTCACAGAGGAGTTTTAGCAAACATTCAAGGAAGAAGTAAAATCTATCCTCCTCAGACTATTCCAAAAATCCAAGAGGAAAGAACACTTCCAAGCTCATTCTATGAAGCCAGCATTACCCTAATACCAAAAACCAGATAAAGACAACACAATGAAAGAGAATTATAGGCCTATATCCCTCATGAATATAGATGCCAAAATCCTCAACAAAGTTCTAGCAAATTGGATCCAGCAGTACATCAGAAAGATCATACACCATGATCAAGTAGGATTTATTCCAGGGATGCAAGTATGGTACAATATCTGCAAATTAATAAACAGGATACATCAGATAAACAAACTGAGAGATAAAAACCACATAGTCATATCAATTGACACAGAAAAAGCATTTGACAAAATCCAACACCCTTTCTTGATAAAAACTCTCAGTAAGGTGGGAAGAGAAGGATCATACCTCAACATAATAAAAGTCATATATGACAAACCCACAGCCAACATCATACTCAATGGACAAAAACTAAAACCATTTCCCCTAAGAACAGGAATAAGACAGGGGTCCCCAATCTCACCACTCCTGTTCAACATAGTACTGGAAGTACTAGCCATTGCGATAAGACAAGAAAAAATAAAAGGCATCAACATTGGAAGAGAAGAAGTAACTGTCCTTATTCGCAGATGACATGATACTGTACATAAAAAACTTCTAGCAATATATCACAAGAAACTAGAAACACCAACCAGAAAGGATACATACACCCCTGTGTTCATAGCAGCACAATTCACCATAGCTAAGATTTGGAAACAACCTAAGTGGCCATCAGCAGATGAGTTGATTATAAAACTCTGGTACATCTACACAATGGAATACTATGATGCAGTAAAAAAGAAGGAGTTCTTACCATTTGCAACAGCATGGATGGAACTGGAGAGCATTATGGTAAGTGAAATAAGCCAGTCAGAGAAAGATAAATATCACATGCTCTCACTTATTTATGGAATATAATAAACAACATAAACTGATGAACAAAAACTGATCCAGAGACCGAGAAGCATTGATCAGACCGTCAAACCTCAGAGGGAAAGTAGAGGAGGGTAAGGTAAGGGGGAGAGATCAACCAAAGGACTTGTTTGCAGGCATATAAGCCTATCCAATGGACACAGACAACAGGGGGGTGAGGGCATGAATGGGGTGTTGAGAGGATAATGGGAGGATAAGGACACATATGTAATACCTTAATTAATAAAGAAATTTAAAATAAGACTACTAACTTTGTCTAAGCACAGACAATAACAAGGTCAATGTGAAAATCACACAATACCAAACACCCTCTCTCCCTGATACTAGGAATAACTGCTTCTGCTTTTTCAGTTACAGCTTTAGCCTCATTCTTTAGCCTGCCATCCTAGATAAGATTTTAGATAACCAACATTTGAATTGTCCCTATATCTGACAGCACCTGAATTCAGAGTAACCCTCCCCACTCTGCTTCTGAGGGGTTTTCCAAAATCACCTAATCAAATCTGAAATCCTTCAAGTCCTTTCTAGCACACTCTTACTGAGAAAGCCCATTGTGCATGTTCTCATTCCCTGTAAGTAAATAAACTGCATTTGTTCAACTATGTGTTCCTCTTGGTGGTCTCTGGTGGGAGCAGCTTTCACAGACATTTCTGAGAATTTTACATATGATATCTATTTAAGCCTGACAATACCCCTATTTGTTAGGCATTATTATTATTATCCCCATTTTTTTTTCAGATGGAAAGGCAAAGAAAGTTTAACATCATCTCCAATGTCACATATCTAGTAAATGACAGGAAAAAAATTTGCATCTGTGTCTAAAGTCATCAAGACATTAGGAACTGCTCACAATTCTCCTGACCTTGCTATTCTCCTGAACTTTCTCCTAAAAAGTAGGTACTCTTTGAGGACAGAGACTAGCATAGAAAGTCTGGTACAATAAAAACAAATAAACATTTAAAAAACAAACAAAATTGTAGTGTCAATACTTAGTTGGAACTAAGTCCTATTTTCTGACCCCTATGCCAATATCCCCAGAGTTGCTAGGGTTGTTCCCTGAACCCAAATCAATACTGCATGTTTACTAGGATCTTGGCCCATATCACCTCCAGAAAGTTAAGAGATGGATAACGTAAGGAAAGAGCTAAAAGTAAAGGATGACTTTCATTTTTTTAATTGATTAAGGTATTACATATGTGTCCTTATTGCCCCATTTTAAACGGGACAAAAAGCACAAACTGCTTTAGCCTTGTAATTTGACCTCGGGTATACAACAACTAATTCTTTTAAATGGTTTTAGCTCAAGGCCCTTCATATACACCCAACCTGCTCCTGCCTAGAATGCCTTTTATCTAATTGTCCCACTACTCTTTTCTGACTAAAGCCTATGCATTCTTCCTTTCATCTTTCCAGATCTGCTCCTTGATTTAATATCTTCCGTCTTTGTTCTCAATGAACTTTTTTAAAACAACTGCTATAACATTCACATTATTTTGTTGTAAGGGTTTGGGAACCACATTGGACTGTCATGTCAGCTCCATAAGGGTGTGACCTAGCACTTTCTAATTTTTAGTGGGCTCCTCTGCTACCCAAACTGGTTCCATGCACCTATGCTCTCAGCAGCCACTCGCTCAATAAATATGTCAAAAAACAATTTTATTTTTTTTTAGCATTTGGGGCGCTGTCATTCTCTCCCACCTAGCACCCCTTCAAGCAGAGATCCTTGAACTACTTTTACCAGTGACCCTCACACAGGGCCTCCCCAGACTTGCACAAAGGTTAGTTGATGATTTTACATTCCAGAGCTGATCAAGTGGTGATGTAGAGCAGGTCTTTCCTACCTTCCAGGTTAGCAGGACCCCATTCTCAAATTACAAACAAACTCAGATGCATGACTCTGGTAGGCTCTCTGTGCTTCCCAAACCCAACTCCTGATACTTTTACTTTTTTTTTTTTTTTAATCTGGGAAGCTCTTTATTTCACCTTCAACTTTAAATGAGAGACTTGCTGGATAGAGTAGTCTTGGTTGCAGGTCCTCGCTTTTCATTACTTTGAATACTTCATGCCAATTCCTTCAGGCCTAAAGTGTTTCTGCTGAGAAATCAGCTGACTGCCTTATGGGAACTCCCTTGTAGGTAACTTTCTCTCTTGCTGCTTTTAAGCTTCTCTCTTTATCTTTACCCTTTGCTGTTGTGTAAGGCATAGAAAAATTTTAACAGTAAAATTTAAAAAATTCAATGTGATCTTTTTTGTTTCTTTTCCTATTTCATTTCCAGCAATATATTAAAAATGAGAAATTGATCCCAACTGTGCCATCTTTTTTTATGGATCAATTACGTAGGTTATAGAGACCTTACGAAACAGGGTAATTTTAAAACATAGAACTTTGAAAATGAAACAACTCAAAGACAAATGCCAAAAATGTTCTGTCTTGGCTAATTAATGTCACAATCATTGTAAATTTTTTTATTTAAAAACCAAACAACTTTTTCAGGATTTTGTTTATTTATTTTTTAAAAACTTGTGTACTCTGTACCTGCTTTTCTTATCTCTGAATAGACCACTTTTGCCACTGGTTTTTACTGTCTTTGGGTTTGAAAAGAGTGACTGCAATGTCTTCAAAGTAATCCTTTCCTATAACTGGGAAATAACTGAAACACTTGAAGAACTAGAGTCTCTTAACATATCAGTTTCAGTTGTCCATGAGTAACTCAGTGCTCTGAGGATGTTATTTTTTAATTGTTGACACTATTACAGATGCCCTCCCATTTTTCCTCTGTCCCACTCCACTCAGCCCCTGCCCCCGCAACTTTCCTATTTTAATTATGATGTGTCTTGGAGTAGGTCTCTTTGCATTTTCATAATTGGTATTCTCTGTGCTTCCTGAACTTGTGTGTCTTTTTCCTTCTCCAGGTTAGTGAAGTTTTCAGTCATTATTTCTTTTTTCCCATTTTTTTATTAAGGTATTACATGTGTACATATCTTCCCATTGTCCCACCCCACACCACTCCCATACATGCCCTCACCCCCCAGTGTCTTGCGTCCATTGGTTATGCTTATATGCATGCATACAAGTCCTTCGGTTGATCTCTTATCTCCCCCACCTCTCCCTAAACTGCCCGCAATAATTTGACAGTCTGTTTGATGCTTTACTGCCTCAGGATCTATCCTTTTGTTCATCAGTTTATAATGTTTTATATTATCCACAAATGAGTGAGATCATGTGGTATTTTTCTTTCATTGACTGGCTTATTTCACTTAGCATAATGTTCTCCAGTTCCATTCAGGTTGCTGCAAATGGTAAGAATTTCTTCTTTTTTATGGGAGCATAGTATTCATTGTGTAGATGTACCATAGTTTTCTGATCCAGTCATCTGCTGATGGGCACCTACGCTGTTTCCAAATCTTAGCTATTGTAAATTGTGTTGCTATGAACAGAGGGGTGCATATATCCTTTTTGATTGGTGTTCCTAGTTTTGTAGGATATATTCCCAGGAGTGGGATTACTGGGTCAAATGGGAGTTCCATTTTTAGATTTTGAGGAAACTCCATACTGTTCTCCACAGTGGCTGCACCAGTCTGCATTCCCACCAGCAGTGCACAAGGGTTACTTTTTCTCCGCATCCTCGCCAGCACTTGTCTTTGTTGATTTGTTGATGATAGCCATTCTGAGAGGTGTGAGATGGTACCGAATTGTCATTTTGATTTGCATCTCTTGGATAATTAGTGACTTTGAGCATGTTTTCATATGTCTCTTGGCCTTCCTTCTCTCTTCTTTAGAGAAGATTCTATTTAGGTCCGTTTCCCATTTTTTTATTGGATCATTTATTTTCCTTTTATTAAGTTGTATAAGTTCCCTGTAGATGTTGGAGATAAAACCTTTATCAGTGATAACATTTGCAAATATGTTCTCCTCTACAGTGGACTTTCTTATTGTTTTGTTAATGGTTTCTTTTACTGTGCAAAAGCTTTTTATTTTGATGAAGTCCCATTTGTTTATTTTCTCTTTAGTTTTCATTGCCCTAGGAGCGGTATCTGTGAAGAAATTGCTTCGGCATATGTCTGAGATTTCTCTGCCTGTGGATTCTTCTAGTATTTTTATGGTTTCCCGTCTTGTGTTTAAGTCCTTTATCCATTTTGAGTTTATTTTTGTGTATGGTGTAAGTTGGTGGTCTAGTTTCATTTTTTTGCATGTGTCTGTCCAATTATGACAACACCATTTATTGAAGAGACTGTCTTGACTCCATTGTATGTTCATGCCTCCTTTGTCAAATATTAATTGAGCATAGTGGTTTGGGTTGATATCTGGATTCTGTATTCTATTCCATTGGTCTATATGTCTGTTCTTGTGCCAGTACCAGGCTGTTTTGAGAGCAGTGGCTTTGTAATACAGTTTGAAATCTGGTATTGAGTTCCCTCCTACTTTGTTCTTCTTTCTCAGGATTGCTGTGGCTATTCGGGGTCTTTTTTTTATTCCAGATGAATTTTTGGAGAGTTCTTTCTAGGTCTGTGAAATATGCCATTGGTATTTAAATGGGGAGTGCAGTGAATCTATAGATTGCTTTGGGTAGTATGAACATTTTAATCATGTTGATTCTACCAATTCATAAACACGGTATGCTCTTCCATCTGTTTACATCTTCCTCTATCTCTTTTTTCAATGTCTTGTAGTTTTCTGAGTAGAGGTCTTTTACCTCCTTAGTTAAGTCTATTCCTAGGTATCTTAATTTTTTTGGTGCAATGGTAAATGGGATTGTTTTCCTAGTCTCTCTTTCTGTAAGTTCACTGTTGGTGTATAGAAATGCCATAGATTTCTTGGTTTTAATTTCATATCCTGCTACATTGCCGAATTCATTTATTAAGTCTAATAATTTTTTTATGGAGTCCTTAGGGTTTTCTATGTAGAGTATCATGTCATCTGTGAATAAGGACAGTTTTACTTCTTCCTTTCCAATTTGGATGCCTTTTAGTTCTTCTTCTTGTCTAATCGCAATGGCTAGTACTTCCAGTACTATGTTGAACAGGAGTGGTGAAAGCGGCCATTCCTGTCTTGTTCCTGTTCTTAAGGGAAATGGTTTTAGTTTTTGTCCATTGAGTATGATGTTGTCTGTGGGTTTGTCATATATGGCTTTTATTATGTTGAGGTATGATCCTTCTATTCCCACCTTACTGAGAGTTTTTATCAAGAAAAGGTGTTGGATTTTGTCACATGCTTTTTCTGTGTCAATTGATAAGACTGAGGTTTTTACCTCTCAATTTGTTTATGTGATGTATCACGTTTATTGGTTTGCAGATATTGTACCATCCTTGCATCCCTGGGATAAATCCTACTTGGTCATGGTGTATGATCTTTCTGATGCACTGCTGGACCCAATTTGCTAGAATTTTGTTGAGGATTTTGGCATCTATGTTCATGAAGGATATTGGCCTGTAATTCTCTTTCATTGTGTTGTCTTTATCTGGTTTTGGTATTAGGGTAATGCTGGCTTCATAGAATGAGCTTGGAAGTGTTACTTCCTCTTGAATTTTTTGAAATAGTCTGAGGAGGATAGGTTTTAGTTCTTCCTTGAATGTTTGGTAAAACTCCCCTGTGTAGCCGTCTGGCCCCGGGCTTTTATTTGCTGGAAGCTTTTTGATGACTGCTTCAATTTCTTCCATAGTTATAGGCCTATTGAGATTTTTAGATTCTTCCTGATTGAGTTTTGGAAGGTTGTATTTTTCTAGGAATATGTCCATTTCCTCCAGGTTGTCTAGTTTGTTGGTTTGTTGGAATAGAGTTGTTCATAATATTTTTTAACAATCCTTTGTATTTCTGTGGGGTCTGTTGTTATTTCTCTTCTTTCATTTCTGATTTTGTTTATTTGGGTTCTCTCTCTTTGCTTCTTGGTGAGCCTGGCTAGAGGTTCATCAATCTTGTTCATCCTTTCAAAGAACCAACTCTTGGTTTTATTGATGTTTTGTATTGTTTCTTTGGTCTCTATGTCATTTATCTTCACTCTGATCTTTATTATTTCCTTCCTTCTGCTTACACTGGGCTTTTCTTGTTGAATAGACCTCAAAGTAAAGGCCATAACAAGAGATAAGGAAGGCCACTACATAATACTAAAGGGATACTAAAGGGAACAATTCAACAAGAAGATATAACTCTGGTAAACATATATGCACCAATACAGGAGCACTCAAATACATAAAACAACTTCTGGAAGATATCAAGGGAGAGATTGATAGCAATACAGTCATAGTAGGGGACTTTAATACCACACTGACACCACTGGATAAATCAACCAAACAAAAAATCAGCGAAGAAACAGCAATCCTAAATGACACACTAGATCAGATGGACTTAATTGTCATCTTTAGAACATTCCACCACAAAGATACAGAATATACATTCTTCTCCAGTGCACATGGAACATTTCCAAGGATAGACCACATATTAGGACACAGGCAAAGTCTCTTCAAATTCAAGAAGATAGAAATCATATCAAGCATCTTCTCAGATCACAATGGCATAAAACTGGAAATCAACTACAATAAAAACAATCCAAAAAAATCAAACACTTGGAGACTAAATAGCATGCTATTAAACAATGACTGGGTTACCAGAGAGATCAAAGAAGAAATAAAAAAAACATCATGGCAACAAATGACAACGAAAACACAATAATCCAAAATCTATGGGACACAGCAAAAGCAGTCTTGAGAGGGAAGTTCATAGCTCTACAAGTCTAGTGCAAAAAAACAAGAAACAATGGTAATAAATTATCTAACCCTACAACTCAAAAAGTTAGAATGAGAGCAACAAGTCATTATTTCTTTAACAGGCTCTTGATCTCTTGCTGTTTCTCTGGATTGTTTTACACTTGATGTTGTCCCAGAGTTCCCTTCCACTTTATTTTTAAAATTCTTCTTGGGTTTTGCTCTGCTTCGGTGTTTTCTGTTAACTTGTCCACTAATTCACTGATTTGATTCTCTGCTCATCAAACCTGCTGTGGATGTCTTCTAGTGTGTTCTTCATTTCAGATATTGTATTCTTCATTTCTGACTGATTTTTATGGTTGCTAGGTGCCTTTACATGCTTACTATCACTTCATTTAAGTTCTCGCTTATCCATTCTTCCCTGAAGGGCCTTGAGCATCTTCACAACCATTGTTTTAAACTCTGCATCTGGTATCTTGTTTGCTTCCATTTCATTTAAGTGTTTTTCTGGAGATTTTTTCTTGTGTGTTTGTTTTTATTTATTTTTTTTTTCATTTGGGGCATGTTATATTTTTCTCTCCATTTTCTCTGCCTTTTTGTGTTTGACTCTATGTATTAGACAGATATGCTATGCCTCCCAAACTCTTGTAGGTGTCTTGTGGAGTTCAGTGGCACAATCTTCCAGATCACCTGAACTAGGTGCCTCAAGAATATTCCTGTGTGGGTTATGGGTTCCCACCTGTAGTTGAGAGTTGAATGCTGTAGGCCAGTTCATGGGTGGGGGTAACACTCAGGCTGGCTGACTATAAGAATAGACCTTTATCACAATGTGTTAGCCTCTGTGCAGGGGCTGATCATCTAGGACCTGGGTGCAGATCAATAAATGGTTCAAGGCACCCTGAGATTCACCTCTACCTCTGGATTACTATGATATCCCGTGAGGTTGCTTGGTCTTTCTCAAGAGTCTTCCACAAAAGACTGTACAATGGGTCCAGGCTAGCAGCAAACCACAGACCCTTTCACAAGGTGTAAGTTTGGTAAGTCATTTCATACAGTGTCAGGAAGTTGAAGTTAGTGGGTCTCCTGCTCAAGGGCATCATGGTCAGGCATTCAATGGGGCTAAGTGGCTCCTACTCTGGAACCATAGTACTCAGTCTTTACCAGAGTCTCCATCCCTAGCTCCCCCAGCAGTGGCAGACTGCAGTTTTACTTTTGGTGCAGCCCGCAAGCCACTCTGCAAGAATAAGCTCAGCAAGACAGATCCTCCAGGAGTGGAAGAATAGATCAAATGAGTTTCTTTGGGGGAGTGGTACTGGCTGAGCTCGCATGTTGGATAAGAATGGCACCCCACACACCATAGCTACACAAGTCAGCACCAGTCTGAATCCCTTACAAGAGCCTTCCAGAGAGATGTGACCAAAGTTCCTAGCTCTGATCAGCACTCTGATCCCCCTGTAGCACTTAGCTCAGCAGGACAGAATCACTGGGATTCAGAAGCAGAGGCCAAGATAATTACCATGGGAGAGGGGGAGGTGGGCACAGACTTTGTGCACTGACTTTGTGCACAAGTAGGAAGAATGAGTCCCATCCCAAAGCTACATCAGCCTTTTCTGCAGACTTGAGTTTGGCAGCGTGGTGTTGCCAGTAATTGGGAGACGGGCCTAGTGCACCTCCCAGGCCGGTGCTGTAAGAATAGGAATGCTGACCCTGGAAAGATAGCACCTGTTGGCAGAGTTGGATAGGGACTCAGCACAGGGACCTCAGTGGATGACCCTTCAAATGTCTCCTCAGGACCACACCACCCATATCTTCTCTTTATGACTCCTATATGCCCTGGGTCACCTTCCCTCTACTGGAGCCCAGAGTGAGTGTTTGAAAGTAAAATATTCTGTTTGGCCTTTTAAGAGAGCACCTGGGTTTCTAGCAGACTCCCTCTTTCTCCAGGCAGACAGAGTCCCAGTTGATTTTCACCGCCAGATGCTATGCGGGCTCCTCTTCCTGGCTCTGGTGTTCTAGGCTGGTAATCCCAGTATGGGGGTGAGACTTTACTCTGCTCCTGGGAGATATTTTCAGCCTAGATATCCCTCACTCTGGATTCTCAACCACCACACATGGGTGTAGGGAACAGCCCTTTCCATGTTGAATTGACCTTTTTGTTATTATATAATAACCTTTTTCTCAAAAATGTTACCAAAAATCTCTTTTATTTAAGTGTAACTAACCCAGCTTTCTAATCGCTTCCTTTTGCTTGGAATATCTCTTTCCATCCCTTCACTTTTATTCTCTGTGTATCTGTATATCTGAAGTGAGTTCCTTATAAACAGTGTATAGACAGATCTTGATTTTTAAAAAAATCCATTCAGCTACTACATGTATTCTGTTTGAAAAATTTAGCAAACTTCATATTAAAAGTAATTATTAATAGACTAGAGGCCCAGTGCACAAATTCATGCGCAGGTGGAGTCCAGCCAGCCTGGCCCCAATCAGCAGATTGGGCTGGGCTTGTCAGGAAGAGGAGACAGAGGAAGCCTGGCTGGCCGACCCACCCTGATTGGGGCCAGCTGGGGGAAGGGGCCATGGGAGATTGGCCTGTGGGTCCCACTCCTGATTGGGGTGGGAGGGATGATTGGAGGCAGGGCTGGCCATGGGGAGGGGCTGTGGACAGTGGGCCAGCCAGCCCTGCCCCTGAATAAGGCTGGGGGAGGGGCCGGGGGAGGTTGGCCAGCCAACCCTACCTCTGATTATTGTGGGGGGGGGGGGCTGATCAGGGGTGGAACTGGTTTGGGGAGGGGACGCAGGATGATCAGGGTGGTGGGGGCTGATTAGGGGTGGGGCTGGTCATGGGGAAGGGCTGTGGGAGGTTGGTCAGCCTGCCCCACCTCCTGACCAGGCTAGTTTGCTGGCCGCAGTGGGCGTCATAGTGACCGGTCATTCTGGTCATTATGGAGTTCCTGTCACTGGCTTTTTATTTCTATAGATATGTGTTTATTTCCATTTTGTTTATTGTTTTCTGACTTACTTAAATTTTTCTGTTACTTTCTTTTTTTCTTGCTCTCTTCTTTTGTGATTTAAAGATTTTATGTAGTGGTATGCTTAGATTTCTTTCTTTTATCTTTCTGTATCTAATATAGGATTTTACATTTTCCTCACCATGAGACTTACATTAAATGATTTATATTTATAATAGTCTATTTTACGATGTGCCTGGTATCAAATTAGGGTAGTTATGTTCATCTTTACTCCTTTTGTTCTTTTAAAATTTATACTAGATTTATACATGATTAGCCTACCATCACTACAACAATGGATTGTTCTGAAATTTGCTATATATTCCCTTTAAGATGTATACTTTCATATGTTTTCCTGTTTCTAATTTGTAGCTTTTATTTTCATCTCAAAGAATTCCCTTTAACATTTCTTGTAAGGCCAGTCTAGTAGTAATGGACTCCATTAGCGTTTGCTTCCTAGAAAACATTATTTCTTAGTCTGTTCCATGCATCCATGCCTCTGGGCCTGTTTTGTTAATCAGCTTATTATGTTCATTAGATTTCACATGTAAGTGAAATTATGTGATATTTCTTTTTCTCTGACTAGCTTATTTCACTCAGCTTAATATTCTCCAGGTCCCTCCATGCTGTTGCAAAAAGTAAGAGACTCTTCTTTTTTATAACTGCATAGTATTCCATTATGTAAATGTACCACAATTTTTTTACCCATTCGTCTATCAATGGGCACTTGGGCTGTTTCCAGATCTTAGCTATTGTGAATAATGCTACTATGAACATAGGGGTGCATATATTCTTTCTGATTGGTGTTTCATGATTCTTAGGATATATTCCCCAAAGTGGGATTTCTAGGTCAAAAGGTAGTTCCATTTTAATTTTTTAAAGAAACTCCATACTGTGTTCCACAGTGGCTGCACCAGTCTCCATTCCCACCAGCAATGTACTCAGGTTTCCTTTTCCCCAAATCCTCACCAACACTTGCTGTTTGTTGATTTATGGATGGGAAACATTCTGGCAGGTATGAGGTGATACTTCATTTTCTTTTTAATTTGCATCCCTCTGATGATTAGTGACTTTGAGCATTTTTTTCATACATCTATTGACCATCTGTATGTCCTCTTTGAAGAAGTGTCTATTCAGGTCCTTTGTTCATTTTTTAATTGGATTGTTTGTCTTCTGTTTGTTGAGTTGTATGAGTTCTTTATATATTGTTGAAATTAACCCCTTATCTGATGTATCATTGGCAAATATGTTTTCCCATACAGTGGATTCCCTTTACATTTTTCAGGATGGTTTATTTTGCTGTGAAGAAGCTTTTTAGTTTGATGTAATTCCATTTGTGTGTTTTTTCTCATTTGTAAAATGGCCCAAAGATATGGATACATGGAACAAACTGATATTTCTTGGGGTCGGGGAGTTGGAGATGGGAAAAGATTAACAAAAGAACTTATGTACATATATTCATAATCAATTGAGAATAGAAAATTGTGGTTGGAGGCCTAGTGTGGAGCAGGGACTGGAGGGTAGTAGGGGTATGGGAGTGGAAATTGGGGGACATCTGTAATACTGTCAACAATAAAAAATAAATTTAAAGGAAAACTATTTTTCTTTCAATTCTGATGAAAACTTTGGTGGGTAGTGTTCTTTGTTGGCAGGTTTTTTTCTTTTGAAAATTTGAATATTTCATGCCACACCTTTTCTGAATATTTCATGCCACACCTCCAGATTTCAAAGTGTTTGCTAAAAAATAAATATGCTGATATTATTATGCTGGTTGCCTTGTTTGTACCAAGTTGTTTTTAGCTTGCTGCTTTTATATTCTTTTACTTTCTTTATTTTTTGACAGTTTAATTATGATGTGTTTTGGTGTGGGTTTCCTTAGGTTCATCTTGTTTGTACTTTCTGGACTCCCTAGATCTGATATCTCTGTTTTTTGTTTTTTTTTCCCCCCTAGGCTCAGACAGTTTACAGCCAGTATTTTTTCAAATAAGTTTTCTGTCACTTTTTGTCTCTTCTTTTTCTTCAGGGATTCCTATAATGCGAATATTGTTTAGCATGTCTCACAATCCCTTAGCTATTTTCATTCTTTTTCTTTTTTTTTTTAATTTTTCCTTCTCTGACTGGATGAATTTGACTGCCCTATCTCTGAGTTCACTGATTCTTTCTTCCACTTTATCTATTATGTTGTTTAGTCCCTTTACTGTATTTTCAGTTCAGTTCTTTTATTACTCAGCTCTGTGATTTATAATTGATAACTTCTTATATATTTTGTTGAAATTATTACTTTTTATTAATTGATCTTCTGAAATCTTTGAGTATCTATATGACCATTATTTTGACCTCTTCATCAAGTAAGTCTCTTGTCACCATCTAATTGATTTTTTGTATATTTTAATTTTTTTTACCTATTAATATTTCTTCATTTTTCCTGACTCTATGTGTTGGCAAAGCAGCCTCTTCTACCAGTCTTAAAATAGTATTTTGTGTAGAAAACATACCTTGTCATTCAACTCTACTCTAACTCTTGGTGGTCTCTTAAACTTTTGTGATTGTCCTATCAGCCTACTTTCTTCTTAATGGTCTCCAATAATTGAGAGTGTACTAAGACTGATTAGTGTTCATAAGGTGAGGTTTTCCAATAATCACCTAGATTCAAGCTGACTAGAAACCAGATCCATAGGCAGCAGCATTTAAAATATGCAAATATACTTCTGTCACAGGAAGACTAGGAGTGGGCATTTCTGTTTGCTTTCTGTGTGCTGAGCCCTGACATAATTGCCAGTTCAGAACTGTTTCTTGTTTGTTACCTTCTTGCTGAACCCATGAACACAAGTCCTGCTGGCCACCAAAGCCAGGTATCAAGAGATGTGTTCTCTAAGCAGTAGTCACAAAACCCAGGGCACCAGAGTGTGCACAATCTCCTTTCTCAGAGACACTGGGAACCTGTGGTTGGGCAAAGAAAGAATGGAAAGATGGTATTCACTGGTCTCCCAACTCTCTAGAGAGGAATTTATTATGCCTCTAGATATGTATTTAATTAAAAATCTGCTCTTCAGGGCACAGATATGAAGATAAGCTAATATGCTTTTTAATGGGAGCATTGGAGGAAAGTAATGGTTCAGTCTTATGTTTTTTATGTGACTTGGAAAGAGTAGCAGGTTAAGAATTGTTTCTCTATTGTTTAGCCTTATGGGACCTGTGAATATGAGCCACAATGTCTATCATAGCCATGCAATCAAGCAGTGTCCCTGAGTGGTAGTGGCAGAAATCAGGACACTAGACATGTATGCAGCAAGCTCCTTTCTGGGAGGTACCTATGACCTGGAGTATGGTAGAGATTGAGTTGAAGATTGCTGACCTTTATCTTTGAATAATATTTTAGAAAAAAAATATGCGTGTGTGTTCAATTAGATGCCCAACTCTCAGGCTGATGATTTAAAATAAAGAAATATTCTTTACAGAACACTGTGGCATTTCAGTTGTTTCCCTCTGCACTGAGCTATGGAGTATAGCCATGATGAGTTCACACAAGCCATTTAAGAACTGTTTCTCAGTTTGCTAGGTATTTTGGGGCTTGTCTTTCAGGTAAATGTCATAAAAGTTGGGATGGCAGATATGGGGTTCAAACACTACACTTCTCAAGGAAGAAGCTCAGAGTTTTGTGTTCCCTCTGTCTTTTACCACTGTGTGCAGGTTGATTCTGAGCTTGTGTCTTAGATTCTCCTACATTTCAATATTGTTTTGTTCTCAAACTCCTGATATGTAGGAGTTGTTCAGCTAGTTTTTGGGTTTCTTTCAGATAAATTGTTTATCTATAGCTGTATATCTATATATCTATTGGAGTAAATGAGTTTAGAATACTCCTTCATAGCCATTTTTAACTGGATCCTTATAATTTTTAAAATGAATTATTTAGGAATTTCTATATATAAAATACTGTCATTATGTCATGTGTGAACACAAAGAGATTCACTTTTTCCATGCTAATATGGATGCTTTGTACTTATTATTATTATTATTATTATTATTATTATTATTATTTTACTTTAGTTCGCTGGTTAGGTATTACAATACAAATTGAATAGCAGACATTTTTCCATGCTTCTGATAGGGGGAAAGATTTCTGTACTTTACAATTCAGTGTGATGTTAGTTTGAAGAGGTCTATGTCTATTCCTAGTTTATTGTATTTTGTTTTTAATTTTTAAATTGACTTGAGAGAGGGAGAGAGAGAGAAAGAGAGAGAGAGAGAGAGAGAGAGAGAGAGAGAGAGAGAGAGAGAGAGAGAGGTTTTTTATGTGCCCTAACCAAGGATCAAATCCACAACCTTGGCATATTGGGATGACAATCTAACCAACTGAGCTGCCTGGCCATGGCTGGATTTTTTTCTTTTAAAATCCGCAAAGTGTATTGTCTTTTGTCCAATGGCTTTTGTTCATCAATTGAGATGATCATGTGGCTTTCCCCCCTCATCTGTTAATGTAGTATATTAAATTAATTTATTTTTCTATGCTGAATCACTATTGCATTTGTGTAATAAGTTTTATAAGGTAATAATGTATAGTCACCTAATACACTGTTGAATTTGTTTTTTTAATTTTAATATTTTTGTTTTCTTTCTTTTTTATTAAAGTATAGTGACATACACTGTTATGTTAGTTTCAGGTGTATAACAGTGATTCGATATCTACATAACTCATAAAGTGACTACATGACAAGTCTAGTAACCTTTTGTCACTATACAAAGTTATGACAATATTATTGACTATATTCCCTATGCTGTATATTATATCCACATAACATTTATTTTATAACTGGAAATCCCCTACAACTTTTCTGCCCATCTCCTCCATCCCCTCTGGAAAAAATTTGAAGAACCTCCATACTATGTTCACAGTGGCTGCACCAATTTACAATCCCACCAATAGTGCACAAGGGTTTCTTTTTCTTCACATCCTCACCAACAATTGTTATTTGTTGTCTTTTTTAATATATATATTTTTATTGTTGATAGTATTACCAATGTCTCCTATTTTCCACCACTTTACCCCCTTCTCCCAGCCCTTACTCACCCCCACAGGTCTTCACCACCCTATTGCCCATGTCCAGGAGCTATGTATATAAGTTCTTTGGTTTATCACTTTGTGTCCCCTGATTGGAACATCAAGGTATGTCAGTGTGCTCCATGCCTCCATGCTTCAGGACTTATTTTGTCAGTCAAATCATTTTGTTAATTAGACTCCAGCAATAAATGAAATCATGTGATATTTGTCTTTCACATATTGGCTTATTTCAGTGAACATAATATTCTCCAGGTGCATCCATGCTGTCCCAAAGGGTAAGAGATGTGTCTTTTGTACAGCTGCATAGTATTCCATTGTGTAAATGTCCCACAGCTTTTTTATCCATCATCTACTGATGGGGACTTGGACTGTTTCAAAATCTTACCAATTGGAAATAATGTTACTATGAACATAAGGGTGCATATATTCTTTCTTATTGGTGTTTTGGGGGTTTAAGGATATATTACCAGAAGTGGGTTCGCTGGATCAAATGGAAGTTCCATTTTTAATTGTTTGAGAAGACTCAATAGTGTTTTCCATAGTGGCTGCACCAATTTTCATTCCCACCAGCAGTGAACTAGTGTTCCCTTTCCTCCACATCCTAGCCAGCACTTGTTGTTAATTAATTTTTTTTATGATAGCCATTCTGACAGGTGTGAGGTCCAAATCTTATTGAGGTTTTAATTTGCATTTATCTGATGATTAGTGACTTTGAGCATTTTTAAAAATGTCTCTTGGCCATTTGTATGTCCTCTTTGGAGAAATTCCCATTCACATCTTTGGCCCTTCTTTAATTGGATTGTTTGTCTTCCTTTTGTTGAGTTATGTGAGTACTTAATATATTTTGGATATTAATCTCTTATCAGATGTATCATTGGCAAATATGTTCTCCCATACAGTGAGTTCCCTTTTCATATTGATTGTGGTTTCTTTTTGCCAGGGCTGACCAGCAGATCCTGAGTGATGGATGAATGACACACATTTCTGTGAAAGAGAGGGCTAAGGGACTGCCTGGATAGAGAAACCAAACAGCCCCATTCACCTGCCTCCTTAGGTTTTTATTGTAACAACAAAAATTGAACTAAAATTAACTCCTAGCTACTATCAGCAGGGTAAGTATCATTAAAAAGACACATGCATCTGCAGTGTCCTTTAAGCAAGGAAGTCTAAAGACTAAGCATAAAGATTCTAGAAATGGGGGTACAAGATGGCAACTAGCAAGAAGGTAGGGAGGGAGAGTGTGTGAGAGCGTGAGGAAGCGATAGAGGAGTGTGTGGACGTGTGTGGTGTCTGTGTGTGAGAGCTAGGGACAGTTAGATCCTGCAGGTATTCCAAGGGGCTGCCAAACTGGGCAGTCTTAGACAGCAAAATCCCACTGCCACAGCAAACACTCAAGGGAGGACACCACCGGCACAAAGACCACACCATCTTGAAGTACAGAATTACTTGAGACTAGGGTCCTAGCCTCGCCACTACCCAATCTGGTCTCAGTCATGAACCGGGACCCTACAGCCACTCGGGTAAAAGGCCTGTGACCACAGCTGCAGACCCATGGACACCAAGACCCCAGGCACCCCGGCCACAGATTTCTGTGAGTCACAGAGTCAATCCCCCTCTTTGCTGGCCTGCAGCAGTGGCATAGGAACTGCTAGACCCTCTCCATGCAAATAGGCCTCCTGCCCACACACAGCAGCAGTGGCTCTACCTGAATTTAGCCTGGGTGTGTGGACATGGGAAGTTTGTTTCCCGCAACCAACAGGGAGGCTGTGCTGAATTTGAGCTTGGGCATGCGAACTTGGGGAGTTTGTTTCCCATGACCAGACCCTGCACCCACACAGGGAGACTGCACTGAATTTGAACCTTGATGTGTGAACTTGGGGAGTTTTTTCCCGTGACTAGACCCTGCACCCACACAAGGAGGCTGCACTGAATTTGAGCCTGGGTGCATGAACTTGGGGAGTTTATTTCTGCAACCAGACCCCACACAGGGCAGCAGTGCCACCTGACTTTGATTCAGGGCAAGTGCACATGGAAGGCTGTTTTCTGCAGCACAAGAGTGGACCACCTGCCAACACAGGGTGACTGTGCAACCTGGTCCCCCAAGCAGACCAGGGACCCTGATTCTCTGTGCAACAGGCAGCACAGAGCACCGGTGACTTGACTCTGTTTCTCATCGCACATGCCTGGGGTCCCTGATTCCCTGTGCATTCACACTAAGAGCCAGTGACTCCAATTCCTGGCTCATGTGCACACAGGGACCCTGATTCTCAGCACGAACAAAGCAACAGAGACTCTGAACCTCGATTCTCAGCACGGGCCAGGGGGTCTCTGACCCCTAACACGTGCTAGGGAACTCTGATTTTCAGCACACACCAGCAGGGTTGCTGGTTCAGTGCAGCACAGGCAGGGTCCCTGATTCTAGGTGCACACATGAGGCCACACTAAGCACCAGTGAGTATGATCCTGGGCAAGTGTGGCTCCCACCAACCCACAGCAGCCACACATCTTGGTGTCAGAACTCTTCAGTAACACTCAGGAAGTGCTAAGCTCCCACTGCACATGGCCTAGGCCCCCACAACTCGACATTTGAACCTTCTAGTGTTAGTTAGAATGGGGGGGGAAATTAAACAATCCCCAAAGGAAAGAAAAGGAGGAATCACAAAGAAAGGAAATAAGTGAAACTGAGGCATGCAACATGACAGAAAAATAATTCAGAGTAATGGTTGTACAGTTCATACACTGGATGGATGAGAAAACCAACAACCCATGCAAAAATCGGGAAGAAATCAAAAGTGATATAGCTACAATCAAAAACACCATGGAAGGTTTTAACAGTAGACTAGAAGAACCAGAGGACCAAATTAGTGAGTTAGAAGATAAGGTAGAGAAACAAGCCCAATCTGAACAGCAACCGGAGAAAAAAATTAAAAAGCAGGAGGAGAGCCTAAGGGAGTTTGGGACAATGCAAAATGAAGTAACATACATATAATAGGGCTGCCAGAAGGACAAGAAGAGCAGCAAGGATTAGAAAATCTATTTGAAGAAATAATGACAGAAAACTTCCCTGATACGGTGAAGAAAAAAGTTACACAAGTACAGAGAGTCCCAAGCAAGATAAATCCCAAAAGACCCACACCAAGACACATAATAATTACAATGGCAAATGTTAATGACAAAGAGAGAATCTTAAAGTGCTGGAGAGGATGCGGAAAAAAAGCAACCCTCCTTCACTGCTGGTGGGAATGCAGACTGATGCAGTCACTGTGGAGAACAGTATGGCGTTTCCTCAAAAAATTAAAAATTGAACTTCCATTTGACCCAGTAATCCCACTTCTAGGACAGAAACACCAATCAGAAAGTATATATGCACCCCTCTGTTCATAACAGCACAATTTACAATAGCTAAGATTTGGAAACAGCCTAAGTGCCCATAAGCAGATGAGTGGATTAAAAACCTGTGGTACATCTACACAATGGAATACTATGCCGCTATTAAAAAGAAGAAACTTTTACCATTTGCAACAGCAAGGATGGAAATGGAGAGCATTATGCTAAGCGAAATAAGCCATTTGGAGAAAGATAAATATCACATTATCTCATTCATATGTGGGATATAATGATCAACAAAATTCCATTTTCTAGAGACAAATGGTAGGGGAGGGGAGGTTAGAGAGCAACCAAAGTACTTATATGCATGCATATTAGCATAACTAATGGACACAGACACTGGAGCACTGGGGATTGTCTGGGCTGGGAAGAGATGGGGGTGGAGGTCAATTGGGGAATAAGGAGACATATGTAAAACTTTAGACAATTAAAAAAGTGAAAGAAATGGAGAAATCAACAGAAAAGGAACTAAATGAAATGGAGGCAAACAACTTGTTAGGGAAATAATTTAGAGTAATGGTTATAAGGATGCTCAAATGTCGGGATAGGAAATTCACCAACATGTATAAAAATCAGAGGAAATTAAGTATGATATAGCTGAAATAAAGAACACAGTGGAAGAATTCAACAGTATACTAGAAGAAGCTGAGGACTGAATCAGTGATTTAGGACAAGGTAGTAAAACACACCCAAGTAGAGCAGCAAATGGAAAAAAAAAATTAATAGCAGGAGGAGAGCCTAAGGGAACCCTGGGACAACACAAGACAATATCTGCATACTAGTGGTGCCAGAAGGAGAGGAAATGAACAAGGGATAGAAAACCTATTTGAAGAAATAATGACAGAAAACTTTCTTGACTTTCTGAAGAAAAAATTCACACAAGTCCAAGAAGCACACAGAGTCCCATACAAGATTAACCCAAAAAGGATGACATCAAGGCACAAAATAATTAAATTGGTAAATGTCAATGAAAAAGTAAGAGTCTTAAAGCCTGTCAGAGAGAGCATAAAGTTACCTACAAGGGATCTCCCATTAGAATATCAACTCCTTTCTCAACAGAAACACATCAGACCAGAAGAGATTAGAATAAAGTATACAAAGTGATGCTAACAAGGAACCGAATTTAATAATACTCTATCCAGCAAAGCTATCATCCAAATTGAAGGGGAAATCAGGAGCTTCACAGACAAAAACAGGCTAAGGGAGTTTATTACTACCAATACAATAAAAGAAATGATAAAGGGACTCTTGTAAAAAGAAGAAATAGAAATAAAGGACAGACCACATGTATAAAAAATAAAAATGTAAACAAACAAGTAACTATCAATAATAACCTTAAATGTAAATGGATTAAATGTTCCAATCAAAAGACATAGGATAGGTGAATGGATAAGAAAACATGACCCATATACTGTATATCCTGTCTATAAGAGACCAACCTCAGAACAAAGGACTCACACAGAAAGTGAAGGGATGGTAAAAAAATTCAAGCAAATAGAAATGAACAAAAATGTGGGGTAGCAATATTTATATCTAACAAAAGAGATCTCAACGTGAAGGCCACAACAAGAGATAAGGAAAGCCTTATCTCTTCATAATACTAAAGGGATTGATACAACAAGGGGATATGCCTCTGGTAAACATATATGCATCTTATATGGGAACACCCAAATACATAAAAAAATCTATGGAGGATATCAAGGGAGAGTTTGTCAGCAATACAATCATAGTAGGGGACTTTAAAATCCCATTGACACCACTGGATAAATCCTCTAAACAAAAAATCAGCAAAGAAACAGAAATCTTAAACGACTGAAATCTGAAACTAAGTGACATCTTCAGAACAATTCACCCCAAACCAATGAGTAACCTACTTCTCAAGTGCACCTGGGACATTTTCAAAGATAGACCATGTATTAGGCCACAGGTGAAGTCTCAACAAACTCAAGAAGATTGAAATAATATCAAGCATCTTCTCAGATCACATGGCATAAAATAAGAAATCAATTACAATAAAAACATTAAAAAACTATCAAACACATTGAGGCTAAATAACATGCTATTTAACAATGGATGAGCTGCCAAAGAGATCAAACAAGAAATTAAAAAAAAAAAACATTCTGGAAACAAATGAAAATGAAAACACAACCATCCAAAATCTATGGGAAACAATGAAAGCAATCCTGAGAGGGAAGTTCATAGCACTAAATGCCTACCTCAGAAAAAAAGGAAAACTTGTAATAAGTTACCTAATCCTTCAACTTAAAGAACTAGAAAGAGAGCAATAAGGAAAGCCCATAGTCAGAATAGAAGCAAGTAATAAAGATCAGAGCAGAAATAAATAATATAGAGAAAAAATACAAAATATCTATAGAACCAGGAGCAGATTATTTGAAAGAATAAACAATATTGATGAAACTCTAGCCAGGCTAACCAAGAAACAGAGAGAGGAGTCAAACAAAATCAGAAAGGAAAGAAGTGAAGTAACTACCGACCCCACAGAAATACAAAGGATTGAAAAACATACTACAAACAACTCTAGTCCAATAAATAGGACACCCTCAATGAAATGGACATACTCCTAGAAAAATACAGTTTTCCAAAACTCAATCAGGAAGAATCACAAAACTTGAAAGGGTGATAATGACTGATGAAACTGAACCTGTAATGAAAACACTTTCAGCAAACAAAAACCCTGGTATGGAGAGCTTCACAGGGGAGTTTTACAAAGCATGCAAAGAAGAACTAACATCTCTCCTCATCATACATATCCAAAAAACTCAAGAGGAAAGAACAATATCAAGCATTACCCTAATCCCAAAACCAGATAAAGACATTATAATGAAAGAGAATTACAGGCCAATATCCCTGATGAACATAGATGCTAAAGTCCTCCACAAAATATTAGAAAATTGGATCTAATGATACACTAAAAAGACCATACACCATTACCAAGTGAGATGTATTCCAGGGAAGCAATTTTGGTACAATATCTGCAAATCAATGAATGTGACACAGCACATTAACAGATTGCAAGACAAAAATCACATGATCATATCAATTTATACAAAAAAAAAATAATTTGAGAATCAATGGAAAACTCAAAGGAGAGAACCCTGACATCCAAGCTGGCTGAAGGAGAAGACGGCATAGAGACTGGTAGGAGGGGCAGAGGCGTGAAAGGGCTATCTGGGTGCCCACAGACAGAAACTGAAGTCCCAGAGAGATAATCTCAGTTGTCGGGTTGGGGCCACTGAGAACTCTTGGGATATAATCCCTAAGCTGGGCTCCCCAACAGAGAATACAAAATATGAGGAGGGTACCCACATAACATCTATCTGTGAAAAACAGTGGGGTGCTGTCTGCCAGGGAGTGACAGCTGAAAGTTCTGGCACCTTCTTGAAGAGCCAATGCAAAAAAATTCCCTATGGAGCCACCCACCTTGTGCTCAGGCAGAGGGAGCGTGAAGTGAACTGCAGCTGCGAGAGCAGAACCCAGGACTGGGGATTCAGGGGGTAGAACTCAGAAGGCAGACACCCCAAGTTTCCTGGACTGAGTCATTTCCTCGCACAGTGGAGGACATCTTTCCCACATAGACATTTGCCTTGCCTGGGGGGAAGACAGTCAATACACCCTATTGGAAAACATCTTACCCAGAGGCCACTTAAGAGATTGAAAGTAACAACTAGCCTCCAGGCAGAAGCAAATGCCCCACCCTGTGGAAGAAAGTCTCACTACACCTGAGGACAATTGCCTGGGGGCAATTCAAGTCAGAATCCTATTAGTCTGTAGACAGAGGTGGTCTCTGGAGGCTTTGAATCTTTGCCTGATCCAATTAGTCAGAAACAGCCTTTAACACTGTCCTACACTAGAGATTGAGAGGTGTAGAGGATCTACCTAACACATAGTCACAAAACCGAACAGACAACCAAAATGAGGAAACAAAGAAACAACACCCAAATGAAAGAACTAGAGAATTCTCCAGAATAAGAGATAAATGAAGCAGAGATAAGAAATTTATCTGAAACAGAATTCAGAGTAATGATGTTAAAAATGCTCAACTGTATGAAAAAAGATATAGTAACTATGGAAAAAGAACAGTCAGTCTGAGATAAAGAATGACATAACACAAATAAAGAACACATTGGAATGAATACACAGCAGATTAGGGGAAGCTGAGGATCAGATCAGTGAATTAGAAGACTTAGTTGAAAATATCACTCAATCAGAGAACCAAAAAGAAAAAAAGAACAATTAAAAAACAGGAGGACAGCTTAAGGGAGCTGTGTTACAATGTGAAATGTAACAATATTAGAATAACAGGTATGCCAGAAGAGGCAGAAAGGGAGAAAGGAATAGAGAAGGTGTTTGAATAAATAATGGCAGAAAACTTTCCGAACCTGGTAAAGGAAAAAGTCACACAAGTTCAAAAGGCACAGAGAACCCCAAACAAGAAGAACCCAAATAGACACACGCCCAGACACATCATAATTAAAATGCCAAAAATTAAAGACAAAGAGATAATTTTAAAGGCAGCAACAGAAAACTGTTACCTATAAAGGAATTACCATAAAGCTGACACCTGATTTCTCATCAGAAACTCTGCAGGCCAGAATGGCATGAAGTACTCAGGGTAATGGAAAGCAAGGATCTGAGACCAAGATGACTATATCCAGCAAGACTATCATTCAAAATAGACAGTCAAATAAATACCTTCCCCTTGCCCCCAAAAAAGGCTAAAGGTGTTCATCACCAACAAGCCAGCATTACAGGAAATGCTAAAGGGATTGCTGTAAGGGTTGCTGAGAAAAAGAAAGAGAGAGAGAAATCTATGAACAATTATATGCCAACAAGCTGGACAATGTGGATGAAATAGACAAATTCCTAGAAAAATACAATCTCCCAAAACTGAATCAGAAGGAATAATTAAAAAAAAAAAAACTAAATAGGCCAATAACAACCAATAAAATAGAAGCAGTAATAAAAAAAATATCACCAAACAAAACTCCAGGTCCAGACTGCTTCACAAGGGAGTTTTTCTAAACATTCAAAGAAGCACTAACACCTCAAACTATTTCAGAAAATTCAAGAGGAAGGAACACTTCCAAACCCTTTTTATAAGGCCAGCATTATCCTAATTCCAAAACCAGATAAAGACACTACAAAGAAAGATAATTACAGGCCAATATCCCTGATGAACACAGTTGCTAAAATCCTCAACAAAATATTAGCAAATTGTATCCAGAATTATATTAAAAGGATAATACATCATGATCAAGTGGGATTTATTCCAGGGATGCAAAGCTGATACAATACTCATAAATCAATAAACTTGATATATCTTATAAACAAATTAAAAGACAAAAATCACCTGATAATATCAATAGACACAGAAGAATCATTCGACAAAATCCAACACCCATTTTTTAAATAAAAGCTATCAGCAAAAGCAGAATAGAAGGAACATATAGCAACATGATAAAGGCCATATATGACAAACCTGCAGTCAACATCAAACTCAATGGGAAAAACTAAAATCATTTCCCCTAAGAACAGGTACAAGACAGGAATGCCCACTCTCACCACTCCTATTCGACATAGTACTAGAAGTGCTAGCGCTAGTGATCACAAGAAAAAAAAAGGCATCCAAATTGGAAAAGAAGAAGTAAAACTGTCATTATTCGCAGATGACATGATATTGTACAAAGGATCCATCAAAAAACTATTAGACTTAATAAATGACCTCGGCAATGTAGTAGGATACAAAATTAACACTCAGAAATATATGGCTTTTTAATACGCCAATAATGAACTCAAAGAAAGATAAACTAAAAAAAAAAAAAATCCCATTTACCATTGCCCCCCGAAAATTAAGATACCTACAAATAAACTTAACTAAGGAGGTAAAACACCTATACTCATAAAACTATAGAACATTGAAAAAAGAGATAAAGGAAAACATAAACAAATAAAAGAATATACCATGTTCATGGATTGGTAGAATCAACATCATTAAAATGTCCATACAACCCAAAGCAATCTGTATATTCACTGCAATCCCTATTAAGATACCAACAAAATATTGCACAGATCTAGAACGAACTCTCCAAAAATTCACCTGGAATAAAAAAAGATCTCAAATACCTGCAGCAATCCTAAGAAAGAAGATCAAAGTTGGAGGGATCCCAATACCAGATATCATGCTATATTACAAAGCCACTGTTCTCAAAACTGCCTGGTATTGGCACAAGAACAGACAAATAGACCAATGGAACCAAACAGAGAACCCAGAAATCAACCCAAGCCATTATGCCAAATTAATATTTGACAAAGGAGGCAAGAGCATACAATGCAGTCAAGATAGTCTTTTCAATACATGGTGTTCGAAAAATTGCTCATATACATGCAAAAAATGAAACTAGACCACCAATTTACACCATACACAAAAATAAACTCAAAATGGATAAAGGACTTAAAGGTAAGACAGGAAACCATAAAAATATTAGAGGAATCCAGAGGCAGCAAAATCTCAGACATATGCCAAAGCAATATCTTCACCAATATAGCTCCTAGGGCAATGGAAACTAAAGACAAAATAAACAAATGGGACTACATCAAAATAAATAGCATTTGTACAGCAAAAGAAACCATCAACAAAACAACAAAAAAGCCCACTGTATGGGAGAACATATTTGCCAATGTTATCACCGATAAGGGATTAATCTCCACCATTTACAGGGAACTCATACAACTTAACAAAAGGAAGATAAACAATCCAATCAAAATCGGGCAAAGGACCTAAATAGAAACTTTCAAAAGTGGACATACAGAAGGCAAAGAGATATATGAAAACATGCTCAAAGTCTCTAATTATCTGAGAGATGCAAATGACAATGTGGTAATGCCTCACAACTCTCAGAATCGCTATCATCAACAAATCAACAAATGACAAGTGCTGTGGAGAAAAAGGAACTCTCTTGCAATGCTGGTGGGAATGAAGACTGGTGCAGCCACTGTGCAGAACAGTATGGAGTTTCCTCAAAAAATTAAAAATGGAACTCCCATTTGACCCAGTGATCCCACTTCTAGGAATATAAGCCAAGAAACTAGAAACACCAATCAAAAAGGATATATGCACCCGTACGCTCATAGCAGCACAATTTACAATAGCTAAAATCTGGAAACAGCCTAAGTGCCCATCACCATATGAGTGAATTAAAAAACTGTGGTACACTACACAATGGAATACTATAAAAATGAAGGAACTCTTACCATTTGCAGCAGCATGGATGGACCTGGAGAGCATTATGGTAAGTGAAGTAAGCCAGACAATGAAATAAAAATACCACATAATCTCACTCATTTATGGAAAATAAAGAACATTATAACCTGATGAACAAAAAGATAGATACAGAGGCAGTAAAGCACCGAACAGACTGTGAAATTACAGCGGAAAGACTGGAGAGTGTTGGGGAGGGGGGGGCGGAAAGAGATCAACCAAAGGACTTGTATGCATAAATTTAAGCACAACCAATGGACACAAGACACTGGGGGGATTGGATGAGGGCATGCGACAGGGGCTAGGGGAGGCTGGGGGAAGGTCAATGGGGGGAAAAAGGAGATATGTGTACTACTGTATGTAATACTTTAAACAATAAAAAATTACATTTAAAAAAAAATGAAGGAACTTTTACCATTTGCAACAGCATGGATTGAACTGGAGAGCATTATGCTAAGCAAAATAAGCCAGTTGGAGAAAGCTGTATATCACATGATCTCACTCAGATGTGGGATACAGTGATCAACATAAACTGATGAACAAAAATAGATCCATAGTCAAGGTAGCAATGAGCAGACTGTCCAACCTCAGAGAGAAGGCAGGGGAGGGAAGGGATTATAGATCAACCAAAGACTTGTATGCATGCATATTAGCATATCCAATGGACACAGACACTGGGGAGGTGGGGGCTTGGCCTCAGGCATGGGTGGGAGTGGCTGGGTGGGTCAATTGGGAAAAAAAGGAGCCATGTAATACTTTAAACAGTAAAAATAAAACAAAAGAAAACACAGTGGTACATCTACACAATGGAATACTATGCTGCTTTATAAAAGAACTCTTACCATTTGCAACAGCATGGATTAACCTGGAGAGCATTATTCTAAGCAAAATAAGCCAGTCAGAGAAAGATAAATATCACATGACCTCACTCATTTGTGGAATATAATAAATAACATAAACTAATGAACAAAAATAGATCCAGAGACATAGAAGCATCATAAAGACCACCAAACCTCAGATGAAAGGCAGGGGACGGTAGGCGGGTGCAGGGTAGAGATCAACCAAAGAACTTGTATGCATATAAGTGTAACCAATGGACACAGACAATAGGGAGGTGAAGAGCTGGGCTGGGCAGTCAGGGGCAGGCTGGGAGAGGTCAATGGAGGAAAAAAAGAGACCCATGTAATACTTTTAACAATCCTATATAATAAAGGCCTAATATGCTAAGTGTCCACTTGTCTGTTCTACCAATCAAAGTGTAATATGCTAATGATATGCTAAGGCTGCTCAACTGCTCGCTATGACGTGCACTGACCATCAGGGAGCAGAAAGTCGACTGGTTGACCAATTGCTATGACATGCCCTGCCACCAGGGGGCAGACTGTTGACTGGTCGACCAGTCGCTATGACTTGCACTGACCACCAGGGGGCAGATGCTCTGACTGGTAGGTTAGCTTGCTGCTGGGGTCCAGCTGATCAGGACTGAGCAAGATGGGCTAAACATGCCCTGGAGCCCTCCTGCAGTCCCTCTCTGGCTGGCCAACCTCCTGCATCCCTCCTCAGCCCTCATCATACACCCATATGGTCCTTCATCCTGGGCTGTGCCCTCTTGCAACCTGGGACCCCTCAGGGGATGTCGGAGAGCCAGTTTCGGCCTAATCCCGCAGGCCAGGCCGAGAGATCCCACTGGTGCACGAATTCGTGCACCAGGCCTCTAGTAAATAATGTTTAGAAATTCTCTTTTCTTTTTGATGCTCTACTTGTGACCTTACTCCTAACTTGTCATCTAAATCACTGATTCATTCCTCTGCTTCATTTAACCTGCTGTTAACTCCTACTAGTGTATTCTGTATTTCAGATATTATATTTTTCATTTCTGACTAGCTATATATTACATTTTCTTCTTTTTTTTTTTTTTTTTTGTAATGCTTACTATCTCTTTGTTTAAATTTTCATTGAGATTACCTATTCTTTCCCTTAGGTTCTTGAGCATCCTTATAATCATTGTTTAAACTCTGTATCTATTATTTTGATTGCTTCCACTTTATTTTTTTTCTGGGGATTTCTCTTGGTCTTTCATTTGAGGCATATTTCGTTGTTTCCCATTTTTGTCTCTGTATAATAGGTAGATCTGCTATTAGTCCCAAACTTCTTACGTTGGCTTTATGATGCAGATGTGTTGTTTGCCTCAGTGGCATGATTGTCCAGATCACCTGATTTCCATGCTCCAGAAATGTTTCTTGTGAGTTATATGCACTCTCTTGTTGTAGTTCAGACTTAAATACTGTTGGCCCCTTTGTTCGTGGATTTATCCCTTCAGGCTGACTTTTTGAAGGTAAGCCTCAATAACTGTGTATGAGTTGCTGTGCAGGGTTGCTTCACTAGGTGGATTAGTTCCCAGCAGGATCTGGTGTCTGCTGTAATCACCCTTTGGGTGTGCTGCTTGTGTGTTTAGTTGGGTTGACCTCTGGTATGATATGAAGCACTCCACTGGTTGTGTTGGTTCTGGGTCACTTTGGGTTGGATTCACTTACAGATTGATGTCAGATGTTGTGTTTAATAAACCCTGGGCTTCCTGTATGTAGCTACCAAACTATTCACTGTTGGTGGCTGCATCTACTGGGCCTGTATGTGATGTGAGGGACCAATCTGCTTACAAGAGTTGGCTTCCTCTATCTTAGAGCTGGGGGCAGATCTGTAAAAGGTCTGAAGCTCACCGAGGTCAGCTTCAACCTGTCAGATACTTAGTCTCTACCTGAGTTTGCCTGGTTTTCCAGAGCCTTCTGAAGAAAGAATGTAGAGTGGGCCCAGAATAGCCAGGAACCACTAACCCCAACAGGTTTTAAGCTCAGTAGTGAGGGGCAACCGGTGTCAGGAAGATATGGTTAGTGAGTCCCTTACTTGGTGGTCATGTGGCCAGGCACTCAATGATAAGAAAGTGGCCCTACTCCAAAGCAATAACATTAAGGCTTTGCCATAGTATCAACTATACCCCCCTCACTCAAAAGAGGCATAGCTGAGCACAGCTACAGTTTCATGAAGGGTGCAGCCAGCCAGCCCCTCCGAAGAAGCAAGCTGAGAAGGGTGAAGCCACTGTGCTCAGGAAGACAGATCAAAAGAGTCTCCAATTAAGGGTGATGCCAGCGCTGCACACAGGAGGGAACTAAGCACTTCATCCTAGTCCAAGACAATAGCCTTTGGGAAACACACACTGAATGTCCCCATTTCCAGCAGCTCTTCCTTCCTTCTCTTGGAACTTCAGCTCAGCAGGGAAGGGTATCCAGGATTTGTAAGGGGAGGTCCAAACAATCTTTGGTTGAAGGAGGTGCTTGCAAGTCTATAGGAGGGGGTAGGCACTGTCCCTTCCTAGGACAGCACAAACTCAGCTCACAAGGGAGATAGGAGTGGCCCCTTGCAATGTAGCCACACAACCCAGCACTTGCCCATCTGATCCTTGGACAACATCTCCCTGGGAGATACACTTCAAAATTCCCAGCTCTGTACAGCAATCTGATGCCCCTGCTTGACTTAACTCAGGTAACCAAGTGATTAAGCAGGTGTGGATAGGGCACTGGCTGTGTACTTGAGGTGGAGAAGACCAGTCCCCTTTCTAAAGCAATACAATTCAGTTACTATCTGAGTCTCTGGTAAAAGCATCATTAGAAAAAGATTGCCCCAAAGGTCACTAGTGGGTGCAGCCAGCACACCCATCCATAGGACTGAGCATGGCAGAGTGGTCTCTCCAGCAGTCAGAGACCAGGCAGTGCACTCCCCAGGCTGATGCTGTAATAATAGGAGTGCATGTCCCTGGGAAGGTGGTGTCTGACTCCCTTCTGTATCAGGTGGACTTAATCCCCACTAATTTTACTACCAGGTGCTATGCGGGCACCTGTTTCTGTCTCTGTTGCTCTGGGTTGGGGATCCCTGCATGTGGTTGAGACCCCATGCTTCTTGCGGGGGTGGTATTAAAGCTAATATATCCCTCGGGTTTCTCAGCCACTGAAGGAAGGTGTGGTTCCAGCCCTTTCCATGTCTATCTCCTTCTTACCAGTCCCTATATGGCTTCTTCTGTAAACCCTTGGGTATAATATTTCAGTTCAGCAAGCCTATAGTTGTTTATTCAGGTTGATTGCTCTATAATTTAGCTGGAAATATGGTTTCAGCCCAGGAGCGGGTGAGTGTAGCATCCACCTACTCTGCAGCCATCTTGGAATCCCTTTACCTTTGGTTTTTTCACCCTTCCCTCCAACCTCCTCCAATCTTGCAACCCTTAGTCTATTTTCTGTATCTATAATTCTTTCAGTTTTGTCTGTTTATTTTGTTCTTTATAGCCCATATATAAATTAAATCAAATGGTATTTGTATTTTTCAGACTGACTTATTTCATGTAGCATAATAATCTTTAGGTCCATCCATATTGTCCCAAATGATAAGATTTCATTCATTTTTATCACCAAGTATATTCCATTCTATATATGCACTGCCATTTTTTAAACCACTAATCTGTTGATAGACATTTGGTTTGTTTTCATATTTTGGCTATTGTAAATAACACTACAATTAACAGAGAAGAGCATATATTATTTCAAATTAGTGTTTTGGGTTTTGGCACATATATATCCAGAAGTGAGGGTATTGTTCATAGTCAATACAATTCTGAAATTTTTGAGGACCCTCCATTCTGTTTTCCATCGTGCATGCAACAATCTGAATTCCCACCAACAGTGCACAAGGATACAATTTTCTCCAAATTCTCACCAACACTTGCTGTTTGTTGATTTATTGATAGCCAGTTTGACTGGTGTTAGGTGATATCTCATTGTAATTTTAATTTCCATTTTTCTGAATTTTATTTTGCTGATTATTTCCTTTGTTGTGCAAAACCATTTTAGTTTCATGTAATCCCATTTGTTTGTTTGTTTGTTTCCCTTGGATGACAAAATATATAAAAACATATTGCTAGAAGAAACCAAGATGGCGGCATAGGTAAACAGCTGAAATTGCTGCCTCACACAACCTCTTGAAAACTACAACTAAAAGACAAAACAGACATCATCGAGAACCACAGAAAGGCTGGCTGAGTGTAAATTCTACAACTAGAAGGAAAGAGAAAAGCACACTGAGACTCAGAGGAGCTACGGAAGTAAAGTGCAGAGGTACAGAGGCGCATGTGCGGAAAGGGCTGGCAACTGAGTACACGGTTGTGTTTTGCAATCAGGAGGGAGACACAAGCTCCCAACTGCTCTGAACTCCAGTTACGGGCAAGACTCTGGGGACCCAGACTCATATGGGAAGAAACTGGACTGTCTGGCTTTGGGCGGAACTCAAAGGCTGCTTTCTCTCAGCGATTACCAAGGGACACTAAGACCCAGGGTCCTCTTAGGGCAGGGCTGAGGATCAGCCATAGCTGTTTGCTCCGCTCCATTGATTCCCTGAGACTCGCCCCACCCAAGCTGTGCTCAGAGGCTTTTGCATATGAATGGCCTGGCCCTTTGCAATATAAAATTACCTAACAAACTGCAGCTGGGTCAGAGAGACCCAGAATATCCAAAAGAAGGCCCAAGGCCCCACAACAGCTTGCATTGCTTCACAGCTGGACCTCATCTGGGCACCTCCAAACCCCAAACAAAGAAGAGGAATCTGCATATATCTTCATAGCTTTTGCTGGGTGGCCTCAGGCAGAGGCTAAATTTGCACCTCCTTGAAGATCCAAGAGCCAGTGTACCCAGTGGTCAGAGTGGGACCATCCAGATTACAACTCCTTAGATCCATAAGGGACACATTCAAGGGGCAGACTCAGTGAGCACCAAAGCCCCACTGAAGCAAGTCTTGCCCCATAAGGGTGTCTCCAGCACAGAAGTTCTCCCATCATAGACACAGTGGATCCTCACAGCCAATTGGCCTGGAGGTCAATTCCTCCCAGTGATACCAACAGCAATCAAGGCTTACCTACAACAAGACTGTGCACACAGCCCACAAAGGGGTGCACCAAGAGTGTCCACCTCAGGTAATTGGGGAAGCTGAGCCACTGGGCCCTATAGGACACCTAGCACACAAAGCCACTCTATCAACACAGGGAAGCAGCAAAAATGTGGGGACAAGCAGGTCACAAATGACAGAAATGGAGGAAAGCAAACTACTGGATATAGAGTTCAAAACCATCGTTACAAGGTTTTTCAAGAATCTTCTAGAAACCGCCGATAAATTTAGTGAGACCCTTGAGGATATGAAAAAGGACCGACTAGAAATTAAGCATACACTGACTGAAATAAAGAATAATATACAGAGATCCAACAGCAGAATAGAGGATCACAAGAATCAAGTCAAAGATTTAAAATACGAAGAAGCAAAAAACATCCAACCAGAAAAGCAAAAAGAAAAAAGAATCCAAAAATATGAAGATAGTCTAAGGAGCCTCTGGGACAACTTCAAGTGTACCAACATCCGAATTATGGGGGTGCCAAAGAAGAGAAAGAGCAAGATATTGAAAACCTATTTGAAGAAATAATGACAGAAAAATTCCCCCACCTGGTGAAAGAAATAGACTTATAAGTCCAGAAAGTGCAGAGAACCCCAAACAAGAGGAATCCAAAGAGGACCATACCAAGACACATCATAATTAAAATGCCAAGAGCAAAATACAAAGAGAGAATATTAAAAGCAGCAAGAGAAAAACAGTTAGTTACCTACAAGGGAGTACCCATAGGATTGTCAGCTGATTTCTCAACAGAAAATATGCAGGCCAGAAGGGAGTGGCAAGAAATATTCAAAGTGATGAATAGCAAGAACCTACAACCAAGATTACTCTACCCAGCAAAGCTATCATTCAGAATTGAAGGTCAGATAAAGAGCTTCACAGATAAGAAAAAGCTAAAGGAGTTCATCACCACCAAACCAGTATCATATGAAATGCTGAAAGGTATTCTTTTAGAACAGGAAGAAGAAAAAGGTAAAGATAAAAACTATGAACAACAAATACATATCTATCAACAAGTGAATCTAAAAATCAAGTGAATAAAAAATCTGATGAACAGAATAAACTGGTGAATATAATAGAATCAGGAGCATAGAAAGGAAGTGGACTGACAATCCTCGGGGTGAAAGCGGTGTGGGGGGTGCGGAAAGAGACTGGGCAAAAATCGTACACTTATGGATGAGGAGAGTGGGGAGAGGTAAGGGCAGAGGGTGGGGTGGGAATCGGGTGGAGGGGAGCTATTGGGGGAAAAAGAGGAACAACTCTAATTATCTGAACAATAAAGATTTATTTAAAAATAAAAATAAATAAAAACATATTGCTAAGAGAAATTTAGGAAATTTCACTGCCTATGTTTTTTTTCTAGGAGTTTCAAGTCTCACATTTATGGTAAGTCTTTATTCCATTTTGAGTTTATTCTTGTATATGGTATAAGAAGGTGGTCTAGTTTCATTCTTGCATGTATCTGTCCAATTTTCCCAACACCGTTTATTGAGTAGCTTGTTTCACCCCATTGCATATACTTGCCTCCTTTGTCAAATATTAATTGAGCATATAGGCATGGGTTTGTTTCTGGGTTCTCTATTCTATTACACTGATCTATATGTCTGTTGTTATGCCAATATCATGCTGTTTTGATTGCTATAGCATTGTATTATGGTTTTATACCAGGTAGTATATGTCTATCTTTGTTCTTTCTCAAGATTGCTGTGCCTAGTCATGGTCTTTTGGGGTTACATATAAATTTTGGAATATTTGTTCTACTTCTGAAAAATACACCATTGGTATTTTGATAGTAAATATGTTGACTTTAGAGATTGCTTTAGGTGATATGGATATTTTAATGATGTTAATTCTTCCTATCCATGAGTATGGTGCAGGCTTCCATTTATTCATATCTTCTTCAATTTCATTCTTCAGTGTCTTATAATTATTTGAGTACAGTTCTCTTACCTCTTTCATTAAATTTATTCCCAAGTATTTTTCATTGATGCAATTGTAAATGAGAATGTCTTCTTACTTTCCCTTTCTGATCATTCATTATTGGTGTATAAAAATGTAACTAATTTCTGAATACTTATTTTGTACCCTACTACTTTACTGAATTCTTTCATCAGTTCTACTACATGGTTTTGGAATCTATTGGGTTTTCCATATACAGTATAATGTAATCTGAAAATAATGACAGTTTTACTTCTTTCTTTTCAATTTGGATGTATTTTATTTCTTATTTTTGTCTGATTTCTCTGTCTTCCAGTAATATGTTGAATAAGAGTGGTAAAAGTAGACATACCTATCCTGTTCCTGATCTTAAGGAAACCACTTTTAGTTTTTCCACATTTCATATGCTGTTACCTGTGGGTTTATCATATATGACCTTTATTAAGTTGAGATACGTTCTCTGTATTCTCACTTTGCTGAGTTTTATCATAAATTGGCACTGAACTTTTTTAATGCTTAATCTCCATCTATTGATATGATTTTTATCCTTCATTTTTGTTATGTGGTGTGTCATGTTAATTGATGTGCAGATATTGTAACAACCACGCATTTTAGGAATAAATCCCACTTGATCATGGTGTTGATCTTTTTAATGTATTGCTGAATTTTGTTTGCTATTTTTGTTGATGATTTTTGCATCTATGTTCATCAGGGATACCAGTCTTTAATTTTCTTTCTTTTTTGTGTCTTTATCTGTATTTTTTGACAAAGTAATTTTTGACAAAGTAAAGTCAAGTAATTTTTGAGAAAGGAACAAAAGAAGTACAATTGAATAAAGATAGTCTTTACAACATAGTGTGCTGTAATAATTAAAAATCCAAGAGCAAAAAAATAGTATATAGGCACAGTCTTAAATCTTTCACAAAATAAACTTGAAATGAATTACAAACCTACACATAAAAGACAAAATTATAGCACTCCTAGAAGATGACATATGAGAAAACCTAGATTATTTTGAGTATAATGATGACTTTTTACATAAACCACAAAAGCACAATCTATGTATGAAATCATTGATAAACTGGACTTTATTAAATTAAAAACTTTTGCTCTCCAAAAGATAATATCAACCAAATGAAATAATAAGATCACAAGCCACAGAATGACAATTCTGATGTAGGACTATTATCCAAAACTTATAAAAAACCATAAATTCAAGAAAAAATGTAACAACTTGAGATTAGGTAGGTTTAGTTGTTATTATGCAAAATAATACAGTAATTACTAAATAATAATATAAGAATAAATTCTGTTTCATGTACTCACAACAGTAATTTTTTTTCATTTGTTATTTTATTATTAGTTTTTGAATTCCTACTTGTTCTTTTATAGTTTCTTTCTGCTAAAAACACCTATATTTTTACTCAGATACATGGTCGTATTTGTTTTTAAATGTATTTTAATAGTTGTTTTAAAGTTTTTATATACTAAATCCAATATCTTGAATCTTTTGAGATCAATTTATATTGACTGATCTCTCTCTTGACTTTGTATAACATTTTATTGTTTCTTTGAATGCCTAGCAATTTTTTTTATTTAATACTGAACATGCTGTGTGATATACAGAGGTGAGTGAAAGTAAGGTTACAGTTGTTTGTATGAAAAAATAATACTATGGATAAATAATTATATGAGAGAGAGAGAGAGAGAGAGAGAGAGAGAGAGAGAGAGAGAGAGAGAGGTGGAGGAAATGGAGAGCAAATAAGTATATACATGCCCTGACTGGTTTGGCTCGGTGGATAGAGCGTCGGCTTGCGGACTGAAAGGTCCCAGGTTCGATTCCGGTCAAGGGCATGTACCTTGGTTGCGGGCACATCCCCAGTAGGAGGTGTGCAGGAGGCAGCTGATCGATGTTTCTCTCTCATCGATGTTCCTAACTCTCTATCCCTCTCCCTTCCTCTCTGTAAAATATCAATAAAATATATTTTTTTAAAAAAATAAGTATATACAATTGCTCCACATTATATATCATTAAGAAAATGTTAATTAAAACAATAAAAGGAAGATGGCAGCAGATTAGGTGGAAGCTACACTGACCTTATACCAGGAACAAACTGGAGTTCCAACTAAAATGTAGAAAAATCATCCCAAATAACCAACTTAAGACTATCTGTCTTATAACCAAGGACTTAAAGAGGAGGCCACATCAATACTGGTAGGAAGAGTGGCTGTGTGTGAGAGCACGCCAGGCTTCCTCAGGCAGTCACTGAAGTTCCAGAGGTATATATAAACTTGAGGAAGTTCTCCCTGAAAAGTCTGGGTTCTAAATCCCAAACCAGGCTCCCCATCCTAGAACACTAGAACTGGGAAAAGTGCCCATATAATCAAGCTCTGAAAAGCAGCAGGGTTTCTGTCCACCAGGGAGAAAAGCCTAAAATTGTAGGCACCCTCAAAGGGCCAATGCACAAAATTTCATTTGCAGCCAACAAACTTGAGCTCAGCAGAGGGAGATCAGAGTGGACTCAAGCTCTGTGAAGTATCCTATCAAGATACCAATAGAATATTTCACAGAACTAGAACAAATTTTAAAAATAAGTATGGAACCACAAAAAGCCCCAAATAGCAAAAGTGATCTTGAGAAAAAAGAACAGAGTTGGAGGAATCAACCTACCTAAATATCAAAACATACTACAAGGGCATACTAATCAAAAGAGCATGGTGTTGGCATAATAACAGACATAAAGATCAAGGAAAGAGAATAAAGAGCCCAGAAACAAATCTATGCATTTATATTTAATTAATATTTGACAAAGCATGCAAAAACATACAATGGACTAAAGTAGACTATTCAATAAATGATGTTGGGAAAATTGGACAGGTATGTGCAAAAAAAAGAAACTAGTCTACTTCTTACACTGCACACAAGAATAAACTAAAAATGGATTAAATACCTAAAAGTTAGACTTGAAACCATAAAAATCATAGAAGAAAACATAAGCAGATAATTCTCATACATTGTCATACTAATATTTTTCCTGATATATCTCCTTGGGCAAGGGAAACAAAAGAAAAATTAAACAAATTGGATTACATCAAACTAAAGAGTTTTTCAGAGCAAAGGAAACCATCAACAAAATTAAAAGAAAACCTACTGAATGGGAGAACGTGTTTGGCAATGATACATCTGATAATGGGTTAATATCCAAAATTTATAAAGAACTTATAAAATTCAACACCAAAAATCAAACAGTCCAATTAAAAATGAGCAAAAGACTTGAATAGACACTTCTCCAAAGAGGACATGGTCAATAGACATATGAAAGGATGCTCAACATCATTAATCATTAGATAAATGAAAATTAAAACCACAATGAGTTATCACCTCACACCTGTCACAATGGCTGTCATCAATAAATCAAACAACAGTGTTGGCGAGGATGTGGAGAATAGGGAATGCACTCTTGGTAGGAAGGCAGATTGCTTCAGTCATTGTAGAAAGCAGTATGAAGTTACCTCAAAAATTAAAAATGGACCTTCCTTATGACCCAATGATTCCTCTTCTGGAAATTTATCCAAAGAAACCCATAACACTAATTTAAAAGATTATGTGTGCCCTTATGTTTATTGCAGCAGTTTTTACAATAGCCAAGATTTGGAAGCAGCCCAAGTATCAATCAGTAGATGAGTGCATAAAAAAGCTTTGGTACATTTATACAATGGAATACTACTCTTCTGTAAAAAGGAAGAAAATTTTACCCTTCGTGAGAGTATGGATGGACCTGGGGAGCATTATGCTAAGTGAAAAAAGCCAGTCAGAGAAGGACAAGTACCATATTATTTCAACCATATATGGAATTTAATGAACAAACTGAACTATCAAGCAAATTAAAGACTCATAAATAGAGAGCAAGCAGACATCTCTGGTTGAGGGTGGGATGGGGGGTGGTGGAACAATTGAGCAAAAAAAGGAAAAATAGGAGAGGGAGAGAGAATTTATGAGCATGGACAACTGCGTGGTGATTAAGTGGTGGAGGGAGATGAGTGGAGGTGGTAGAGGGCATGAAGGGGATAAATGGTGATGGAAAAAATAAAATAATTTTTTTTAAAAAAAGGAATCCCACTACTCACCCATTAGAATGGAAATATCAGATATTGACATTCCAAATGCTGGAGAGGGTGTTAAGTATCAGGAACTCTCATTCATTTTTATAAGAATGCAAAAGAGTACAATCACTTTAAGAAAATTTGGTTGTTTCTTACAAAATTAAACATCCTCTTACCATATAACCCAGCAATGGTGCTTGTTGGTATTTAACACAGAGTAATTGAAACTTTATGTTTACCTAAAAATCTGCACATTGACATTTATAACAGTTTTGTTTATAATTGCCTAAACAGGGAGCAACAAAGATATTCTTTAGTATGTGAATGGATAAATGCACTGGTATATCTAGACAATAAATATTATTCAGTGCTAAAAAGAAATAAGCTATCAAGAAATGAAAAGGCATAAAGAGGCTTTCTCACCAGCCTGCCAGGACCCAGCATCTTAAGATTTGGCTCCAGGACCCCACAGTGAATGTAGTCAGGGGGAACCCTGTCTCTCACCCCTGCCCCAGGCCCAAGAACCGTGCTGCTAGCCTGACCCAGAGCCACCCAGCTCCTGCTCCACCCAGGCCCCAGGGAAAGCCCTGCTGGGGTGACCTAGAACAACCCAGTGCATGCCCCACTCCAGGCTACAGGAGAGCACGGCCTTTGTGACCCAGAGCAACCCTTGCCCGGTTCAACCAGGGCACCAGGAGGGGTGACCAGGAGCAACCCAGCATGTGCTTCACTCAGGGCCACAAGAGAGCTCTGACTATGTGACCCAGAGCAACCCACCACTGCTCCACACTTAGGAGGGGTGAACTGGAGCAACCCAGCACATGCCTTACTTTAGGCTACAAGAAAGTAGGACTGTGCGACCCAGACCAACCCACACCCACTCCACCTTGAATAACCCAGCAGACATGCCACTATGAGCCAGAGGAGAGCTCCGACTGTGAGACCCATAGCAAACCACACCCACTTCTCCCAGGTCCCTGGAACAGTCCTTCAGGGGCTACCTGGAACAACCCAGCACAAGCCCCACTCCAGGCCACTGGAAAATAGTTACTGGGGGACCCGGAGCAATCCAGTGTGCCCAGCCAGGGGCCACAGGTCTGTTCTATAAGTGTACTGCCAGAGGGACCTAGGGCACCACCCTGCCATGGGTGCCTGAGCCACACAGTGAATTGAATGCCAGAGGGCTCTGGGTCCTCACAGGGAGTCACACACCAGAGGAACTGTGTACATGTTGCCTCCACCCTGAGCATCTGAAGCACAAAACTGAGGGACCAAATCCCTGGGAGAAAGGGATACAACTCAGTGCAGAGACAATAAAGGCATGAGACTCAAGGCAGACACAGCCTCTGGTCTAATGTTTTCCAGATCATTGACCTTATAGGGTTTTCAACCTCTCAAAGCCCAAGCAGGGTGCCCAGGGCCAGAAAGAGAGAGCAAAATGGGGAGAAAAAGAAACAACTCCCCATGGAAAGAAATGGAGGAATTGCCAGAAAAGGAATTAAATGGAACGGAGACATGCAATGTGTCAGAAAAAGAATTCAGAGTAGAGTCATACAGTTCCTCAATTGGCTATATGAGAAAATCAACAACTTATGTAAGAATCAAGGGGAAATGAAGAATGATATAACTACAATAAAAAGCACGATGGGAGATATCTGGGAGATGGTGGCTGGCAGGATGGAGGTAAGGGAGAGGAAATGAGTGAGTGAGGGGACGAAAGGAGAGTGTATGGATGTGTGTGGTGTGTGTGATTGAGTGATGGCATTTAAATCCGGCAGGAGCAGCAGGGGCTGGCAGAGTAGGCTTTCTTGGACAGGGAGAGACTACCACCACTGTGGGCACTCCCCGGACTGTGGGACTCGGGCACAGAACCCATGCCATCTTGAAGGGGTGAGTGGCTTTTTTAGGAACTCATCAGCATCACCACCCAGACAGGCCTTGGACACTGCCCACAACCCGGCAGCCACTCCAGCCAAAATCCTGATGCCCCACCCACAGATCCGCGGACCCTGGGACCTCCACCTACAAAGGTGCACTGCTCCCACAGCAGTAAGTGAAACTTCCCTCCTCCCCAGCTGCAGAACTCTGGACACCACATTCACGTGTTTCCAGCGTGCAAGCATCCAGAGCACACCACTCCATAGGCAGCGCCTGGGAGCCACTGTGAGCCCTTGCTGAGTGTGATTTTGTACAGACAAGGGGTGCTGCCCCACAGTAGAAATTCTGAATTCCGTCTTCCTGAATAACTGTCCACAGACACCCCAGCTGCACAACTTCAGCATCAGGACACCTCAGAGTGCATCAGAGCTCTGTGCTGGCAAATGCACCACCACAGTCACACATTTCCAATGGTCAGGCACGTTGAGCCCATCTATCCACAGGGTGCTCATGGGAGCCGCTGTGAGCCCTTGCTGCCTGCGATCTTGGACAAACAGGGACACACTCCCCCCAGCAGTAGAAATTCTTAATTCACTAATCCTGGATACCTGCCCACAGACACCTCACTTACACAGCTTCAGTAATAGGGCCCTTCAGAGTGCTTCAGTGTGCCACACTGGCAAAGGCACTGCAGGTGCCCCTGTGAGCGGCCACTGGGAGTGCGTGCCTACCTACCACAAGTGCAGCAGAAAAGCTGAGTCTTCCCACCCCACAGCTGCAGAACTCTGGACACTAAAGCTGCATGCTTTTACAGCGTGCAGGCCTCCTAAGCCCACCACTCCACAGGCAGCCCTTGGGTGCTTCTGTGAGCCCCCACTGGGCATACACTTATACAAACAGGGACGCACTGCTGGGCTGTAAAAACGCTGAATTCCCTCTTCTGGGATACCTGCCCATAGACACTGCAATCCCATGGCTTCAAAGCCAGGGCCCTTCAGAGTGCATCACTACACCCTGCTGGCAAATGCACCGTGGATACCCCAGTGAGCTGCCGTGTATCCAACCACAGAAGCAGCAGCAAAATCTGAGTCTGCCCACTCCACAACTACAGAACTCTGGAAACCACAGTCATGCCTTTCCAGAGAGCATGCCTCCTGAGTCCCATCACCCTAACAGACGGTTCCTGGGTGCCTCTGTGAGTCCCCACTGGGCAAGCAAGATTTCAACCAAGGGCACAAGACAGCAAAAATTGGGACACCCCCCTCCATGGCTGCTGACTTCTAGACACCACAGTTGCGCCTTTCCAGCTTGCAGGCTTACATCAAGAGGACCCAAATAGCTCAAGTAGGGAGCTATGCTAGATTACCAAGCCCAGGACACCTGAGGGATCACATCAGTAGCACCATCCCCAAAAGAACCTAGGTAGCAAAGCAATCAGATTTACAATTAAAACGTTACAGCAAAACATGGGAAGACAAAAAAGGAATCCCCAAAGGAAAGAAAAAAAGGAATCACCAGAAAGGGAGTTAAATGAAATTGAGGCTAGCAACATATCAGAGAAAGAATTCAGTGTAATGGTTATAAGGATGCTCAAACAGCTGGATGACAAATACAACTCAATGAGAATTATAAGGAGCTGAATGAGAATGTCCCCAACATGAAAAGGAACCAAGAAGAGATGAAGAACGACATAGCTGCAATAAAGAACACAATGGAAGGCTTAAACAGTAGACTAGAAGAGGCTGAGGACCACATCAGCAAATTAGAAGACAAGGTAGGATAAAACACACAAACACAGCAGCAACTGGAAAGACTTAAAAGGTAAGAGGAAAGCCTAAGGGAACTTTGGGACAACACAAAATGAAACAACATTCGCATAATAGGGGTACCAGAAGGAGAGGAAGAGAAGAAAGGAATAGAAAATATGTTTTAAGAAATAATGACAGAAAACTTCCCTGATATTGGCAAGAAAAAAACTATGCAAGTCCAAGAAGCACATAGAGTCCCAAACAAGATGAACCCCAAAAGACCAACAACAAGATACATCATAATTAAATTGGCAAACATCAACGACAAAGTAAGAATCTTAAAGGTTGCCAGAGAGAGACAGAAAGTTACCTACAAGGGATCTCCTATTAGAATATCAACTGATTTCTCAACAGAAACACACCAGGCCAGAAGGGAATGGAATGAAATAAAGTGATGCATACCAAGGGACTGAATCCAAGAATACTATACCCAGCAAGGCTATCATTCACAATTGAAGGTGGAATCAGGAGCTTCTCAGACATAAAAGGGCTAAGAGAGTTTATTACCTCCAAGCCAGCAATTCAAGAAATGTGTAAGGGACTGCTGTAAAAAGAAGAAACAGAAAGGCAAGAAGAAACACAAACATTAAGGGAAAATATGACAACAAACAAGTACTTATCAATAATAACATTAAACGTTAATGGATTAAATGCACCAGTCAAAAGATATAGGGTAGCTGAATGGATAAGAAAACATGACCCATATATATGCTATCCACAAGAGACCCACCTCAGAACAAGGGACTCACACAGACTGAAAGTGAAGGAATGGAAAAATATTTTTCAGGAAAATGGAAATGAAAAGAAAGCTGGGGTAGCAATATTTACATCTGACAAAATAGACCTCAAAGTCAAGGCCATATCAAGAGATAAAGAAGGCCACTTCATAATACTAAAGAGATCAATACAACAAGCAGATATTACTCTGTTAAACATATATGCCCCCAATGAAGGAGCACCCAAATATATAAATAAATAAAACTTCTGGAAGATATCACGGAAGAGTTTGACAGCAAAACAGTCATAGTAGGGGACTTTAATACACCATTGACATCACTGGATAAATCCTCTAGACAAAAAAAGCAGCAAAGAAACAGCAATCCAAAATGACTCACAGGATCAGATGGACTTAATTGGCATCTTTAGAACATTTCACTGCAAAGGTACAGAATATACATTCTTCTCAAGTGCACAATGTACATTTTCAAAGATAGACCACATATTGGAACACAGGCAAAGTCTCTTCAAATTAAAGAAGACTGAAATCATATCAAGCATCTTCTCAGATCACAATGGCATAATATTAGTAATCAATGACAATAAAAAAAATCAAACACTTGGAGGCTAAATAGCATGCTATTAAACAATGACTGGTTTACCAAAGAGGTCAAAGAAGAAATGAAAAAAAAATATCCTGGAAACAAATGATAAAGAAAACACATCAACCCAAAATTTATGGCACACTGTGAAAGGAGGCCTGAGAGAGAAGTTCATAGCATTATAGGCCTAACACATACACAAAAGAAAAACTGCTAATTAATTATCTGACACTACAACTTAAAGAATTAGAAAGAGAGCAACAAAAAAGCCTAGAGTGAGCTGAAGGAAGGAAATAATAAAGATCAGAATGGAAATAAAATACATAGAGACCCCCCAAAAAAAATACAAAAGATCAATAGAACAAGAGATGTTTCTTTGAAAGGGTAAACAAGATTGATGAACCTCTTCCCAGGCTCACCAAGAAGCAATGAGAGAGGAACGAAATAAACAAAACCAGAAATGAATGAGGTGAATTAACAACAGACCCCACAGAAATACAAAGGTTTGTAAAAAAATACCATGAACGTTTCTACAACAACTGGTCAACCTAGAAGAAATGGACATATTCCTAGAAAAATACTATCTTCCAAAACCCAATCAGGAAGAATAAAAAAATCAGAATAGGCTGATAACTATGGAGAAATTGAAGCAGTAATTAAAAAAACTTTCAGCAAACAAAAGGCCTAGGCCAGATAGTTTCATAGGTGAGTTTTACCAAACATTCAAAAAAGAACTAACACCTATCCTCCTCAGATTATTCCAACAAATTCAAAAGGAACACTTCCAAGCTCTTTTTATGAAGCCAGCATTACCCTAATCCCAAAAACAGATAAAGACACTACTAAGAAAGAGAATTACATGCCAATTTCCTTGATGAACATAGATGCTAATATCCTCAACAGAATTCTAGAGAATCAGTTCCAGCATTACATTAGAAAGATCAAACAGCATGACCAAGAGAGATTTATTCTGGGATGCAAGAATGGTACAATATCCACAAATCAATAAACATGATATATCACATAGACATATTGAGAGACAAAAATCACATCCTATCTAATAAAGAGAGAATATGCAAATTGATCATCACTCTGCCACAAAGATGGCGGCATCCATAGCCATAAGATGGTGGTGCCCAGTCCTCTCAGACCTGCTGGAGTTCCTCAGTCCCAGCAGGATGGCCTCTGAGAGTGGGCAGCATGAGTGGCCTGGTGGAATGCTTGCTTCATCACTGCAGCGACAAGGCAAGTGTTCCATCCTGGGCACAGAGGGCCTTTGGGTAGCGGGCACAGAGCGGCTGGGGGGGACACTTGTGTCATTGCCCTGGAGATAAGGCAAGCATTCAGCACCTGGCCGCAGAGGGCCTCTGGCCAGGCCGGGCATGGAATGCTTGCGTCGTAGCCCCGGCGACAAGGCAAGAGTCCTGACCCATCCATGGAGGGCCTCTGGACAGCGCGCACATGTGCACGTGGAGCAGCTGGGGCAGGACGTGTGTGTCGCCGCCACGGCGACAAGGCAAGCGACCCGCCCCAGCCATGGAGAGCCTCTGGGCTGTGGAGAGCCTCTGGGCAGTGGGCGCAGAGAGCAGAGAGCCACGGGGAGTGGGCCTAAGCTATCAGGGCTCCTGGATTGGAGAGGGCTCCCAGATTGGAGAGGGTGCAGGTGGAGCTGAAGGACCCAGTCCCCATGCACAAATTTCATGTACTGGGCCTCTAGTAATCATATAAATTGATAGAAGCAGAAAAAGCATTTGACAAAATCCAACACCCTTGTTTGATAAAAACTCTAATCACAGTAGGAATAAAGGGATCATCCCTCAACATAATAAAAGCCTTATATGAAAAACCTATAGCTATAGCTAACATCATACTTAATGGGCAGTAACTAAAACAATTTCTCCTAAGAATGGGAACAGGACAGGGATGCCCACTTTCACCACTCCTGTTGAACATAGTACTGGAATTGCTAGCCATAATGATCAGACAAAAAGAAGAAATGAAAGGCATTCAAATTGAAAAAGAAGTAAATCTGTCATTATTCACAAATGACATGAAATTGTTGGAGACCAGGTGTAAGCTGACAGTCTTTGCACCTGAAGGGACTGATAAGATTCAGTCCCCTACCCACACAGTGTTCTCTGACTCGTTTGGATGGCGATTTCCAATTGTCAGCAGAATGAGAGCAACCTTTCATGGCTTCCCAGAAGTCTGTAATTATTTACTGAGATTTGCTGTACTGAGAATTTGCCCTCCTGCTTTATCTCTCCCTTAGAGATTAAGAAGAACAAAGAGTGCGTTCCTTTTGAACTGACTTCCCAGTCAGTGTTTGTGTATAAAAAGTATTGCGCAGTTAATAAAGAGGCTGCAGTCTGTCAACGGCTTGCAGCCCTCCCGATCCGGCTTTCTTGTCTTTCTTTTCTTAATTCCCACCTCCCTACCTCAGCCCGGTTCACCTGTCAGGCAGGCCCTGACATGAAATTGTACAGGACTCCATCAAAATACTACTAGACTTAATAAATGAATTTGGCAATGTAGCAGGATAAAAAAATAACCCAGAAATCTATGGCCTTTTTATACACCAATAATGAACTCACAGAAAAAGAAATTTTTTAAAAATCCCATTTACTAAGGAGGTAGAAGACCTGTACTCAGAAAACTACAGGACAGTGAAAAAAGAGATAGAGGAAGACATAAACAAATGGAAGAATATACCATGTTCATGGATTGGTATAATCAACATCATTTTAAATGTCCACACTACAGAAAGCAATCTACAGATTCAATGCAATCCCTATTAAAATACCAATGGCATATTTCACAGATCTAGAACAAACTCACCAAAAATTCATTTGGAATAAAAAAAGACCACAAGTAGCCATAGCAACCCTAAGAAAGAAGAACAAAGTTGGAGGGATCACAACACCAGATATCAAGCTATAGCACAAAGCCACTGTTTTCAAAACTGCCTGGTACTGGCATAAAAACAGACATATAGACCAATGGAACAGAACAGAGAACACAGAAATTGACACACACAATTATACTCAAATAATTTTTGACAAAGGAGGCAAGAGCATACAATGGTGTAAGGACAGTCTCTTCAATAAATGGTGTTGGAAAAATTGGACAAATACATGCAAAAAATGAAACTATACCACCAACTTACACCACACACAAAAATAAACTCAAAATGGATAAAGGACTTAAACATAAGATGGAAAACAAAACAAAAAATATTAGAGGAACCCATAGGCAGCAAAATATCAGATATATGTCTTAGCAATATCTTTACTGATACAGCTCCTAAGACAATGAAAACTAAGGAAAAAATAAACAAATGGGACTATATCAAAATAAAAATCTTCTGCACAGCAAAAGAAACCATCAATAAAACAACAAGAGAGCCCACTGCATGGGAGAACATATTTGTCAATGTTATCTCTGATATGGGTTTAATCTCTAAAATTTATAGGGAATTCAAACAACTTAACAAAAGGAAGATAATCCAATCAAAACATGGGCAAAGGACCTAAATAGACATTTCAAAAGAAGACATACAGAAGGCCAAGAGACATCTGAAAAAATGCTCAAAGTCATTAATCATCCAAGAGATGCAAATCAAAACAATAATGAGGTACCATCTCAACCTGCCAGAATGGCTATCATCAACAAATCAACAAACGACAAGTGCTGGGGAGTATGTGGAGAAAAAGGAACCCTTTGAATGCTTTTGAGAATGCAGACTTGTGCAGCCACTTTGGGAAACAGTATGAAGTTTCCTCAAAAAATTAAAAATGGAACTCCCATTTTACCCAGTAATCTCACTTTTAAGAGTATATCCCAAGAAATCAGAAACACCAGTCAGGAAGGACATATGAACCCCTATATTCATAGCAGCACAATTTACAATAGCTAATATTTGAGAACACCCTATGTGTCCATCATCTGATGAGTGGATTAAAAAATAGTGGTACATCTACATAATCGAATACTATGCTACTGTAAAAAAGAAGGAAATTTAATCATTTTCAACAGCATGGATGAAACTGGAGAGCATTATGCTAAGTGATGTAAGCAAGTGGGAAAAAGATAAATATCACATGATCACACTCATTTGTGGAATACAATGTAAAAATAGATCCAGAATCACAGAAGCAATGATCAGGATGTCAAACCTCAGAGGGAAGGCAGGGAAGGGTCGGAGGTGAGGATAAGAGATCAACCAAAGGAATTGTATGCATGTATATAAGCAAAACCAATGAACACAGACATTAGGGGGATGAAGGCATGTGCTGGTGGGTCCGAGTCGCTGGGGAGAGGTCAATTGGGGAAAATGGAGACCTATGTAATACTTTAAATAATAAAGAATTTAAATTAAATAATAAAAACAAAAAAGAAGATATAGATATCATAAACATGTCCTTAAATGATTCCACAGTAAAATAAATTAACATAATCATAGAGAGAAAGAGAAATTAGGAGAGAGGGAAGAAGGGACAGAAAAAAGAGAAGAAATTGAGAAAATTGACTTTTTCAAATAGACAATATACATACATTGTAGAAATATGTACTAGTATAAACTATTAGTAAAATCTCTTAACTTTTTGCCTCAAGAAAAACTTAGAATGCTAAGATTTTATTGTCTATACTAGAGGCCCAGTACACAAATTCATGCACCAGTGGGGTCCCTCAGCCTGACCTGCAGGATCGGGCTGAAACTGGCTCTCCAACACCCCCAAGGGGTCCCAGATTGCAAGAGGGCACCTGCTGATCGGGGCCATGGAGAGATGCGGGAGGTTGGCCAGCGGGGCAGGACCGCGGGAGGGCTCCAGTGCAAGTCTGGCCCATCTCACTCAGTCCCAATCAGCTGAACCCCAGCAGCAAGCTAATGTACTGGTTGGAGCATCTGCCCCCTGGTGGTCTGTGCATGTCATAGCGACTGGGTCAATAGGTCAACTGTCTGGCCCCTGGTGATCAGTGCACATCATACCAAGCGGTTGGATGGCCTTAGCATATCATTAGCATATTACCCTTTGGTTAGTTGAATGGCCAACCTGTCGACTGGACACTTAGCATAGTAGGCTTTTATTATATAGGATAGGCTATTTCTTCTTATTATATCACATAAAGCTATGCATGATATCTAAAAAAAAAAAAAAAGGAAAAGAAAAGACATGGAGAAAACTTAAATGTACATTTCTAATTGAAAAATGCCCATCTGAACAGGCTACATCAGTTCCATTATTATATGGCAGTCTGATAAAGGCAAAACTGTGGAGACACTGTAAAGGTCAGTGTTTTTCCATGAGTCGGGAAGGGGAGGAATAAATTGATGCAGCATGAGACCTTTCAGGCAATAAAGATTCACTGTTTGTTATGATAACATGTATTAATTGAACTATACATTTTTCAAAATCAAACAATATATAACACCAAGAGTTAACTCTATTATGAACTGTAACATTACATGATTTTGTTGCATCAATGTAGGTTCATCAATTATAATAAATATGTAACTCTGGCAGGAAATGTTGATAATAGGAAAGACTATACATATATGGGCAAAGAGTGTATTGTAATTTTTTGTTCTTTCTTTTAAATTTTTGTGTGAAACAATGGCTGCTCTCAAATTTAAAACTTAAGAGATACTGGAGTAGAAAAATGTATGCCATGCTAACAAGAATCAAATGAAATCTGAGGTACCTATATTAGTTTCAGACAAGTCAAACTTCAAAATAAGTAACTTATTAAGGACCAAAAAAGGCATTACACAGCAATCCTTAAGGTATATGAAATTAACAAGAAATCAGGGACAAGACAAAGATGTTTACTCTCACTAATCCTATCCAAGTTTGTACTAAATGTCTTAGCTAGTACAATAACACAAGTAAAAGAACAACATTTTTTACATATTAGGAAGAAAGAAAGAAAGTGATCTTTGTTCACTAATTACATAATGGTCTAAGTAACAAATCATAAGTCATTGGAAGAAAAATCTCCTGGAAGTATTTAGAGATTATAGCAATATCACAGAATACAAGGTTGACATACAAATTCAATGGCTTTTCATATATTAGTGATGGACAGTTGTATCCCTCCAACTTTGTTCTTCTTTCTTAGGATTGCTGCAGCTATTCAGGGTCTTTTTTTTTTAATATATTTTATTGATTTTTTACAGAGAGGAAGGAAGAGGGATAGATAGTCAGAAACATCGATGAGAGAGAAACATCGATCAGTTGCCTCTTGCACACCTCCTACTGGGGATGTGCCCGCAACCAAGTTACATGCCCTTGACCGGAATCGAACCTGGGACCTTTCAGTCCGCAGGCTGACGCTCTATCCACTGAGCCAAATCGGTTTTGGCAAGGGTCTTTTTTTTTTTATCCCAGATGAATTTTTGGAGAGTTTGTTTGATGTATGCCATTGTTATTTTAATGGGATTGAATTGAATCTGTAGATTACTTTGAGTAGTATGGACAATTTAATGATGTTGACTCTACCAATTCATGAAAATGGTATGTTCTTCCATTTGTTTATGTCTTCCTTTACCTCTTTTTTCAGTGTCCTGTAGTTTCCAAGTACAGGTCTTTTACTTCCTTAGTTAAATTTATTCCTAGGTATCTTAATTTTTTTTTGGTGCAATTGTAAATGGGATTGATTTTTTCATTTCTCTTTCTGTGAGTTCATTATTGATATATAAAAAGGCCATAGATTTCTGGGTGTTAATTTTTTATCCTGCTACATTGTCAAATTCATTTATTAGGTCTAGTAGTTTTTTGAAGGAGTCTTTGGGGTTTTCTATGAATAGTATCATGTCATCTATGAATAAGGACACTTTTACTTTTTTTTTTAAAATAAATCTTTATTCAGATTATTACAATTATTTCTCCTTTTTCCCCCCATAGCTCCCCTCCACCCATTTCCCACCCCACCTTCTGCCCTTACCTCCCCCCCACTGTCCTCATCCATAGGTGTATGATTTTTGTCCATTCTCTTCATGAACCCCCCATACCCCTTTCCCCCTGAGAATTATCAGTCCACTCCCTTTCTATGCCCCTGATTCTATTATATTCACCAGATTATTCTGTTCCTCAGGTTTTTAATTCACTTGATTTTTAGGTTCGCTTGTTGATAGATATGTATTTGTTGTTCATAATTTTTATCTTTACTTTTTTCTTCTTCCTCTTCTTTAAGAATACCTTTCAGCATTTCATATAATACTGGTTTGGTGGTGATGAACTCCTTCAGCTTTTTCTTATCTGTGAAGCTCTTTATCTGCCCTTCAATTCTGAATGATAGCTTTGCTGGGTAGAGTAATCTTGGTTGTAGGTTCTTGCTATTCATCACATTGAAAATTTCTTGCCACTCCCGTCTGGCCTGCATAGTTTCTGTTGAGAAGTCAGCTGACAGTCGTATGGGTGCTCCCTTGTAGGTAATTAACTGTTTTTCTCTTGCTGCTTTTAATATTCTCTCTTTGTCTTTTGCTCTTGGCATTTTAATTATGATGTGTCTTGGTGTGGTCCTCTTTGGATTCCTTTTGTTTGGGGTTCTGTGGGCTTCCTGGACTTGTAAGTCTATTTCTTTCACCAGGTGGGGGAAGTTTTCGGTCATTATTTCTTCAAATAGGTTTTCAGTATCTTGCTCTCTCTCTTCTTCTGGCACCCCCATAATTCTGATGTTGGTACGCTTGAAGTTGTCCCAGAGTCTTCTTACATTATCTTCAACTTTTTGGATTTTTTTTTTTTTTTTGCTTTTTGCTTTTTTGGTTGAGTGTTTTTTGCTTCTTTGTATTTCATTTCTTTGACTTGATTCTTGTGTTCCTCTATTCTGTTTCTGGGTCTCTGTATAATATTTTTTATTTCAGTCAGTGTATGTTTAATTTCTAGTTGGTCCTTTTTCATATCTTCGAGGGTCTCGTTATATTTATCGGCCTTTTCTAGGATATTCTTAAAAAGTCTTATAACCGTGGTTTTGAATTCTATATCCAGTCGTTTGTTTTCCTCCATTTCTTTCGTTTGTGATCTGATTCTTTGACCCCGCATTTTCATTGATTCCCTGAGTTGGTAAGGTAGATATTTGTGCTAGGTTTCCAATATGGCCCAGTGGGTCTGCTTCCCCAGTTAACTTGAGGTGGACACTCTTGGTGCACCCCTTTGTGGACTGCGTGTACAGCCTTGTTGTAATTAAGTCTTTATTGTTGTTGGTATCACTGGGAAGAATTGACCTCCGGGCCAGTTGGCTGTAAGGATCAGCTGTGTCTATGCTGGGAGAAGTTCGGTGCTGGAGACAGCCTTATAAGATTAGACTTGCCAAATTGCAATAGCCTCTGTGCTCAGCTTGGATGGGGTGGAGTCTCAGACTTGGCTTCCTGTCAGCCTTGCCCTTGCGCGCATGTGCGCTTTCAGTCCTCCGCCTTCACCAGCTCGAGTCTCTGCCTGAGAGTCCAGACTCCCCCCACAAGAGCGTGGGTCCCCAGGGGCTCGCCTGGAACTGGGGTTCACTGCAGTCAGAACTGGGGCTCAGTGCAGTCAGGATCCTCTGACTCCCTTCCACTAGGGAAAGCCTGTGGCAACCTCCGCAGCCTTTGTGCGCACTGGCCCGCGTGCGCCTTCAGACTTCTGCCTTTCCCAGCTCGAGTCTCCGCCCGAGAGTCCAGACTCCCCCCGTAAGAGCGTGGGTCCCCAGGGGTTCGCCCGGAACTGGGGTTCAGTGCAGTCAGAACTGGGGTTCAGTGCGGTCAGAGGCTTCCTTCCCCCTTCTGCCAGAGAAAGTCAGCCAGGCTCTCAGCCGCCCTTCCTCTCTGCGCGCACAAAGCCCCTTTGCCGTACCTCCAATTCTCTGTGAGCTTTTCTCTTTCCTTCTAGTTGTAGAATTTTCACTCAGCCAGCTTTCCTGTGGTTCTGGATGGTGTCCGTTCTGTCTTTTAGTTGTAGTTTTGAAATTGTTGTGCGAGGCATCAGTTTAGGTGTTTACCTATGCGGCCATCTTGGTTTCTCACTTTTACTTCTTCTTTTCCAATTTGGATGCCTTTTATTTCTTCTTCTTGTCTGATCACTATGGCTAGCACTTCCAGTACAATATCAAACAGGAGTGGTGAAAGTGGGCATCCCTGTCTTGTTCCTTTTCTCAGGGAAGTGAGTTTAGTTTTCGCCTATTGAGTATGATGTTCGCTGTAGGTTTGTCATATATGGCTTTTATTATGTTGAGGTATGATCCCTCTATTCCCACTTTGCTGAGAGTTTTTATCAAGAACGGGTGTTGGATTTTCTCAAATACTTTTTCTGCAAAAATTGATATGGTTATGTGCTTTTTGTCTCAATTTGTTTATGTGATGTATAACATTTATTGATTTGCGGATATTGTACCATCCTTGCATCCCCAGAATAAATCCCACTTGATCATGGTGTATGATCTTTCTAATGTAATGCTGAATCAAATTTGCTAGAATTTTGTTGAGGATTTTAGCATCTATGTTCATTAAGGATATTAATCTGTAGTTCTCTTTTTTTGTGGTGTCTTTATCTGATTTTGGAATTAAGGTAACACTGGCTTCACAGAAAGAGCTTGGAAGTGTTGCTTCCTCTTGAATTTTTTGGAATAGTCTGAGAAGGATAGGTTTTAGTTCTTCTTTGAATACCTGGTAGAACTCCCCTGTAAAGCTGTCTGAACCAGGGCTTTTGTTTGCTGGAAGATTTTTTATCACTGCTTCAATTCCTGTGGTAGTTATCGGCTAATTCAGGCTTTTTGATTCTTCCTGATTGAGTTTTGGAAGCTTGTATTTTTCTAAGAATATTTCCATTTCATCTAGGTTGTTCATTTTGTTGGAATAGAGTTGCTCATGGTATTTTTTCATAATCATTTGTATTTCTGTGGGATCAGTTGTTACTTCACCTCTTTCATTTCTTATTTTGTTTATTTGTGTCCTCTTTCTTTGCTTCTTGGTGAGTCTGGCTAGAAGTTCAACAATCTTGTTTTCCCTTTCAGAGAACCAGCTCTTGGTTTTGTTGATCTTTTGTATTGTTTTTTTGTTGTTGTTGTTGTTTTTTTTTTTTTTTTGGTCTCTATGTCATTTACTTCTGCTCTGATCTTTATTATTTCTTTCCTTCTGCTTATGCTGGGCTTTTCTTGTTTCTCTCTTTCTTTCAGACTCTTTGAGTTGTAGGGTAAGATAGTTTATTACAATGTTTTCATGTTTTTTGAGGTAGGCCTGTAGAGCTATGAACTTCCCTCTCAAGACTGTGTTCAGTGTGTCCCATTGATTTTGGATTGTTGTGTTTTAATTGTCATTTGTTGCCAGGATGCTTTCTATTTCTTCTTTGATAACCCAATCATTGTTTAATAGCATGCTATATAGCCTCCAGGTGTTTGATTTATTTTATTTTTTTATTGTAGTTGATTTCTAATTTTATGCCATTGTGATCTTAGAGGGTGCTTGATATGATTTTTATCTTCTTGAATTTGAAGAGACTTTGCCTGTGTCCCAATATGTGGTCTATCTTTGAAAATGACCCATGTGCACTTGAGAAGAATGTATATTCTGTGGCTTTGAGGTGAAATGTTCTGAAGATGTCAATTAATTCCATCTGATCTAGTTAGTCATTTATGATTGATGTTTCTTTGCTGATTTTTGTTTAGAGGATTTATCCAGTGGTGCTAGTGGAGTATTAAAGTCCCCTACTATGACTGTATTGCTGTCTATCTCTCCCTTGATATCCCCCAGATGTTTTTTTTTTTATGTATTTGGGTGTTCCTGTATTGGGTGCATATATGTTTACCAGAGTGATATCTTCTTGTTGAATTGCTCCCTTTAGTATTATGAAGTGGCCTTCCTTATCTATTGTTGTGGCCTTAACTTTGAGGTCTAATTTGTCAGATATAAGTATTGCTACTCCAGTTTTTTTTTTTTTCATTTCCATTTGCCTGAAAAGCCTTTATCCATCTCTTCACCATCAGTCTGTGTGAGTCTTTTGTTCAGAGGTGGGTCTCCTGTAGAGAGCTGATATAGGGTTCATGTTTTCTTATCCACTCAGCTACCCTATGTCTTTTGATTAGGGCATTTATTCTATTTACATTTAAATTATTATTGATAGGTACTTGTTTTCACCATTTGTATTCTTTATACCTGTGTTCTTTCTTTCCTTCCTATTTCTTCTTTTTACAGCAGTTCCTTTTGCAATTCTTTCATTGCTAGCTTGGTGGTAATAAACTCCCTAAGTCCTTTTTTTGTCTATGAAGCTCCTGATTTCACCCTCTACTTTGATAGCCTTGCTGGGTACAGTATTCTTGGATTCAGTCCCTTGCTTTGCATTACTTTGTATATTTCATTCCATTCCTTTCCAGCATGGTGTGTTTCTGTTGAGAAATCAGTTGATATTCTAATGGGAGATACCTTGTAGGTAAATTTCTGTCTCTCTCTGGTAGCCTTTAAGATTCTTATTTTGTCATTAGTGTTTGCCAATTTATTTATAATGTGTCTTGGTGTCGGTCTTTTGTGTTTCATCTTATTTGGGACTCTGTGAGCTTCTTGAACTTCTGTGAGTTTTTTCTTAATCCCAATACCAGGGAAGTTTTCTGTCATTATTTCTTCAAACAGGTTTCTATTCCTTGCTCAGTTTCCTCTCCTTCTGTTTCCCCTATTATGCGAATGTTGTTTCATTTTCTGTTGTCCCAAATTTCTCTTAGGCTCTCCTTCTGTTTCTTAAGTGTTTTTTTTTTTTTTTTCCAGTTGCTGCTCTGGAGTATTTTTTTTTCTACCTTGTCTTCCAACTCACTGATGAAGTCCTCTGCTTCTTCAAGTCTACTGTCAATGCTGTCTATTGTGCTCTTTATTGAAGTGCTGTTATTTTTCATTTCTTCTTGGTTCTTCTTCATTTCATCTTGGTTCTTACACATATTGTTGAATTTGTCTTCCATCCTTTTCAGCATCCTTATGACCACTGCTCCAAATTCTTTCCCTGGCATATTGCTTGATTTCATTTAATTTACTTCCTTTTCAGGTTATTCCTCCTTTTCTTTCGTATGAGGGTATTTCTTTGTCTCCCCATGTTTGCTCCTCTCAAAGTGTTTGGTTATGCAGCTCTCTCTCTCCTGCATTGACTTAAAGGCACAAAATACAACACAGCAAGACACAACACACAGGGCACCAACTACAAAAGTATTCCTGATACTAATAACCCCAAATAAAGTTGACAACCAAAGAAGAGAGAATTAGGGGAGAGAAAAGAGTGCAAAAATGATATTGAGAATAGGAAATAATGTAAAAAAGAAAAGAAAGAGAAGAAAAAGGGATAAATTTACGTACATGGGGAGAAAACTCCACAAAGCAACAGCTAATCCAAAAATTGCAAACAACAAACAAAAATTAATCCAAGAAATGTAAACAACTAACACCCAAACAGAAAACACTCAGCTGAATCTGAGGAAGCAGAGCTTATTTCCAGAAGGTAATGTCAAGGAATTGAATGAATGGGGCAATGTCTACAATTCAGTATAGAGGAGGTAGAAAGAGAATGAGAATATAAGAAAAAAAGTAAAAAACAAAATACAAAAAAAGAAAAAATATATATATATTAAATATATATATATATATGAAAAAATATATATTTTTATATAAATTTTCCCCTTTCTTTAATCTCTCTATTGATGTATTCATATATTATTGGAAAAGGAGAATAAAGAGTTAGATAGGCCTTATTTGGTGATTGGAGTTAATTAAGCTATTAGTAGAAGAAGAGAACAAGTGAGGAGAGGAAAAACAGTAGCAAAAAAAGGAAAAAAAATGAAAAACAAACAAACTAACAAACAAACAACAACAAGACAGTAAGAAAGAAAAAAGGAAAATAAAAAAATATTTGGCTAGTAAAGAAAGAGAAGAAAGAAGTGTGCATGAACTTGGAGCAGGGGAGATGAAATTAGATATATGAGTAAGATCAATTTTTAACAGGGAGTAAAAATAAAGGATAGATAAAAACTAAAGCAGGAACAGGGTAAGAGAAACAGGACAAAAAAATGGGGAAAGTGAGGAAGACAATGTTGACATAAAGAAAAAATTGAGATAGAGTAAAATAATGCTAAAGGAAAAATAAAAATAGAATGTAGAACACTAATCCAAACATAAAATAAAATAAAACTTTAAAAGGGTAAAATAATAGTAGTAATAATAATTAAAAATAAAAATCTTACCTAATAATAAACAAACATGTAAATTTATCATACCTCCGCTACACCACCAGGCAATCAGGAGTGATATGCAAATTAACCCAACAAAGATGGAAGTTAATTTGCAAACACAAGCGAAATAGTGACAGGGGTGGGACGCTTGTGTCATGGCCATGGCGACAATGCAGGCTTTCTTCCCCACCCCTGGTCTCTCAGGGCCTCTGGGCAGCGTGGGAAGGTGGGGCCAGAGTGGAAAGAGGTGGCTCTGGGGCCTGAGTGGAAAGGGGCTGGGCCAGAGTGGGAAGGCTGTGCCAGAAGCCAGGGAAAGGAAAGCCCATTCTAGCACGAATCTTCATGCATCGGGCTTATACTATCATAATAAAAAAGATAAATCAAGTGAGAAAAATAATTTAGTTTCTTAAGTAAATGATAAAAAATTTAAAAAGTGAAATAGTGAAGGTTGTTCACTTCTTCTACTATTCTGTCTGGCACATCTGTTTCTTTTCAGGTAGTCAGCAGTGTTGAAGTTCCCTGTTATTCACCACTCCTTTGTGTCATAAGCCACAACCTTGCTTTCAAGCAGGCTGGATCTCTCTGCTCACTTTGATTTTCTGCCTGCCTTCAGTTGTATTTACAAAAGAGTCAATTTCTGACACAACCCCTAGGTGGTGGTGTTTTTGTATTAATTTCCAGGACTAAATGACCCCTCTACCCAGTGTTTAGATTCTTCTTTCCCTGCTGCACTTAATACTGGGTTGGAGGGACGGACTGACCCAGAGCTGGTTTCCTGCTCGTCTCTCCTTATTCTGATCTCCAGTTTCCACAAAATCCACTTTCCCCTGCAGTCTCAGTGAGTGTTTTTAATTGGAAGATCCTATGTCCTGGACTTAGCAAGCAAAAGCAAGGAGGTAAAAATACAAAACAAAACAAAAAAGACAAAAGAACAGCACCAACTCACATGTTTTTCCCCTGGCACTGCACAGCCAGTATAGAACTTCAAGCTGCCTTTCTGAGCACAGTTTCCCAAGGCTGTGGGCTTATATCTAGAGTCTTCTTCTGCCAGTAGCCCGTTGAACCCCCTTCCACATTCAAGGGCTACACTGACCTCAAGGGCCATGGATTTGGTGGAGCACAGTCTCCCTCTGACTCTATACTCCCCACTGTGTGCATTTCTCCCTACAGCCTGGATCCTATATCTCACCTCTCTCTAGGCAATCTCTGACCTTTCTGTCCATGGATTGCCTCACCAGCTGTGTTTAATTCACCAATTCCAGGTGGATGTTGTTTGATTCAGCTGGTCCTTCTATCTGCTCTGTGAGAAGGTGCAGGGCACGTCCACGTATTCAGTGCTGCTTTGTCTCCCCTGGGCAAACTTTTTAGGTGCCCGCTGCCAAGATGGCTGGAGTCTAAGTGGTCGTGAGTTCACAGCTGAGGCAGCTGGTCCCTGGGCAACGTGGTTGTAGGGTCCCGGGAGGTATCTGAGGTCTCCCCAGTTGAAGGTAAGGCTGGGCTTCTGATCACAGCTGCTTTCCCCTTCAAGATGGCATGGTCTCTGAAGCAGAGCTGGCTGCTCTGGGAGAGATTTCAGCAGTAGTAGAGGCTGCCTGGCCAGGGGAGCCTGGTCCTCCAGTCTGAAACAGTCCTGTGGAATATAGCTGTCCCTCACTCAGAAATACAGACACTCCCTGCACGTCCATGCACTCTCCTTTCGCTCTCTCACTCACACACTATCTTGCAGCCTGCTGTCCCATCAGCAGCCATCTTGGATTCTCTATTGAATTCTTTAACAAAAGCTTTGTTAGTGCAGAATTGAAGTTGATAGGAAGGATTGATGAATAAGTGGGAGGTAAGAAAAGAACAAGAATAGGCAACCCTTTCTTGTATATATTTTTTATTATTTTGTTAGTTTTTATTTTAATTATTCAAGTGATATATGAGTATATATATTTTTTCTTAACAAATACAGCTATTTCCTTCTTGTTAATTTATTTTTAGGGTACAATATATTTTCTAGGAATTATTTATTCTTCAGAGAGAGTTTATAAGTGATGAGCATTCAGATTCCTTTAGTGTTTAATTTGTCCTTACACTTCGATGATTTTTTTGGCTGGTGTATTTGTTTAATAAAGTACAACTAATTTTAGAGTAAATCTGATTATTTTCCTTTTACATATGTGGACCTTTACATGTAGACACACTCTTCATGTATAAACACCCAAGAAAGCTTTTATATTGCCTCCCATTCTCTCAAGGTGAAAGGAGAAGAAAGGTGAGAATCACTAGCTAGAGAAGGCAGGAAAGTTCAGTAATCACTCCAGGTAGGCTGCAGAATAAGCTGACAGTGGGGAAGAGTCATAAACTGTCAGGTGGAAAAAAATTTTCCAACAACAGCATCGTAGTCTGGGTTGGTACAATGTTGATTCAGGCCATTTCAGAGAGCAAGGCTTCAGGCCCTCCTTCTTAAAGGTTCAGCTGAGATCCCTTTTCATTTTGTTGGTGGTCACTTTTGCTGTGAAGAAACTTTTTATTTTGATGTAGTCCCATTTGTTCATATTTTCCTTTGTTTCTCATGCCCTAGGCGATATATCAGTGAATATTCTGCTATGTGAGATGTCTGAAATTTTTCTTCCTATGGTTTCTCCTAGGATTTTTATGGTGACCAGTAGATGTGTGAATAAAAAAGCCATGGCACTTTTACACACTGGAATACTATGCAGCTGTAAAAAAGAAGGATTTCTTACCCTTCAAGACAGTATGGAGGGACATGGAGAGTATTATGCTAAGCAAAATAAGCCAGTCAGAGAAAGACAAATTATTTCATAATCTTACTTATGTGTGTAAACTAATGAACAAAATAAACTGATGAACAAAACAGATCCAGAGACATAGAAGCATGGAACAGACTGATAAATCTCAGAGGGAAGTTGGTAGGGGGAGATTAACCAAAGAATTTATATGCATATATGCACAGCCCAGGCATAGACAATTGTGTGGTGAAGGCCTGGGGGGTGGGAGTTGGGTAGAGGCAGCCAACGGGAGAAAAAAGAGGGAGGGCATCTATAATACTTTCAATAATAAAGATAACTTAAAATATATGCATAAAAAAGTCCAGCTGGGTGTAATCCTCATGCCTACTACAAGCAGTGAAATACAACATTCCAATAAAAAATGAGTAAAGGCTATGTGAAAATACAGAAAACTAATTTAAATGGCCCTTAAACTTATGGAAATGTGCTCAACCATCACAGCAAGAGAAATGCCAAAATTACACTATTAGCACAAAATCTTCCTTAGATAGGCAAAAAAATCCCAACGTTTTACAACATACTCTATTAGCAAATCCATGGGAGGAAATTCTCATACAGTGCTAGTGAGAATGAAATGACAATCTTTAAGGGGAATACTTAGGCAATGCTTGTCAAAATTCTAAATGCATGTATAAGTAAACACTGGAAGGTGATATTAAAAACTAACAAAAGGTTTTACCACCTATGCGGTGGTTGGGGATTGTGGAAATTTGTAGATAGGAATGTGGAGAAAAAGTGCTTGTGGGGCACATACATGCATAACTATGGGCATACAATAGTACAGTGAAGGCCTGAGGAGGGAGCAGGAGCCAGGTGGAAGAGGACAATTAGGGGATAAAGAGGGACATCTGTAATAATTTTAATAAGAAAGATACATTTTTTAAATAGTGGTGTGGCAAAGCAGAAGTCATACAGCCTATTTAAACTGAGGTTGATTTGAGATTGGGCTATACATATACATTCAGGATTTCGAACAGCCTGACCAAAAATAAATTGTCAAAACTTTAAAATAAACCATAAACACTAATCACAAATTTAAAACAACATTATTATCTATTAAAACTGCTGTATTACAGTGAAACTAATCTACCATCTTTATAACAATGGCTACAGTATTGAATTAATGTATGGAACAATTTGACCAAAAAAACCATTTCATTCAAAATGTTTTTTGTGCCCTAGGTGGTTTGACTCAGTGAATAGAGCATCAGCCTATGGACTGAAGAATCCTGGGTTTGATTCTGGTCAAGGGCACATGCCGGGGTTGCAGGCTCAATCCTGAGTAGGGGGCATGCAGGAAGCAGCTGATCAATGATTCTCTCTCATCACTGATGCTTCTATCTTTCCTCTCCTTTCTTCTCTGAAATCAATAAAACAATATTTTTAAAATGTGTTTTGTTTTTTGTTTTGAAGGAATTATTCCCCAAGATGGAAACTGTTGCAAGGATTCATTATCAAGACAAGAAGGTAGTGGAAAGAAGAAAGAATCTCAAAAAGTTATAGTAAAAGAACAGTTATGGAGAATCCACCATTAACTTTATTTATAACTGGCCATTTGTAAATAAAGTGTATATATTTTTAATAATTTTAACATCTGTCACTAATATGAATAGAATGATATTTATCCATATCTACAACCTCTAAACATTACTCTGATCTTATTTTACAGGTAGCTCAAATAAGAGGTTAATGCTGGGTATACTGTGGACATTAGAACAAAATATTTAATTTTGTATGACTGCCACATTTTCTTTTGCAGAGAAATTAAGATTCAAGTGTGCTGTAGACAGGATAATGATTGGGGCTTGGATCTATAAGCCTGTACTTTCCCATTGAAGTGAAGTGGCAAGTTTTGATGTAAATGCAGTTTCTTTTTTATTGAAAATCATTGTATCCTTTTTATTCAGATAAAAAATCCTTGCAAAACACCTCAGTATATATTTTTTATCTCAAATGGGTGCTGGTTCTTGAAACATCTGGAAAATTATTTTGTGTAACCATTACTGTATTATCAAAATGTTGCATTGGAGTTGCTTTAGTCATGTCAGTCTTATTAGTGGAAGTAAATGATTTCATTACACAGCTAGAAGATTAAAGTGAGTAGGCATTATAATTTTAAATTATAGGATATATCTGGTTTGTATCAATTTGAGTCGATTACTTTAATTGGAGAGAACTGGTATGCTGTTCTCTTTGAAGTTTTCAACTGCCTTTCATTAATGATTAGTTTGAGGATGAGATGATGCACCAGTGTTTTAGTGAAAACTACTTTGCTTTCTGTTTAACCTGGAAGTTTCTTTTTACTTTTTTGGTTTCATAGAGTTTTCATACTTCTTGTTGGTTAAGCCATTTTTTTTTACTTAGCACTTTGAAGACATGATTTGCTCTATCAAAATAGTCAGTAAATTAAATTGACACAGTAGGTGCTCAATATGTTTATTGAATTCAATTGATTTATCACAAATAATTATTTCCAGATCAAGTAGAAGAAACTCTAAACATGGATTATTTTTGTTTGGTTAATAGACTCACCAGACTATTAGCACAAAGATAAGTTTTACCTCATCCACTTTTGTGAGTCACATGGCCACAAACTCAGTGCAATAACTATTTAAAGAAAAGAGCTAATAAAGAATACTAAAATGACTCTGGTAAAAACGCAGGCTAGTGAATATAAACAAAACAATTACAATATAAAACACAAAACACGAAAAAAAGGGTAAGTTATTTATCTAGAGTGGGAAGTAAGAAGGTGGCAGAATTCAGAACAGAATAAAATATTGAAATTATGTTCTGGAGCAAGAATTCCAGTACAATGATTGAAAAAGAATTTCTACTAACATTTTAGAAGACCTAGTCTCTTGGTGTGTTGTGTGTGTGTGTATTTGTGCATGTCTTGTGAAAATAACTAAAATTGTATATACTTGGTTTAAAAGGTGGTGTGTATTGATATATGTATAGATTGTAAAATGATTACCACAATCAAAGTAATAAACATATCCTTCACCTCCTGTAATTACAGTTTGTGTGTGTGTATATGTGTGTCTGTGAATGATGAGAAAAATTAAGATGAAATCTCTTGGCAAATTTCAAGGATACAATTCAGTATTATTGACTACTAGAGGCCTGGTGCATGAAATTTGTGCATGGGTGGGATCCCTAGGCCTGGCCTGCGATCAGGGCCAATGGGGGCCATGCCGATTGGGGCCAGGCCAATCGGGGTCTGCCAGCCAGGGGGAGGGACGGAGTGTGGAAGGTTGGCTGCTGGCCCCAAGGAGGGAGCTGGCCCTTGGCCTCACTGGAAAAGGGGCCACGTCTGCTGCCACCATCCCCAGTTCCTTGTCCTAGCCTAAGGCCCAAAGACCCCAGTGGGGTCGAGAGAGGGGGTGACGGTCGCCAAGCTGGGCACAGAAAGAATGGACACCAGATGTGGACGTCCACCGTAGGTGCCCTGCCAAGGTGCGGTTCCCTGCCTCCCCCCTCCTTCCCTCGCCACTGCACTGCCACCAGGGCCTGCTGGCCAGGGGCAGAGCTGAGGGGAGGGACCATGGGAGGTTTGATGGCCAGGGGGAGGAACCATGGGAGGTTGGCCGCTGGCTCCCAACGAGGGATCTGGCCCTTGGCCCCCCTAGGAAAGGGGCCACATCTGCCATCACCCACTCCAAGTTCCCCATCACAGGGAGGGCCCAGCCCCGACTGGGCGATTAGGGTGTCTGGGGGGAGGGACCGAGGGAAGTTGGCCAGCCAGGAGAGGTTGGCTGTGGGAGTGCACTGAACACCAGGGAACAGCTCACTCATTGAGCATCTGCCCCCTGGTGGTCAATGCACATCATAGCAACCAGTTGTTCTGGTCGTTTGCTCCTAATGGTCGCTTAGGCTTTTATATATATATAGACTGGGGGCCCAGTGCATGAATTCGTGCACCTTGAAAGGAACTGTGGGCCGCAAAACTGAGGTAGGCACAGGGGCAGGTTTCAGCCCATCCTCCGTGCCCCTACCCAGCCCCTCCTGCAGAAGCCCCCAGTCCCTAGTCTGCTGGCAGCCCTGCTACCACCACTGCCACTCCCACATGCTGAAAGTGCCAGCCCCTCTCACACCCGCTGATGGTGCGCAGAGATTGGGCCTGGCGCCAGCAGCAGGTACAAGTAGGGTTGGCACCATCAGTGGGTGCGAGCAGTAGCTGCTGCCCAAATTGCCCCTCAGGAGCAGGGGGAGGTGGATAAGCCCTCAGGGGCTATCAGGGCCATCAGCCGCTCTTCGCACCCACTGATGGTGCTGAGTGATCGGGACCTGTGCTGGGCACTGGCAGCAAGTGTGAGTGGTGGCTCCGGCGCAGGCTGTGGGTGCAAGTGGGGCTGGCGTTGGCAGTAGGTGCAAGCACTGGGCGGGACTGTGGCAGGGTGAAGCAAAGAATTTTCAATAACCACCAGAGGCTCGCCCCGATGACAGCGACCAGCACTCTTCCTTGGTCTGGCACCCCCACTCACCTGCTCCACTATCCCACTGCAGCCAGCACCTGCCATGTTCCGCACATGCCCCCTGGTGGTCAGCACACATCATATGTACCAGTAGTTCGGTTGTTCCGCCGTTTGGTCTATTTGCATCTTAGCCTTTTATTATATAGGATAGTTACCAAACTGTACATTAGATTTACAGAATTTACTCAACCCACACAACAAGACCCTTTTCAATTTTGACCAAAATGTCTCCATTTCTCTACCTCACAAACCCTTGACAACCACCATTCTATTCTCCACTTTTATAAGTTAGAATTATTTAAATACCACATATAAGTGATATGCTGTGTTTGTTCTTCATGTTAGGCTTATTTCACTTACATAATATTTTTTAGAGTCCTCCATGTTAAAAATAGAAGGATTCCCTTAATTTTAAGGCTAAGATTATGACATGGTAAAGATAACGTGTTTTTTTTCTTTATTCATCCATAAGTGGGCATTTAGGTTGTCTCAATATCTGGGATATTGTGAATAATGCTGCAATAAACATGGGGGAGAGTAGAGCTCTTTTTTTATTGTTTAAAGTATTACAAATAGTAGTACATATGTCTCCTTTTTTTCCCCAATTGGCATTCCCCCAACCTCCCCTACCCCCTGGCACATGCTCTCACCCCCCTCCCAGTGTCTTGCGTCCATTGGTTATGCTTATATGCATGCATACAAGTCCTTCAGCTATCTCTTTAAGATAGTGAAATTATTTACCTTGGATATATTCTCAATAACGTGACTTGTAAATCACATGACAGTTTTATTTTTAATATTTTAAGGAATCTCTATCTTGTTTTCTATAATGTTTATACCAATTTACATGCCCATCAATATTGTACAAGGATTTCCTTTACTCCATATGTTTGCAAATATTTGGTATATTTTGACTTTTTTATAATAGCTACTAGAGGCCTGGTGCACGAAATTCATGCACAGTGGGGGTGTCCCTCAGCCCAGCCTTCACCCTTTCCAATCTGGGACCCCTTGAGGGATATCTGACTGCCCGTTTAGGCCCGATCCCGGTCAGACATCCCTCTCACAATCCAGGACTGCTGGCTCCCAACCGCTCACCTGCCTGGCTGCCTGATTGCCCCTAACCACTTCTGCCTGCCAGACTAATCACCCCCTAATCACTCCCCTGCCAACCTAATAGACGCCTAACTGCTCCCCTGCTCGACCAATTGCCCCTAACTGCCTCCCTGGCTGCCCTGATCACCCCTAACTACCCTCACTTGCCAGCCTGGTCTCCCCCAACAGCCCTCCCCTGCTGGCCCGGTAACCCTAACTGCCCTCCCTTGACAGCCTGGTCACCCCTAACTTCTCTCCCCTGCAGGCCTGATTCCCCCCAACTGCCCTCCCCTGCAGACCCAGTCCCCCCCCCCAACTGCCCTCCCCTGTCAGCCCGGTCCTCCCCAACTGCCCTCCCCTGCTAGTCCAGTCTTCCCCACCTACCCTCCCCTGCCAGTCTGGTTGCCTCTAACTGCTTTTCCCTGCTGGCCTGGTCCCCCCCAACTACCCTCCCCTACAGGCCTGGATCCTGCCCAACTGTCCTCCCTTGCAGGCCTGGTCCCTCCAAACTGCCCTCCCCTGCTGGCCTGGTCACCCCCAACTGCCTTTCTCTGCTGACCTGGTCACCCCTAACTGCCCTCCCCTGCTGGTCTCATCTCCCACAACTGCCCTCCTCTGCGGGCCATCTTGTGGCAGCCATCTTGTGTACACATGGGGGCAGCCATCTTTGACCACATGGGGGTGGCCATTTTGTGTGTTGGAGTGACAGTCAATTTGCATATTACTCTTTCATTAGATAGGATTCTATCATTGTGCATTTGACTTGTGTTTTCCCAATGATTAGTAATATTCAGCATATACTTAGATTTGAAAGGGGAAGTTTTCAGGTGTTTCATTGATTATGATGTTAGCTGTGGACTTTTCATATATGACATTTACTGTGCTGATGTAAGGTTTTTCTGTATCTACTGGAGGCCCAGTGCACAAATTCGTGCATGGGTGAGGTTCGGCCCACCCGGCCCCAATCAGGGCAGATTGGGGCTGGGCCTGTCGGGAGGAGGAGATGGTGGGAGATTGGCCGGCTGGACACCTGGATCAGGGCCTGATCAGGGCCCTTGATCAGGGCCAGTCAGGCTGGGGGAAGGGACTGCAGTTGATTGGCCAGCAGGCCCTGGCCTCGATTGGGGTTTGGGGGGCCGATTGGGGGTGGGGCCGACCATGAGGAGGGGCTATGGGTGGTGGGCTGGCTGGCCCCACCACATAATGGAGTGGGTGGAGGGTGTCGATCTGGGGCCAGTGGCCTGGGGGAGGGGCCATGAGTGGTTGGCCAGCTAGCCCTGCCCCTGATTGGGGTGGAGGCGCCAATCTGGGGTGGGGCTGGGTGGGGGGAGGGGCTTCAGGAGATTGGCCAGCCAGCCCAACCCCCTATTGGGCTGGTGGGGGAGATCAGGAATTAGGCCAGATGGAGGGAGGGGATGTGGACTGATCAGGATGGTGGGGGCCCATTGGGGGCATGGCTGGCCAAGGGGAGGGACTGTAGGAGGTTGGATGGCTAGCGCCACCCCCTATTGAGATGGGGTGGTGATCAGGGGTGGGACTGGCCAGGGGGAAGGGCTTTAGGAGGTTGGCTGGCCAGCCCTGCCCCCTATTGAGGTAAGGTGGTGATCAGGGGTGGGGCCAGTCAGGAGGTGGGCCTGCAGGCTCATTAGGGTTGTGGGGGCCCATGGGGCTGTGGCTGGATTGGGGGAGAGGCTGCAGGAGGTTGGCTGGCCAGCCCCACCCCCTATTGGGTTGGGGTGGGGTGTTTGATCAGGGGTGGGGCATCCAGGGGGAAGGGCTTCAGGAGGTTGGCTGACCAGCCCAGCTCCCTATTGGGGTGGGGGTGTGCGATCAGCGACAGGCTGGACAGCAGGAAGGGCTGCGGGCCTATTGTGGTGGGGTGGGCTGATGGGGGCATGGCTGGCAGGGGGGGGGCTGGGAGGGGACATTTGGCTGGCAGACCTGGCTCTTGATCAGGGTGGGAGAGTCCAATCAGGAGCAGACTGGCAGGGTGAAGGGGCCACAAGGTTGGCCGTCGTCCCCACCCCCTAATCGAGCAAGTTCGCTGGCCACAGTGGGCATCATAGCGACTGGTTGTTAGGTTGTTATGGCTGAGAGGTGCTCCATGCACCTCCTGGTGACCAGTCATTTGGTCATTTTGGTCGTGACACCTCTTGGCATTTTATTATTATGATTTTTGGAGAGTTTTAATCAAAATTATATATTGAACTTTTTGGTAGATGTTTTTTCTGCACCAACTGAAATGACCATATGAATTTTTCCTTTTGTTTGATAATATGTTATGACCTATTCATTAATTTGCATATGTTGAAAAATCCCTGGAATAAATTTCAATTGGTAAAGTTGTATAATTCTTATAATGTGTTGTTGAATTTCATTTGCTATTATTTTATTTATTTTTGCACCTAAGTTCATAAGGAATATTAGCTTATAGTTATTTTTTCTTGTGATGTCTTTGTCTGCCTGTGGTATCAATATGTTTTTTGCCTCAGAAATGAGTTGGAAATTGTTACTGCTTCTATTTTCTAGAACAGTTTAAGGAGAATTTGTATGGGAATCCTAATCAAAGTACACCAGATGTCTAAGGCCAAGTTGAGTGTGGGTGCCCTGTCCAGAGTACTCCAGATGTTCAAGGCCTATCTGTGTTTGCTACTATATTAACAAGGGTTGCTTTGTGTGGCTACTGTGTGAAGCTACTTCGAAGAACTGCTTTGTCTGATGGCTCCTTTTTGGCAATGGTTACTTGGTCTGCAATAAAGACTCTCTTAAATGCCTATGACTTCTAATGTCTTCTCCATCTAATACCCAACATCCATAAAGGTCCAATTCCTGGCAGGGGAATTAAGACCCAACAGTTGGTGAAGTCGAGCAGGATCAAGGAGTAATTATTCCAACAATGGGCACAGTGAGCAGGGTTTAGGACTTGTGAACCTGACACTTGGTGTCACAAACAGGATTTAGGGGTAACTACTCCATCTGCCCTGCCAGAGGTCATACCAGTATTTCCTCCAACCAGGTTGTTGTATCTGGTAGCAGTGATGCAGGTGGCAGTGGAGAAGACTCTGTAGTCCCTGCTGGACTGGATCCCTGAGGAGCTGTGGGGAGCAGTGTGGCTTGGGAGAAACTGAGGTTCAGGGAGCCGGGCAGAGGCAAAAGTAGAGCCAAGCTTTGCAGCAGCAGCCGCTATCTGGGCAAAGCAGCAATTGTGCAGCTGTCTCAGAAGCCTTCACAGGTGAAAGACGGTAGGAGGGCCGGGCGCCAGAGCCATCGTGCAGCCCCTCTGGCAGCATTCAGCTGGCTGGCTACAGTGATTAAAAGGGAGAGAATAGCTCAGAGGCCCAGTGATGTACTGCTGGAGGCAGTTACTAATAGAGCAGCGATTGCAGAGAGTGCAGAGAGAAGGCACTCCCCCTGGACCAGAGCACCTCCAGGACTGATTTCCTAGACTGGGGAATGGGCTCAGTTGGGGCGCCCAGAGGCTGTATGTTGCACTCGCTGATACGGACTGCAGTTTTGCTCTGTAGTGGCCCGGATAGTTGTGGGCCCAGTTATTCATGTAGACAAGTGTGGGGTTAAGCTGTCAGTCTAAGGCAGGCAACTCTTTCCCATACCAGAGGACATCTTAGGGAGATTGGATAGATGGTGTTGCAGCTGGAGAAGATTATGATCATCCACCACACACAGCCCCTACAGTTCTCCCGTATAGCCAGTGTAGAAGCCTAATGGCACCATGGCTTGTAGAGAACTGAGTAGAGTGACTCCCCTGCTACACTTCACATGCCAACTGTAGCAGATCACATAGATCACCTTGCACTGGCATTGGAGCAATGCCCTACATGATGGACTTGATTAGTGCCTTCTTCCAATGGACAGGACTCCAGAGAGTTAAGGACAGTTTGCTTTTGCATGGGAGGGTCAACGGTGGACTTTGGTCGCCTTCCCTCAGGGACATTTGCATAGTCCTACCATTTGTCATGGTTTGATGGCACAGGATTTGGCTGCCTGGGGCAGCCACAGTACCAATGTTCCATTGTGTTATTGATATTGTGCTAACCTCTGACTCCCTTGTGGTTTTGAACATAGCCACCAGCAGTTTATGACAGACCTATGTTGGTCTTTTGGGTTATTGGCAAATGTCCAGACCCCTCTTGGTGCCATTGTTACAGCTATGTGTCAGTTTCCTGGAAAAAGGTGATTTGGGGTTGAACCCCAGAAATAGAAAAGAATATCTAGCTACCAAGAAGGCAGGCGCCCAAGTGGGCAGAGAAGGGTACCCATCAGGTTTTGGTCCCAGTTATGGAAGGAAATTAAGAGCCGATACTCTCTTGTTGAGAGACAGTTGGCAGCCATGTGTACTGCCTTACAGGCCTGTGTGACCATGTCCATGTTGGGAGTGGCACAAACCCCAACTTTAGCACTGTGGGGGCCTATTTGTAACAGAGGGCAGTGGTGAATACTAGCTCTCTGTCACAGGGATTACAAATCTTTTTGAGTCCTGTGACATATAAAATCCTGTCAAGGGATAAAACTCCTATAGAGGAGGTACCTCCTAGTCCATTCCTAGAGGGTATGCCACCCCTCCTAGATACAATGTGGTATATGGACTAGTCAAGCAGGGGGGGAACCATGCTACATGGACAGCTGTGACTGTCCATTTAGACAGTGATGAACTATGTACTTTGATTCAGATGCTGGGCAAAGTAGCCCTTTTGCTAATAGAACAGCCAACTGGGATGTCTTTACAGGCTTAACTATGTGGTTTCCATGATGGAATGAGCAACAGTAGCTAGAAGACCATCACCCCATGGGGGGACATGAAATAAGAGTTCCACCTAGGGGTGGACACACCTATCCTTAAAGATTAGGCTAGATGAGTATATGTGAGGTATCCTCAGACACTGCATGTGCAGGTGAAAGCAACAGATGAACTATTGTGACCCAAGAACTTACCTTTGGTAGAGGGGAAGCAGGGAGTGTAAACCTGGCCATGGTCTGTTACAGGCGAAGGGCCATGAATGGCCCTCCTATCCTTTTGGGAAGCAGGTATGACTATCTACACTAATAAAAGAGAAACATGCAAAATGACCATACCTCTGCTATGCCCACCAGCCAAGCCCACCAGCCAATCAGGAGTGAGTATGCAAACTAACCCAACCAAGATGGCTGCGGTCATGGAGCAAGCAGGAGGCTTGTGTTTCACCAGAAATGGAGGAAGCCAAGCTTCCCGCCCTCTCTGGCCTGCCCTGGCCACCACTCAAGGCTCCAAAGTTTCAATTATAGAAGATAAATAAACCCCCAAAAAATGGTGGCAGCCACAGTGCTGGAGAGAGCAGGAGGCTTGAGTTGCCCCCGGCGATGGAGGAAGCCAAACTTCCTGCAGCCCTGGCCTGCCTGGCCTCCTCTCAAGGCTACAAAGTTTCAATTATAAAAGATAAATAAATCCCAGATACCAGGGCCTCCACTTGGGTCACTGGGAGGTGTGGCTGGCCTGCAAACCACCACAGGCCCCTCGCCCAGGCTGCCCCGTGCCCCAAGGGAACCCCCAGCCTGATCTGGGACACCCTTCAGGGCAAACCAGCTGGCCCCCACCTGTGCACCAGGCCTCTATCCTATCTAATAAAAGAGTAATATGCAAATTGACTGTCACCCCAACACACAAGATGGCTTCCCCCATTTGGTCAAAGATGGCTACCCCCATGTGGACACAAGATGGCCACCACAAGATGTCCAGCAGAGGAGGGCAGTTATGAGGTACCAGACCTGCAAGGGAGGGCAGTTGTGGGCGATCAAGCCTGCAGGGGAGCAGTTAGGCATCAATAAGGCTGGCAAGGGAGTGGTTAGGAGGTGATCAGGCTAGCAGGCAGAAGCAGTTAGGGGCAATCAGGAATGCAGGCAGGAGAACAGTTGGGAGCCAGCAGTCCTGGATTGTGAGAGGGCCTACCAGGATTAGGCCTAAATGGGCAGTCGGACATCCCACAAGGGTCCCATATTGGAGAAGGTGCAGGCTGGGCTGAGGGACACACACCCACCGTGCACAAATTTCATGCACTGGGCCTCTAGTAAGTTATAAATGCACCCCTTATTCCAGTCCTGGCAATGTAACCAGTGCCCTACAATAGAGAGTGAAGTACAATCCATACAAGCCCTGTCTCATGAACTCCTCCGAGACTGGAGGGATAGATTATCAGGGACATGGCATTGGTCATTCTTGAGTTTTACTATTAGGGCCGGAGTACTGGTCCTAACATACTACAGTTTGTATTGTTGTAGGCTCTATGTTAAATGAGCTGGCAAATAGGCTAGGGTACACCTAGAAGACCATCCAGTGTAATGGGTGGAATGTGAGAGCCCTAATCAAAGTATGCTGGATATTCAAGGCCAATCTGAGCAAGGACACAGTGATTGTACTGTATGGACTGCTCAGGTGTGCCTTTCTGTAACCCAAGTATCGATGTCACTATTTGGCAAGGAGCCTCTTTTGTCTAAGTTGGTATAAAGATGTTGTTGACCAACTGGTACACAGCTGCTTGGTTGGGCTACTTGTGTGTGCAATGGCTGCTATGTTTGCTGGACTACTTTGTAAGCTATTTTGAAGAACTGTTTTGTCTGATGGATCCTTGTTAGCAATGGCTACTTGGGCTGCAATAAAGACTTTTCCATAAGCCCATGACTGTTCATATCTCCTCTAATACCTGGCGTTCATGAAGGTCCAGCTCCTGGCAGAGGACCTGTGTTCCCACACCCAGCAATTCCACTTCTGGGTATATATCTGAAAAAAAGAAAACTAATAAAATATAAATGCACCATTATGTTCAATGCACTAATTATTTACTACAGCCAAAATATGGATACAAACCAAGTGCCCATCAATACACAAGTGAATGGATAAATAAATGGCATATATATATATATATCACATATATATATATATATATATAATAGAATATTACTAAATCATAAAAGAGAATGAATATACACTTGAAGATGGCTGCCAATGATACTGCAGGCTGCAAGATAGTGTGTGAGTGAGAGAGCAAAAAGAGAGTGCACGGACATGCAGGGAGTGTCTGTATTTCTGAGTGAGGGACAGCTATATTACACAGGACTGCTGGGGACTGGAGAACCAGGCTCCCCTGGCCAGGCAGCCTCTACTGCTGCTGAAATCTCTCCCAGAGCTTCTGGCTCTGCTGCAGAGACCACACCATCTTTTTTTTTTTAATATATTTTATTGATTTGTTTACAGAGAGGAAGGGAGAGGGAAAGAGAGCTAGAAACATCAAGGAGAGAGAAACATCGATCAGCTGCCTCTTGCACACCTCCTACTGGGGATGTGCCCGCAACCAAGGTACATGCCCTTGACTGGAATCGAACCTGGGACCTTTCAGTCCACAGGCCGACGCTCTATCTACTGAGCCAAACCAGTTAGGGCGAGAGACCACACCATCTTGAAGGGGAGACCAGCTGTGATTGGAAGCCCAGCCTTACCTTCAACCTGGGGAGACCTTGGAAACCTCCCAGGACCCTAAAACCACAACACCAAGGGACCAGTGCCTCATCTGCAAACCCAGGAACACCAGGATTCCAGCCTCCCCACCACAGGTGCCTAAAAACTCTGTCCAGGGGGAGACACAGCAGCACTGAATACACGGACGGGCCCTGCGCCTTCTCACAGAGCAGATAGAAGGACCAGCTGAATCGAACAACACCCACCAGTAATTGGTGAATTAAACACAGCTGGTGAGGCAATCAAGGATGGAAAGGTCAAATATAGCCTAGAGAAAGGTGAGATCTGGGATCCAGGCTGGCAGGAGAAATGTGTGTTGTGGAGACTAGAGTCTGAGGAAGACTGAACCCCACAAAATCTGCAACTGTTGGTGTCAGTGTAGTCCTCGAATGTGGAAGGGGGTCCAAATGGCTACTGGCAGAAGGGGACTCTAGATATTAGCCCAAAGCTGGGCTGGGTCCAGAGAGGCAGCCTGAAATTCTATACCAGCTGCGCAGTGCCAGGGGAAAAAGATGTGAGTTGGCGCACTTCCTCTGGCTTTTTGCCTTCTTATCTCCTGGCTTTTGCTTGCTAAGTCCAGTACATACAATCTTCCAATTAAAAACACTCACTGAGACTGCAGGGAAAAGTTATTTTTATGGAAACTGGGGATCAGAGTGGGGAGAGAAAAACAGAAAACCAGCTCTAGAGCAATCCATTCCTCTAACACAGTATTTAGTGCAGCAGGGAAAGAAGAATCTGAACACTGGATAGAGGAGCCTTTTAGCCACAGATATTAATACAGAAACACTCCTACCCAAGGGTTGTATCAGAAATTGACTCTTGTGTAAATAATGGTACAACTGAAGGCAGGCTGAGAAACAAAGTGAGCAGAGACATCCCACCTGCTTGAAAACAGGCTTGTTGCTTATGACACATAGGAGAGGTGGATGACAGGGAACAGGGAACTTCAACACTGTGCTGACTACCTGACAGGAAACAGACGTGCCAAGCAGAAAGGTAGAGGAAGTGAATGATCTTCACTATATCACTTTTTAATTTTTTTTTTATTTTACTTAAGAAACTAATTTTTTCCTCACTCAATTTTACTTTTCTATTATTATATTTTTATTTTTAATTATTATTACTACTACTATCATTTTACACCTTTTAAAAATTTTATTTTATTTTATTTTTGGATTAGTGATCTACATTCTATTTCTATTTTTTCTTTAGCATTATTTTACTCTATCTCAATTTTCACTTTATGCCAATACTCTCTTCTTCACTTTTCCCCTTTTTTGTCGTCTCTCTTACCCTGTTTCTGCTTTAGTTTTTCTTTATCCTTTCTTTTTTCTCCCTGTTAAAAATTGATCTTACTAATATATTGAATTTCCTATCTGCTATTCCAAGTCCACACACACTTCTCTCTTCTCTTTTTTAACTATCTAATTTTTCTTCACTTTTTCTTTCTTTTATTTTCATCTCATTTTTTTCTTTTTACTTTTTCTTTCTTTCTGTCTTGTTATTGTTGTTTATTTGATTTTTTGTTAGTTTTATTTTTGCTTCTGTTTTTCCTTCCCTCGCTGGTTCTCTACTATAGCTTAATTATTTCCAATCACCAACTCAGGCCTATCTACTCTCTATTCTCCTTTTCCAATAGTAAATGAATACATAGATAGATAGATTAAAGAAAGGGGAAAATTATATATATATATATATATATATATATATATATATATATATATATGAAAATTTATATATATATATATAATTTATTTTATACATAAATTTTTTATATATTTTTTCTTATTTTTTGTACATTGTTTTTTACTTTTCTTCTTATACACTCATTCTCTTTCTACCTCATCTATAATGAATTGTGGCTATTTCCCTATTCATTCAATTCTGTAAACCTACCTTCTGGAAAAAAAAAACTCTGTCTCCTCAGATTCATCTGGGTGTTTGTTGTTTGCATTTTTGGATTAGTTATTGTTTCATAGTAGTTTTCTACCCATATACATATATATTTTCCCCTTCACTTATCTTGTATTTATTTTCTTTCTTATTTTTTTTTTCTTTTCTCAATAAAATTTCTGCACTCTTTTCTATCCCCTAATTCTCTTTTCTCTGGTGGTCATCTTTATTTGGGGTTAATAATATTGTGAATACATTTATGATTGGTTTCCTGTGCATTGGGTGTTGTTGTGTTATATTTTGTGCCTTTAAGTCAATGCTGGAGAGAGAACTATATAACCATACACCCTGAGAGGAATGATCATGGGAAGACAAAGAAACAGTCAGCAAAGGAACGAAAAGGAGGAAGCACCAGAAAAGGAAGTTAATGAAATAGAGGCAAGCAATATGTCAGAGAAAGAATTCAGAGCAATGGTCTTAAAGACACTGAAAAGGATGGAAGCCAAATTCAACAATATGTGTGAGAACCAAGAGAAAATGAAGAAGAACCAAGAAGAAATGAAAAATAACAAGGCTGCAATAAAAAACTCAATAGAAAGCATCAACAGTAGACTAGAAGAAGCAGAGGACCATATCCAGAAGACAAGGTAGGAAAAAATAGCCTAGCAGGGTAGTATCTCGGGAAAAACAAAAACAAACAAACAAACAAACAAAAAAAACAACTTAAAAAACAGGATGAGAGCCTAAGGGAACTTTGGGACAATATGAAAGAAAACAACATCCTCATAATAAGGTTGCCAGAAGGAGAGGAAACTGATCAAGGAATAGAAAATCTGAAGAAATAATGACAGAAAACTTCCGTGATATTGAGAAGAAAAAACTCACAGAAGTCCAAGATGCTCACAGAATCCCAAACAAGATGAACCCCATAAGACTGACACCAAGACACATTATAATTAAATTGTCAAGAACCAACAACAAAGTAAGAATCTTAAAGGCTGCCAGAGAGAGACAGAAAGTTACCTACAAAGGATCTCCCATCAGACAATAAACTGATTTCTCAACAGAAACACATCAAGCCAGAAGGGAATGGAATGAAATATAAAAAGTCATGCAAAGTAAGTGTCTGATTCCAAGAATACTGTACCCGCCAAGGCTGTCAATCAAAATTGAGGGTGAAATCAGGAGCTTCACAAACAAACAAACAAACAAAAAAACTAAGGGAGTTTATTACCACCAAACCAGCAATGCAAGAAATGGTAAATGGTTTGCTGTAAAAAGAAGAAATAGGAAGAGAAGAAAGAACACAGGCATAAATTATAAAAATGGAGACATACAAGAACGTATCAATAATAACTTTAAAAATAAATAGATTAAATGCCCCAATCAAAAGACATGGAGTGCTGAGTGGATAAGAAAACATTACCCATTTATCTTCTGTCTACAGGAAACCCACCTCAGAACAAAGGAATCACACACACTGATGGTGAAGGGATAGAAATAGGTTTTTCAGGCAAATGTAAATGAAAATTAGCTGGGGTAGCAATACCTATATTTGACAAATTAGACCTCAAAGTGAAGGCCATAACAAGAGATAAAGTAGGCCACTTCATAATACTAAAGGGAGCAATTCAACAAGAAGATATACCTCTGGTAAACATATATGCACCAAATACAGGAACACCCAAATACATTAAAAGAAAAAACATTTCTGGAGGATATCAAGGGAGAGATTGACAGCAATACAGTAATTGTAGGGGATTTTGGTACCCCACTAACACCACTGGACACATCCTTGAAACAAAAAATCAACAAAGAAACATCAATCCTAAATGACTCACTAGATCAGATGGACTTAATTGACATCTTCAGAACATTTCACCCCAAAGCCACAGAATATACATTCTTCTCAAGTGCACATTGGGCCATTTTCAAAGATATACCACATATTGTGACACAGGCAAAGTCTATTCAAATTCAACATATAAAAATCGTATCAAGCATCTTCTGAGATCACAATGGCATAAAACTGGAAATCAACTACAATAAAAACAATAAAAAATCAAACACTTGGTTGGCGAGGATGCGGAGAAAAAGGAACCCTCGTGCACTGCTGGTGGGAATGCAGACTGGTGCAGCCACTGTGGAGAACAATATGGAGTTTCCTCAAAAAACTGAAAATGGAACTCCCATTTGACCCAGTAATCCCACTCCTAGGAATATATCCTAAGAAACCAGAAACACCAATCAGAAAGGATATATGCACCCCTATGTTCATAGCAGCACAATTTACAATAGCTAAGATTTGGAAACAGCCTAGGTGCCCGTCAGCAGATGACTGGATCAGAAAACTATGGTACATCTACACAATGGAATACTATGCTGCCATAAAAAAGAAGGAATTACTAACATTTGTAGGCACCTGGATGGAATTAGAGAACATTATGCTAAGTGAAATAAGCCAGTCAATGAAAGAAAAATACCAAATGATCTCACACATTTGGGGTTAATGAAAAACATTATAAACTGATGAACAAAACGATAGTTACAGAGGCAGTAAAGCATCAAACAGACTGTCTAATTACAGCGGTAAGGTTAGGGAGAGGTGGGGGAAATAAGAGATCAACTGAAGGACTTATATGCATGCATATAAGAGTAACCAATGGATGCAAAACATTGGGGGGTGAGGGCATGTATGGGAGTGGGTTGGGGGGGGCAATGGTAAGATATGTACACTTATAATACCTTAATAAAAATTTGAAAAAAAAATCAAACACTTGGAGGTCTAAATATCATGCTATTAAACAATGATTGGGTTACGTAAGAGATCAAAGAGTAAATAAAAAGCATCATGGCCACAAATGACAATGAAAACACAACAATACAAAATCTATGGGACACTGTGAAAGCAGTCTTGAGTGGGAATTTCATAGCTCTACAGACCTACCTCAAAAAACAAGAAAAAATTGTAATACATTACCCTACAACTCAAAGAGTTAGAAGGAGAGCAACAACAAAAGCCCAGCTTAAGCAGAAGGAAGGAAATAATAAATATCAGAGCAGATATAAATGACATAGAGACAAAAAAAAAAAACAATACTAAAGATATATAAAATGAAGAGCTGGTTCTTTGAAAGGGTAAATAAGATTGATGAACCTCTAGCCAGGCTCATCAAGAAACTAAGAGAGAGGACCCAAATTAACAAAATCAGAAATACAAAAGGTGAAATAACAACCAATCACCCAGAAATACATATGATTATGAAAAATACTATGAACAATTCTATTACAACAAAATGGATGACCTAGATGAAAGGGATATTTCTAAGAAAAATACAAGCTCCCAAACTCAATCAAGAAGAATAAAAAAACCTGAATTGGCTGATAGCTACTGAAGATATTGAAGCAGTGATCAAAAATCTTCCAACAAAAAAAGCCCTGGTGTGGATGGCTTTACAGGGGAGTTTTACCAAGCATTCAAAGAAGAATTAAAACCTATCCTCCTCAGACTACTCCAAAAAATTCAAGTGGAAGCAACACTTCCAAGCTCTTTATATGAAGCCAGCTTTACCCTAATCCCCAAACCAGGTAAAGACACCACAAAAAAGAGAACTACTGGCTAATATCCTTGATGAACATAGATGCTAAAATACTCAACAAAATTCTAGCAAATCGGATTCAGCAATACATTAGAAAGATCACATACCATGACCAAGTGGGATTTATTTCAGGGATGAAAGGTTCTTACAATATCTGCAAATCAATAAAAGTGATACAACACATAAAAAAACTGAGAGGCAAAAATCACAAAATCATATGAATTGATGCAGAAAAAGCATTTGACAAAATCCAGCACAGTTTCTTCATAAAAACACATAGCAAATTGGGACTAGAAGGATCATACCTCAACATAATAAAAGCCCTATATGACAAACCTATAGCCAACATCATACTCAATGGGCAAAAACTAAACCCATTTCCCCTAAGAACAGGAACAAGACAGGAATGCTCACTTTCACCACTCCTGTTCAATATATTAGTGGAAGTGCTAGCCATAGCAATCAGACAAGAATAAGAAATAAAAGGAATCCAAACTTGAAAAGAAGAAGTAAAACAGTCCTCATTCACACATGACATGATACTACACCTAGAAAACCCCAAAGACTCCATCAAAAACTACTAGACCTAATAAATAAATTTGGCAATGTAGCAGGATACAAAATTAACACCCATAATTCTATGGCCTTTTTATACAACAATAATGAACTCACTGAAAGAGAAACAAAAAAAAAAATCTCATTTACCATTGCACCAAAAAAATTAAGATACCTAGGAATAAACTTCACTAAGGACATAAAATTCTATACTAATAAAATTACAGGACATTGAAAAAAGAAATAGAGGAAGACATGAACAAATGGAAGAACATACCATGTTCATGGATTGGTAGAATCAACATCATTTTAAATGTCCATATTACCCAAAGCAATCTATAGATTCAATGCAGTCCCCATTAAAATACCAACAGCATATTTCAAAGATCTAGAACAAACTCTCCAAAAATTCATCTGGAATAAAAAAGACCCTGAATAGCCACCACAATCCTGAGAAAGAAGATCAAAGTTGGAGGGATAACAATACCAGATATGAAGCTATATTCCAAGCCATGGTTCTCAAAACTGCCTGGTACTGGCACAAGAACAGACATATAGACCAATGGAACAGAACAGAGAACCCAGAAATAGACCCAAGTCATTATGCTTAATTAATATTTGACAAAAGAGGCAAGAGCATACAATGGAGTCAAGACAGTCTCTTCAATAAATGGTGCTGAGAAATTTGGTCAGATACATGAAAAAAAAGGAAACTAGATCACCAACTTACACCATTCACAAAAACAAACTCAAAATGGCTAAAGGCATTAAATGTAAGACAGGAAACCATAAAAATCCTACAAGACTGCATAACAGCAAAATGGCAGACATATGTCGAAGAAGTATCTTTACAGACACAGCACCTAGGGCAATGGAGACTAAGGACAAAATAAACAAATGGGACTAAATCAAAATAAAAAGCTTCTGCAAAGCAAAAGAAACCATCAACAAAACAATAAGAAAGCCCACTGCATGGGAGAACACATTTGCCAATGATATTTCCGATAACGGTTTAATCTCCACAATTTACAGATAACTCATATAACTTAACAAAAGAATGATGAACTATCCAATCAAAAAAATGGTCAAAGGATCTAAATAGACACTTTTCGAAAGAGGACATACAGAAGGCTCAGAGATATATGAAAATATTCTCAAAGTCACTAATCATCCAAGAGATGCAAATCAAAACAATGACATACCATCTCACACCTGTCATAATGGCTATCATCAACAAATCAACAAATGCCAATGCTGGTGAGGATGTGGAGAAAAAGGAACCCTCCTGCATTGCTGGTGGAGTGCAGACTGGTGCAGCCTCTGTGAAAGACAGTATGGAGTTTCCTCAAAATGTTAAAAATGGAACTCCCATTAGACCCAGTAATCCCACTTCTAGGACTATATCCCAAGAAACCAAAAACACCAATCAGAAAGGGTATATGCACCCCTATGTTCATGGTAGCACAATTTACAATAGCTAAGATTTGGAAACAGCCCAAGTGCCCATCAGCAGATGAGTGGATTAAAAAACTCTGGTATATCTACACAATGGAATACTATGCCGCTATAAAAAAGAAGGAACTTTTACCATTTGGAACAGCATGTATGGAACTGGAGAGAATTATGCTAAGCAAAATAAGCCATATGCTAAGCAAATAAGCCAATCAGAGAAAGATAAATATCACATGATCTCACTCATATGTGGGATATAATGATCAACATAATTTGAGGAACAAGACAGATCTAAACACAAATGGTGGGGGATGAGGGTTAGAGAGCAAACAAGGGACTTGTATATATGCATATTAGCACAACTAATGGACACAGACATTGGGGTGTTGGGGGATTGCCTTGAATAGGAATGGCTGGGCGGGGGGGATGGTCAACTGGGGAAAAAGGAGACATATGTAAAACTTTAGACAATTAAAATAATAAAACAAACTAAAATAAAAACCAGAGAGAGAGAGAGAGTGAAATATTATCATTTGTGACAACATGGATGAACCTAGAGAATATTATGCTAAATGATATGTCCGACAGACAAAGACAAATATCATATGATTTTACTTTTATGTGGCATCTAAAGAACAATATAAAACAAAACAGAAACTGACTCATTGATACAGAAAGCAGACTGATGGCTGCCATTTAGCAGGGGTGCTTGGGGGCTGGTGAAAAGGTGAAAAGATTAAGAAGTATAAGTTGGCATTTACAAAATAGTCATGAGGGTATAAAGCACAGCATAACAAATATAGTCAATACTATTGTAATCATTATACAGTGAGTGGCCAGATTATTATGATCTCTGAATGCATTATAATCTGGCCACTCAGTGTATATCCTATATAATAAAAGGCTAATATGCAAATTGTCCCCTCGACCAGGAGTTCGACCAAAAGGGAGGCCAGCCAACCAACCATGTCCTCTCCCCAGGCCAGCCTGGCTGGCCCCCACCCATGTACGAATTCATGCACTGGGCCTCTAATCCTATATAATAAAAGCCTAGAGACCATAATGGCAGAATGACCAGAATGACTGCTTGACCAGTCACTATGAGGTGCACTTGACCACCTCTCAGTCCCTTTCCCCAGCTGGCAGGCTCTGATCACTGATTGTGAAGAGGGACCCAGGGTGGGTGGCAGGGGATACAGGTGGTGCCAGGCCAAGGCCCCCACCCTGCCAGTCACCCCACATACAGAGGGCAACCGGCAGTGGGGGTGGGGCCGGCGAGTGGGAGGGAACGGCAGACCTCTTGGTACTTCCCCCGGCCTTCAGGCTCCCATTGCTGGATGGGGAACGGGGAACCAGGGTGGGTGGTGGCGGTGGGCAGGGCCTGCTCCCGGAAGCCGGGAAGATGGCCCTGAATGCAGGCTAGGCCTAGGGACCGTACCTGTTCACGATTTTGTGTATATCCTATCTAATAAAGAGGGAATATGCTAATTGACCATCACTCCGTCACAAAGATGGCTGCACCCACAGTTGAGGCCAAGTTCCCATGAGGAGCCTTAACAAGCAATCAGCAGGTACCTGAGGCTACACCCTCCCCTGCCCTCATGGGGCTTGACAGGAGACCTCAGGCCATGTCTCCCACCTGGCAGGGCTTGACAGGGGACCTCAGGCTGTGCCCCCCACCAAGCATGGCTTGACAAGGGACCTCAAGGAGCACTTCCCGTCCTGGTGCTGGGCTAGGGGACCTCAGGCTGTTCCCCCACCCCAGTGCCAGGCCAGGGGACCTCAGGCCGTGCCCACCAGGTGGGGCTTGACAGGGGACCTCAGACCGTGCCCCCCAACCCAGCGGGGCTTGACGGGGGACCTCAAGATGCACCCCCAGTGCTGGGTTGGGGGAACTCAGGCCACACCCTCACCCAGCGGGGCTTGACGGGGGACCTGAGGCTGCACCCCCCCTCCTGGTGCTGGGCTGGGGGACCTGAGGTTGTGCCCCCCCTGTCTGGTGGGGCTTGATGGGGGACCTCAGGCCATGCCCCCCACCCAGTAGGGCTTGACAGGGGATCTCAGGCCATGTTCCCCACCTGGCGGGGTTTGATGGAGGACTTCAAGGCATGCCCCTGTCCCAGTCTGGGCTGGGGTACCTCAGGCCACGTCCCCCGTCCTGGCGCCAGGCCAGGGGACCTGAGGCTACGCCCTCTGCCTGGCAGGGCTTGACAAGGGTGGGACTGGCTGGGTCTGGATCTAGCCCAATGGGGGGAGGGTCAGCTGGGTCTAGGTCTCACGTGATTTTGAGGTGCATGTGGGTGGGCGGGGACTTGACTCTGGGTCCTGTGGTGAGCCCCAGACTCTGACAGGAGGAAGGTTTTCATATACATTTTACTAATTTTCTTTCATCTCTGACACTTCTTTTATAGACAAAAGGCAAATAGCAATATTAAATTATTTCCTCTAATTAATCCCCTTTTAATGTGCACGAATTTCGTGCACTGGGTCACTAGTATGTATATATGTATATATACACACACACTGAATGGCCAGATTTTTATGCATTCAGAGATCATAATAATCTGGCCACTCAGTGTATATGTGCCAGGTGGGTTCTAGATATGGCTCCTGTTTTTGCTACTGTATTAGCAAGGGCTGCTTTTTGTGGTTACTGTGCAGCTACTTTGAAAAACTGCTATGACTTCTCATATCTTCTCCATCTAATACACAGCATCCATGGGGGTACAGTCCCTAGAAAATAAGGACCTGTATACCCCACAGTTTGGTGTAGTCATGCAGGATCAAGGAGGACCTATGCACCCTATAAATGGTATTTCTTTCTTTATTTTTAATCTTTATTGTTGAAAGTATTACATATGCCCCCTTTTTCCCCCCTTTGACCTCTCCCACCCTGCTCCCTGCTCTAGGCCTTTACGAACATATTGTCTGTGTCTATGGGTTATTGCATATGCACATATGAGTTCACTGGTTGATCTCTTCCCCCCATTTAAGGATTTGTATTTCTTTAAATGTTTGATAGAATGTTCCTATAAAGTCATCTGGCCTGAGCTTTTCTTTATCTTGTTAGGGAAGTTCTTCATTTTTTTATTCAATCTCATCCTATATAATAAAAGGCTAGTATGCAAATTGACTGAATGGCTGAATGACCAGTCACTATGCAGTGCACTGACCATCAGGGCCAGATGCTCAATGTAGGAACTGCCCCCTGGTGGTCAGTGCACTCCCACAGGGGAAGTGTCACCCAGGCAGAAGCTGGGCTCAAGGCTGGCAAGTGTAGCTGTGGTGGCAGGAGCCTCTCCTGCCTCTGTGGCAGCACTAAGGATGTCCAACTGCCATGGGGAGCAGGCCTAAGCCATTAGTCAGACATCCCTGAGGGGTCCTGGACTGTGAGAGGGCGCAGGCCGGGCTGAGGGGCCTCCCCCTTCCCTGCACTGGAGGGGTCCCTCAGCCAGGCCTGCAATCTCTCACAGTCCAGGACCCCTCAGGGGATGTAAGCCAGCAGTCAGACATCCCTCTCACACTCCGGGGCTCTTGCAGTCTGGGACCCCTCACTCCTTACCGCCCACCTGCAGTGGTGGTGGGAGAGGCTCCTGCCAACGCTGCTGCGCTTGCCAGCCATGAGCCCAGCTTCTGGCTGAGTGGCGCTCCCCTTGTGGGAGCGCACTGACCACTAGGGGGCAGATCCTGCATTGAGTGTCTGCTCCCTGGTGGTCAGTGTGTGTCATAGCGACCAGTCATTCCACTGTTCGGTCAATTTGCATATTAGGGTTTTATTACATAGGATTTGTCTGTTAATCCATTTTATGTCTTCCTGATTCGTATTTGGTAAGCTGTATATTTCTGAAAATGTAGTCCCTTCTTATAGGCTATACAGTATTTTTGAGGCATCATTGTAAACACACACTCTTTTATTCCTTATTTTTTTTATTTGAGGCTTGTCTCTTTTTTTTTTTTCTTAGTCTAGGAATAAGTTTATTTTTATAAAACATAATGCTTAATTTTTTATTTATTACACTAGAGGCCCGGTGCATGAAATTTGTGCACTCTGGGGGGGGGGGGTCCCTCAGCCTGGATTGTGAGAGGGTGCAGGCCAGGCTGAGGGACCCCACTGGTGCATGATCAGGGCCAGGGAAGGATGCAGGAGGTTGGCCAGCCAGGAAGGGACCACAGGAGGGCTCTAGGGCATGTCCAGCCTGTCTCGTTCAGTCCTGATGGGCCAGACCCCAGCACCAGGCTAACCTACTGGTCAGAGCATCTGTCCCCTGGTGGTCAGTGCACATCATAGCAACTGGTTGACCAGTCAACTGTCTGCCCCCTGGTGGTCAGTGCACATCATAGTGATCAATTGAGCAGCCTTAGCATATCATTAGCATATTATGCTTTGATTGGTTGAATGGCCGACCAGACGACCGGACACTTACATATTAGGCTTTTATTATATAGGACTAGAGGCCTGCTGCACAAAATTCGTACAGGGGAGGGGGCAGTCCCTCAGCCTGGCCTGCACCCTCTCGCAATCCAGGATTGTTGGCTCCAAACTGCTCACCTGCCTGCCTGCCTAATCACCCCTAACCACTCTGCCTGCCTGCCTCATCACACCTAATCACTTGCCTGCCTGACTCATCTCCCCTAACCCCTCTGCCTGCCTGCCTGATCACCCCTAACCATTCTGCCTGCCTGCCTCATCACACCTAATCACTCGCCTGCCTCCCTGATCACCCCTAACCCCTCTGCCTGCCTGCCTGCCTGGTCACCCCTAACCTCTTGCCTGCCTGCCTGATCACCCCTAATCACTTGCCTGCCTGCCTCATCTCCCCTAACCCCTCTCCCTGTCTGATCATCCCTAACCACTCTGCCTGCCTGCCTGATCACCCCAACCATTCTGCCCGCCTGCCTCATCTCCCCTAACCCTCTCTGTCTGCCTGCCTGCCTGATCACCCCTAACTGCCTCTGCCTGCATGTCTGATCGCCCCAACTTCCTCAGCCTCACCCCCCGCTGCCACAGCTTCATCCAGAAGGACGTCTGGAATGATGTCTGGGTGGTCGTTTGGCTGTCCAGTTGAATTAGCATATTATGCTTTTATTTTTTTAGATAAGAAATATTACTGACGATTACCTTTATTCTAAGAAAATTCAAATGGGAGCAGATCACCTAGAGATGGAAATAATGACTGATGAGGCCTTGTGGCTCTATTTTGGGAAAGTGACAGCATCTTCAATTATTTAAGGGGTATTTGTGTGACCCTGCTATTGTTCCTGGAAGTTTAATATAGGGTAAAGGGTGAGAATAAATGCTGAATAGGCAAAGGGTAGGTTTTGTCTGTTGGCTCAGAGCTCCATCTATGCCCTTCTGTGCTTTCCTATAGTTCAGGGGAAACTGCGTTTCCTAGATCCCCCTGGAAGCTAACTTCTCATTGTGGAGCATAGATGCAGTGGAGAAGCTCCAATCTCTGCTCCTCACTGGGCTCAGCAGGGTGGGGGCAGGGGCAGGAGCAGGGGCAACTGAAGAGGCAGGGGCAGGGGCAGGGCAAGGGGCAGGGGCAGGGGCAGAGGCAGTGCAGTCCGCAGTCTGCTGTCTTCCTTGACAGCACCATTCCAATGGCAGCAGCAAGTTCTCAGCGGCCTCAGCAGCATATGGTCTGGCTCCTTCATCCATGACAGTGAGAATGGCTTCCTGTAGCTATTAATCTCTAACTTCACTTTTTTTCCCTCTTCTAGCCTTTCCTTTCCAACCCTTGGGTAACCAATCACCAATATTAAATTCTATCTGTTTGAAATGCCTAGTGGAGGCTCTATTTCTCCACTGATGCAGGTGAACTTACAGCCCAGCCTATGCAAAGAATAATATGAATGGGGAGGAGGAGAAGATCATTCATAGGCCAGGGAAAAAAAAGAAGAAATCATATAATAGGACATCAGGGACAACGTGCTATGATTTATTTTTTTCATTTGTTAATCCTCCCTAGAGAATATTTTCCCATTGATTGATTGAGAGAGAGAGAGAGAGAGAGAGAGAGAGATGAGAGAGACACATAAATTGGTTGTCTCCTGCATCTGCCCTGAACAGGGCTGAGTATCGAACCTGCAACCCAGGTTTGTGCCCTTGAACCTGAGATCCTTCAGTGGGCAGGTGAATGCTCTAACCACTGAGCAACGCTGGCCAGGGCCATGCTATGATTTCTGATGTGAGCAGTTGCAAGTGGTGGTAAGGCTCAGAGCACAGCCTTGGAAATAGTGGCTGAGATGAAGTGAAAGTGTAGTTTCACTGTAATTGATGATCTTTTAACTGGGATGTGATGGTGCTACTTGGTTCACTCAAGTGACTGTCAAAATAAGGAACAATAATTCCAGGATATGAGATAGGGAGAAGGATGAGGGCATGTCAGACTGTGCCATGGAGGCTCGGAGCAGGTGCTGTGTGTGTGTGTGTGTGTGTGTGTGTGTGTGTGTGTGTGTGACCTGGAAGCCTGCCCCCAGCAGCGTCGGGGAGGCTTGAAGCAGGCCCAGGCTGTGTGTGTGTGTGTCTGCTGGGGGCCTACTCACAGCCGCACCATGGAGGCTCAGAGCAAGCGCCCCGTGTGTGTGTGTGTGTGTGTGTGTGTGTGTGTGTGTGTGTGTGTGTGTCTGCTGGGGACATGCCCCCAGCCGCACCACAGAGACTAGGACCAGGTGCCCCTGTGTGTTCTTCTCTCAGTCTCTGGGCTGTGCCTGTGTGTTGTTCTCTCAGGCTCTGGGCTGTGCCCAGCCCCTCCTCCTGAGCTGGTCGTGACCGTTACGGCATCCTGACCTAATTTGCATATTTCTTCATTCTTTGAATCCACCTGGACAAGAACCCAGGAAAGAAACCACCCTTGCATTCTGCTCAGGAAAAACCACATGGCTCAATAATGTATAACATGGTAACAATAGTTAGTAATGCTATATTACATATTTAAAATTTGCTTTAAAATGTTTATCTTGAAAGTCTTCATCATAAGAAACACATTTTTGTAAGTATGTATGGTACCAAGTGTTACTAGACTTATGATGATAATCCTTTCATAATATATGCAAATATCAAATCATTATATTGTATATCTGAAACAAATACATGTTATATGTCAATTATACTTCAATGATTTTATCTGGAAAAAAAGACATATTGAAACTAAACATTCAATACATAAATTAATACAATGATTAAAATATGCAACAGAGATCTCCAACATCAGAATTAATCACACAGAAGAAAGATCTATAAACTCAAAGACATATCACATGAAATGCTTTAGTCAGAGAAGAAAACAATGAATAAAAATATCTGGAATAATATTTTTAAAATAACATTTACATTAAGAAAGTCCCAGAAGGAGAATTGAGTGAAAAAAGGTGCATAAAGAATATTTACAGAAAAAATGGCTGAAAATTGTGTAATTCTTGAAAGAGACATGGATACTTGGGTTCATGAAACTCAAAGACCTTCAGACAGGAAAAACCCAAGGAAGATTACCCAGAGACAAATTAGAATTAACTAGAGGCCCGGTGCATGAAATTTGTGCATGGGGGGGTCTCCTCAGCCCAGCCTGCACCCTCTCCAATCCAGGACTCTTCGGGGGATGTCCAACTGCTGGTTTAGGCCCAATCCCTCAGGGGATGTCCAACTACCAGGTTAGGCCTGATCCTGGGGATCAGGTCTAAACCGGCAGTTGGACATTCCTCTCACAATCTGGGACCACTGGCTCCAAACTGCTCACTTGCCTGCCTGCCTGATGACCCCTAACTGCCCCCCTGCTGGCCTGGTCACCCCCAACTGTCCCCCCTGCTGGCCTAGTCACCCCCAACTGCCCCCCTGACAGCCTGGTTTCCCCTAACTGCCACCCCCCCTCACTGGCCTGGTCACACCCAACTACCCCTGCCTGCTGGCCTGGTCGCCCCTAACTGTCCTCCCCTTCAGGCCTGGTCACCCCACACAGCCTGCTGCTCAGTCATTTGGTCACCCCTCACTGACCACCCTGCCAGCCTGGTTGCCCCACGCAGCCTGTTTGGTCATCCATTCAGTTGCGATGGTCACTCAGGCTTTTATACAGTATATATAGACTAGAGGCCCGGTGCACGAAATTCTTGCATGGGGGTGTGTGTCTCTCAGCCCAGCCTGCACCCTCTCCAATCTGGGACCCCTCAAGGGATGTCCAACTGCCCGTTTGGATCAGGCCTAAACAGGCAGTCAGGCATCCTTCTCGAAATCCAGGACTGCTGGCTCCCAACCACTTGCCTGCATGCCTTCCTGATTGCCCCTAACCGCTTCTGCCTGCCAGCCTGATCACCCCCTAACCACTCCACTACCAGCCTGATTGCCCCTAACTCTCCTCCCCTGCTGACCTGGTCACCCCCATCTGCCCTCCCCTGCAGGCCTGATTGCCCACAACTGCCTGCCCCTGCCATCCATCTTGTGGTGGCCATCTTGTGTCCACATTGGGGCGGCCATCTTTGACCACATGGGGGCAGCCATCTTGTGTGTTGGAGTGATGGTCAATTTGCATATTACCTCTTTATTATATAGGATTATTTTAATGGACACTATTTTTCCCCCTTCCTCTACTCTTTATTTTCTTCTCCAGCCAGCTAACTTTGGAATTAAATTGTTCTTCTTTTTCTACTGATTTTATTTGTAATGTTAGGTTGTTTATTTTAGATAATATTTCTTTTTTAATGTAGGCATTTATTGCTATAAACTTTCCTCTTCATACAGCTTTGAATGCATAGCATATGTTTTGGTATGCTGTGTTTTCAATTTTGTTTGACTCCAGATATTTTTAAAATTTCATTTTAATTTCCTCTTTGTGATCAAGTTTTTGTTATTTAGTTTGCATATAATTCTGAATTTTTCTCTTTTCTTACTGTTTTTGGTTTCTTATTTCATTTCATGTAGTTGGAAAGATTTTTTGAATTTAGACTTCTTTTTTCAAATTAATATGTGACCTATCCTGGAGAATGTTCCATGTGTACTTAAGAGAATGTACATTGTTCTGTTGTTTTTTGGTAAGTTCTCCCTATATCTTTTAGGTTCATTTGTGTTGTACACTTCTGATGTTTTCTTAGAAATTTTCTTTCTGGATGATCTATCCATCTATTCATTATAGAGAATGTGGTATTTAATTCTCCTACTACTTTCATGATATTGTGTATACTTCTTAATTAATATCTGTCAATTTTTGCTTTATACATTTAAGTGGTTTGCTGGTTGATTATATATATATATATATACACACATACATATACACACTAGAGGCCCATTGCACAAAAAGATTCATGCAATAGGTCTTCCTTCCCTTGGCTTCCAGCACTGGGTTTTTTCCGGCACCTGGGACCCAGGCCTTCACTCCAGCTGGAGTCTGCCTTCTTCGTCTTTGCAGCAGGTTCCGGCCAAAGTCTGCCATCTTTGTCTTCGCTGCAGACTCTGGTCAGAATCTGCTGTCTTCACTGCAGACTCCAGCCAGAGTCTGCCATCATCTTCTTTGCTGCAGACTCCAGCTGGAGTCTGCTGTCTTGGTCTTTGCTGCAGACTCCGGAGTCTGCAGTGTTCGTCTACACTGTGCTAGAGTGTTGCTCCTGTAGATCCCTTTGCCCCTGCCCTCCATCTCATAGCAGGCGTCCTGCCCCACCCAGCCACTCTGCACCTGGAGCAGCTGGGCGGCCGCCATCTTTGTCCTTCTAATTTGCATATTCCCTCCCGATTGGCTGGTGGCCATAGTGGAGTGATGGTCAATTTGCATGTTGCTCTTTTATTAGTGTGTGTGTGTGTGTGTGTCTATATATATATACCATTATCATATTTTACAGTTGAATTGACCCTTTTACATTATATAATGACTTTTTTGTCTTTATGACAATTTTTGGCTTAAAGTATATTTTGTCTGATATTAGTTTAGCCATGACTTTTATTTTTTGGTTACCTTTTACATGCAATATCCATTTTTCATCACTTCACTTTTAGCCTATGTGTGTCCTTAAAGCTAAAGTGAGTCTCTTCAAAGCACCTTATTACTGAATCATTTTTTTCTATCTGTGACTCTATATATTTTTATTGGAGTATTTTATCTATTTACATTTAATGTAATTATTAATAAAGGCTACATAAAACCTTTTACCAGTATAACCATCTATTTTAAGCTGATTACAACTTAACTTATATCACATATAAAACTCTACTGTTTTAATTCTCCCACACATTTTTTGTTATTTAAGTCACAATGTATATCTTTTATGTATTCTATAATTTTCAAATTATTGTATATATAGTTATTTTTAATACTTTTAACTTTTGTACTAGATTTAAAGCAGTTTGTGCAAAATCATTATAGTATTAAAGTATTTTGAATTTTATTATATACTTACTTTTCTCAGTGAATTTTATATTATCATATATTTTAATTTTACTAATTAAAATCCTTTGTTTAACTTTGAAAAAACTCCCATTAGCATTTTTTGTAATGCCACCTAGTAGTGGCCAACTCCCTTACATTGTATTTGAAAAATTCTTTATCCCTCCTTTACTTCTGAAAGAAAGCTTTGACAGGTAAAGTGTTATTGGTCAGAAAGTTTGTTTTTTTTCTTTAAGCACTTTCAATAATATCTTCCCACTTTATCCTGGCATACAAACTTTCTGCTGAGAAATCTATTCATAGCCTATGGAATTTTCATTGTATGAGACAAGTCATTTTATTCTTTCTTCTCCCAAAGTTCTCTCTTATATGATTTTTGGAAAATTTGTAATAATAAAAGCCTAAGCGACCATCGCAACTGAACGGATGACTGAACAGGCTACGTGGGGCAACTAGGCTGGCAGGGGGGTTAGTGAGGGACAACCAAACAACCAAGCAGGAGGCTGTGTGGGGTGACCAGGCCGGCAGGGAGGTTAGTGAGGGGCGAGCAAATGACTGAACAGCAGGCTGTGTGGGATGGCCAGGCCTTCGGGGGGGGCAGTTGAGAGTGACCAGGCTGGTGGGGGGCAGTTAGGGGCGACCAGGCTGGTGGGGGGGCAATTGGGGGTAACCAGGCCGGCAGAAGGGGCAGTAAGGGGTGACCAGACCAGCAGGGGGAGCAGTAAGGGTAATCAGGCAGGCAGGCAGGTGAGTACTTAGGAGCCAGTGGTCCCAGATTGTAAGAGGGATGTCCAACTGCCAGTTTAGGCCCTATCCCCGGGATTGGGCCTAAACCAGCAGTTGGACATCCCCCCGAAGAGTCCTGGATTGGAGAGGGTGCAGGCTGAGGAGACCCCCCCATGCACAAATTTCATGCACCGGGCCTCTAGTTAATTCTAATTTGTCTCTGGGTAATCTTCCTTGGGTTTTTCCTGTCTGAAGGTCTTTGAGTTTCATGAACCCAAGTATCCATGTCTCTTTCAAGAATTACACAATTTTCAGCCATTTTTTCTGTAAATATTCTTTATGCACCTTTTTTCACTCAATTCTCCTTCTGGGACTTCCTTAATGTAAATGTTATTTTAAAAATATTATTCCAGATATTCTTTCAGATATTTTTATTCATTGTTTTCTTCTCTGACTAAAGCATTTCATGTGATATGTCTTTGAGTTTATAGATCTTTCTTCTGTGTGATTAATTCTGATGTTGGAGATCTCTGTTGCATATTTTAATCATTGTATTAATTTATGTATTGAATGTTTAGTTTCAATATGTCTTTTTTTCCAGATAAAATCATTGAAGTATAATTGACATATAACATGTATTTGTTTCAGATATACAATATAATGATTTGATATTTGCATATATTATGAAAGGATTATCATCATAAGTCTAGTAACACTTGGTACCATACATACTTACAAAAATGTGTTTCTTATGATGAAGACTTTCAAGATAAACATTTTAAAGCAAATTTTAAATATGTAATATAGCATTACTAACTATTGTTACCATGTTATACATTATTGAGCCATGTGGTTTTTCCTGAGCAGAATGCAAGGGTGGTTTCTTTCCTGGGTTCTTGTCCAGGTGGATTCAAAGAATGAAGCCACAGACAAAAGGTGGTAGATGAAAAGGGTGGGAATTTATTGGAAATAAGTACAGACTCCCACATAGGGAAGGGGTCCCAAAAGGGGTAACCCACTAGGCTCCTTTTTTCCCTAAGGTTTATAAAGGCTGCAGATCTTTGTTTCTTGATGTTGCCTCCCAATTGGTAGAATATCAACTTCAAAGCTCAAATCCCACATGGTTCCCCCCTTTTTTGCTCCCCTTTCAGTGGTAGAATTCTCTATCTCCTGTGAAAATCTGTTTTTTCTTTCTCCCATTTGTCAGCATTTCTCTATCCCCTGTGAAAGTTTGTTTCCCCTTTCTCCCCATATCCTGTGGCTTTTCCCTATCTTCTGTGAATGGATGTATTCCTCTCCCCTTATCCTGTGGCACCTTTTGTTCTCTGTGAATATATGCCTTTTGGCAGCTCCAAGCCCCCAACTATGGGCTCCAAGCCTTCCTTCCCCATGAACCCTCTGATTCCTAAAACTCCCTAAACCTGCCTATTTTACCCCTAAAAACTCCTTTCATTATATTCCCATAAGTTATTATTTTATAATGGAAAGTTTGTACCTTTTGACTCCCTTCTGCTATTTAGCCCACCCCACCTCTTGCATCTAGAAACAAGAGATATATTATCTGTGTCTATGACCTTTTTCTTTTTTTGTTGTTTTGTTAATTCTACAAATAAGTGAGATCACATGGAATTTCTCTCCCTGTCTCAGTTTTTACTTAGTATAAAACACTCATGGTCCATTCATGTTGTCACAAATTAGAACTTGAGAACAAGGAATCCCAAGTAGACCAGACAGAATGAGATGTTTACTTTAAATGGTATGCAGAAGATCACAAAAGTCTTCCAGATTATAACATAGCTGCATTAAATGACTTGTTACAACAGGCTAATAAAAAATTTAAAAGACAAAAGGTATCTAAAACAAAAGAAAATAGGATGTGACTTCTACTGCCCCCTCCCCCCCACCTTGTCCTTTTTTTTCCCCTGAATACTTACCCTATCAATTTTCTGTTTAAAATGCTAAGCTATTCCCTTATATGAACAAGGTGAAAATAAAACTAAATTATAATATTGCCAGAACTATTTACTGTTTGTTCTGGCTGAAACTTGATAAAATATTTTAAAGGATTTAATAACACTATGATCAGAAATTTGGCCAAATTGGAAGATAATATTTAGAGCCAGATCGGAGTTTGTTTGTTTGTTTGTTTTGGCTTTCTTCCCTAAGCTAAAATGAAACTATGTACCCAGAATAAAATAAATAAATAAATTAGAGAAAATATAGTTAGAAAGGTGGGTCAGAAGATTTCTCACTGTGTCTGCAATCCAATTCTTTGGGGAACCTAAAACAACTATCTTTGTCTTGCAAATTTCTGCAATTCTTAGGATATATGCCTTGCAGTGAGATTGCTGGGTCAAATGAGAGTTCCATTAAAAAAATTTTTTTGAGTAAATTCCATACTATTTTCCACAGTGAGAGGAACCATCTGCATTCCCACCAGTACAGCAGTGTACTAGGGTTTCCTTTTCTCCACATCCTCACCAGCACTTGTTTGTTGATTTATTGTTGATAACCATTCTGGCAGGTGTGAGGTGATACCTCATTGTAGTTTTAATTTTCATTTCTCCAATAATTAGTGACATTGAGCATCTTTTTCATATGTCTATTGGCTACCAGTATGTCTTCTATGGAGAAGTGTCTATTCAGGTCCTGTGTGCATTATTAATTGGGTTGTCTTGCTATTGTTAAGTTGCATGAGTTTCTTACGTATTGTGGAAACTAATCTCTTATCAGATGTATCTTTGGAAAATATGTTACCCCATACAGTGGGTTGCCTTTGCATTTTGGTCATGATTTCTTTCGCTGTGTAGAAGCTTTTTAGTTTGATGTAGTTCTATTTGTGTTTTTTCCCCCTTTTGTTTTTCTTGCCCTAGGGCATGGGTCAGCAAACATATTGCTATGAGAGATATCTGAGATTTTGCTGCCTATGTTTTCTTCTAGGATTTTAATGGTTTCAAGACTTACATTTAAGTCTTTTATCCATTTTCAGTTTATTCTATGTATGGTGTAAGTTGGTGATCTAGTTTCATTTTTTATTTTTTTGCATGTGCTAGACCTTTCCCCCCAACAACATTTGTTGAAGAAACTGTCTTTACTCCATTGTATGCTCTTGCCTTCTTTGTCAAATATTAATTGACCATATGGTGTGGGTCAATTTTTGGGGTCTCTGTTCTGTTCCATTCATCTATATGCCTGTTATTATGCCAGTACCAGGCTGTTTTGATTACAATGACTTGGTAGTACATTTTGATATCTGACATTGTGATCCCTCCAACTTTGCTCTTCTTTCTCAAAATTGCTGTGGCTATTTGGGGTCGTTTATGGTTCCATATAAATGTTTGGAATATTTCTTCTAGATCTGAAAAATATGTCATTGGTATTTTGTTGTTGTTGTTGTTAATCCTCACAAGAGGATATTATTTCCATTGCTTCTCAGAGTGCAGGGAGCAAACCAGCAACTCAGGTAGGTGCGCTTGACCAGGAATCGAACCTGAAGTACATGGACTGAGGCTCTAACCACTGAGAAACACTGGCCAGGGCTGTAGTTGGCATTTTAATAGGGATTGCTTTGAATATACAGGTTGTTTGGTAGTTTGGACATTTTAATGATGTTAACTACTCCAACCCATGAACACAACTTGTTTGCACCTTCTGCTATGTATTTTTTTATTCAGTTTCCTGTAGTGTGCCGAGTACAGATCTTTTACCAACTTGGTAAAGTTTACTATAAGAATCTTATTTTTTTGTTGTTGCAACGGTAAATGGGATTGTTTTCTTTCCTTTTTTCATTTCTCTTTCTAAGAATTCATTTTTGATATATAAAAATGCCATCAATTTCTGGATATTGATTTTCTATCCTACTACTTTCCTCATTTCATTTATTAAATGTGGTAGTTTTTTGTGGAATAAAACTTAGTTTTACTTTCTCTGCTAAAAAGATGAAGTGTTTTTTTTCTGCAATTGGTATGCTCCTGATGAGGTACTGTTAAGACATTTTCTGCCTGGAAGCAACATTCTGTTCTTTGCACTGTCTTCATCAGCTCTTTGATCAATTAATACTGAATCTTCTATTTTTTCTTTTATTCTTTATTGTTGAAATTATTACATGTGTCCCTTTTTTCCTCCACTGACCTCTCCCAGTCCTACTTTGCCCTCCTATTGTCTGTGTCCATTGTTTATACTTATATGAATACAAGTTCTTTGGTTGACCACTACACACCACCCTCCCCCCCGCCCCCAGCCCAACCCACCCTACCTTTCCTCTGAAGTTTGACAGACTGATGCTTATATGCCACTGGATCTATTCATGTTCATCAGTCTATGTTATTCATTATATAACGCAAATGAGTAAGATCATGTGATACTTATTTTTCTCTGATTGGCTTATTTCGCCTAGTATAATGATCTCCAGGTCCATCCATGCTGTTGCAAATGGTGAGTTCTTTTGTTTTTTACAGCAGCGTAGTATTCCATTGTGTAGATGTACCACAGTTTTGTTTTTTTTTAAATCCAGTCATCTGCTCATGGGCACTCAGGCTGTTTCCAAATCTTAGCTATTATAAATTGTGCTGCTATGAACATAGGGGTGCGTATAAACTTTTTGATTGGCATTTATGATTTTTTTTAGTAAAAAAATATTTTATTGTTTTAGCCACCCCGTCTATGGCATTTAAAAAAATTCTTTATTGTTAAAAGTATTACACATTGAAATCTCCCCAGCCACCCCCACACCCTAGCACATGCCCTCATATGCCTACTATCTGTGTCTATGGACCATGCCCATATGCATGCATACACGTCCTTTAGTTGCTCACTTACCCCTTTCCCCTGCCTTACTCTGAGGTTGGATGGTCTGTTCAATGCTTCTATGTCTTTGAATCTATTTTTCTTGATCAGTTTATGTTGATCATTGTATCCCACATATGAGTGAGATCATGTGATATTTATCTTTATCCGATTGGTCTATTTCGTTTAGGATAATACTCTCCAGGTCCATTCAGGCTGTTGCAAATGCTAAGAGTTATTTCTGTTTTACAGCAGCGTAGTATTCCATTGGGTAGATGTGCCACCTTTGTTTTATTATTTATTTATTCATTTATTTTTAATCCATTCATCTGCTGATGGGCACTTGGGCTGTTTCCAAATCTTAGCTATGGTAAATTGTGCTGCTGTGAACATAGGGGTGCATATATCCTTTCTGAATGGTGTTTCCAGTTTCTTGGGATATATTCCTAGAAGAGGGATCACTGGGTCAAATGGAAGTTCCATATCTAGCTTTTTGAGGAAAAGCCATACTGTTCTCCACAGTAGCTGCACCAGTCTGCATTCCCCCAAACAGTGCATGAGGGGTCCTTTTTCTCCACATCCTTGCCAGCACTTGTCATTTGTTGATTTGTTGATGATAGCCATTTTGACAGGTGTGAGATGGTACCTCATTGTCGTTTTGATTTGCAATTCTCAGGTGATTAGTGACTTTGAACAAGTTTTCATATGTCTCTTGGCCTTCCTTAAGTCCTCTTTCGAAAAGTATCTATTTAGGTCCGTTGCCCATTTTTTGATTGGGTTGTTTATCTTCCTTTTGTTAAGTTGTATGAGTTCCCTATAAATGTTGGAGATTAAATCCTTATTGGTGATAACATTGGCAAATATGTTCTCCCATTCAGTGGGCTTTCTTGTTTTTTTTTTGTTGATGATTTCTTTTGCTGTACAGAAGCTTTTTATTTTTATGAAGTTCAATTTGTTTATTTTGTCTTTAGTTTTCATTTCCATAGGAGCTATATCGGTAAAAATATTGCTTCAGCGTATGTCTGAGATTTTGCTGCCTGTGGATTCCTCTAATATTTTTATGGTTTCCCATCTTATGTTTAAGTCCTTTATCCATTTTGAGTTTATTTTTGTGTATGATGTAAGTTGCTGGTCTAGTTTCATTTTTTTTGCATGTATCTGTCCAATTTTTCCAAAATCAAATATTGAAGAGACTGTCTTGACTCCATTGTATGTTTTTGCCTCCTTTGTCAAATATTAATTGAGCATAGTGGTTTGGGTCAGTTTATAGGTTCACTATTCTATTCCATTGGTCTATATCTCTGTTCTTGGGCCAGTACCAGGCAGTTTTGAGAACAGTGGCTTTGTAATACAGCTTGATATCTGGTATTGAGATCCCTCCTACTTTGTTCTCCTGTCTCAGGATTGCTGCAGCTATTCGGGTCTTTTTTTATTCCAGATTAATTTTTGGGGAGTTTGTTCTAGGTCTGTGAAATATGCCGTTGGTATTTTAATGGGGACTGCATTGAATTTATAGATTTCTTTGGGTAGTATGGACATTTTAATTATGTTGATTCTACCAATCCATGAACATGGTATGTTCTTCCATCTGTTTATGTATTCCTCTATCTCTTTTTTCAGTGTTCTGTTATTTTCTGAATACAGGTCTTTTACCTCCTTAGTTAAGTTTATTCCTAGGTATCTTAAATTTTTTTGGTGTGATGGTAAATGGGATTGTTTTTTAATATCTTTTTCTGTAAGTTCACTATTGATTTATCAAAGTGTCATAGATTTCTTGGTATTGATTTTGTATCCTGCTACATTGCCAAATTCCTTTATTAAGTGTAATAATTTTTTAAAATTTCTTTATTGATTAAGGTATTACATATGTGTCCTTATTCCTCCATTACCCCTGGCCTCCCATTCATGCCCCACCCCCCTGTTGTCTGTGTCCATTGATTAGGCTTATATGCATGCATATAAGTCCTTTGGTTGATCTCTCCCCCTTACCCCCACCCTCCCCTACCTTCCCTGAGGTTTGACGTTCTGATTGATGTTTCTCTGTCTCTGTATCTATTTTTGTTCATCAGTTTATGTTGTTCATTATATTCCACAAATGAGTGAGATCATGTGATATTTATCTTTCTCTGCCTGGCTTATTTCACTTAGCATAATGCTCTCCATCTCCATCCATGTTGTTGCAAATGGTAAGAACTCCTTCTTTTTTACTGCAGTGTAGTATTCCATTGTGTAGATGTATCACAGTTTTTTAATCCACTCATCTGCTGATGGGCACTTAGGCTATTTCCAAATATTAACTATGGTGAATTGTGCTTCTATGAACATAGGGGTGCATATATCCTTTCTGATTCATGTTTCTAGTTTCTTGGGATATATTCCTAGAAGTGGGATCACTGGGTCAAATGGGAGTTCCATTTTTATTTTTTGAGGAAACTCCATACTGTTCTCCACAGTGGCTCACCAGTCTGCATTCCCACCAGCAGTGCACAAGGGTTCCTTTTTCTCTGCATCCTCGCCAGCACTTGTCATTTGTTGATTTGTTGATAATAGCCATTCTGACAGGTGTGAGATGGTACGGCATTGTTGTTTTGATTTGCATCTCTCTGATGATTAATGAAGAGATAGAGGAAGACATAAACAGATGGAAGAACATACCATGTTCATGGATTGGGAGAATCAACATCATTAAAATGTCTATACTACCCAAAACAATCTATAGATTCAATGCACTCCCTATTAAAATAGCAATGGCATATTTCAAAGACCTAGAAAGCACTCTTCAAAAATTCATCTGGAATAAAAAAAGATCCGAATAGCCCCAGCAATCCTGAAAAAGAAGAACAAAGTAGGTGGGATCTCAATACCAGATTTCAAGCTGTATTATAAAGCCCTGTTCTCAAAACTGCCTGGTACTGGCACAAGAACAGACATATAGATCAACAGAATAGAATGGAGAACCCAGAAATTGACCCAAATCACTATACTCAATTAATATTTGACAAAGGAGTCATGAACAGACATTGGAGTCAAGACAGTCTCTTCAATAAATGGTGTTGGGAAAATTGGACAGATACATGCAAAAAAAAATGAAACTAGACCAGCAACTTATATCATACACAAAAATAAACTCAAAATGGATCAAGGACTTAAACATACGATGAGAAACCATAAAAATACTAGAGCAATCCACAGCCAGAAAAATACCTGACATATGCCGAAGCAATTTCTTCACTGATACTGCTCCTAGGGCAATGGAAACTAAAGAGAAAATAAACAAATGGGACTACATTAAAATAAAAAGCTTTTGCACAGCAAAGGAGACCATCAATAAAACAATAAGAAAGCCTACTGCATGGGAGAACATATTTGCCAATGATATCAACGATAAGCGTTTAATCTCCAACATTTACAGGGAACTCATGCAGTTTAACAAAAAGAAGATAAACAACCCAATCAAAAAATGGACAACTGATCTATATAGACGCTTTTCAAAAGAAGACAGAAGGAAGGCCAAGAGACATATGAAAACCTGCTCAAAGTCTAATAATTTTTTGATGGAATCTTTAGGGTTTTCTATGTACAGTATCATATCATCTGCAAATAATGACAGTTTTACATCTTCTTTGCCAATTTGGATACCTTTTTTATTCCTTCTTGTATAATTGCTATAGCTAGCACTTCCAGGACTATGTCAAACAGGAGTGGTGAAAGTGGGAATCCCTGTCTCATTCCTGTTCTTAGGTGAAATGGTTTTAGATTTTGCCCATTGAGTATTATGTTAGCTGTAGGTTTGTCATATAAGGCTTTTATTATGTTGAGGTATGATCCCTCTACTCTCAATTTGCTGAAGGTTTGTTTTGTTTTGTTTTTTATCAAGAAAGGGTTTTGGATTTTGTCAAATGCTTTTTCTGCATCAATTGATATGACTGTGATTTTTGTCTCTCAATTTGTTTATGTGATGTATCATGTTTATTGATTTGCAGATATTGTACCATCCTTGCATCTATGGGATAAATCCTACTTGGTCATGGTGTATGATCTTTTTGATGTAATGCTGGATCCGATTTGCTAAAATTTTGTTGAGGATTTTGGCACCTATGTTCATGTGGGATAATGGCCTGTAATTCTCTTTCATTGTGTTGTCTTTATCTGGTTTTGGTATTAGGGTAATACTGGCTTCATAGAATGAACTTGGAAGTGTTCCTTCCTCTTGAATTTTGTGGAATTGTCTGAGTAGGATAGGTTTTAGTTCTTCTTTGAATGTTTGGTAACACTTCCCTGTGAAGCCTTCTGGCCCTGGGCTTTTGTTTGCTGGAAGCTTTTCTTTTCTTTTTTTTAAATATATTTTATTGATTTTTTACATAGAGGAAGGGAGAGGAATAGAGAGTTAGAAACATCGATGAAAGAGAAACATCGATCAGCTGCCTCCTGCACACTCCCTGCTGGGTATGTGCCCGCAACCAAAGTACATGCCCTTGACTGGAATTTAACCTGGGACCCTTGAGTCTGCAGGCCGACACTCTATCCACTAAGCCAAACTGGTTAGGGTGCTGGAAGCTTTTTGATGACTGCTTCAATTTCCTCCATTGTTATCAGCCTATTGCAATTTTTAGATTCTTCCTGATTGAATTTTGGAAAGTTGTATTTTTCTAGGAATGTGTCAGTTTCCTCTAGGTTGTCTAGTTTGTTGGAATAAAGTAGTTCATAGTATTTGTTAACAATCCTTTGTATTTCTGTGGGGTCTGTTGTTATTTTGCCTCTTTCATTTATGATTTTGTTTATTTGGGTCCTCTCTCTTTGCTTATTGGTGAGCCTGGCTAAAGGTTCATCAATCTTGTTTATCCTTTCCAAGAACCACCTCTTGGTTTTCTTTATGTTTTGTATTGTGTGTGTGTGTGCGTGTGTTTGTCTCTATGTCATTTATTTCTGTTCTGATTTTTATTATCGCCTTCCTTCAAGTCACTGTGGGCTTTTCTTGTTGCTCTCTTTCTAATTCTTTAAGTTGTAGAATTAGATGATTTACTACCATTTTTTTCTTGTTTTTTGAGGTAGGCTTGTAGAGCTATAAACTTTCCTCTCAGGACTGCTTTCACTGTGTCTCATAAATTTTTTATTGTTGTGTTTTCATTTCCATTTGTTTCCAGGGTGTTTTAAATTTCTTCTTTGATCTTTTTGGTAACCCAATCATTGTTTTTTAGCATGCTGTTTAGCTTCCAAATGTTTGAATTTTTTGGATTGTTTTTATTGTAGTTGATTTCTAATATTATGCCATTGTGGTCTGAGACAATGCTTGATTTTATTTAAATCTTCTTGAATTTGGAGAGACTTTGCCTGTGACCCAATATGTGGTTTATCTTTGAAAATGTCCCTTTTGCTCTTGAGAAGAACATGTATTCCGTGGCTTTGGGGTGAAATGTTCCGAAGATTTCAATTAAGTCCCAAATATCCTTTTACACTCTATTCTATATAAAGTTAAAGATTTTGGAAAAACAATGTCTACTGCAACATCTAATTGCACCACATAAAGAAGAATTTTGTCCTTCTGCAATGATTTCAACTTGTTCATGTTGGTGTCCTACAGGCCTCTCCCCACCAGGATATATTTTTTTTAATTCTTTGATCTCCTTGGTAACCCAGTCATTGTTCAATAACATGCAATTTAGCCTCCAAGTGTTTGATTTTTTTTTTTCATTTTTTTGTAGTTGATTTCTAATTTTATACCATTGTGATCTCAGGAGATGCTTGATATGATTTTTATATGCTGAATTTGAAGAGACTTTGTCTGTGTCCCAATATGTGGTCTATCTTCAAAAATGACCCATGTGCACTTGAAAAGAATGTATATGCTATTGCTTTGGGGGGAAATGTTCTGAAGATGTCAATTAATTCCATCTGATCTAGTGAGTCATTTAGGATTGATGTTTCTTGCTGATTTTTTGTTTAGAGTATTTATCCAATGGTGTTAGAGGGGTATTGAAGTCCAGTACTATCACTGTATTACTGTTGATCTCTCCCTTGATATCTTCCAGAAGTTTTCTAATGTATTTGGGTGCTCCTATATTGGGTACATATATGTTTACCAGAGTTATATCTTCTTGTTGAATTGCTCCCTTTAATATTATGAAGTGGCCTTCCTTATCTCTTTTTATGGCCTTCACTTTGAGGTTCTATTTCTCAAATATAAGTATTGCTATCCCAGCTTTTTTTTTCATTTGTATTCGCCTGAAAAAAAAAATTTCCCCATCTCTTTACTATCAGTCTGTGAGAGTCCTTTGTCTGCGGTGGGTGTCCAGTAAACAGGATATATATGGGTGATGTTTTATATCCATTCAGCTACACTATGTCTTTTGATTGGGGCACTTAATCCATTTACATTTAAAGTTATTATTGATAGTTCCTGTTTGTCACCATTTTTATTTGTTATGCCTGTGTTCCTTCTTCCCTTCCTATTTCTTCTTTATACAGCAGTCCCTTTAGCATTTCTTGCATTGCTTCTTTGGTGGTAATAAACTCCCTTAGTCCTTTTTTTTTTTCTGTTAAGCTCCTGATTTCACCTTCAATTTGGAATGATAGCTTTGCTTGGTATAGTATACTTGGATTCAGACCATTTCTTTGCATGACTTTCTATATTTTATTCTATTACCTTCTGGCCTGATATGTTTCTGTTGAGAAATCAGTTGATAGTCTGGTGGGAGATCCCTTATTGGTAACTTTCTGTCTCTCTCTGGCAGCCTTTAAGATTCTTACTTTGTCGTTGGTGTTTGTCAATTTAATTATAATGTGTCTTGGTGTAGGTCTTTTTGGGTTTATCTTGTTTGGGATCCTGTGAGCTTCTTGGATTTGTGTGAGTTTTTCCTTCCTAATATCAGGGAAGTTTTCTGTCATTTCTTCAAACAGGTTTTCTATTCCTTGCTCTGTTTCCTCTCCTTCTGGCACACCTATTATGCAGATGTTTTTTCATTTTGTGTTGTCCCAAAGCTCCCTTAAGCTCTCCTCATGTTTTGTTTTTTTTTGTTTGTTTGTTTATTTTTTTGTTTTTTCCAGTTGCTGCTCTGATTGGGTATTTTTTCCTATCTTGTCTTCTAGCTTACTGATGCGGTCCTCAGTTTCTTCTAGCCTACTGTTGATGCTTTCTATTTTGTTCTTTATTGCTGCTATGTCATTCTTCATTTCTTCTTGGTTCTTCTTCATTTCCTCTTGGTTCTTACACATGCTGTTGAATTTGGCTTCCATCTTTTTCAGTTTCCTTATGGCCATTACTCTGAATTTGTTCTCTGACAAATTGCTTGCCTCCATTTCATTTACTTCATTATCCTGTGATTTCTCCTTTTCTTTCACATGGGGGCTGTTTCTTTATCTCCCAATTTTCACTCCTCTTAGGGTGTCTGGTTATGTGGCTCACTCTCTACTGCATTGACTTAAAGGCATAAAATACAACTCAAAAAGACATAACACAGAGCACACAAAACACGAATGTATTCACAATACCAATAATTCCAAATAAAGGTGACCACCAGCGAAAAGAGAATTAGGGGAGAGAAAAGAGCACAAAAATGATATTGATAACAGGAAAAAAAGATAAAGTGAAAAGAAAAAGAATAAAAAAGAAGTGGAAAAATATATGTATATAGGGAGAAAAGTCCAAAAAATCAACAACTATTCCAAAAAAATGGAAACCACAAACCCTCAGAAAAGTAAGAGGGAAGGTGAATCTGAAGGGGCAGAACTTATTTCCAGAAGGTAAGGTCAAGGAATTGAATGAATGGGGAAATGGCCACAATTAAGTTTAGAGCAGGTTGAAAGGGAATGAGTGTATAAAAAGAAAATTAAAAAACAAGATACTAAAAAAATGTAGAAAATAATAATTGAAAAAATAATAAGTATAAAATATATATTAATATATATAAAAATATATATAAAAGAAAATATATATATGTATAATTTTGCCCCTTTCTTTAATCTATCTATGTATTCATCTATTTTTGGAAAAGGATAATAGAGAGCAGATAGGCCTGAGTTGGTGATTGAAACTAATTAAGCTATTAGTAGAATAAAAGAACAAGCGAGGAGAGCCAAAAAAAAAAAAAGAGCATAAGATTAAAAAGAAACAAAAAACAAACAAACTAACAAACAATCAAACAAAATACAACAATAAAGCGAGAGAGAAAAATTTGGCTAGTGAAGAAAGAGAAAAGAGAAGTGTGCATGAACTTGGAGCAGGGGAGAGGAAATTAGATATATGAGTAGACCAACAGAAACTACTTTAATAGTAATCCTATCTAATAAAGAGGGAATATGCTAATTGACCCTCACGTGCTGCAAATATGATGGTGCCCAAAGCCACAAGTTTATGGTGCCTAGTCCTCTCAGCATTGCTGGGGTGCCTGCCTCCCGAGTCCCCAAGTCCCCTCAGCCCCCCAGCCGCCCAGGGCCAGCCCAAGGCTCAGGTAACCAGGACCGGCCGAGGCTTGTGCTTCAGGCAGTGACAGCAGCAGAGGTGTGATGGGGGCGTCACCTTCTCCTGAATGCCAGGTCGCCTCTTCCCCCTAAGGGCTCCCGGACTATGAGAGGGGGCAGGCAGGGCTGAGGGACCCCCCCTCCAGTGCATGAATTTTCATGCACTGGGTCTCTAGTTTATCAATAAAGCAGATAAAGAAGATTAATTTTGAACAGGGAATAAAAAGAAAGGATAGAGAAAAAGTGAAGTAGGAACAGGAAAAGAGAAACAGGATGAAAATGGGAAACGTGAGGAAGAAAGTGTTGGCATAAAGGAAAAATTGAGATAGTGTAAAATAATGATAAAAAATAAAAATATAATGTACAACACCAATCCAAAAATTTTTTAAAATGGTAAAAAATAATAATAAATAATAATATAATAATAAAAAATAAAGTGAGAAAAAATGTAGCTTCTCAAGTAAAAGATAAAAATTAAAAATATGTAGTGAAGTTCATTCACTTCAGAAGAGCTTCAATGACCCATGGTGGCTGGTTTAAGACCCCTCTCTACTGTTCTGACTGCCACGTCTCAGTTTCCTGTCAGGTAGTCAGCAGTGTTGAAGTTGCCAGCGATCCACTGCTCCTCTGTGTTATATGCCACAAACTTGATTTCAGGCAGGCAGGATCAATCTGCTCACTTTGTTTTTCTGCCTGTTTTCAGTTGTATTTACACAAGCGTCTATTTCTGACACAGCCCCTAGGTGGCGGTGTTTCTGTATTAGTTTCTGGGACCAAAGGGCCCTTCAACTCAGTCTCCCAGGTCTCCCTGGGGGTGTTTAGAATCTTCCTTTCCCTGCCTCACTCAAGACTGGGTGCTGCTGTGCTGTCAGGAGGAGCCTGGTCTTCAGGAGTAAAAAGTCTATTCAGGGTTGGAGGGATGGACTGTCCCAGAGCTGGCTTCCTGCTCATCTCTCCCTATTCTGCTCCCCAGTTTCCACAAAAACCACCTTCCCCTGCAGTCTTGGTCAGTGTTTTTAATTGAAAGATCCTATGCACTGGGTTTAACAAGTAAAAACAAGGAAATTATAAAAACAGAGCAACAGCGCTACCTAGAGTCTTCCTCCCCCTGGCTCTGGGCAGCCAGTATAGCACTTCAGGCTGCCTTTCTGGGTCAGTCTCCCATGGCTGTGGGCTTAGATCTACAGTCCCCTGCTGCCAGCAGCCCTGTGGACCCCCTTCCACATTCAAGGGGTACACTGACCCCAAGAGTCATGGATTTGGTGTAGCACAGTCTTCCTCTGAGACTGTAGTCCCAGATGAGTGAATTTCTCCCTCCAGCCCAGATTCCCAGTCCCACCTCTTTCCAGGTGATTTCTGACCTTTCAATCCATCCTTTGCCTCACCAGCTGTGTTTAATTTACCAATTCCAGGTGGATGTTATTCAATTCAGCTGTTTCTTCTATCTGCTCTGTGAGAAGGCACAGGAGCTGTCCATCTATTTTTGCTGCCACCTTGTCTCCCCCTGGACAAACTTTTTAGGCCCCAACTGCTGGGGAGGCTGGCATCTCACTATTCATGGGTTCGCAGCTGAGGCAGCTGGTCCCTGGGAGTTGTGGCTGTAGGTTCCCGGGTGCTGTCTCATGTCTCCCCAGGTGAAGGTAAGGCTGGGCTTCCAATCACAGCTGCTCTCCCCCTTCTAGATGGCGTGGTCTCTGCAGCAGAGCCAGCCACCCTGGGATAGATTTCAGCGGAAGTAGAGGCTGCCCGGCCAGAGGAGCCTGGTCCATCAGTCCCTCACAGTCCTGTGGAATATAACTGTCCCTCACTCACAAATACACACGCTCCCCACACATCCATCCACTCTCCTTTCACTCTCTCACTCACTCACACTACCTTGCTCCCTGCTGTCCTATCTTCTGCCATCTTTGTTTGAATGTTTTTTGAGTGTTTTTATTGTAGTTGAGTTCTAGTTTCATGCCATTGTGATCTGAGAAGTTGCTTGATGTGATTTCTATCATCTTAAATTTTTAGAGACTTATTTTGTGTCCTGACATATGATATGTCTTTAACAATGTCCCATGTGCACTTGAAAAGAATGTATATTCTACAGCTTTGGGTAAAAATGTTCTGTGAATGTCAATTAAATCCATCTTATCTAGTGTGCCATTTAAGGTCACTGTTTTCTTCTTGATTTTTTTTTGTCTGGAATATCTATTCAGTGATGTCAGTGGGGTATTTAAGTCCCCCATATGACTATATTGCTGTTGATGCAAACCTTAATGTCTTCCAAGAGCATTTTTCTTTATTTAGGTGCTCCTATATTGAGTACATATATGTTTTCCAGTGTTATATCCACTTGTATCAATCCTTTTAGTATTATGTAGTGGCCTCTTTGTCTCTTTTATAGCCTTTGTTTTGAAGTCTATTTAGTCAGATTTGAGTATTGCTACTCCTGCTTTTCTTTCATTTCCATTTGCACAGAAAATTTTTCCCATCCCTTCACTTTCATCTTGTGTGAAGGGTTTATTCTGAGATGGATCTTTTATAGACAGCATATATGTATATGAGTCATGTTTTCTTTATCCATTCAGAGTAGAATGCTTTTTGAATTTGAACATATTCATGAATTTTCTAATTTTCTTCTTATAGTTGATTTCTAATTTTATATACCAGTATGATCAGAAAAGAAGATATTATTTAACTTTCTTAATTTTATTGAGGTTTATTTAGTGACCTAATATATAATCTATTATGATGAGTGTTTCTTGTTAGTTTTAGAAGAATGTGTATTCTGCTGCTTTTGGAAGGATGTTCTTTATATATTCATTAAAGCCGTCTGATTTAACATGTCATTTAATGCTTATGTTTCCTGATTAATTTTTTGTCCGGGTGATCTTTCCATTGATGTAAGTGGGGTATTAAAATTCCCTACTATTATTATATCTGTTTTATATATTTAGGTATGCTTATGTTTGGAAAATAATTATTTTAATGTGCTATATCCTTTTGTTGGATTTATCTCTTTATCATTATGTAACACCCTTCTTTGTTTCTTATAGTTTTTGTTTAAAAGTTGTTTTTATTTTTATATAAGTATAGCTACTTTTGGTTTCTGTTTTGAACATCTTTATTCATACCTTCACTTTCAATATGTGTGTGACCTTTTAAAATATTAACTTTTTGTTATATTTATTTTGTTCAGGTATTGTATTCTGATTTTGTTGAAATGTCTCTCTGTGTTTTCTTGAAGCTCTCTGAACTTTTGTGGAACCATTATTTTGAATGACTGAATTTTTTGATAAACAGTTTGTAGATCTCCATTTAATGGGGTCATTATCTGAAACTTTATTAGGTTCCCTTGGTGTTGTCACATTTATCTGGTTCTTCATGATTGTTGTAGCTATGAATTAATGTAGGTGCAATTGCAATAGAAAGCACTTCTTCCTAACTCTAAATACTGGTTTTTAGAATAATCCATAGGCAGCAAAATATCAGACATATCTCACAGCAATATGTTTACCAACACATCTCCTAGGACAGTGGTCAGCAAACTGCGGCTCACGAGCCACATGTGGCTCGTGAGCCGCTCTGTTGACTAATGAGTTTGCAGACCACTGACTAGACTCTCGATTCCAATAATTACAGGCTGTTGTTGTTTCTTGTGATTAAGCCCCTATCCCAGTGGTAGGCAAACTCATTAGTCAACAGAGTGGCGAGCCGAAGTTTGTCAACCACTGTCCTAGGACAATGGAAATGAAGGAAAAAATAAAGAAATGGGATTATCTTAGATAATAAAGAGCTAATATGCAAATGGTCATCATGCCCTCACATCATCACACCCTCATGCCATCATGCCGTACCTGCTTAGCTACTCAACACTGGGGAGAGAGGAATGGCGACCAGCCAGGCACAAATGAGCTTGTGAGAGAGGAATGGGGACCAACCAGGCTGCAGCCCGGGAGAGGGACAAGCCACACGCCCCGCAGTCCCAGGTGCCGGCGGCTGCACCTGCGCCTGCAGCCTAGGAGAGGGATAAGCCACCTGCCCTGCAGTCTGGAGCACCAGTGGCTGGGGCTGTGTCCCAGGAGAGGGAAAAGCTGCCTGCCCCGTGGTCCTGGATGCCTGCGACTGTGGCCTGGGTGAAGTTGCCCACCCACGGTCCCTGTGGCTATAGCTGGCCCGAGTGAAGCTGGCCCCAATCCTGGGTGCCTGTGGCCAGCCAGAGGGAGGGAAGCCTGGGTCCTGGGTGCCTGCAACTGGCCAGAGGAGGGATTTCTGGGTTTCAGGTGTGAGTGAGGCAGAGGCAGTTAAGGGCAATCAGGCCAGCAAGGGAGCAGTTAGGGGCTATCAGGCTGGTAGGAGAGCAGTTAGGGGTGATCAGGCAGGCAGGTAGGTGAGTGGATAGGAGCCAGTGGTCCCAGACTGTGAGAGGCAGTCAGACATCCCTCGAAGGGTCCCAGATTGGAGAGGGTGCAGGCCGGGCTGAAAGCCCCCCCCCCCATGCATGAATTTCATGCACCAGGCCTCTAGTATCAAAATAAAAATCTTCTGCACAGCAAAAGAAACCATCAACAAAATAACAAGAAAGCCCACTGCATGGGAGAACATATTTTCCAATGTGACATCTGATAAGGGTTTAATCTCCAGAATTTATAGGGAACTCATACAAGGGAAGATAAACAATCCAATCAAAAATAGGCAAATGACCTAAATAGACACTTCTTGAAAGTGGACATACAGAAGGCCAAGAGACATATGAAAACATGCTCAAAGTCACTAATCATCTGAGAGATGCAAATCAAAATGACAAAGAGGTATCATATCACACCTGTCAGAATGGCTATCATCAACAAATTAACAAATGACAATTGCTGGCGAGGATGTGAAGGAAAAGAAACCCTTGTGCACTGCTGGTGGAAATGCAGAATGGAGCAGCAACTGTGGAAAACAGTATGGAGTTTCCTCAAAAAATTAAAAATGGAACTCCCATTTGACTCAGTAATCCCACTTCTAGAAATATATCCCAAGAAATCAGAAACACCAATGCGAAAGAATATATGCACCCCTATGTTCATAGCAGCACAATTTACAATAGCTAAGATATGGAAATAGCTTCAGTGCCCATCAGCAGATAAGTGGATTAAAAAAACTGTGGTACATCTACACAGTGGAATGCTATGCTATTATAAAACAGAAAGAACTCTTCCCATTTGCAACAGCATGCATGGACCTGGAGAGCATTATGCTAAGCGAAATACACTAGTCAGAGAAGAATAAGTATCACATGATCTCACTCATTTGTGGAATATAATGAACAATGCAAACTAATGAACACAAATAGATCCAGAGACATAGAAACAGATTGTCAAACCTCAGAGGGAAGGCAGCGGAGGGTGGGAGAGGTGGGGTAAGAGATTAACCAAAGGACTTGTATGCATGCATATAAGCATAACCAATGGACACAGACAGTAGAGGGATGAGGGCATGTGCTGGGGGTTGGGAGAGGCTGGGGAGAGGCTGGGGAGAGGTCAATGGGGGAAAAAGAAGACATATGTAATACTTTTAACAAAAAAGAATTTAGATTTTAAAAAAAGACTGGTTTAGACTGGTAAAGACCTCTTCCTCCCATGTCCCCATGCTGATGGAACTGCCTATGTGATTGTAGTCAAACAGGGTCCAGCCAAATCATGTAGCTACTTCCAGGTTTCCCTATGATCATCAGACCTTTAACTGTGATCACAGAAGTGGGTCTATGATCATCAGACCTTTAACTGCGAGCACAGAAGTATTTGGCTCTTTCTGGATTTCTAGGTGAACTGGGCAGCCTTTATAACTATGGAGACATAATCTCTTCAAAAAGTTGTCATGGGAGAAAAAGTGGGGAGACTTATACTATTCTAAAGAGCCATGGCAATCAAAGAAATATTAAATTCTGGATTTAAAATCAACTATAAAAGATGTTTGGGAAACAATTAGGGAGTTTTAAATATTAATGGGATATTTGATAATATAATGAATTATTTATATTTTGGTGCAATTATATTGTGTTTTTTAAATATATTTTTATTGATTTTAGAGAGGAAGGGAGAGAGAGATAGAAACATCAGTGATGCAAGAGTCATTAATTGGCTGCCCCCTGCACACCCCACACTGGGAATCAAGCCCCCAACCCAGGCATTTGCCCTGACTGGGAATCGAACAGTGACCTCCTGGTTCATAGTTTGATGCTCAACAATAAAAAAATAAAAGTAAAAATAAAAATAAATATAAATAAATAAATAAATAAAATAAAAAAGAGAGAAGATAGTATCTGGGTGACTGGAGAAATGTGTGAAGTAAATAGTTGGGAGGTAAAATGATGCAGTATTTTAGAATATTTGGAGAAGAATAAATTGTAATTATTTCTGATGTTGCCATGTTGTTATTGAATTTCAATAATAAAGGTACAGCGCAATATGCCTAAGATATTTTAAAAAAACAGAACCATAAATAAATACCATGAATAATTCCAGTATTTATCTCACTTTGTGCTTCACTTTGGCCTCACTTTAATAATAAATCTTGCTCACCTGTGTTACAAATGTTACCAATTGCTTAACCTAGTTTAATGATATTCATATCCTTATTATATTGTTTTTCAACCTTTCTGTATGTTTATAAGTTTTCATAATAAAAAGTTGAAAAGAAAAAAAGTAACAAGTTAAAATAAATCAAGCTTTTAGTGGAATGAATAGTTTGTATTAATGTGGCAATTCATTTATTGCAGTTGAAATGATAACTGTGGGTTGAAATAAAACTTGTTATTTCATAAAACAAATATTAATTACCATGTGCCAGAAACTATGTCATACACAACAGTCACCCAGGGTGATGGATCCCTGTCTAATTAATCTTCATATATAGGGCTGAAAAAAAACAAAGCAAAACAATAAAAATCAATAAATACAGATTATGGTATGTTGAATAATGAAAACAAAGAAAATGGGAAATAACACTAAGGGATAATTTAGATTGAATGGTCTGAGAAGATGATAAAGTTGAGGTCTGATTCATGAGATAGAGCTAATAATTTTTTTACATATTTCAAATATTTTACTTTTTAAAATATTCTATTCAGTGCTAAAATATATCTCTGCTCAATTTCAAATTTTTAAAAAATTTAAACAAAAAATAAAATTGCAAAGTTAAATTAACCATGCGATCTCAAAGAAAAGGGATCTCTCTAGAATGTCTGAGCTGAAAGAGTACTGTGGGTGAATTGGTTTTGTTGTCAGATTTCAAATTCTTGTTGGGACAGTTTGTGGTATGAGTGCTGTGTACCATGGCAGGAGGCAGAGAATGCTGAGAAGGCAGGGCAATGAATTTCCCATGTTCACAGAAACATTTGCACATATGCTAAATTAGAAAAGATCTTGGCTAGTTCACACAATTTAAAGGCCAGCATGGCAGGAGTAGTAAGTGAGAATAGAAGGAATCCTAGTTAATAAAAGAGTAATATGCAAATTAAACATCGCTCCGCTATACCCACAAGCCAAGCTCGCCATCCAACCAGGAGCGAGTATGCAAATTAACCCAACCAAGATGGCTGTGGCCACAGAGAGAGCAGGAGGCTTGGGTTGTCCCCGGCGATGGAGGAAGCCAAGCTTTCCGCAAACCCTGGCCAGCCCAGGCCTCTACTCAAGGCTACGAAGTTTCAATTATAGAAGATAAATAAATCCCAGATACCAAGGCCTCCTCTTGGGTCCCGGGGGCATGGCCAGCCTGCAAACCACCACAGGCCCCTCGCCCAGGCCACCCCACACCCCAAGGGAACCCCCACCCTGATCTGGGACACCCTTCAGGGCAAACAAGCCGGCCCCCAACCATGCACCAGGCCTCTATCCTATCTAATAAAAGAGTAATATGCAAATTGACCATCACTCCAACACACAAGATGGCTGCCCCCATGTGGTCAAAGATGGCTGCCCCCATGTGGACACAAGATGGCTGCCACAAGATGGCCAGCAGGGGAGTGCAGTTGGGAGGGACCAGGCCTACAAAGGAGGGCAGTTGGGGGTGATCAAGCCTGCAGGGGAGGGCAGTTAGGGGTGACCAGGCTGGCAGAGGAGAGAAGTTGGGGGCGACCGGGCCTGCAGGAAAGGGCAGTTGGGGGGTACCCAGGCCTGCAGGGGAGAGCAGTTAGGGGGGACCAGGCCTGCAGGGGAGGGCAGTTAGGGATGACCAGTCTGGCAGAGGAGAGAAGTTGGGGTCAACCGGGCCTGCAGGAAAGGGAAGTTGGGGGGGACCCAGGCCTGCAGGGGAGAGCAGTTTTGGGGGACCAGGCCTGCAGGGGAGGGCAGTTAGGGGTGACCAGGCCTGCAGAGGAGGGCAGTTGGGGGAAACCAGGCCTGCAGGGGAGGGCAGTTAGGGGTGACCAGGCCTGCAGGGGAGGGCAGTTAGGGGCAAATAGGCTGGCAGGGGAGCAGTTAGGCATCAATCAGGCTGGCAGAGGAGTGGTGAGGGGGTGATCAGGCTGGCAGGCAGAAGCGGTTAGGGGCAATTAGGAAGGCAGGCAGGTAAGCAGTTGTGAGCCAGCAGTCCTGGATTGTGATAGGGATGTCCGACTGCCCGTTTAGGCCCGGTGAGATCGGGCCTAAACGGGCAGTCGGACATTCCTCGAGCTATCCCAGATTGGAGAGGGTGCAGGCTGGGCTGAGGGACACACACCCACCATGCATGAATTTTTGTGCACCGGGCCTCTAGTACAAAATAAAGCTATAAAGATTAGATCTTCAAACTGGAACCAGCATAGAGGTTTAAATTAGGTTGTTAGATTGTTTAATTATTATTATGAGAAAATCACTCTTGCTGTTGAATACACAATGGTTTGGGCTGAAGAATAGAGTATTATAGTAGATCATATATAAAACTGGACTAGAGATGTAGTAGTGGAAAGTGTAAGAAATTGAATTTGAAATATTTTTTTAAGTACAGTAAAATAAGTATATGCTGATATGGGTATGTGAATCAGATGCTGTGAAAAATATACCCATTTTTCTAGACCTTTAGTAGCCATCCCTCCAAAAATTACAAATTACTCACTAGGACTGAGGTAAACAAGATTAACCTAATTATTAAAGTAAAGTAAGGCCAAAGTGAAACACAAAGGAAAATAAATACTGCAATTATTTATGGTATAATCATGTTAAAGTCTGAAATAATCCTCAAATTTTCTCAGTCTTCTGTTTTGTTTTACTCATAAGCATATGACTTTTGTGGGTTATATGAATTGTTTTTCTCAAAGAGAAAAACTGGAGTTGGAGATTATAGCTGCTTCGGGCAACACTCAAATAGAAGTCATTCCTTTTTATTGATATTACAGTTTCTGGTCAGAAGCAGAGCCAGAAAGAAAAATACGAGCTCAACCTTTTAAGCACTCTTAGAAACACTGTCCTAAATATACAGCTTATGAGGTTATCAGCACCATTTTTCAACACCAAGAATAACACACAATGTCTGAGGTCAAAACAGATAGGCTTCTTAGGAAGAAGTTAAATAATAAGTATAAACATTTTTTCATTAACTGCAATCGTTTTCTCACATTTCTTTTAGCAGTCTCAAGGCACTTTTGAGATAACTAATGTTCTTAAAATTCTGATAGCAAGTGTATGTAGTTTGTATCATTTAGGGATTTTTTATTTGATAAACTTATTGCTTTTCAGGTTGCAGTATTAGCCAGACTTACTTCTCCACTTTGAGTTACCCATCAAACCTTTTCCTGTTTTCTGCTTCCATCTGTGGGTGCATGGGGGTGAAAGAAGATGCAAAGGGTGACAAAGCTGGAAAGGTAACATAAACTGGGCAGATTCTATAAGATTGTAAATTTCCTTTTTATTTATAGGAGGGAGGGTAAAGAAGTAACCCTTTTTCATAAGTACCAAACATTTTCTCTTTTACAGGTCTGCTACATTAGGTATCATCACTGTATACTGATTTTAGCAGTTCTGCCACCTATTGCTACAATATTAATTACATTACTGATGGTTAGAACAATGTGAGGGAAGGAAGGAAGGAAGGAAGGAAGGAAGGAAGGAAGGAAGGAAGGAAAGAAGGAAAGAAGGAAGGAAGGAAATAAGGGAGTTCCTCCCTCCCTCCCTCCTTCCCTCCTTCCCTCCCTTCCTTCTTCCCTTCCTTCCTTCCTTCTTCTCCTTCCTTCCTTCAAGTAAAATTTAAATACAATATCATATTAATTATGTTATTTTTAGATATATGAGTTTTTGTTCTTTGTTTACAGGACTTCTTTATATAGTATGGATATGAGCCCTTGTCAGTCATAGGAGTAAAATATCTTCTTTTAGTAAGTAAACATTGCCCTCTGGAATATTTATTGTTTTACCTTTTATATTTCCCTAGAGGCCTGGTGCACAAAATCAGGGTGGGGGTCCACTAGGCAGGGGGGATTGGTCCTTCAGCACAGCCTGCATTGGGTTTCTGCCCCCTGGTGGTCAGTGTGTGTCATAGTGACCAGTCATTCTGCCATTGGGCCAAAACCAGCTCTCTGACATCCTGCAAGGGGTCCTGGATTGCAGGAGTGTGCAGGCCAGGCCGAGAGACTCCACTGTGCACAATTGGGGCCGGGAAGGGATGTGGAAGGTTGGCCAGCTGGGGAGAGACCACAGGAGGGCTCCAGGGCATGTCCGGCCCATCTTGCTCAGTCTCAATTGGCCGGACCCCAGCAGCAAGCTAAGCTACTGTTTGGAGCATCTGCCCCCTGGTGGTCAGTGCATGTCATAGTGAGCGGTTAAGTGGCCTTAGCATATCATTAGCATAATATGCTTTGATTGGTTGAACGGCCAACTGGGATGACCAGACACTTAGCATTTTAGGCTTTTATTATATAGGATTTTGCAATTCACTTAGAATTATTTCCTTATGTGTATATATCTTGTAAATTGGGTCAAGTTTTATTTTTAATGGATCTCTATTTGATTCACTACTGTTGAAAGAAACTGTGCCATATTTGTCATTATTCCAATGTCCATATATATATATATATATATATATATATATATATATGCTTGATTTTGGACTCTATGGGCTCTTTCATGAATAATTTTATTTATTAATAACTTTATTTATCTTACGTTAATGCTATTATATTTAAGTATTGTGGCTTTACAATAATTACTTGTTTTGTAGAGCTGGTACTCCCACTTTGTTTATTTCCAGAGTATCTTGATGATTATAAGCTCTTTCCATTTTCATATCTATATATTTAAAAGCCTAAGCCACTGAACAACCAAATGACTGGTCGACCAGTCGCTATGATGTGCAATGACCACCAGGGGTAAACGCTCAATGCAGGAGCTGCCCCTTGGTGGTCAGTGCACTCCCACAGCCAACCTCCTGCAGCTGGCCAACCTCCTGTGGTCCCTCCCTCTGGCCAGCTGGCCCTGATCAGCCCCAATCGCCAGGCCGAGGGACCCCACCCATGCATGAATTCATGCACCAGGCCTCTCTATATATCTATCTATATCTATCTATCTATCTATCTATCTATCTATCTATCTATCTATCTATACTAGTACATATATAAAAATATAATTAAAATTTACATATACATGTTCAAAAATATTATTGGGAATTGGATTGATTTTGCAAAGAATTTATGCAACGATTTGTAGACAGGTGACATTTTCAAAATACTAAATCTTTCAGGCTATGAATTTGAAATATCCTTCCATGAATTACTATCTCTCTCAGGAACTTCATACTTTAAATTTTGATTTGTAGTCATTTCATAATGATTAAGGTACAATAGTTTTAATTTGCAATTTGATTAATTTAATGACCTCCATAGGCTACTTAGTTATTTAACACGTGTTTTTTTATCAAAGTATAATTGACATATTATATTAATTTCAGGTGTATAAGATAGTGATTCAATATTTATATACATTGCAAAGTGATCACCATACTACATCTAGCTACCTTCTGTCACCATACAATGTTATTACACTATTATTGACCATATTCTCTATGCTGTTCATTATTTTCCCATGACTTATTTATTGTATAATTGGAGTTTGTACTTCTTAAACTCATTCAGCTATTTCACTAATTCCCCCATCTACAGCCCTTTGGCAACTTCCAGTTTCTTCTCTGTATTTATGAACCTGTTTCTGTTTTGCTTTGCTAGCTTGTTTTTATTTTACTCCACATGTAAGTGAAATCAGGCAGTATTTGTATTTCTCTGTCTTATTTCACTAATCATACCTTCCAGGTTCATACATGCTGTCACAAATGGTAAGATTTCATTTTCTATGGCTGAATTATTTTTTCTTTTTTGAAGTAATTTTTCATTGTACATATACACCATATCTTTTTTATCCATTCATCCACGAATGCACACGTAGATTGCTTCCATATCTTGGTTAATGTAAACAATGCTGCAATGAACATAAGGATGTGAATATTTTTTAAAATTAGTGTTTTTTTATTTAGATAAAATCCTGGTAAAAGTGTTTTATTATAGTTCTATTTTTATTTTTTTGAAGAAACTATATACTGTTTTACATAGTGGATGCACCATTTTTTATTCCAAACAACAATGTATAAGGGTACATTTTTCTCCACATTTTGCCAACATGTTAGTTGTCTTTTTTATTATAGCCATTCTGACAGATGTGAGGTGATAGCTTAGTGTGGTTTGGCTTTCATTTCCCTGATGATCAGTGATGTTGAACATCTTTTTATGGTCTGTTGGTCATCTACAGTATATGTTCTCTTTGGAAAAATGTCTATTCAAGTCCTCTGCCCATTTTGTAATCTGATTGTTTCTTTCATGTTGAATTGTGTGAGATTATGTGTGTGTGTGTGTGTGTGTGTGTGTGTGTGTGTGTGTGTGTAGTCCCAAAAATGTATACATACACTTGAATAATTATAAAGGTAGTATTTATTAAAATACATTTCACTTTCAAAATTGAGCTATTGCCTATGAAAGTGTATGTACATTCTTTGGGACAACCTGCATATGACATAAGATCCTTATTGTAGAAATTGCAAATATATTCTTCCATTCAGCAGTTTGCCTTTGCATTTTGCTAATGGTTCCCTTTGATATGCAAAAGCATTTTTGTCTGATGTAGGCCCATTTGTTTATTTTTTCTTTTGATTTTCCTTGATTGAGGAGACATTGGAAAAAATATTGCTAAGACCAATGTCAAACTTTTACTGCCTATGTTTTATTTTAGGACTTTTATGTTTTTAGGTATCCAATTCAAGTATTGTATTCATTTTGAGCTAATTTTTCTATATAACACAATATAGTGATTTAGTATCAATCTTTTTCCTGTAGCTGTCCAGTTTTCCCAAACACCATTTATTGAAGAGATTGTCTTTTCACACTGGGTTACTTGTCTACTTTGTAAGAGATTAATTCACTGTATATGCATGGGTTAATTTCTGTACTAGAGGCCCCGTGCACGAAATTCGTGCAGGGGCATGGTCCCTCAGCCTGGGCTGTACCCTCTCACAATCCAGAACTGCTAGCTCCTAACCGCTTCCCTGCCTGCTTGATCGCCCCTAACTACTTGCCTGCCTGCATGATCACCCCTAATTGCTCACCTGTCTGCCTGATCGCCCCTAACTGCCTCTGCCTTGGCTCCTGCCTGCCCAGCAGCCACCTTTGCCTCAGCCCCCACTGCTGCAGCTTCATCCAGAAGGTTATCTGGAAGGACGTTCAGAATGACGTCTGAAAGGTCGTTCAGCTGTCCAGTCTAATTAGCATATTATGCTTTTATTATTATAGATTCTATATTCTGTTCCATTCATCAATATGTCTGTCTTGGTGCCAGTATTATAGTGTTTTGATTACTATGGCTTTGTAGCACAGTTTGAAATTATGGAGCATAATACCTCCAGCTTTGTTCTTCTTTATCAATATTGCTATGGCTATTTGGAATCTTTTGTAGTTCCATATAAACTTTAGGTTTATTCATTCTAATTATTTAAATTGCCTTTGCTATTTTGATAGGGATTGAATTGACTATGCAAATTGATTTCAGTAGTATATTCATTTTATTTTTTATTTTTTTACATCATCATTGTTGAAAGTATTACATATGTTCATTTTCCCCCCATTGACCCCTTCTAGGGTGCCCCATCCCGGGCCTTCACCACCCTATTTTCTGTGTCCATGGATTATGCATACAAGTTCTTTCATTGATCACTTCCCGTGCTCCCCCGCCTTCCATCTGAGATTCTGCAGTCTGTTCAATGCTTTATTATCTCTGGATCTATTTTGTTCATCAGTTTATTTTGTTCATTAGATTCCATATATCAGTGAGATTGTGTAATACTTGTCTTTCTCTGACTGGCTTATTTTGCTTAGTATAATACTCTCTAGGTCCCTTCATGCTGTCTCAAAGGTTAAAAGATCCTTCTTTTTTACTGCTACATAGTACGCGGTGGTATAAATGTACCACAGTTTTTTTTTTATCTACCTATCTACTAATGGGCACTTGGGCTATTTACAGATCTTAGCTATTGTAAATTGTGCTGCTATGAACATAGGGGTGCATATATACTTTTTGATTGGTGTTTCAGCAATCTTAGCATACATTCCTAGAAGTGGGATCACTGGCTCAAATGGTAGTTCCATATTTAAATATTTAATTTTTTGAGGAAACCCCATACTGTTTTCCATAATGGCTGCACAAGTCTGCATTCCCACCAGCAGTGTACTAGGGTTCTCTTTTCTCCACATCCTCACTGCCACTTGTCATTTGTTGCTTTGTTGATGATAGACATTCTGACAGTGTGAGGTGATACCTCATTGTTGTTTTAATTTGCATCTCTCTGATGATCAGTGACTTTGAGCATTTTTTCATATGTCTCTTGGCCATCTGGATGTCTGCTTTGGAGAAGTGTCTATTTAGGTCCTTTGCTCATTTTTTGATTGGATTGTTTATCTTCCTTTTGTTAAGTTGTATGAGTTCCCTATAAATTTTGAAAATTAACCCTTTATCAGATGTATCATTGGCAAATATGATCTCCCATGCAGTGGGTTCCCTTTTAGTTTTGTTCATGCTTTCTTTTGCTGTGCAGAAGCTTTAAATTTTGATGTAGTCTGATTTGTTTATTTTCTCCTTAGTTTCCTTTGCCCTAGGAGAAGTATACATACTCATATTGCTATGAGAGATGTCTGATATTTTTCTGTCCATGGTTTCTTCTAGCATTATTATATTTTTACGAGTTATATTTAAGTCTTTTATTTAAGTCATTTAAGTATTTTGAGTTTATTCTCCTGTATGGTGTAAGTTGGTAGAATAGTTTCCTTTTTTGTTCATGTATCTGTCTAATTTTCCCAGCATTATTTATTTATTTATATATTTGTTTATTTATTTATTTATTTAAATCTGAATTCTTCATTGTTGAAAGTATTACATATGTCTCCTTTTTCCCCCATTGACCTCTTCCTGACTGTTCCCACCCCCAGAACATGCCCACACCCTCTCCCCCACTATCTGTGTCCATTGATTATGCTTATATGCATGCATACAAGTCCTATGAGATATATCTGATATTTTACTTCCTATGGATTCTTCTAAGATTTTTATGGTGTTGTAGTTCTCACTAAGTTACTTTAGCATTCCTATAACCATCACTTTGAACTCCATATCTGATAAATCACTTGCCTCCATTTCATTTAGGCCTTTTTCTGGAAAGTTCTCTCGTGTTTTCATTTGGGCTTGTTTCTTTGTCTACTAATTTTGGCTGCCTCTTTGTATTTGTTTCTGTGTTAGATAGATCTTCTATGACTCCCAATCTTTGTGGGTAAGCCTTATGTAGTAGGTGCCTTGTGGGACCTAGTGGCACAGTATCCTTGATCACCTGAACTGGGTGCTCTAGGAATTTCCTTTTTGTGTGTTATGTGGGTTATGTGGGCTCTCCCAGAGTCTTGATTGCTATTGGCCCATTCTTGCAAGGGATCAACCCTCACCCTGGCTGATTGTGAGGCTTGTCTCCAACCATGGTATGCAAGTTGCTATGCCGGTTACAACCATACAAAGTAGAATTCACCAACACAGGGTTTGGTATCTGAAAGATATCCCTTTTGATAATGCTGTTTGTGAAGCTTACTAGATCCTGCTCTGATGCTTTCTGAACTTGGCCACTGGGTGTATTGATTCTGGCCCACTTGGAAAGGACTCTGGTATAGTCCAATGTCAGACAGACTCTGTCTGTGCCTGGACCTTGAAATCTGTCTGGAGCTTCAACATAAGATATTCATAATTTGTGGCTGCTACTGCTGGGCTTGAGTGTGTGCAAGAAGGATCAAGCTCCACACCAAGGCTGGTGTTTCATAACCCCAGGTCCAGGAGAAGGTAAAAAATTGTCCCATGGTACCCCAAGATTTGCCTCAGTTTGCCTTCGCCTGCCAGCTGCCTGATAAACACAGTTACTGAAAGAGCCTCTGGCAAATTTGGGGTATAGGGTTAGTCAATTTCCCATGAAGGGCAGGTGCTGGCCAATCTTCAGGGAAAGTGGTGGGTGTGGTCTTGCCTCAGAGCCACAGGACTCTGTTTCAGTTCTTGCCCTAACCTTAGTAGGGCAGAACCAGTAGGAGTTTGGTAGGTGAGGCCTCTAGAACAAGGAAGTTATGTCTGCCAGAAGTTGGAGGGTGGTCCTATCATATCTCCCATGAGGGGGAAGTACCAGTCAGGTTCATCATGAATTGGGGGGACTGGCTGCTGACTTAAAGCCAGACAGCTCAGCACTGACAGTATCTGAGCCTACCCAGATCTTTACACTTTGGCCAAGGCAGTTGACTCCCCAGCAGGGCCTAAGCTCTATGGGGGTGGGGGGTGAGAGAGAGTCCAGAGGGTTGGGAAATTGCTTCCCCAAGTCTGATGCCACACAGAGGGGAGTGCTCCACCCAAGACAGTTGGTGTTTCTGCTTGGAAGAGTGATCCAGTGCTGGGAACCTGGTGGCTGTCCCCCCAGCTCCCTTATCAGAGACATAAACCCCAATCTCTGCTCTTGCGACGATAGACCACTCCACCTTTCCTTTGCCTGAGCCCAGGGTGAGTAGCTGCAAACGAAATTTCCCATGTTGGCTCTTCATGAAGATGCCTTTGTATCTAGTGGATTCTATCTCTCCCTGTTGGACATAATTCCCACTGCCTTTTACAGCCAGATGTTATGTGGGTGTATCTTCCCACTCTGTTGCTCTGAGCTGAATATCTTGGCTTGGGGTTTAGCCCCCATGCTCCTCATGAGGAATGTTTGCAGCTGAGATATCCCTCTGGAATCACTTCCCCTGCCCATGGGAGCAGAGCCAGCCCTTATCGAGTCTTCACTATTCCTCCCAGTCTAGATGTGGCTTCTTCTGTAAATCTTTGGTTACAAGACTCCAGTGGGTTATTCAGGATGATTGTTCCTTAATTTAGTTGTAATTCCAGTGTGGTTTTGGGAGGTGATGATTATTTTTTAAATTTCTTTATTGATTAAGTTGTTACATATGTGTCCTTATTCCCCCCGGGAGGTGATGATTGAAGCTTCCACCATCTTGAAATCCTTAATATCCTAATTTTGATTTACAGGTGACATATTTTAGATTCTCAGAAGAGTTGTGGGTTTTTTTTATATTTAGTGTTGAAAGTATTACATATGCCTCCTCTTCTCCCCCATTGACCTCTTCCAACCAGTTCCCGACCCCTAGCCCAGAACTTCACCACCCTATTGTCTGTGCCCATGGATTATGTATATATGCATACAAGTTCATTGGTGGATCTCTTCCCAAGCACCACCCTCCCTTGCCTTCCCTCTGAGGTTTGGCCGTCTGTTTCATGCTTCTATGTCTCTGGATCTATTTTTGTTCATCAGTTTATTTTGTTCATTAGATTCCACATATGAGTGAGATCATGTGGCTTATTTCACTTAGCATAATGCTCTCCAGGTCCATCCATGCTGTTGCAAATGATAAGAGTTCTTTCTTTTTTACAGCTGTGTAGTATTCCACTGTGTAGATGTACCACAGTTTTTTTTTTTTATCCACTTATCTGATGGTGGGCACTTAGGCTGCTTACAAATCTTAGATATTATAAATTGTGCTGCTATGAACATATAATCTTTCTGATTGGTGCTTCTGAATTCTTAGGTTATATTTCTAGAAGTGGAATCACTGGGTCAAATGGGAGTTCCATTTTCAATATTTTTGAGGAAACTCCATACTGTTTTCCACAGAGGCTGCACCAGTCTGCATTCCCACCTACAGTGTATGAGGGTGCCCTTTTATTCACATTCTTGCCAACACTTGTTGTTTGTTGATTTGTTGATGAAAGCCATTCTGACAGGTGTAAGGTGGCACTACATTGTCACTTTGATTTGCATGTCTCAGATGATTAGTGACTTTGAGCAGTTTTTCGTATGCCTCTTGGCCTGTTTGTATGTCCACTTTGGAGAAGTGTCTATTTAGGTCCTTTGCCCATTTTAAATTGGATTATTTGTCTTCCTTTTGTTAAGTTGTATGAGTTCCCTATATATTTTGTCCCTATATATTTTGGAGATTAACCCCTTATCATATGTATTATTGCTAAATATGTTCTCCCATGCAGTGGGTTCCCTTTTCATTTTGTTAATGGTTTCTTTTGCTGTGCAGAAGCTTTTTATTTTGATGTACTCCCATTTGTTTATTTTCTCCTTAGTTTCCATTGTCCTAGGAGATGTATCAGTAAACATATTGCTATGAGAGATGTCTGAGATTTTGTTGCCTATAGTTTATTCTAAGATTTTTATGATTTCATATCTTTCTTACGTTTAAGTCTTGTATATATTTTGAATTTATTTTTGTATATACTGTAAGTTTGTGGTCTAGTATCATTTTGTGGCATGTATCTGTCCAATTTTCCCAACACCATTTTATTGAAGAGACTGTCTTGACTCCATTGTTTGCTCTTTCCTTCTTTGTCAAATATTAATTGAGCATAATGGCTTGGGTCGATTTCTGGGTTCTCTGTTCTGTTCCATTGTGCTATATGTCTGTTCTTGTGCCATTGCCAGGATGTTTTGAGTACAATGGCTTTGTAATATAGCTTGATATCTGGTATTGTGATCCCTCCAACTTTGTTCTTCTTTCTCAGGATTGCTGTGGCTATTTGGGGTCTTTGTTGATTCCATATAAATTTTTGGAATGTTTGTTTTAGGTCTGTTTCTGAAAGGGCTTTATGCTTGGGAAGTGCTATTTAGCTTTCAGGGAATATGGTGTTTGTGTTTCCCGGTCCCAGAGCTATTACTCTGTGAGTGTCTCAAAATATTATTCTGCTGCTGGCTGGACAGAAATTCTTATATAGAGACTAATGGATCGGCTGGGACCCTGGAAGTTTTATCAGTCTGGTTTCCAGAATATTGGGGCAGACAGCCCCTCCTCCAATCCAGTCACTGAGGGCTCCTATAGAGACTGTTCAGACTAGTAAACTTGGTCTCTGCCTTTGTGTCCTCTGTAATCTCAAAATGCAGAGTGTAGCAGGCTGTATCACTTACAGTGGGGGTTCTTTTCTTTGCCTTCCCTCTGGCTGTTGGGAGTAGCTAGCTCCTCTCAGGATAAGTTAACATTTAGGTTTGGAAGCATATGAATGACCCAATGCAGGAATCCTGGCTACTGCTTTTCTATGTTTCCCTGCCCTGCTCTCCTCCCTTTCTTCTCCTTAGGCACCTCAAGTCCGTGCCTCTCTCCCTGCATCATATTCTCAGTGAGTAGTTTCAAATGAAAACTCATGAACTTTGGGTTTAGAGGGGAAAAATAACATGGAAACTGTAGCTTTCTCTCCCACCAGCTTCAGACTCCGCGTAGGCCAGCACTGTACCACCTTTTGCAGGTGGGGTTTCAACTCCAGACTCCCTGGTGGCCAGCCTCCTTGCCACTTTTTTGTTTTGCAGTTGGATGTTACCTGTGCAGCCGCAGGTCATGTCTCTGGTGCTTGGGGCTGTGGAGCCCAGCCTGGGCTCAGGGACTCTATTTTCTGAGGTAACAGACTTCCCCATAGCTCAGCACTCCCTCCTCTCTCTCTGCTCCTCTTGCTGCCCCTGGGAACTGGTCAACTCTTCTGGAGAACTTGCCCTTCCTACCGGTCTCCAGGTGTTTTCTGTCCTTTCTTGCTATAAGTCACCAACTCAGCTGGACCTCAGTTGGTAATTCTGGGTGAATGTTCACCAATTTAGTTGTATTTCTCGTCTGGCCTGATATGAGGTGCCTGTTTGGTCACCATTTTTCATCCTCAGAATTGCAGTTTTGAAATGTCAAACCTAAAAAAAGCATATAAGCCTCAGTTGCACAAATAGACTGATTTTTGAAATACATTTCTTTTTGTAAATATATATTCATTAGCAGCAATATTCCCACATATCTCCTATAGTATTTTTTATACCAGAGGCCAATAGAAATGGCCAGTAACCAAAGTAAATAAACATATTTTAAGTGTATGATCATCAATTTAAACATTTTGCCATATTACCTTAAATATTAAAACAATATTCAAGTTATTTCCAAACATGAATAGTTGAGAGGAAAACATAATACAATACGATGGAAAATGCTCAGCCTTGCTATATTAAAACCTTGTCATTGAACAATAACTGTATGAATGCAGTCATTTTTCAAGTATCTACAGAACTCCTTTGGAATGTTGTGTTTATATTTACAGACTTGTACATACTCTAACTTACTGAATTTGAAAAATTTCTTACTTGATGTTCCATTGGAAAAATTTATAATATTTTTAGTTTGCTCCTAGTATAATATTATGAATTAGTTACTACTAGTCTTGGCATTTTATCAATGAAAAAACAAAAATTTAGCATTTATTGAATTTGACTAAGGTTAAATTGCTAGAAAACAAAAATCTCAGTATACAAAACAAACAATTTACTTAACCACTATGTTATAGAAATTATTCACATATCTGTGCATTGTGTACCTTGACAACATATTTCATATAATTATCATCCTAGAAAAAAATTAATTTCTCTTTAATCATAGTAAGTCTTAAGTTATTTTAAAGATGAAAGGGGCATATGCAAGAGAACATGAATATGAAGAACAATCTACAGGTTTTAATTATGCTAAAATTATTTGCAAATCTCTAAATTTGGGCAATAAACTGATTTCCAAGTGGTATAGTTTCTGTCCCTTAATGAGAATATTAATATTTATCTACATTTACATTGCTAGATGAAACTCAATGCTTTTGCAACGAATTTACCAAATTATGAGATTATTTTTTAGTTGATTGCTTAGAAATTGCTTGGACAATCAGTAAATCTTTAGTAAATGCCTATTATGTGCAATACATTGTTATAGTGCATAATACAAGACAAACGAGTTGGAATTACACTTCTGAAGAGTATAAAAAAGTACTAAAATAGGGGCATAGAATGTTATGTGATTCAGGAAATAGAGATTACATTTAGATAGTATCAGGAAAGAGTTCATGAAGAGGTGACTTTTGAGCAGAATGTTCAAGGATTGCTAGAAATGAGAAACAAAGCTAGAGAAGAAAACTATTCCATTTGGAGCGAGCAGTACAGAAAAAGTCATAGAAACAAAAATACTGTAAATTGTAAAAACGTAAGTAATCTGATCAAATTAGAATGGTCTGTGTGATAATGTTCAATAGAGAAGTTACATTAGAAATATAGTTTGGGCCTTGAATATTATCCTAAGGTAATGGGACAATATCTTTTTCTTACAATTTTATTTAACTTTTTAGGGTGATATTATTTAATAAATTACATAGATTTCAAGTGTAAAATTCTATAATACATTGTCTGCATATTGTATTATGTGTTCCCCACCCCAAGTCAAGTCTCTGTCCATCACTATTTATCTCCACTATATACACTTTGACCTCCCCCTACACCCTATTGTTCTAGTAATCATAATACTGTTCTATATGCCTATGATGAATTTTGTTGCTTAATTTCCATGTAAAGCTAAAAAAATTTTGCACAGCAAATGAAACCATCGACAAAATAAAAAGAAAAGTCACTTAATGGGAGAACATATTTTCCAATGATATATCTGATAAGTGGTTAATACCCCAAATTTATAAAGAATGTATACAACTCAATACCAAAAAAAACTAAACAATCCAATAAAAATTGGGCAAATAATCTGAATAAACATTTCTCCAAATAGCACACCTAGTTGGCCAACAGACCTATGAAAAGATGTTCAACTTTACTATCCACTAGAGAAATGCAAATTAAAACCACAAACAGATATCACTTCATGCCTGTCAGAATGCCTATCAAGAATAAATCAACCTTAACTATGGTAAATTGTGCTGCTATGAACATAGAGGTGGATATATCCTTTCTGATTGGTGTTTCTAGTTTCTTGGGATATATTCCTAGAAGTGGGGTCACTGGGTCAAATGGGAGTTCCATTTTTAGTTTTTTGAGGAAACTCCATAGCTAATATTTGGAAGCAGCCTAAGTGCCCATCAGCAGATGAGTGGATTAAAAAAACTGTGGTACATCTACACAATGGAATACTATGCTGTGGTAAAAAAGAAGGAATTCTTACCATTTGCAACAGCATGGATGGAACTAGAGAGCATTATGCTAAGTGAAATAAGCCAGTCAGGGAAAGATAAATATCACATGATCTCACTCATTTGTGGAATATAATGAACAACATAAACTGATGAACAAAAACAGATCCAGAGACAGAGAAGCATTGATCAGACCATCAAACCTCAGAGGGAAGGTAGGGAGGGGAGGGATAAGGGGGAGGAATCAACCAAAGGACTTGTATGCATGCATATAAGCTTAACCAATGGACACAGACACCAGGGGGGTGAGAACATGAGTGTGGGGGTGGGGGTGGGGGACAATGGGAGGAAAGGACATATATGTAATACCTTAATCAATAAAGAAAAAAAAAAGAATAAACCAACCAACAGCAAGTATTGGTGAGGATGTGGATAAAAGGGAAGCCTAGTGCACTGTTGGTAGGAATGCAGAGTGATACACCCATTATGGAAAGCAGTGTGAAATTTTCTTAAAAAAAACCTAAAAATGGAACTCCTTTTGACCTAGCAATTCCACTTTTGAGAATATATCTGAAGAAACCCAAAATAATAAATAGAAAAAATATATATGCACCCCTATGTTTATAGCAGCATTATTTACAATAGCCAAGATCTGGAAACAGCCCAAGTGCCCATTAGGAGATGAGTGGCTAAAAAGCTGTGGTATATTTACACAACAGAATAGTAATCAGCTGTAAAAAAGAAGGGATTATATTTGTGACACCATAGATGGACCTGGAGATTATTATGCTAAGTTAAATAAGCCAGTCAGAGAAAGAAAATGCCATATGATCTCACCTATATGTAGAATCTAATTTAAAAAATAAACTGACAAACAAAATAGAAGCAAATTCATAGATACAGAGAACAGACTGACAACTGTCAGAAGGGAGGGGTATTGTAGGGCTGGGTGAAAAATCTTAGCAATATATTTTAATCTGTAAAGTTTATTAAAGTGTTTTGAGCAGAGAAGTGATATATAAGGTATGCTTTAAGAATCAGGTATCATAACAACTGACCCCAGAGAAATACAAAGCATCATAAAAAATAATATGAACAACTTTGTTCCAACAAACTGGACAACCTGGATGAAATGGATATATTCCTAGAAAAATACAATTTTACAAAACTCAATGAGGAATAATCAGAAAACCTGAATAGGCCAATAACTATTGGTGGAATTGAAGCAGTAATAAAAAAAACAAACAAACACAAAAAACTCCCAGCAAACAGAAGCCCTGGTCCAGACGGCTTCAGAGGGGACTTTTACCAAACATTCAAAGAAGAGCTAACACCTATCTGCCTCAAACTATTCCAAAAAATCTAAGAGGAACACTTCCAAACTCTTTTTATGAGGCTTAGCATTAGCCTAATTCCAAAACCAGATAAAGACACTACAAAGAAAGAATTACAAGCTAATATCCATGATGAATATAGATGCTAAAAACCTCAAAAATATTAGAAAAATCAAATACAGCAATATATTAAAAAGATCATACACCATGACCAAGTGGGATTTATTCCAGGGATGCAAGGCTTGTACATATTCACATAAACAAATTAGAATACAAAAATCACATGATAATATCAGTAAATACAGAAAAAGCATTAGACAAAACCCAACACCCATTTTTATTAAAAACTCTCAGCAAAGTGGGAAAAGGGGGATCATACCTCAGCATAATAAAGTCCATACTGTATATGACAACCCCACAGCCAACATCAAACTCAATGGGCAAAAACTAAAACCATTTTCCGTAAGAACAGGGAAAAGATCGGGGTGTCCACTTTCACCACTCTTATTCAACATAGTACTGGAATCCTAACCACAGCTATCAGACAAGAAGAGAAAATGAAATGCATCCAAATTGTAGAAGAGGCAGTAAGACTGTCAATATTTGCTGATGACATGATATTGTACATAGAAAACCCTAAAGACTTCACTAAAAAACTACTAGTTTTAATAAATGATTTCAGCAATGTAACAGAATACAAAATTAACACCAGAAATCAATTGCATTTTTGTACACCAATAATGAAATCTCAGAAATAAAAACTAAAACACAAAAACAAAAACAAAAACAAAAAACAATCCCAGTTAGCATTACAACTAAAAAATTAAGATACTTAGGAATAAACTTAACCAAGATGGTAAAAGATCTGTACTTGGAAAACTATAGGACATTGAAAAAAGAAATAGAGGAAGATACAAACAGAAACATATACCACATTCATTGATTGGAAGAATAGAACTTAAATAAAAAAAGGAATTAACATCATTAAAATGTCTATATTACCCAAAGCAATCTATAGATTCAATGCAGTCCCTATTAAAATACCAAGGGCATATTTCACACATCCAGAATAAAAACTCCAAAAATTTATATGGAAAACAAAAAGACCCCAAATAATTGCAGCAATCTTGAGAAAGAAAAACAAAGTTGGAGGAATCACAATATCAGATATCAAAATATACTACAGAGTCACTGTGCACAAAACAGCCTGGTACTGGCACAAGAACAGACAAATAGATCAATGAAATCTAATAGAGAACCCAGAAATTGAACCACACCATTATGCTCAAATACTTTTTGATAAGGGAGGCAAAAGCATAAAATGGAGTAAGTCTCTTCAAAAAATGATGTTGGAAAAATTGGCAGGTACATGCAAAAATATTAAAGTAGACCAGCACCTTACACCCCACACAAGAATAAACTCAAAATGGATAAAATCCTATCTAATAAAAGAGAAACATGCAAATTGATCGTACCTCTGCTACGCCCACCAGCCACGCCCACCAGCCAATCAGGAGCAAGTATGCAAATTAACCCAACCAAGATGGTGGCAGCCACAGAGCTAGAGGCTGCAGAGTTTCAATTGTAGAAGATAAATAAATCTCAAAAAAGATGGCCACGGCCATGGAGCTGGAGCCAGCCAGAGGCTTGGGTTGCCCTGGTGATGGAGGAAGCCAAGCTTCCCAAACGCCCTGGCCTCCGCTCAAGGCTACAAAGTTTCAATTATAGAAGATAAATAAATCCCAGATACCTGTTTCCAGCCTATGCTTGGGTCGCTGAGGGGCATGGCCAGCCTGCAAACCACCACAGGCCCCTTGCCCAGGCCTCCCCATGCCCCAAGGGAACCCCCACCCTGATCCAGGACACACTTCAGGGCAAACCAGCCAGCCCCCACCTGTGCACCAGGCCTCTATCCTATCTAATAAAAGAGTAATATGCAAATTGAGTGTCACTCCAACACACAAGATGGCTGCCCCCATGTGGACACAAGATGGCTGCCACAAGATGGCCACCAGGGGAGGGCAGTTGAGAGGGACCAGGCCTGCAGGGAAGGACAGTTGCACTGGCCTCTAGTACTTAAATATACAGTAAGCTGTGAAATCATAAAAATCTTAGAAAAAGCCATAGGCAGCAAAATCTCAGAATCTCTGGTAGCAATATGTTTACTAATACATCTCCTAGGGCAAAGGAAACTAAGGAAAAAATAAACAAATGTGACTACATCAAAATAAAAACCTTCTGCACAGCAAATAAAAAAAGCATCAACAAAATGAAAAGAGATCCCACTGCATAGAGAACATGTTTTCCTATTATGTATCTGATAAGGGGTTAATTTCCAAAAAATATACTAGTATAGAACTCATTCAACTTAACAATAGGAATACAAACAATCTAATTTAAAAAATGTACATAGAGAAGGCCAAGAGACATATGAAAAAATGCTTAGTCACTATTCATCTGAGAAATGCAAATGAAAACGACAATGAGATATCACCTCACACCTGTCAGAATGGTTGTCACCAACAAATGACAAGTGCTGGAGAGGATGTGGAGAAACAGGAACCCTAGTACACTGCTAGTGAGAATGCAGACTGGTGCAGCCACTGTGTAACACATGTAGACTTTAGTCAAAAAATTAAAAATGGAATTGCCATTTGACCCAGTGATCCCAAGAATCCTGAAACACCAATAACAAAGAATATAGGCATCCCTATGTTCCTAGTGGCACAATTTACAATAGCAAAGATCTGGAGAGCACCCAAGTGCCCATCAGTAGATGAGTGTATGAAAAAGCTGTGGTACAATTACAGTAAAATGCTATGCAGCAGTAAAAAAGAAGGATCTCTTAGAATTTAGACAGCATTGAGGTATCTGGAGTGTATCATGCTAAGCAAAATAATCCAGTCAGAGAAACACAAGTATCACATGATCTCACTCATATGTGGATATAAATGAACAAAATAAACTGATGAGAAAATTAGGTCCAGAGCCATAGAAGCATGGAACAGACTGACAAATTTCAGAAGGAAGGCTGGTGTGTGTGTGTGGGGGGGGGAGGGGGATTGAGAGGAGAGATTAACTGGGGAACTTATATACATACTAAAGGCCTGGTGCATGAAATTATTGCACGGGTAGGGTCCCTAGGCCTGGCCAGTGATCATAGCCAATTGGGGCCTTCTGGCTGCTGGCTGGGGCCTTCCTTCATTCTGCACCACCCCCTGGTGGTCAGCGCACATCATAATGAGGGATCAAACTCCCTGTCTCCCGGTAGAACTCTTGAGGGGACAATTTGCATATTAGGTTTTTATATATATAGACTAGAGGTCAGGTGCATGAAATTTGTGCATGGGGGGGATCCCCTAAGCCCAGCCTGCACCCTCTCCAATCTGGGACCCCTTGGGGGAAGTCTGACTGCCAGTTTAGGCCCAATCCCAAGGATTGGGCCTAAACTGGCAGTCAGACATCCCTCTCACAATCCTGGCTCTTAATTGCTCACCTGCCTGCCTGCCTGGTCACCCCTCACTGACCCCTGCTGGCCTGGTCACCCCCAACTGCCCCCCCGCTGGCCTAGTCACCCTTCACTGCCCCCTCTGCTGGCTTAATCACTCCCAGCTACACCACTCACTGCCCTGGTCACCCCTCACTGCCCTGCCAGCCAGCCTAATTGCCTCCAACTCCCCTCCCGCCAGCCTGGCCACCCTCAACTGCACCCCCCCACCAACCTGGTCACCCCTAACTGCCCCCCTAGCCTGGTTACCTCTTACTGCCCCCCTGTCAGCCTGGTTGCCCCCAACTGCCCCCTTGCTGGACTGGTCGCCTCTCACGCCCCCCCTCCCCGGCAGCCTGGTTGCCCCACACAGCCTGCTGTTCAGTCGTTGGGTCACCCCTCACTAAGCCCCTGCCGGCCTGGTTGCCCCACGCAACCTGCTTGTTCTGTCATTTGGTCGTCCCTCACTAACCCCCCTGCCAACCTGGTCATAGGCAGCCATCTTGTGAGGGCGTGAGGGTCAATTTGCATATCACCTCTTTATTATACATTATAGGATATGCATAGTGCATGGACAAGTACAATAGTGTGGTAAAGGCTTGGGGTGGGAAGGTGCATGGTGAATGGGGGACATTTGAAAAATTTGGGACATCTGTAATACTTTCAACAATAAAGATAAATTAAAAAATAATTAGGTATCATCACTTTAATTATGAAAGTGACTGAAATAACTGAACTACATATTTTTATTATAGCCATTAATGTTTGTGGATGGAATTGACTAATCTTCAATTGAGCCATTGATTATTATTAAACTGCAATAAAAAATATTCAAGGAGGAAAACTAGTAGTGAAATTATGAAACTTACTGTGCCTTCCAAATACAAAGTTAAAGGGCAATATAGTCAATAATATTGTGGTAAATTTAGAGTAGTGATTACATTTTAAAATCTGTAAATGTTGAATCACTGTGTTGTACACCTGGAGCTAATATTATATTGTATGCCAACTATAATAAAAATTGAACCAAACTAGACACACCTTAGATATAAAATTTACTTTTGAAGTATTTCTACTTATGAGTATCCATACAGAACTTGCTTGTATGAGTATTTGCCTGTGCACTTTTCTCACATAATAGGTTCTATCAATATACTTCTGGAAAAAATGAGAATCTCATGCTAAGCATCACATTCCACTTTTCTAAATGTTTTTTTTTTTATATAGCCATATTTGGTAGCTACAATCATATATAATAAAAGAGAAACATGTAAATTGACCGTACCTCTGCTAGGCTCAGAAGCCAATCAGGAGTGAGTATGCAAATTAACCCAACAAAGATGGTGGGTTAATTTGCATACCTAGGCCACTCTGAGCCTGTAGGCCCGTGTGTAGGCCCTGAGCGGCCAGGGTCCCAGAATGCCCCCAGCCAAGAGTAGCCTATGGGCGCTGGCGCCAAACAGCCCAGGTCCTGGGACTAGCGGCCGGGGGCGCCAAGCTCAAGCAGCTGCAGAGAGGGGCGGGAACTTCCGCCCTGCGCTGCTTGAGCCAAGTCACCATGGGACGAGCGAGCAGCCAGGGGCACCAAGCACAAGCGGCCATGGGGTGGGGCGGAAGTTTCTGCCCCGCCTGATTGAGCCATGTTACCATGGTGATGCGGCGGAAGTTCCTGCACCGCACCTGTACCAAGCAGCCCGGGTCCACGCCCCCCAGATGGACAGACACAGTGACCATGCGGCCACTGGCTTGGGAGTGTGTCCCTGGCGGCCGCCATGCTCTGTTTCCATGGGATCCACACCCCCAGCCCGTGGACACAGTGAATGTGGGGCCACTGGAATTGGGGGCGTGCCCCCGAAGGCTGCCATGCTCTGTGTCCACGGGATCCACACCCCCCAGCCCATGGACACAGTGAACAGGCGGCCGCCCGGCTTGGGGTCATGCCCCCGGCGGTCGGGGACATGCTTCTAGCCCAGTGGACACAACGCAGAGGATCCTCTGCGCATGGGCTGCAGAGGAAACACCTTTTCTTTTCTTTTTTTAAAAAAATATATTTTGATTTTTTTACAGAGAAGAGGGGAGAGGGATAGACTGTCAGAAACATCAATGAGAGAGAAACATCAATCAGCTGCCTCCTGTACACTCCCCTCTGGGAATGTGCTCCCAACCAAGGTGCATGCCTTTAACAGGAATCAAACCTGGGACCCTTCAGTCTGCCAGCCGATGCTCTATCCCCTGAGCCAAACCAGTTTGAGCGTAAACACTTTTTCTGACCGCTCATTGGCTAAGCTCCCTGTACACCTCCACTTGCAGTGTTCTTGGTAACTTGGGTAATAAGAATCCAAAAAGGTGATCTAGGGTTTTTCCACAATACTCCTGGAGAAGAAAATGAAGGTCCACTGCTGGAGGGGCTAAGAAATGTCATATCCTGCCCTAGACGGTTTGGCTTAGTGGAGAGAGCTTCAGCCTCCTGACCGCAGGGTCCGGGTTCAATTCTGATCAAGGGCATGTAGCTAGGTTACAGGTTCCTCCCTGGCTGGGACCTAGGTCAGGGCTCATGCAAGAGGCAAGCAATCAAAGTGTCCCTCTTACACTGATGTTTCTCTGTCTCTCTCTTCCTCTTCCACCCTCTCTAAAAATCAATGGAAACATATCCTCAGGTGAGGGAAAAAAAGAGAAAGAAATGTCATATCCTATGAAAGACACATCTTGAAAATGCCTAAAGAAAGTTGTCATTTTTTCATGGTGAAGGGACTGGAGTCCATGTTGATGAAAACACCTTGGCGTCTGCAGTGGCTGGCAGTGGCTGCAGCAGTGGGGTGATGGGGCTGGTTCCTTCCCCTGATCAGCCCGGTTGCCTCCTGCAGAGGGAGGCCAGACTGCGGGAATGGGCCTAAGCCCCATGGGGAGTGGGCCTAAGCTGTCAGTAGGACATCCCCTGAGTGCTCCCAGTCTGTGAGAGAGGGCAGGCTGGGCTGAGGGACCCCCCCCCCCCCAGTGCACGAATTTCATGCACTGGGCCCCTAGTATCCATATAAGGTAATTAAGCAGGCTAAGTAAAATAAGTGAAGATTCAAAGAGGTTGAGGGGCTGGTCAGAAGTTATAAAATTTATTAATATCAGTGCTGAGGCAAAAGCAATATCTCTTTGCTTTAGGTCCAGTGATTTTTGTACTGCACAAAAATGCTGCTTTTCACAAGTAGGAAAGCACAAAATCTTCAGTACCTTTATAAACATAAAAACTCAAATACAAGCCAATTCCTTAATGATTAATGAAGCACAAACAAAATTAGTTGAATGAATGTTCTGATATAGCTTTGGTATGTGCTTTCCATAGTTAGTTTCAGAGCACTATCTGAGGATTTAACTATCTATTGAAATCACCATGACAAATTGGCCATGACAGGTTAGGATTAATCAACACCATGCATAATGAAGCGTATATTGTGAAATTTCACAGTTATCTCTATTGGACTAAATAATACTTTTAAAGTGATTTATCTAAATTTTCCATATTAGCTGTCCTCATTAATCAAGGGCTCTGTATAATTGTTAAATCTTCAGCTAACTTTGTACTTCATAGACAAGCTCAAAGTTGTAGTTTATACTCTGCATGTAGAAAAATGTGACTAAGAGAACTGGCATACATTTGGGTAGAATTTATATAAAAATTTAAACAAAGGGGGGCATTCTTTCTTTTAGAGGGCTGTATCTATATATGAATTAGAAAATAATCATTAATCTCTTTCTGTGGCAGTGGCTTCAAACAGCTGATTTGATTGTACAGTGATACCTAATACCAGTAATCAAAATTATAAAAGATTTTAATTTATCTTTGCCATTTCTGCCTTCTTTTCTATACAATTTGCCCATTCTCTTTATGAGTCTCTTTCTCCAAGAGACTCATTAGCCTCAAGTTATTTCAATCCAAACCAACCTTAGAAATTAATTTTCTCTCAGTTAAGAGCTGATTGTTTTTATTATCATAAACATGTATTTTAAAACCAGAACCTAGAATTTCAGTCATCAGTAAAAGCAGTATTTTTGAGCCTGGGGTAGATTTTCTGCTACATATCAATCATTACAATGCATAGATGATCCAGCAATTAATTGTCACATTATTGGTGACTGAAATGTCAAATTAAACATTCCTTGAGTATTGCATGAATTCCTATCTAATAAAATACTATTTTCTTAGTCTAATGTGAATTTGTCTGTGTTTTATGATCATGTTGCATGTATCTTTTTTGTTGTCTACTCCAAATGTTGAAAGCAACTGGCCAAATAAGTCATAAAGTCTTCAAGTAAGCCATTGAAAAGAATTCACAAGAACCTGGGACCTTGCCCTTTGGATTTATACACAGTCAACATTTCTCATTTCAAGCTCACCTTTACTCCATGGACTTAAGATTTCTGGTCTTCTTTCAACTTGATACCTATTAATTTATCTTATCTATTTAAATAAATTTACTGGTATGAATTAGTTAATAAGATTATATAGGTTTCAAGTGTACCATTCTATGATACATCATCTGCATATTGCATTGTGAGCCCACTAAACAAAGTCAAATCTTATTCTATCACTGTATATTTGAAGCTCTTAAAACTTTACTAGTCCCACCCCTTCCTTCTGGTAACCACCATACTGTTGTCTATGTAAAAGTTTTTGTTTGTTTGTTTTTCTTGATTGTTCATTTATTGCTTTCAATTTTATATCCCACATATGAGTGAAATCAAATGGTTTTCAGTTTTTTACATCTGACTTATTTTGCTTAGCGTGATATTCTCAAGGTCCATTCATGTTGTTGCAAATCTTATCTTATGGCTGAGTAGTATTTCTTTGTATATATGTACCACATCTTCTTTATCCAGTCATCTATCCAAGAACACTTTGTGTTTTTTTTCCATGTCTTGGCCACTGTGAATAAAGCCACAATGAACACAGAGGTGTGTATACCTTTGTGCATAAATGTTTTCAAAGTTTTCGGGTACATACTGTGAGCAATGTTCACCTGTCCAAATTCAAATAATGGACTTAGAGGCAGAAGTATGGTGAAAGCAAGACTTTCAATATGTTTTCAACAGTGGATATCCATCCGGTTGTACAGGCACACATGGAATAGTGATCACAGCTTATTTAGTCATCCCTTCTATAGTTCCTCATTGACTGAGTACTATGGGTCACCTGTCTCCTTATATACCTCCTAGGTCTTATTGTCTCTCATTGGGCCATTTAAAAAAATGGGCTGAGACCTTTCCTAATTGTCTCCACCTCCTCCTGTCTAGTTGAGGCAGGCACATCGGGGGTCTTCATCATGATGCTGGCTCACATCCACAGTTCTTTGTTCTTATATCCTCTTTCTTCCTCCCTACATTCTGTTTGCCCTGGAGAAATTTAGCAACCATTTCCATTAAAAGTTGACTATGCTGGAGATGGATCACAGAGGCCTATTTCCTACACGTACTCAGAAGAGGGGTCACTGGATCATATGGTAATTCTATTCTTAATTGTTTGAGGTGCCTCCATACTGTTTTGCATAGTGGCTATATTAGTTTACATTCCCACCAGCAGTGAATGGGAGTTCTTTTTTCGCCACAGCTTCTCCAACACTTGTTATTACTTGTCTTATTGATAATAGCCATTCTAACAGATGTGAGGTGGTATATCATTGTAGTTTTGATTTGCATTTCCTAATATCTAGTGAAGTTGAGCATATTTTCTTGTATCTATTGGCCATATGTATGTCTTCTTGGGAGAAGTGTCTCTTCAGGTCCTCTGGCATTTTTTAAATTGAATTGATTGTTTGGCATTGAGTTGTATAAGTTCTTTATATATTTGGTATATTAACACCTTGTCAGATATGTTGTTTTCAAATGTCTTCTTTCATTTGCTTAATTACTTTTATGTTTTATTGGCTATTTATTTTGCTATGCAGGAGTTTTTAGTTAGATATAGTCCCACTCATTTATTTTTGCCTTTACTTTACTTGCCTTTCGGGTCATATTCTTAAAATCCTCTCTAGTACCAAGGTCCATAAGTTTAGTACTTATGTTTTCAGCACCATTTATTAAAGAGGCTTTCTTTTCTTCATTGTAATATACAGATTAATTCAATCCTCATAAAAATCCAAATGACATTTTTTCCAAGTTGAGCTCTCTTTTTTAAAAAAAATGTATCTTTATTGTTGAAAGTAATACAGATATACCCTTTTTGTCCCATTGACCCCTTCTAGCCTGTCCCCTCCCCCAACCCCAGGCCTTCACTACAATATTTTATGTGTTCATGGGTTATTAATATATGCATATAAGTTCTTTGGTTAATCTCTTCCTCTACACCCACCTACCCCGCCTTCCCTCTGAGATTCATCAGCCTGTTCCTTGCTTGTATGTCTCTGGATCTATTTTGTTCATTAGATTCCACATATATGTGAGATTATGTGAAACTTGTCTTTCACTGACTGGCTAATTTTGCTTAGTGTAATACTCTCCAGATTCCTCTATGCTGTTTCAAATGATAAGAGATCTTTCTTTTCAACTGCTGCATGGTATTCCATGGTGTAAATGTACCACAGTTTTTTTTATCCATTCATCTACTGATGGACACTTGGGCTGTTTCCAGATCTTAGCTAAATTGCTATGAATATAGGGGTGTATATATTATTCCTGATTGGTGTTTCAAGTTTCTGAGGATATATTCCTAGAAGTAAGATCACTGGGTCAAATGCCAATGACATTTTTTAAAGAAATAGAACAAAAAATTATCAGATTTGTATAGAACCAAAAAAGACAAAGAATAGCCAAATTATCCTGAGAAAAAAGAACAAAGCCAGAGATGTCACACTACCCAACTTCAAATTATACTACAGAGCTAAGATATTCAAAACAACACAGTATTGGCAGAAAAACAAACACTAAGATCAATGGAACAGAATTGAGAGCCCAGAAATAAACCAACATGGCATATGGTAAATTAATTTTCAACAAAAAGAGTAAAAAACATATAATGAAAAAGTGCATACTGATTAAAAAACCCATTTGTGACTTGGATGCTCACTCAAAAGAATGCCTACTGGACTCTATATAGAACCACATTCCCAGTTGTTTTTCCCATTACCCATTTGACTTGTCCTCCGTTTCTGCTTCTACCAAGACACAGAACACATGTAGCAAATCTGTTTGTAGACACTCATTTGGTTGAATTCAGAAAGCTGCTTTGTAGTCAGATAAATGTGTAGCATAGAACACAGTGAGATAATATATATCAGTTTTTATTCAATTATATGTTGTATGGTGATAAATCATTGAGCTGCTTCAGGGATCCCCATTTCTTGTGTAATTTTGGCCCATTTCAAAAAAATACTGTGATAGTAGAATAACTTGAGCCACTCTGTGCCTTGTTTCCAGAGAGGTACAGCATTTGCTGCAGCTCAACTATGGTCAAAGTCTTTGGTACTAAACCAATTAATAATCCATTTTGACTATTTATTACTCAGAGAACCCCTACCATTAAGCCAAGAATATCTGTGAACAAACTTTGGTAGACACAGGAAAAAGATATATTAGACTATTTGAGTATTCAATACTTGAGGCAATAGAGCTATGGGAAAAAGAAGGCAGTTTCATGAACAGCCTTAAGTTAATACACATATTTGAATAATCTAAGTGAGTCAGTAATATAGTATATTACAAAAAGATAGCATGATTGCAATGGAAAACAGTTCTTTATTAATACAATAAGGCATTTTTTTCTGTGCTAACTCAAATTTTATGTTATGTATTGGGGTTGAGTTTAGGAGTGGAGGTGAGTTTTTACATTTATTTTTGTTAATTATTTGATGTTATATAGAATACATATACATTTTATTCATTTCTATATTACTGTCACCTATTTTCACATTTTCTAATTGTGTAAGAAACTGCTACTTATCTCCCACTACTTAGTCTCCTCTAACTCCATTTTAATAAAACTTCCTCATTAGGAATATTGAGAATAAAAACTATATTTCCAAATCTTATATGCAGATAAATGTGGTCACTTGATTAAGATAGGGGAAAATTATTATAAGGGGAAATTCTGGGTGGCCACTTTTTTTGATACAGTCTTTATTATTTTTTTTCTTTGTCCCTTTATCCTTCCTTCTGGCTTGAATGAAGACATGATGGCTTAAGGATGGAGGTCATACACAATAAAGTATTAGGATGGAAGGATCTTGGGTCCTGAAAGACTTCATAAATCAAAGCTGCCATACCAATCTTGAACTGCTTATAGTCACACTTTTACATAAGAGGAAAATTGTAGAGGGCTGCCTGGGAAGGCACATGGGCATTTCTTTAAATTGTTGTCAGCTGAGCCCCAGGCGACTGGCAGAGCCGCTCGGTTACGCCCTCCCCAAAGAGGTGGGGGGCGTTATCAGTACTGACTTTTTACCTTTGTCCAGGTGCCAGGGAGCGGGCTTTGATATGTAAATCCAGGCAAGCACCAGGAATGCTAGGGCCTACTCAAGAATGCAAATAAGCTCCATTGATCCTAAGTTTTGGTGATACTTCCTGGTATTTGGGGGTATAAAATAAATGTGCTGCGTGGGATCCGGGGTCACTGCCTCTCCATCAGAGATGATGGCGTCCCACCTGGCTCCCAGCTTTGTTTCTATCTTTCTATCTGGTCTCTTTCTTTCTTTTATTTCTTAATCCCCAGCTCCTCCACTCAGGAACCGGACCTGTTCCTTTTCCGTGCTGGACGCGGAAAAGAGAGAACATCTCTACAGAAAATAAGACTCTAACTTACTTAAGCCATTATTCTTCAATTCTGTTACTCATTCAACTTAATACTAATTGAACATAAGAATTCTTAGGCTTGGTCATATACAGGGTTAGAACAATCCAACTGTTGTCACTATAATATTGAGAAGTAGGGTCCACTGTTTACTAGTAATAGCAAATATGTTGAAGTTAAACCAGCTAGCGTCAAATCCTGGTTGTTGTTTTGTTAGCAAGTTATTTATCTTTTATGAACTGCATTTCCTCATTTATTTAAAAAAATTTAATAGTAACTCCCCCTATTAGCTCATTGTGGGAAATAAATGGTAACATTAATATAAAGGGATTCCACATAGTAAGCTTGGTAAACTTTATCTGTTAGTATTATTGGATTTCTAATATTGCTGCTTGATCTATAAACTTAATACTTCTGGTACTCTCACCATCATACAGAAGAATCATTGTAATTACTTTATCTGAAAGTTATAGTTGAAATATATTAGAAATTTTCTTGCAGCATGTCCCATGACAAACCTTCATGTGTGTGAACATTATTCTTTTTTTGGTTACAGTTGACATTCAGTATTATTTTATACTAGTGTCACGGATTCGTGCACATTGAAAGGAAAATAATTACAAGAAATATTTTAATATCACTATTTTCCCTTTCTCTATAATAGAAGTGTCAACCAAATTCATGATCAGCAATGACAGACAGAAACACATGCATGCGATTGGCACCAGTGAGACCTTTATATGTATTGCACATGTGCGAGTCAACTTAGCCTTTTATAGATATAGAATAAATTTGCTTAATATAGACCTGTTTTCTGATTTAGCTAAACTTTTTCCAGCCCAGTGAAGCACCCCAACTTCTCTTTCTGGTAATTGTCAGCATCACAGCAGTAAATATCAACACAAAGCAGATTATTATTATAGATCATGCAGGGAGAACAAAGGGTAAAATATTTAACTGTAGCAGTGTTTGACTATATTCTGTGCAGTGAGAAAACCTGAAGTCATTTTCAAGTTCCACCATTTCTTACTTCTTTTCAGTTGGGTCAAGTTTCTAAACTTTCTAAATCTCCATTTTCTGGCTAATGAAAAGAAAATAGGATTCTACTGAGTCTCCTATCTACCTACACCAGGACTTCTGTGAGGATCAAATGAAATGAGTCATGGGAAAACACATCACAAACATTTGGTTAAAGTATAAAAAGTTTGCACCTGGCTATAAAGCAAGTCAGGTTCCTGGGCTGAAAAAACTCCAAGGATGCTAGTCTCTAGGGCAGGGGTCCTCAAACTACAGCCCACAGGCCACATACGGCCCGCCGAGGATATTTATCCGGCCCGCCGGGTGCCGCTGCCTGTCCTGCTTAGCAGCCAACTCGTCCTGGGCCCGCAGTGCGCATAGGAATTTGTTCATAGTGTTTTTTTTTTTAAACTATAGTCCGGCCCTCCAATGGTCTGAGGGACAGTGAACTGGCCCACTGTTTAAAAAGTTTGAGGACCCCTGCTCTAGGGATTTGCTATGTGACATCATTACACGGCACCAACAGTGACCATTTCGGGCTGGGATGGGCTTTGGGCCACGTTTTGAGCCATGGGGTCTTGGCAGCATTGGCTATGATTTGGTGGGGTATCGCTCCAGGGTGGTGGTAGGGCCTGTGTCGCATTTGGGAGAAGCCAAGTGTTGGTTTGTTGGCGCCAGGTCCGTGGTGTCCATTTATTTTTAAATTGCCAGTGCACGCAATGGCAGCTCCTGCATTGAGTGTCTGCCCCCTGGTGGTCAGTGTGCACCATAGCTACTGGTCAGACAAACACCTTTTATATATATAGACTAGAGGCCTGGTGCACGAAGTTCGTGCATAGTGGGTGTGTCCCTCAGCCCAGACTGCACCCTCTCCAATCTGAGACCCCTCGAGGGATGTCCAACTGCCCGTTTAGGCCTGAACCCGGTAGGATCAGGCCTAAATGGGCAGTTGGACATCCCTCTCACAATCCAGGACTACTGGCTTCCAACTGCTTGCCTGCCTGCCTTCCTGATTACCCCTAACTGCTTCCACCTGCCAGCCTGATCATCCCCTAACCACTCCCCTGCCAGCCTGATTGATGCCTAACTGCTCCCCTGCCATCCTGTTTGCCCCTAACTGCACTCCCCTGCAGGCCTGGTCACCCCTAACTGCCCTCTCCTGCAGTCCTGATTACCCCTAACTGCCCTCCCCTGCAGATCTGGTCCCCCCCCACTGCTCTCCCCTGCAGGCCTGGGTCCCCCCAAACTGGCATTCCCTGCAGGCCTGGTCGCCCACAACTTCCCTCCTCTGCCAGCCTGGTCACCCCTAACTGCCCTCCCCTGCAGGCTTGATCGCCCCCAACTGCCCTCCCTTGCAGGCCTGGTACCTCCCAACTGCCCTCCTCTGCTGGCCATATTGTGGCAGCCATCTTTGACCATATGGGGGCAGTCATCTTGTGTGTTGGAGTGATGCTCAATTTGCATATTATTCTTTCATTAGATAGGAGAGAGGCCTGGTGCTTGGGTGGGGGCTGGCTTGTTTGCCCTGAAGGGTGTCCCGGATCAGGGTGGGGGTTCCCTTGGGGTGTGGGGCAGCCTGGGGGATGGGCCTGTGGTGGTTTTCAGGCTGGCCATGACCCCCGGCAACCCAAGAGCAGGCCTTGCTATCTGGAATTTATTTATCTTCTATAAATGAAACTTTGTAGCCTTGATTGGAGGCCTGGGCAGGCCAGGGTGTGTGGAAAGCTTGGCTTCCTTCACTGCCGGGGAAACCCAAGCCCCTGCTCTCTCTGTGGTCCCAGCTATCTTGGTTGGGTTAATTTGCATACTCGCTCCTGATTGGCTGGTGGGCGTGGCTTTGGGTATAGTGGATGTATGGTCAATTTGCATATTACTCTTTTATTAGATAGGATTAGTTTTAGGTGTACAGAACAATATTTAGATATTTAGATAATTTACAAAGTAGTGTTCTCAATAAGCTTAATACACACCTGACACCATACATAGCTATTACAATATTACTGACTATTCTTTATGCTGCACTTTACATCCTTTTGACTATTTTGCAATTACCAATTTTCACTTCTTAATTTCTTCAACTTTTTAACTGAGTCCCCTCAGCCCTCTTCCCATATGGAAACCAATTTGTTCTCTGTATCTATGAGTCTGTTTCCATTTTTTGTTTTGTTTATTTTGTTCTTTAGATTCCACATATAAGTGAAATCATATGGTAATTTTATTACTCTGTCTGACTTATTTCACTTAGAATTATACACTCTAAATTCATCCATGTTGTTTCAAATGGTAAGGTTTCATTCTTTTTCTATGGCTGATGAATATGTAGTACATTTTTTATTATATAGTTTTTTTTAAAATTTCTTTATTGATTAAGGTGTTACATATATGTCCTTATTCCCCCATTACACCCCCCTATACTCCCCACTCATGCCCTCATCTCCCCCCCCCCCGTTGTCTGTGTCCATTGGCTGGGCTTATATGCATGCATACAAGTCCTTCGGTTGATCTCTCCCCCTTACCTCCACCCTCCCCTACCTTCCTTCTGAGCTTTAATGGTCTGATCGATGTTTCTCTGTCTCTGGATCTATTTTTGTTCATCAGTTTATGTTGTTCATTATATTCCATAAATGAGTGAGATCATGTGATACTATCTTTCTCTGACTGGCTTATTTCACTTAGCATAATGCTCTCCATCTCCATCCATGTTGTTGCAAATGGTAGGAACTCCTTTTTTACTGCAGTGTAGTATTCCATTGTGTAGATGTACCACAGTTTTTTAATCTACTCATCTGCTAATGGGCACTTAGGCTGTACATTTTTAAAAAAATTAATTAATTTATCAGTGTATTTTCACTTTTAAGTTACTGACATGTTTTAGTAGACATTGTAGAAATGATACCAAGTTTTAGCTTTTAATCCAGATATTATTTTTCTGATCTCATAGTGTTTAATGACTGTTTTTATGTCATAACACATTTATTTTAATGTAATAGAAATATTTTCTTAATTAGGTCAATTGCCATTGAGTGTCAAGATATATCATTTAGTAATTGCTGTGCCATCAAACTTCAGAAGGGTATTATTTTTACAAAATGTTGGTGGATTAAGAGGAAGCTACATTGACACTCTCTTAGGACCAAATTACAATTGCAACTAAAATATAGAAAAAACATCCTTAATAATCAACTGAAGACTAGCTGGAGAAAATCCTTATTACCAAGGAAGTGCAGAAGTGCAAGAGGACTGGGGAGGTTACCACAGACACAGCTGAAGTTCTGGATGGATAGCTCAGCTGTGGGGAGTTCCCACTGAGAACTCTGGGGTCTAAATGCCAAGGTGGGCTCCCCAGCCCAGAGCACCAGAACTGAGAAAGGTGCCCACTTAACATCTAGTTGTGAAAAAGCAGCAGGGTTGCTGTCTGCCAGGGAGAGATGGCTGGAAATGCTGGCATGCACTTACAAAATTTCATGTGCCGCCATTCACCTTGGGCTCCTGCAGAGGGAGGGAAGAGTGGAATGGGGCTGTGTGAGGAGAGTCCAGAAGGCAATCACCTGGTTTCTTGTATTGAGTCATTCCTTAATATTGCAGAGGACATCTTTTTCAGACACACCTTTACCATTCAGGCAGCTTTTTCCTGGGGGGCAAGATGGAGGAGGGGGAGCTAAAGCATTTGCTTCACCCTGCAGTGCCTGAGACACATTAAGAGATTGAGAATACCAATCAGCCTGCATGCATAGCAAGATGTATGGATGTTTTGAGTCTTTGTCTGATCTGCTTCTTAACCTAGAGCTAGGAAAAGCAGACCTTAGTGCACATCTTGGTCCTTTCCAAAGGTACCCATCCCCAGCAGAGGGAGCCGCAAGTTGTGAATTGATGATAGCTCCAAACAGGGTTCTCAGGGCCAGTCACAAACAGCATCTGACATTGTCCTGAACCAGAGACCCTCCAAAAAGACTGGGGTCATAGAAGATCGACCTAAAACATAGAAAAAAAAACCACCAAAAAACAAACAGGCAGCCAAAATTGGGAGACAAGAAAACAATCCCGAAATCAAATAACAAGATAATTCTCCAGAAGAATAGCTAAATGAAATGGATGTAAGAAATATATCAGATAAAGAGTTTAGAATAAAGATTACTCAACAGATATGGAAACTATGAAAAATGACCAGTCGAAAATGAAGTGACATAGCAGTAATAAAGAACACATTAAAAGGAATAAACAGCAGCCCTAGATAGTTTGGCTCAGTGGATAGAGAACCCACCTGCAGATTGGAGGGTCCCGGGTTCAATTCTGGTCAAGGGCACATGCCAGGTTTGCAGGCTTGATCACCAGTACAGGGCATGCAGGAGGCAGCCAATCAATGATTCTCATCATTGATGTTTCTATCTCTCGCTCCTTCTCCCTTCCTCTCCAAAATCAATAAAAATGTATTTTAAAAAAGGATTAGACAGCAGATCAGGGGAAGCTGAGGATCAGATCAGTAAATTAGAAAACAGGGTGGAAAAAATCACTTAATCAGAGAAACAAAAAGAAAGAACAAAACAAAAAATGATTAAAAATCAGGAGGACAGCTTAAGGGGGCTGTGAGACAACATAAAAAGTAACAATATTAATAGTAAAAATAGAAGGTGAAGAAAGTGAGCATGGGATAGAGAACCTGTTTGAAGATATAATGGCAGAAAATTTCCCTAACCTGGTGAAGGAAAAAGTCAGACAAGTTTAGGAGGCATAGAGAGTCCTAAGCAAGAAGAACCCAAACAGGCCCATGCTCAGACACATAATACTTAAAATGCCAAAAATTAAAGACAAAGAAAGAATCTTAAAGGCACCAAGAGAAAAAACAAGGAGACTACATAATACTAAAGGGATCAATCCAACAAGAGAATATAGTCCTGGTAAACACATATACATTCAATATAAGAGCACCTAAATATATTAAGACAACAACAACAACACTTCTGGAGGACTTTAATGGAGAGATCTACAGCAATACAATTATAGTAGGGGACTTTAACACCTCATTAACATCACAGGATAGATATTCCAGACAAAAAAATCAACAAAGAAACAGCGACTCTAAGTGACACACTAGATCAGATGGATTTAATTTCCATTTATAGCATATTTCACCCTGAAGTTGCAGAATATACATTCTTCTCAAGTGTATATGGGATATTTGCAAAGATAGACCACATGTTAGGACACAAAATATATCTCTATAAGTTTAAGATGATTGAAATCATATCAAGCATCTTGTTGGATCACAATGGCATGAAATTAAAAATCAACTATGGTAAAAACACTCAAAAATATTTAAACACATGGAGGTTAAATAGCTTGTTATTAAATAATTAATAGCATACCAATGAGACCAAGAAAGAAATAAAAAACTTCCTGGAAACAAATGAAAATGAACACACAACACCACAAAATCTATGGGTCACAGCAGAAGCAGTCTTGAGGTGGAAATTCATATAATTACAGGCCTACCTAAAAACAAACAAGGGGGAGGAAAAATGGCGGCGGAATAGACAGAAGTGTTCCGAGTCTTGTCCCGGAGTAGAAAGAAAGAACAGCTGAGGGTCGCACGAGGAGTGTTTGTTGGCAAGTTAAGGGACAGCTAAACTCCAGAAGAAGGTGGAAGACTACTAGACAGGGTTGCCCTGACCTGACAGCCCCCACTGCGGCTGGGTACCCTCCCGGAGCTGCGGGCTTGGACCCGGAATCTGCGCCATCTTGAACGGGAAAGTGGAGCTTATTGGAAGCCTGAGAATCCACAACTGCGGCACCCACGGAACAGCTGCAAGCCCCAGAACACCGGTCCCCAGTTGGCGCAAACACGCGGATTCAGAGGAGCACTACACTCCACCATGGAAAGGTCAGATTTCGCCTGGGATAAGGAGAGAGAGAACTACATAACCAGACACCCAGAGAAGAGAGACCATGGGGAGACAAAGAAACAGCCCACATATGAAAGAAAAACAGGCATCACCAGAAACAGAAGTAAACGAAATGGAGGCAAGCAACCTTACAGAAAAAGAATTCAGAGAAATAGTCATAAGGTGGATGAAAAGAATGGAAGACAAATTTGACAATATGAGCAAGAACCAAGAGGAAATGAAGAAGAACCAAGAAGAAATGAAAAATGACATCGCTTCTGTAAAGAACTCAATAAAAAGCATCAAGAGTAGACTAGAAGAAGCAGAGGACCGCATCAGTGAGCTAGAAGACAAGATGGAAAAAAATACCCAAGTAGAGCAACTTCTAGAAAAAAAAATTAAAAGGCAGGAGGAGAGCCTAAGGGAACTTTGGGACAACACGAAACAAAACAACACCCACAAAATAGGGGTTCCAGAAGGAAAGGAAGCTAAGCAAGGAATAGAAAACCTGTTTGAAGAAATAATGACGGAAAATTTCCCTGATATAGGGAAGAAAAAACCCACACAAATCCAAGAAGCTCACAGAGTCCCAAGCAAAATGAACCCCAAAAGACCGACGCCAACGCACATCATAATTAAATTGGCAAACACCAACGACAAAGTAAGAATCTTAAAAGCGGCAAGAGAGAGACAGAAAGTTACATACAAGGGAACCCCCATCAGACTAGCAACTGATTTCTCAACAGAAACTCATCAGGCCAGAAGGGAATGGAATGAAATATACAAAGTCATGCAAAGGAAGGGTCTGAATCCAAGAATACGATACCCAGCAAGGCTATCAATCAAAATTGAAGGTGAAATCAGGAGCTTCACAGAAAAAAAAGGACTAAGGGAATTTATTACCACCAAACCAGCAATGCAAGAAAGGCTAAAGGGTCTGCTGTAAAAAAAAAAAGAAATAGGAAGCGAAGAAGGAACACAGGGGTAAAGAATAAAAATGGCGACAAGTAAGTACCTATCAATAATAACTTTAAATGTAAATGGATTAAATGCCCCAATCAAAAGACATAGGGTAACGGATTGGTTAAGAAAATAAGACCCATATATCTGCCGTCTACAAGAAACCCACCTCAGAAAAAAAGACGCACACAGACTAAGGGTGAAGAAATGGAAAAAGGTTTTCCAGGCAAATGGAACTGAAAAAAAAGCTGGGGTAGCAATACTTATATCTGACAAATTAGATCTCAAAGTGAAGGATATAATAAGAGATAAGGAAGGCCACTTCATAATACTAAAGGGAGCAATCCAATAAGAAGAAATAGCTCTGGTAAACATATATGCACCCAATACAGGAGCACCCAAAACATAAAAAATATCCTGGAGGATATCAAGGGAGAGATTGACAGCAATACAATCATAGTAGGAGACTTTAATACCCCACTATCACCATTGGACAAATCCTCTAAACAAAAAATCAGCAAAGAAACATCAATCCTAAATGACTCACTAGACCAGATGGAATTAATTGACATCTTCAGAACTTTTCACCCCAAAGCCACAGAATATACATTCTTCTCAAGTGCACATGGGTCATTTTCAAAGATAGACCACTTATTGGGACATAAGCAAAGTCTCTTCAAATTCAAGAAGATAGAAATCATATCAAGCATCTTCTCAGACCACAGTGGCATAAAACTGGAAATCAACTACAATAAAAACAACCCAAAGAAATCAAACACATGGAGACTAAACAGCATGCTATTAAACAATAATTGGGTTACCAGAGAGATCAAGGAAGAAATAAAATACATCATGGCAACAAATGACAATAAAAACACTACAATCCAAAATCTATGGGACACAGCGAAAGCAGTCTTGAGAGGGAAGTTCATAGCTCTACAAGCCTACTGTAAAAAACAAGAAACAATGGTAATAAATTACCTAACCCAACAACTCAAAGAGTTAGAAACAGAGCAACAAGAAAAGCCCAGTGTAAGCAGAAGGAAGGAAATAATAAAGATCAGAGCGGAGATAAACGACATAGAGACCAAAGAAACAATACAAAAGATCAACAAAACCAAGAGCTGGTTCTTTGAAAGGATAAACAAGATTGATGAACCTCTAGCCAGGCTCACCAAGAAGCAAAGAGAGAGGACTCAAATAAACAAAATCAGAAATGAAAGAGGTGAAATAACAACAGATCCTGCCGAAATACAAAGGATTGTTAAAAAGTACTAGGAACAACTCTATTCCAACAAACTGGACAACCTGGAGGAAATTGCCATATTCCTAGAAAAATATAACCTTCTAAAACTCAATCAGGAAGAATCTAAACAGTTCAATATGCCAGTAACTATGGAAGAAATTGAAGAAGTCATCAAAAAGCTTCTGGCAAACAAAGGCCCGGGGCCAGATGGCTTCACAGGAGAGTTTTACCAAACATTCAAGGAAGAACTAAAACCCATCCTCCTCAGACTATTCCAAAAAATTCAAGAGGAAGGAACACCTCCAAGCTCCTTCTATAAAGCCAGCATCACCCTAATACCAAAACCAGATAAAGACAACACAATGAAGGAGAATTACAGGCCAATATCCCTCATGACCATAGATGCCAAAATCCTCAATAAAATTCTAGCAAATCGGATCCAGCAGTACATCAGAAAGATCATACACCATGACCAAGTAGGGTTTATCCCAGGAATGCAAGGATGGTACAATATCTGCAAATCAATAAATATGATACATCACATAAACAAATTGAGAGATAAAAATCACAAAGTCATATCGATTGATGCAGAAAAAGCATTTGACAAAATCCAACACCCTTTCTTGAAAAAAATCTCAACAAGGTGGGAATAGAAGGATCTTACCTCAACATAATAAAAGCTATATATGATAAACTCATACCTAACATCATACTCAATGGGCAAAAACTAAAACCATTTCCCCTAAGAACAGGAACAAGACAGGGATGTCCACTCTCACCACTTCTGTTCAACATAGTACTGGAAGTATTAGCCACTGCAATTAGACAAGAAGAAGAAATGAAAGGCATCCAAATTGGAAAAGAAGAAGTAAAGCTGTCCTTATTTGCAGATGACATGATATTGTACATAAAAAACCCGAAAGACTCCATCAAAAAACTAACAGACTTAATAAATGAATTTGGCAATGTAGCAGGATACAAAATTAACGCCAAGAAATCTATGGCATTTCTATACACCAATAATGAACTTACAGAAAAAGAGACTAAAAAAGCAATCCCATTTACCATCGCACCAAAAAAATTAAAATACTTAGGAATAAACCTAACCAAGGAGGTAAGAGACCTATACGCGGAAAACTACAGGACACTGAAAAAAGAGATAGAGGAAGATGTAAACAGATGGAAGAACATACCATGTTCATGGATTGGTAGAATCAACATCATTAAAATGTCCATACTACCCAAAGCAATTTATAGATTCAATGCAAGCCCCATTAAAATACCAACGGCATATTTCACAGACCTAGAAAGAACTCTCCAAAAATTCATCTGGAATAAAAAAAGACCTGGAATAGCCACAGCAATCCTGAGAAAGAAGAATAAAGTAGGAGGCCTCTCATTACCAGATTTCAAGCTGTATTACAAAGCCACTGTCCTCAAAACAGCCTGGTACTGGCCCAAGAACAGACATATAGATCAATGGAATAGAATAGAGAATCGAAATATCCACACAAACCACTATGAGCAATTAATATTTGACAAAGGAGGCATGAACATACAATGGAGTCAAGACAGTCTCTTCAATAAATGGTGTTGGGAAAATTGGACAGATACATGCAAAAAAATGAAACTAGATCACCAACTTACACCATACACAAAAATAAACTCAAAATGGATACACGACTTAAATATAAGACGGGAAACTATAAAAATACTAGAGGAATCCACAGGCAGCAAAATCTCAGACATATGGCAAAAGAACTTTTTCACTGATACTGCCCTTAGTGCAATGGAAGCCAAAGAGAAAATAAACAAATGGGACTACATCAAAATAAAAAGCTTTTTCACAGCAAAAGAAACCATCAACAAAACAACAAGAAATCCCACTGTATGGGTGAACGTATTTGCAAATGTTATCACTGATAAAGGTTTAATCTCCAACATCTACAGGCAGCTTATACAACTTAATAAAAGGAAGATAAATGATCCAATTAAAAAAATGGGCAATGGACCTAAATAGAATCTTTCGAAAGAAGACAGAAGGAATGCCAAGAGACACATAAAAGCATGCTCAAAGTCACTAATTATCCGAGAGATGCAAATCAAAACGACAATGCGATACCATCTCACACCTGTCAGAATGGCTATCATCAACAAATCAACAAACGACTAGTGTTGGCGAGGATGTGGAGAAAAAGGAACCCTCGTGCACTGCTGGTGGGAATGCAGACTGGTGCAGCCACTGTGGAGAACAGTATGGCGTTTCCTCAAAAAACTGAAAATGGAACTCCCATTTGACCCAGTAATCCCACTTTTAGGAATATATCCTAAGAAACTAGAAACACCAATCAGAAAGGATATATGCACCCCTATGTTCATAGCAGCACAATTTACAATAACTAAGATTTGGAAACAGCCTAGGTGCCCGTCAGCAGATGACTGGATCAGAAAACTATGGTACATCTACACAATGGAATACTATGCTGCCATAAAAAAGAAGGAATTACTACTATTTGTAGACACCTGGATGGAATTAGAGAACATTATGCTAAGTGAAATAAGCCAGTCAATGAAAGAAAAATACCACATGATCTCACTCATTTGGGGATAATGAAAAACATTATAAACTGATGAACAAAAAGATAGTTACAGAGGCAGTAAAGCATCAAACATACCGTCTAATTACAGTGGTAAGGTTAGGGAGAGGTGGGGGAAATAAGAGATCAACCGAAGGACTTGTATACATGCATATAAGAGTAACTAACGGATGCAAAACGTTGGGGGGTGAGGGCATGTATGGGAGTGGGTTGGGGGGGGTAATGGTAAGATATGTACACATATAATATCTTAATAAAAATTTGAAAAAAAAAATAAAAATAAAATTTAAAAAAAAAAAAAAAACACCTGAAAATGGAACTCCCATTTGACCCAGTAATCCCACTCCTAGGAATATATCCTAAGAAACTAGAAACAACAATCAGAAAGGATATATGCATCCCTATGTTCATAGCAGCACAATTTGCAATAGCTAAGATTTGGAAACAGCCTAGGTGCCCATCAGCAGATGACTGGATCAGAAAACTATGGTACATCTGCACAATGGAATACTATGCTGCTATAAAAAAGAAGGAATTATTACCATTTGTAGGCACCTGGATGGAATTAGAGAACATTATGCTAAGTGAAATAAGCCAGTCAATGAAAGAAAAATACCACATGATCTCACTCAATTGGGGATAATGAAAAACAGTATAAACTGATGAACAAAAAGATAGATACTGAGGCAGTAAAGCATCAAACAGACTGTCAAATTACAGCGGGACGTTTAGGGAGAGGTGGGGGAAATAAGAGATCAACTGAAGGACTTATATGCATGCATATAAAAGTAACCAACGGATGCAAAACATTGCTGGGTGAGGGCATGTATGGGAGTGGGGTGGGGCGGTCAATGATAAGATATGTACACATATAATACCTTAATAAAAAATTTTAAAAAAATTAATAAAATAAAACAAACAAAATCCAATAAGAAGAAAAATTATTAATAAATTATCTAACCATAAACTTAAAGAATTAGAAGAGAACAACAAAGAAAGTCCAGAGTAAGTAGAAAGTATTAATAAAAATAAGTGCAGAAATAAAAGACATAGATACAAAAATAAAATACAAAAGATCAATGAAATGAAGAGCTAGTTCTTTGAGAAGATAAAAAAGATTGATGAACCTTTATCCAGACTCATGAAAAAAAGAGAGAGGACCCAAATAAATAAAATCAGAAACAAAAATGGCAAAGCAACAACTGACACCACAGTAATACAGAGGAATGTAAGGAAATAGTATGAAAAACTATATAAGCTGGGCAATGTGAATGAAATGGACAAATTTTTGAAAAATATAATATTCCAAAACTAGATCAGGAAGAATCAGAAAACCTAAGAGACCAATAACAACTGATGAAATTGAAGCAATTATTTAAAAAACAAACAAACAAACAAACAAAAAAACCTCCCAGCAAAAAAAAAGCCCTGGTCTGGATGGCTTCATAGGGGAGTTTAACCAAACATTTTTTTTAATATATATATTTTATTGATTTTTTATAGAGTGGAAGGGAGAGGGATAGAGAGTTAGAAACATCAATGAGAGAGAAACATCGATCAGCTGCCTCCTGCACACCCCCTATTGGGGATGTGCCCGCAACCAAGGTACATGCCCTTGATTGGAATCGAACCTGGGACCCTTCAGTCTGCAGGCCGACGTCCTATCCACTGAGCCAAACCAGTTAGGGCTTACCAAACTTTCAAAGACCACCTAACCTCCTCAAACCATTTCAAAAAGTCCAAGAGGAAGGAACACTTCTAAGCTATTTTTATAAGCCCAGAATTATCCTAATTCCAAAACCAGATGAAGACAATACAAAGAGAATTACAGGCCAATATCCCTGATGAGCATAGATTCTGAAATCCTCAAAAATATTAGCAAATCGGACCCAGCATTACACTGAGTGGCCAGATTATTATGATCTCTTAATGCATAATTATCTGGCCATTCAGTGTGTGTGTGTGTGTGTGTGTGTGTGTGTGTGTGTGTGTGTGTGTATATATATATATATATATATATATATATATATATATATATATATATATATATATATTAGAGGCCTGGTGCATGAATTCGTGCATGGGTGGGGTCCAGCCAGCCTGTCCAGGGGGAGGGGACATGGGTGGTTGGCCAGCCTGGCTGCTGGTCGAACTCCTGGTCGAGGGGACAATTTGCATATTAGCCTTTTATTATATAGGATATATCCTGAGTGGCCAGATTATTATGCGTTTAGAGATCATAATAATCTGGCCACTCAGTGTATATTAAAAAGATCTGACAGAATGGCCAAGTGGGATTTATTCCAGGGATGCAAGGCTGGTACAATATTTACAAATCAATAAATGTGATACCTAATATACTAGTAAACAAACTGAAAGTAAAAAAAAAAGAATCACATGATCATATCAATTGATGCAGAAAAAAAGAATTCAACAAAATCCAACACCCATTTCTGATAGACAATTCTCAGTAAAGTGGGAACAGTGGATCATACCACAACATACTAAAGGCCATGTATGACAAATCTACAACAAACATCATACTTAATGGACAAAAACTAATCACATTTTCCCTAAGAACAGGAACAAGACAGGGATGTCTGCTTTCATTACTCTTATTCCATGTAGCACTGAAAATTGAGACAGTGCAGAAAAGAAGACATGAAAGGCATCCAAATTAGAAAGGAGGAAGTAAAACTGTTATTATTTTCAGATGACATTATATTGTACATAGAAAACCCTAAGGAATCAACAACAAAAAACTACTAGATTTAATAAATTAATTTGGCAATGTAGCAAGATACAAAATTAACACCCAGATATCAATGACATTTTTATACACCAATAATGTATTATCAGAAAAAGAAACTTAACAAATAAACCCATTTTCCATTGCAACAAAGAAAACAATACCCTTAGGAATAAAAATCAATAGGTAGAAGAGCTGTACTTGGAAAACTACCCTATGTTAAATAAAGAGATTGAGGAAGATATAATAAAATGGAAGAATAGACCATGTTCATGTATTGGTAGAATTATCATCATTAAAATGTCCATACTACCCAAAGCAATCTATAATTTCAATGCAACCCGTATTAAAATACCAATGACATATTTCACAAATCTAGAACAAATATTCCAAAAATTCATATGAAACAAAAAAAGACCCTGAATAGCTGCAGTAATATTGAGAAAGAAGAACAAAGTAGGTGGGAACACGATACCAGATATCAAGTTATACTACAAAGCCACTATAATCAAAACAGTCTGGAACTGACACAAGAACATGTGTATAGATCAATGGAAGAGAACAGAGAACCCATAAATGGACCCAAGCCATTATGCTCAATTAATATTTGACAAAGGAGGCAAGATAACACAATGGAGTAAAAACCATCTCTTTAATAAATGATGTGAAAATTAGACGGCTACATGCAAAAAAAAAAAAAAAAAGAAAGAAACTAGACCACGAATTTACAACATACACTAGAATAAACTCAAAATGGATATGAAAAGGGATTCCCCTGCATGGGAGAACATATTTGCCAACGATGAATCAGATAAGGGGCTAATTTCCCAAGTATACATATAAGGAACTCATACGACTTAACAAAGGAAGACAATCCAATTTCAAAATGGGCAAAGGACCAAAATAGACATTTCTCCAATGTAGACATACAGAAGACCAAAAAATATATGAAAAGGTGCTCAAAGTCACTAATCACCTGAATGATGCAAATTAAATTGACAACGAGGTATCACCTCACATCTGTCAGAATGGCTGTCATGAACAAATTAACAAATGACAAGTGTTGGCAAGGATGAGGAGAAATGGGAACCCTAGTACACTGCTAGTGGGAATGCAGACTGGTGCAGTCACTGTGTAAAACATATGGAGTTTCCTCAAAAAATTAAAAAACTGCCATTTGACCCAGTGATCCCACTTCTAGAACTATATCCTAAGAATCCCAAAACACCAATCAGAAAGAATATATGCACCTCTATGTTGGTAGCAGCACAATTTGCAATAGCTAATATCTGGAAACAGCCCAAGTGTCCATCAGTAGATGAGTGGATAAAAAAGCTGTGGTATATTTACACCATGGAATACTATGCACCTGTAAAAATAAAGGACCTCTTACCATTTGAGACAGCATGGAAGGGCCCAGAGAGTATTATGCTAAGTGAAATTAGCCAGTAATTAAAGAAAAATAAGTATCACAATTTCTCACTAATGTGGATATTAATGAAGAAAATAAACTAATGAACAAAAGAGATCCAGAGACATAAAAGTATGGAACATAATGACGAATCTCAGAGGGAAGGCAGTTGTGGGGGATAGGTGGGGAGAGATTAACCAGGGAATTTATATGCATACTAGAGGCCTGGTGCATGAAATTCATGCATGGGGGGTTCCCCTCAGCCCAGTCTGCACCCTCTCCAATCCGGAAACCCTTGGGGAAGTCCAACTGCTGGTTTAGGCCCGATCCGCAGTCAGATATCCCTCTCACAATCCAGGACCACTGGCACCTAACTGCTCACCTGCCTGCCTGCCTGATCACACCTAACTGCCCTCCCTGCTGGCCTGGTCACTTCCAACTGCCCCCCCCCCCGCCAGCCTGGTTGCCCACAACTGCACCCCCCGCCAACCTGAACACCCCTCACTGTTCCCCCCTGTGGGCCTGGTAGCCCCATGCAGCCTGCTGCTCAGTCATTTGGTCACCCCTCACTAACCCCCCTGCCGGCCTGATCACACCTAACTGCCCCCCAGTGCCAGCCTGGTTGCCCCCAACTACCCCCCACTGCTGGCCTACTTCCTCAATGCCCTCCCATCTCTTCTCCACTTGAATAACTCCTATAAGTCCTTTTTTAAAAAAATATATTTCTTCTTTATTGATTTCAGAGAGGAAGGGAGAAGGAGAGAGAGAGATAGAAACATCAATGATGAGAGAGAATCATTGATCAGCTACCACCTGCACACCCTCCTACTGGGGATCAAGCCTGCAACTCAGGCATGTGCCCTAGGCCAGAATCGAACTTGGGACCCTTCAGTCTGCAGGCTGATGCTCTATCCACTGAGCCAAGCCGGCTAGGGCTATAAGTCCTTTTATGACTTGGCTGAAAGAGCACTTTCCCTGTGAGTCCCTCTCTTTCTTTCTCCTTTCACAAAGCAGAGTTATTCAAGTTTATTCTATACTCTCGAGTATTCTATACATATTATCCCTACTGTTAAAGACACTTTAAGGAAATGGATGTGTTTTATTTCTTTACTAGAGGCCTGGTGCACAAAATTTGTGCACAGGGGCGGGGATCCCTCAGCCTGGCCTGCTCCCTCTCCAATCTGGGACCCCTCAGGGGATGTCCCACAGGGATTGGGCCTAAACCAGCAGTTGGACATCCCTCTCACAATCCAGGACTGCTGGCTCTTAACCACTCACCTGCCTGCCTACCTGATTGCCCCTAACTGCTTCTGCCTGCCAGCTTGATGGCCCCCTAACAGCTCCCCTGCTGACCTGATTGATGCCTAACTGCTCCCCTGCTGCCCAATCGCCCACAACTGCCCTCCCCTGCAGCTACCTGCCTCCTCCGCCAGCAACTGCCTCCTCTGAAGGAGGCAGTGGAGACACTGGGACCAGCCTCCTCTGCACCGAGCAGAGCCGCAGGACCCCCAGGCCTAACCACGTGGAGTGGCCGCCGGGCCCCGCCTTTGCTGTGCATGTAGCCATCTTGTGGTGGCCATCTTGTGCTGGCCATCTTGTGATGACATCACACGAGGGTGTGACGCCACCTAGGCTTTCATTATATAGGATATGCATGGCCTATAGCACAGACAATAGTGTGGTGAAGACCTAGTATGGGGCAGGTGCTGGTTTGAAGGCATCAATTGTCAAAAAAAGGGTACATGTGTAATACTTTCAACAATAAAGTTAAATTTAAAACAAAATTTCAGCATGATAAGATAATAAGAGGTGCCCTAACTGGTTTGGCTCAGTGGATAGAGTGTTGGCCTGCAGACTCAAGGGTCTCAGGTTTGATTCCAGTCAAGGGCATGTACCTTGTTTGCGGGCACATCCCCAGTAGGGGGTGTGCAGGAGGCAGTTGATTGATGTTTCTCTCTCATCGATGTTTCTAACTCTCTCTCCCTCTCCCTTCCTCTCTCTAAAAAAAAAAATCAATAAAATATATTTTTTTAAAAAGATAAGAGGCTTTCAGATATCATTCTGAATTCACTTAATGTTTGTTAGTTAGGTTCCATAGTATTTTACAGGGTTTCCAGTTTCTATAAAATAAATATTGGATACAAATATGGTAAAGGTCATGGGAGAAAACAAATATCAGACCAGAGACTATTCCATATAATTCTGTTTAGTTAATTATGTAAAAGCTGTATTACATGCTGCTCATGATTACTCTACTTCATTGTCCTTCTTTTCCATCCGGGATCAATTTACATATTTTTAGATCTAGTGCATAAATTCAAATAGTATTTAGGGAAAGGACGCTGTATTACTAATCTTACTACCGAGTTGTCAGGCTTCATCATTACCCATGTGATAGAGTCTAAATTTGTGTAGTGGTTCTATATCTCACTGGTTAAGAACACAAACTTTCAATTTTGTTCTGTTGTTATGTGTGTCTGTTTTTCTATCAATACCATGCAGTTTTGATTATTGTTGCTCTGTAGTATAATTTGAAGTCAGATAGTGTCATCACTTCGACTTTTTCTTTTTTCCTCAGGATTACATTAGCTCTTTGGGGTCTTCTGTGGTTCCATAAAAATCTGATGATTTACTGTTCTATTTCTTTAAGAAATAGCATTGGGATATTGATGGGGATTGCATTAAATCTGTATATTGCTTTGGGCAATATGGGCATTTTAACTATGTTAAGTCTTCCAATCCATGAACACAGAATATCTTTTAAATTTTTTTGTGTCTTTTCTCATCTCTTTTAACAATGCTTTGTCATTTTCAATATATATGTCCTCACACCCTCTGTGAATTTTTTTCTAGGTATTTTAATCATACAGATGTATACACCCTTATGCTAATTGCAGCATTATTCATGATGGCCAGAAATGGAGACAACCAAAGTGTCCATTGATAGATAATAAGATAAAGAAGATGTGGTACATACACTGAGTGGCCAGATTATTATGATCTCTGAACGCATAATAATCTGGCCACTCAGTGTATATGATGCACCTCTCACCTACTATTCTCCTGCTATATAATAAAAGGCTAATATGCACATTGTCCCCTCGACCAGGAGTTCGACTAGCAGGCAGGCCAGCCAACCGCCCATGTGCCCTCCCCCTGGCCAGGCTGGCTGGACCCCACCCATGCACGAATTCATGCACCAGGCCTCTAACTAGCCACTCAGTGTATATACAATGGGATACTACTCAGCCATAAGATAAGGTGAAATACTGCCATTTGCAACAATATGGATGGACCTTCAGAATATTACGCTAGGCGAAATGTCAGTCAGAAAAAGATAAGAACCATATGATTTCATTCATATGTGGAATATAAAACTGGAACTCATAGACACAGATAGCAGTATGGTGGTTACCAGAGGAAAGGTGGGGTAGGGAGGTAGTAAAAGGTAAAGGGAGCCAACTATATGGTGATGGAAGATGATTTCATTTTGGATGAAATATATATAGATCATGTATCATGGAAATATACACTTGAAACCTATATATTTTTATTAACCAATGTCAGCCAAACAAATTTAATTAATTAAAATACAAACTTTAGTTACAAACTTTAAAATTGTGAACATCTGTTTTCCAATTACTATTTTTGCGACATTTATAAGGAGTACCCTGGGACTCAATTCTTTGTTGTATTTTTTTTTCCATTTTTCTATACCCCTTATTTGATGATCTCATGATTTCAATGATTATCTCTATGCTATTTACCAAAAAATATTTATTCAGCCCAAAACTTCCCCTGGATTATATATATGATTTTCCTTAAAATCTCCAATTGATTTTTCTTACTCATCTCAAAATTAGCACGTTTAAAAATAAACTATGACCGCCCCCCCCCCCCCCCCGCCTCAAAATTTCATCTACCTGAGATCTTTGTTTTGGTTAATGGCTATTTGATCCTATCAGTTGCTCATGCCTCAATCCTTATATATATATTTAAATCTTTATTGTTGAAAGTATTACTTATTGTCCCCTTCATTCCCCCATTGACCTCTTCTAGCCAGCTCCCACCCCCAGCCTCCCACCCCAGGCCTTCACTGTAATATTGTCTGTGTCCATGAGTTATGTATATACACATACAAGTTCTTTGGTTAATCTCTTCCCACCCACCCCTGCCAATCCTTATATTAATCATTGATTCATCTCTTGTTCTCCTACCACACATTCAGTTCACCTTCAAAATATATGTAGTCTGATCACTTCTCAGCACCTCCTTCCTCCTTGGTACATGTCATTATTCTCTTACCTAAATTATTTTTTAAATTCTTTATTGTTGAAAGTATTGCATATGTCCCCTTTCCCCCCTGTTGTCCTCTCACAGCCTGCTCCTCCTCCCCAGCCCCAACCTTCACCCCGCCATTGTCTGTGTCCATTGATTATGCTTATATTCATACAAGTTCTTTGGTTGATCTCTTATCCCCAACCCTCCCCTCACCCACCCTCCCCTGCCTTCCTTCTGAGGTTTGACAGTCTGTTTGATGCTTCTATGTCTCTGGATCTATTTTTGTCTGAAAATTGGTCTTCTTGTTTTGTCATTGCATATCTAAATGAGCAGCCAGAGTGATCCTTGAAAAATAAAAGTAAACACTATCACTTCACTGTTCAAAACCATGCAGTGGTTCCCCATTTCACCGAAAGTAAAAGCCCAAGTCTTTATGATGTCCTACAAGGTCCTCCACTGTGGATGCACCTCTCACCTACTATTCTCCTGCTACAATGATCTCCTTAGTCTTCCTTGAACATGTTAGGCCTGCTCCCCCTTCAGATTATTTGCACTGATTGTATCTTCTGCTGTAATACATTTTTAAAAATATATCTACATGAATCACTACCTCATCTTTACCAAGCTTTTATTTAAATGTTACCTGTTTAGCTAGATGTTCCATGATGATTTATTAAACATTTCAATTCCCCCCTCTCTAATTTTTTCTTTCTGATGTATAATTGCCATATAACACTGTATTTAAGGTATACAATATGCTGATTTGATAACTTTATATATTGCAATGTGATTACCATAATAGTGTTAGCTAACACCTCTAACATGTCACATAAATATTATTTGTTAATAGTGAAAACAATTAAGATCTTGTATCTTAGTATCTTTGAAGTTTATAATACAGTATTTTTGTGTATAATCGCTATGCTGTGCATTAGATCTTCAGAACATATTTATATAATAGCTGAAAATTTGTACCTTTAACAATAATTCTCCAATTACCTCATCCTTCAGAATGTGGTAACCATCATTCTACTTTCTTATTTTATCCATTTGGCTTTTTAAATTCCACGTATAATTGATATCATAAATTATTTGTCTTTTCCTGCCTGACTTAATGCCTATATCTAGCTAAGTTGTATCAAATGGCAAACTTTTCATCTTTATTCTTTGGTAATTAGTATATACTTAGTCCAAGGATTTTGGTTTGGTATGTGTAGAATATACCTTAATAATTTTATCATCTAAAAAGTAAATTAAATCAAGGGAAGAAATAACTGAATCTCTTCATGATATAGAGAGTCGAAGGTACAAAACAATCTGAAGAGTGTTCAACCTTGGGAGGTAAATACAAACAACTGTATATGTTAGAAGTGGTTGCAAAATCATAGATAAAGTACAATTTGAGATGTGTTTTGACAATTTAAGTAGATTATCAAAAGACAGAAATTACGAAGAAGGGAATTGTAGATAGAGGGAACAGTATTGAACAAAGGTATGAATACAAAATCATATAAGACTGTGCTTAGGGAATTAGGAGTAGTTTCTTTAGCTTGAAACATAGAACATATGTGTAAAAGCTAAGAAATAGGCGTGGAAAGGAACACTGAGTACAGATTATTGAACACCCTGAATGTCAAAGTGATTAGTTTGGACTTAATTGTGAAAGTAGTGCGAATATTTAAGACCGGTGTCCTAATTTTAACTGTAGACGAAGAAGATGTCTTTGGTAGTGGTATGCAGCATAGCATAGTCTTGTAGATCATTAGACATGGGAGAGGTAGTAATAGTGTAGGAGTGATAGGCTATCAGGGCTTGAACTAATATCATAGCGGAGATAATGGAATTAGTCATTGCAGAGGTAGAATTTTCAGATATTAAAAAGTGATTCTTCTGGAAGAGTGAATGAGAGGGAGATGTGAAAGTGGAGTAATGGTGGTACCATTATTCAGAATAATAAAAAAAGGCCTGCTTTCTTTGGATAGTGCTTAACAAACCATTATGCTAGACTGGTTTCTTAATTAATAAACGATATAGAGTAGTGGTTAATAATATAGACTATGAAATCAGATTGTCTGAGTTCAAATCTCATTCCACTGTTGTTTAGTTTTCTGAAAGTTCTGTAAACACACCAAGCTTCAGTTTGTTCAGTTTGAATATTGAATATGATGCATATGAAGGGAATATTAGTTTATGATGTTAATAGTACATATCTCAGAATATTGCTACATGGGTTGTTATAATCCATAAATTGCTTATATTATTAACTACCATTTAAATAGTTATTTAAAAAAATGAGAAATGTTTTATTCAGAAATATATTTATGTGCTACATTTGAACCAATAGCATATGAATATGTGTTCATGTGGTAAAATACTTTGAAGATAGTAAAAATCAGCTCTTGCCCACATAAAAGAGAATAGCAAATATAAAAAAAAACATGAAGTATCTTTTTTATTAAAAAATACAGAAAATAAATAAGGAACAATAAATAATAGTTTAAGGAAGATTAATTATTGTTGTCACTGAAACTTTTCTATAGCCCAAACTCTTTCCCATGGCACAAAATGTTATAAGCTCTTACTGACCAATTTGCATATTAAAATCTCCCCAACAAATTGCTTTCACCATACCACTGAACTTCAAAAATGTGAAGTGCAAGAGTTAACAAACTTAAACTTTTAAAGAGTCGTGAAATGGACTGTTTCCGCTTTCCATCTGGCTTTTATCAATTGCACGTTTCAGAAGAACAGCTACACTATCAAAACACACAATCTCTCTAGTCAGATAATTCAATTTTATAAATGAATTACTTATGTGCCTATAAGTAAATACATTCCTATGCATGAGGATATCGACTGCTCTCAATGAGATAATCAAATCCAGGGGAAAAGGATATCCTTGTAAAAACTTTAAACTCAAAAAAGCTCCAAGTTTCTGGACTATGATAAATTCAATCAGAAAAATTTTAGTCTTACAGAAAGGGCAAGTCAGAAAAGATTTTCAGTACAGAAACATAATGCCAACAGAACAGAACCATTTATATTATTAGAGAAAGCAAGTGAGTTTTTAAAAATGCCATTCTGTACCACTTCAATGTCTATGAAACATGTACGCATGCCAAAAGAAGGTGAACATTGCACCAGCATGTGACTATGATCTCTGAAAGATAACCTATAATAAAGGAAATAACTTTGGAGGCTGATAAACCTGATATGAATCCTGGCTCTTCTACTTACCAGCTGTGTGACCTTGAGAAATTTACTTATGATCTATCTATCTATATCTGTCATCTATCTATCATCATCTATCTATATTTATAAAACCTACCTCACAGAATTAGACAAGGGATGAAGGAATGACATACATGTAAACCAGCTAGTGTAGTGCCTAGCACATACGCACATAGAAGGCACCCAAAGAATAATAACTTTTAAAATTGTCTGGCATTCACTACAGAACTTAGCACAAGTAACCTAACTTCTTGGCCTTTGTCTGATTTCTTAATTTGTGGAGTAAACAAAACAGCAAAATATGGAGGAGGGAAAATGTTGGAAAAGTTATATTGATGCATATGAAGGGAATATTAGTTTATGGTAATACACAAAATAATACCTTAAATATACTATAAATCAATTTTTATCTTTTCCAAAAGCTTTCATATACATTACATTAAATAATTTGCACAACAAACCTATGTTGTTTAGAGAGAAGTATTTTTATCCCTATTTTACAAATAAAAGAAATTAGTGCGACTATTTCCTGCTTGTCCAAATTCACGCAACTAAGACAATAATTCAGAACTTCTACTATGTTAGACCAAAGTGACACATATTAAACACATAGTTTTTCTTTTTGGTTTGGCATGAAATTACTCTTTTTGTTCTTGTAAGTCAGGAAAGATAATTAAAATCACGAGGTAAAACATTTTAAACAAATATAAACTACTATTGTGTTTTAAATCTTTTGACTTTTATTTTGCATGGATGGAACTGGAGAGTATTATGCCAAGTTAAATAAGCCAGTCAGAGAAAGACAAGTACCATATGATTTCACTTATATGTTGACTCTAATGAACAAAATAAACTAACAAAATAAAAAGACTCATAGATACAGAGAACAGGCTAACAGCTGTCAGAGAGGAGGCAAGTTGGGGTGCTGGGTGAAAAAGGTGAAGGGATTAAGCAAAAAAAGGACCTCATAAACACCTCAAGGGGCAGGTAGAAGAGGGTAAAGGAGGGGATAAATTGTGATGGAGGGATATTTGATTTGGTGTGGTGAACACAAAATACAATATACAGATATAATTGTATATCTGTAATCTATATAATTTTTTTTTACCAATGTCACCCTAATGAATTCAAAGAATAAAAATTAATAAAAAGACAATCCAAATTCATGTATAAGTAACATGGTACAAAGATGTATGTAAAAATTACTATACCACCCCAGTTAATACATTACCAATCAATAATTCATATATTTTAGCCATGTTTCTATATTTGTTGTTTTTCTATATTTGTTTTGAGTAGATCCTTAACTATTTTCTGGTAATTAATAACACATATTCAATATAATTATTCTAGGCTATGAGTTATAAATATGTGAATAGAAATGTGTTACCTTAACTAATGCAAACATTTATAGTATTTTAAGAGAATTTGATTTTAAAATTCCAGGACCAAGATTTTATAAAAATCACTATTATTTTGAATGTGTCTGCATTGCAAGTTCCTGGAGGCCTAGTATCTTACCTTTGTTTTACTGATATTTGCCTGATTGTGAATAAATAATTTCTCTCATACTGTTTATTGGCAAAGTGAAGGGGATGGTTTTCTGTCCCCAAGTTAAATGGGTCTATGAGACACTGGTTAGTGTATTTAATATTTAATAAAAGGTATTTATTCAAGAAATAGTTTCCAGTGTTTCATGAGTTTTTAAAATCTCAATTCATAAAAATTATCTTGAATGTTCAGGTATAACTGAATTTATTGATAATTGAATTTTAGAGCAGCAGGGCTATTTAAAAACTCTTACTTAAGATTTTGTGAAAAATAATCATTTCATAGATATCTGACATGACCTCTCTTTAATGCCAAGTATAGTTTTATGACCATAATTGTAAATAGCTATAAAAGGAAATGTCTTACAACAGGCATATTCTGTGTCATTGGGCCATTACAAGTAGATACAGGGCAGATAATAGGCATTGTTTTATATTTAAGGAAGGCCTCCTAATAGGGATGACTTGTATGTATTGGATCAACAGTAAGCAGGTTCAAACAATTAAATACCTGTACTCTAGTGGGAAAGGAGAAAAACATACAACTACAGGGGTTTCTTTATCATTCATTCACCTGCCATCTCTCACTCATTATACTTCATATATTTAAAATGAAAATGAAAGTGGAAATAGAAGTCAAGTATGGGAGGGAATAAGTGGAAAGCTATATCTCACTCAAACAAAAGATTTCAAGATGACCAAAGGGAAGACATATGAAAAGCATTTGGTTGCAGTTGGCTCTAGAATCAGAATGATCCGAGTTTGAATCTTGGCTCTGCTATTTACCATATATGAAATCTTGTGCAGATTGTCATTCTCAAACTTGGTTCTTTTCTCAGTATAATTGTTATTTTTATAGAACAGGAATATAGTAAAGATCAAATGAGGCAATGACACAATATGCTTAGCTCAGTGCCTGACATAGCTTAAGAACTCAATAAAAATTAACTGTCATGGCAAAGACATTTAGTGCTCATCAAACATCCATGCATTCCTCTACATTTCCCAGTACCTTTTCAGTTAAGGGAGAATAAGTCATATTACAAGTTCTGGCCCATAGGCTGTAAGTAAAAGTAATGTGTGTCACTTCTGGATCAAAACCTAGAATAAAGGATATGAATTATTCATTTCTTCTGCTCCTCTTCCTTGTTGACCAAGGAGGCCTTGCCTCTCAGAGAGTATAGCTACAAGATGGTAGAACCTCTGGAAGTCTAGTCATTGAAAGAACTAAATAAGAAGCAAAGCCCTCTGCTGGTCTATGTTAGATATACTCTGAGTGGCCAGATTATTATGATCTCTGAATGCATAATAATCTGGCCACTCAGTGTATATCCTATATAATAAAAGACTAATATGCAAATTGTTCCCTCGACCAGGAGTTTGACCAGCAGCCAGGCTGGCCAACTGCCCATGTCCCCTCCCCCTGGCCAGGGTGGCTGGACCCCACCCATGCACGAATTCATGCACCAGCTTGAATTATATATATATATATATATATATATATATATATATATATATATACACACACATACACACACACACACACACACACACACACACACACACACACTGAGTGGCCAGATTATTACAATAATCTGTATAGCATGAGTGAAAACTAAACTTACCTTGCTGTGTGTTTTTTTTTAAATATATTTTTACTGATTTTTTTACAGAGAGAAAGGGAGAGGGATAGAGAGCCAGAAACATCGATGAGAGAGAAACATCGATCAGCTGCCTCCTGCACACCCCCCACTGGGGATGTGCCCGCAACCAAGGTACATGCCCTTGACCGGAATCGAACCCAGGACCCTTCAGTCTGCAGGCTGACGCTCTATCCACTGAGCCAAACTGGTTAGGGCTAAACTTACCTTGTTTTAAGCCACTGAGATTTGGGGATTGCTGGGAAGTATTGTGTAGCCCATCCAGATTTATTTTTTTACTAGAGGCCTGGTGTACAAAATTTGTGCATAAAGAGGGGGTCCCTCAGCCTGGCTTGCACCCTCTCCAATCCGGGATCCCTCAGGAGATGTCTGACTGCCGATGCAAATCGGGCCTAAACCGGCAGTCAGACATCCCTCTCGCAATCCAGGACCGCTGGCTCCTAACCGCTCACCTGCCTGCCTGATCACCCCTAACCTCCTCTGCCTGCTGGCCTGATCACCCCTAACCACCCTCCCCTGCTGGCCTGATCACCCTTAACTTCTCTCCCCTGCTGGCCTGAACACCCCTAACCACCTCTGCCTTGGCCCCCCCACTGTGGCTTTGTCCAGAAGGAGGACCGGATGACCAGAATATGTCTGGTTAACCCAGTGTAATTAGCATATTACCCTTTTATTAGTATAGATTATCATTTTTAAAATTTCAGATATGTTATCTCCTCTTTGAAGAGGCTGAAACATAAGTTGTGTTTATGAGCATTAATTCAAAATGAACAGACCTGGGTTTCAGACTTATTTATCACATTAACATGTGACTGGAACAAAATCATTAAACTGCTCCATGCTTATAAAGTTAATACATCTGCCAAATAGAGATATTATTAGTCTTTCCTCAAAAGATTGATTGTTTTGAGGATAACATATAGGTAAATAAATATCCTTTGAAAAGTTAAAATCATGTGGACATACAAAGGATTGTTATTGCTATCTGCATTGAAAGTAGTAATTATTTATGAGAGCCTTTAGAGGGAGCTAAAGGGGAATAGCTCTACTAAGAATATACACTGAGTGGCCAGATTATTATGATCTCTGAACGCATAATAATCTGGCCACTCAGTGTATATTAAATTTTATTCTTTCCTGGATCAAGGTAAATACTCTGTTCATGGGCAGGGGAAGCTCTACTTTATTACAGTATAAATTAATCATTTATACCATAAAAGAAGAATCATGGTAAGAGTTGACTTATTAAATAATACTAAGAAAAGAAAATTAATCCTGTATAAGAATTAATTTACATACATATTTATATTATAGCAAACTAAAACTATAATGATTTTAGATATTACCTAATCTAGTGCAAAAGGCTCTACTTTTATTTTTTTGTATTTATTTATTTTATTTTATTGTTTAAAGAATTACAAATAGTAGTACATATATTTCGTTTTTTTCCCCATTGACCTTCCCACAGCCTCGCCTACCCCCTGGCACATGCCCTCATCCCACCCCCCCAGTGTCTTGTGTCCATTAGTTGTGCTTATATGCATGCATACAAGTCCACCGTTTGATGTCTTTCCCCCATCCCCAACACTCCCCAGCCTTCCCTCTATAATTTGACAGTCTGTTCAATGCTTTACTGCCTCTGTATCTATCTTTTCGTTCATCAGGTTATAATGTTCTTTATTTTCCATAAATGAGTGAGATCATGTGGTATTTTTCTTTCATTGCCTGGCTTATTTCACTTAGCATAATACTCTCCAGTTCCAGCCATGCTGCTGCAAATGGTAAGAATTCCTTCTTTTTTATAGCAGTGTAGTATTCCATTGTGTAGATATACCATAGTATTCTAATCCACTCATCTGCTGATGAGCATTTAAGCTGTTTCCAAATCTTAGCTATTGTAAATTGTGATTCTATGAACATAGGGGTGTGTATATCCTTTCTGACTGGTGTTTCTAGTTACTTGGGTTATATTCCTAGGAGTGGGATTACTGGGTCAAATGGGAGTTCCATTTTCAGTTTTTTGAGGAAACTCCATACTGTTCTCCACAGTGGCTGCACCAGTCTGCATTCCCACCAGCAGTGCACGAGGATTCCTTTTTCTCCACATCCTCGCCAGCACTTGTCATTTGTTGATTTGTTGATAGCCATTCTGACAGGTGTGAGATGGAACCTCATTGTAGTTTTGATTTGCATCTCTCAGATAATTAATGACTTTGAGCATGTTTTCAGATGTCTCTTGGCCTTCCTTCTATCTTCTTTCGAAAAGTATCTATTTAGGTCCATTGCCCATTTTTTTTTATTGGATTGTTTATCTTCCTTTTGTTATGTTGTATGAGTTCCCTGTAAATGTTGGAGATTAAACCTTTATCGGTGATAACATTGGCAAATATGTTCTCCCATTCAGTGGGCTTTCTTGTTGTTTTGTTGATGGCTTCTTTTGCTGTGCAGAAGCATTTTATTTTGATGTAGTCCCATTTGTTTATTTTCTCTTTAGTTTCCATTGCCCTTGGAGTGGTATCAGTGAAGAAATTGCTTCAGCATATGTATGAGATTTCACTGCCTGTGGATTCCTCTAGTATTTTTATGGTTCCCTGTCTTATTTTAAGTCCATTATCCATTTTGAGTTTATTTTTGTGTATGGTGTAAGTTGTTGGTCTAGTTTCTTTCTTTTTTTTTTTTTGCATGTATCTGTCCAATTTTCCCAACACCATTTATTGAAGAGACTGTCTTGATTCCATTGTATGTTCATGCCTCCTTTGTCAAATATTAATTGAGCATAGTGGTTTGGATCAATTTCTGAGTTCTCTATTCTATTCCATTGGTATATATGTATGTTCTTGTGCCAGTACCGGGCAGTTGTGAGTACAGTGGCTTTGTAATACAGCTTGAAATCTGGTATTGAGAGCCCACCTACTTTGTTCTTCTTTCTCAGGATTGCTGCAGCTATTTAGGGTCTTTTTAAAATTCCAGATGAATTTTTGGGGAGTTCTTTCTAGGTCTGTGAAATATGCTGTTGGTATTTTAATGGGGAGTGCATTGAATCTATAGATTGCTTTGGGTAGTATGGACATTTTAATGATGTTGATTCTACCAATCCATGAACATGGCATGTTCTTCCATCTGTTTATGTCTTCCTCTATCTCTTTTTTCAGTGTCCTCTAGTTTTGCGTGTATTGGTCTTTTACCTCCATAGTTAAGTTTATTCCTAAGTATCTTAATATTTTTGGAGCAATGGTAAATGGGATTGCTTTTTCAGTCTCTCTTGTTTGTAAGTTTCTATTGGTGTATAGAAATGCCATAGGTTTCTTGGCATTAATTTTGTATCCTGCTACATTGCCGAATTCATTTAAGTCTAATAATTTTTTGATGGAGTCTTTAGGGTTTTTTATGTACAATATCATATCATCTGCAAATAAGGACAGCTTTACTTCTTCTTTTCCAATTTGGATGCCTTTTATTTCTTCTTCTTGTCTAATCACAATGGCTAATACTTCCAGTACTATGTCGAACAGGTGTGGTGAGAGTAGGCATCCTTGTCTTGTTCCTGTTCTTAGGGGAAATGGTTTTAGTTTTTGCCCATTGCGTATGATGTTGGCTGTGGGTTTGTCATATATGGGTTTTACTATGTTGAGTTATGATTCTTACATTCCCACCTTGCTGAGAGTTTTTATCAAGAAATGGTGCTGGATTTTGTCAAATGCCTTTTCTGCATCAATTGTTATGACTGTGATTTTTATCTCTCAATTTGTTTATGTGATGTATCACACTTATTGATTTGTGGATATTGTAACATCCTTGCATTCCTGGGATAAATCATACTTGGACATGGTGTATGATCTTTCTGATGTACTGCTGGATCAGATTTGCTAGAATTTTGTTGAGGATTTTGGCATCTATGGTCATGAGGGATATTGGCCTGTAATTCTCTTTCATTGTGTTGTCTTTTTCTGGTTTTGGTATCAGGGTGATGCTGGCTTCATAGAATAAGCTGGGAAGTGTTCCTTCCTCTTGAATTTTTTGGAATAGTCTGAGGAGGATAGGTTTTAGTTCTTCCTTGAATGTTTCGTAAAACTCTCCTGTGAATCTGTCTGGCCACGGGCTTTTGTTTGCTGGAATTTTTTTCATGACTGCTTCAATTTCTTCCATTGTTATTGGCCTATTGAGATTGTTATATTCTTCCTGATTGAGTTTTGGAAGTTTGTATTTTTCTAGGACTATGTCCATTCATCCAGGTTGTCCAGTTTGTTGGAATAGAGTTGTTCATAGTATTTTTTTAACAATCCTCTGTATTTCTGTGGGGTCTGTTGTTATTTCTCCTCTTTCATTTCGGATTTTGTTTATTTGGGTCCTCTCTATTTGCTTCTCGGTGAGCCTGGCTAGAGGTTCATCAGTCTTGTTTATCCTTTCAGAGAACCAGCTCTTGGTTTTGTTGATCTTTTTATTGTTTTTTGTGGTCTCTATGTTGTTTATCTCGGCCCTGATCTTTATTATTTCCTTCCTTCTGTTTACACTGGGCTTTTCTTGTTGCTCTGTTTCTAACTCTTTGAGTTGTAGGGTTAGGTAATTTATTACCATTTTTTTTAAATAAATCTTTATTCAGATTATTACAATTATTTCTCCTTTTTCCCCCAATAGCTCCCCTCCACCCATTTCCCACCCCACCTTCTGCCCTTAACTCCCCCCCACTGTCCTCATCCATAGGTGTATGATTTTTGTCCATTCTCTTCATGAACCCCCATACCCCTTTCCCCCTGAGAATTATCAGTCCACTCCCTTTCTTTGCCCCTGATTCTATTATATTCACCAGATTATTCTGTTCCTCAGGTTTTTAATTCACTTGATTTTTAGGTTCGCTTGTTGATAGATATGTATTTGTTGTTCATAATTTTTATCTTTACTTTTTTCTTCTTCCTCTTCTTTAAGAATACCTTTCAGCATTTCATATAATACTGGTTTGGTGGTGATGAACTCCTTCAGCTTTTTCTTATCTGTGAAGCTCTTTATCTGCCCTTCAATTCTGAATGATAGCTTTGCTGGGTAGAGTAATCTTGGTTGTAGGTTCTTGCTATTCATCATATTGAAAATTTCTTGCCACTCCCGTCTGGCCTGCATGGTTTCTGTTGAGAAGTCAGCTGACAGTCATATGGGTGCTCCCTTGAAGGTAATTAACTGTTTCTCTCTTGCTGCTTTTAATATTCTCTCTTTGTCTTTTGCTCTTGGCATTTTAATTATGATGTGTCTTGGTGTGGTCCTCTTTGGATTCCTTTTGTTTGGGGTTCTGTGCACTTCCTGGACTTGTAAGTCTATTTCTTTCACCAGGTGGGGGAAGTTTTCGGTCATTATTTCTTCAAATAGGTTTTCAGTATCTTGCTCTCTCTCTTCTTCTGGCACCCCCATAATTCTGATGTTGGTACACTTGAAGTTGTCCCAGAGTCTTCTTACATTATCTTCAACTTTTTGGATTTTTTTTTTTTTTTTTTTGCTTTTTGCTTTTTTGGTTGAGTGTTTTTTGCTTCTTTGTATTTCAATTCTTTGACTTGATTCTTGTGTTCCTCTATTCTGTTTCTGGGTCTCTGTATAATATTTTTTATTTCAGTCAGTGTATGTTTAATTTCTAGTTGGTCCTTTTTCATATCTTCGAGGGTCTCGTTATATTTATCGGCCTTTTCTAGGATATTCTTAAAAAGTCTTATAACAGTGGTTTTGAATTCTATATCCAGTCATTTGTTTTCCTCCATTTCTTTCGTTTGTGATCTGATTCTTTGACCCCGCATTTTCACTGATTCCCTGAGTTGGTAAGGTAGATATTTGTGCTAGGTTTCCAATATGGCCCAGTGGGTCTGCTTCCCCAGTTAACCTGAGGTGGACACTCTTGGTGCACCCCTTTGTGGACTGCGTGTACAGCCTTGTTGTAATTAAGTCTTTATTGTTGTTGGTATCACTGGGAAGAATTGACCTCCGGGCCAGTTGGCTGTAAGGATCAGCTGTGTCTATGCTGGGAGAAGTTCGGTGCTGGAGACAGCCTTATAGGATTAGACTTGCCAAATTGCAATAGGCTCTGTGCTCAGCTTGGATGGGGTGGAGTCTCAGTCTTGGCTTCCTGTCAGCCTTGCCCTTGCGCGCATGTGCGCTTTCAGTCCTCCGCCTTCCCCAGCTCGAGTCTCCGCCTGAGAGTCCAGACTCCCCCCACAAGAGCATGGGTCCCCAGGGGCTCGCCTGGAACTGGGGTTCACTGCAGTCAGAACTGGGGCTCAGTGCAGTCAGGATCCTCTGACTCCCTTCTACTAGGGAAAGCCTGTGGCAACCTCCGCAGACTTTGTGCCCACTGGCGCGCGCGCGCGTGCGCACTTTCAGTCCTCCACCTTCCCCGGCTCCCGAGTCTCCGCCCGAGAGTCCAGACTCCCCCCACAAGAGCGTGGGTCCCCAGGGGCTCGCCTGGAACTGGGGTTCACTGCAGTCAGAACTGGGGCTCAGTGCAGTCAGGATCCTCTGACTCCCTTCCAGTAGGGAAAGCCTGTGGCAACCTCCGCAGCCTTTGTGCGCACTGGCCTGCGTGCGCCTTCAGATTTCTGCCTTTCCCAGCTCGAGTTTCCGCCAGAGAGTCCAGACTCCCCCCGTAAGAGCGTGGGTCCCCAGGGGTTCGCCCGGAACTGGGGTTCAGTGCAGTCAGAACTGGGGTTCAGTGCGGTCGGAGGCTTCCTTCCCCTTCCGCCAGAGAAAGTCAGCCAGGCTCTCAGCTGCCCTTCCTCTCTGCGCGCACAAAGCCCCTTTGCCGTACCTCCAATTCTCTGTGAGCTTTTCTCTTTTCTTCTAGTTGTAGAATTTTCACTCAGCCAGCTTTCCTGTGGTTCTGGATGATGTCCTTTCTGTCTTTTAGTTGTCGTTTTGAAATTGTTGTGCGAGGCAGCAGTCTAGGTGTTTACCTATGCCGCCATCTTGGTTTCTCATTACCATTTTTTCTTGTTTTTTTGCAGTAGGCTTGTAGAGCTATGAACTTCCCTCTCAACACTGCTTTTGCTGTGTCTCATAGATTTTGGATTATTGTGTTTTCATTGTCGTTTGTTGCCATGATGTTTTTTATTTCTTCTTTGATCTCTCTGGTAACCCAGTCTTTGTTTAATAGCATGCTATTTAGTCTCAAGGTGTTTGATTTTTTGGATTTTTTTATTGTAGTTGATTTCCAGTTTTATGCCACTGTGATCTGAGAAGATGCTTGATATGATTTCTATCTTCTTGAATTTGAAGAGACTTTGCCTGTGACCCTATATATTATGCGGATGTTGTTTTATTTCATGTTGTCCCAAAGTTCCCTTAGGCTTCCCTCCTGTTTTTTAATTATTTTTTCTAGATGCTTCTCTGCTTGGGTATTTTTTCTTATCTTTGCAAATGACCCATGTGCACTTGAGAAGAATGTATATTCTGTGGCTTTGGGGTGAAATGTTCTGAAGTTGTCAATTAATTCCATCTGGTCTAGTGAGTCATTTAGGATTGATGTTTCTTTGCTGATTTTTTGTTTAGAGGATTTGTCCAATGGTGACAGTGGGGTATTAAAGTCCCCTACTGTGATTGCATTGCTGTCAATCTCTCCCTTGATATCCTCCAGAAGCCTTTTTTATGTATTTGGGTGCTCTTATATTGGGTGCATATATGTTTACCAGAGTTATTTTTTCTTGTTGGATTGCTCCCTTTAGTATTATGAAGTGGCCTTCCTTATCTCTTTTTATGTCCTTCATTTTGAGGTCTTAATTGTCGGATATAAGTATTGCCACCCCAGCTTTTTTTTTTTTTTTTCATTTCCATTCTCCTGAAAAACCTTTTTCCATCCATTCAAAATCAGTCTTTGTGCATCTTTTTTTTCTGAGGTGGGTTTCTTGTAGACAGTAGATATATGGGTCATGTTTTCTTATCCACTCAGTTACCCTATGTCTTTTGATTGGGGCATTAATCCATTTACATTTAAAGTTATTATTGATAGGTACTTTTTGTTGCCATTTTTATTCTTTACCCCTGTGTTCCTTCTTCGCTTCCCATTTCTTCTTTTTACAGCAGACCCTTTAGCATTTCTTGCATTGCTGGTTTGGTGGTAATAAACCCTCTTATTCCTTTTTTGTCTGTGAAGCTCCTGATTTCACACTCAATTTTGATTGACGGACTTGCTGGGTACAGTATTCTTGGATTCAGACCATTCCTTTGCATGACTTTGCATATTTCATCCCATTCCCTTCGTGCTTGATGTGTTTCTGTTGAGAAAACAGTCGCTAGTCTGATGGGGCATCCTTGGTAGGTAACTTTCTGTCTCTCTCTGGCCACTTTTAAGATTCTTACTTTGTCACTGCTGTTTGCCAATTTAATTATAATGTGCCTTGGCATTGGTCTTTTGGTGTTCATTTTGTTTGGGACTCTGTGAGCTTCTTGGATTTGTGTGAATTTTTTCTTCCCTATATCAGGGAAGTTTTCTGTCATTATTTCTTCAAACAGGTTTTCTATTCCTTGCTCATTTTCCTCTCCTTCTGATTCCCATATTATGTGGATGTTGTTTCATTTCATGTTGTCCCTAAGTTCCCTTAATCTCCCCTCCTGTTTTTCAATATTTTTTCTAGATGCTTCTCTGCTTCTCTGCTTGGGTTTTTTTTTCCTACCTTGTCTTCTAGCTCACTGATGTGGTCCTCTGCTTCTTCTAGTCTACTGTTGATGCTTTTTATTGAATTCTTTATAGCAGCAATGTCATTTTTCATTTCCTCTTGGTTCTTACACATATTGTCGAATTTGTCTTCCATTCTTTTCAGCCACCTTAGGACCATTTCTCTGAATTCTTTCTCTGACACGTTGTGTGCCTCCATTTCGTTTACTTCCTTTTCTGGTGATGCCTCCTTTTCTTTCTATGAGGGCTGTTTTTTTGTCTCCCCATGGTCTCTCTTCTCTGGGTGTTTTGGTTTTTTTTTTGTTTTGTTTTGTTTTTGTAGTTCTCACTCTCTGGCACTCTTCAAGATTTTCAAGGTCATAAAAAATGAGTAAAGTACCTTATGACAAATTGTCACAGCCAAGAGTAGCCTTGGCTTCCCTCACCCGCCCGACCTGCATCCACAGCAGGAATCGTCTCCCAAAAGCCACATTTCCAGTTACCTGGAAGGGGAAGGAGGCCGAGGCTGCAACAATTGGGTGGGTCCAAAAACCTCTATTTTAGACATGATTAAATTTTGGCTAAATGTTATATTTTAATAACTAATAGATAATGCTAATTCTGTCATAATGCCATTATCATTTAAGCTCATCCGTCTTTTTAAATTTATGATTTATTTTTATATTATCTTTTTTTTACATCTCAGATACATTATCTACTCTTTGAAGAGGCTGAAACATGTAAGTCATGTTTATGAGCATTAATTCGTTGATGAAAGTCATTGAGTATAAAGATAAACTTGGTAATGATAAATCTTGGTTGATTAGCTATATTTATGAGTAATAAGTAACTTATTTTAAATTAGCAAATATACTCAAGTTCAATGAGAATGCATGCCTTTACTTTTTTAAAAAATATTTTTACTTGTGTTCAGAGAGGAAGGGGAAGGGAAGGAGAGAAATAGAAACATCAATGATAAGAGAGAATCACTGATTGGCTGCCCTCTGCATGCACCCAACCAGAAATTAGGCCTGCAACTCGGGCATATGCCCTGAATGGGAATCGAACTGTGACCTCCTGTTTCATAGGTCAACATTCAACCATTGGGCCACACTGCTGGGCCACAAGCTTATTTTAATACTGTTGCTTATTCACAAAACCATGCAAAAATAGAAACAACATCAGGGCTTGGGAAACAAAGTTACTTGAAATAGATCTTAACCCAGTGGCCTTCCAGGGTCATCTTTTAAACAGATTCAAAAGACTCTGCTGTAATAAAATAGGGTTTAATGATTTGTTATTTTAATTTACGAAAAGCTATGTTTACATTTCTATTTATTGCCTTATCCACAAAGCAATAAAGACTCAGATATATTATCCCAGTTCTCTATAGTAGTTCAGAATGGCAGTATTCCATGTTATCCAATTCCATTACACCTATGTAGACAGTATGATATATATTGGATTGCCATATCAAAAAGAAAGATATAAAAATATTGATGATTTGTTTTTGTTCTTTGGTCTTATTTTTATCATTACTGAATGTCTGCATCAAAGAGAAGCAGACTTGCCCGGCTGGTGTGGCTCAGTGGATTGAGTGCTGTCCCATGAACCAGAAGGTCACTGGTTTGATTCCTAGTCAGGGCACATACCCAGGTTGCAGGCTCAATCCTCAGTGGTGGGCGTGCAGGAGGCAGCCAAGCTATATTTCCTTTCACATAAATGTCTCTCTCTCCCTCTCCCTCTCTCTCTCTCTGAAAAAGAATCAATAAAAACATTTTTAAAAGAGGCAGACTTAATCTAGTTCAAAGAATGCTGAGTCCAGACATCTTCCTTCCTTTGCTGCCCCCTTGTAATTTGAACAAATCACTGATATCTGTGATATGCTCTTTTTCTGTTTTGGGGTATTTTTTAGTCTCTTCTTTTTCTTCTGGATCTTTTATTTCAAACTAAATAAAACTTGTCATTAATATAAACTAAAAATAGGTTTTCTTTATTTAACATCAATATAAGTGTAGATACAACTAAAAACATTTACTGTCTTCAAGTATGTGAGAAAATAGAATAAGTTTCAATCACATTAGGTAATTTGGTAGGGAAGTGATTAGTTTGTTTTCCCATTTTAAAAGCATTCCAAATAATCAAGAACACTTACAAATTCAGATTGCTTCATTCTCAATCATTTATAGCTTAAAATACTGCATTTGGAAACCACCTGAGGATAAAATAAGTTTATATGAATAACACACAAATCGTATATCTAGGAAATCATGCAATATATAAATGTTCTCCTGTACATTGGTATCAGTGACAAAAGGAGCCTGCTGTGAACAGTGCTGTTTCTCTTACCAGGAAAATATGCCCAGCAAGATCCTTGCTTTTGACCTATTCAAGATCTTACTTGCCAGGTCATCCTAATGTTCTCAGACTGATACAAGAAGCCAATGTCACAAGAAATCTGCAATAAGAAACTGATTTGCCTCAAGTGCAGGAGCTGTGAGGTTTGAGCCAGGAAGAACGACACTCTCATTATCCTACCACCCTACTGCTAAGTCCATTTGAGTTCTTGACTAGCTAGAAGATCAAATGGGTAAATACTTAGAATGACCCTCTAGAAATGTTTACTACTGTAGTATCTTTTAAAAATCTATTTTATTTGAAAATTGCCAGGGTAAGATCTCACTATTCATGATTTTGATATGGCCCTACCACATGAGAATTGAAGTGAACTACAATGATAATGTTATCTCTGTACATCTGAGTGAGCTCCTCAGGAAGACTCAGTATTTTGGAGAGATGCTCATGATCAACAGTCCCAAACTCATTGTTACCCACAGCATGGTGAAAAAGATGCTGCATTCTTATCCTCAAATACCGTGAACATCTTGGCTCTCCTTTCTATTAATAGGCCATGAATCTATCCTGGAGTCACCTTGTAGCCACCAACAGCTATTGGCTGTTGGTGGTGCATGCCGTTTAGGTACTCTCCCACAATACTAACCACATCCTGCCTGTGCATTTATCTCACACAACCCATCAGTAGCCAGTACCAGAAACTTACCTTGTGGCCCTAAACAATGGTAGTTTACCTCTGGCTCAGCAGTGAGATAGGAGCTGTATAATAATTAGGAGGGATAAACTTGGTATATTTGTTGTCATTCAACTTGTCTGGGCCAGATTCTATCACTCTCTTTTGAAAGTCAATGCTCCATTTTAACTTTACATCTCCAAAAGAACTAAAAGCCATCAGAAAGCCAAACAACCAATCCTATTTTGGGTGTTCCAGTTTTAGCCTTTCCAGTTCACTTTCATTCTGAGCATTGTGGTCATTAGAGAGAGTGACTGCTGACCAAGAGCCGTCCTCTTCCTGCACACCCAGCATGGCTCTGCTATCACCAGTATTGGCCACATGAAAGTTGACACCATCCACATGGGCCACATAAGTAGTGGCCCCAGAAAATGCCACTCAAAGCACCAGGTAGTTGAGGAAAGCATTAATTAGAGCCTCCTTAACATCAATATCATCTGACTCCCCAGTGTTGAGGTCTATAAGTTCTTGCCAGTAAGTCCTCAAGCTGTTGAAGTACAATTTGGATGCCTCCTTACTGAACTAATCATTGGGATACTTGTGCCATTGGAGAATGGGTAGCAGTGCCCGGCCAGTCTCCACTGTATTTTGAATCTCTAGTAAAGTCTTGTGAGGTAACAAAGAGACAGCAATATAATAAAAGTCTTTCACTGACTGCTTGGGAACAAGCACAGCCTTCATGGCCATCAAAAAACCCCAAAAGCATCCCTCTGGGTCTTCAAGCAGGTTGCTGTACTTCTCGGATCCTCAATGGGTGCATTTGCAGGTAGTGGATTGTTGTCAAATCCAAGGATAGAACTGACATTTTTGCCATCAAATTCTGGCACTTTGAAACTGTATTCATTAGCTTTCAGGATGCTGTTGACTTGTGGAAGTGTGAGGTAAAATTTCTGTGGTGTGGAAGCATATCTCCTTCCTTGGGTGGATTGCCACCAGGTCTCCCTTGGCCTGCAAAAGGTAGCATATGCTGTATGAGGTGTATACCTCAAGTGACTCTGAGGAATGTAAGGAGATGAGCAGTGGAGATGCCTGTGGGGCAGTAATATGCAGTACCATAGAGTCTGCTCAGTTCACAGTTACAAATCAGAGGCAAAAACAGTTGAATTGGTCCTGGCATGGCATCAGAGAACAGCGGCAGTCTGGAACTTCTGACCGGGATTCCAATTCATCTGGGCCAGGGGGCACACACACATTCTCCTAGCCCGAGGGAAAGGCAGAGCCACAGCCTAAGGCAGTGGGGGCCCAGACACGAGCAGAGGCATGCCCTGAGACCAGCCCCTCCATCCAGGTCAGCAGAGTTCAGATGGGCTTCCCCCTGGAGCCACCCCAGACCCTTGGCAAGGCAGGTGGGAGCCTCTCCTTCCTGAAGGATCAGATGGCTGCGTGCACCGCCCTACGCTCCCTCCACTCTTTTTCTGTTCTATAACTCAATGCTGTTTAGAATACATGTAAACTTAACTTAGCAGATAAATATGATTTGCCCCACTTCTGTTGACATTTAAATTTGGCCCATATATTTCTCTAATAGTGAAAAACTGATCTCAGAATGCTGTTTGAAAGTAGGAGCAAAGAAAATAGAAAGCTCTTATACTTAGCAGGTCTATGAAGGACTTGAATGAAGAGAAAAGAATATGCAGAGTATAGACTTGCTTTTATTCCCCATCATCAGCCAAATTTTTTCATGACTTAGAGCTAAGAAAATGTTAGCCTCTTTACAAGGAATTGTCCAAAATATTTAGGCTGGAATGTGGTCTTCTAAGATCTGATCTTAGCCTCTTTTGGGTTATGTTGCTGATGACATTCTCATTTAAGTTTTTTTGTTTTTTTTCCCCGAGCAAGTTGGGTCTTCAATACATAGTCTTCACTCATTACGTTTGCCCTTACTATTCCCACAACCTAAGGTGCCTTCATAATTCTTCCTAACTCCTAGTGGCTAAGGAACATTTAAAAGAAATCAATTTCTATTTTTATATAAGCTGAATTATGGGTCTGTAGTTTTTAGAAACTGTCTAAAGTTAGCTTTTTTCTCTGAGTTATTGTTTTCTGTATATACTCTCACTCCAGTGAAATGAGAAGATTGGGTTGTCTACTTTTCTGATATTCTCTTTGACTTCAGCTCTTTTATCTGTAAAAGCAGAAGGTTTTAACTACTTGGTTTTTTTCTCTACATTAAATTATCCTATATAATAAAAGCTTAATATGCTAAGTGTCTGGTTGACTGGTTGGCCGTTCAACCAATCAAAGCGTAATATGCTAATGATATGCTAAGGCCACTCAACTCACTATGATGTGCACTGACCACCAGGGGGTAGACGCACCAACTGATAAGTTAGCTTGCTGCTGGGGTCCAGCCAATCGGGACTGAGCAAGATGAGCTGGACACGCCCCAGCCGGCCAACCTCCCATGTCCCTCCCAGACCCGATCGTGTACTGGTGGGGTCCCTTGGCCTGGCCTGTACCCTCTTGCAATCCGGGACCCCTTGGGGGATGTCGGAGAGCCAATTTCAGCCTGATCACACAGGCCAGGCCAAGAGACCCCACTGGTGCATGAATTTGTGCACCAGGCCTCTAGTTGCATATAATGTGAATGGCAGAAAAAAATGTCACATAATAACTGATCATATGGAGTAGAATAAAATGAAAACTTGGCAGTTCAGTTTGACATAGAAACCTATTGAATGAAAAATCTGTAATGTACTGTTTATATACAGACACAAGTATTCAGTTTTAGGTCATGTTTTAAAAGGGGCATTGAAAAATGAGTATATGTTAGGGGGTGATCAGGATCATAAATTGCCTTGAATTAAAATCATATGAGAAAAGTTTAAAACAACCTGGGATATATAGACTGGAGAAGAATTAATTTTTAGGAACAAAATAATTGTCTCCGAACATTTAAAGAACTATCATGTAGAAGAGGGAAGAGGGCTGTTCTGGGTCTAAACATTTGTATTAAGTGGGTGAAAATTACTGGGAAATAAATTTAGTTCAGTTCAAGAGGGACTTCTGAATAAAAATATCATCCAATAAAATTGATTGCTTTAGGGAATGAGCTATTCATCAGGGTAATGTTCAAATATATATATATATATATATATATATATATATATATATATATATATGATCATCTGTTAGAGATATCATGGAAAAAATAGGAAGGTGGATTATACTTTTAGAGTCCCTTCCAAATCTAAGCTTTTATGAGTCTGATTTTTATTTTTTGTTAACCTGGAGAGGTGCAGGCTTTCTGATATCACATGGTAGAAGAAAAACATTCCTAGTCTTCTTAAATTCTCTTTCCATTGGATCACGCTTGGTTCAAATACTGAATTGCTCAGTTAGCTCTAGTAGCATTGTGTACACTATTAGTTGCATGTTCCAAAGTAACTTTCAAAAATCTTTTTGAAATTTTCCATGGCAACTGGTAATGGGAAAGAACACGCTGGGTTCTACTGCCACTCCTGACCGCATATTGCCCACCAAGAATGGATTTACATAAGAATACTTTTTAACTTATTGAGGGTCTGTAGTCAATAACAACTATAATTTATTTAAACAGTATTATAGTGTCCATACACTTTATACCAAATGTCTATAATATAAGAAATTGATATTTACATTTATTAATTAAACTTGATGAGGGTGGTGTAGAGCTTTCAATTTTCTGGAAAGAACATGGTGGAAATGATATAATTAATATTGAAATAGAAAATTTTCCTGTCACTCATGCCAGATGCTGAAATTAAAGAATGCAATGCAAATATAGATTTGAACCATGGTGGAATGGTTTAAAATAACTCCAGACGTTATGAATGTTTATTTTCCTGTATTTTCATTGCCCTATAAAGCAAAGAGGATACATTTTCAACTAAATGAAATAAATTCAGGTCATTTCAGAATTGATAACTGCAATAGATTAACATTTTTGTGCCACATGGAAAGGAATAAATTTATAATACTGGGTAATATTTGAATCTACTCATTTATGTAGTAAAGATGGTTAGTCATAAAACAATAGAAATTGCAAGTAACTTAATCTTCACAAATTTTTCCCAGTTCTTATGTTTAACATTATGTAGAGAAAAGGAACACCTTAGATTTCTAATCATGAATATGTGCTATGCTTATTTTATGCAAACAATAAATCTTCTGTGATCCTCCAGGTTCATTTTTTTTTCACATGAAAAACCTTATTGGTGATGACAGCTGACAGGCATTCCTTATAATGATCATGGTTTTGGAAAGTAGTTTGCATATTTTGGCACTTCATTTTAGAGAGGAACTGAAGTTGCTGCCAACATTGCACTAAACTACACCTTTAAAGGTGTGTGGGATTTTTTTTTTTTATCTCTCCACTATTTCACTTTGGAAAATCCTAGAATAAGTACAGTTATACATTCCCTAAAGAACAACCTCCCATAATCAGCCCTAACAAATTTCAGGAAGTTCTATTTTCATGGGGGAAGTGCTTTAATCAAGATAAATTTTTTCCAGTTTTCTGTAATTGGATCTCTTCCTGAGTTTTTTCTCAACCCTCCTTTAGGATGAAATTATCGAATTTCCATGGCAATTAAATAAAAAGTTCAAGTGTGTGGATCATTTTGTATAATACTCACCAAGGTACAAGTGAAATTAAGTAAGGGAGAAAACAGTGCAGGATTTAGTTTGAAGGGCATAGTTTCACAAAATGCAAATCTGTGACTGAAATCCTCTGCTGTGAAAGGTTTGCTTTCTCACCAGTTTCATTTCTTTGTACCTGTTTTATCCATATAGCTCCATCCAGACACAAGTTCCATAATTAAAAAAAGCAAATAATAACATAAAATTATTTTTAATTGTATCTTTACCACATTATTATTTTTTCAAATTTAATTTTTTTTATTGTTTAAAGTATTACATGAGTCTCCCTTTTATCCCGTTGACCTCTTCCCGGCCGCTCCTACCCCCAGCACATGCCCTCACCACCCCTACTGTCTGTGTCCAGTGGTTATGCTCACATGCATGCATACAAGTCCTTCGGTTGATCTCTTACCCCTTCACCCCCCCCCATCTTTCCTCATAGGATGGACAATCTGTTTCATGCTTCTATGTCTCTGGTTCTATTTTTTTTCATCAGTTTATGTTGTTCATTATATTCCACAAATGAGTGACATCATGTGACATTTATCTTTCTCTGACTGGCTTATTTTGCATCCATACTGTTGCAAATGGTAAGAATTCCTTCTTTTTTATAGCAACGTAGTATTCCATTGTGTAGATGTACCACAGTTTTTTAATCCACTCATCTTCTGATGGACACTCAGGCTGTTCCCAAATCTTAGCTATTGTAAATTGTGCTGCTATGAACATAAAGGTGCATATAACCTTTGTGATTGGTACTTCTGATTTCTTGGTATATATTCCTAGAAGTGGGCTTACTGGGTCAAATGGAAGTTCCATTTTTAATTTTTTTTGAGGAAACTCCATACTGTTTTCCACAGTGGTTGCACCAGTTGTTTTTAATCTTACAAACTCATCATTTCCACAGTTAATTAAATCATCACCACTTTTACCCCACCAATTTTAGAGAGGTTATGCCTTACATTTGCAATATACATAGATAGTTGTCACAGTCTGCATTCCATCTTGGGTGCCCATGACTTCTGAGTTGATTTTTTTAAAATAATTCATTTATGTTCATTTTTGTTATAAATTTCCATGTGTTTAATACATGTGTAGTGCAAAGTATCTAGCATTAAGTACCATACAAAATAGTTTCGCAGCCCTGTGAAGTATTCCCTGTGGTTCTCCTAGTCAAACTCCCTTTTTTCCCCAAATCTCTGACAATCCCTAATGGTTTTTCATTATCACATTTGTATCTGTTCATGTATCAGCAGTATTCATGGGTTGCTTCCATATATTGGGTATTATAAACAACTAGAGGCCCGGTGCACAAAAATTCATGCACTGGGGGGGGGGGGGTCCCTCAGCCAGGCCTGCCCCCTCTCACAGTCCAGGAGCCCTCAGAGGATGTCCTACTTATGGCTTTGGCCCACTCCCTGTGGCTCTTGCAGCTGCTGGGGCTTTGTCTGTAAGATATCCAGTCTATCCAGTCTAATTAACATATTACCCTTTTATTAGTATAGATGTTGCAATGAATATAGCGGTGTGTATATTTTTTTAAGTCAGTGTTTTCATTTTCTATGGATAGATCCCCAGAAATAGAATTACTGAGTCATAGGATTACAACTTTTATTTTTTAGGAGCCTCCATACTATTTTCTTAATGGCTGTTACAGTTTACAATCCCACCAACAGAGCATGAGTGTTCTTTTCTCCACATAATCTCCAACAATTATTATCTTTTTATAATAGCCAATCTGATGGGTGTCAAGTGATACCTCATTGTGGTTTTGAATTGCATTTCACTGAAGATTGGTGATACTGAGCATCTTTTCATGTGTGCGTTATTATATATATATTTATTATATATTATATATAATAAATATAATATATAATAAATATATATTATATTTATTATATATAATAAATAATATGCTAATATTACTAATTATTAATATAAGTCCCTCTTGAACTGAACTAAATTTATTTCTCGGTAACTTTCACCCACTTAATACAAATGTTTAGACCCAGAACAGCCCTCTTCCCTTTTCTACATGATAGTTCTTTAAATGTTTGGAGACAATTATTTTGTTCCTAAAAATTAATTCTTCTCCAGTCTATATATCCCAGGTTGTTTTAAACTTTTCTCATATGATTTTAAGGGCAAACGTCATATATCTGTATGACTTCCTGTATATTCAGGACCTCTAGCCATTTTATTATTTATTTATTTATTTACTTATTTATTTATTTATTTATTTTCTTTCTTCATTAAGGTATTACATATGTGTCCTAGCCATTTTTTACATCTGATTGTTTGTTGTTGATGTTGTTGTTGTTGTCGTCTTGATGTTGAATTGTTTGGGTTCTTTATATATTTTGGATATTAACCCCTTATCAGATGTGTCATTTGGAAATATCTTCTCCCACTAAGCAGATTGCCTTTTCACTTTACTAATTGTTTCTTTTACTGAGCAAAGTTATTTAGTTTGATGCAATTCTGCTTGTTTATTTTTTCTTTTGTTTCCATTGCCTGGAGAAGTATATCCAAAAAATATATATTGCTAAGATGGATATCAATGAGTTTAGTATCTAGGTTTTCTGATAGGAGTTTTATGGTTTAAGCCTTACATATAAGTATTTTATCTATTTTTAGTTTATTTTTGAAAAGGTTATAAGATAGTGGTCCAGTTTATATATATTTATTTGTGTGTAGCTGCCCAGTTTTCCCAATACCACTTCTTGAAGAGACTGTCTTTCCCCATTGTATATTTTTACCTCCTTTGTTGCAGATGAATTGTATTTTTTGTGTTCTCTACTCTGCTCCATTAATCTATGTTTCTGTTTTTGTGCCAGTACCATACTGTTTTGATTACTATAGTTTTGTAGTATAGTTTGAAATCAAGGTAAATGATACCTCTAAATTTGCTCTTCTTAAGATTTCTATGGCTATTCCGGGTTTCTGTAGATCCATGCATATTTTAAGATTTTTTTTCTAGTTCTCTAAAAATGCCATTGGTATTTTGATAGGGATTTCATTCAATCTGTAGATTGCTTTGAATAGTATGGACATTATTAATGATAATGATTCTTCCAATACATGAGCAGTGTGGTATATCCTTCCATGTATTTGTGTTACATTTAATTTTTCATCAATGTCATAGTTTTCAAACCTGATGACAAACCTGTTATCATATTCATTAAATTTATTTCCAGGTATTTTATTCTTTTTTATGAAATTATACATGGAATTGTTTTCTTGATTTCCATTCCTGATAGTTTATTATTGTAGGAAAAAAACAATTCCTTTTTTTAAAATACATTTTTATTGATTTTAAAAGGAAGGGAGAGGGAGAGAGAGATAGAAACATCAATGATGAGGGAGGATCATTGATCACTGCCTCCTGCATGCCCAACACTGGGGATCGAGCCCACAACCCAGGCATGTGCCCTTGACTGGAATCAAACCCAGGACTCTTCAGTCTGCAGTTTGATGCTCTATCCACTGAGCAAAACCAGCTGGGGCAAAAAACAATTTCTTTACATTAGTTCTAATAGCCTTTGTGGAATCTTTAGGATTTCATAAGTACTATCATGTAATTGGAAAATAGGATATTAGTTCCTCTTTTCTTTTTTTTTAATAAATCTTTATTCAGATTATTACAATTGTTTCTCCTTTTTCCCCCCATAGCTCCCCTCCACCCGGTTCCCACCCCACCTTCTGCCCTTACCTCCCCCCGCCACTGTCCTCATCCATAGGTGTATGATTTTTGTCCAGTCTCTTCCTGAACCCCCCCATACCCCATTCCCCCTGAGAATTATCAGTCCACTCCCTTTCTTTGCCCCTGATTCTATTATATTCACCAGATTATTCTGTTCCTCAGGTTTTTAATTCACTTGATTTTTAGGTTCACTTGTTGATAGATATGTATTTGTTGTTCATAATTTTTATCTTTACTTTTTTCTTCTTCCTCTTCTTTAAGAATACCTTTCAGCATTTCATATAATACTGGTTTGGTGGTGATGAACTCCTTCAGCTTTTTCTTATCTGTGAAGCTCTTTATCTGCCCTTCAATTCTGAATGATAGCTTTGCTGGGTAGAGTAATCTTGGTTGTAGGTTCTTGCTATTCATCATATTGAAAATTTCTTGCCACTCCCGTCTGGCCTGCATGGTTTCTGTTGAGAAATCAGCTGACAATCGTATGGGTGCTCCCTTGTAGGTAATTAACTGTTTTTCTCTTGCTGCTTTTAATATTCTCTCTTTGTCTTTTGTTCTTGGCATTTTAATTATGATGTGTCTTGGTGTGGTCCTCTTTGGATTCCTTTTGTTTGGGGTTCTGTGCACTTCCTGGACTTGTAAGTCTATTTCTTTCACCAGGTGGGGGAAGTTTTCAGTCATTATTTCTTCAAATAGGTTTTCAGTATCTTGCTCTCTCTCTTCTTCTGGCACCCCCATAATTCTGATGTTGGTAAGCTTGAAGTTGTCCCAGAGGCTTCTTACACTATCTTCAACTTTTTGGATTTTTTTTTTTTTTTTTTTGCTTTTTGCTTTTTTGGTTGAGTGTTTTTTGCTTCTTTTTATTTCAATTCTTTGACTTGATTCTTGTGTTCCTCTAGTCTGTTGTTGGGTCTCTGTATAATATTTTTTATTTTGGTCAGTGTATGTTTAATTTCTAGTTGGTCCTTTTTCATATCTTCAAGGGTCTCATTATATTTATCGGCCTTTTCTAGGATATTCTTGAAAAGCCTTATAACCATGCTTTTGAATTCTATATCCAGTCATTTGTTTTCCTCCATTTCTTTCATTTGTGATCTGTTTCTTTGACACCACATTTTCGCTGCTTCCCTGAGTTGGTAGGGCTAAGTTTCCTATATGGCCCATTGGGTCGGCCTTCCCAGTTAACCTGAGGTGGACACTCTTGGTGCATCCCTTTGTGGACTGTGTGTACAGCTTTGTTGTAGTAAGTCTTGATTGTTGTTGGTATCACTGGGAGGAATTGACCTCCAGGCCAGTTGGCTGTAAGGATCAGCTGTGTCTACGCTGGGAGAAGTTCGGTGTTGGAGACAGCCTTATAGGATTAGACTTGCCAAATTGCAATAGCCTCTTTGCTCAGTTTGGATGGGGTGGAGTCTCAGGGCAGAGCAGACAGTCTTGGCTTCCAGTCAGTCTTGCTTTTGCGCGGGCATGTGCGCGCCTTCAGACCTCTGCCTTCCCCAGCTCCCGAGTCTCCGCCCGAGAGTCCAGATTCCCCCCACAAGAGCGTGGGTCCCCAGGGGCTCGCCTGGAACTGGGGTTCAGTGCAGTCAGAACTGGGGTTCAGTGCAGTCAGGAGCTTCTGACTTCCCTTCCACTAGGGAAAGCCTGTGGCAACCTCCGCAGCCTTTGTGCGCATTGGCACGCGCGCACCTTCAGACCTCTGCCTTCCCCAGCTCCCGAGTCTCTGCCTAAGAGTCCAGATTCCCCCCAGTAAGAGCGTGGGTCCCCAGTGGCTCGCCTGGAACTGGGGTTCAGTGTAGTCAGAACTGGGGTTCAGTGCAGTCAGGTGCTTCCGACTCCCTTCTGCTAGGGAAAGCCTTTGGCAACCTCCGCAGCCTTTGTGCACACTGGCACGTGCGTCTCCAGACCCCTGCCCACTGGGGCTCCCCCGGGTCTCCCCCGGGTCTCCGAGTCTCCGGGTGCCTTTCTCTCTACCTGACAGTCCAGACGCCCCCTGTATGAGCCTGGGTCCACGGGGTTTCACGTGGGACTGGGGTTCAGTGCAGTCAGAACTGGGGTTCAGTGCAATCGGGGGCTTCCTTCCCCCTTCCGCCAGAGAAAGTCAGCCAGGCTCTCAGTCACCCTTCCTCTTTGCGCACACAAAGACCCTTTGCCTCCTCTGTGAGCTTTTCTCTTTCCTTCTAGTTGTAGAATTTTCACTCAGCCAGCTTTCCTGTGGTTCTGGATGGTGTCCGTTCTGTCTTTTAGTTGTAGTTTTGAAATTGTTGTGCGAGGCAGCAGTTTAGGTGCTTACCTATGCCGCCATCTTGGTTTCTCAGTTCCTCTTTTCTTTATACATGCATTTTTTTAATCTGCTTTCTATGGGTAGGACTTTCAATACCACATTGAATAAAAGTGGTGAGAGTGGACAACCTTGTCTTGATCTTGATCTTGATCTTAGAGGAAAAACTTTCAGCTTTTTATTATTGAGTATAAATTTAGCTGTGGGTTTATCATATATGGCCTTTATTAAAGTGAGATATGTTCCCTCTATCTAAATACATTATTGATGCATGCATATGAGCATAACCAATGGACACAGATGGGGGGAGGCAGGGAGGTGAAGGCATGTGCTGCGGGGTGGAGGCAGGCAGGGAGAAGTCAAGGGGGGGGGAAGGAGATATATGTAATACTTTAAACTATAAAGAATTTAAATTAAAAGAAAATGATACATTTTATAGAAAAAATAAATGCATTATTGTGACTTTTCATCAATAATGGATGCTCAATTTTGTCAAATGCTTTCTCTACATTGATTGAGATTATAATATGATTATAATCTTTAGTTTTGTTCAGTGGTCAGCAAACTGCAGCTCGCAAGCCGTGGTTTGCCGCTCTGTTGACTAATGAGTTTGCCGACCACTGGTTTTGTTGATTGTTATATCATACTAGAGGCCCAGTGCACAAAATTTGTACACACGGGGGGTGTCCCTCAGCCTGGCTTGCACTCTCTTGCAATCCGGGATCCCTCGGGTGATGTCCAACTGCCAGTTTAGGCCTGATCCCACAGGGACCCCTGCGGGATCGGGCCTAAACTGGTAGTCAGACATCCCTCTCGCAATCCGGGACTGCTGGCTCCTAACTGCTTGCCTGCCTGCCTGCCTGATCACCCCTAACCACTCGCCTGCCTGCCTGATCGCCCCTAACTGCCTCTGCTTGCCTGCCTCATTGCCCCTAAGCACTCGCTTGCCTGATTGCTCCTAACCACCTCTGCCTCGGTCCTTGTCCAGAAGTATGTCCGGAATGATGTCTGGAAGGTTGTTTGGCTGTCCAGTCTAGTTAGCATATTATGTTTTTACTAGGGGCCCAGTGCACGAAATTCATGCACTGTGGAGGGGTCCCTCAGCCAAGACTTCCCCCTCTCACATACTGGGAGCCCTCAGGGGATGTCCTACTGAGGTGACCAGGCTGATCAGGGGAAGTCACCAGCCCCATCACCCTGCTGCTGCAGCCACTGCCAGTCACCGCAGCCACCAAGGTGTTTTCATCAACATGGACTCCAGTCCCTTCACCATAAAAAAAATGACAACTTTCTTTAGGCATTTTCAAGATGTGTCTTTCATAGGATATGACATTTCTTTCTTTATTTTATTTTTTTATCCTCACCTGAGGATATGTTTCCATTGATTTTTAGAGAATGTGGAAGAGAAAGAAAAAGACAGAGAGAAACATCAAGGTGAGATGAACACTTTGATTGGTTGCCTCCTGCATGAGCCCTGACCTGGGCCCCATCCAGTGAGGAGCCTGCAACCTAGGTACATGCCCTTGATCAGAATTGAACCGGACCCTGTGATGGCAAGCCTAGGCATTATCCACTGAGCCAAATTGGCTAGGGCAGGATATAACATTTCTTAGCCCTCCAGCAGCAGACCTTCCTTTTTTTCTCCAGGAGTGTGGTGGAAAAGCCCTAAATCATCTTTTTGGATTCTTATACCCAAGTTACTAAGAATATTACCAGTGGCAAACAGGGAGCTTAGCCAATGAGCGGTCAGAAAAGGTATTTCCTCTGTAGTTCACACCGATATAGCCTCTGATCTCTGGCTCCACCCCTGCCAAGGCCTAAAGCCTCCGGGCCTGGACAGGAGCCCCCCAGCTCCCTCTGATCACCCAATCGCCCGGCTCCGCCCCTGCCCAGGCCCCAAGCCTCTGGCAGGGGCTTGGGGCCTGGGCAGGGGACCTCCATCTCCCTCCGATCGCCCGGCTCCACCCCTGCCCAGGAGCCCCCTGGCTCAGGCCCTTCTCAGGTTGCTCAGGACCCATGGGGGGCCTACCTTGGAGTGACCTGGGTGCTGAGAAAGTTCCCAGGACCCAGGCTGCTGGGCGCCTACCTATGCAAATTAACCTCCATCTTTGTTGGGTTAATTTGCATACTCACTCTGATTGGTTGTGGGCATTGTGGAGGTATGGTCAATTTACTTGTTTGTCTATTATTAGGTATGATATCTATAGATAGGTTTATTAGCAAGTACTGAACCATCTTCCAATCCTGGAATAAACCCACTTAGTCATAGTGTATGATCCTTTTAATGTATTATTGGATTTGATTTTTGTTTGCATAATTTTTCTAGTTTTTTTGTGTCTATATTTATAGGTTACTGGCATATATATATATATATATATATATATATATATATATATATATATATTAGTTTTTGTTGTTGTTTTGGTAAGAGGGGTTAATGCTGCATTTGTAGAATAAGTTTGGAGGCACTCCATCTTCAACTTATTGGGATAGTTTTAAAAGGATAAGTATTAATTCTTTAAATTTTTGGTAGAATTCATTCATGAAGCTTTCTGGTCCTGGACTTTTGTTTGTTGAGAGTTTTTAAAAATTATTACCTATCTATTTGTGTTACTAGTAATATATTTATTCAGATATTCTGTTTCTTCCTGATTCAGTCTTGGAAGAGTGTGTGTTTCTAAGAATTTATCTTTTTATTTTAGGTTGTTCAATTTGTATGCATATGATTCTTTTTGTTGTATTCTTAAAATCCATTTTATTTCTATGGTGTCAATTATAACTTTCCTCCTCTCATTTATAATTTTATTTGTGGTCCCTTTTTCTCTTGATGTCAGGCTAAAGCTTTATCAGTTTTATTTATATTTTTTCAAAGAACAAGCTCTTAGTTTTATTCATATTTTCATTTTTTTTAAATTGATATTATTTATTCCCACTCTGATATATACTATATTCTTTTTTTCTGTTAACTTTAGGCTTTATTTGATCATCCTTTTCTAGTTCCTTTGAGTGTGAAGTTAGAGTATTGAGATTTTTTTTATTTAATTTTTTTTTGTTTTGAGGTGGGCCTGTATCTCTGTGAACTTTCTTCTGTCTCTATGAACTTCCCTCTTTAAATTGCTTTGGCTGTGTTCCATAAATATTGGAACACTGTGTTTCAATTTTGATTTGTTTCAAGAGTTTTAAAATGTTATCTTCAATTTCTTCATTAACACATTGATTATTTAGTGTCATATTGTTTAGCCTCCATGCTTTTGTGTGTTTTTCTCTAGCTTTCTTCTTGTAATTATTTTCTAGTTTTGCGTCATTGTAATAAGAAAAATGCTAGCTATGATATCAGTCTTCTTACGTTTATTGAGAAATGTTTTGTGACTTAACAAGTGATCAAAATGTTTCAAGTACACTGGAAAATAATGTGCATCCTGCTTTTTTGGGATGTAATGTTATAAAAATATCTATGAAGTCTATCTAATCGAATGTGCCATTAAAGGCCAATGATTCCTTGTTAATTTTCTGTCTGGATGCTTTACCCACTGATATAATTGGGGTGTTAAAGTCCCCTACTATCATTGTTTTATTATCAATCTCTCCATTTATGTGTTAATATTTGTTTTGCATATATAGGTGTTCCTATATTGGGTGTATAGATGTCTACAAGTGGTATATATTTTGTTAGATTGATTCTTTTATCACTATGTAATGTTCATCTTTGTCTCTTGTTACAGTCATTGTATTAAAGTTTATTTTGGCCCTAACTGGTTTGGCTCAGTAGATAGAGCGTCAGCCTGTGGACTGAAAGGTCCCAGGTTCAATTCCAGTCAAGGGCATGTACCTTGGTTGTGGGCACATCCCCAGTAGGAGGTGTGCAGGAGGCGGCTGATCAATGTTTCTCTCTCATCAATGTTTCTGACTCTGTCCCTCTCTCTTCCTCTCTGCAAAAAATCAATAAAATATATACTTTAAAAAGTTTATTTGGTGTGATATAAGTATTTATAACCCATCTTCCTCTGGTTTTTATTTTTCCTAAATATCTTTTTCTATTTTTGCACTTTCATTCTGTATTTGTCTTTAGATTTGAAGTATCTTATAAGCAGCATATGTATTTTTTTTAACTTTGGAAAATTCATCTCAGGTGGATTTTTTTCCAGTTGCTGCTCTGTTTGGGTGTTTTTTCCTATCTTGTCTTCTAGCTCACTGATGAAGGCCTCAGCTTCTTCTAGTCTACTGCTGATGCTTTCTATTGTGTTCTTTATTGAAGCTATGCCATTCTTCATTTCTTCTTTGTTCTTCTTAATTTCCTCTTGATTCTTACACATGTTGAATTTTTCTTCCATCCGTTTCAGCATCCTTATGATTATTACTCTGAATTCTTTCTCTAATAAATTGCTTGCCTCCATTTCATTTACTTTCTTTTCTGGTGATTCCTCCTTTTCTTTCCTATGGGGGCTGTTTCTTTGTCTCCCCATTTTTGCTCCTCTCAAGGTGTCTGGTTATGTGGTTTACTCTTACCACATTGATCAAAAGGCACAAAATACAACTCAAAAACACAAAACAGAGAGAAAACAAAACATGAATGTATTCACAACACCAATATCCCCAAATAAATGTGACCACCAGAGAAAAGAGAATTAGGGGAGAGAAAAGAGTGCAAAAATGATATTGAGAAAATGAAAAAAGGGAAAAAAGGGAAAAAAAGAATAAAAAAGAAGGCATAAATATAAGTATATGGGGAGAAAACTCCACAAAACCAACAACTAATCCAAAAAATGCAAACAATAAGCACGCAGAAATAAAGAGGGGAGCTAAATTTGAAGAGGCAGAGCTTATTTCCATAAGGTAAGGTAAAGGAATTGAATGAATGGGGGAATGGCTACAATTTAGTATAGAGGAGGTAGAAAGAGAATGAGTGTATAAGAAGAAAAGTAAAAAACAAAGTACTCAATAAAAAATATAAAAATATGAAAAAATAGGAGGGAATAATGGCGGCGGAATAGACACGTGTTCCGAGCCTTGTCCCAGAGCAGAAAGAAAGAACAGCTGAGGGTCGCACAAGGAGTGTTTGTTGGCTGGCTGGGAGACAGCTGAATTCCAGAAGGAGGTGGGGGACTGCTAAATGGGGTTCCCTTGACCTGGCAGCACCAACTGCGGCTGGGTCCCCTCCCGGAGCTGCGGGCTTGGACGAGGAGTCTGCGCCATCTTGATCCGGAAAGTGGAGCTTATCGGAAGCCTGAGAATCCACAACTGCGGCACCCAAGGAACGACTGTGAGCCCCAGAACAATGCTCCCCAATTGGCGCAAACACACGGGTTCAGAGGAGCTCTACACTCCACCACGGAAAGATCAGATTTCGCCTGGGATAAGGTGAGGTCTCTGGTCCCGGCGGGAGAGAGGAACGCGCATTTTGCGGGAGCTGGAGGACCAGGGAAGTCTGTGCCTAGAAATATCCGTGGCTGTAGGGGCTGGCGTGATCTGTGATTGTGGAAAGGGGTCCTCAGAGCTGCTAAGAGAAGGGAACTCTAAAAAGCAACCCATTTTGATCTGACGTGCAGGGACACCCTAAGAATTTCAGGCAGTCCAGACTTACGCGCAGCCCTGCGTTCCCTGGGTGCCTGGGCTTACGCGCAGTCCCGGAGTTCGCACAACTGGGCTTTTTCCTCTTGAAATACTTGCTTCTGATTACTAAGCCCAATACATAGGATCACCCAGTTGGGGACACCTTGGGAGACTGCAGGGGAAAGTTGTTTTTCTGGAACCTGGGGATCGGAGCAGGGAGTGACCATCTGAGAGTCAGCTCTGAGGCAGCCCACTCCCACAAAACGGTAGTGAGTGCCACAGGGAAAGAAGGCTCTAACACTGCCTAGAGAGGCCATAGATAGACCCGGTAGTCAATCCAGAAACACTGCCACCCAGGGGCTGAATCACAAATTGACTCTGTGTAATCAAAAATAAAGGAATACGAGAAATTAAGACACATCACCTGCTTAAAATCAGGACTGGCTTACAACACTGAAGAGCAGTGGATCGCAGGGAACTGCAATACTGTCTGGACTGAGAAACAGGCGTGCCAAACAGAAAAACAGAGGAAGTGAATGACCTTCACTACTTCACATCTTATTTTTACCTTTTATTTTTTTATTTATTTTTATTTATTTTTATTTTCATTTTTTGCATCTTTTAATCAAGAAACTTTTTTTTTCTTTTTTCATCACTTGATTTTACCTTTTTAATTATTACATTTTTATTTTCAATCTGTATTATTACTACTGCTATTTTATCTTTTTTTTTTTTAAAGTGTCATTTTCTCTTCATTTTATTTTGGGATTAGGGTTCTACACTCTATTTTTATCTTTCCTTTAGCATCATTTTACTCTATCTCAACTCTACCTTTAGGCCATCACTCTCTTCCTAACCTCCCCCTTTTCAGTGTCTTGTTTATCTTACCCTTTTACTGCTTTAGATTTTCCCTATTCTTTCTGTTTACCCCTTGTTAAAATTTCACCCAACTTACATATCTAATCTCCAATCCCCTACTCCAAGTCCACATACACCTCTCCCTTTGCTGTCTGAGCTATCCATAAACTTGTCCTTCTCTCTGTCCTTTTCTTGTTGTTTGCTTGAATGTAGATTATATCGAATTTTTATGCTTTTTTGTGAGATTGTTCTGCCTATTCTTCTTTTGTTTATTTTTTTGTTTGTTTTGTTCTTCAGCTTTCCCTTGCCTCACTCCATATTATTTGGTGTTGTAGTTTGTACTAATCCCCAGGCACTTGTTGCTGGCATTTGCTGGGATTAGTGATGTTCTATTGGAGTTTTATCCCCAATATATATAGTCTGTTCCCCTTTCTCTCTTACTCACTTTCTTGTCTCTCTTACTTTTTTTTCTTTACTTTCCCTTTTCCCAATTTCATTTTCACACTCCTTTTTTCTTTTTCTCTTTCTTCCTTTCTATTTTCCTCTTCTTCTTTCTCTCCTATCACCTAATTTGCCTTTCTCTGGTGGTCACCTATATTGGAGGTTATTAATATCGTGAATACATTCCTGTTCAGTGCCTTGTGAGTTGTACCTGGTAGTGCTGTAGTTTGTGCCTTTAAATCAACCCAGGAGAGAGAGAACTACATAACCAGACACCCAGAGAAGAGAGACCATGGGGAGACAAAGAAGCAGCCCGCATATGAAAGAAAAGCAGGCATCACCAGAAAAGGAAGTAAACGAAATGGAGGCAAGCAACCTTCCAGAAAAAGAATTCAGAGAAATGGTCATAAGGTGGCTGAAAAGAATGGAAGACAAATTCGACAATATGAGCAAGAACCAAGAGGAAATGAAGAAGAACCAAGAAGAAATGAAAATTGACATCGCTGCTGTAAAGAACTCAATAGAAAGCATCAAGAGTAGACTAGAAAAAGCAGAGGACCGCATCAGTGAGCTAGAAGACAAGATGGAAAAAAATACCCAAGTAGAGCAACTTCTAGAAAAAAAATTAAAAGGCAGGAGGAGAGCCTAAGGGAACTTTGGGACAACACGAAAGAAAACAACATCCGCATAATAGGGGTTCCAGAAGGAAAGGAAGCTGAGCAAGGAATAGAAAACCTCTTTGAAGAAATAATGACAGAAAACTTCCCTGATATAGGGAAGAAAAAACCCACACAAATCCAAGAAGCTCACAGAGTCCCAAGCAAAATGAACCCCAAAAGACCGACGCCAAGGCACATTATAATTAAATTGGCAAACACCAACGACAAAGTAAGAATCTTAAAAGCGGCAAGAGAGAGACAGAAAGTTACATACAAAGGAACCCCCATCAGACTAGCAACTGATTTCTCAACAGAAACTCATCAGGCCAGAAGGGAATGGAATGAAATATACAAAGTCATGCAAAGGAAGGGTCTGAATCCAAGAATACTGTACCCAGAAAGGCTGTCAATCAAAATTGAAGGTGAAATCAGGAGCTTCACAGACAAAAAAGGACTAAGGGAATTTATTACCACCAAACCAGCAATGCAAGAAATGCTAAAGGGTCTGCTGTAAAAAAAAAAAAAAAAAAAAAAAAAAAAAAAAAAAAAAAAAAAAAAAAAAAAAAAAAAGAAAAGAAAGAAAGAAAGAAAGAAACAGGAAGAGAAGAAGTAACACAGGGGTAAAGAATAGGAATGGTGACAAATAAGTACCTATCAATAATAACTTTAAATGTAAATGGATTAAATGCCCCAATCAAAAGACATAGGGTAACGGATTGGATAAGAAAACATGACCCATATATCTGCTGTCTACAACAAACCCACCTCAGAAAAAAAGACCCACACAGACTGAGGGTGAAGGGATGGAAAAAGGTTTTCCAGGCAAATGAAACTGAAAAAAAAAGCTGGGGTAGCAATACTTATTTCTGAAAAATTAGATCTCAAACTGAAGGACATAACAAGAGATAAGGAAGGCCATTTCATAATACTAAAGGGAGCAATCCAACAAGAAGAAATAACTCTGGTAAACATATATGCACCCAATACAGGAGCACCCAAATACATAAAAAAACTCCTGGAGGATATCAAGGGAGACATTGACAGCAATACAATCATAGTAGGATACTTTAAAACCCCACTATCACCATTGGACAAAACCTCTAAACAAAACATCAGCAAAGAAACATCAATCCTAAATGACTCACTAGACCAGATGGAATTAATTGACATCTTCAGAACATTTCACCCCAAAGCCACAGAATATACATTCTTCTCAAGTGCACATGGGTCATTTTCAAAGATAGACCATATGTTGGGACATAGGCAAAGTCTCTTCAAATTCAAGAAGATAGAAATCATATCAAGCATCTTCTCAGACCACAGTGGCATAAAACTGGAAATCAACTATAATAAAAACAACCCAAAGAAATCAAACACATGGAGACTAAACAGCATGCTATTAAACCATGACTGGGTTACCAGAGAGATCAAAGAAGAAATAAAAAACATCATGACAACAAATGACAATGAAAACACTACAATCCAAAATCTATGGGACACAGCGAAAGCAGTCTTGAGAGGGAAGTTCATAGCTCTACAAGCCTACTGCAAAAAACAAGAAACAGGGGTAATAAATTACCTAACCCAACAACTCATAGAGTTAGAAAAAGAGCAACAAGAAAAGCCCAGTGTAAGCAGAAGGAAGGAAATAATAAAGATCAGAGCACAGATAAACGACATAGAGACCAAAGAAACAATACAAAAGATCAACAAAACCAAGAGCTGGTTCTTTGAAAGGATAAACAAGATTGATGAACCTCTAGCCAGGCTCACCAAGAAGCAAAGAGAGAGGACCCAAATAAACAAGATCAGAAATGAAAGAGGTGAAATAACAACAGATCCCGCCGAAATACAAAGGATTGTTAAAAAATACTACGAACAACTCTATTCCAACAAACTGGACAACCTGGAGGAAATGGACATATTCCTAGAAAAATATAACCTTCCAAAACTCAATCAGGAAGAATCTAAACAGCTCAACATGCCAGTAACTATGGAAGAAATTGAAGCAGTCATCAAAGAGCTTCCGGCAAACAAAAGCCCGGGGCCAGACGGCTTCACAGGAGAGTTCTACCAAACATTCAAGGAAGAACTAAAACCTATCCTCCTCAGACTATTCCAAAAAATTCAAGAGGAAGGAACACTTCCAATTTCCTTGTATGAAGCCAGCATCACCCTAATACCAAAACCAGATAAAGACAACACAATGAAGGAGAATTACAGGCCAATATCTGTCATGAATGTAGATGCCAAAATCCTCAACAAAATTCTAGCAAATAGGATCAAGCAGTAAGATCAGAAAGATCATACATCAGAAAGATCATACACCATGACCAAGTAGGGTTTATCCCAGGAATGCAAGGATTGTTCAATATCCGCAAATCAATAAATGTGATACATCACATAAACAAATTGAGAGATAAAAATCTCATAGTGATATCAATTGATGCAGAAAAAGCATTTGACAAAATCCAACACCCTTTCTTGATAAAAACTCTCAATAAGGTGGGAATAGAAGGATCATACTTCAACATAATAAAAGCTATATATGATAAACCCACAGCTAACATCATACTCAATGGGCAAAAACTAAAACCATTCCCCTAAGAACAGGAACAAGACAGGGATGCCCACTCTCACCACTCCTGTTTGACATAGTACTGGAAGTATTAGCCACTGCAATTAGACAAGAAGAAGAAATAAAAGGCATCCAAATTGGAAAGGAAGAAGTAAAGCTGTCATTATTTGCAGATGACATGACATTGTACATAAAAAACCCAAAAGACTCCATCAAAAAACTAACAGACTTAACAAATGAATTCGGCAATGTAGCAGGATACAAAATTAACACCAAGAAATCTATGGCATTACTATACACCAACAGTGAACTTACAGAAAGAGAGACTAAAAAAGCAATCCCATTTTCCATCGCACCAAAAAAATTAAGATACTTAGGAATAAACCTAACCAAGGAGGTAAAAGACCTATATGCGGAAAACTACAGGACACTGAAAAAAGAGATAGAGGAAGATGTAAACAGATGGAAGAACATACCATATTCATGGATTGGTAGAATCAACATCATTAAAATGTTCATACTACCCAAAGCAATCTATAGATTCAATGCACTCCCCATTAAAATACCAACGGCGTATTTCACAGACCTCGAAAGAACTCTCCAAAAATTCATCTGGAATAAAAAAAGACCCCGAATAGCCACAGCAATCCTGAGAAAGAAGAATAAAGTAGGAGGGATCTCAATACCAGATTTCAAGCTGTATTACAAAGCCACTGTCCTCAAAACAGCCTGGTACTGGCACAAGAACAGACATATAGATCAATGGAACAGAATAGAGAATCCAGATATCGACCCAAACCAATATGCGCATTTAATATTTGACAAAGGAGGCATGAGCATACAATGGAGTCAAGACAGTCTCTTTAATAAATGGTGTTGGGAAAATTGGACAGATACATGCAAAAAAATGAAAGTAGATCACCTACTTACACCATACACAAAAATAAACTCAAAATGGGTACAGGACTTAAATATAAGACGGGAAACCATAAAAATACTGGAGGAATCCACAGGCAGCAAAATCTCAGACATATGCCAAAAGAACTTTTTCACTGATACTGCCCCTAGGGCAATGGAAGCCAAAGAGAAAATAAACAAATGGGACTTACATCAAAATAAAAAGCTTTTGCACAGCAAAAGAAACCATCAACAAAACAACAAGAAACCCCACTGTATGGGAGAACATATTTGCAAATGTTATCACTGATAAAGGTTTAATCTCCAACATCTACAGGCACCTTATACAACTTAATAAAAGGAAGATAAATGATCCAATAAAAAAATGGGCAACAGACCTAAATAGAATCTTTTCGAAAGAAGACAGAAGGAGGGCCAAGAGACACATGAAAACATGCTCAAAGTCACTAATTATCCGAGAGATGCAAATCACAACGACAATGCGATACCATCTCACACCTGTCAGAATGGCTATCATCAACAAATCAACAAACGACAAGTGTTGGCGAGGATGTGGAGAAAAAGGAACCCTCGTGCACTGCTGGTGGGAATGCAGACTGGTGCAGCCACTGTGGAGAACAGTATGGAGTTTCCTCAAAAAACTGAAAATGGAACTCCCATTTGACCCAGTAATCCCACTCCTGGGAATATATCCTAAGAAACTAGAAACACCAATCAGAAAGGATATATGCACCCCTATGTTCATAGCAGCACAATTTACCATAGCTAAGATTTGGAAACAGCCTAGGTGCCCGTCAGCAGATGACTGGATCAGAAAACTATGGTACATCTACACAATGGAATACTATGCTGCCATAAAAAAGAAGGAATTACTACCATTTGTAGACACCTGGATGGAATTAGAGAACATTATGCTAAGTGAAATAAGCCAGTCAATGAAAGAAAAATACCACATGATCTCACTCATTTGGGGATAATGAAAAACATTATAAACTGATGAACAAAAAGATAGATACAGAGGCAGTAAAGCATCAAACAGACTGTCAAATTACAGCAGTAAGGTTAGGGAGAGGTGGGGGAAATAAGAGATCAACTGAAGGACTTATATGCATGTATATAAGAGTAACCAACGGATGCAAAACATTGGGGGGTGAGGCATGTATGGGAGTGGGGTGGGGGGGGCAATGGTAAGATATGTACACATATAATACCTGAATTAAAAAAATAAAAATAAAAATAAAAATATGAAAAAATAATGATAATCCTATCTAATAAAGAAGGAATATGCTAATTGACTGTCCCGCCCTTAAAGATAGCAGTGCCCACAGCCAATAAGGAGGGAATTTATTTAATTGATTGCAGTTTAAAAGTCTTTATTTTATTTTCAATGAAATTAGAACAAACTTAAATTTAATTGATTGCCTCGCCCTCAAAGATGGCGGTGCCCACAACCACAAGATGGAGGCACCCAGTCCCCTCAGCCCTGCTGGGGCGGCAGGCACACGGCAAAGCTGGGCCTGCCCCCAAGTGGGCCTGGATGCTCCAAGCACCTGCTTCCGGAATCCCCCAGTCTCCTCAGCCCCCCAGCCACCCAGGGCTGCCCTGAGGGGCAGGCAAGCCTCAGAGAGTGGCTTCCCAGTTGCCCAGAGCCACCTGAAGCTCATGTAACCAGAGCCAGCCAAGGATTGCACTGCTTACAGTGGCAGCAGCAGAGGTGTGATGGTGCATCGCCTTTCCCTGATCACCGGGTTGCCTCCTGAGGACTCCCAGACTGTGAGACGGGGCAGGCTGGTCTGAGGGAGCCCCCCTTCAGTGCATGGATTTTCATGCAATGGGCCTCTAGTAGTTAAAATAAAAATAATAATTTAAATATATATTTATATTAAATATATATAAAAATAAAATATATTTCCACTTTCTTTAATCTATCTATCTATATATTCATCTATTTTTGGAAAAGGAGAATATAGTAGAGAGCAGATAAACCTGAGTTTGGTGAGTGAAACTAATTAAGCTATTAGTAGAAGAAGAGAACACGTGAGGAGAGGAAAAACAAAAGCATAAAATTAAAAATAAAATCAAAAACAAAAAAACTAACAAACGAACAATGACAACAAGAAAAAAATTGTGTAGCACAGAAAGAGAAAAGAGAAGATTGCATGGACTTGGAGCAGGGGAGAGGAAATTAGATATATGAGTAAGCCAACAGAGACTACTATAATAGTAATGCATCAATAAAGCAGATAAAGAACATCAATTTTTAACTAGGAATAAAAATAAAGGAGAGAGAAAAACAAAAGCAGGACCATGAAAAGAGAAATAGGATGAAAAAGGGACAAGTGAGGAAGAAAGAGATGGCATAAAGCAGTGGTCGGCAACCTGCGGCTCACGAGCCACATGCGGCATTTTGGCCCCTTGAGTGTGGCTCTTCCACAAAATACCATGGCCTGGGTGAGTCTATTTTGAAGAAGTGGCATTAGAAGAAGTTTAAGTTTAAAAAATTTGGCTCTCAAAAGAAATTTCAATTGTACTGTTGATATTTGGCTCTGTTGACTAATGAGTTTGCTGACCACTGGCATAAAGGAAATAATGAGATAGGGTAAAATAATGATAATGTGAGTGTTTGTAATTGAAAGATCATATGCACTGGGCTTAGCGAGTAAAAGCAAGGCAATTATAAAGACAGAGCAACCATGCAGCTGTGAATCTCTCCCCTCTCCTACCCTCGGCACTGTGTGGCCAGTGTATAATTTCATGCTGCCTTTCTGGGCACAGTCTCCCATGGCTGTGGGCTTAGATCTAGAGTCCCCCATTGCCAGCAGTCCTGTGGACTCCCTTCCACAGTCGAGTGCTACACATGTCCCCAAGGGACATGAATTTGGTACAACACAGTCTCCCTCAGATACTCTTGTCCCAATTGCATGTGTTTCTCCCTCCAGCTCAGATCCCAGATCCCACCTCTTTCCAGGACATCTCTGACATATCCATACACAGATTGCCTCACCAACTGTGTTTAATGTACCAATTCCAGGTGTATGTTATTCAATTCATCTGTTTCTTCTATTTGCTTTGTGAGAAGGTGCAGGACACCTCTGCCAATTGGACTGCCATTTTGTTTCCCCCTGGAAAGACTTTTTAGGAGCCCTTGCCCAGGGAGGCTGGAGTCTCGATGTTCGTGGGTTCTCAGCTGAGGCAGCTGGTCACTAGCCAGTATGACTATAGGGTCCCAGGTGCTGTCCGAGGTCTCCCCAGGTGGAGATGAGGGTGGGCTCCCAGCCACAATCACTTTCCCTTCAAGATGTCATGGTCTCTGTGGGAGATCCGGTCACCACATGGGAGATTTCAGCAGTAGTAGGGTAGTCTGGTCCACCAGTCACCAACAGTCCTATGGAATATAATTGTCCCTCACTCACACATACACATAAATTATCTAACCCTACAGCTCAAAGAGTTAGAAATAGAGCAACAAGAAAAATCCAGGATAAGCAGAAGGAAGGAAAGAATAAAGATCAGAGTGGACATAAATGACATAGAGACCAAAAAACAATACAAAAGATCAATAATACCAAGAGCTGGTTCTTTGAAAGGATAAACAAGATTGATGAACCTCTACCAAGCACACCAAGAAGAAAGAGAGAGGACCCAAATAAACAAAAGCAGAAATGAAAGAGGTGAAATAACAACCAATCCCACAGAAATACAAATGAATATGACAAAATATTATGAACAATTATGTTCAAATAAAATGGACAACCGAGATGAAATGGACATATTCTTAGAAAAATACAAGATGGCAAAACTCAATCAGGAAAAAAAAAACAACCTGAATAGGCTGATATCTGTCAAAGAAATTGGAAGCAGTGATAAAAAATCTTCCAGCAAACAAAAGCCTTGGTACGGACAGCTTTACAGAGGAGTTCTAACAAGCATTTAAGGAAGAAATAAAAACCTATCCTCCTCAGACTATTCCAAAAATTCAAGAGGAAGGCACACTTCCAAGTTCTTTCTATGAAGCCAGCATTACCTTAGTCCCAAACCCAGATAAAGACACCACAAAAAAAGAGAACTACAGGCCAATATCCGTGATGAACATAGATGCTAAAATCCTCACCAAAATTCTAGTAAATCAGATTCAGCATTACATTAGAAATATCACAGCATGACCAAGTGGGATTTATTCTGGGGATGCAACGATGGTACAATATCCAAAAATCAATAAATGTGATATAACAGATAAACAAATTGAGAGACAAAAATCACATAATCATATCAATCAATGAAGAAAAAGCATTTGACAAAATCCAACACCCTTTCTTGATAAAAACTCTCAGCAAAGTGGGAATAGAGGGATCATATCTCAAGTTAATAAAAGGCTTATATGACAAACCTATAGCCAACATCATACTAAATGGGCAAACACTAAACTCATTTCCTTTAAGAATGGGAACAAGATAGGGATGTCCACTTTTACCACTCCTGTTCGATATAGTACTGGAAGTGCTAGCCATAGTGATCAGACAAGAAGAAGAAATAAAAGGCATCCAAATTGGAAAAGAAAAAGTAAAACTGTCCTTATTCACAGATGACATGATACTATACGTAGAAAACACCAAACACCCAATAAAAATACTACCAGACCTAATAAATGGATTTGGTAATGTAGCAGGACAAAAAAATGAACACCCAGAAATCTATGGCCTTTTTATACACCAATAATGAACTCTCAGAAAGAGAAACAAAAACAAAAACAAAATCCCAATCCCATTTACCATTGCACCAAAAAAATTAAGATATGTAGGAAGAAACTTAACTAAGGAGGTAAAAGACCTATACGTGGAAAACTACAGGACATTGAAAAAGGTGATAGAGAAAGACATAAACAAATGGAAGAACAAATGTATTGGTAGAATCAACATCATTAAAATGTCCATACTACCCAAAGCAATCTACAGATTCAATGCAATCACCATTAAAATACCAATGGCATATTTCAAAGATCTAGAACAAATTCTCCAAAAATTCATCTGGAATTAAAAAAGACCCCAAATAGCCACAGCAATCCTGAGAAAGAAGAACAAAGTTGGTGGGATCACAATACCAGATTTCAAGTTATATTACCAAGCCACGGTTCTCAAAACTGCTGGGTACTGGTACAAGGACAGACATATAGACCAATGGAACAGAACAGAGAACCCAGAAATTGACCCAAGCCATTATACTCAATTAATATTTGACAAAGGAGGCAAGAGCATACAATGGAGTCAAAACAGTCTGTTCAATAAATGGTGCTGGGAAATTTGGTCAGATACATGCAAAAAAATGAAACTAGATCACCAACTTACACCATACAAAAAAAAAAAAACTCAAAATGGCTAAAGGACTTAAATGTAAGACATGAAACCATAAAAATTCTACAAGATACCATAGACAGCAAAATAGCAGACATATGTCATACCAGTATCTTTACCAACGCAGCTCCAAGCACAATGGAAACTAAGGAGAAAATAAACAAATGGGACTACATCAAAATAAAAAGCTTCTACACAGCAAAAGAAACCATCAACCAAACTTCAAGAAAGCCCACTGCATTGAAGAACGTATTTGCCAATGATATTTCAGATAAGGGTTTAATCTCCAAAATTTACAGAGAACTCATACAACTTAACAAAAGGAAGATAAACAATCCAATAAAGAAATGGGCAAAGGACCCAAATAGACACTTTTCTAGAGAGGACATACAGAAGGCCAAGAGACATATGAAAACATGCTCAGAGTCACTAATCATCTGAGAGATGCAAATCAAAACAACAATGAGATACCATCTCACACCTGTCAGAATAGCTATCATCAACAAATCAACAAACGACAAGTGCTAGAGAGGATGAGGAGAAAAAGGAACCCTCATGCACTGCTAGTAGGAATGCAGACTGGTGCAGCCACTGTGGAAGACAGTAGGGAGTTTCCTCAAAAAACTAAAATTGGAACTCCCATTTGACCCAGTAATTCCACTTCTAGGACTATATCCCAGGAAACCAGAAACACCAATCAGGAAGCATATATGCACCCCTATGTTCATAGCAGCACAATTTACAATAGCTAAGATTTGGAAGCAGCCTAAAAGCCCATCAGCAGATGAGTTGATCAAAAAACTGTGGTACATCTACACAATGGAATTATACAGTGCTATAAAAAAAGAAGGAATTCTTGCCATTTGAAACAATATGGATGGGATTGGAGAGCATTATGCTAAGTGAAATATGCAAGTTGCAGAAAGATAAATATCACATGATCTCACTCATATGTGGGATATAATGATCAACATAATTTGATCTACAAGAATAGATCCAGAGACAAATGTCAGAGGGGGGGGGGTGTTAGAGAGAAAACAAAGGATTTGTATGCATGCAGAGTAGCATATCCAATGGACACAGACACTGGGGTGGTAGGGGTGTGCCCAGTGTAGGAATGGTTGTGGGGGGCAGTCAATTGGGTAAAAAGGAGATATATGTAAAACTTTAGACAATAAAAAAATAATAAAAGAAAGAAAAGCAAATAAATTTTCAAAACACATAAATAATAATATTATTAATAATAATAAAAGTGTAATATGCTAATGAGACCAGATGTCCTTCTGTACGAAGTCAGGGCTGCAAGGGAAGCCTGGGTCCCAGGTGCCAGTAGGAAGCTGGTGCTGGCAGCTGGGGAAAGGAAGGCCTACTCTTGCACTAATTTTGTGCATCGGGCCTCTAGTAAGAGTATAAATATTCATTATACCACACTAATAATAATACTTACTTTTAAATTTTACTTGCATATTAATAAACTAGAGGTCTGGTGCACAAAATTTGTGCATGGTGGGCTCTCTCAGCCTGGCCTGCAATGACGCCAGCGTCCCATGCCCCGGCCTCTGGCCAGAGGCCCTCCCTCTGTGAGGCTGGGGCATGGGATGCTGGGCTCACGTCACTGGGGCGATGCCACCAGTGTCCCCTCTTCCTCCCGGCCACTATGGGCACCACCATCTTTGTCATGGAGTGATGGCTAATTTGCATATTACTCTTTTATTAGGATAATAATAATTGCACTATAAAATTTTTTTTAAATGAAACTCCTATTTGAACCAGTGATCCCACTTCTAGGAATATATCCTAAGAAACCTGAAAGACCAATCAGAAAGGATATATGCACCCCTGCATTCATAGCAGCACAATTTACAATAGCTAAGATTTGGGAACAGCCCAAGTGCCCATCACCAGATGAAAAGATAAAAAAGCTTTGGCATTTTACACAGTGGAATACTACGCAGCAGTAAAAAGAAAGAACTCTTACAATTTGCAACAGCTTGTATGGACCTGGAGAGTATTGTGCTAAGTGAAATAAGCCAGTCAGAGAAAGATAAGTATCACATGATCTCACTTATATGTGGAATCTAATGAACAAAATAAACTGATGAACAAAATAGGTCCAGAGACATAGAAGCATGGAACAACTGACAAATTTCTGAGAGAAAGCAGGAGTAGATGGGTGGGTGGTGTTGGGAGAGATTAACGAGGGTCCTTATATGCATACTAGAGGACCAGTGCATGGATTTGTGCACTGGTGGGGTCCCTTGGCCTGGCCTGCAGGGATCTGGCTGAAACTGGCTTTCTGACATCCACCAAGGGGTCCTGGATTGCAAGAGGGTGCAGGCCAGGCCGAGAGACCCCACCAGTGCAAGATCAGGGCCAGGGAGTGTCCGTGGGGGGTGAGGTGGGGCTCCAGGGCATGCTGGCCTGTCTCACCCAGTCCTGATCGGCTGGACCCCAGCAGCAAGCTAACCTACTGGTTAGAGAGTCTGCCCCATGGTGGTCAGTGTGTGTCATAGTGACTGGTTGAATGGTCGAGAATGGTTGGACACTTAGCATTTTAGGCTTTTATTATATAGGATATGCATAGCCCATGGACACAGACAATAATGTGGTGAAGGCCTGGGAGGGATGGGTGCAGAGTGGAGGGGGTCAATGGAAAAAAAACAAAATTAAAAAAACACAGGGGATATCTGTAATACTTTCAACAATAAAGATAAATTTAAGAAATAAAAAAGTCTATTCTTAAGCATTTTACACATTTTCATATCAGTCAGACTGCTGCTTACAATGCATATGTTAAAAATGATTCTATCTTACACTCAAGAAAATAAGTCCTTAACTGAGTTTAGGTGTGCTTCTAATATAAAAAAAATATGGGTGAGTGGGAAGAGATAAACCAATGAACTTGTATGCATATATGCTTAAAGCATGGACACAGACAATAGGGGGGTGAAGTCCTGGGGTGGGGGGTGTTTTCTGGCTGAGAGAAGTCAATGGGAGGAAAAGGGGACATATGTAATACTTTCAACAGTAAAGATTAAGAAATATATGAAAAAGTTTATTATTGAGAATATGACAACTGTTCCAAGATTCAAAATTCTCAGAAAACTGAAATAAAAAAAACTTAATGATGGATTTGCCATTGACATTTGAGATCATCCTTATCATTCATAATATTGCAATTGGAATGGGATGATATCTTAGCTGACATGATAGAATTCCTTTATACACAAATGTCATCCAAAAGCTTTCCCACAGTATCTCTTGAGAGTAAAAGAAAAAGAAAGTTACATGAGTAACGGACTATTCAAAGACCTTAGAGTTATTTTATTTTACATTCAAATGTCATTCTTATCACACAAGGGATTGTTGGTAACAGAAAAAATAGAACACAGGAAAGGCATGATTCAGAACGTGTGTATTTTTAGGCATACTAGCCATATTTATGCTGTAGAAAGTTAAGCCAGAGTCCTGGCTGGTGTGGCTCAAGTGGTTGGTGTTGTCCTGTGCACCAAAAGATTGCCAGTTCAATTTCTGTTCAGGGCACATGTCCGAGTTGTGGACTTAATCCCTGGTAAAGGGTGTGCAGAAGGCAGATGATCAATGTTTCACTCTCACTTTAATGTTTTCCTCATCCTCCTTCTCCCTTCCTCTCTCTCTAAAAATCAATAAAAAGTTAAACTAGGTATTTCAGTGATTTGGAGGTACTTTATTCAGAGGGAAGCATCACTTTGTGAGATCATGGTCTTCAATACCTATCCAAATTAATGCCAAGAATTGTTAGAATTAACATAATTTAATCAACAACTAATGTTGATTTTCCCCATGATGTTAACATCCAGAAGTTGTAACTTAGTCAAAGATTACAGGGCAAGCTCTCTCTAGATAACATAGTATTTGAAAAAGAACTTATAAATGATTTAAAGAGAAATATGAAAAATTAAATTGTGTAGTCTCCAAGTACACTGTGAGTGAACAAAATAAGAAGCAGCCATCCATTGTTCAAGCTCCACACACAATGGACTGGGTTAATGACTCTCTTCCTTGTGTCCCCATAGCGATTTACTCATTTAATAGATAATGTCATGGTACTTACTACTATATTTTAAAACTGTCATACACAATAACAAATAGTTTTATAACAAGAAAAACAACAGCACTTTAGAGGCTGTCTCAAGTGGCATGATAATAATAGTGTTGACATGGTGGGCTAAGCAAGGGCAATTGAAATTCTGATGTAGCATTTTCCATTTTCGACAAAAATTACTGGTGAATTGAAATGATATAATGATTTATAGTCTTTGATATCAGTTTTAACCATGTCCAAGAAGTCAGTTTCCTCAACCAATAACAGAAGTTAGCAAAAAATATTGATGATAATGATTTATAAGTAACTTCATGGGGATCAGAAATCAAAAGTCATGGAGTAAAACTGATTTGGAACTTAAAGGGACACACATATATTGAACATGGAATCTTTACCAAAGTGAAATAGATATATTTTATCCAATAATTTCACTGTCATTTCAAATTAGTTTTGTTGAGCTGTCCACATGAATGGTGGCTCTTGCCCTGAGAGATTATAAAACATATCACTTGCCTTTCCTCCAGTAATTCTAGGCAGAACTCAAAGGTAATTTAATTAATTCAACCAGCAATTATTGATGATTAATTTGTGCCTATGTACCAGAAACTTTACTTGTGTTATATGAGATTAAGATGATCTTATGTTCCACAAATTAAAAAAAAAACACACCTTCTTGTTTGTAGAATAAACCTGATATCAAATTATTTGTACATATCTATACTAATAAAAGCCTAGGTGGCCCTCGCGCCCTTGCACGATGCCCTCACGTTATCACAAGATGGCCGCCCCCACATCATCACAAGATGGCTGCCACAAGATGGCCGGCAGGGGAGGGAAGTTGGGGGCCATCAGGCCAGCAGGGGAGGGCAGTTGGGGGCAAGATCAGGCTGGCAAGGGAGGGCAGTTCGGGGTGACCAGTTCGGCAGGGGAGAGCAGTTGGGGGCGACCAGGCCGGCAGGGGAGGGCAGTTGGGGGTGAGATCAGGCCGGCAGGGGAGCGCAGTTAGGGGTGATTGGGCCAGCAGGGGAGCAGTTAGGGGTTGATCAGGCTGGCAGGCAGAAGTGGTTAGAGGCTTATATATCAATATTTGGATTACACAACATATACCATGGACAGAGAAAAATAAGTCAAATAACCTTAGAGATTTCTTCAGTTATGATTTTCTTGATCAATCATGTTATGCATTAAGGAATTTGAAGTATAGAAGTTTGAGTGAATGGGATCTGCATATTCTGACACTTCTCAGAAAAAGAATTTGGGAAGGAATAGAAAAATTTTAACTTTGGATTAATAATATTAGCTAAGGCAAAAGATGACTATACTTGAATAAACAATAGTAAAGAAAACTTAACCTCCATTTTATTATAGTTCTTTGAAGAATTATTAAGCCCTGGACAATGGAAAGGGCTAAACCAATAGAGCTGAGAAATAAAGAAATTAGTGTGTATCTCTTTTTTGTGTGTATGTTTATATAAAACATAATTTGAAATAATTATTTTAGATTCTGTTATTTAAACCTCATCTCTGTATTAAGCATGACAGTTGACAGGTGACTTGTTTTACAAAGCTCTTATGATAGTTGTAGCTATTATTCAATCACTCTATCTCCAGTATCTTACACAACACCTTTTACATAGAAGGAGTTTAATAAACATTTTTGAGTATATTAAATTGACCTGGAATAGCATGGAATTATAGTTCAGAAAATGAGATACTGGAGTTTGCTATTTCAGAGATGGAATCCTATCTAATAAAGAGGGAATATGCAAATTGACCATCACACCATCTCAAAGATGGTGGCACCCATAGCCACAAGATGGCAGTGCCCAGTCCCCTCAGCCCCATCAGAGTCCCCCAGTCCTTTCAGCCCCGCGGGGGTGGGGGTGGTAGGCACACAGTGTGGCTGGACCTGCCCTCAGCCCCCCAGCTGCCCAGGGCCAGCCCGAGGTGCAGGCAAGAAGACTCGATGGTGGCTGCCCAGCCACCTAGGGCCGCCCAAGGCTCAGGTAACCAGGGCCTGCTGAGGCTTGTGGTGCCAGCAGTGGCAGCAGCAGAGGTGTGATGGGGGCATTGCCTTCCTCTGATCGCTGGGTCGCTTCCTGCTCCTGAGGGCTCCTGGACTGTGAGAGGGAGCAGGCTGGGCTGAGGGATTCCCTCCTCCAGTGCATGAATTTTCATGCACCAGGCCTCTAGTATTTCTAATAATTACATATTCCAGAATGCATGCATGTAAGTGGCTGATGTAAAAGGTAGTTGACTATATCTTCTTGATGTATGTCATAACTCATTCAATGAATAAAGTATTTAATCCTTTTATACTGACTTCTTATTCAGCTTTACCCTCCTACATATTTCTGGGCATATCAAGATCTCTTTGAAGTTGAAGGAGAATGTTTAGGAAGCAAGATGAAAATCTGGCCATCAGTTGGTTTACATATAACATCTTCTGTTTTATTGTATCCTTGTGATCTCTTGCACAGAACTTAAAGATCCAAAGAAAAGCAAATAAGAAGCATTATTCCAACTTGACCTTGAATTGTAATATATATCAACAACTCCAGAGGTGGTATTAGAGAATCTTTTCTGGTGTTGGAAAAAAATAAAACATAAAAGAATGAGTTGGCAAGAAGGGAGTGTCACAATTCACTTACTGAGATCCTTGAATTAAACATTGTCATATATTGTTCATATAAAAAGGATTACTGACACTTAGTGGCAAATAGGAAGAAGTTGTCATCATATTCAGTCTTGCTAAAGCAAAGGAACCCCATTTTGAAACAGGGAATGTTTAAAATTGCATTTTATAACAAACCAAGTGGACACACCTAGATAGAACATGAGATGGCTTAGTTGTTACAGGGATTTTTTTAATTAGAAAATTGACTTTCTAAAAATGTGTTAAAAATAGTTCACAAATTTCTGTATATGAATATTACTATCACTATGTTGTTTTTAATATTATTAAATGTGTAATTACATCATTGCTGCCAGTCTTTCTATAGCAGAAACAAATAAACAGCAAGTATTTGTCAGTCTCAGCAATAAACTATAGTGGCAGCAAACAATCTGTTGCTAATTAGGCTTGTGGAAAACTAAATCAAGCGTCAAAAACCACAAATTATTTTAGGCTTCTTCTAGCATAAACAGAATACCTTGAGGGTCCATAACATGTTATTTTTGTTGACAGTCTTCCACTTTTTGACCAATTGATCTCATGTTTCTGATAGTCTCTGTCTTGATTGCCCTTAGCTCTGTTTTCCCTTGGCCTTCAAGCAGCAGTTTGTTAATCTCTCTGATTTTTGTGTATTTAAGCAGGATTACAAACTTCAAATACATTGTAAAATGAACCTGTATACAATCTTTCAAAACCACTTAAGTGATCTAGTGATGGAAGTACCAGCCTTGTGAGTAAATATAGAACATTTAGGAAATTGTCCTAAGTGTTTATTTATAAGTCATTTTTAATTACTAATTAAGAATGAATGAAAGCTCTGGAAAATGTAAAATGGCAGAGCCTTTTGCATTAAGTTACTCTTTACCCACAACACAAAAAGGATAATACTGTGTTTTTTAAAAGTTTGTTCTAATTTCATTGAAAATAAAATAAAGACTTTTAAACTGCAGAAACTTTAGTACACAGGTAAAAGAATAAGTCATTACAATGACCAAGCAGTTATGAGCAATGGTCATGCTCCACTGCAAGGATTCCTTACAGTTTCATTCACCTAAATGATGACTGATCAAGTAATGAAATTTTAAAAATTATTTGTTGTTACTGGAAGTTCAAATTCAACTGGTATTCTTTATTTTATATGGTAACTCTACTCATAATGGACTAAGTGTAAATTAAGAAAGCAATGTGATTTTATTTTCATAACATCTGGCAATAATTAAAATGATTGTATCCTGTGTGTTTAACCTTGTCTGAGTTCAGAATCAAATTAAACCTAGTTAAGGAATACCAGGGATCATAGCCTAGAAACAATTTTATTGTCCTAAACCTGAGTTACAGTGTACCACAATTAAGCACCTAGGCACCATTTTGCCTACAATAACACAATTTTCTTGTTTGCTCTGTCAAAACAATCAGGATGTGCTTTAGCATTTTTCATGTACTCTGATTCATTTGGAGCCCGTAGTCATATTCTTAACACCAGACTAGTGCTTAAGTTCTAGAACCACGTACCTAATCTTGTCAGCTCTACTGTATTTTGAGCTGATTTTTTTTTTGGTAATTTTTATTTACTTTATTTGCTTAATAACATTTTATATGTTTCAGTTGTAGAAATTTTAATTTTTCTTCTTAAGGGCTTTTTCAACAATTCTTTATTGTTTAAAGTATTACATATGTATTCTTTTTTCCCCATTGACCTCTCTGCAGCCACCCCCACCTCCCACACATGCCCTCACCCCCCTAGTGTCTGTGTCCATTGGTTATGCTTATATGCATGCATACAAGTCCTTTGGTTGATCTCTAACCCCTCCTCCACTGCCATTTGTCTCTGTATCTATTTTTTGTTCATCAGTTTATGTTGATCATTATATCCCACATATGAGATCATATGATATTTATCTTTCTCCAATTGGCTTATTTCACTTATCATAATGCTCTCCATGTCCATCCATGCTATTGTGAATGGTAAGAGTTCTTTCTTTTTTACAACAGCGTAGTATCCCATTAGAATTCCCAAATATACTCCTTAAACTCTACTTTTTATTATTTGAATCAGTGTAAAAGCCCTAGATGTTTTCTTAGAAATTCCTTCCTTCCTTCCTTCCCTCCCTCCCCCCTTCCTTCCTTCCTTCCTTCCTTCCTTCCTTCCTTCCTTCCTTCCTTCCTCCCTTCCTTCCTTCCTTCCTTCCTTCCTTTGTTCCTTCGTTTCTTCCTTTTGCCTGCTTTCCTTTCGGTCTTTGAGTCTTTATCCCCATTATTCCTTCATGCTTTTATCTCCATTATTCCAACTTGTCAGCTCTGTCTCTCTCACCCTCCCTCCCTTTCTTAGTCTCTTTCGCTTCCATCTCTATGTCTCTGCATCTTCATGAGCATTTCTAATTTTTCTTTTTTTTTGAATGGTTAACCATTTTATTTCCTCCCCATGAACATTTCTTAAGCATTTACTCTGCATAATCTCTTGAAGTTTAAATATCAAGTAAGACAAAGTTGCATCCCTATATGAGTTCACCACTTAGATAAGTGGACACAAACATCAAAAAGTACAAAATAGAGTGTAATATTTGTTTTAAAATCCTATGAAATAAGTAGAGATATTCTCTGGTGCAATAAGGAAACAGAATGGGCATATATATCAGACTGAAGGACATTATCAGGAAGGCTTCTTAGAGACTGTGATGCTTGTGATAGACTTTAAAGTATATATAGAAGTGACTATTTCACATGTTTAAAATATATACAATTTTTAATTGTCAATTACGTCTCAATAAAGCTGGAAAAAAAGAAAATAAAAAGAACAGATAGGAGTTAATTGCAGCATCATTCATAATAGTCATGATACACACACACACAATGGAATATTATTTAACCTTTAGAAAGATGGAAATTTTATTTGTGACAATATAGATGGAGCTGGAAGATGTTATGTTAACTGGAATAAACAAGAGACACAGAAAGACAAATACTACATAATATGCCACTTATATGTATGATGTTAAATAGTCTAACTCATAGAAACAGAGAATAGCTTTGTGGTTGTCATGGGTGAGGGAAAGGGGAAATGAGATTATTTGATTAAGGGTATAAAGTTTTAGTTATGCCTGATCAATAAGTTCTAGTATTCTAATGTATTCCATGGTGACAGTAGTTAATGATACTGTTATAAACAGTTATCCCCTGCTTTTTGAAAGTTCGCATTATGCCACTTTACCTTTACAAAAGACCTACATGAGTACCTGTTTTCACTAACAAAAGAAACCTAAGAATTTTTTCACTTTTACACAAATAGAAGGAAAGCAAATAAAGCATTCAGCTTATAAAAGGCTTTATAGGAACGTTCTATTTCAAATAATGGGGAAAACCTGTACTTGAAATTTTCTAAGAGGATAGATCTTAACTTTTCTCACCACACACACACACACACACACACACACACACACACACACAAATGGAAAACTATGTAGAAATGATAGGTATTATAATTAAATGGATTGTGGTGATAATTTAAAATTGTGTACATATATCAAAACATCAAGTTGTACACTTTAATATATACAATTTTATATGTCAATAATATCGGAATAAAATAACTTATTAAAGGTACATAAAGGAGGGGTGAAGGTCACCATAAACAGTAAAATGAACACGAACAAAAGCATGGTGGTATCATGCATTCAAGATGCATTCTGAAACTTATGTTCAATATACTGAGAGGAGAGGGTACATGTGGAGTGAGGCAGAGGACTTGACCATAGAAATAGACATTAGTCAGAATATGGAGTGTCTTAAATGTTAAATTTAAGAAATCAATTTTAATTTGGAAGTTATGGGCAGCCATTTGATGAATTTTAAGCATGAACATGGCATAATCATGTTATAGGTTTGTAAAATATTACTTTAGAATTATGTGAAGTGAGATAGCTTAAGGCAGAAAACCAAGTTAGGGAGGTTATTGGTACAATAACTAGACAAGTATAGGTAAAACATTTATCTTTTTTAAAATTTCTTTATTGATTAAGGTATTACATATGTGTCCTTATTCCCCCATTACCCCCGGCCTCCCATTCATGCCCCACCCCCCTGTTGTCTGTGTCCATTGATTAGGCTTATATGCATGCATATAAGTCCTTTGGTTGATCTCTCCCCCTTACCCCCACCCTCCCCTACCTTCCCTGAGGTTTGACGTTCTGATTGATGTTTCTCTGTCTCTGGATCTATTTTTGTTCATCAGTTTATGTTGTTCAGTATATTCCACAAATGAGTGAGATCATGTGATATTTATCTTTCTCTGCCTGGCTTATTTCACTTAGCATAATGCTCTCCATTTCCATCCATGTTGTTGCAAATGGTAAGAACTCCATCCTTTTTACTGCAGCGTAGTATTCCATTGTATAGAGGTACCACAGTTTTTTAATCCACTCATCTGCTGATGGGCACTTAGGCTGTTTCCAAATCTTAGCTATGGTGAATTATGCTGCTATGAACATAGGGGTGCATATATCCTTTCTGACTTGTGTTTCTAGTATCTTAGGATATATTCCTAGAAGTGGGATCACTGGGTCAAATGGGAGTTCCATTTTTAGTTTTTTGAGGAAACTATACTGTTCTCCACAGTGGCTGCACCAGTGTGCATTCCCACCAGCAGTGCATGAGGGTTCCTTTTTCTCCACATCCTTGCCAGCACTTGTCATTTGTTGACTTGTTGATAATAGCCATTCTGACAGGTGCGAGATGGTACTGCATTGTTGTTTGGATTTGCATCTCTCTGATGATTAGTGACTTTGAGCAGGTTTTCATATGTCTCTTAGCCTTCCTTCTGTCTTCTTTCGAAAAGTGTCTATTTAGATCAGTTGCCCATTTTTTGATTGGGTTGTTTATCTTCTTTTTGTTAAGCTGCATGAGTTCTCTATAAATGTTGGAGATTAAACCCTTATTGTTGATATCATTGGCAAATATGTTCTCCCATGCAGTGGGCTTTCTTGTTTTATTGATGGTTTCCTTCGCTGTGCAAAAGCTTTTCATTTTATGTAGTCCAATTTGTTTATTTTCTCTTTAGTTTCCATTGCCCTAGGAGCAGTATCAGTGAAGAAATTGCTTTGGCATATGTCAGAGATTTTTATGCCTATGGATTCCTCTAGTATTTTTATGGTTTCCTGTCATATGTTTAAGTCCTTGATCCATTTTGAGTTTATTTTTGTGTATGGTGTAAGTTGGTGGTTTAGTTTCATTTTTTTCAAGCATCTGTCCAATTTTCCAAACACCATTTATTGAAAGAGACTTACTTGACTCCATTGTATGTTCATGCCTTTGTCAAATATTAATTGAGCATAATGATTTGGGTCAATTTCTGGGTTCTCTATTCTATTCTATTGATCTATATGTCTGTTCTTGTGCCAATACCAGACAGTTTTGAGTACAGTGGCTTTGTAATACAGCTTGATATCTGGTATTAAGACCCCACCTACTTTGTTCTTCTTTCTCAGGACTGCTGTAGCTATTCGGGGTCTTTTTTCATTCCAGATGAATTTTTGGAAAGTTTGTTCTAGGTCTGTGAAATATGCCATTGGTATTTTAATGGGAAGTGCATTGAATTTATAGATTGCTTTGGGTAGTATGGACATTTTGATGATGTTGATTCTACCAATCCATGAACATGGTATGTTCTTCCATCTGTTTATGTCCTCCTTTATCTCTTTTTCAGTGTCATGTAGTTTTCCTCGTATAGGTCTTTTACCTCCTTAGTTAAGTTTATTCCTAGGTATCTTAATTTTTTTGGTGCGATGGTAAATGGGATTTCTTTTTTAGTTTCTCTTTCTGTAAGTTCATTATTGGTGTATAGAAATTGGTTTTGGGACAACAAGAGGGAATGGATTTGAGTTATTGGGGATATGTCCTAAACAGGACTCATCCTGTAACCTTCCTAATTTAGATATATCCTGCAATTATTTTACATAGCACTTATGACAGCTGTAGCTAGTATTCAATCTGCCTCCAGTGTTTTACACAACACCTTTTACATAGAAGGAGTTCAATAAATATTTTTGAGTATATTAAATTGACCTGGAATGGAAAGGAATTATAGTTCAGAAAATGAGATACTGGAGGTTGTTATTTCAGAGATGGAATATTTCTAAATTATTACATATTCCAGAATGCATGCATGTAAGTAGGTGGTTGATATGAATGGTAATTGAAGAACAGGTAGTTGTGACACAAAGGTGATAGATCAGTTATGTAAATGGATATTTACTTTATTCTCTTGAGCATGAACAAAGAAATATGTACTCACGGTGGTTTCTGAGGAGGCATAATATTTTTTAAAATGTATTTTTATTGATTTCAAAGAGGAAGGGAGATGGAGAGAGATAGAAACATCAATGATGAGAAATATTGCTCAGCACAATCTTGATGGAACATGGTCTTAGATTCTGACTGCTACATAATGGGTTTCTAGTGACATGTCCATACATAGGGAACCATAAATGAACAAATTTCAGTATGTGAATATTAATATAATTAAAAATAAATATGACTGTGATTTGTGAAGAATCACTGAGGTAATTGTTTATAATTAAAACATAATAATAACAAAACAAACAACCATACAATACTATTGGTCAGATGTGGCCCTTGGTTTATGAGACTTATCTAAATATATATAAATATATATATGAAGTCTTACAGTAGGTAAACAGTAATTTTATAATAGGTTACATGTATATTTTGCTTTTTGTTTGTTTTTTAAAACTTATAGTGCACTGACTTAATTTTTAAAAATTTATCTTTATTGTTGAAAGTATTACAAATGTCCCCCCTTTTTCTCAATGATCCCCTCCTCTCTAATCTCTCCCCTGCACTGTGTCCATGGGTTTTGCATATATGCATATAAATTATTTGGTTAATCCCTTCCAACCCCCACCCTTCTCTCTGAGAATCCTCAGTCTGTTGCATGCTTCCATATCTCTGGATCTATTTTGTTTGTCAGTTTATTTTGTTCATTAGATTCCAAATATAAGTGAGATCATGTGATATTTGTCTTTCAATGACTGGCTTATTTCACTTAGCATAATATTTTTCAGGTCCCTCCATGTTGTCTCAAAGGCTAAGAGATACTTTTTTACAGCTGTACAGTCTTCCATTGTGTAAATGTACCACTGCCTTTTTAAGCATTCATCTACTGGTGAGCACTTGGGCTGTTTCCAGATCTTAGTTATTGTAAATTGTGCTGCTATGAACATAGAGGTGCATACATTCTTTCTGATTGCTGTTTTGGGTTTCTTAGGACATATTCCTAGAAGTGGGATCACTGGGTCAAATGGGAGTTCCATATTTAATTTTTTGAGGAAACTCCAAACTGTTTTCCATTGTGGTTGTACCAGTTTGCAGTTCCTCCAGCAGTGTACTAGGGCTCCTCTTTCTCCACAACCTTGCCAGTACTTGGTTTTTATTGATTTATTTATGGTAGCCATTCTAGCAGGCGTGAGGTGATACCTTATTGTCATTTTAATTTGCATCTCTCTGATGATTAACAATCTTGAGCATATTTTTATGTCTTTTGGCCATTTGTATTTCCTCTTTTGAGAAGTGTTTATTTAGGTCATCTGCTCATTTGTAAACTGGATTCTTTGTCTTTCTCTTGTTAGGTTGTCCAAATATTTATATGGAACCATAAAAGACCCTGAATAGCCTCACAGTCTTGAGAAAGAAAAGCAAAGTTGGAGGGATCATAATACTGGATATCAAGCTATAGTACAAAGCCACTATAATAAAAACAGCCTGGAAGTGGCACAAGAACAGACATATAGATCAATGGAACATAATAGAGATCCCATAAATTAACTCCATAATTAAAACCATTATGCTCCATTAATATTTGAAAAAGGAGGCAAGAGCATACAAGGAAGTAAAGACAGTTTCTTAAATAAGTGATATTGAGATAATTGGACAGGTACATTAAAAAAATGAAACTAGATCACCAATTTATGCCATGAACAAGAATAAACTTAAAATTGATAAAAGACAAATGAAAGTTGTGAAACCATAAAAATTCTAGAAAAAAAAATGTAGGCAGCAAAATGTCAGGCATCCCACCTAGAATACTTTTCACAGATACAATGCCTGGGACAAGAGAAACAAAGGAGAAAATAAACAAATGGGACTACATCAAAATAAAAAGCTTCTGCACAGGAAGATAAACCATCGAAGAGAGCCCACTGTATGGGAGAACATATTTAGCAATGATACATTTGATAGAGGATTAATTTCCAAAATATATAAAGTGCTCATACCACTCAATAAATATGTCTTCTGAATTAGAGTAAATTATTACATTTTATACTCACATGTTTTGGAGTAAAAACTCAGTGTTTAAAACATGAAAAATATTAGTAAGTCAGAATTTTAAAATATTTTCTACTATATTTAGTCCCAAATTAACCACATGTCACCCTCCAGAGCAGCAATCCCAAGCTTTATGTTTGTGCACATGTTCAAAATGATAATATTTAGATACCATATTGTGAGAAAACAGACCATACTGTTCATGGTCTGGTGCTAGGCTGCCCTGCTCTACAGTGCATCCTGAGGGCTGAGGGAAATATCGTGGTACTCCTATAACTCACATTTGGCTTGCGTCTTTTTTTGTTGTTATTAATCCTGACCCAAGGATATTTTTCCTATTGCTTTTTCAGAGAAAGAGTGGAAGGAAGGGAGAGAGAAAAGGATCTATTTGAGTGACACATCAATTGGTTGCCTCCTGAATGCACCACAACCTGGGGCAGGGAGCAAACCTGCAAACCAGGTACATGCCCTGGAGTGGAGATCAAACCCATTATTTTTCAGTGGGAGGGGCAATGCTCTAACCAGTTAACAACACCAGCTAGGTCTAGTTTTCTTATGAAGCACCACCCCAAATTTTCTGAAGTTCAGAATGAACAAATCCATTTATGATTAACATATCAACTTAAATACTAATAAAAGTTAAATTCAATACTGGAGAAGGTATGGTTCCTGCACTCAATGTATCCCTGTGAGTTCCGCTGGCCTTTGCTCACATGTCAATTATATTAATTCTATGTAAGAGATACCTAAGTCAAAATTCCCTAGTTCACACTCTCAATCTGCCTAGAAGAAACTTTTCCTCATATATAACACAGCTCTCATCAAATTATCCCAAATGTCAAATAAACTTGTTCTGAAGTAACAATACTTGACATAAGAAGAATATCAGTGTTCCTGTTAAGAGACAGACAGATGAGGCATTAACATCCTATGTTTTATAATTGCTTCCAATCACTTTTTTCTTTTTACTTTTCATTATGGAAATTTTGAAACACATGCAGAAGTTAGGGGCAAATCTTGTTTCATCTACACCCAACCAACTTTCCACCATCACCATTCTACACTGGTTTATTTTTTTCATTAAATTTATTGAGATGACATTGGTCAATAAAATTATATAGGTTTCAAATGTACGATTCTACGATACAACACCTGCATACACCATTGTGTGCCCCACCCCTGAAAAATCAGGTCTCCTTCTGTCACCATAAATTTGAGTTCTTTTATTCTTTACTACCCCCATCTCTTTCCTTCTGGTAATCACCATACTATTTGTATATGTCTATAAGTTTCAGTTTTATATCCCACATATGAGTGAAATCAGATGCTTCTTAACTTTTTCTGTCTGACTTATTTCACTTAGCATGATATTCTCAAGGTCCATCTAAGTTGTCACAAATGGTAGTATTTCATCTTTTCTTATGGCTGAGTAGTATTCCATTGTATATATGTACCACGTCTTCTTTATCCAATCCTCTATTGAAGGATATTATGGTTGTCTCCATATCTTTGCCACCATGAATAATGCTGCAATGAACATAGGGTTGCATAAATCTTTGCATATACCGTTTTTAAGTTTTTGGGGTATATACCCAGGAGAGGGATTGCTGGGTCATATGGTAACTCTAATCTTAATTTTGTGAGGAAGTGCCAGACTGTTTTCCATAGCAGCTATACCAGTCTACATTCTGACCAGGCATGAATGAGGATTTTGTTTTCTCCACAACCTCTCCAGCACTTTTAATTACCTGTCTTGTTGATAATCACCATTCTAACAGGTGTGATGTCGTACCCCATTGCAATCTTGACTTGCATTTCCTAATAGCTAGTGAAGCTGAATATCTTTTCATATATCTGTTGACCATTGGCATGGCTTCTTTAGTAAAGTGTCTGTTCAGGGACCTTGGTATTAGAGAGGACTTTATGAATTTGACCTTAAATATAAGGGAAGCAAAATAAAAAATAAATAAGTGTAACTGTATTCAACTAAAAAGCTTCTGCACAGAAAAGGAAACTGTGAAAAAAAGGATGGCAACCAGCAGAATGCAAAAGAGTTAAGTAGAAACCTTACCTCATGCCACATATAAATATTAATAAAACATGTTCAAAGTGTTAAATGTAAGAGCTAAAATTATAGAACTATCAGAATCAAATCTTTGGTAAATCTTCATAACCCTGTATTTTTAAATGGACTATTATATATGACAAAAAACACAAGCAACAAATGAAAAATTGGACTTTTACATCCTCTGTATATTGTATTTTGTGTTCACTATCCATATAAAAATAAAAGTAAAGTTGTACCAGCTCACTCTGTCAAAAAAAATTGGACTCAAAAAAATGCATCATAGGAGAAGGGAAGATGGCTGCTGACAGGAAGGCAGACTGCAAGATACTGTGTGAATGAGGGAACAAAAGGAGAGTGTGTGGTCTCAAACGGGGAGTGTTTGTTAGTGAGTTGAGGGATAGCTATACTCCAGGAGACTGTGGGAGACGGCCGGACGGGGTTCCCCTGACTAGGCAGCCCCCGTTGCTACTGGGTTCCCTCCCGGAGCTACCAGCTCTGACACAGAGACCACACCATCTTGAAGGGGAAAGTGGATGTTATCGGAGCCTGAAAATCTACAACTACGGCACACAGCGAACAGCTGCAAAGCCAAGAACACGGGTGTCCAAGTGGTGTGAACACATGGATTCAGAGGAGCTCTGGACCCCCTCACTAAAGGTCAGATTTCGCCTGAGATAAGGTGAGGTCTGTGGTCTGGGCAGGAGAGAGAAATGCACACTGTGGGAGCTGAAGGACCTGTGGAAGTCTACAACCAGAAAAATCCACGGCCGTTGGGGCTGGTGTGATCCACGAATGTGGAAGGGGGTCCACAGAGCTGCTAACAGAAGGGAACTCTAAAAAGCAACCCATAGCTGAACTGGGCACAGAAGGACAGCCTAGAGATTTTGGGGATGTGCCAGCTGCTTGGATGCAAGGAGAAAGGAGACCGCGCAGACTTGCGCGCAGCGCCAGGATTTGCACTATTGCTCTGGCTCTTTTCTCTCTCTCTCTCTCTCTCTCTCTCTCTCTCTCTCTCTCTCTCTCTTTTATTTTTTTCTGTTTGGATCCTCACTTTTGATTGCTGAGCCCAGTGTATAGGATCACCAAGTTGGGCACACTCTGGGAGACTGCAGGGGAAAGTTGTTTTTGTGGAACCTGGGGATCAGAGCGCGGAGTGGTGATCAGAGAACCAGCTCTGGGGTGGCCCTTTCCTCCAAACTGATATTAAGTGCCACAGGGAAAACAAAATCTAAACACTGGCTAGAGAGTACCTATAGACCCAGAGGTCAATCCAGAAACACTGCCACCCAGGGGTTGAATCACAAATTGACTCTTGTTTAATCACAAATTAAGGAATACAAGAAAGTAAGACACACTGCCTACTTGAACATCAAGAGTGGCTTACAACACTGAGGAGCAGTGGAACGCAGAGAACTTCAATACTGTCCTGACTAGAAAACAGGTGTGGCAAACAGAACAGTAGAGGAAGTGAATGACCTTCATTACTGCACATTTTTATTTTTATGTGTTTCATCTTTTACTTAAGAAACTATTTTTTTTCTTTTTTCCTCACTTGATTTTACCTTTTTAATTATTACATTTTTATTTTCAATCAGTATTATTACAACTAATATTTTACTTTTTTTTTAAGTGTCATTTTATTTTCTCTTTATTTTACTTTGGGATTAGTGCTCTACATTCTATTTTCATCTTTCCTTTAGCATCACTTTACTCTATCTCAACTTTAGCTTTATGCCAACATTCTCTTCCTCAATTTTCCCCTTTTGTTGTCCTGTTTCTCTTACCCTATTCCTGCTTTAGATTTTCCCTATTCCTTCTTTTTACACCCTGTTAAAATTTCACCCTACTTATATATCTAATTTCCAATCCCCTGCTCCAAGTCCATACAAAACTCTCTCTTATCTTTCTTCACTATCCAAAGGTTGTTTTTCTCTCTGTCCTTTTGTTATTGTTTGCTTGATAGTTTATTAAATCGTCTTTTTATGCTTGTTTGTGAGATTGTTTTGCTTTTTCTTTTTGTTTTTTTGTTTTCTTTTTGTTTGTTTTTTACTTCTGTTTTACCTCACCTCGCTTGATATTAGTTGTTGTTTGTAGTTTACGTTCATCTCTAGGTATTTGATGCTGGAATATTTTGGGATTAGTGGCCATTCTATTGGAGTTTTCCGCCCATATAAATAGTTTTTCCCCCTCTTCATTCTTATTCTCTTTCTTTTCTCTCTTACTTTTATTTCCTTTTCCCAATTTCATTTTTGCACTCCTTTTATTCCTCTCTTCTTTCTTCTTTCTTATCCTCTAATTCGCCTTTCTCAGGTGGTCACCTTTATTTGGGGTTATTAATATCGTGAATACATTTGTGTTCAGTGACTTGCGCATTGTGCCTTGTTGTTTTGTATTTTGTGCCTTTAAATCAATGCAAGAGAGAGAGAACTACATAACCAGACACCTGGAGAACAGAAATCATGGGGAGACAAAGAAACAGCCCGCATATGAAAGAAAGCAGGCATCACCAGAAAAGGAAGTAAACGAAACGGAGGCAAGCAACCAGTCAGAAAAGAATTCAGAGAAATGGTCATAAGGTGGATGAAAAGAATGGAAGACAAATTCAACAATATGTGTAAGAACCAAGAGGAAATGAAGAAGAACCAAGAAGAAATGAAAAATGACATCGCTGCTATAAAGAACTCAATAGAAAGCATCAACAGTAGACTAGAAGAAGCATAGGACTACATCAATGAGCTAGAAGACAAGGTCGGAAAAAATACCCAAGCAGAGCACCTTCTAGAAAAAAAAAAATTAAAAAGCTGGAGGAGAGCCTAAGGGAACTTTCAGGAAAATAAGAAATGAAAAAAACATCCACATAATAGGGGTGCCAGAAGGAGAGGAAACTGAGCAAGGAGTAGAAAACCTGTTTGAAGAAATAATGACAGAAAACTTCCCTGATATAGGGAAGAAAAAGCCCACACAAATCCAAGAAGCTCACAGAGTCCCAAACAAAATGAACAACAAAAGCCCGACACCAAGGCACATTATAATTAAATTGGAAAACACCAGCGACAAAGTAATAATCTTAAAAGCAACCAGAGAAAGACAGAAAGTTACTACAAAGGATCCCCCATTAGACTAGCAACTGATTTCTCAACAGAAACACATCAGGCCAGAAGAGAATAGAATGAAATATACAAAGTCATGCAAAGGAAGGGTTTGAATCCAAGAATACTGTACCCATCAAGGCTATCAATCAAAATTGAGGGTGAAATCAGGAGCTTCACAGACAAAAAAAGAACTAAAAGAGTTTATTACCATCAAACCAGCAATGCAAGAAATGCTAAAGGGTCTGCTATAAAAAGAATAAATAGGAAGTGAAGAAGGAACACAGGGGTCGAGAATAAAAATGTCAACAAACAAGTACCTATCAATAATAACTTTAAATGTAAATGGATTAAATGCCCCAATCAAAATACATAGGGTAACTGATTGGGTAAGAAAACATTACCCATATATCTGTTGCCTACAGGAAACCCACCTCAGAAAAAAAGACGCACACAGACTTAGGGTGAAGGGATGGAAAAAGGATTTTCAGGTGAATGGAAATAAAAAAAAAGCTAGGATAGCAATATTATATCTGACAAATTAGATCTCAAAGTGAAGGACATAACTAGAGATAAGGAAGGCCACTTCATAATACTAAAGGGAGCAATCCAACAAGAAAAAATAACGCAGGCTAAACATATACGCAATCAATACAGGAACACCCAAATACATAAAAAAACGCTTCTGGAGGATACCAAGGGAGAGATTGACAGCAATGCAATCATAGTAGGGGACTTTAATACCCTGCTATCTCCATTGGACAAATCCTCTAAACAAAAAAAAAAGCAAAGAAACATCAATCCTAAATGACTCAATAGACCAGATGGAATTAATTGACATCTTCAGAACATTTCACCCCAAAGACACAGAATATACATTCTTGTCTAGTGCACATGGGCCATTTTCAAAGATAGAACATATATTGGGTCACAGGCAAAGTCTCTTCAAATTCAAGAGGATAGAAATCATATCAAGCATCTTCTCTGATCACAATGGCATAAAACTGGAAATCAACTACAATAAAAACAATCCAAAAAATTAAACATGTGAAGACTAAATAGCATGCTATTAAAAAATGACTGGGTTACCAAAGAGATCAAAGAAGTAATAAAAAACATTATGGCAACAAACGGCAATGAAAACAAAACAATCCAAAATCTATGGGATGGTCTTGAGAGGGAAGTTCATAACTCTACAAGACTACTGCAAAAAATAAGAAACAATGGTAATAAATTCCCTAACCCTACAACTCAAAGAGTTAGAAACAGAGCAACAAGAAAAGCCCAGTGTAAGCAGAAGGAAGGAAATAATAAAGATCAGGGCTGAGATAAACAACATAGAGACAAAAAAAAATAACAATACAAAAGATCAACAAAACCAAGAGTTGGTTCTTTAAAAGGATAAACAAGATTGATGAACCGCCAGCCAGGCTCACCAGGAAGCAAAGAGAGACAACCCAAATAAACAAAATCAGAAATGAAAGAGGTGAAATAACAACAGACCCCACCAAAATACAAAGGACGCTTAAAAAATACTATGAACAACTCTATTCCAACAAACTGGACAACCTGGAGGAAATAGACATATTCCTAGAAAAATATAACCTTCCAAAACTCAATCAGGAAGAATCTAAACATCTCAATAAGACAATAACTATGGAAGAAATTGAAGCAGTCATCAAAAAGCTTACAGCGAACAAAAGCACCAGGCCAGACAGCTTCACAAGGGAGTTTTACCAAACATTCACGGAAGAACTGAAACCTATCCTCCTCAGACTATTCCAAAAAATTCAAGAGGAAGGAACACTTCCAATTTCCTTGTATGAAGCCAGCATCACCCTAATACCAAAACCAGATAAAGACAACACAATGAAAGAGAATTACAGGCCAATATTCTTCATGAACATAGATGCCAAAATCCTCAACAAAATTCTAGCAAATCGAATCCAGCACTATATCAGAAAGCTCATATACGATGACCAAGTAGGGTTTATCCTGAGGATGCAAGGATGGTACAATATCCGCAAATCAATAAACGTGATACATCACATAAACAAATTGAGAGATAAAAATCACAGTCATAACAATTGATGCAGAAAAAGCATTTGACAAAATCCAGCACCCTTTCTTGATAAAAACTCTCAACAAGGTGGGAATAGAAGGATCATACCTCAATATAATAAAAGCTATGTATGATAAACCCACAGCTAACATCATACTGAATGGGCAAAAACTAAAACCATTTCCCCTAAGAACCAGAACAAGACAGGGATGCCCACTCTCACCACTCCTGTTTGACAGAGTACTGGAAGTATTAGCCATTGCGATCAGACAAGAAAAAGAAATAAAAGGCATCCACATTGGAAAAAAAGAAGTAAAGCTGTCCTTATTTGCAGATGACATGATATTGTACATAGAAAACCCTAAAGACTCCATCAAAAAACTGATAGACTTAAATGAATTCAGCAATGTAGCAGGATACAAAATTAATGCCAAGAAATCTATGGCATTTCTATACACCAGTAGTGAACTCACAGAAAGAGAGACTAAAAAAGCAATCCCATTTACCATCGCACCAAAAAATTAAGATACCTAGGAATAAACTTAGCTAAGGAGGTAAAAGACCTAAATGCGGAAAACAATAGGACACTGAAAAAAGAGATAGAGGAAGATGTAAACAGATGAAAGAACATACCATGTTCCTGGATTGGGAGAATCAACATCATTAAAATGTCCATACTACCCAAAGCAATTTATAGATTCAATGCACTCCCCATTAAAATACCAACGGCATATTTCACAAACCTAGAAAGAACTCTTCAAAAATTCATCTGGAATAAAAATGACCCCGAATAGCCACAGCAATCCTGAGAAAGAAGAACAAAGTAAGTGGGATCTCAATACCAGATTTCAAGCTGTATTACAAAGCCACTGTTCTCAAAACTGCCTGGTACTGGCACAAGAATAGACATATAGATCAATGGAATAGAATAGATAACTCAGAAATTGATCCAAACCACTATGCTCAATTAATAGTTGACAAAGGAGGCATGAACATACAATGGAGTCAAGACAGTCTCTTCAATAAATGGTGTTGGGAAAATTGGACAGATACATGCAAAAAAAATGAAACTAGACCACCAACTTACACCATACACAAAAATAAACTCAAAATGGATCAAGGACTTAAACATATGACGAGAAACCAGAAAAATACTAGAAGAATCCACAGACAGAAAAATATCTGACATATGCTGAAGCAATTTCTTCACTGATACTGCTCCTAGGGCAATGGAAACTAAAGAGAAAATAAACAAATGGGACTACATCAAAATAAAAAGCTTTTGCACAGCAAAGGAGACCATCAATAAAACAACAAGAAAGCCCACGGCATGGGAGAACATATTTGCCAAAGATATCAACAATAAGGGTTAATCTCCAACATTTACTGGGAACTCATGCAGCTTAACAAAAAGAAAATAAACAACCCAGTCAAAAAATGGGCAACTGATCTAAATAGACACTTTTCGAAAGAAAACAGAAGGAAGGCTAAGAGACATATGAAAACCTGCTCAAAGTCATTAATCATCAGAGAGTTGCAAATCAAAACAACAATGTGGTACCATCTTACACCTGTCAGAATGGCTATCATCAACAAATCAACAAAGGACAATTGTTGAGGATGCGGAGAAAAGGGAACTCTTTTACAATGCTGGTGGGAATGCGGACCGGTGTAGCCACTGTGGAGAACAGTATAGAGTTTCCTCAAAAAACTAAAAATGGAACTCCCATTTGACCCAGTGATCCCACTTCTAGGAATATATCCCAAGAAACTAGAAACACGAATCAGAAAGGATATATGCACCCCTATGTTCATAGCAGCACAATTCCCCATAGCTAAGATTTGGAAACAGCCTAAGTGCCCATCAGCAGAGGAGTGTATTAAAAAACTGTGGTACATCTACACAATGGAATACTACGCTGCGGTAAAAAAAAAAAAAAAGGAGTTCTTACCATTTGCAACAATATGGATGGAGATGGAGAGCATTATGCTAAGTGAAATAAGCCAGGCAGAGAAAGATAAATATCACATGATCTCACTCATTTGTGGAATATAATGAACAACATAAACTGATGAACAAAAATAGATCCAGAGACAGAGAAACATCAATCAGAACGTCAAACCTCAGGGAAGGTAGAGGAGGGTGGGGGTAAGGGGTAGAGATCAACCAAAGGACTTATATGCATGCATGTAAGCCTAATCAATGGACACAGACAACAGGGGGGTGGGGCATGAATGGGAGGTGGGGGATTAACGGGGGAATAAGGACACATATGTAATACCTTAATCAATAAAGAAATTTTAAAAAAATTAAAAAAGAAAAGATAAAATAGCTATAGGAAATCCTCATACATCAATAATTACCCTAAATGTAAATGGTCTGAATTCACCAATAAAGAGGCACAAAGTAGCAGAGTGGATCAAAAAACAAAGCCCAGCCATATGTTGCTTACAAGAAACATATTTAAGCTATAAAGACAAACATAGATTCAAAGAAAAATGATATCCACAAAAAACAATCACTCTATATCTTTCAATTGGATAAATTTAATTAATTTACTTTTATAATTTTTTTTCTTTACTTATTTATTTTCATTAAATTAATTACTGTGACACTGGTCAACGTGAACATATAGGTTTCAGGTGTAGGTTTCTATGTTATAAGATTATATTACATCATGTTCCCGACACTCAAAGTCAAATCTTCTCCTGTCACCTCATATTAGGACCCCCTTCTACCTCCACCTTCTTCCCTCTGGCAACCACCACACTGCTATTTGTGTTTATGTATTTCAGTTTTATATCCCACATATGAGTGAAATCATATGGTTCTTAGCTTTTTCTGACTGACTTATTTCACTTAGCATAATGTTCTCAAGGTCAAACTCATGTTGTTGCAAATGACACTATTTCATCCTTTCTTATTGCTGAGTAGTATTCTCTTGTGTATATGGGCCACTTCTTCTTTATCCAGTCTTGTATCATGGGACACTTTGGTTGTGTCCATGTTTTGGCTACTGTGAATAATGCTACAATGAACATAGGGGTGCATATATCTTTGCAAATACATGATTTTGAGTTTTTTTGGGTATATACCCAGAAGAGGGTTGCTGGGTTGTATGATAGCTGTATTCTTAATTTTTTGAGTAATTGCTAGACTGTTTTCCATAGTGGTTGTACCAGTGTGCATATCCAACAGCAGTGAATGAGGGTTCCCTTTTTTCCCACCACCTCTCCAACAATTGTTATTGCTTGTTTTGTTGATAATGGCCACTCTAACAAGTGTGAGGTGATATCTCATTGTAGTTTTAATTTGCATTTCCCTAATTGCAAGTGAGGTTGAACATATTTTCATATATTGATTGACTATTCATCTGTCTTCCTGGGAGAGGTGATTTGTTTCATATTGAGTTTTATGGGGTCTTTATATATTTTGGAAATTAAACGTTTGTTGGAGATACTGTTTGCAAATATCATCTCCCATCTGGTTGTCTGACTCTTTGTTTTGTTGTCACTTTGTTTTGTTGTGCAGGGGATTTTTAGTTTGACATAGTCCCATTCATTTATTTTTTCCCCTGTACTTCCCTTGCCTTTGGGGTCAAGGTCGTAAAATGTTCTCTATGACCTAGGTCCATAAGTTTGGTACCTATGTGTTTTTTTTTTCTATGTAACTAATTATTTTGGGTCTTATATTTAGGTCTTTAAACCATTTTGAATTAATTGTTGTATAAGCAGACAAACTGTTGTCCTGTTGCATTCGTTTGCATGTGACTTTTTAATTTTCCCAGCACCATTTATTGAAGAGGCTTTCTTTACTCAATTGTGTGTTTCTGGCTTCTTTGTCAGTTAGCTGTCCATATTCATGTGGTTTTATAGCTGGGCACTCTATTCTGTTCCATTGATCTGTGAGTCTGTTTCCCTGCCTATTCCATGCTGTTTTGATTATCATAGCTCTGTAGTATAATTTGAAGCCTGGTAGCATGACACCTCCAACTTCATCCTTTTTTTTTTTTTTTTCAGGATTGCTTTGGCTATTCAGGGTCTTTTGTGATTTCATATATGTCTGATAATTTCTTGTTCTATTTCTTTGAAAAATGACATTGGGATTTTGATGAGTATTGCATTAAATCTGTATATTGCTTTGGGTAATATGGACATTTTATTTTTTTTATTTATTTTTTTTTCAAATTTTTATTAAGGTATTATATGTGTACATATCTTACCATTACCCCCCCCAACCCCACTCCCATACATGCCCTCACCCCCCAATGTTTTGCATCCGTTGGTTACTCTTATATGCATGTATACAAGTCCTTCGGTTGATCTCTTATTTCCCCCACCTCTCCCTAACCTTACTGATGTAATTTGACAGTCTGTTTGATGCTTTACTGCCTCTGTAACTATCTTTTTGTTCATCAGTTTATAATGTTTTTCATTATCCCCAAATGAGTGAGATCATGTGGTATTTTTCTTTCATTGACTGGCTTATTTCACTTAGCATAATGTTCTCTAATTCCATCCAGGTGTCTACAAATGGTAGTAATTCCTTCTTTTTTATGGCAGCATAGTATTCCATTGTGTAGATGTACCATAGTTTTCTGATCCAGTCATCTGCTGACGGGCACCTAGGCTGTTTCCAAATCTTAGCTATTGTAAATTGTGCTGCTATGAACATAGGGGTGCATATACCCTTTCTGATTGGTGTTTATTCTAGTTTCTTAGGATATATTCCTAGTAGTGGGATCACTGGGTCAAATGGGAGTTCCATTTTCAGTTTTTTGAGGAAACGCCATACTGTTCTCCACAGTGGCTGCACCAGTCTGCATTCCCACCAGCAGTGCACGAGGATTCCTTTTTCTCCACATCCTCGCCAACACTTGTCGTTTGTTGATTTGTTGATGATAGCCATTCTGACAGGTGTGAGATGGTATCGCATTGTCGTTTTGATTTGCATCTCTCGGATAATTAGTGACTTTGAGCATGTTTTCATGTGTCTCTTGGCCTTCCTTCTGTCTTCTTTCGAAAAGATTCTATTTAGGTCCGTTTCCCATTTTTTTATTGGATCATTTATCTTCCTTTTATTGAGTTGTATAAGCTGCCTGTAGATGTTGGAAATTAAACCTTTATCAGTGATACCATTTGCAAATATGTTCTCCCATACAATGGGGTTTCTTGTTGTTTTGTTGATGGTTTCTTTTGCTGTGAAAAAGCTTTTTATTTTGATGTAAGTCCCATTTGTTTATTTTCTCTTTGGCTTCCATTGCTCTAGGGGCAGTATCACTGAAAAAGTTCTTTTGGCATATGTCTGAGATTTTGCTGCCTGTGGATTCCTCTAGTATTTTTATGGTTTCCCGTCTTATATTTAAGTCTTGTATCCATTTTGAGTTTATTTTCGTGTATGGTGTAAGTTGGTGATCTAGTTTCATTTTTTTGCATGTATCTGTCCAATTTTCCCAACACCATTTATTGAAGAGACTGTCTTGACTCCATTGTATGCTCATGCCTCCTTTGTCAAATATTAATTGCGCATATTGGATTGGGTCGATATCTGGATTCTCTATTCTATTCCATTGATCTATATGTCTGTTCTTGTGCCAGTACCAGGCTGTTTTGAGGACAGTGGCTTTGTAATACAGCTTGAAATCTGGTATTGAGATCCCTCCTACTTTATTCTTCTTTCTCAGGATTGCTGTGGCTATTCGGGGTCTTTTTTTATTCCAGATGAATTTTTGGAGAGTTCTTTCTAGGTCTGTGAAATATGCTGTTGGTATTTTAATGGGGAGTGCATTGAATCTATAGATTGCTTTGGGTAGTATGGACATTTTGATGATGTTGATTCTACCAATCCATGAACATGGTATGTTCTTCCATCTGTTTACATCTTCCTCTATCTCTTTTTTCAGTGTCCTGTAGTTTTCCGCATATAGGTCTTTTACCTCCTTGGTTAGGTTTATTCCTAAGTATCTTAATTTTTTTGGTGCGATGGAAAATAGGATTGCTTTTTTAGTCTCTATTTCTGTAAGTTCACTGTTGCTGTATAGAAATGCCATAGATTTCTTGGCGTTAATTTTGTATCCTGCTACATTGCCGAATTCATTTATTAAGTCTGTTAGTTTTTTGATGGAGTCTTTCGAGTTTTTTATGTACAATATCATGTCATCTGCAAATAAGGACAGCTTTACTTCTTTTTTTCCAATTTGGATGCCTTTTATTTCTTCTTCTTGTCTAATTGCAATGGCTAATACTTCCAGTACTATGTCAAACAGGAGTGGTGAGAGTGGGCATCCTTGTCTTGTTCCTGTTCTTAGGGGAAATGGTTTTATTTTTTGCCCATTGAGTATGATGTTAGCTGTGGGTTTATCATATATAGCTTTTATTATGTTGAGGTATGATCCTTCTATTCCCACCTTGTTGAGAGTTTTTATCAAGAAAGAGTGTTGGATTTTGTCAAATGCTTTTTCTGCATCAATTGATATGACTATGTGATTTTTATCTTTCAATTTGTTTATGTGATGTGTCACATTTATTGATTTTCGGATATTGTACCATCCTTGCATTCCTGGGATAAACCCTACTTGGTCATGGTGTATGATCTTTCTGATGTACTGCTGGATCCGATTTGCTAGAATTTTGTTGAGGATTTTGGCATCTACATTCATGAGGGATATTGGCCTGTAATTCTCCTTCATTGTGTTGTCTTTATCTGGTTTTGGTATTAGGGTGATGCTGGCTTCATACAAGGAAATTGGAAGTGTTCCTTCCTCTTGAATTTTTTGGAATAGTCTGAGGAGGATAGGTTTTAGTTCTTCCTTGAATGTTTGGTAGAACTCTCCTGTGAAGCCGTCTGGCCCCGGGCTTTTGTTTGCCCGAAGCTCTTTGATGACTGCTTCAATTTCTTCCATAGTTACTGGCATATTGAGCTGTTTAGATTCTTCTTGATTGAGTTTAGGAAAGTTATATTTTTCTAGGAATATGTCCATTTCCTCCAGGTTGTCCAGTTTGTTGGAATAGAGTTGTTCGTAGTATTTTTTAACAATCCTTTGTATTTCAGCGGGATCTGTTGTTATTTCACCTCTTTCATTTCTGATTTTGTTTATTTGGGTCCTCTCTCTTTGCTTCTTGGTGAGCCTGGCTAGAGGTTCATCAATCTTGTTTATCCTTTCAAAGAACCAGCTCTTGGTTTTGTTGATCTTTTGTATTGTTTCTTTGGTCTCTATGTCGTTTATCTCTGCTCTGATCTTTATTATTTCCTTCCTTCTGCTTACACTGGGCTTTTCTTGTTGCTCTTTTTCTAACTCTTTGAGTTGTTGGGTTAGGTAATTTATTACCATTGTTTCTTGTTTTTTGCAGTAGGCTTGTAGAGCTATGAACTTCCCTCTCAAGACTGCTTTCACTGTGTCCCATAGATTTTGGATTGTAATATGGACATTTTAACTATGCTGATTCTTCCAATCCATGAACAGGGGATATTTTTTCATTTTGCTGTGTATTTTTCAATCTCTTTTAATAACGCTTTGTAATTTTCAGTATATAAGTCTTTCACGTTCTTTGTTAAGTTTATTCCTAGGTATTTTATTCTTTTGCTTGCAATTGCAAAGAGAATTGTTTTGTTCATTTATTTGTCTCAAAATTTTTTGTTAGTATACAGGAAGGCTATGGATTTTTGCACATTGGTTTTATATCCTACAACTTGACATTACTTGTTTATTGTTTCTAATAGTTTTTGGGCAGAGTCTTTTGGGTTTTCTATATACAGAATCATGCCATCCACAAAAAGGGATAATTTGTCTTCTTCCTTCCCTATTTGGATGCCATTTATTTAATTACTTTGCCTTATTGCTCTGGCTAGAACTTCCAACAACATGTAGAATAAGATTGGTGAGAGTGGACAGACATCTTTGTCTTGTTCCTGACCTTAAAGGAAAAGCTTTCAGTTTTTCATCATTGAGTATATTATCTGAGGGTTTATAATATATGACCTTTATTAAGTTGAGGTACTTTCCTTCATAAATGGATGTTGTATCTTTTCTAATACTTGTTCTGTATCTATTGATAAGATAGTATAATTTTTACCCTTTCTTTTGTTAATATAGTGTATTACATTGATTGATTTGCATATGTTGAACCATTCTTGTGCCTTTGGAATGAACCCCACTTGATCGTGGTGTATTATTTTTGGATGTACTGTTGTATTTGAGTTGCCAGTATTTTGTTTACGATTTTTGCATCTGTATGCATCAGAGGTATTGATCTTTAGTTTTCTTTTGGTGTGTGTTATATTTGCCAGGTTTTGATATTGGGGTTATATTGGCCTCATAGAATGTGTTAGGAAGTACTGCCTCTTCTTCAAATTTTTTTTTTTTTGAAGAGTTTGAGAAGGATAGTTTTTAAATATTCTTTGAACATTTGGTAGAATTCACTGGTGAAAATATCTGGTCCTGGACTTTAGTGTTCTTGAAGGTTTTTGATAGTTGTTTCAGTTTCTTCACTGCTTATCAGGCTACTTATACTTTGCAAGTCTTCATGATTTAGTTTAGGAAGGTTATATATTTCTAGGAACTTATCATTTCTTAGAGGTTACTGAATTTGCTGGCATATAGTCTTTCATAATATTCTAGTATGATCCTTTGTATATCTGTGATGTCTGTGGTGACATCTCTCTCTTTTCTGATTTTGTTTATATGGGTCTTTTCCCTGTTTCCCTTAGTGAGTCTAGATAGGGGTGTGTCAATTTACTAATCTTTTCAAAGGACCAGCTCTTGGTTTTATTCTTTTTTTGAATAGTCTTTTTGTTCTCTATTTCATTTAATTCTGCTCTAATTTTTATTATTTTCTTTCTTCTGCTGACTTTGGGTTGCTTTTGTTCTTCTTTTTCTAGTATTTTAAGATGTGATGTTAAGTTGTTTACTTGGGATTTCTCTTGTTTCTTGAGATAGTTCTGCAATGATATAAATTTCCCTTTATTACTGCTTTTGTTGCATCCCAGAAGTTTTGATATGCTATATTGGTATTTTCATTTGTCTTTTTATATATTTTCATCTCATCTTTTATTTCTTGTTTTTTTTTTTATTTCTTTGGTGATTAAGGTATTACATATGTGTCCTTATTCCCCCATTGCCCTCCTACCCCCCACCCATGCCCTCACATTCCTGTTGTCTATGTCCATTGGTTAGGTTTATATGCATGCATACAAGTCCTTTGGTTGATCTCTCCCCCTTACGCTCACCCTCCCCTACCTTCCCTCTGAGGATTGATGGTCTGATGCTTCTCTGTCTCTGGTTCTGTTTTTGTTCATCAGTTTATGTTGTTCATTATATTCCATAAATGAGTGAGACCATGTGGTATTTATCTTTCACTGACTGGCTTATTTCACTTAATATAATACTCTCCATCTCCATCCAAGTTGTTGCAAATGGTAAGAATTCCTTCATTTTTACTGCAGCGTAGTATTCCATTGTGTAGATGTACCACGGTTTTCTAATCCACTCATCTGCTGATGGGCACTTAGGCTGTTTCCAAATCTTAGCTATGGTGAATTGTGCCGCAATGAACATAGGGGTGCATATATCCTTTCTGATTGGTGTTTCTAGTTTCTTGGGACATATTCCTAGAAGTGGGATCACTAGGTCAAATGGAAGTTCCATTTTTAGTTTTTTGAGGACACTCCATACTGTTCTCCACAGTGGCTGCACCAGTCTGCATTGCCATCAGCAGTGTATGAGGGTTCTTTTTTCTCCGCATCCTCACCAGCACTTTACCTCTATTGATTTGTTGATGATAGGCATTCTGACAGGTGTGAGATGGCACTACATTGTTGTTTTGATTTGCATCTCTCAGTTAATTAGTGACTTTGAGCATGGCTGTATTGGTGAAGAAATTGCTTCAGCATATGTCTGAGATTTTGCTGCCTGTGGATTCCTGTAGTGTTTTTTATGGTTTTCCGTCTTATGTTCAAGTCCTGTATCCATTTTGAGTTTATTTTTGTGTATGGTGTAAGTTGGTGGTCTAGTTTCATTTTTTGCATGTGAAGCTGGACTCCCAGTTACAGCAGCTCTCCCCTTCAAAAAGATGAGGCCTCTGAGGAAGAGCCGGCCTGCTGATACTGTTTGCAATGGTAGCAGAGGCTGCCTAGTTAAGCAAACCCAGTTTGCCTGCCCCTGAAGTTCCTGCAGGATCTAACTGTGACACACACACACACACACACACACACACACACCACATGATCACACACTCCTCTTTTGCTCCCTCACTCCCTCACACTCTCCCTCACTGCTGCTTTCTTCCTGCCTCTGTAGTTGGGTCTGGGGTGTTATTGACCCATTCGTGGATGGAGTTTCCTCTCCAGGTGTCTGGTTATGTGGCTCACTCTCTAGCACATTGGCTGGACAGGATAAATTCACCTTGACAAGACACAACAGGGAACAAAACACAAATGTACTCACGACACTGCTAACCCCAATATAAGTGACCACCTGAAAAAGGAGAATTAGGGGAGAGAAAAGAGAGCACAAATGATATTGAAGAGAGAAAAAAAGATAAGAGAAAATAAAAAAGAAGAAAAAGGAGAATATATATATGGGGAGAAAACACCACAGAACAAACAGATAAACCAAAAAAATGCAAACACCAAATACCCAGCAAAACGGGTGGGAGCAGAATCTGTAGAGGCTGATCTTATATACAGAAAATAAGGTTAAGAATTGGATGAATATGGGGAGGACCTCAGTTCAGTATAGAGGAAGTAGAAAGGGGATGAGTGGATAAGAAGAAAATAAACAAGAAGAAATAATAATAATAATAATAATAATAATAATAATAAATTTACAAAAATTGATTTAAAATGGTATAAAAATAAAAAATAGAATAAAATAGAATGATGAAAAAATAATGCAAAAAGCAATAGAAAATAAAGCAACAAACAAATAAAAAGGAAAATAAAGAAAAAAGAAGAAAAAAGAGATAACAAAATAATGATAAAATAAAATAAAAATGACAAAGTGAAGTGTCGTTCCTCTGGCTGGGTTAAGAGCCCACTCTTCTGTACTGTCTGTGGTTTCTCAGGTTCCTGTTGATGGGACTGAAGGCCTATCTTTAGGGCAGTCCCTGTGGACTCTCAGGGACTATTCAGATTTTTTTAATCCTTTGTACCATTCAGGGTGTATTCTGGGTGTGGCTGTATTGGTTGCCTGGAGACTGGAGGGAGGGGCTATCTCTTCAGAAGAAAATGGCTGCCCAGGTCCCTGGCTCAGGTGTGACTCAGCGCCAGACTCGCTGCCACTTCTCCTGGACCCTCTCCTCTTCCTTAACCTCTCCCCAGACTCCACAAGTCCGCATCTTCTCCTGCACCTCAGCCACGGCTGAGTGTCCCTATCCAAAAGGTCCTATGAACTAGGTTCAGTGAAGAAAAGCAGAGGCTACAAAGAAGGGAAAGACTGCGCCTCTGCGAGCTCCTCTCCTGCTGGCACTGCGAGGTCTGGTCAGCCCTTCAGGCTGCCCCCTCTGGGCTCAGTCTTTCGTGACTGTGGACCCAGATCTAGAATCCCCTGCCACCAGCAGTCCTACGGACTTCCTTTCCACAGTCAGATGCTATGCTTGTACCAAGGGACGTGGCTCAGTGCTGTGTGGTTTCCCTCTGACCCTCTGGGCTCATAGGTCTGGCAGCTTTCTCCTGCCCAGATCCTTCATTTTACCTTTCTCCAGGGGTCCTCTGCCCTTCCAGGCTGCAAATGTCTCACCAGCTGAGTCTCCTTTGCCAATTCGGGTGGATGTTAATTCGTTTCAGCTTTTCATTGTATCTGCTCTGGGACAAGGCTCGGGACATGTCTATCTATTCTGCTGCCATTTTTTCGTCCTCTCAATTATTTTTAAGTCTTTTATTTCTTCTTGACTAAATCATTTTTAGTAGTATATTGTTTAATTTCAACGTATTTGTGGAGTCTTTACTTTTAACCGTTGATTTCTAATTTCAAGGCATCATAATCAGAGAACATCCTTGGTACACTTTCAATCTTCTTGAATTAGCTGATGTGGTATATCCTTGAGAATGTTCCCTGTGCCCTGGAGAAGAATGTATACTCTGATGTTCTTGGATTAAAGGTCTGTAAATATCAATTATACCCATTTGTTCTAGTGTTCAACTTAACACTGATATTTCTTTATTGATTTTCTGTTTGGTTAATATGTCTAGAACTGCCAATGGAGTATTAAGGTCCCTGGCTATGATTGGGTTTTGATCTCTTTCTTCCTTTAGTTTTTTGAGTAGTTGTTTTATATATTTTGGTGCTACCTTGTTGGGCACATATATATTAAGAAGTGTTATGTTCTCTTGTGGTAGTATCCCCTTTATCATTTTAAGTGAACATCTTTGTCTCTTGTTATCTTTAAATCTATTTTGTCAGATATAAGTATGGATGCACCTGCTTTTCTGTGGACGTTATTTGAGTGGAAAATAATTTTCCACTCTTTTACTTTGAATCTAACTTTATCTTTGCACCTCAGATGTGTCTCTTGTGGGCAGTAAATGGTTGGGTTTTGTTTTTGATCTGGTCTGCTACTCTGTGCCTCTTTATTGGTGAATTCAGACATTTACATTTAGGGTAATTATTGATGTATGTGGATTTCCTATAGCCGTTTAATCTTTTATTTTCCGGTAGCTCTGTGCCTCCATTGGTTCTTTTCTTTTATGTTTTTGTCATTGATTTTGTTTGGTGGTATTCCATAGATCTTTCCTAAACTTCCTCTTTTTTTAAGTGATATGTCATGGTTTGTGGATTTTTGTATGTTTATGAAAAATCAAGTCCAATATATACCATAGTTTTTTTTTCCTTTTGAGTGGATCTAATCTTCATCTAGCTTTGTCTGCTGAGACATTTCCCCCCCCCCTCCTCTTTTATATTTTTGTTGTCACAAATTATCCTGGTCTAAGTGTTTTGGTTATCTTACTCATAGTATTGTGACCTTATGTTCTTTGTTTCTTGTAGAATATAATTTTCTTGAGTATTTCCTGCAATCAAGGGTTTGTGGTGATAAAATCCCCCAGCTTCATGTTTATTTCTCTTTTGTATTTAAAGAATATTTTTTCTGGATATATTATTTGTGGCTGATAATTTCTCTTTTCAGACTTTTAAAAAGTATCTGGTTCCACTCTCTTCTGGCTTATAGAGTTTCTGCTGAGAAGTCAGATGAAATTCTGATGGGTTTTTCTTTGTAGGTTATTTCCTTCTTTTCTCTTCTGCTTTGATAATTTTTTCTTTGTCACTAATTTTTGACAGTTTCAATATCAAGTGTAGTGGAGAGGACCTCTTGGGATTGAGGTAACTAGGTGGTCTGTTTGCTTCTTGGATTCAAGAATGTAGCTCTTTCCATAGATTTGGGGAGTTTTCTATTTGTCTTAATAGACTCTCTATCCCATGCTCCCCCCCCCCCTCTCTCTGCAATGCCTATAATTCTAATATTGTTTTTTCTGATGAAGTCAGATAGTTCTCATTGAGCTCTTTCATTTTTTATTCTCAGATATCTCTTCTTTCCTTTGTTTTATTTCTTGTTTACTATCTTCTGTATCACTAGTTCTTTCCTCTATATCATTGGTTCTGTTTTCTATGCTCAGTATTTCACTCTTAATCTCCTTAATTGTTGGTTCATTTCCAGGATTTTTTGATTGGTTCTTTTGTAAAGTTTTAATCTACCTGCTAAAGTACTCATTTTGTTCATTGATTTGTTTTCTAGGTTCACTTAGTTGCCTGTTAGTATTTTCTCATATCTCATTGAGTATTTTCAGAAATGCCGTCTTGAAATCGCTCTCATTTATATCACACATTTCCATGTGTTCCTGCCTACTTTCTGGGGATTTTTTCATTGTATTTCTGGTCATTGTCATTACTTTGGTTCTTCATGGTATTTGCTGTCCTCTTTTGCTTTCACATTTATTACTGAAGAGATCTTTCTACTATTTTCCAATAGATGGCACTAAATCACTAGATATTTACCTCTGTGATCCACTAGTCATGAACCTTCTTAGCTTACATAAGGCAGTACAGCCACACTGCTTGGGTGTGGAGTTTGTTTTGCCCTTACCCTAATAGCAGCTCCTGACTTCCATGGGGTCCCTCCCCAAGTACTCCTCCTGGGTATAAGTCACAGAGGGAAACTGTGATTCTACTGCATCAGCTGTTGGTTTATAGGCAATATGTTCCTGAAACCCACTTCAAGGGCAACAGAAGGCAAATTTTGGGAGTCCAAGCAAGCTCTGTAGTCCTGTTTCTTTTTCTGAAACACCACCACCCCACCTGACATTGGGGAGCCACAAGACAGAATCCTGTGCTCTGTCAGGAGCCTTCTGACTCAGACACTGTTTACTCTCTCCCTGCTTGCCACTCGCCCTGCAGGGCTGTCCCCCCACAACTCTGTTTCTCCTAGCCGAAGTAAGTGCTTGCTACTGCAGGATTTCTCCTTTCTCTTGTCCAAGTTATGAGCTCCCAGCTGTGGGGCTGTGTCTGCGGGCCATCTGCACTTTTTTCCCTTCTTGTCTCTCCATTTATTCCCCATTGCCTACCTTAAGATGTTTCTGTGCACAGGTCTCTCAGGCATGCTTCTGTGTTGAGCAAGAATACATTTGTTGAATTATACATGGTTAACTTGTTGAAATGTCAGAGGGAGAGGAAGAGATTCACCCCTATGCCACCATTCCTCTGACATCACTACGACATAATCTTATATATAGAAAATTCTAAAGGGTCCACAAAAAATGTTAGAACATATTGCCAGCTTACACCATACACAACAACAAACTCAAAATTGACAAAATACTTCAATGTAAGTTGTGAAACCTTAAAAAGGGAATCCATAGTATGGAAAAACATATTGCCAATGATCCATCTGATAAGGGGTAAGTTTTCAAAATATATAAAGTATTAATAAAAGTCAACAAAAGGAAGACAATCAACCCAATTAAAAAATGGGCAGAAGACCTAAATAGATACTTCTCCAACGAGGATATACAAATGGCCAAGGGACATATGAAAAAAATGCTCAACATCACTAATATCAGAGAGATGAAAATTAAAAATAAAATGAGGTATCACCTCACATCTGCCAGATAGGCTATCATCAATAAATCAGAAAACAAGTGCAAACAAGGCTGTGGATAAAAAGGAAGCCTAGTACTATTGCTGGGAATGCAGACTGGTAGAACTACCTTAGAAAACAGTGTGGAGTTTCTTCAGAAAATTAAAAATGGAACTGCTATTGACCCGGTGAGATCACTTCTGGGAATATATATCCTAAGAAGCCTGAAACACCAATCAACAAGAATATATGCACCCCTAAGTTCATAGCAGCACAATTTATATCTAAGACCTGGAACCAGCCCAAGTGCACATCAGTAGATGAGTGGATATAAAATCTGTGGTACATTTACACAATGGAATGCTATGTAGCTGTAAAAAAGAAGGATCTCTTACCTTTTGGGACAGCATGGAGGGACCTGGAGAATATTATTCTAAGTGAAATAAGCCAGACAGAGAAAAAAAAGTGATCTCACTTATATGTGGAATCTAAGGAACAAAATAAATTGATGAACAAAATAGAACTAGAGACTTTGAAGCATGCAACAGACTGAGTTCATAGAGAAAGGGGAGGTGGGAAGAGATTAACCAAAGAACTTATATGCATATATGCATAACCCATGAACACAAAAATAATGCTGTGAAGGCCTGGGGAAGGGGCATGAGTGTGATTGAAGGGGTCAATGTGGGGAAAAAAGAGTGATATCTGTAATAATTCAACAGTAAATATAAATTGAAAAATGTTAGAACTAATAAATGAATTCACTAAATTTGCAGAATACAAAATTAATATATGTAAGTCAGTTGTATTTCTACACACTAAAAACAAACAATCCAAGGAAAATATCTCATTTACAACACCATCAAAAAGAATAAAATGCACATGTATGAGTTAACCAAGGAAGTGAAAGATCTCCACATAGAAAATTACAAAATGTTGATAGAATAAATTAAATAAAACAAAACTACATGTGATTGCCTCCAGAGAGAGTGCAGATCCAGAGTACTAGATGCATCCCAACCAACACATCAATATTTTGAGATGGCAATCAGGAGAATGGATATCTAGAAAAGAATACTAAGGTGAAAATATTGAGGTGGTGACTCATTTGTGGATCTGAAATTAATTTGCTGTTATTACCAACTACTGCAGAATCCATATAATGCTGAAATATAAAAAGGTAAGTGATAGTTTAAGTTGCTCACTTCAAATGATTACTTATCAGTGATGTCAGAGGAATGGCAGCATGAGAAATATCCTTGGTTTCTCTCCTTGAAGTTTCAAGAATTTGAACAGTATAATAAAAAAAAGATTCCCTGCTCAACTCACAAATACACCTAGGAGATCCTCACATTGAAATATCTATCAGTGGGCAAGTGGGAGGAAACTGGAGAGGTGAGGAGAGAGAAATGCCAAGCCCTACAGCACATACCCAGCCCTACAGCCTTGAAAGGGGAAAAATCAGGTTGTGCCTGGCACTCCATTCACCCAGGAGGAGCAGAGAGATTCAGTGAACATTCAAGCAGGAATGGGCAGTATGAGCTGCAGCTGAGCCCAGTGACCAGAGTAGGGATGCAGACAGTGTAACGGAGCGCGTCCCCCGGAGATAGACCACCGAGACCAATTGGATCAAACAGGGAAAAGTTTATTGCAGATTCGAATCTGGGCCCCGCCATAGCTGACGCAGCAGCAGGCAAGTGCCGTGGCGAGAGCGCCATTGAAAGGGGCAGTCCCTTCCTTTATACCCCTTCCCTCTACAACTGTTGGTCTGGCATTCCCTGATTGGCCCCTTTAAATGACCCGCGAATTTGGGACCCCTTTGTCTTGGGCTCTTCCTAATATGGGTTGCTGGTGCAGTGAGGAAGCTCTACACCGGACCCTTCCCTATATGGGTTGGTCTTCGCAGGGACAGCTCTGTAATGCCTCTGGCATGCAGGGGAGCAGTGGTCAGGTAGAAACTATTTCCTTTGTTGAAGGGACTCAGTGCCTGTGAGGGGTGACCTTTCCAAATAACTGTTTAAAAAATTTTTCTACTCTGACTTCAGACCCCAGGGCTTAGTCCCTTCCTGCCCTCCACAGACAGATTGTCTGTTGGTTGGCATTCCAGACAGAAAAACAGAGCCACAGATTCTATCTGCTTCTTAAATTCCCAGAGATCACTTCTGTTCAACCGTAGTGTCAGGTCGTGGAGCAATTTTATCTGAAAACCTGAGAACTTACCCAACAATGGCACTTTTCCCCCAAGCTAAGGGTGCACTCTCTGACTGGTCCCATGGTTGGGACACAGGGAGAACCTCTCAGAGATCTGAGGTCACCATTACCAGGTGGGAAAAACAACTTAGGAGGTTGCCGGGTTCCCCCAGTCAAACCCACCCCACACATCTCTGCTAAACTAACAACAACATGTGACTGCAGAAAAATCACTCATATTTCACAAATGTGGAGCCACATAGACCACCACATTCCCCTATGAGTGGGTCACCTCAGACTGGGGTGACTGGATTACAGGTGAGGCACTAAACTTCCCATTTTTCATCACCCATGAAGATCTCAAAATCCAGAGAAATGCAATTGAGCTTAAAAAACAAACATACAAACAAACAAAAAAAACCAACTTGTGATTCAGCACCACCTACTGGAAAATAATAGAAACACTTCTTCTTATTCTTCTACAGAAGTGCTACTTATAAATATATGCCTACACAGAGAAAAATTCCATCAAACACCATGAATAACCAAAGTAGTGAGGCAGCTCAGAAAGAAAAGAAATATGAAAAGTCTTCAGAAAACAAATTTAAAGGCATGGAAACATGTGATTTAAATGAGAGAGAATTAAACCTTGCAGTTCTGAAAAAACTCAATGAAATGAAAGAAAATACAGAAAGGCAGTTTATGAGCTCAGAAAACAAATATATGAACAAAACAAGTACTTTACCAAAGAAATTGAAAGTTTAAAATGAACCAAACATCCCTGGCTTATGTGGCTCACTTGACTGGAGTATCGTCTCATATACTAAAGGGTGGTGGGTTCAATTCTCAGGCAGGGCACATACCCAGGTTCTGAGTTTGATCCCAAGTTGGAGCACATGTGGGAAGGAGGAGCCTATCAATATTTCTCTCTCACATCAATGTTTTTATCTCTCCCCTTCTCCACCTTCCTCTCTTTAAAAATTCTTCCTTCCTCTCTCCCAAAGTTAAAAAAAAAGAAAAAAAGGGAAAAAAATTTAAACAGAACCAAACAGAAATTCCAAAGATGAAGAACTCAATAAAAGAGACCAATAATTAACTAGCAAGCAAAGGAAATAGAGCAGAATAGACAGAGGGGAAAACATTAGTGATATCAAATATACAAGTCTAGAAATGATGCAGAGGGGAAAGGATAGAAACAAGCAAAAATTTTGAAAAAAAAAAGCCTCTACAAGATATATCTGACTTCATCAGAAAGAGCAATATAAGAATAATATGAATAACTGAAAAAGAATAGAGAAAGAAGAAAATGAATAGCCAAACAGATGGTTGATAAGAACTTTGAAAATTAATGGAAAGAGCTAGATCCTTGAATCTAAGAAGCAGATGGAGCACCTAATTACTTCAATGCAAAAAGGTGTTCTCCAAGGCACCTTGTGTTGAAACTATCACAAAATTAATGACAAAACAGATCCAGAGTCAGAGACACATTGATCAGACCGTAAAACCTCAGAGGGAAGGTAGGGGAGGGTGGGGGGTAAGGGGGAGAGATCAACCAAAGGACTCGTATGCAAGCATATAAACCTAACCAATGGACACAGATACCAGGGGGGTGAGGGCATGAGTTGGGGGTGAGGAGCAATAGGGGGATAAGGACACATATGAAATACCTTAATCAATAAAAAAAAATCTAGTGACAAAAAATGAACTCTCAACGCAGACAGGAAAAATAAGAAAGTACCTTATAAATGAGAGTTCATTAGATTATCATCAGACTTATTAGCAGAAACTCTACAAGCTAGAAGAGAGTGGAACCAAATATTCAAACTACTGAAAGAGATAAACTACCAGCCAAGGATAAGATATACAGCAAACATATCTTTTATATATGAAGAAGAAATAAAGACTTTCCAGACATACAGAACCTGAAAAAAAAATGCAAAAGACCTCCATTGCAGGAATTACTTAAGGTGTATCCTACCTGAAACAAAGAACAAAAAGTCACAAAACTATGAGTAAGATCATCAACTAACTTACAGCATAAACAGAAATAATTTGTGCCATCAAACATATAAAAAGGTAGGTGGTAAATGTCAGTTTTCAAAGGAGGATATGGACCAGACACAATCAATGGAAGAAGGACTACTGTATATATTATAAACATCATCTAATATCAGAGAAATGAAAATTAAAAAGAAAATGAGGTATCATTTTCCTAAAATCACACACACATAACACACACACACACACACACACACACACACAAATCCAAACCTGAGAATCATAACTAAAAAAGGAAACAGTGGAAAGAGGTATGGAAAACCACCAATCAAAAACAACAGACAGAAACACAAAGGAAAAGAACTCATGGATATACAGTGTTACCAGAAAACAAAAATTGAAATTACTATTGTTAATCCTCATACAGCAATAATTACCCTGAATGCAAATTGACTGAATTCACAAATAAAGAGACACAGTAGTAGCTTGGAGCAAGAAACAAAACCCAGCCAGATGTTTCTTTCAGGAGACACATCTAAGCTGCAAATACAAAGTTAGACTCAAAGTAAAAGGGTGGAAAATGATTCTTCCTGAAAATAGCATCCACAGAAAAGTTGGTGTAGCCATAAATTTATTTCATAAAATAGATTTCAAGGATAGATTTCAAAATAACAAAGGTAACAAGAGACAAAGATGGACATTTTATATAACGATAAAGGGGACACAAAATAAAGAAGATATAGATATATCTATCTATCTATCTACCACCAATCAAGTTCAGGGCAAATCAAAACATATAAGGGAAATCCTCACAGAACTAAAGGGAGAAATATAGAAAAGCACGATCATAGTTGAGAACCTTAATACTCCACTGACAGCTCTACATAGATCATTCAAAGAGAAAAATCAATAAATAAATATCAGCCTTTTTTGCAGTGAAGAAATATTTTAGCTTGATGTAGTCCCATTTGTTTATATTTTCCTGGGTTTCCCTTGCCCTTCAGGACAAATCAGCAAAAATATTGCTGCATGAGATGTCTGATATTTTACTGCCTATGGTTTCTTCTAGGATTTGTATGGTTTTGTGACTTACATTTAAGTCTTTTATCCATTTTGAGTTCATTCTTGTGTTTGGTGTAAATTGATGATCTAGTTTCATTTTTTGCATGTACCTGTCCAATTTTCCCAACACCATTTATTGAAGAGACTGCCTTGAATCCATTGCATGCTCTTGCCTTGTTTGTCAAATATTAATTGTATAGGAGAACATATTCACAAATGATATATCTGATATTGGTTAATTTCCAAAATGTATAAAGAAGTTACACAACTCAATACCAGGAAGACAAACAATGCAATAAAAAATGGGTAAATGACCTGAATGGCCTGAATACACACTTCTCCAAAGAAGACATACAGATGGCCAATAGACATAAAAAAAATGTTCAAGTTCACTAATCATCAGAGAGATGCAAACAAAAATGACAATGAGGTATCACCTCAAACCATCAGAATGGCTACAATCAATAAATCAACAAACAGTAAGTTCTGGCGAGGATGTGGAGAAAAGGAAACCCTAGTACCCTCCTGGTGAAAATGCAGACTGGTGCATCCACTGTGGAAAACAATATGGAGTTTCCTCAAACTATTAAAAGTGGAACTGCCTTTTGACCCAGCAATACCACTTCTTGGAATATATCCTAAGAATCCTGAAACACCAATCAGAAAGAATACACACACTCCTATGTTTATAGCATTATTTACAATACCTCAGATCTGAAAACAGCCATGTGCCCATCAGTAGATGAGTGGATAAAAAATCTCTTGTACATTTACATCATGGAATACTATGCAGCTATAAAAAAGAAGGATCACTTACCCTTTGAGACAGCATGGATGGACCTGGAGGGTAATATGCTAAATGAAATAAACAAGTCATAGAAAGACAAACACCATATAATCTCACTAATATGTGGAATACAATGAACAAAATAAACTGAAAAAGAAAATGGAACCAGAAGCATGGACAAATGAAACTGACAGGCTGTGGCTAGAATGGTGGGTGTGTAGGTTACTGGATAAAAAAGGTGATGGGATTAGCTAAAGAACATATATACATACTTCATGAACAATAGTGTGGTGAAAGCCAAGGGAAGAGGAGGTAAAGGTGGGTGGAGTAGGGCAAAGTGGTTTGGATAAGTGTTAAGTCTGCAATAATGTCAACATTAAAAAATTTTAATAAAAACTAAATAAAAAAAGAAATATTGGACTTAAATGACACATTAGACCAAATTGACATAATTGACATTTACAGAGCCGTTATTTCAGAATATCAGATAATTCTTTCTTTCCCAGTGAACATGAAAAGCTCTCAAGGATAGACAACACATTAAATCACAAAACTAGGCTCAATAAATTCAAGGAAATTTAACTCATATCAAGCATTTTTCTGACCACAACGTTTTTTAATGATTTTCTTTATTTTCTTACCTATTTTCAAATATATCCCTAATGAACAGGAAAAAAAATTACCGTCTTTCCAAAAAGGTCATTTGAGCCCGTGAAAGATTTTCTATGCACATGGAAATAAATGGTCTATTAAAAATGTATTTCTGGTCTCTCCCCTGGAATAACCTATTCTACACACAATTATAACTTTCTGTGGTGACCACATTGAAATTAAAAAAAAAAAAAAACAATTGTAAAAAGGAAGTAAAGAAACCAAAAAATATGTGGAGATTAAACAACATACTACTGAAAAATGACTGGGTAGAAAGATAAATAAAGAGTGAGATCAAAACATATATAGAGACAAATGAGAATAACAATATGGCATATCTAAACTTCTGGGAAAGCAGTTATAAGAGGGAAGTTTTTAGCATTATAGTCCCATCTCATGAAACAAGAGTAAACAACCAAATATAACATCTTAAAAATTAGAACTAGAACAAAAGCACCCGAAGTCAACAAGACCAGAAATTAGAGTATACTTGAATTAAATAGAGAACAAAAACACTATACAAAAAAGAGCGGCATCTTTGAGAAGGTTAATAAACTGGACAAGTGCCTCACTAGTCTCACTAAGGTAAAAAAAAGACTCATAAACAAAATCAGAAGTTAAAAAGAAGTTACCACATATATCACAGATATACAAAGGATCTAACTTATGAAAGTTAGAATATTATGAAAGACTATATGCCACCAAATTAAATAACCTAAAAGAAATTGATAAGTTCCTAGGAATGTAACATTCCTAACCTGAATCATGAAAAAGTAGAAAATCGAAATAGACCTATCAACAGTAACGGAATTGAAACAACCATTAAAAACCTCCCCAAAATAAAAGTCTAGGACCAGATGGCATTACTAGTGAATTCTTCCTAACATTCAAAACAGAGTTAATGCTTATCATTCTCAAACTTTTCCAAAAATTTGAAGAAGAGATAATACTTCCTAACACATTTCATGAAGCCAACTTCCTAATACATGTTATGAGGCCAACATACCCTGACAACAAAACAAACCAATGGTAACACAAAAAAAGTCAACTACAGGTCAACATCTCTGATAAATACAAATGCAAAAATCCTGAACCAAATACTAGCAAATTGAATATAACGATACATTATAAAAGAATACATCACAAACAAGTGGGGCTCATTCCAGGGGCACAAGGATGGTTCAACATATACAAATTGATTAATGTAATCTATCACATTAACAAAATAAAGGATAAATCATATGATCCTATCAATAGAGGCAAAAAAGCACTTGATAAGATACAACATCCGTTTATGATTAAAACACTCTGTGAAGTGGCTATAGAAGGAAAGTACCTCAACATAATAAAGGCCATATATGACAAAACCTCAGCCAATATAATACTCAATGGTGAAAATTTGAAAGCTTTTCTTATAAAATCAGGAAAAAGACAAAGATGCCCACTCTCACCACTCTTATTCAACATAGCTCTGGAAGTCCTAGCCACAACAATTAGTCAGAGAAAGTAATAAATTACATCCAAATTGGAAATGATGTAGTAAATGTTTCACTTTTTGCATGACATGATTCTATATATTGAAAACCCTAAAAACTCCACTTTTCTGTATACTAACAATGAAATTTAAGGAAAAGAAATGAAAAAATTCCTTTTATAATTGCAACAAAAAATAATAAGATACCTGGGAATAAGCTTAACAAAGGATTTGAAGGATCTATATACTGAAAACTGTAAAGCATTATTAAAAGAGACTAAATATGACATAGTCTAGATGGTGTGGCGCAGTGGTTGAAAGTCAACACATGAACAAGGAGGTCGCTATTGGGTTCCAGGTCAGGGCACATGCCCTGGTTGCAGTCTTAATCCCCAGTAAGGGGCATGTGGGAGGCAGCTGATAGATGATTTTCTCTCATCATTGATGTTTCTATCTCTCCCTCTCCATTCCACTCTCTGAAATTAATAAAAACATATTTTTAAAAGTGATATAATTAAATAGAAAGATATTCCACGTTCAGGCATTGGAAGAATCAACATAGTTAAAATGGTCACATTATCCAAAGCAATCTGTAGATTAATGCAATCCCAATCAAAATGCCAACATTATTTTTTAAAGAAATAGAAAAAAAAACATTAAACTTGTAAGGAATCACACAAGACCCTAATAATAAAAACAATCATGAAGAAAAAGGATTAAACCAAAAGCATCACACTACCTGACTTCAAATTATAGTACAGAGCTAAAATATTCAAAATAGCATGGTATTGCTAGATAAACATACACACAAACCCAATTACACAGAATTGAGATCCCAGAAATAAAACCACATATATATGGGAAAAAGTTTTTTTTTTTAAATATATTTTATTAATTTTTTACAGAGAGTAAGAGAGAGGAGAGAGATAGAGAGCTAGAAACATCAATGAGAGAGAAACATCGATCAGCTGCCTCCTGCACACCTCCTACTGGGGATGTGCCCGCAACCAAGGTATGTGCCCTTGACCGGAATTGAACCTGGGACCTTTCAGTCCGCAGGCCGACGCTCTATCCACTGAGCCAAACCGGTTTCGGCATATGGGAAAAAGTTTTTGACAAAGGAGCCAAAAACACAAAATGGAGAAAAGATAACCTCTTCAATAAATGGCTCTGGGAAAAAAAGAAAACTGCTTGCAAAGGAATGAAACTAGATTATACTTTATTCCATGTACAAAAATTAATTAAAATGAATAAAAGACCTAATTATAAGATTTTCCACAATAAACTAAATAGAAGAAAACATAGATACTAAACTTATGGATCTTGATTGTAGAGAACATTTTATGAATTTGACTCCAAAGGCAAGGTAAGCAAAGAAAAAACTTAATGAATGGGACTATATTAAATTAAAAAGCATCAGGACAGCAAAATAAGTGACCAATAAAACAAAAAAGGCATCCAAATGAATGGCAGATGATATTTACAAACAACAGCTCCAAAAGAGGGTTGATATCCAAAATATATAAAAATCTCATACAACTCAACATCAAACAAACAATCAAATTTTATAAATGGGCAGAGGACCTGAACAGGCACTTCTCCCTAGGGACCATACAAATAACCAACAGATATATTTAAAGATGCTAGTCTTCAGTAGCTATTAGGGAAATACAAATCAAAACTTCAGCAAAATACTACCTAACACCTGTTAGAATGGCGATTATCAACAAGACAGGTAATAACAAGTGTTGGAGAATTTGTGGAGAAAAGGGAACTCTCAATTGCTGCTAATGGGAATGTATACTAGTACAGTCATTATGAAAAACAGTATGGCATTATCTAAAAAATGAAGAATGGAGTTACCATATGGTCCAAGAATCCCTCTTCTGGTATCTACCCAAAATCTCAAAAACATTTATTTACAAAATATATGTACCCCTATGTTCATTGCAGCATTATTTACTGTGTCCCAGACATGAAGACAAAGTGTCCTCCCACAGAATATTGAATAAAGAAGATATCCTACATATATACTATGGAATACTACTCGTCCATAATTAAAGATTAAATATTTGCCATTTGTGACAACATGGATGGAAAGTCAATTAGAAACTCTCATGTGGGATATAAAACTGAAATGAATAGATACAGTAACAATATGTTGGTTACCAGAGGGAATGGGGGTGTAGAGGTATTAAAGGGGGCCATATATATAGTGACAGAAGATGTTTGACTTTGAGTGGTGGGCACACAATGTAATATACAGATCATGAATCACAGAGATGTACATTTGAAACCTATATGATCTTATTAACCAATGTCACCCCAATAATTTAGAAAAAGGAAATAAATAAACAATTACATGGAAATGTATCCCAAATACAAGGATTGTAAGACTTAGCATCATTAAAATGTTCATAGTATTCAACGTGATGTATAGGTTTAATGTAATCTTTATCAAAATTTCTATGGCATTCCCCACAAAATTAGAAAAAAACACACAGCAATTCTAAAGTTAATATGGAACCACAAAGATCCCTATATTGCCAAAGTGAATTTGTTGTAGAGAAGAAAAGCTGGAGATATCACATTTTCTAATTCCAGAATATATTACAAAGCTACTAATCAAATCAAGGTGCTGCCATAAAGACAGAGATATAGACAAAGAGAATATGGAGTCCAGAAATAAATTCACATATCTACAGTCAAATTATTTTGGCAAATGTGTCAAAAACACAAAATGGGAAAAGATTAGATGATAGGTAGATAGATAGATAGATTACAGATATAGATATAGATATAGATATAGATATAGATATAGATATATAGCTGTAGGGATTGGGAATCCACAGGATTTTTTTAAGAGGAAGAAAATAAAATGATTGGATAATAATGTAAGAGCTCTTTTTCTAAGTGTAAGAGTATACCAGGATGTGAGTAGAAATGAAATTGTGTTTTAATTCCTTGAAAGCTTTCAGAGACTCAGGAATCACTAATGTGCTAGTATTTTTCCAGAACATTGGTTAAAAAGTCACAGAGCCAAAAAAGTGAGTATAAACTTTATACAATTATGCATGTGATGTGAAAGATTATTGATTTTTTTTTAAATTATATGGGTTTTAATCAGTACTCATCTGAATTTCCACAGGTCCATCCCAATCCCTTGTGAGAATGTTACATGCAACAGGCACTTAGAAAATTTGTATTTTTAATTGTTTTGGCAAAAAGTTAATACTATTGGAGATAGTCCAGGGCCATTTGGACAGTGCTATCATGAGTAGACTTAGATATTGCCCAGATATATTATCATGCTTCAATCCAGAAAAGTTCTGAAACCTCATGTTCATAAATTGTTGGAAAATTGCCCAGGCATAATGAAATCCAAAAGGTATAATGGTGCATAAACACACCAGCCATACTGAGTGCAAAAAATATTTCTGTTATCTAACTCTGAAAGTCATAGGTTCTACTGAACTTATGTAGAACAGGTACATGTCATTGGAGGTTGATGGAATTGTAGAAACATGTTAAGGATCAATTGGAGAAATCCTATTCCTTCATGTAGTTTTTGAAAAACATGTAGCAACACCAGGCAAGGAAACTGAGAGAGAAATAAACATTTACTGGCAATTAGTTTCTAATGTATTCCTATAATGTCTGAAAGTTAAGTTCTAAAAATAAATTTATTTTCCAACTAGAACTGTATGCATAAATTTAAGAAACTAGCATATTCACAATGTCAGAGAACAAGTAGTCATCCTATATAATAAAAGCCTAATATGCAAATCATCTGAACAGCAGAATGACCAGTGGAACCACTGGTCGCTATGATGCACACTGACCACCAGGGGGCAGACGCTCAATGCAGAAGCTGCCCCTTGGTGGTCAGTGGGGGAGCACAGCTCAGCCAGAAGCTGGGCTCATGGCTGGCGAGCTCAGGAGTCAGTGGTGGGAGCCTCTCCCACCTCCATGGCAGCTCTAAGGAGCAGTAAGCCAAGAGGTAAGGAGCAGTGAGCAGGCGGGCGGTAAGGAGCGAGGGGTCCCAGACTGAGAGAGGGTGCAGGCCAGGCTGAGGGCCCCCCACTCCCCAATGCACGAGTTTTGTGCACTGGGCCTCTAGTAAAGGTATAAAATATATTCCATAATTTTGGTAAGTACAGAGACTTCACATATCCAATATATCATTGTATGCTGCATTATAATTAACATAAAACTCTTCTGTTTCTTGGACTGATAATAACATCTAATAAGACAATATTTACTTGAGGAATTCTTGTAGATTGAAGATCAGCAAATACCAAAACCCATATAGCTAGAACTAGCCAAAGTACCTAAAAATAAAATTAAGGATATAAGTTCTCTAGGTGATGATGGAGACATGTATCTCTCTGAGAGACATGGAGAAATCAGACATTATTTATGGGCATTTCCAGCCACATAAAATTATATTCCCAATTTGATAAGAATGATGCTTATCAACAGTGTTCTTTTATCTACACTAATAAAAGAGAAACATGCAAATTGACCATACTTCCGCTATGCCCACAAGCCACACCCACCAGCCAATGAGGAGCGAGTAAGCAAATTAACCCAACCAAGATGGCTGCGGCCATGGAGCGAGCAGGAAGCTTGGATTTCCCCAGCAATGGAGGAAGCCAAGCTTTCTGCCCGCTCTGGCTGTCCCTGGCCTCCGCTCAAGGCTACAAAGTTTCAATTATAGACGATAAATAAATCCAAACAAAAATGGCTGCAGCCAAGGAGCGAGCAGGAGGCTTGGGTTTCCCTGGCGATGGAGGAAGCCAAGCTTCCTGGCCTGCCCTGGCCTCGGCTCAAGGCTACAAAGTTTCAATTATAGAAGATAAATAAATCCCAGATACCAGGACCTCTGCTTGGGTCGCTGGGGGGCGTGGCTGGCCTGCAAACCACCACAGGCCCCTTGCCCAGGCCACCCCATGCCTCAAGGGAACCCCCACCCTGATCTGGGACACTCTTCAGGGCAAACCAGCCAGCCCCCATCCATGCACCAAGCCTCTATCCTATCTAATAAAAGAGTAATATGCAAATTGACCATCACTCCAACACACAAGATGGCTTCCCCTATGTGGTCAAAGATGGATGCCCCCATATGGACACAAGATGGCCACCACAAGATAGCCAGCAGGGGAGGGCAGTTGAGAGGGACCAGGCCTTCAAGGGAGGGCAGTTGGGGGCGATCAAGCCTGCAGGGGAGGGTAGTTAGGGGTGACCAGGCTGGCAGAGGAGGGAAGTTGGGGGCGACCAGGCCTACAGGGAAGGGAAGTTGGGGGGGACCCAAGCCTGCAGGGGAGAGCAGTTGGGGGGTACCAGACCTGCAGGAGAGGGCAGTTAGGGGCAATCAGGCTGGCAGGGGAGCAGTTAGGCATCAATCAGGCTTGCAGGGGAGTGGTTATGGGGTGAACAGGCTGGCAGGCAGAAGCAGTTAGGGGCAATCAGGAAGGCAGGCAGGCACGCAGTTAGGATCCAGCAGTCCTGGATTGTAGAGGGTGCAGGCTGGGCTGAGGGACACCCCCCCCCATGCATGAATTTCGTGCACCAGGCCTCTAGTATAAATATAAGAGAAAGTATAAGTTTGTAACTGTCTCCATTAGATCAAGACTTGATCTGCAGAATTAGTTAATGTTTGAGTCCACAATGGTACATATGTAGAAAAAGGTTCTTAGTACCTTTAGATTATTATTTCACTGGTGCTTAGTACAAAGCCTGACACAGAAAGAATTCAGTAGCTCTGAACAAGCAAGATGTTGCTCATTTGTAACTTCCCTGAACACTAACAATTTGTCATCCATTCACAGAATATCTAGGAACATAAAAATCAAGGAAACAAGATACCATCAAAGATCACAATAATCTTCCAGTAACAAGCTCCAAAACAGAGATATTTGATTTTTTTAAAAAAATTAAAAATAGAAGGCTATATGAGCTAAGAGATCCAACATGGCAGTCAATAGGATGACAAGCTGCAAGATAGTGTGTGAGTGAGAGAGCAAAAGGAGAGTGTGTGGATGGGCAGGGAATGTCTGTATTTGTGAGTGAGGGACAGTTATATTTCACAGGATTGTTGAGGACTGGTAGACCAGGCTCCCCTGGCCTGGCAGCATGAACTACTGCTGAAATCTCTTCCAGAGTGGCCACCTCTGCCACAGAGACTGTGCTATCATGAAGGAGTGAGTGGCTGTTATTGGAAGCCCAGCCTTACCTTCAACCAGGGAGACCTCAGATACCTCTCGGGACCCTACAGCCACAACACCCAGAGACCAGCTGCCTCAGTTGCAAATCTATGAATACCAAGATTCCAGCCTCCCCGGCCATGGATGCCTAAAAAGTTTGTCCAGGGGGAGACAAGGTGGTGGCCAAATATGTGGTCAGCTCCTGCACCTTCTCAAAAAGAAGATAGAAAGAAGAGCTGAATCAAATAACACCCACCCAGAAATGGTGAATTAAACACAGCTGCTGAGGCAGTCCATGGATGGAAAGGTCAGAGATCGCCTGCAGAGAGTCAAAGCAGGAGAGAGAGAGCTAAATAACCAAACACCCTGAGAGGAGTGAACATGGGGAGACAAAGAATAGCCCCCATATGAAAGAAAAGGAGGAATCACTGGAAAAGGAAGTACACAAAATGGAGGAAAGCAATTTGTCAGAGAAAGAATTCAGAGCAATGGTAATAAGGATGATGAAAAGGATGGAAGACAAATTCAACAATATGTGTAAGAATCAAGAGGAAATGAAGAAGAACCAAGAAGAAATGAAGAATGACATTGCTGCAAAAAAAGAACACAATAGAAAGCACCAACAGTATTCTAGAAGAAGTGGAAAACTACATCAGTTAACTAGGAGACAAGGTAGAAAAAATACCCAAGCAGAGCAGCAACTGGGGGATAAAAAACTTAAAAAACAGGAGTAGACCCTAAGGGAACTTGGAACAACATGAAACTAAACATCATCTGCATAATAGGGGTGCCAGAAGGAGAGGAAACTCAGCAAGGAATAGAAAACCTGTTTGAAGAAATAATGACAGAAAACTCCCTCGATACTGGGAAGAAGAAAAAACACACACAAGTCCAAGAAGCTCACAGAGTCCCAAACAAGATGAACCCAAAAAGACTGACACAAAGACAGGTTATAATTAAATTTGCAAAGACCAATGATGAAGTATGAATATTAAAACCTGCCAGAGACCCAAAACCGGTTTGGCTCAGTGGATAGAGCGTCGGCCTGTGGACTGAAGGGTCCCGGGTTCGATTCCGGTCAAGGGCATGTACCTTGGTTGCGGGCACATCCCCAGTGGGAGGTGTGCAGGAGGCAGCTGATCGATGTCTCTCTCTCATCGATGTTTCTAGCTCTCTATCCCTCTCCCTTCCTCTCTGTGAAATATCAATAAAATATATTTTAAAAAAAAAAAAAAAACCTGCCAGAGAGAGAGAGAAAGTTACCTACAAGGGAAATCCCATCAGACTATAGACTTATTTCCCAACAGAAACACATCAGGCAAGAAGAAAATGCATTTAAATATACAAAGTCATACAAAGCAAGGGTCTGAATCCAAGAATACTGTACACAGCAAGGCAATCAATCAAAGTTGAGGGTGAAATCAGGAGCTTCAAAGACAAAAAGGACTAAGGGAGTTTATTACTACCAAACCAGGAATGCAAGAAATGCTAAAAGGACTGCTATAAAATGAAGAAATGGGAAGGAAAGAAGGAACACAAGCATAAAGAATAAAAATGGCATCAAACAATTACCTATCAGTAACAACTTTAGATGAAAATGGATTAAATGCTGGAATCAAAAGACCTAGGGTAACTGAGTGGATAAGAAAACATGACCCATATATCTGCTTTCTATAGGAAACCTACCGCAGAAAAAAGGACTCACACAGACTGATGGTGAAGGGATGGAAAAAAGTTTTTGAGGCAAATGGAAATGAAAGACAAAGCTGGGGTAGCAATACTTATATCTGACAAATTAGACCTCAATGTGAAGGCCATAACAAGAGATAAGGAAGGCCACTTCATAATACTAAAGGGAGCAATTCAATAAGAAGACATAACTCTGGTAAACATAGATGCACCCAATACAGGAACACCCAAATACATAAAAAAACTCCTGGAGCATATCAAGGGAGAGATTGACAGCAATACAGTCATAGTAGGGGACTTTAACACCCTACTAATACCACTGGATAAATCCTCTAAACAAAAAAATTCAGCAAAGAAACATCAATCCTAAATGACTCACTTGATCAGATGGAATTAATTGACATCCTCAGAACATTTCACCCCAAAGCCACAGAATATACATTCTTCTCAAGTGCACAAGAATAATTTTCAAAGATAGACCAAATATTGGGACACAGGCAAAGACTCTTCAAATTCAAGAAGGTAGAAATCTGCCATATCAGTTTGGCTCAGTGGATAGAGCATCGGCCTGCAGACTGAAGGGTCTCAGGTTTGATTCTGGTCAGGAGCATGTACCTTGGTTGCAGGCACATCCCAGTAGGAGGTGTGCAGGAGGCAGCTGATAAAGCAGTCTTGAGAGGGAAGTTCATACCTCTACAGGTCTACCTAAAAAAAAAAAAAAAATGGTAATAAATTATCTAACCCTACAACTCAAAGAGTTAGAAAGAGAGCAACAGGAAAATCCCAGTGTAAGCAGAAGAAAAATAATAATAAAGATCAGAGAGGAAATAAACATCATAGAGAACAAAAAAGAAATACAAAGATTAAAAAACAACAACAACAACAACAAAAAACAAGAGCTGGTTATTGAAAGAATAAACGTTATTGGGGAACCTCTAATCAGGCTCACCAAGAAGCAAAGAGAGAGGACACAAATAAACAAAATCGGAAATCAAAGAGGTGAAGTAACAACCAATCCCACAGAAATACAAACGATTATGAAAAAATAATATGAACAACTCTATTCCAAGAACATGGACAACCTAGATGAAATGGACATATTCTTAGAAAAATACAAAACTCAATTAGGAAGAATATAAAAACCTGAATAGGCCGATAACTACCAAAGAAATTGAAGCAGTGATCAAAAATCTCCGAGCGAACAAAAGCCCTGGTATGGACAACTTTATAGGTGAGTTCTACCAAGCATTCAAAAAAGACCTAAAACATCACCTACTCAGACTATTCTAAAAAAATTCAAGATGAAGGCACACTTCCAAGCTCTTTCTATGAAGCCAGCATACCCTAATTCCAAAAACAGATAAAGATACAATGAAAAAAGAGAACTACAGGCCAATATCCTTAATGAACATAGATGCTAAATTCCTCAACAAAATTCTAGCAAATCAGAGTCAGCATTACATTAGAAAGATCATACACCATGGCCAAGTGGGATTTATTCTGGGGATGCAAGGATAGTACAATATCTGCAAAACAATAAATGTGATATATCAGATAAACAAATTGAGAGACAAAAATCACATGATCATATCAATCCATGCAGAAAAAGCATTTGACAAAATCCAACACCCTTTCTTGATAACAACTTTCAGCAAAGTGGGAATAGAAGGGTCATACCTCAACATAATAAAAGCCTTATATGACAAACCTACAGCAACATCATACTCAATGGGCAAACACTAAACACATTTCCCATGAGGACGGGAACAAGACAGGGATGCCCACTTTCACCACTCCTGTTCAATATAGTACTGGAAGTGCGAGTCATAGCGATCAAACAAGAAGAAGAAGTAAAACTGTCCTTATTAGCAGATGACATTATACTATACATATAAAACCACAAAGGTTTCACCAAAAAACTACTAGAGCTTATAAATGAATTTGGCAAAGTAGCAGGATACAAAATTAACACCCAGAAATCTATGGCCTTTTTAAACACCAATAATGAACTCATAGAAAGAGAAATGAAAAAAAAAAAAAAAACAATCCCATTTACCATTGCACCAAAAAAATTAAGATACCTAGGAATAAACTTAACCAAGGACGTAAAAGACCTGTACTCGGAAAACTACAGGACATTAAAAAAAGAGATAGAGGAAGATATAAACAAATATTAGAACATACCATGTTCATGGATTGGTAGAATCAACATCATTAAAATGTCCATACTGCCCAAAGCAATCTACTGATTTAATGCAATCCCCATAAAATACCAATGGCATACTTCAAAGATCTAGAACAAACTCTCCAAAAGTTCATCTGGAATTTAAAAAAAATACCCCAAATAGACACAGCAATCTTGAGAAATAAGAACAAAGTTGGAGGGATCACAATACCAGATTTCAAGCTATATTACCAAGCCACGGTTCTCAAAACTGCCTGGTACTGGCACAAGGACAGACATATAGACCAATGGAACAGAACGGAGAACCCAGAAATCGACCCAAGCTCTTATGCTCAATTAATATTTGACAAAGGAGGCAAGAGCATACAACAGAGTCAAGACAGTCTCTTCAATAAATGGTGCTGGGAAATTTGGTCAGATACATGCAAAAAAATGAAATTAGATCACCAAATTACACCATACACAAAAACAAATTCAAAATGGCTAAAGGACTTAAATGTAAGACGGGAAACCACAAAAGTCCTCCAAGACTCCATAGGCAGCAAAATAACAGACATATGTCATAGCAATAACTTTACTGACATAGCTTCTAGGGCAATGGAGACTAAAGAGAAAATAAATATATGGGACTATATCAAAGTAAAAAGCTTCTGCACAGCAAAAGAAACCATCAATAAAACAACAAGAAAGCCCAATGCATGGGAGAACATATTTGCCAATGCTATTTCAGATAAGGGTTTAATCTCCAAAATTTACAGAGAACTCATACAACTTATCAAAAGAAAAATAAACAATCCAATCAAAAGATGGGCAAAGAACCTAAACAGACACTTTTCAAAAGAGGACATACAGAATACTGAGAGACATATGAAAACATGCTCAAAGTCACTAATCATCCAAGAGATGCAAATCAAAACGACAATTAATACCATCTCACACCTGTTAGAATGGCTATCATCAACAAATCAACAAATGACAAGTGCTGGTGAGGATGTGGAGAAAAAGGAACCCTTGTGCACTGTTGGTGGGAATGCAGACTGGTGCAGCCACTGTGGAAAATAATATGGAGTTTCCTCAAGAAGTTAAAAATGGAACTCCCATTTGATCCAATAATCCCACTTCTAGGACTATATTCCAAGAAACCAGAAACACCAAAAAGAAAGGTTATATGCCCCACTATGTTCATAGCAGTACAATTTACAATAGCTAAGATTTGGAATCAGCCTAAGTTCTCATCAGTAGATGAGTGGTTTAAAAAAACGTGGTACCTCTACAAAATGGAATACTACATTATAATAAAGAAGGAACTTTTACCATTTGCAACAGCATGGATGGAGCTGGAGAGCATTATGCTAAGTGAAATAAGCCAAGTGGAGAAAGATAAATATCACATGATCTCACTCATATGTGGGATATTATGATCAACATAATTTGATGAACAAGAATAGATCCAGAGACAAATGGCAGGGGGAGGGAAATTAGTGAGCAACCAAATGACTTGTATGTATGCATATTAGCACAACTGTTGGACACAGATACTGAGGCAGTGGGGGCTTGCCCAGGGTGGGCATGGCTAGAGGGGGGGGGGGCAAGCAGGGAAAAAGGAGACATATTTAAAACTTTAGATAATAAATAAATAAATAAATAAATAAATAACTGAAAAAAACACACAATAGGGTGCCTGCATAAAAACAGACAAATAGACAAATGGAACAGAATTGAGAGCCCAGAAATAAACCCAAGTATATATGGTTCACTATATTTTACAAAGGAGTCAAGAATACTTCAATAAATGGTGCTGGGATAATTGGATATTCACAAGTAAAATAATAAACTGGAGCTATACCTAACACCATAAACAAAAATGAACTCAACATGGGTTAAAGATTTAAATATAAGACCTGAAAACATTAAACAGCTGGAAATATGTAGGAATAAAGCTCTTTGAATTCGGTCTTGGTAGTAAGTTTTTTATATGACATCTAAGGAGCATGCAACAAAATTAAATATAAACAAGTGGAAACATAACAAACTAAAATAACTTCTGCACAGCAAATAAACCATCAACAAAGTGAATAGAGAACCTACTAACTGGTAAAAATATTTGCAATCCATATACCTAAGAAGAGGTTAATATCTAAAATATATAAATAACAACTCATTAGCAAACAAACTTGAAAAATGGACAAAGGGCCCTAGCTGGTTTTGCTCAGTGGAGAGAGTGTTCGCCTGTGGACCCAAAGGTCCTAGGTTTGATTCTGGTCAAGGGCACGTGCCTGGGTTGCGGGCTTGGTCCAACATGCAGGAGGCAGCCAATCAATGATTCCTTCTCATCATTGATGTTTCTATCTCTCTCTTCCTCTCTGAAATAAAAATATATTTTAAAAATTCATCCATTTTTTAAAAAAAGGACAAAGGACCAAAATAGGCATTTCTCCTAAAAAGATATATGAAATGTCAACAGGTACATGGAAACATGCTCAATATCACTCATCACTAGTCATTAGAAAAATTCAAATTAAAACCACAATTAGCTTTCACCTCATGTGTATTAGAATGGCAGTTAACAAAAAGACAAAAGATAACCAATGCTGATATGAATGTGGAGAAATGGGAACCCATCAACAAATGTCACTGGGGTAACTAGGTATCCAGATTAAAAAGGATGAAGTTGGGTGCTTACCCCACACCATTTTTAAAAATTAATTCAGCCCTAGCAGGTTCAGCTCAGTGGATAGAGCATTGGCCCCCAGACTGAAAGGTCCTGGGTTCAATTCTGGTCAAGGGCATGTACCTTAGTTGCAGGTTCGATCCCCGGCTCTGGTAGGGGCACGTGCAGGATGCACCAATCGATGAATCTCTCTCACATCGATGTTTTTCTCTCTTTGAAATAACATATAATACAGTAATTCCTTTCCTAGGCATATACCAAAAAGAATTAAAAGCAGGTGTTCAAACAAAATTTGTACCTGAAATATAGCAGTACTACTCACAATAATTAAAGTGGAGGAAAATCAAACATCCATCAACTGGTAAATGGATAAACAAAATGTGATATATCCATACAATGGAATATTGTTAGCCATAAAAGGAACAATGTAATTATATAAGCTACAACATGGATGAACCTTGAAAATATAATGGTAGGTGAAAGCAGCCATAAACTAAAGGTCATATATTATACTAGTGGCATGGTGCATGAAATTTGTGCACTAAGGGGGGGTTTCCTCAGTCCAGCCTGCACCCTTTCCAATTGGGGACCCCTTGGGGGACATCCGACTGCCGGTTTAGGCCCGATCCCTGTGGGACATCCCTCTCCCAATCTGGGACCACTGGCTCCTAACTGCTCACATGCCTGCCTGCCTGATTGCCCTTAACTGCCTCTGCCTGCCTGCCTGATCACCCCTAACTGCCCTCCCCTGCCGGCCTGATCTCACCCCCAATTGCTCTCCCCTGCTGGCCTGATCTCACCTCCAACTGCCTCTGCCTACCTGATCACCCCCAACTGCCCTCCCCTGCTGCCCTGATCTCGCCCCCAATGGCCCTCCCCTGCCAGCCTGATCTCCCCAACTGTCCTCCTCTGCTGGCCAATTTGGTTCTGATTGGTCAGTTTCTATGCCAGTCATCGTCAAAAGCTCCGCCTCCTAGGCAGCCATTGGCTCCTCACAGTTGACCCAAATTTGGTTCTGATTGGTCAGTTTCTATGCCAGTCAGAGTCTCTGGGCCTATCAACGGGGCCTTATCAGAAAGGCATGGCTGATCAGCAGCCCTGGTGGAAGCCTGGAGAGAAATGGAGGCATGGCTGCTGGCCCAGCCTGGAGAGAGAGAGGCAAGTGCTAATCAACAGCTGCCACATAGGCTACAGATCAGACACTGATTATCTCTTCAGGCCTCTCTTCAGGACTGATTCGCAGCCCCCTCAGCAGTCAGTGCTGGGTCACTGCGCCTGCAGCCGCAGCAGTCAGTGCTGGATCTCCATGGCAACACAGTGCTGACAGCAGGACTGACTTCCGGTTGGTCGAGCCTCCAGTCGTGACGGACCCAGGGTTTTTATATATTAAGATGGTTCCATTTAATAAAATTATAATCCATACACACAAAAAGCAAATTAGTTATTGTCTTAGGCTATGGAGGGCTTGGGGGAAGTGAGAAGTGAAATTTTATAGGGTTTCTGTTTCAGGTAATATAGTTTTTATAACTAGATAGTGATGAAATTATACTACAATTAAAAATTTCTAATTTTCATTTTTAATTACAGTTTACATTCAATATTATATTATTTTCAGGTGTACAGCAGAGTGGTTAGATAATCATGTACTTTATAAAGTGTTTCCCCTGATATTTCCAGTATCCACCTGGCACCATACATAGTTATTACAATATTATTGACTATATTTCCTATGCTGTACTTCACATTCCCATGACTATCTTCTAACTTCCAATTTATACTCTTAATCTTTTCCCACTTCTCACCCAGCCTCCTAATACCCCTACCATCTGGAAACCATCAGCTTGTTCTCTGTATCTATGAGTCTGCTTCTGTATTGCTTGTTGTACTACATTTTAAATGTATATAACACCATGGCCTTGTACACTTTAAAGTTGTTCAAATGGTAAATAAATTTTATTATGTGTATTTTACTAATAAAAATGAGCAAATAAACTATTATTTTATTACAGTTGCCCCTTCATAATTTTCTCCATGTGTTCATATGTTTATCTGATCAGAGCAAACAGAATTTTGAAAGACAGATAAGAGGAGTGATGTATTTTATGAGATATCAAGTTTGGACTCTCCAGAGTGAGACAAGATCACTCAAATATGTCAAAATGTTCTGATGATAGGTCTGATAGTAACACTTAATGAAGAGGGGAGGAATATCACTAAGGAACTGTGGTATATGATGGGACAGGTACCAGATACAGGAAAGAGGAATTTCTCAAAAGGAGAGGAGCTATTAAAGACAAACTCAACTTCTCTATTTTGTCAAGGGCTAGAATGAACAGGATCATATGAATTTTTAAAACCTTTTCCTGAAAAACAGTAGAATACTTTTCAACACTAATTTACACATGGGCATTTTAAATCTACCTGAGGATTGATACATTTGCAGTGAGTGGATTAATACTTCTGGAAAGTTTAGAAAAAAGCGAGTTTCTTTTTTCTCATAAATTATTTTGTCCTCAAACCGTTAGTCCTAGTACTGTATTTGCCATTTATTAGACACTGATACTATTTTGACGAAGTCTATGAAGTCCACTGTAAGTCACATCATTTTTAATTAACAAACATATTTGTGAGTGTATATAAAGACCCTTTTCTCTGATTTTATTTCAGTTTTCCTTCCTTATTCCAGGCCACTAAGAGCAGAATCCAATTCCTAAGTCATATTTGACTTGATAGCTAACCTGGAAAATTCTAGTATACGGATGTCTATTGGTCCTGTACATTAGGTTTTAGGCCTCTTATTCAGACTCCTGGGACTTCCATTTGTTTAGTTTAGTTTAGTTTAGTGGGCTTTTCTTGTTGCTCTCTTTCTAACTCCATGAGTTGTAGACTTAGATAATTTATGACCTAATAAATTTGTTTCTTGTTTTTTGCTGTAGGCTTGTAGAGCTATGAACTTAACTCTCAAGACTGCTTTCATTGTGTCCCATAGATTTTGGATTGTTGTGTTTTCATTGTAGTTTTTTTTTGCCATGGTGCTTTTTATTTCTTCTTTGATCTTTCTGGTAACCCAGTCATTGTTGAATAGCATGCTATTTAGTCTCCAAGTGTTTGATTTTTTTATTGTAGTTAATTTCCAGTTCTATGCCATTGTGATCTGAGGAGATGCTTGATATGATTTCTATCTTCTTGAATTTCAAGAGACTTTGCCTGTGACCCTATATATGGTCTATCTTTGAAAATGACCCATGTACAGTTGAGAAGAATGTATATTCTGCGACTTTAGGGTGAAATGTTCTGAAGGTGTCAATTAATTCCATCTGATCTAGTGAGTCATTTAGGATTGATGTTTCTTTGATGATTTTTTGTTTAGAGGATTTGTCCATGGTGATAGTGGGGTATAAAGTCCCCTACTATGACTGTATTGCTGTCAATCTCTCCTTTGATAGTCCCCAGAAGTTTTTTATGTATTTGGGTGCTCCTGTCTTGGGTGAGTATATGTTTACCAGAGTCATTTTTTCTTGTTGGATTTCTCCCTTTAGTATAATGAGTGGTCTTCCTTATCTCTCGTTATTTCCTTCACTTCGAGATCTAATTTGTCAGATATAAGTATTGCTACTACGACTTTTTTATTCATTTCCATTTGCCTGAAAAACCTTTTTCATCCTTTCACCATCAGTCTGTGTGAGTCTTTTTTTCTGAGGTGGGTTTCCTGTAGAAAGCAGATATATGGGTCATATTTTCTTATCCACTCAGCTACCCTATGTCTTTTGATTGGGCCATTTAATCCATTTACATTTAAATTTATTATTGGTAGGTACTTGTTTGTTGACATTTTTATTCTTTATCACTGTGTTCCTTCTTCGCTTCCTATTTCTTCTTTTTACAGAAGACCCTTTAGCATTTCTTGCATTGCTGGTTTGGTGGTAATAAACTCCCTTAGTCCTTTTTTGTCTGTGAAGCTCCTGATTTCACCCTCAATTTTGATTGATAGCCTTGCTGGGTACAGTATTCTTGGATTCAGACCCTTCCTTTCCATGACTTTGTATATTTCATTCCATTCCCTTCTGGCCTGATGTGTTTCTGTTGAGATATCATTCACTAGTCTGATGGGGGATCCTTTGTAGGCAAGTTTCTGTCTCTCTCTGGCTGCTTTTATGATTCATACTTTGTTGCTGGTGTTTGCCAATTTAATTATAATGTGCCTTGCTATTGGTCTTTTGGGGTTCATTTTGTTTGGGACTCTGTGAGATTCTTGGATTTGTGTGAGTTTTTTTCTTACTGATATCAGGGAAGTTATCTGTCATTATTTCTTCAAACAAGTTTTCTATTCCTTGCTCAGTTTCTTATCCTTCTGGCACCCCTATTATGCAGATGTTACTCTCCCCTTCAAGATGGCACGGTCTCCGCAGCAGAACCAGTTGTTCCGGGAGAGATTTCACCAGCAGTGGAGTCTGCCTGGTTAGGGGAACCTGGTCCGACAATCCCCAACAGTCCCTTGAAGTATAGCTGTCCCCCACCCACAAATATACACTCCCTGTATGTGCACACACTCTCCTTTTGTTCTCTCACTCACACACTATCTTGCAGTCTGCCTTTCCATCAGCAGCCATATTCCTACTTCTGTCGTGACTTCCATTTCTTAGTGCACATTTTGACATATGAAGGCCAAGAAGGGAACAGGATTGTAAGAATATATCAACAACAAGAATTAATAAATCAGTTAATCCTAAGACAAATGAGGCTTGGCAATAATTGAACTTATAGGAGGAAAAATAATGAAATAGTATGATACACTCATGAAGTCTATGGTTCCTTATCCTAATATATAAAGAGCCAGGTGCCATCACAACTGAACAGATGACCGGTCACCATGAAGTGCATGGAGCACCTCTCAGTCTCCTCCCTTCCCCCGGCTCCCGAGCCACTTGCCATGAAGGGTGGGACTAGGGACTGTTGAGTGGCAGCTACTGTGGTGGCAGGCTGCTTTGTTGGGCAACTGCAAGCTTAGCAGAGCAGTCACAGGGCAGCAGAGAGTTTTGCGGAGCAGTCGTGAAGTGGGGGAGTTTCGTGGAGCAGTTGTGGGGTGTGGAGAGCTTTGCAGAACATCCAGCAGCAAGCTTTGTGGGGTGGCAGCAAGATTCACGGATCAGAAAAGTGGAAGGGGAGCCTCATGGAGCAGTCAAGGGGTAGCGAGCATCATCAAGGAGTGTCCTGGGGCTGGAAGATTCATGTAGCATCGCAGGGTGGCAGAGGCCAGCAACAGAGGCCAGGCTAGACCTAGGGACCCTAACTGTGCACGATTTTGTGCACGCTGGGCCTCTAGTATAAATATAAGTTGGCTCAATTTAACATTGGTAATTATTTTAAATTCTGTACTGTTAACTAAACCTAAAATTGAAAAGCTCAATAATTAAGAATAGAGGCATAAAGCATGCTCAGAAAGACAGGTCTTATGGGACATTAATTTATAAGACTTCCATACCAAATCAATTAGTCCTTACATGCCATATTATACTGAAGAACTATTACTGATGTGGAATTAATGTGGTGAGATTCAGTGGGTACCAGGAAGTACTCACCAACCTCACCAAACTTAAAAAACTGCCTCATGCTGAAATTTGTACTTGCATTATTAGCAAGTTATTATTTTCTTTAAATAGTGCTTTTTGTGGGGTCCCTTTCTATATTGTAAATATCTCAATGTAGGATAAATGACAACTTTTCAGAGGTGTGAGGAAACCAGCTCTTACAGGTGTAATAGACCAATTGTGTGCATAATTCACCAATTTCTCCTTCAGTGACTATTCTTTTGTATCTTTAAACTACTCAGGTTGGAGAACACCACTGAAATGGGGCAAAAAAGGTAGAAGGCAGTAGAGGAGGGATAAATGTTGATAGACAGATATTTGACTTTAGGTGGTGAACACACAACGCAATATACAGATGATGTATTATACCTTTTTTCATCTCATGTAAAGTAATTACATCACACTTAAAGGGAAGTTTTCTGTCGTTATTTCTTCAAACAAGTTTTCTATTCCTTGATTCTCTTCCTCTCCTTCTGGTACCCCTATAATGCGGATGTTGTGCCAGTGATCTTGATCCAGTATCTAGAAGGGTTCAGCAATCTGGAGAAGGGCTGTGCAAAAAATTAATCAAAAGTCCAGAGAGGAAACATAATTTTGAAAGGCATATTAGAGAGCCAGAGATGACTTAGCTAAAGGAACTAAGTTCTCTTTGTCTCAGGACCCCTTGCTTTTTATTAACACAATTTGTCCTAAGGCAAGGTGGAAATATATACATTAAAGTGTAGGGTTAGGTACAGAATCCATTGTCAGATTGGAAGAATTTGCCTACAGCTGTTCAGGTGTTTGGCTAGTAGAAGACAATAACATGTAGATTAAGATGCCCTGAGCTGTCTGGCAGCAAGTAATCATCCTTTTCAGGTTTGGGGAAATGCCTTTCAGCCATCCCAGATGATTCAGCCCTTGCTGACATGCTGGAATTGGCTTCTGGCATCTCACCCTTTTTAATTTTATAAATTTAACAAGAATGTATGTGTTAAGACACCCATTTGTCTTAATGGTAAAGGATAAAGTTCTATCAAGTCCCTTTAAATTACCATCAGACATTAAAGGAATCAGCCCTCAGTCAGTTTTTTTCTGTGCCAACAGTTCTTTCAGTCCTAATTTCATTGTCCAACAGTTCCTTATGTGTACATGCCAGCAATGATATTCTAGTTCTGGATAGTGGGCAAACGGTGGCAATGCAGGTCCAACCTTCTTTGGTTTGGTCCTGGGCAACCTGCAGTGATGCACAACTACTGACTGCTAGTATGGCAAGGCGTCTTCACTATCTTCATTTCTGGACTGTTTCTCCTCTTGTCTTGGGGGCCACTTCTATTCTGTGGCTGGTGAAATCTGGTCAGGTCCTCTCTTGGATCTGTTGTTGCAGGAATCCACACAGGCTTGGAGGAGTTTTATGGAAATATACATTTAGAAATAAGAAAACACATTCTCAAAAAAAGGTTAATAAAGGAATCTTTTCTATAAATTAGATTTGGGATTCCTTCATTTTGTCCAATTGATTTTCCTTTGGCTTATTTTGACACCATATCATTTTTCATGTGTGTCTTGTCATCAGCATTAAAATGAAAATTAATTTTCAAAGTAAAAATTTAAAGCAATTAAGGCTTGATGTAATTTTCTTACAGGACATTTTTCCACTATCCCCCATTTTTTGATTTAAATATTAGGAGGATTTTGGAAATCTTACAATGCAGTCTTGATAGTTTTTAATTTTAATTTTCTGTGTAGAAATACGACTGCTTTGAATTCATTGCATGTAAAGCAAGTTTACTATGAGATGAACCATCAGTAAAAAAATTACTTAATGCTTTAAGAACAGATTTCTGCCCAGTACAATTAAGTTTTCTAGAATATTCACTTATTTCAATTAGCCAATTTAAATTAATCTGAAATAAGATTTATTTTTTAACTTTACTTGTCCTAGGTTATGCACAGTAAATTACATTAATTAAATTTCTGCTATTAGTCTTTAAGTAATTAAACATAACCTTTGTTTATGGAGGCATAAATACAAATTATTTACTTTTCTTTTTGAGGCCAAATATATATACTTTTAATTATAGGTTTCCAGACATTTGCAGGAAATATCTTTTTATTTCCTCCCAGAATAATTTCCAGGCCAGCTTTTAGAGTTTCTCTTAAAAGTTTCCGTCTTTCTTTTTTACAACAAGCAACAAATGTAACAAACATGGTTGCTTTTTTGATGCTTACCTATATATACCACCAGGCCATGTAGTCAATCCCTTACAATCATGGTGACTATTAGTAAGGATCAGATTAGTATTTTAACAACAATCTTTAGTTTACCCTGTATATATTAGCAGAAGAGATTTCAAAATTTTAAAATTTCTCCTTTTTATAAAGCTTAGAATTATATTTTTAAAGAGTATTCCCTTTGGCTTATTTACATATCAGAGGGATTATGGGAAGTCTCAGTAACTTTCAGAGGGCTTTATTAGAATTTAATTGTTTATAAAAATATTGGGTTTTCATTTAGCTGAAATTAAATAAGACCTTGGTTATATTTTAAAAAGCTAATTTATTAATTAAAGTAGGTATTTTTATTAAAAAAGGAAATCAAGTAAATTTAGTAAACTTTTGTCTGATTCACAAGGCACAAACGCTGCCCCACCTCCAGCCTAATTAAAATGCAGGTGGCTAGAGGCTTTTGTTATTTTAAATTTCTGTCTTAAAATTCTGCTGTTGAATTTCAAGAAATATTTAAGCTACTTTATTTTGTCCTCCTTAGAAGCCAAAACCTTCATAACATTTAAAGTATATGTATATAAGTAAAATATAGTTATTAATTTTTATTTTATAAATCTTTCCACGTGATCTCAAGTATATTAAATTGGCTAAATTTAAATTATTCCCTTTAAGCCGAAACCGGTTTGGCTCAGTGGATAGAGCGTCAGCCTGCGGACTGAAGGGTCCCAGGTTCGATTCCGGTCAAGGGCACGTAACTTGGTTGTGGGCACATCCCCAGTAGGAGGTGTGCAGGAGGCAGCTGATCGATGTTTCTCTCTCATCGATGTTTCTGGCTCTCTATCCCTCTTCCTTCCTCTCTGTAAAAAATCAATAAAATATATTTAAAAAAAATTATTCCCTTTAAGAAGAGAGAACAAATTCTTTGAATCACTCCAGGCCCTTGGAATACTCCAAAGTTATCCCTCGGTTATAGCCTTGAAATTTAACTTGGAAATACCATCATATATATATATATATATATATATATATATATATATGAATTTAAAGATTATATATTTTTATAATTATCATAAGATATCAATTAAATTTAAACCGTTTATTATATTAAAAATTTGATTGAGATCACAAAATTAAACCTCTTTTTAAATTAGACCAATGAGCAACATATTTTGAATTCCTAATTATTTCAGAGAAAATAGAAAAATTGTTTTTTCAAAAATAAATTTCTGTACTTTAGGCATTTAGTTACCATAACTACATAATTTCTCCCAATTTAATTTGAACCTTAGACTTTTAGAGCTGGCAAATCAAATATTTAGCATTTCTCAAATTAAGCTGCTAGAGCTTGGTAGCAGGCCTGTAGCCATACAAATGAAAATTAGTTATATTATTTTTGATGGAAATGTGACCAGCCCCAAGGAGGGAAGCCTGGAAGCAAACTTGTCTTTAGAAGTTGCTGTGGGCGGGAAACTTTGATTTACCTGCCTAATTTAAAAAGACCACATTTTTTTCTTTAAGAGGTCGCTGCCATGGGAAAAACTTTTTGTTGGGCAAGGGCCTAGTCACTTGACTTTTTAAAACGACCATTTTTTTTTGTTTGTTTTGTTTTTGTTTTTGTTTTTTTGCTGGGGCAAGTTGAGAAGTAAACTTGTAGGTATTCAAATGTAAAATTGTCACATTCCTTCCTTAAATATTGCCCTGGGAAGGCAGCCTTCTTAATTAACAAAGGGCATAGCCAGTTTTTACCTGGGCTACTTAGATTTTTATAATTAATATATTATCTGTTTCAACAATTTTTGAGATTCAAATCCAATTATAATTATTTTAAGGCATTTACTTTAGCAAATGTTTGTAACAGAGACAATTTACTGATTTTCTTGGTGGCTTTAATGTTAACTATTTAATGCGGTTCATGAGCATTTTAAAAACTACTCTTTATTATGGAAATACCAACCTTGTTGCTTGAACCAGCTTGTATTTTTCTGTTTGGTTCCATTCCGCCATCTTTCAGAGGAAAAAAACAGTCTTTGGGGTTTTATTCTGTGCCATCCATAAAGAGAGTCAAGTTTAGCTCAAAACTATCTAATATCCGAAATCAGACAGTTGTGCACATTTGTTTTAAGCTAGCTTTTCTCTTTACATGTGCACAGAAATTCCAGAAGCATTTCTAAAGTTTGTAAAACTTTTCATGGCAAGAAGGAGACTTTTTAAATTAGTATACTCAGGGTGTGGGCATCCATATTACATGATCACCACCGGTCTCCCTTCCACCACATCCTGCTTGCTTTGATTTAGCCGCATTTCTTTTCCCAATTAAAGGCATGCTTAATAGAAAAAGACAGATTTTAAATTTTCCCCTATTTCGCTTTCCAAAGTAATGACTAGTACATAGGTTGATTTTTGCCAAATTTTGCTTTTCCCAATGCATTCTTCTATAGTTCTTGAACAAAGTATTAGAGAAACTTATTGCAAGAGAGCGGATAGCTCTGTGCTTTCCAGCTGCTTTTGTGATCAGAAATGTAGGATCTGGCAGCTTTTTAGAAATTACAGATCTTCGATCCTCAAAACAAATTTGGTATTTTATGATTTAAACAAGAAACCACATTAAAGATGACCATGGCACTCTTTTTTTTAGCCTGATTTTAAAATGTACCTTTTAATATTCCAATTTCTTTATAATTTTGTCTATTAACCAAATTTTTCCCCATTATAATCTGACTTAAACCAAAAGTATACCCATGCACTTAAGGATCTGTGGGCTTCCAAAGCTGACATGGGCTTTATGCACAGTTAATCTTACCATCATCACTGGTGCTGTTTTATATACTCAGGTGAATTTTTCTTTTCCAGATGCCCCTGAGGTCAGGCGTCATTAATGCTAGTGGTCTTGATCCGGCATCTATAAGGGTTCAGCAATCTAGAGAAGGGCTGTGCAAAAAATTAATCAAAAGTCCAGAGACGAAACAATTTTGAATGGCATATTAGGGAGTCAGAGAAGACTTAGCCAAAGGAACTAAGTTCTCCTTGTCTCAGAACCCCTTGCTTTTTATTAACACAATTTGTCCTAAGGCAAGGTGGAAATATACACATCAAAGTGTAGGGTTAGGTACAGAATCCATTGTCAGATTGGAAGAATTTGCCTACGGCTGTTCAGGTGTTTGGCCAGTAGAAGGCAATGACATGTAGATTAAGATGCCCTGAACTGTCTGGCAGCAAGCAATCATCCTTTTCAGGTTTGGGGAAATGCCTTTCAGCCATCCCAGATGATTCAGCCCTTGCTGACATGCTGGAATTGGCTTCTAGTAATGTTGTTTCATTTTGTGTTGTCCCAAAGCTCCCTTAGGCTCTCTTCTTGCTTTTTAAATTTTCTTTCCAGTTGCTGCTGTATTTGTGTGTTTTTTCCTACCTTGTCTTCTAGCTCGCTGATGTGGTCCTCAGCCTCTTCTAGTCTACTGTTTAAGCCTTCCATTGTGTTCTTTGTTGCAGCTATGTCATTCTTCATTTCCTCTTGGTTCCTTTTCATGTTGGTGACATTCTCATTCAGCTCCTTATAATTCTCATTGAGTTGTGTGTATTTGTCATTGAGTTGTGTGTATTTGTCATCCAGTCATTGGAGCATCCTTATAACCATTACTCTGAATTCTTTCTCTGAGATGTTACTTGCCTCCATTTCATTTAACTCCCTTTCTGGTGATTCCTCTTTTTCTTTCCTTTGGGGATTGCTTTTTTATCTCCCCATGTTTTGCTATAACGTTTTAATTGTTTCTGTGTCTTATATCTGACTGCTTTGCTACCCAGGTTCTTTTGGGGATGGTGCTGCTGGTGTGATCTCTCAGGTCTGCTGGGCTTGGTAATCTAGCGTAGCTCCCTACTTGAGCTATTTGGGTTTTCTTGATGTAGGCCTGCGAGCTGGAAAGGCACAACTGCAGTGTCCAGATGTCAGCAGCTGGGGAGGGGGATGTACCAATTTTTTTGGCCTTGCGTCCTTGGTTGAAATTATGCGTGCCAAGTGAGGGCTCACAGAGTTACCCAGGAGCCATCTGTCATGGTGGTGGGGCTCACGCAGCCTGTGCTCTGGGAAGGCGTGACTGTGGTGTCCAGAGTTCTGTAGCTGTAGGGTGGGAAGACTCAGTTTTTCCTGCTGCTCCCTTGGTTGGATACACACCCACCCAGTGGCAGCTCACAGGGTCACCCATGGTGTTTGCCAGCGTAGTGCACTGACACACTCTGAAGGGCTGTGGCTGAATCCAAGTGTTTGAGGTGTCTGTGGGCAGGTATCCAGGATGAGGGTATTCAGAATTTCTACTGCCGGGACAGTGCATCCTTGTTTGGATAAGAGAGCACCCAGCGGGGGCTCACAGCGACACCCAAGAGCTGCCTGTGGAGCAGTGGGCTCAGGAGGCCCATGCACTGGAAAAGCGTGACTGTAGTGTCCAGAGTAGAACCATCAATTTTTATCTTTTTTTTTCTTCAGGAAGATGCTGAAGACAAAAATAAATAAACAAACAAACAAATAAATAAATAGATAGATAGATAAATAAATAAATAAAAATTTTCAGAAAGAATTAAACTTTCTATCTTTTAGGCATGGAAGCATTGGCATTATTAAATTTGCAAATATAATTTGGAATCTTTTTGTAGCAGCTTGCTTGTACATTATTCTACACTCAATGGTTCCGTTGCTGAGAACAATTGACTCATTGCTTGGGTTTGGTCACTTGGCATTTTCTGAGCCAAAACAAAGCCTCAAAGTAAATATTTCCTACATAAATCATTTAGGCCACAAATGAAAATGTAAGGAAAGCAGCAGGGAAAATATTTCTTTAAAATTTCTTGCAAACCATACTGCATGACTTAGTGACTAAAGAATGCAGCTGGCTAGAGACACAAAAAGAGGGGTCAGGGGTAAAAAACAGCATTTTAACATTTTCATCCGTTTCAAATTGTTAAGGCTCCAAACCCCAAAAGTTGTCATGTTTTTTCACATGCTAAGTAAGCTAAACTTCTGCTGCTTCTAAGACTTGTAAAATTTTCTCTTCAATATGTTTCCAGAAACCACAAAAAAGAAGAAAAACTAGCATATAGCATCTCTGTGTTTAGTTCCAGAAGGAGAAAATCTGCAGTAACTAATAAGCCTATGTATACTGTCGGGGTGAAGCATAAATAGGGACAATAGTTTTAGTAATACGAGCGTGTTTTTTTTTCTGAATAAATTGTCCCCAGGTGAAATATAATTGTGCAGACCACATTAATGTAGCACTATGTTTTAAAAGCTATTCCCTTCTCTTTTGATCAACTGATTCAGGCTAGACCTTTGGCTTATGGAGAATAAGCCATATTCAGTTAAATTTATAGTCATTTTCTGAGCACATTCCATAATTACTCAGAGGACTTCTGGCTTTCCACGTCATTTCATCTGATAAATGAGCACTTCTTTTTGAGGAATACTTTCTTTTTTATCCTGTCTGGAAGCCGCAATCAAATGAGGAGGCAGCAGTGTAGTGCTGTTCAAATAGCCTCTCTAGCAACATCTACTCAGAGTTATTTTGGTTGTTTTGCAAATAAACATAGCGATTTGATAGATTTCCAGAGGGAAACACTAAGTTGCAAATTTGAAGTGAACCTGGTTGCTAATACACTCAAGTTTTCAATCACATTCACTGAGCAGCTATTATGTGCCAGAAAACTGTATTAGTTATACATGAAGATGATCCTGGGTGGCAAACTCCAAAGTGTCTTTGTGTAAGCAATTTCCAAGGTGATGTTATAGTCCCCTCTCACCAACACCAGAGAGGTGTTCCAGGACAGTCTCCTGAGTCAGTGGGAGAGGGCTGTCCCCAACCTTGATCCTTGTCTTCTCTTATAAATGATTTATACAAGAGACTTTGATTGCATTGTGAAAAGCCAAGTTATTACATCAATTAAAGCATGCATCTTTTTTTAAAAAAAAGCAAAAGCAAAACAAGAAAACCTATATATTTAGCTTATGAAGCACAGGTGTGCTCTCAGCTAATTAGAAGAGCAAGTTGAGTGGGGGTCTGAGGCATTATATACCCCCCTGTCTGTCTATAGGCTTCAAAAATCCTCTACTGACTATTTGGTACAGATTAATTCTCAAGGTCCCTTTCTCAAGGTCCCCTTTTTTTTTTTACTCTGTTGTGGCCTTCCCAGAAATCATGAAAAGCACTTGGCAACTTTATCTTGCCAAGCCTTGAGACTGCTGGTTTCTCTGCTTAGGGAGTAAAACTGCCCTTTTTTCTTTTCCCTTTCCCCATACCTTTCTGCATTCTTTCATTAGGGAGGTTTTTAACCATTTTCCCTCCGTGTCTTTGGCTGGGGAAGATAATGGCTTGTTAGTTACAAGGTGGCTGCAAATTGCCCCCACTGTTTGGCCTTGTTTTAACTTTCCTATCCCAGTTTCCCTATTCCTCCTGGGATGTAACAGTGATAACTACATTTTATTATTGGCATTTTCAGGAGACATTTAAGAAGTGTAAAACTTATAAATTAGGTATGTGTAGACTGAAATCAGTATTATAATAAACTGTCATAATATCATACATGTAATATCAAGTTATCATAATACAAAAAATAGAAAATTGCAGGCGTAGAAAAATTGTAATTAAGGAAAACATAAAAACAACACATCTGACATCAATGATTTATAACAAAAGGAAAAAATGACTGCCTTTTGGATTACAGTTGTCCCTTGAATAAGGTGGGTGTTAAGGGTGCCACTGCCCCACCCTCAGAACAGTAGAAAATCTGTGTATAACTTTGGACTTCCTCAAAACTTTACTAATAGACTGCTGTTGACCAGAAGCCTTACAAATAACATAAACAGCCAATTAACACATATTTTTTACATGTAGTATATTATATACTTTATTCGTACAATGAAATTACCTAGAAAGAAAATGTTATTAAAAATCATTAGGAAGAGAAAATACGTTGATAGTATTTATTGAAAATAATTGTGTGAGAGTGGAATCACACAGTCCAAACTCATGTTGTTCAAAGATCAACTGAATATCCTGGACTAAGTACACAACAGAACTGGCTTACTTGTTTCTATCTTCATTGCCATCTGCAGTTCTGACTCGAAACTGATGCTCAGAAGGATGAATCCAAAGTCCTGAAATTTTAGCATGGTCACCAGGCTATCTTGAATAAACTAAAAAAAATATGTTCATGCATTTTTCTAAGTACTCAAGTAAAAAGGATTTGAGTTATCTTTTAGTTAAACCCAAATCTGAACTAAGTTAATCAGAACTGCTTTAATCTTTAAGTATGCTGACTAATCATGGCACATTAGTGATATGATTGAATGTCACTCTGAACAACCTCTTGTGTAATCATGCCCACCACTCAAACTCATTCTCCTTGGAGTATTAGTCTCTCACCTTGACAAGAATTAATGCAAATGCAAACTGAGAAGTATAACCCTTTAAATCATTAATCATACAATAATTTTTAAGTGAAAATTAGTTAATCTGATTTGCGATTGTGAAATTAAAGAATTAAAGAGCTCTAACTAATGAAAGGAGACCTGGAGCTGAGGGCTTTGGCCAGAGAAGGAAGGCTCAGTGTGATCACTATAAAGTGAACTTTTAAAATCATTGGCAGGATTGGATGATATTATGGTCATAGCAGCACAATTTACAACTCCTTTGGTTGATCTCTCCCCCTTCCTTTTTACAGCAGGGTAGTATGCTATTCTAGAGCATAAGAAGGCCATAAAGGATGCTAATGAGGCCCTGGCCTGTGTGGCTCAGTTGGTTGGAGCATTATCTGAAAGGTCTCAGATTCAATTTTCCAGTCAGGGCACCTAACTATGTTTCAGGTTCAATCCCTGGACTCCTCATGTGGGAGGCAACCAATTGATCTTTCTCTTTCTCTTTCTCTCCCTCCCCCTTGCTCTCCACTACCCCATTTCCACCCAGCCACAGGCCTTCACCACCCTACTGTATATGTTCATGGACAAAGAATATATGCATATCAGTTAAATTTCATATCTTACCGTCCCCCCACTTCCATCTGAGCTTCATCAGTCATTTCCTTGTTTCCATGGCTCTGGTTCTATTTTATACATCAATTTATTGTGTTCATTAGATTCTACAAATAAGTGAGGTCATGTTGTTGGAGAGTGGGAATTTTTTAGCTTGCTTACTACTTCCATTCCAGAGAGGCCATGGACTATGCCCCAGATAGAGTTGTCAGTGCTGACATCAGGCCAGGCCTTGAGATACAGTCTCATGGCCCCTTCCCAGTACATAGGCCTTCTTTCATAGATCACTGTCAGCTTTCTGAAGAACAGGATGACCCTGTGAATAACATGGTCGTCAATAGCATGACTCTGACATTGATTGGGAAAAACTGTTTTGTCTTGGGTTGCTTGCTCTGCAAAAACAGGATGTGGTAAATGTGCTTAAAAGTGGTCCTGCACAAAGGGTCGATGCTGCTCTCTGGACTCCCTGCATGGAGAAAGGCAGAGCAGTAACTGGCCGACTGGCCAGCTGGCCGGCCGGCTAATAAAGGCTCCCTAAATTTTAATTTTGTCTGGAGTCCAGTGGTCGTTCACTCGTGATCGCTCCACAACAATGTGAATTCATGCGAATTTTGTCGTTCTCTGACTGGCTTAGTTCACTTAGCATAATACTCTCCAGGTCTTTCCATGCTGTCTCAAAGGGTAAGAAATCCATTTTGCATCTGCATAGTATTCCATGGTGTAGGTGTACCACAGTTTTTTTTTCTTAATTTTCTTTATTGATTAAGGTATTACATATGTGTCCTTATCCCCCCATTGCTACCCTCCACTCATGCCCTCACCTCCCTGGTGTCTGTTTCCATTGGTTATGCTTATATGCATGCATACAGCTCCTTTGGTTGATCTCTCCCCCTTACCCCCACCCTCCCCTGCCTTCCCTCTGAGGTTTGACAGTCTGATCAATGCTTCATTGTCTCTGGATCTGTTTTTGTTCATCAGTATATGTTGTTCATTACATTCCACAAATGAGTGAAATCATGTGATATTTATCTTTCTACAACTGACTTATTTAGCTTAGCATAATGGTCTCCAGGTCCAACCATGCTGTTGCAAATGGTAGGAGTTCCTTCCTTTTTACCACAGCATAGTATTCCATTGTGTAGATGTACCACAGTTTTTTAATCCACTCATGTGCTAATGGGCACTTATGCTGTTTCCAAATCTTAGCTATTGTGAATTGTGCTGTTATGAACATAGGGATGCATATGTCCTTTCTAATTTGTCAAATATTAATTGAGAACAGCAGTTTAGGTTGATTTCTGGGTTCTCCATTCTATTCCATTGGTCTATATGTCTGTTCTTGTGCCAGGACCAGGCAGTTTTGAGAACAGTGGCTTTGTAGTATAACTTGTTATCTGGTATTGAGATTCCTCCTAATTTGTTCTTCTTTCTCAGGATTGCTGCAGCTATTCAGGTCTTTTTATTCCAGATGAATTTTTGGAGAGTTTGTTCTAGGTCTGTGAAATATGCCGTTTGTATTTTAATGGGAAGTGCATTGAATCTATAGATTGCTTTGGGTAGTATGGACATTTAATGATGTTGATTCTGCCAATCCATGAACACAGTATGTTCTTCCATCTGTTTGTCTTCCTCTATCTCTTTTTTCAGTGTCCTGTACTTTTCTGAGTACAGGTCTTTTACCTCCTTAGTTAGGTTTATTCCTAGGTATCTTAATTTATTTGGTGCAATGGTAAATGGGATTTTTTTTTAATCTCTCTTGCTGTAAGTTCACTATCCTATCTAATGAAAGAGTAATATGCAAATTAATCATCACTCTGCTACACCCACCAGCCACGCCCACCAGCCATACCCACCAGCCAATCAGGAGCAAATATGCAAATAAACCCAACCAAGATGGCTACGGCCCCAGAGAGCAGGAGGGAGGCTTGGGTTTCCCCAGCAATGGAGAAAGCCAAGCTTTCCACCTGCCCTTGCTGACCTAGGCCTCCACTCAAGGCTACAAAGTTTCAATGATAGAAGATACATAAACCCAAACAGTAATGGCGGCAGCCAAGGAGCTGGAAAGAGCAGGAGGCTAGGGTTGCCCCCAGTGATGGAGGAAGCCAAGCTTTCCGCACACCCTGGCTGGCCCAGGCCTCCGCTTAAGGCTATAAAGTTTCAATTATAGAAGATACATAAATTCCCCCAAAAATAATTGCCACCACAGAGCAAGCAGAAGGCTTGGCTTCGCTCTAGGCTACAAAGTTTCAATTGTAGAAGATAAGTAAACCCCAGATCCCAGGGCCTCCGCTTGGGTCACCAGGGGGCATGGCCGGCCTGCAAACCACCACAGGCCCCTCGCCCAGGCCACCCCATGCCCCAAGGGAACCGCCACCCTGATCCGGGACACCCTTCAGGGCAAACCAGCTGGCCCCCACCAGTGTACCAGGCCTCTATCCTATCTAATAAAAGAGTAATATGCAAATTGACCATCACTCCAACACAAAAGATGGCTGCCCCCATGTGGTCAAAGATTCTGCCCCCTTGTGGACACAAGATGGCCCACCACAAGATGGCCAGCAGGGGAGGGCAGTTGGGAGGGACCAGGCCTACAAGGGAGGGCAGTTGGGGGCGATCAGGGCAGCAGGGGAGGGCAGTTGGGATGGACCAGGCCTGCAAGGGAGGGCAGTTGGGGGCGATCAAACCTGCAGGGGAGGGCAGTTAGGGGTGACCAAGCCGGCAGAGGAGGGAAGTTGGGGACATACAGGCTGGCAGGGGAGCAGTTAGGCATCCATCAGGCTAGCAAGGGAGTGGTTACTGGGTGATCAGGCTGGCAGGCAGTAGCAGTTAGGGGCAATCAGGAAGGTATGCAGGCGAGCAGTTGGGAGCCAGCAGTCTTGGATTGTGAGAGGGATTTCCCACTGCCCGTTTAGGCCCGATCCCACCAGGCAGTCGGACATCCCTCGAGGGGTCCCAGATTGGAGAGTGTGCAGGCTGGGCTGAGGGACACCCCCCCCCTCAGTGCACGATTTTCGTGCACCGGGCCTCTAGTTGATGTATAAAATGCCATAGATTTCTGGGCCTTACTTTTGTATCCTGCTACATTGCCAAATTCATTTAGTAAGTCTAATACTTTTTTGATGGAGTCTTTAGGGTTTTCTATATACAGTATCATGTCATCTGTGAATAATGACAGTTTTACCTCTTCTTTTCCAATATGGATACTTTTTATTTCTTCTTCTTGTTTATTTGCTATGGCTAGAACTTCCAGTACTATGTCGTACAGGAGTGCGGCATCCCTGTCTTTTTCCTGTTCTTAGGGGAAATAGTTTTAGCTTTTGCCCATTGAGTATGATGTTGGCTGTAGGTTTGTCACATAAGGCTTTTATTATGTTGAGGTATGATCCCTCTATTCCCACTTTGCTGAGGGTTCTTATCAAGAAAATTATTGGATTTTGTCAAATGCTTTTTCTGCATCAATTGATATGACTCTGTGATTTTTATCTCTCAATTTGTTTATGTGACATATTACGTTGATTGTTTTGCAGATATTGAACCAGCCCTGCATCCCTGAGATACTTCCTACTTGGTCATGGTGTATGATCTTTCCGATGTAATGCTGGATCAGACATGCTAAAATTTTGTTGAGGATTTTGGCATCTATGTTCATCAGGGATACTGGCGTGTAATTCTCTTTTTTTTTAGTGTCTTTATCTGGTTTTGGTATTAGAGTAATGCCGGCTTCATAGAATGAACTTGGACGTGTTTTAATTTTTTTGGAATAGTCTGAGGAGGATAGGTTTCAGTTCTTTGAAAGTTTGGTAAAACTTCCCTGTGAAGCATCTGGACCAGACTTTGTTTGCTGGAAGCCTTTTGAGGACTGTTTCAATTTCCTCCATAGTTACTGAGATTTTTAGATTCTTCCTGATTTAGTTTTGGAAGGTTTTATTTTTCTAGGAATATATCCATTCCCTCTAGTTTGTCTAGTTTGTTGGATTAGAGTTGTTCATGGTATTTTTTTTTATAATCCTTTGTATTTCTTTGGGGTCTGTTGTTATTTTGCCTTTTTCATTTTGGATTTTGTTTATTTGGGTTCTCTCTCTTTGCTTCTTGGTGAGCCTGGGTAGAGGTTCATCAATCTTGTGTATCATTTCAAAGAACCAGATATTAGTTTCATTGATCTTTTGTATTTTCATTTTATTTTGTTTTGTTTTGGTCCCTATGTCATTAATTTCTGCTGTGATTTTTATTATCTCCTTTCTTCTGCTCACTCTGGGATTTTCTTGTTGCTCTCTTTCTAACTGTTTAAGTTATAAAGTTAGATAATTTATTACCATTTTTTCTTTTTTTTGTTTTGTTTTGTTTTTAGTTAGGCCTGTAGAGCTATACTCTTCCCTCTCAGGACTGATTTCATTTTGCCCCATAGATTTGGTGGGATTGTTGTGTTTTTATTGTCATTCTTTTCCAGGATGTTTTTAATTTCTTCTTTGATCTTTTTGGTAACCCAATCATTGTTTAATAGCATGCTGTTCAGCTTCCAAGTCTTTGTATTTTTTTTTAGGTGTTTTTATTGTAGTTTATTTCTAATAATATGCTATCATGGTCTGAGAAGATGCTTGATATGATTCCAATCTTCTTGAATTTGGAAAGACTTTGCCTGTGACCCAATATGTGATCTAATTTTAAAAATGTCCCATGTGCACTTGAGAAGAATTTATATTCTGTGTCTTTGGGGTGAAATGTTCTGAAGATGTCATTTAAGTCCATCAGATCCAGTGAGTCATTTAGAATTTCTGTTTCATTGTTGATTTTTTGTCTAGAGGATTTATCCAGTGATGTCAGTGGGGTATTAAAGTCACCTCCTATGATAGTATTGCTGTAGATCTCTCCCTTGATATCTTCCAGGAGTATTTTTATGTATTTGGGTGCTCCTGCATTGGGTGCATATATGTTTACCAGGGTTATATCATCTTGTATTGATCCCTTTAGTATTTTGAAGGGGTCTTACTTATCTCTTGTTATGGCCTTCACTTTGAGGCCTATTTTGTCAGATATAAGTATTGCTACCCCAGCTTTTTTTTCATTTCCATTTGCCTGGAAGATATTTTTCCATGCCTTTACTTCCAGTCTGTGTGAGTCCCTTTTTCTGAGGTGGGTCTCTTGTAGACAGCATATATATGGGTCATGTGTTGTTATCCATTCAGCTGCTCCATGTCTTTTGATTGGAGCATTTAGTCCATTTATGTTCATAATTATTATTGATAGGTACTTGTTTGTAGCCATTTTTTTTTGCCTCTATTCTTTCTTCACTTTTTCTTTCTTCTTTTTACAGCAGTCCCTTTAGCATTTCTTGCATTGCTGGCTTGGTAGTGATAAACTCCCTTAGCCTTCTTTTATTTGTGAATCTCCTTATTTCCCCTTCAATTTTGAATGATAGCTTTGCTGGACAGAATATTCTTGGATTCAGCCCCCTGCTTTGCATCACTTTGTAAGTTTCCTTCCATTAGCTTCTGGCCTGTTGTGTTTCTGCTGAAAAATTATTTGAAAATCTAATGGGAGATCCCTTGTTCATAACTTTCTGTCTCTCTCTTTAAGCCTTTAAGATTCTCTCTTTGTCCTGAACGTTTGTCGTCATAATTATGATGTGTCTTGGTGTAGGTCTTTTAGAGTTCATCTTGTTTGGTACTCTCTGTGCTTGTGTGACTTTTTCTTCACCAAATCAGGGAAGTTTTCTGACAATATTTCTTCCTAGAGGCTTTCTAAACCTTGGTCCTCTTCCTGTCATTCTGGCACCCCTATTATTTGCATGTTGCTTCATTTCATGTTGTCCCAAAGCTCCCCTAGGCTCTCTTCCTGTCTTTTAAATTTTTTCTTCAATTGCAATTAAGTTTGTGTGTGTTTTGTTTCCCTGTCTTCTAATTCACTAATTCGGTCCTCTGTTTCAACTAGTCTATTGTGGAAACTTTCCATAGTGGTTTTATTTTTTTTTTATTGTAGCTATATGACTCTTTATTTCCTCTTGATACTTACATAAGTTGTTGATTTTTTTCATCCATCCAGTTTATGAACTGGATGACCCTTTTTCTGAATTCTTTTTCTAACATATTGGATGCCTCAGTTTCACTTAGCTCCTTTTATTGTGATTTCTCCTTTTCTTTCCTTTGGGGGTTTCTTTGTCTCTCCATTTTTGCTCTCACCGAAGGATCTAGGTGTCAAGTTGTGTGGTGGCTGATCCTCAGGTGGCAGCAGCTACTGTGGCAGTGGCTGCTCCTCAGTTGGCGGTGACTCCATGGGTTGGCGCTGCTCACGTGGGTGCTCGCAGCAGTGATGGCTCTTCAGGCTGGCAGGGATGGCCTGCTCACATGGATGCTGTTCCTCAGACAGTGTTGGGCTGCTTGTGTGGCTTCTGCTCCTTGGATGAGTGCAGGCTGCTACTAAGGCTGCTCCTCGTCGTATGGGGGTGGGCTGCATGCAGCTGCTGTTCCTCATATGGGGGTGGGCTGTTTGAGTGGCTGCTGCTCCTTGGACAGGGGTGGGGTACTCGAGCAGCTGCTGCTCCTCAGACATGGGTGGGCTGCTTGTGCGACTGCTGCTTGCATGTTTGTGGCACTCTGGTCTAAAACTTGGGCCAGCCAGAAGGGAGCATGCTTCGGCAAATACAGGAGCCCATGGCCAGAGTGGCTGGAGTCTCAGTGATCATGGAACCACAGATGAGGCAGCAGGTTCTTGGCAGGGGTGGCTCTAGAGTCCTGGGTGGTGTCTGAGTGCACCCTGGGTAGAGGTGAGGCTAGGTCCCCAGTCACAGCAGCTCTCCCCTTCAAGAACGAGCACCCTTTGCAGTAGAGCCGGCTACCCCGGGACTGTTTGCAATGGTAGTAAAGGCTGCCTGGTTAGGCGAGCCCATTCTGCCTGCCCCAAATGTCCTGCAGGATATAACTGTCCCTCACTCACACACACACATACTCCACATGCCCACACAATCCCTCACTCACTCACTCTCTCTCCATCACTGCCACCATCTTCCTGCCTCTGTAGTTGGGTCTGGCATTTTATTGACCCATTCGTGGATGGAGTCTCCTCTCCAGGTGTTTGGTTATGTGGCTTGTTCTCTACCACATTGACCAAACAGGACAAAATGCAACTCAAAAAGACATGAAACAATGGGAACAAAACACGAATATACTCACAACACCAATAACCCCAATATAAGTGACCACCAGGGAAAAGAGAATCAGGGGAGAGAAAAGAGAGCAGAAATGATATTTAGGAGAGAAAAATGCTAAGAGAGAAAATAAAAAGAAGGAAAGGGAAGAAAAAGGAAAAAATATATATGGGGAAAAACCACAAAACAAACAGATAAACCAAAAAAAAATGCAAATACCCAATACCCAAAAAACAGGGTGGGGGCAGAATCTGTAGAAGCCGAGCTTATATACAGAAAGTAAGATTAAGGAATTGGATTAATATGGGGAGGACCTTAATTCAGTATAGAGGAAGTAGGAAGAGGATGAGTGGATAAGAAGAAAGATAAAGAGAAAGAAAAAAAATTAAAACAAAAATTACTTTAAAAAATAGGATAAAATAAAAAAACAATAGAATGATAAAATTAATGTGAAAAGAAGTAAAAATAAACAAAAAAAAGAAATTAAAGAGAAAAAAAGAGCTAACAAAATAACAAAATAAAATAAAATGAAACAAAAATGAAAAAGTGAAGTGTCATTTGTTTCAACCAGTTTTAATGCCCCATGGGGCTGATTTAAGATCCCATTCTTCTGTATAGTCTGCCACTTCTCAGTTTCCTGTTAGATTGTTCAAGTTCCAAGCAGTCCACAGCTCCTCTGTTTGTGTCTATCTCCACAGCCTTGTCTGCCAGCAGGTGGGACCAGCCTTCCCACTTAGCCTGACTGCTGCTTTCAATCTTAATCTCTCAAGCAACTGTTTCTGACAGGACTATAGTTGGGGAGGTTGCTGTATGGCTTTACGGATCTGAATGGCTTCTCTTCAGGCCAATCCCTGAGGGCTCTCAGGGACTATTCAGGTTGGTTTTTTTTTTTTTTTTTGGTGTATTTTGTAGTGCTCAGGGTGTAGTCTGGGTGAGGCTGTTTTGGTTTCCTGGAGACTGCAGGGAAGGGCTATCTCTTCAGGAGAAAATGGCTGCTTAGGTCCCATGTGTCAGGTTATGTCTCAGTGCCAGACCACTGGCCACCTCTCCCTGACCCTCTCCTCTCCCCAGCATCTCCCCAGACTCCACAAGTCCACACCTCCACCTACACCTGAGCCATGGATGAGTGTATTTGAAAGGTCCTATGATCTGGGTTTAGGTGATTAAAGCAAAGATCAAAGAGGGGAAAGAGCTGTGCTACTGCAAACCCCTCTCCCCCTGGCATGGTGCATGGCTGTGGGCTCAGAAGTTTGGCTAAGAATCTGTATAAGCTGAGCTTATACAGTATACAGAAAGTAAGATTAAGGAATTGGATGAATATGGGGAGGCCCAACCTCTCGTGACTGTGGACTTAGATCTCCAATCACCTGCTGCCAGCAGTCCTGTAGACCTCATTTCCACAGTCAGATACTACGCCTTTCTCAAGCGACACATCCTTGGTGCCATTCAGCTTCCTTCTGACTCTCTGGGCTTCGACTTCTAATAATTCTCTCCAGCCCAGATCCCTGATTTTACCATTCTCCAGGTGGCCTCTGCCCTTCCTGGCTGAGAATTGTCTCACCAGCTGTGTCTACTTCACCAATTTGGGATGGATGTTATTCAATTTAGTTGCTCCTTCTATCTGCTCTGGGACAAGGCTCAGGACACGTCTGCCTATTCCACCACCATTTTGTGTCTCCCCACAATTTTCTAATCCACTCATCTACTGATGGGCACTTGGGCTGTTTCCAGATCTTAGCTATTGTAAATTGTGATGATATGAACATAGGGTTGTATGTATCCTTTTAATGTGTCTCATCACCATTTGTATGTCCTCTTTAAAGAAATGTCTATTCAGATCCTCTGCCCATTTTTAATTGGATTGTTTGTCTTCCATTTGTTGAGTTGTATGAGTACTTTATATACTTTGGAAATTAAATCCTTATCATTGGCAGGTATGTTCTCATACAGTGGGTTCCCTTTACATTTTGATGCTGGTTTCTTTTGCTGTGTAGAAACTTCAGAAGTGCTCAATTAATATTCGCTCAATTAATATTTGACAAAGGAGGCAAGAGCATACAATGGAGTCAAGACAGTCTCTTCAATAAATGGTGTTTGGGGAAAATTGGACAGATACTTGCAAAAAAAATGAAACTAGACTACCAACTTACACCATACACAAGAATAAACTGAAAATGGATAAAGGACTTAAACGTAAGATGTGAAACCATAAAAATCCTAGAAAAAGCCATAGGCAGCAAAATATCAAACATATCATGAAGCAGAATTTTCACCGACACATTGACTAGGGCAAGAAACACAAAGGCAAAATAAATATATTTTTTCTTTAAAAAAACGAAAAAGTAAAATTTATTACCATATGAACAACCAAAGATTTCTTATGGTATCAATTTGTATGATATGATTATTTACAAAAGTACTTAAGGACATTTTGAAAAGATTGTTTAGATCTAAATGTTGTACTAAAAAACCATTTCAGATAGAAGACGGCTGCTGATGGGAAGGCAGGCTGCAAGATAGTGTGTGAGTGAGAGAATGTAAGAGTGTATGGACATACGGGGAGTGTCTATTTGTGAGTGAGGGACAGCCATATTCCAAGTGACTGTTGGGGACTGCAGGACTGGGCACCCCTGACCGGGCAGCTTCCACTGCTGCTGAAATCTCTCCCAGAGTGACTGGCTCTGACACAGAGATAGCGCCATCTTGAAGGGGAGAGTAGCTGTGATCAGAAGCCTAGCCTTACCTTCAATTGGGAAGAATCCGATACCCACTGGACCCTACAACCACAACACCCAGGGACCAGCAGCAAATCCACAACCACTGGGTCTCAAGCAGCACAAATAAGCGGACTTGGATGAGCTCTGCACCTTCTCATGGAAAGGTCAGATTTTGCCCAGAGAAAGGTGAGGACTGCGATCCAAGCTGAAGGGAGAAATGTGCGCAGCGAGATCTAGAGGTTCGGGGGAAGCCTGTGCCCCACAAAATCTGCAGACATTGGGGACAGCGTCATCTGCGAATGAGGAAGGGGGTCCACACGGCTGCTGACAGAAGGAAACTATAGAAATCAACCCATAGCTGGGCTGGTCACAAAAAGGCAGCCTGAAGCTTTACCAGTAAATCAGCTGTGCTGTGCCAGGAGAAAAAGACATGCACAGAGATGTGAGCAGAGTCTCGCGCAGTGCCGGGACTAAAATGTCGCGAGTTTGTGCACTTACTCTGCCTCTTTTTTCTCTTTAAATCCTTGGTTTTGATTACTAAGCCCAGTACATAAGATCACCCAATTAAAAACACTCTCAGAGACTGCAGGGGAAAGTTGTTTTTGTGGAACCTGGGGATCAGAGCAAGGAGAAATGATCAGAAAACCAGCTCTGAGGCAGTCTATACCCCCAAACCAGTATTTAGTGCAGTGGGGAAAACAAGTTCTAAATACTGGGTAGAGAGGACTTATAGCCCCAGATGTCAATACAGAAACACTGCCACCCAGGGGTTGAATCACAAACTGACTCTTGTATAAATACATCCACAGGCAGGATGAGTAACAAAGAAATACTGCCTGCTTGAAAACAAGATTGTGGCTTATGACACACAGGAGCTGTGGAACACAGGGATCTTCAATACTGTTCTGACTACCTGACAGGAAACAGGTATGCCAAACAGAAGAGTAGAGGAAGTGAATGACCTTCACTACTGCACATTTTTTTAATCTTAAGAAACTAATTTTTTTCTTTTTTTCTCACTTGATTTTAACTTTTTAATTGTTATATTTTTATTTTTAATCACTATTACTACTAATATTTTACTGTTTTTAAAGTTCCATTTTATTTTCTATTTATTTTATTCTGGGATTAGTGTTCTACAGTCTATTTTCATTTTTCCTTTAGCATCATTTTGCTCTATCTCAACTTTACCTTTATGCCAACACTCTCTTCCTCACTTTTTCCATTTTGTTGTCCTGTTTCTCTTACCCTATTCCTGCTTTAGATTTTCCCTATTCCTTCTTTTTACCCATTAAAAATTCATCCTACTTATATATCTAATTTCCGATCCCTCCCCCAAGTCCATGCACACTTCTCTCTTCTCTTTCTTCACTATCCAAATTTTTTTCTCTTCCCTTTTTTTAAAAAAATATATTTTATTGATATTTTATAGAGAGGAAGGGAGAGGGATAGAGAGCTAGAAACATGGATGAGAGAGAAACATGCATCAGCTGCCTCCTGCACACCTCCCACTGGGGATGTGCCCGCAACCAAGGTACATGCCCTTGACCGGAATCGAACCCGGGACCCTTCAGTCCGCAGGCCGACGCTCTATCCACTGAGCCAAACCGGTTTCGGCTCTCTTCCCTTTTTTGTTTGTTTTTTTGTTGTTGTTTTATTTATATTTTTTGTTTTATTTTGCTCTTCGTTCACTCTGTCCTGTTGTTGTTGTTAGTTTGATTGTTGATTAGATTGTTTTTTTTGTTTGTTTGTGTGATTGTTTCTTTTTTTGCTTCTGTTTTTCCTCTCCTCACTTGTTATTAGTTGTTGTTTGTAGTTTGCATTCATATCTGGGTGTTAGTTGTTTGCATTTTTTTTGAATTAGCTGTTGTTCTATTGGAGTTTTCTCCCCATATAGTCTTTCCCCCCTTCTTTTTTATTCTCTTTCTTTTTTCCTTTTCTCAGTATCATTTTTGTACTTTTTTTTAAATCCCTAATTCTCTTTTCTCTGGGATTATTAGTATCGTGAATACATTTGTGTTCAGTGCCTTGTGTGTTGTGCCTTGTCATGTTGAATTTGTGCCTTTAAGTCAACGCAGGAGAGAGCAAGGTTGGAAGACAAATGCACACTATGTGTAAGAACCAAGAGTAAATGAAGAAGAACCAAGAAGAAATAAAAAATGACATCACTGGAATAAAAAGCGCAATAAAAGGCATCAACACTAGACTAGAGGAAGCAGAGGACTGCATCAGTGAGCTAGAAGACAAGGTAGGAAAAAATACTCAAGCAGAGCAGCATCTAGAAAAAAAGCTTAAAAAAAAGAGAGCCTAAGGGAATGTTGGGACAACACAAAACGAAACAACATCCGACAATAGGGGTGCCAGAAGGAGAGGAAACTGAGCAAGGAATAGAAAAGTTGTTTGAAGAAGTAATGACAGAAAACTTCCCTGATATCAGTAAGAAAAAACTCACACAAGTCCAAGAAGCTCACAGAGTCCCAAACAAAATGAACCCCAAAAAGACCGACACCAAGGCACATTATAATTAAATTGGCAAACACCAATGACAAAGAATCTAAAAAGCAGGCTAGAGAGACAGAATGATACCAACAAAGGATCCCCCATTAGACTAGTGACTGATTTCTCAGAAACACATCAGGGCAGAAGGGAATAGAATGAAATATACAAAGTCATGCAAAAGAAGGGTCTGAATCCAAGAATACTGTACCAACAAGGCCATCAATCAAAATTGAAGGTGAAATCAGGAGCTTCAGAGACAAAAAAGGACTAAGGGAGTTTACCACCACCAAACCAGCAATGCAAGAAACGCTAAAGTGTCTGCTGTAAAAAGAAGAAATAGGACGTGAAGAAGGAACACAGGAATAAAGAATAACGATGGCGACAAACAAGTACCTATCAATAATAGCTTTAACTGTAAATGGATTAAATGCCCCAATCAAAAGACATAGGGTAGCTGAGTGGATAAGAAAACAAGACTCATATATCTGCTTTCTACAAGAAACCCACTTCAGAACAAAGGATTCACACAGATTGATGGTGAAGAGATGGAAAAAGGTTTTTCAGGCAAATGGAAATGGAAAAAAAAAAAAAAAGCTTGGGTAGCAATACTTACATCTGACAAATTAGATCTCAAAGTGAAGGACATAACAAGAGATAAGAAAGGCCACTTCAGGGTATAGAAAAGATGGCGGCTGGCAGGACAGAGGTGAGGGAGAGGAAGTGAGTGAGTGAGGGCATTAAAGGAGAGTGTGTGGATGTGAGTGGTGTGTGTGTGAGAGAGTGAGGGAAAGTTAAATCGCGCAGGAGCAGCAAGGGCTGGCAAACAGGCTCTCCTTGACAAGGAGAGACTACCACCGCTGCCGGCACTCCCCGGACAGTGGGACTCAAGCACGGAGCCCATGCCATCTTGGATTGGGCCTTTTTTAGGAACTCATCAACACCACCAATAAGACAGGCCTTGGAACTGCACCGCGACCCAGCAGCCACTCCAGCCAAAATCCTGCTACCCCCGCTGCAGACCCGCGGACCCTGGGACCTCCACCTCCAAAGGTGCAACGCTCGGCAGCAGTAAGTGCAACCTCCCCCTTCCCAGCGGAAAAATTCCCGATTCTCGCGTATACAGCCCTGCAGGCAGCTAGGGCACTCCACTCCAGATTCGCGTGATTCCAGCTGCGCAGGGCACTCCACTCCTTAGGCAGCACTTGGGAGCTGCTGAGAGCCCCCTAGGGTGTAATTCCGCACATACAAGGGTGCGTAGCCCCGTAGTAGAAATTCTGAATTCCGTCTTCCTGGATAACTGCTAACATTCACCCCGGCAGCTCAACCGTGGTGCCAGGACCCCTCAGAGAGCATCAGAACTCTGCACCCAGCAAGCACACCTCCACAGAGGCGACATTCCAAGAGGCAGGCACCCTGAGCCCATCTACCCACAGGGCGCTAGTGGAACCCACTGTGAGCTCTCCCTGGGTGTGATCTTGAACAAGCGGGGACTCACTCCCCCCCAGCAGTAGAAGTTTTGAATTCACTCATCCTGGATATTGGCCCACAGGCACCTCAATTGCGTGGCTACACTGCCAGGGCCCTTCAGAGACCTTCAGTGTGCCTCGCTGGCAAACGTACCACGGGTGCTCCTGTGAGCCGCCACAGGGAATAAGCGCCAATCCACCATGGTGCAAGACAAAAGCTGGGTCTGGCAACCCCAATACTGCAGAACTCTGGGCACCACAGTCACGCCTTTCCAGAGAGCAGGCCCCCTGAGCCCCATCACCCCAACAGATGGTTCCTGGGTGCCACTGTGAGTCCCTGCTGGGCACGCGTGATTTCAATTAAGGATGCAAGACAGCAAAAATTGGGACAATCCCCTCCACGGTGCCTGACTTCTAGACACCGCATTTGTGCCTCTCAAGCTCACAGGCCTACATCAAGAGAACACAAATAGCTCAAGTAGGGAGCTACACTAGATTAATAAGCCCAGGAGAACTTAGAGATTACGCCAGTAGTACCATCCCCAAAAGAACCTGGGTAGCAAAGCAATTGGATCTACAATTAAAACATTACAGGAAAACATGGGAAGACAAAAAAATCCCCAAAGGAAAGAAAAAGAGGAACCACCAGAAAGGGAGTAAAATGAATTTGAGGCTAGCAGCTTATCAGAGATAGAATTCAGAGTAATGGTTATAAGGATGTTTAAATGGATGGATAACAAATACACACAACTCAATGACAAATACACACAACTCAATGAGAACTATAAGGAGCTGAATGAGAATGTCACCAACATGAAAAGAAACCAAGAGGAGATGAAGAACGACATAGTTACAATAAAGAACACAATGGATGGCCTAAACAGTAGACTAGAAGAGGCTGAGGACTGCATCAGCGAATTAGAAGACAAGGTAGGAAAAAACACACAAACACAGCAGCAACTGGAAAGAAGACTTAAAAAGCAAGAGGAGAGCCTAAGGGAGCTTTAGGACAACACAAAACGAAACAGCATTCGCTTAATAGGGATACCAGAAGGAGAGGAAGAAAAACAAGAAATAGAAAACCTGTTTGAAGAAATAATGACAGAAATCTTCCCTGATATTGGCAATAAAAAACTATGCAAGTCCAAGAAGTACATAGAGTCCCAAACAAGTTGAACCACAAAAGACCTACACCAAGACACATCATAATTATATTGGCAGACAACCAACGACAAAGTAAGAATCCTTAAAGCTGCCAGAGAGAAACAAAGTTACTTATAAGGGGTCTCCTATCAGAATATCAACTAATTTCCCATCAGAAACACACCAGGCCAGAAGGGAATGGAATGAAATATACAAAGTGATGCAAAGCAAGGAACTGAATCCAAGAATACTATACCCAGCAAGGCTATCATTCAAAATTGAAGGTGGAATCAGGAGCTTCACAGACAAAAAGGGCTAAGAGAATTTATCACTACCAAGCCAGCAATGCAAGAAATGCTAAAGGGACTGCTGTAAAAAGAAGAAAGAGAAAGGCAAGAAGAAACACAAACACTAAGGAAAAATATGACAACAAACATGTACTTGTCAATAATAATATTAAACATAAATGGATTAAATGCACCAATCAAAAGACATAGGGTAGCTGAATGGTTAAGAAAATACGAACCATATATTTGCTGTCTATAAGAGACCCACCTCTGAGCAAAGGATTCACACAAACTGAGAGCAAAAGGATGGAAAAACATTTTCAGGCAAATGGAAATGAGAAAAAAGCTGGGGTTGAGATACTTATATCTGATAAAATAGACTGCAAAGTAAAGGCCATAATAAGAGATAAGGAAGGCCACTACATAATACTAAAGGGATCAAATCAACAAGAAGATACAACTCTGGTAAACATATATGCACCCAATGCAGGAGCACCCAAATACATAAAAAATATCCTGGGAGATATCAAGGGAGAGATCGACAACAACACCATCATAGTAGGAGACTTTAATACACCACTGACACCACTGGATAAATCCTCTAGACAAAAATTCAGCAAAGAAACAGCAATTCTAAATGACACACTAAATCAGATGGACCTAATTGACATCTTCAGAGCATGTCACCCCAAAGCCACGGAATATACGTTCTTCTCAAGTGCACATGGGACATTTTCAAAAGTAGACCACATATTGGATCACAAGCAAAGTCTCCCCAAATTCAAAAAGATTGAAATCATATCAAGCATTTTCTTAGACCACAATGGTATAATATTAGAAATAAACTACAATAAAAACATTCCAAAAAATTCAAACACTTGGAAGCTGAATAGCATGTTACTAAACAATGATTGGGTTATCAACGAGATCAAAGAAGAAATTAAAAACATCCTGGAGACTAATGACAATAAAAACACAACATTGCAAATCCTATGGGACACAATAAAAGCAGTTCTGAGAGGGAAGTTCATGGCTCTACAGGCCTACCTCAAAAAACAAGAAAAAATGGTAATAAATTATCTAACTCAACAACTCAAAGAATTAGAAAGAGAGCAACAAGAAAAGCCGACAGCAAAAGGAAGGAAGTAATAAAGATCAGGGCAGAAATGAATGACATAGAGACCAAAAGAACAATAGAAAAGATCAATGAAACCAAGAGCTGGTTCTTTGAAAGGATAAACAAGATTAATGAACCTCTAGCCAGACTCACCAAGAAGCAAAGAGAGAGGACCCAAATAAAGAAAATCAGAAATGTAAGAGGTGAAATAACAACAGACCCTACGGAAATACAAAGGATTGTTAAAAAAAATAATATGAACAACTCTATTCTAACAAACTAGACAACCTGGAGGAAATAGACACATTCTTAGAATAATACAACCTTCCAAAACGTACTAAGGAAGATTCTAAAAATCTCAATAGGCTGATAACTATTGAAGAAATTAAAGCAGTCATCAAAAAGCTTACAGCGAACAAACCCCAGGCCCAGACGGCTTCACAGGGGAGTTTTACCAAACATTCAAGGAAGAACTAAAAACCTATCCTCCTCAGAATATTCCAGAAAATTCAAGAGGATGGAACACTTCCAAGCTCCTTCTATGAAGCCAGCATGACCCTAATACCAAAACCAGATAAAGATAACACAATGAAAGAGAATTACAGGCCAATATCCCTCATGAACATAGATGCCAAAATCCTCAACAAAATTCTAGCAAATCGAATCCAGCAATACATCAGAAAGATCATACACCATGACTAAGTAGGATTTATCCAAGGGATGCAAGGATGGTACAATATTCGCAAATCAATAAACGTGATATATCACATAAAAAATTGAGAGATAAAAATCATATAGTCATATCAATTGATGCAGTAAAAGCATTTGACAAAATCCAACACCCTTTCTTGATAAAAACTCTCAGCAAGGTGAGAATAGAAGCATCATACTTCAACATAATAAAAGCCATATATGACTAACCTACAGCCAACATCATACTCAATGGGCAAAAACTAAAACCATTTCCCCTAAGAACAGGAACAAGACAAGGATGCCCACTCTCACCACTCCTGTTCCACATAGTGCTGGAAGTACTAGCCATTGCGATCAGACAAGAAGAAGAAATAAAAGTCATCCAAATTGGAAAAGAAGAAGTAAAACCGTCCTTATTTGCAGATGACATGATACTGTACATAGAAAATCTTAATGACTTCATTAAAAAAATATTACACTTAATAAATGAATTCAGAAATGTAGCAGGATACAAAATTAATGCCAAGAAATCTATGGCATTTCTATACACCAATAATGAACTTACAGAAAAAGAGACTGAAAAAGCAATCCCATTTACCATCGCACTAAAAAAATTAAGGTACCTAGGAATAAACTAAGGAGGTAAAAGACCTGTATGCGGAAAACTACAGGACACTGAAAAAAGAGATAGAGGAAGACATAAACAGATGGAAGAACATACCATGTTCATGTATTGGTAGAATCAACATCATCAAAATGTCCATACTACCCAAAACTATCTATACATTCAATGCACTTCCCATTAAAATACAAAGGGCATATTTCACAGACCTAGAATGAACCTTCAAAAAATTCATCTGGAATTAAAAAAGACCCCGAATAGCTGGAGCAATCCTGGGAAAGAAGAACAAAGTAGGGGGGATCACAATACCAGATATCAAGATGTATTACAAAGCGACTGTTCTCAAAACTGCCTGGTACTGGCACAAGAACAGACATATATATCAATGGAATAGAATAGAGAACACAGAAATTGACCCAAACCATTATGCCCAATTAATATTTGAAAAGGAGTCAAGAACATACAATGGAGTCAAGACAGTCTCTTCAACAAATGGTTTTGGGAAAATGGACAGATACATGCAAAAATGAAACTAGATCACCAACTTTCACCATACACAAAAATAAACTCAAAATGGATCAAGGACTTAAACATACGACAGGAAACCATAAAAATACTATATGAATCCATAGGCAGAAAAATCTCTGACATACGCCAAACAATTTCTTCACTGATACTGCTCCTAGAGCAATGGAAACTATAGAGAAAATAAACAAATGGGACTACATCAAAATAAAAAGCTTTTGCACAGCAAAGGAAACCATCAATAAAACAAGAAAGCCCACTGCATGGGAGAACATATTTGCCAGTGATATCAACGATAAGGGTTTAATCGCCAACATTTATAGAGAACTCATACAACTTAACAAAAAGAAGATAAACAACCCAATCAAAAAATGGGTAACTGATCTAAATAGACACTTTTAGAAAGAAGACAGAAGTAAAGCCGAGAGACATATGAAAACCTGTTCAAATTCACTAATCATCAGAGAGGTGCAAATGAAAACAACAATGTGGTACCATCTTACACCTGTCAGAATGGTTATCATCAACAAATCAACAAAGGACAAGTGTTGGCGAGGATGCGGAGAAAATGGAACTCTTTTACACTACTGGTGGGAATGCAGACTGTTGCAGCCACTGTGGAGAACAGTATGGAGTTTCCTCAAAAAACTAAAAATGGAACTCCCATTTGACCCAGTGATCCCACTGCTAGGAATATATCCCAAGAAACTACTGTGTTTCCCGAAAATAAGACAGTGTCTTATATTAATTTTTGCCCCCAAAGACATGCTAGGTCTTATTTTCAGGGGATGTCTTATTTTTCCATGAAGAAGAATACGGTACACATTTATTGTTAAATGAAAATAAAGGAAATTTATTACCTGTATACGGTACAGTAGTACGGTAGTTGTCAACACAAACCAGACAAACTGTGAATCCTACAGTATCAAGAATTTACTCATTTATTCAATGACAATCATGTCATCATATTCTGGAACATCATCATAACAATCCAATTCCTGAATTTCCTGGTGAATTTCTTGTGACTCCATTTCTTTCAGAATCAGTTGACCAAATCTCTCATGTTTAGCAATAGCATTGTCTTTAATGAGTACTTCTTGTCAAGGTAGCCTGCTCGCAGTGCATTTGCAATGCAACTGTCAGTGATTTTCTCCCATGAATTCTTCACCCAAGTCACAACTTCTTGCAGTTTAGGTTTCACAAAGTTTCCACGCTGATTTCTCTCCATTCTATTTTCAATGTAGTCATTAATTTCCATGCGCAAATTGTCTTTGAATGGCTTGTTTATTGCAATATCAAGAGTCTGGAGATAGGCCGTCATTCCTGCGGGAATCATTATCTGATCTATTTTTCTTTTGTGAAGAAATGTCTTCGTGTCTTTAGCGCGGTGAGTGCTGGCTGCATCCCAGACTAGCAGACCTCTTTGGCTCCCTCGCATAACAAGCGGCAGCATTAAATCGATTCACTTCCTTATAACTGCTTGTGTGGCCCAGGCTTTTTCAGTTTCAGGAATAAAACGCCCAAAACACGTTCAATCTTTCCCTTCTTGCCCTTAGAAATGATTAAAGGTGGGATTTTAGTGCCATCCAGACGAATTGCCAAAATACAGGAAACACGTGCACTTTCGTAAGCAGTGGAGGGAATGTACGCTAAGGAGGCACCCCGCTGTTCAATTGTTGTTTGAGATGATTGGCCCATAAACACTGCAGTTTCATCCATAGCAATCATGTTGGAAAGATTGTATTTTGAGAAGTCAGCATCATCAATAAAGGACTTGAATGCAAGTGCTCACTTAATAACTTGAGTATCTTCCAACCTAAACAATGTTGTAGATCTTCTTAAAGACAGTTCACTTCGCTGAAGGAAATTATCCAGCCAGTGTTGTGATGCTTTGAAGTCTTCGGGGGCTATGTCAAACTGTGGTGCCATTGCAAGGGCAAATTCTTGAATCTGAGCCCTATTCACAACCAAAGCCTTTGCTCTCCTGTCAACAACCCATTCACAGATCAGGTCTTCCAGCTCGTAAAATAATGGTTGCCGACCTGATCCACACTTGTGCTTTTTAGCATTTCCCTTGTCCACTTGTTCAATGAGGTTACCATACTCTGCTCGCCATTTTCGGACCAATCGGATACTCAACATCTTCTCTTTGCAGAAAGCAGTAATATTTTGGCCCCAAGAGTCTTCCACGATTCCTTTCTTGTACTCTACGGAATAGCTTTTTCTTTTTGCGCTCATTTCTAGGGGTAAAAAAAAGGAATTGGGGTATCAAGGTGGGGGGAGGGGGATCACTCAAAATGACACAGGGGGGATAAAAGGGGGGAATGAAAATGTCACAGGAGAATCAGAGGGGGGATTACCATTTTAGTAACCCCCCCTTTTTTTTTAGTAACCCCTTTTGATCCTCCTGTGTCATTTTGATTACCCCTCTGATCCTCCTGTGTCATTTTAAGTGATCCCCCTCCCCCCACCCCTGTGCCACTGAACACCTTCACCAGACATCCCTCCTACCCCTTTATAAGACATTTACCCCCTGGGGCCTGCCTGGGGACTGTCACTGGGCTTGCTGGGGCCTGGATCTGGGCTGGAACAGGGTCTGCCACTAACTGAGAACCTTCAGTCATCATGAAGGCGGCTGCGAGCATCAGGTAGTGTCACCAGAGACCAGCACTCACCACCTTCGCTGCGTCCCGTCCACTCTAATCCTCCTGTTCTTCTACACGCATCTGCGAAAGTCTCCTCCTCTCTCCTGCTCCGCGCTCACCGCTCACTCCGACCTCTGCTCCGCCTCCACACAGCAGTGACGTCAGGACTCTGCGTAACATCACTGGTTGCTAGACGCCAGTCGGGGCGGCACTAGCGACCAGTTTACGGTAAATTAATTTTCATTCTGAGACAGAGCCTGGGGCCTTATTTTCGGGGGATGCCTTATATTTCACTCAGAAGGAAACCTGTAAGTAGGTCTTATTTTCAGGAGGATGTCTTATTTTCGGGGAAGCATGGTAGAAACACGAATCGGAAAGGATATATGCACCCCTATGTTCATAGCAGCACAATTCACCATAACTAAGATTTGCAAACAGCCTAAATGCCCATCAGCAGATGAGTGGATTAAAAAACTGGTTCATCTACACAATGGAATACTACGCTGCGGTAAAAAGAAGGAGTTCCTACCATTTGCAACAACATGGATGGAGATGGAGAACATTATGCTAAGTGAAATAAGCCAGGCAGAGAAAAATAAATTTCACATGATCTCACTCATTTCTGGAATATAATGAATGGCATAGACTGATGAACAAGAACAGATCAAGAGACTGAGAAACATCGATCAGAACCTCAAACCTCAGGGAAGGAGGGGGTTGGTGGGAGTAAGGGGAAGAGATCAACCAAGGGACTTGTGTGCATGCATATGAGCCTAATCAATGGACACAGACAACAGGGGGGTGGGGCATGAGTGGGGGGTGGGTGGTAATGGGGGAATAAGAACACATATGTAGAAAAATAATAAAAATAGAAAAGAAATTGTGAGGTAACCAGAACCCCAAGAACGCCTGAAAACGTCATTCTTGCCATGCTAGCAGTCATCAGCTGTATGGTAATATTATCTGGGGCAAATGGGGAAGTATTTTGGACTTATGTTCCTGACACTTCATGGGTAAGAGCCCTTACATGGGCTGATCCCCCGCCTAATGTAGTCACTAATAATACCAAACACCTTGGTCATCCAGGAGGACCATGGGTGGGACAAGGAAGTATAATTACTCAGGGGTCACCACCCAGCTTCCCTTTTGTATGACACAAAATCAAACCACTGCTCCTGTGTGTGTAAAATTAAAGAGAGGTTTCTGGCTGTGTGGACACCAAAGGAAGGGACTATTACTACTTGCTCCTGAGAGAGGTGCAGAAAATATAACTAAGACCTTGTCTATACAAAAGGAAATTGACAACCATTTTGAAATGGAATTGCCATGGCCTAGAGCAAAGAATATCCTTACATGATATTACTCTACAATCCTATGTAATAAAATAATAATATGCAAATTAACCATCACTCCACTACACCCACAAGCCACACGCACCACCCAATCAGGAGCAAATATGCAAATAAACCCAACCAAGATGGCTAGGGGGCCACAGAGAGCAGGAGGGAGGCTTGGGTTTCCCCCGTAATGGAGGAAACCAAGCTTTCCGCCTGCCCTTGCTGGCCTAGGCCTCCACTCAAGGCTACAAAGTTTCAATGATAGAAGATACATAAACCCAAACAGAAATGGCGGCAGCCACAGAGCTGGAAAGAGCAGGAGGCTAGGGTTGCCCGCGGCGATGGAGGAAGCCAAGTTTTCCACACACCCTGGCCGGCCCAGGCCTCCGCTTAAGGCTACAAAGTTTCAATTATAGAAGATACATAAATCCCCCCAAAAATGGCTGCCACCATGGAGCAAGCAGAAGGCTTGGCTTCGCTCCAGGCTACAAAGTTTCAATTGTAGAAGATAAATAAACCCCAGACCCCAGGGCCTCCGCTTGGGTTGCCAGGGGGCATGGCTGGCCTGCAAACCACCACAGGCCCCTCGCCCAGGCTGCCCCACACCCCAAGGGAACCCCCACCCTGATCCGGGACACCCTTCAGGGCAAACCAGCTGGCCCCCACCTGTGCACCAGGCCTCTATCCTATCTAATAAAAGAATAATATGCAGAGCGACCATCACTCCAACACACAAGATGGCTGCCCCCATGTGGTCAAAGATCCTACCCCCATGTGGACACAAGATGGCCACCCCCAGGTGGCCAGCAAGGGATGGCAGCTGGGAGGGACCAGGCCTGCAAGGGAGGGCAGTTGGGGGCGATCAGGCCAGCAGGGGAGGGCAGTTGGAAGGGACCAGGCCTGCAAGGGAGGGCAGTTGGGAGCAATCAAGCCTGCAGGGGAGGGCAGTTAGGGGTGACCAGGCCTGCAGGGGAGGGCAGTTAGGGGTGACCAAGCCGGCAGAGGAGGGAAGTTGGGGGCGACCAGGCCTGCAGGGAAAGGCAGTTGCGAGGGACCCAGGCCTGCAGGGAAGGGAAGTTGGGGGGACTAGGCCTGCAGGGGAGGGCAGTTGTGTGGGACCAGGCCTGCAGGGGAGGGCAGTTATGGGAAAACAGGCTGGCAGGGGAGCAGTTAGGCATCAATCAGGTTGGCAGGCAGAAGCGGTTTTTGGGCAATCAGGAAGTCAGGCAGGCGAGCAGTTGGGAGCCAGCAGTCCTGGATTTTGAGAGGGATGCAGGCTGGTATTGGGCCTAAATGGGCAGTCGGACATCCCTCAAGGGGTCCTAGATTGGAGAGGGTGAAGGCTGGGCTGAATTTCGTGCACTGGGCCTCTAGTGTCATTATAATTTTTCCCATATTTGTATTACCCCAATTACCTATAATAGTACCTCGCACCCTTGGGAATCAATAAAAAATCATCTTTTTGGTGCTTGGAGACTAAGGTAACACATCTCTTGACATTTTAGAATTACAACAGCATAATGTACAATTATCCCAAACACACTTACAAACTAATTCTTTGAATGTCTGGCAGCAATTTAAAAAGGACATGAAAGGATTTAATCCCTTCCACTGTATAGAGGGCCCCTTGCGAAGGCACCTGAGCATTCTATATTGGCCCCTCTTGCCCTTTTGGCCAAGAGGGATCCTCTTCTCACAATCCAATTTCCCACAGCTGTTGCCTGTGCTTTCTGTTCATGCTGAGTTTGAAGCCTCGTGGTGGCTGGTACCATGGATCTGTCTCTCGCCCAGTGGGGTGAGCTGGGCCCTCCCTGGAAAAGAAACCTGGGTTCCCCAAGATATGTGATTAGTGCCGGGGCCCCCCAGCAGGCGAGGGGATCCCAAGGCAGGTGCTGGGCGTGGAGGCCATGGGGGCATAGGCTACCAAGGAGACAGAACTGAACCTCACATCACCCTGCTTGGCCTGGGAGGATGGCTGGTTAGCCAGAGACAGGTAAGGTTCCTCAGGGAAGGAACAACCTAAGACAGGCACAGTCGCAGAGGAGCCATCAGGAGAGGAATTGGGGGTCAACAGAGGTGGGGCACAGACCCTCACCTCCCCAACTTTGCAGGGGCCTGAACCCTCACCCCTTCTGGGGGAGGTCTCCTGCCCCCATGGCTGCTTCGCTTCCCAGGCCCTGCTCAAATCAGGACCCAGGTAACAGACAGAGACTTGGCCGACAGCAGCTGCCCTCTTACTGCAACAAGACTTGTTTGAGTTGTCTTGTACCCATGGTGTGGGGAAGTAGGTTTTTATGATATCTAAATCCAGCCTAGCACCAGGAATGCTCAGGGCCTACTCAAGAAGGCAAAGAATCCTTTCCACTAATATTCACAGGGTAAAATAAGATTGTTGTTAGAGTATTAAATTTGACAGTAAAATAGTAGTCAAGTTCTCAGACTAATTTAAATTGGCTCAGTGAAATAAGCGAATATTCTAGAATAATTAATGGTACTGGACAAAAAGCTGTTCTTAAAGTGTTAACTAAATTTTTTATTGGTAGTTCATCTCATGGTAAAATTGCATAACATGTAATGAACCTAAAGCAGTCATATTTTTGTGCAAAAAATTAAAATTTAAGAGCTATCAAGACTACATTATAAAATTTCCAAAAGCCTCCTAATATTTAAATCAAAAAAGGGGGGATAGTAGAAAACATCATGTAAGGAAAAATATCCTGTAAGTAAATTACATCTAGAAAAATTTTACTTTAGAAAATTAACTTTCATTTGTAATGCTAACAGCAAGACACCCGTTAAAAACACACATGGTTTCAAAACAAACCAAAAGAAAATCATTTGGGCAAAAAATGAAAAAGGATCCCAAGTCAAATTTATAGAAAATATTCCTTTATTAACTTTTGGTCGAGAATATCTTTGTATATTTTCAGAAAACACCTCCAAGACCATGTGGATTCCTGCAACAGAGAGGAATTGACAGGACTGCTCCAGCCATGAAGACAGAAGAGAAACAGTCCAGAGATGGAAGACGCTGACGACGCCTTGCCATACTAGCAGTCAGCAGCTGTGCATCGCTGCAGGTTGCCCAAGACTAAACCAGAGAGGGTCAGACCTGCATTACCACCATTTGTCCACCATCCAGAACTGAAATATCATTGCTGACATGTACACATAAGGAACTGTTTGACATTGAAATTGGGACTCAAAAGAACTGTTGGCCCAGAAAGAAACTCACTACAGACTGATTCATTTGCCTCCCAGCTTAACCATTATTGCCTGTCTCATTTTCGGTTCTTATAAGTGTATTTCTAGTATCACATGATCTCACTCATCTAGGGCAAATAATGGACAACATAAACTGATGAACAAAAAACAGACCCGGAGACAGGGAAGCATCAATCAGACTGTCAAACCTCAGAGGGAAGGTAGGGGAGGGTGGGGGTAAGTGGGAGAGATCAACCAAAGGACTTGTATGCATGCATATAAGCCTAACCAGTGGTCACGGACAACATGGGGTTGGGGGCATGCGTGGGGAGGGGTTTGGGATGGGAATGGGAGGATGAGGACAAATATGTGATACCTTAATCAATAAAGAAATTAATAAAAATAAAAAGGCCACTTCATAACACTAATGGGAGCAATCCAACAAGAAGATATAACTCTGGCAAACATATATGCACCCAATATAGGAGCACCCAAATACATTAAAAAAAAAACTTCTGGTAGATATCAAGGGAGAGATTGACAGCAATACAGTCATAGTAGAGGAATCTAGTACCCCACTAACACCACTGGACAAATCCTCTAAACAAAAAATCAGCAAAGAAATATCAATCCTAAATGGCACACTAGATCAGAAGTGATTAATTGACATCTTCTGAACATTTCACCCAAAATCCACAGAATATACATTTTCTCAAGTGCACATAGGTCATTTTCAAAGCAAGACCACATATTGGGACATAGGCAAAGTCTCTTCAAATTCAAGAAGATAGAAATCATATCAAGCATCTTCTCAGATCACAATTGCATAAATCAACTACAATAAAAACAATAAAAAAATCAAACACATGGAGGCTAAATAACATGCTATTAAACAATGACTGTGTTACTAGAGAGATCAAAGAAGAAATAAAAATCTTCATGGCCAAAAATGACAATGAAAACACAATCCATTTTGTTTGGGACACAGTGAAAGCAGTCTTGAGAGGGAAGTTAATATCTCTACAGGCCTACCTCAAAAAACAATAAATAATGATAATAAATTATCTAACCCTACAATTCAAAGACTTAGAAAGAGAGCAACAAGAAAATCCCAGCTTAAGCAGAAGGAAGAAAATAATAAAGATCTGAGCAGAGATAAGTGACAATGAGACAAAAAAAATTACAAAAGATCAACAAAACCAAGAGCTGGTGCTTTGAAAGGATAAACAAGATTGATGAACCTCTGGCCAGGCTCACCAAGAAGCAAAGAGAGAGGACACAAATAAACAAAATCAGAAATCAAAGCGGTGAAGTAACAACCGATCCCACAAAAATACAAATAATTATGAAAAAATACTATGAACAACTCTATTCCAACAACATGAACAACCTAGATGAAATGGACATATTCTTAGAAAAATACAAGCTCCCAAAACTCAATCAAGAAGAATAAAAATACCTGAATAGGCTGATAACTTCGGAAGAAATTGAAACAGATATCAAAAATCTTCCAGCAAACAAAAGCCCTTATCCGGATGACTTTACAGGGGAATTCTAGCAAGTATTCAAAGAACTAAAACCTATCCTCCTCAGACTATTCCAAAAAATTCAAGAGGAAGGCACACTTCCAAGCTCTTTCTATGAAGCCAACATTACCCTAATCCATAAAACAGATAAAGACACCACAAAAAAAGAGAACTACAGGCCGATATCCTCAATGAACATAGATGCTAAAATCCTCCCCCAAATTCTAGAAAATCGGATTCAGCAATACATTAGAAAGATCACACACCATGACCAAGTGGGATTTATTCTGGGGATGCAAGGATGGTACTATATCCATAAATTAATAAACATGATACATCACATAAACAAACTTAGAGACAAAAATCACATAATCATATCAATTGATGCAGAAAAAAAGCCTTTGACAAAATCCAACACCTTTTCTTGATAAAAACTCTCAGCAAAGTGGGAATAGAGGGACCATAACTCACCATAATAAAAGCCCTATAAGACAAACCTGCAACCAACATCATACTCAATGGGCAAAAACTAAACCAATTTCCCCTAAGAACAGGAACAAGACAAGGAGCCCACTTTCACCACACCTGTTTGACATAGTATTAGAAGTACTAGCCATAGTGATCAGATAAGAAGAAGAAATAAAAGGCATCCAAATAGGAAAAGAAGAAATAAAACTGTCCTTATTTGCAGATGACATGATACTATACATAGAAAAACCCAAAGACTCCATCAAAAAACTACTAGACCTAATAAATGAATTTGGCAATGTAGCAGGATACAATATTAACATCCAGAAATCTGTGGCATTTTTATACACCAATAATGAACTCACAGAAAGAGAAATGAAAAAACAATTGCATTTACCATTGCACCAAAAAAAATTAAGATACCTAGGAATAAACTTAACTAAGGTTGCAAAAGACCTGTACTCAGAAAACTACAGGACATTGAAAAAAGAGATAGAGGATGACATAAACAAATGGAAGAACATACCATGTTCAATGATTGGTAGAGTCAACATCATTAAAATGTCTATACCACCTAAAGCAATCTATAGATTCAATGCAAAACTTATTAAATACAAATGGCATATTTCCAAGATCTGGAACAAACTCTTCAAAAATTTATCTGAAATAAAAAAAAGACCCCGAATAGCCATAGATATTCTGAGAAAGAACAAAGCTGGAGGGATCACAATACCAGATTTCAAGCTATATTACCAAGCCATGGTTCTAAAAACTGTCTGGTACTGGCACAAGAACAAACATATAGACCATTGAAACAGAATAGAGAACCCAGAAATTGACCCAACTCATTATACTCAATTAATATTTGACAAAGGAGGCAAGAGCATACAATGGAGTCAAAACAGTCTCTTTAATAAATGGTGCTGGGAAATTTGGTCAGATGCATGCAAAAAAAAAAAATGAAACTAGATCACCAACTTACACCATATTCAAAAACAAACTCAAAATTGATAAAGGACTTGAATGTAAGACATGAAACCATAAAAATCCTACAAGACTCCATAGGCAACAAAATTGCAGACATATGTCGTAGCAATATCTTTACAGACATAGATCCTAGTGCAAGAGAGACTACGGAGAAAATAAACAAATGGGACTAATAAAATAAAAAGCTTCTGCATAGCCAAAGAAACCATCAACAAAACAATAAGAAAGCCCACTGCATGGGAGAACATATTTGCCAATTTTATTTCTGATAAGGGTTTAATCTCCAACCTTTACAAGGAACTCATACAACTTAACAAAAGGAAGATAAACAATCCAATAAAAAATGGGCAAATGGAGAAGCTCTTGGGCAAAGGATATTAATAGACACTTTTTAAAAGAGGACATTCAGAAAGCCAAGAGACATATGAAAACATGCTCAAAGTCACTAATCATCTGAGAGATGCAAATCAAAACAACAATGAAGTACCACCTCACACCTGTCAGAATGGCTATCATCAACAAATCAACAAATGACAAGTTCTGGAGAGGATGGGGAGAAAAAGGAACCCTCCTTCACTGCTGGTGGGAATGCAGACTGGTGCAGCCATTGTGGAAAACAGTATGGCATTTCCTCAAAAATGTAAAAATGGAACTGCCATTTGACCCACTAATACCACTTCTAGAAATATATCCCAAGAAAACAGAAACACCAATCAGAAAGGATATATGCACCCCTATGTTCATAGCAGCACAATTTACAATAGCTAAGATTTGGAAACAGCCTAATTGTCCATCAGCAGATGAGTGGATTAGAAAACTACGGTACATCTACACAATGGAATACTACGCTGCTATAAAATAGAAGAATTCTTACCATTTGCAGCAGCATGGATGGAACTGGAGAGCATTATGCTAAGTGAAATAAGCCAGACAATGAAAGAAAAAAACCACATGATCTCACTCATTTATGGAAAATAAAGAACATTATAACCTGATGAGCAAGATAGTTACAGAGGCAGAGGAGCATGGAACAGACTGTCAAATTACAGTGGGAAGGCTGGGGAGTGTTGCGGGGGGGGGGGGGGGGCGGCGGGTAAGAGATCAATGGAAGGACTTGTATGCATGCATATAAGCATAACTAATTGATGCAAGACACTGGGGGGGTTGGGTGAGGGCATGTGCCAGGGGGTAGGGGAGGCCGGGGGAAGGTCAATGGGGGAAAAAAGGAGACATATGTACTACTATTTGTAATACTTTGGACAATTAAAAAAATTAAAATATATGTATTTAAAAAAAGTAAACCATTTCAGTTGTCAAGTATTTTGAGTTTCTCCTATGTTTTACCACTAGGGGGCATGTGAAGATCAAATAAAAAATAAATTTGTTAAAGGTATTTGATTTTAGAAATACAGTTGTTTTTATTCTTTTTGAAAGGGTGGTTTTTTTATTTATTTTTTTTCCATGGGTGTGTTCATTTTGTAAAACACTGTTTATCTGAACATTACATGTGGCTTAATATTAAGTCTTCCCATATTCTTTTCTGAATTTGGAGCTGAGAAAATGGTTTATTGTTTTTTTGAAACAGTTTAGCCCTCTTCATTTATTAGATGAGGAAAAATGTTAACAAAAATATGCTTGTGTCACTTTAACAAGAAGGTATTTCATGGTGGTTAGGAACACCTTTTGTGAAACTGGTTGTCTTAAAGAAGCTGAAAACCTTTGAGAGATGGTTGTTTCTTTCACTTTCTAATGCAGTACAGTTTATTTTTCTTTATTACACATATTTTAAATGTCTTTACTCAATCGTTATATTAATCGTGAATATCTGTTCTCCACTGGTTATTATTTTCTCTCTCACACACACATGCACGTACACATAAAGAATAAACCAAAACGTGACTGTCTCTATGGAAATACTAGAGGCCCAGTGCATGAAATTCATGCACGGGTAGGGTCCCTAGCGGCTGCTGGCTGTTGGCTACCGGCTGAGGCCTTGCTTGTTCTACGCCGCCCCCTGGTGGTCAGCACACATCATAGCAAGCGATTGAACTCTGGTCAGTTGAACTCCAGAAGGGACACTTTGCATATTATGCTTTTATATATATAGATGAGCAATTTTATGCAACAAATATACACAAATCACACTTTTTCATAAATTCACGGGCATTACCTTTAATACTCTAAACTATTTTCCACAATTCCTCAAAGAGAATATTAATTAAAAAGTGGGGAAGAAATAAGTGATGACCAACCAAAACAGAAATTTGAAATGGAAAAATGTTTTGAAAACTTTACTAGTAAAAGCAGGTATTTTCCAAGTGTTATATATTCTTTTTGAAATATTATACAAGTGAAAATTCAAGCAAATAATTTAAACTTTAGGTAAAGTTGGCAACAAATTTGGATATGTAATCTACATATTCCAACCAGCCCACTATGGAAATCTGCAGCATTTGGGGGTGGGGGGTGGTGGATGTTGTAATGTTTATAAGAACAGGAGCCAAAGTTTTGGGGATCCCATAAGGGATATGACAAATTAAATAAATATTTCAAGCCTATATCACATTGAAATGAAGGATATAAGAGAATGAAGCAATTATAAACTGACATGCTATCCCTCATCATGTGTCACTTTTATAACTTAAATTAAAATTAGAAGCATTAAAACATATAAAGTGAGTTCCCAAAGCTTTGTGCATAGAAAGCCTGAGCAAATGGTTACTTTCCAGAACTACCCAGTCCAATTTATAGTGTGCATTACTGTGTGCATTATGTTCTAATTTAGTGAGTTGGACTACTTCATTATATTATAGGTTAGAAACTTGGGAAATATTAAGTCTCCTATGCTAAAATGCTATTTATTTTATCGAGTTTACTAATGTATTCATTCAACAAATATTTATACAATATCTACTATGTGCTTTAGAAAATAAATGCAAATAAATAAGCCATGATCTCTGTGTGGGAGAAGCTTTTGCTTAATTGGGAGAGAACTAACACAGAGCCAAGAAATGTTAAGTCATTGCGCAAAAAATTCATATTACACAAATGTGCCAATGAGATAGTAAATCCTATTGGATTTCAGAGGAGGTTAGAGGGAAGAGATTAAAGAGCATATTAGGTAGATGGGCAGAGAGAAAGGAACTGAGCTTTAAAGTTAACCAGTATGAATGAATCATTAAAGAGAGATTGGTATTACATGATGACTTAGTGACAGAGAATACATCAGACTGGCTAAACTGGAGATTTCATATTTAGAAGCAGAGGGCAGCAGAGGAGTAAGCCAGATATTGTGAGCAATGAGTGACATATTTTATCTTGTACAAAATGAGTAACATCAAAGACTTTGGAGCAGAGCAAGTGCAGTGAAAAAGTTTTACAGAAGATAAGGCTGGCATGTTTTATAAAGTAAACTGTAGGAGAGAATTGGAGGCTAGTGTTATAATCCACAGGCAAAATGATATGGACTTGAACAAGAACAACAGAAATAGAAATTATATTATGAGAGCTATTTAAGAATTCATTCATTCTATTAAAATAGAATCATCAAAAAGAGTTTCTCCACTTAAACCTTTCAGTTTTAATTAGGACTAGGAGATTTTCTCAGAGCAAATAGACTCAAGAACCTATCATTACTGCTTTGGTTGCTCAACTCATTTTAAAGAATGCCAATGGAAATTGGTTCAGTTTTATAATCAACTTTACCCCTACTCTAGAAATCAGGATAAAAATTATTTGGTCATTTTGGACAAGTAAGCAAAATAAGGTCTGGTGTAGTGAAATTAGCTTTGGAAGCAGACCTAAGTTTGAATCCTGATTCTTAAGATGTGTGATTTTTCTATTAAGGGCTTAATCTCAAAATAAACTGATGAACAAAATGGAACAAAAAGCATGGATACATGGAACAGAGTGATGGATGCCAGAGTGGTGGGGAGTGGGGGTGCCTGGATAAAGGAGGTGAAGGGATTGGCTAAAGAACATATATGCATATCCCATATACATGAATAATAGTGTAGTGAAGGCCAAGGGAGGGGGAGGTGGGAGTAGGTGGAGGTGGATAAAGTGTGGGGCTCTGCAATAATGTCAACATTGAAAAGTTTTAATTAGAAAGAGGCTTAATTTCTTCAATCCTCATTTTCGTCTTATGAAAAAATTAAAATATTTGTATCTATATCATAATCCTATTGCAGAAAACAAGACAACTTAAGTACTAATAACTATAATACCAAAATACATCTAAAACTCCTTAGTATATAATTAATACCCATATATGATCATTTACTTAATCATTTTAAAAATCTAGAATTAAACCCTCAAGACCAATCAGAACTGACCTCTTTCTCAAAAATTGGCTGATTGCACAAGGCTGACCAATTTCTTGTGGTTCCTTCCAGTACTAATATCTCATATTCTATGTAATTAGAAGTCCTAAGGAAGATTATTCCCATTACAAATCTAAAGCAAAGAGTCCAAACCAATATAATTTTAAGAGTTGAAAGTTTAAAATTTGACTTTGAAAAATAAGTCTCTGTGCATAATTTAAGACATTTTACAATGTGTATTTTACAATCTTTCATGACACATGGGTTTTTATTCATCTAAGAATTTATATTAACAAAAGGTACATTTCCATGGCTGTCTGTATAGTAGGACCACAATCCTGTCGATGTCTTTAGGGGTCTCTTTTTTGTTGATGTTGTTAATCCTTACCCCAGGATATTTTTCCATTGATAATTTTCCATTGATTTTTATAGAGTGGAAGGGAGTGGGAGAGTCAGAGAGATAAACATCAATGTGAGAGAGCACATCATTTGGCTGCCTCCTGCACAAATTTCAAGGGTGCTCTTGACCAGAATTGAACCGGGTACCCTTCAGTCCATGGACCTATGCTCTATCCACTGAGCAAACCAGCTATGGCTTTAGAGTCTTCTTTTAATATCATTATGTAAAATCAGTCTCCATGCTGTTATGATTTGAACACATTTTCATTTGATCCATGAGTAGACCCTGAAATATTCTAAGTGAAAAGTATGCCCTTTAAGTAGTAGGGTTCAGTCCTGGCTCATTCCCAATGGCTTATTTACACTTTCTAAAATTATAATTATCCATAAATTTCTGCTTCTAGTCTATAATTTTGATACAAGTATCACTTATTTATATGTAAAGGATGACAGAAATATATGCTATTTGAGGACCTTGCAAGACTCCCAGATGTCCACTAATTAAACAACTTCAGTATCAAAGACTTTCAGAGGCATGTAAGTTATAGACTTAAATGAGAGGTTGATATTAAAAAAGGGTGACCAGATTCTTCAAAATATGTAAAGAAAGTGGGAGAAAATGTATGTGATTATTCACAGCAGCCTGAAATTCTCTAAAACATCTTATTTCGGGTACTCTGGAACCTGAAACAGCTATGGAGGCAACAGAAATTAGTGAAAGAATAACTTAAACTATGGCTAAGTTCCAGAGTCATCAGTCATTCTACACCCTCCCCCAGTATTATCATTTGGCAAGGGTAGTAGAGAACATTATAGCATTTGGCAGGTGAGAGAACTAGGTAAGAGAGAAAAACTTGATGACCTTTACGATGTTTGTAACCTGATATAGAAAATGTGAAATAATCTAAGGATTCTAAATCATTATGCCCTTGTACTTTGGGATTATTACCAATTAGTGAGTGGAAGCGGGCAATGAATATTAGATGAATACACTATTTCTAAGTAAAATTATTGCAATTCCATTGATTAACTTTTCTCCAACTATGTATTTGGCTGGAAAAGTCCATTAATTTTCTGGACAGAGAAAAGCAAAGTCTCTAAGTCTTTGTTCCTTATCTTAACAGCTGAGGTGAGTACATGGGGATACAACCATAGATTTAGCATGTATCCTCCATGGGACAGGCTCTCTAAACTCAGGCTCGTGAAATAGCTTGTGGATTCATATGAAGGAGTTCATATCCTATATAATAAAGAGGTAATATGCAAATTGACCATCACACCCATGCACAAGATGGCCGCCCCCATGTGGTCACAAGATGGTCACCCCCATGTGGTCACAAGATGGCTGCCATAAGACGGCCGGCAGGGAAGGGCAGTTGTGGGTGATCAGGCCAGCAGGGGAGGGCAGTTAGGGGTGAACAGGCAGGCAGGGGAGGGCAGTTGTGGGCGACCGGACCTGCAGGGGAGGGAGAGCAGTTGGGGGGACCAGGCCTGCAGGGGAGGGAGGGCAGTTAGGGGTGACCAGGCCTGTGGGATCAGGCCTAAACAGGCAATCAGACAACCCCTGAGAGGTCCCAGATTGGAGAGGGTGCAGGCTGGGCTGAGGGACACCCCCCCAACAGTGCACAAATTTCATGCACTGGGCCTCTAGTTGACTATATTGTACACATTTTGGGTTTAAAGGTGAGAGATATTTTGTGTTATGTAGAGTAAGAGTCTCTGGGCAACTATTTTTTTTCTGATTATTTTCATTACTGAACCTAAACTTTCAAATGTGCATATGAAGAGGTTGGACAAAGTTATCTTCCAGGTTTAACATTCTATATTTTTAAAGGAGTGTCCAAATATCACTGTTGATAAGATTATTTGATGAACATCTCCTTGAAGTCTTTTTAAATGTCTTTTCCTAAAAGAAAGTACCCTGTTCTGCCTCTGGAGCTTCATAGCATTTATTGTATACTAGAGGCCCAGTGCACGAAATTCGTGCATGGGGGAGGGAGTCCCCTCAGCCCAGCTTGTAACCTCTCCAATCCAGGACCACTGGCTCTTACTGCTCACCTGACTGCCTGCCAGATTGCCCCTAACTGCCCCCCCCTGCCAGCCTGATCACCCCTAACCGCCTCTGCCTGCCAGCCTGATCACCCCTAACCGCCTCTGCCTGCCAGCTTGATCGCCCCTAACTGCCCCTCTGCTGGCCTGGTTGCCCCTCACTGCCACCCTCTGCCAGCCTGATTGCCTATCACTGGCCCCCCTGCTGGCCTCATCACCCCCAACTGCCCCCCCACTGGCCTGGTTGCCCCCAACATCCCCCCCTGCCAGCCTGGTTACCTCTCACTGCCCCCCTCTGTTAGCCTGGTCACCTCTCACTACCCCCCTCTGCCGGTCTGGTCGCCCCATTCAGCCTGCTGTTCAGTCATTTGGTTGTCCCTCGCTAATGCCCCTGCTGGCCTGGTCACCCCACGCAGCCTGCTGATCAGTCGTTTGGTTGTCCCTCACTAACCCCCTGCCAGCCTTGTTGTCCCACCCAGCCTGCTCTTTGGTTGCTACTGTGAGGGCATCATGACCAATTTGCATATTACCCTTTTATTAGTATAGATACTATTCACCCTGCTACTCTTGTGTATTACTAGTGATGTCTGCATTTGTTGCCTTTATCCCCAATTAGATTGAGAGTTCTTTGTAATTTATTATGCCTTAGCTTCTCAAACAAAGAAGTTGGGTTCTTGACAAAAAAGAAAATTGCTGGATGATCTGGCCAGTGTGGTTCAGTGTGTTAGGTGTCACCCCATGCACTAAAAGGTTGCCAATTCAATTCCCGGTGAGGGTACATGCATGGGTTGTGGGCTCAATCCCTGGTTGAGAGTATGCAAGTGGCTGCCATGTTTCTCTCTCACATCAATGTGTTTTTTTTTCTCTCTCTCCTTTCTTCTCTCTCTAAAAGTCAACAAAAATATGTTTAAAACAATTGTTGGACATGAAGTTCTACCATCTCCTATAAGAGTTGGAGGAAGAAAAGATGACAGAAGTCAATGTTTCTTTTTTCATTTAAAAAATTTATTGAATATATTGGGGTAACTTTGGCTAATAAAATTTTGTAGGTTTCAATTGTACAATTCTATAACATATCATCTGTATTGTGGGTTCACCACCCAAAGTTAAGTTAAGTCTCCTTCCATCACCATTTATCTTCCCTTTACCCTTTCAACTTGCCTCAACTCCCTTTCCCTCTGGTAATCAGTGTGCTATTGTCTGTGTCTACCAGCTTTTTTTGCATAATACTTTCACCTTTTCATCCAACTCCCCAACTCCCCTCTTTTCTAACAGATGTCTGTCTGTTCTCTATATCTGTATTATGCTAAGTGAAATAAGCCAGTTAGAGAAGGACAAATACTATATGCTTTCACTTATATGTGTAATCTAATGAATAAAATAAAAAATAAAAACAGAATAAAAACAAGCCAATGTTTTAAGACACATAGGGAAAGAAGGAAGGACAGGTCCAAAAAAGAAAGGAGATCATCATAAAGAATGGCAGAAAAAAACAGCTTCTCTGCTTAGTTTTGAGAAACTAAATTTGCTAAAATGGCTCTAAAACATGTTCACTTAAGGAATTATAAGAGATTATTATAAGTCTGTGGAGCCCTAAAGAGATTCAGGGATTTATGTGAAGTTATCTATTCATTTGCATGGACTTTGATTTGGGACAGTCAATAATATTATCATATCTCCTTTAATAGAAACCAAATTTTAAAGAGCTGAGATTTCTGATTTGGTAAACACCAGTTAAATTACCCAGGTCTATGTTGAGACATTGGACTATGGACTTACTTTGGGAGTACTTAAGTATATAAAAATCATGCCTCTAATCAGGGTTATTAAAGTGGGTAAGAAAGATGGGCTAAGGTATTCATTTGTCAACATACACTAAGCCAAGGTTTTCCACCTAGGCACTATTGACATTATCCATGAGTTGGATAATTCATTGTTTTGGGGCTGTCCTGTGCATTGCAGCATGTTCAGCAGCATCTCTGGACTCCAACCACTAGATGCCCGTGGCACCCATTTTCCAATTGTGACAACCAAATATGTCTCATATCTAAATGTCTTCCAAATCATCCCTGATTTGTCACTACTGCTCAGAATCTAAGGTGTTTTTGCCCCAAACCTAAAACTTTAAATAATCAGTGTTTGCAAACTGGAAGCTTTCTTAGAAATAATTTATTCCTCTCATATTTACAAATGCAGAAACTGAGAACTGAAAAAGGAAATGGATTAGAAATTCTTTAGAGATAAAAATCTTAAATTTAAATACCACCTTCAACTAAGTTTCAAACTATCATCTTTCCTCTTTGTCTCTGTCTCCAGCCTTTTGATTCTCATTTGTACATTCTTTCATATATCAGGAATTTTATAAGTATCTGTTTTTTAGAAGCTATCTCATGTTAGGCCAGTTTTAAAGCTGCAAAGCAAATTATGCTTCAAACATATACACTTAAACATGATTTTTATAAATTTATAATGATGCCATTGTCTGAAGGTCCATTGCAACCTAGTAGTTAAAAGACTCTAGAATACCTTTGTTGTGAGCTCAGTATGTAGTTAACCTGAGACCAATTGTCTTATGTTCTCCACTACCACCAATTCCATCCACTCACATACACATTCCATTTTCTGACATTTCCCATGTGCCTTTGTACCGATAACATCATTATTTATTTATATATATATAATATTATATTACATATATATTTATAGTTTTTATTGATTTCAGAGAGGAAGGAAGAGGGAGGGAGAAATAGAAGCATCAATGATGAGACAGTATCATAGATCAGCTGCCTCCTGCATGCCCCCTAATGAGGACTGAGCCCACAACCTGGACATGTGCCTTGAACGGGAATTGTAATGTGACCTGCTGGTTCATAGGTGGACACTTCAACCATTGATCCACACTGGGCATAATCTATATGTATAATAGAGAAATATGCTAATTAACCAGAACGCCATAACGGGTCGACCAGACAGGAGGAGGTTGCATGCACAGCATCAGGGGCGGGGCAGCAGGGGCCTCCGTGCGCCTGTGCTGGGGGAGAGCCTGATCAGCAGCGGCCATGGCTGCTTCAAGGGCCAGAGAGGGAGGCAGGGCCAGACCAGCGACTCGAGGGTGGGTGGCACTGCGCAATTTCAAATTGTGCGCTGGGCTCCTAGTATATATACATTTAATTGAGATGATCAGAAAGAATAGAGAATCAAAAAATGAGGCGTTTCAGGAGTCATTTCTTTTTATGATTTCATTAGGGTAAGAGCACTGTTTCTGAATGTCCCAGTAATTTAATTTTAGTATGTGAGAAAATTTGAGTATGCACTACTTTAATTTTAATATGAAGTCTAGAGAGTTAACTGTAATTAAATTGACACTATCTTAACCTCATTTCCATATAATTTGAAATAGAAGTGAGGATTTTTAAGGCTGTAGTTTCTAAATATTCATTTCAAAGTTAATGCAAAATTTTATAAGATTGGGTAAAACTTGGAGTCTAATCATTTGCTTAAAATGATATAATATGTCCAAGCCATATGAAGATGATTTGTATGACTATCTCACTTACTACTAAAAATAAAAGCGGCACATAAATGATTTAGTCTATAGATAATTAAGTGATATATAGTACATTGGTTCTAAATGATTGTTCTATAGTTGATTACTTTTATTTTCTTATTCTTTTTATACTGTTTCACCAAAGAGCTTTATATGATATGGTGACATTTTTCACATTCAGATTGTATTTAACCTAAGAATCATAATTTATACAAGAGCAACTTACAAATCTAATTATGGAGATACTAGAGGCCCGGTGCATGAAATTCGTGCACGGGAGAGGGGGGTGTCCCTCAGCCCAGCCTGCACCCTCTCCAATCTGGGACCCCTCGAGGGATGTCCAACTGCCCGTTTAAGCCCGATCCCGGTGGAATCAGGCCTAAATGGGCAGTCGAACATCCCTCTCACAATCCAGAACTGCTGGCTCCCAACTGCTCGCCTGCATGCCTTCCTGATTGCCCCGAACCACTTCTGCCTGCCAGCCTGATCATCCCCTAACCACTCCCCTACCAGCCTGATTAATGCCTAACTGCTCCCCTGCCAGCCTGTTTGCCCCTAACTGCCCTCCCCTGCAGGCCTGGTCACCCCTAACTGCCCTCCCCTGCAGGCCTGGTCCCCCCCAACTGCTCTCCCTTGCAGGCCTGGTCCCCCCCAACTGCCCTCTCCTGCTGGCCTGATCGCCCCCAACTGCCCTCCCTTGCAGGCCTGGTCCCTCCCAGCTGCCATCCCTTGCTGGCCATCTTGTGGTGGCCATCTTGTGTTCACATGGGGGCAGGATCTTTGACCACATGGGGGCAACCATCTTGTGTGTTGGAGTGATTGTCAATCTGCATATTACTCTTTTATTAGATAGGATAGAGGCCTGGTGCACAGGTGGGGGCCAGCTGGTTTGCCCTGAAGGGTGTCCCGGATCAGGGTGGGGGTTCCCTTGGGGTGTGGGGTGGCCTGGGCGAGGGGCCTATGGTGGTTTGCAGGCCGGCTACACCCCCTGGCGACCCAAGTGGAGGCCCTGGGATCTGGGGTTTATTTATCTTCTGCAACTGAAACTTTGTAGCCTGGAGCAGAGCCAAGCCTTCTGCTTGCTCCGTGGCTGCAGCCATTTTTGGGGGGATTTATGTATCTTCTATAATTGAAACTTTGTAGCCTTAAGCGAGGCCTGGGCTGGCCAGGGTGTGCGGAAAGCTTGGCTTCCTCCATTGCTGCAGGCAACCCTAGCCTCCTGCTCTTTCCAGCTCTGTGGCTGCCGCCATTTCTGTTTGGGTTTATGTATCTTCTATCATTGAAACTTTGTAGCCTTGAGTGGAGGCCTAGGCCGGCAAGGGCAGGCAGAAGGCTTGGCTTCCTCCATTGCCGGGGAAACCCAAGCCTCCCTCCTGCTCTCTGTGGCCATAGCCATCTTGGTTGGGTTTATTTGCATATTCGCTCCTGATTGGCTGGTGGGCGTGGCTTGTGGGTGTAGCGGAGTGATGGTTAATTTGCATATTACTCTTTTATTATATAGGATTAGGTAATTGACAAGGAACAGAAATCTCTAGCTATACAAAATATATGAAGAATGAGTATGGACTAAACAGAAAATGTTCTAGGTACTTGTATTCTTTTTATTGTGTCTAGAACCCACAGTATAAGCGTGCTTGATAACTGTTGGCATATTACCTTACAAAATGTGAAATTTAAAATACAAATTTAGGGAAAATACTAAAAGGCAATTCTACCAAACAGCATTAAAATACTGTTATGTATTCATTAACAACAAGGACACATTCCAAGAAATGTGTGGTTAGATAATTTTGTTGTGCGAAAATCATAGGGTATAGTAACACAAACCTACTGGTAGATGAGATAGCCTACTGCACAGAAAGGCTGTATGGTATAGCCTATTGCTCCTAGGCTGTAAACCTGTACAGCCTGTTACTGTACTGAATATTTTAGGAAAATATTACACAATCATAACAATGTATGTACCTAAACATATCTAAACAAAGAAAATACACCATAAAATATGGTATCAAAAATTAAAATTGGTACCCTTGTATACAGCACTTAACCATGAATGGAGCTTACAAGACTGGAAGTTGCTCTGGGTTAGTCAGTGAATGGATGGTGACTTAATGTGAGGGTAGAGGGGTCAATGGAGGAAAAAGGGGGAGCATCTGTAATACTATCAACAATAAAGATACATTTTTAAAAAGGCATTACTGCACATTACTGTAGACGTTATAAATACTGTAGCCTGAGGCTGCACTAAATTTATATGATTAGTACCATTTGTGCCAATCATCCTCAAGGACAAATGTAGTTAAGGGAATAAATTTCATTTTGGCATATCAGCATAAAGCTGATGAATATTCTATTGAGATCCTCCCCTAAGACATCCCCTAAACTCCCAGCCTTCGAAACCCTCAAGACAAAGGATCCAGTGCAGCCTTTTTTTTCAGGGACCTCTCCAGTGCCTTTCCCTTCCTTTTGTTCTTCCCCCACAAGCATGCATCTCCTAAACTCTAAGGGACCCCAGGAGATGTGCAACCGGGGGAGCAATGGGCAGTGGCAGCTCCTCGCAATTTAAACTCCTGAACCTGTCCCATGGCCCCTTTTACTCTGACTCCCCAGTGAGCTGACAGGAGCCCTGGCTTGGCTCACTTCTTTCCCATAACATTTCTAGATAGCCAAAGTACCCACATCTAGTCTCTCTCCTGTTGTTTCTTCTAATATAAGCACTTATTTGTTCCCCTGTCTCTAGCTTTAATAAGGGTACTCTTAAAATAAAACTAAAATTATTAAGTAACACAGGAATAACTTAAGCAAAAGATAAAATGATGCAATAGGAGGCGTGGTAATCAAAAGATGTATCAAGCTGCTACTGGTGTAATGTGGCAAACTGTTCTACAACAAATGTTTTTTTTTTATAAGTAGAAAGTATACTCTAATATAACAATAAATATAATCTATATATATAAAGAGGTAATATGCAAATTGTCTGGGACACCATAATGTCACGACCACTCAGGAGGAGGCTGTGCACGCAGGTGGGTGGGAGGGGACTGTGTGTGAGGTGAGGCAAGCCATGGATGCCGCGGCAGCCTGAGCAGGCTTGGAGCAGAGACAGGGGGGCCTGCCAGCACCACCACCGTGGCCTGAGCAGGCCCAGAACAGAGACAGGGCCTGCCTCTATTTGTGAGATGCAGAGGAAACACCTTTTCTGACCGCTCATTGGCTAAGCTCCTGGTATGCCACTCACAGTGTTCTTGGTAACTTGGGTAATAAGAATCCAAGAAGGTGATCTAGGGTTTTCCCACCACACTTCTGGAGAAAAAAACGAAGGTATGTTGCTGGAGGAGCTAAGAAATGTCATATCCTTCCCTAGCTGGTTTAGCTCAGTGGATAGAGCCTCGACCTGCCAACTGCAGGGTCCAGGCTTGATTCTGATCAAGGGAATGTACCTAGGTTGCAGGCTCCTCCCTGGCCGGGGCCTAGGTCAGGGCTCATGCAGGAGGCAACCAATCAAAGTGTCCCTCTCACATTGATGTTTCTCTCTGTCTTTCCCTCTCTCTTCCAAGCTCTTTAAAAATCAATAGAAACATATCATCAGGTGAGGATAAAAAAAAAGAAAGAAATGTCATATCCTATGAAATAGACATCTTGAAAATGCCTAAAGAAAGTTGTCATTTTTTCGTGGTGAAGGGACTGGAGTCTGTGTTGATGAAAACACCTTGGCGGCTGCGGCAGCCAGCAGTGGCAGCAGCAGCAGGGTGATGAGGGTGGTGCCTTCCCCTGATCAGCCCGGTCACCTCCCAAAGATGGAGGCCATACTGCGGCTTAGGCCCGCTTTCCGCTGTCAGTAGGACATCCCCTGAGGACTCCTGGACTCCCAGGGTGCAGGCTGGGTTGAGGGACCCCCCAAGTTCACAAATTTTGTGCACCGGGCCTCTAGTAGTAAAATAAATACATAAACCAGTAATAGTCATTTTCATCATTATCTTAATGTATAGTACATAATTGTATGTGCCATAGTTTTTTATTTAAAATTTTTATTTTTGACACTTTTACAGAGTTCTCCCCTCATCCCCTTTGCCCACTTCCACTAAGCTTCTGCTCCCCCTGCCTTGGGTCTCACCACACTGTCTGTATCCATGGGATATGCATATATGTTCTTTAGCTAACCCCATGTTTTCATACAACTGGAAGCACAGTACTTTTTTTATACCAGCATCACCACAAGCATGTGAGTAATGCCTTGTACTATGACATTATAATGACCGCAACATCAATAGGCGATAGGAATTTTTCACTTTCATTATAACTTTACTAGAGGCCCAGTGCACAAATTTGTGCACAGGTGAGATCCAGCCAGCCAGGCCCTAATCGGGGCCTGATGAGGGCTGGGTCAGCTAGGGGAAGGGGCCATGGGTGATTGGCCAGTGGGCCCCGCCCCCAAATGGGGTGGGGGTGCCAATTGGGGGCCAGTGGCCTGGGGGAGGGGCCAAGGGTGGCTTGCCGGTTGGCCCTGCCCCTAATGGGGTGGGGGGGGCTGATCTGGGGTGGGGCCAGATGAGGGGAGAGGATGCAGGAGGTTGGCTGGCCAGCCCCACCCACTATTGGGGTGGGGGGCGTGATCAGGGATGGGGCAGCCAAGGGGAGGGGTCACAGGAGGTTGGCCACCCAGGCCTGCCCCCTATTGGGGTGGGGGGTGCGACCATGGGCTGGCCTGCCAGGGAGAGGGGCTGCGGACCTACTGTGGTGGGGCGGGCTGATCGGGGGTGGGGCTGGCCAGAGGGGAAGGAAGGGGGCATTTGGCCAGTGGCCAGCTCTTGATCAGGGTGGGAGAGTCTGATCAAAGGCAGGCCAGCAGGAGGGAGGGGCCATGAGGTTGACCAGCTGGCCCCACCCCCTGATCAGCTGGTTGGCTGGCCATATTGGGCATCATAGCTACTGGTCGTTATGGCCATTATGGTTGCTGGCTTTATATATATATATATATATATATATATATATATATATATATATATATCCTAGTGGTAGCCTGGTGCATGAAATTTGTGCACGGGGGTGGTGTCCCTCAACCCGGCCTGCACCCTCTCCAATCTTGGACCCCTCAGGGGATGTCCAACTGCCGGTTTAGGCATGATCCCCGCAGGCCTATAGCAATCCGGGGCTGCTGGTCCTAACTGCTTACCTGTCTGCCTGCCTGTTCTCCCCTAACCATTCTGCCTGCTGGCCTGCTCACCCCCTTCTGCCCCCCTCCACCAGCCTGATCACCCATAACTGCCCCCTTGCCAACCTGCTTGCCCCCAACTGGCCCACCTGCCAGCCTGATCACCCCCAACTGCCCCCCTGCCAGTCTGCTCTTCCCTAACTGCCCCCCCCCACTGGCCTGATCATCCCCAACTGCCCTCCCCTCCTGGCCTGATCGCCCCTAACTGCCTCTGCCTCAGGTCTGCCACCATGGCTTTGTCCGGAAGGACATCCAGAAGTTCTCCCAGAAGGTCTCCTGGTCTATTTAGCATATTACCCTTTTATTAGTATAGACTAGAGATCCGGTGCATGAAATTCATGCACTGAAGGGGTGTCCTTCTGCCCATCCTGCACCCTCTCCAATCTGGGACCCCTCGGGGAATGTCCCACTGCCGATTTAGGCCCAATCTCACAGGGATCGGGCCTAAACCCACAGTCAGACATCCTTCTTACAATCTGGGACTGCTGGCTCCCAACCTCTCGCCTGCTTGCCAGCCTGATCACCCCCTAACGACTCCCCTGCCAACCTGATAGATGCCTAACTGCTCCCCTGCCAGCCCAATTGCCCCAACTGCCCTCCCCTGCTGGCTTGGTTGCTCCTAACTGCTCTCCCCTGCAGGCCTGGTCCCCCCAATTGTCCTCCTCTGCTGACCTGATCACCCACAACTGCCCTCCCCTGCCGGCCATCTTGTGATGGCCATCTTGTGTCCACATGGGGTGGCCATCTTTGACCACATGGGGTGGCCATCTTGTGTGTTGGAGTGATGGTCAATTTGCATATTACCTCTTTTATTATATAGGATGGGACCACTGTCATATATGAGATGTCATTGACCAAAATGTTATGCAACACATAACTGTAGTTTATTTCATGATTATGAGAGAAGGGCTGGGAGGGTAAAATTTAAACTACTTTATGTTAATTTTAAAAAAATGTATCTTTACTGTTGAAAGTATTCCAGATGTCCCCCTCTTTTTCCCCATTGACCCCCTCCACTCTGTTCCTACCCCCTTCTCAGGCCTTCACCACATTATTGTCTGTGTCCATGGGTTACACATATATGCATATAAATTCTTTGGTTAATGTCTCCCCATCCACCCACCCCCACCTTCCTTCTGAGATATGTCGGTCTGTTCCATGCTTCCATGTCTCTGGATCTATTTTATTTGTCAGTTTATTTTATTTATTAGATTCAACATATAAGTGAGATCATGTGATACTTGTCTTTCTCTGACTGGCTTATTTCACTTAGCATAATACTTTCCAGGTCCCTTCATGCTTTCTCAAAGGTAAGAGATCCTTCTTTTCACACTTACATTGTATAAATATACCACATCTTTTTTGTCTACCCATCTACTGATGGGCACTTGCACTGTTGCCAGATCTTAACTATTGGAAATAAAGCTGCTATGAACATAAGGGTGCATATATTTTTCTGATTGGTGTTTGGGGATTCTTAGGATATATTCCTAGAAATAGGATTACTCAGTCAAATGGCAATTCCCTTTTTCATTTTTTAAGGAAAATCCATATTGTTTACCATATGGCTGCACCAGTCTGCATTCCCACTAGCAGTATATTAAGGTTCCCTTTTCTCCATATCCTTGCCATTGATTTGTTGATGGTAGCCATTCTGGCAGGTAAGAGGTGATACCTAATTGCCCATTTAATTTGCATCTCTGTGGTCATTAGTACTTTGAGCATTTTTTAAGTCTCTTTTCCATTGAAAATAGAAATAGAGGAAAATACAAACAAATGGAATATTATACTTTGTTCATGGATTGGGATAATTAATTCATTATAATATCCATACTACCCAAAGCAATCCCTATTAAAATACCAATGGTATATTTCACAGATCTAGAACAAATACTCCAAAAATTTATATGGAACCAAGAAAGACCCTGAATACCCACAGCAATCTTGAGAAAGAAGAACAAAGTTGGAGGGATCAGAATACCAGATACCAAATTATACTACAAAGCAATCATAGTCAAAACAGCCTGGTACTGGCACAAGAACAAGAATATACATCAATGAAATAGAACAGAGAACCTAGAAATCAACCCAAGCCATTACATTCAAATAATATTTGACAAAGGAGGTAAGTGCATATAGTGGAGTAAAGACAGTCTTTTCAATGAATGGTGTTGGGAAAATTGGACAGGTATATGCAAAAAAGTGAAACTAGATCACCAACTTATATCATACATAAGAATAAACTCAAAATGTATAAAAGACTTCAATGTAAGCTGTAAAATCATAAAAATCGTAGAATAAACCGCAGGCACCAAAATCTCATCCATCTCTTGTAGCAATATGTCAATACATCTCTTTGGGCAAGGTTAACAAAGGAGAAAATGGGACTACATCAAAATAAAAAGCTACTGCAGAGCAAAAGAAACCATAAACAAATGAAAAGAGATCCCACTGCATGGGAGAACATATTTGCCATTGATACATCAGATTAGGAATCAATTAACAAAATATATAAGGAACTCATACAACTTAACAAAAGGAAAACAAACAATCCAATTTAAAAATGGTCAAACGACCTAAATAGACACTTTATTTTCATATAACTCACCAATTTGGAATAATCTGTAAGCAAAACTTGGCAAATGCCCCTTCCTTTCTGTGCCGTGCCAGCACAGCCAAGGGTTCGGTGACCCTGAGGGAGGGTGGTAAAGGATGAAGAATAAGACAGCACAAGAGAATAAGCTGGGTCTAGGTGGATCTTCTGTGCCTTGCTGAGGCCATAGAACAGATCCAGACTGCAAAGCTGATGATTTATTTATAGTCATGGACAAACAAGGTAATTTACAATGTTCTTGTAAGTTTCACTTGTTTTGGCAGCACTTGCTGCCCCTCCCACAGCCCATTAGCTACCCAGGAAAAATCTAGGGAGCAGTCACAAGATCAAGCTTTATGCTTAGAGGACTGTGCCCTCCAAGCTGGGACTTGTTTGCGACTTTGCCAGCAGGTCAGTCCGAGGCTTAACCCTATAACCGCTCCCTACACCTTTCATCCCATTTTCATCCTGATCCAGAAGTGTGACATTCCCACCAAGAGGAACTACACTTGGTGCTGCAATCTCCTACTAAAATCTTCTTTTTCCTTCTTTAGAATTTATTGACAAATCATATGAAATGATTTCTGCTCTGTGTTATTTAACCTACTCAAACTTCATTAAATTTATTATTTTTGTTGGCAGTATTACAGATGTCCCCTATTTCCTCCCCTTTGCCCTTCTCCCCACAACCCCACCCTGGTATTTGAAATTTTCTAGGAGTAAAGTTTCATATATATTTTAATAACACTGAATTTACTGGAAAAATGCATGCCAGGGAATTAGAAAACCAGATTACTAGTCTTTACAATCAAATGTAATGTCTTTTGGCAAGTAAATAAAGTTCAATTAAGTTAGTCATAATTTTGCAGCTCTTTTTCAGATGCCTGCTTCCCTTTTTTACACCTATTTTACTTGATTTCTTTCTGTTATCTACCTCTATCTCTGTGCAGTAGATTTTGAAACCAGACAACAGATTTAAAAATACACTTCAAGTAAACTTTACTGCACACCAATGTGAAGTCAAGCATTCTGAAGTTTCTAGATGTCTTAGCCATGTAAGTCACTTCCTATCATCATCTTCATTGCATGTTCTCACCTACTTCCTGCACTAAGCACCAAAAGATTATATATATATAATAAATATACCTCCTATATAATAAAAGCCTAATATGCAAATCGACCTCCGCCCCCACCCCACCCCCCCGGCCCTGGTGGAATGACTGGTTATATCTGGTAACTATGACTCACACTGACCACCAGGGGGCAGACGCTCAATTCAGGAGCTTCCCTCAGCCTGCAGGCCCCAGGCCAGCCAAGGCAGGTGCCAGCAGGGGCCCCCCAATTGCCCCGCTAGTTGCCTTGCAGAGGGAGGCGACTGGCAGAGGCAGCAGGGGGCAGGGTTGGCTGGCGAGCAGGACGGTGCTGCCCCCCAATCAACCTGCCAGTTGCCTCCCACAGAGGGAGGTGATGGGTGGTGGCGGCAGGGTGCAGGGCTGGCAAGCGGGCAGCACCAGGAAGGCCAAGACAGATGCCAGTGCCCCCTCCCCCCCGATTGCCCCGCCAATCACCCCAGAGATTGGAGATTGGCCCTGATCGCCAGCCAGGCCTAGGAATCCTACCCATGCATGAATTTTGTGCATTGGGCCTATAATAGATATAGATATAGATTAGATAGATATAGGTATAGATATAGATATAGATATAGATATAGATATAGATATAGATATAGATAGATATAAATATATAGATATATAGATATATAGATATATAGATATATAGATATATAGATATATAGATATATAGATATAGATGTAACCCACCATTCTCCAGAGCATTATCTCAATTCATTGAGGTTCTGCTTCCTGTCAATTGTCAACAGTATGGCTCAAATAAACTCACAAAAATTCTTTACAGGTTTGAATGTTTTTATTTTAACACTACTTCCAAGATCAGTGGTCACAAATAAAGATGGTTTATGATCATCCTATCTAAAATACCTCCCTGATTCTGTCCCCTTACTGTGCTTTATTATTGTTATCATGTAACTTATCACAACTGACACTATATAATTGTTAATGTAAAACAACAACAACAACCACAACATTCAAACCTGTAAAGAATTTTTGTGAGTTTATTTGAGCCAAACTGTTGACAATTGTTGGGAAGAAATATCTCAACAGATTGGGATAGTGCCCCAGAGAATGGTGGTTTCTCATCTATTTTTATACATTACAATCAAAGGAAGGGATGTAGGTGGATCACATGAAATCCATTGGTGATAGTTTAGAGAGGTGGGAGAAAGCAAAATGGGGAAACCCTGGAATTGGATAAAAAGTAAAATGATAGACATATTTAGGTGGGTGCAGGAGCAATTAACATGATAACAATGAAGGAATTTGTGGTATCTGTCCAGGCACCCAGGCACATTAGGTTGTGCCCCAAGGAGTCTGGAAAAAGGGAAGTTACAAGTTACCCAGACATTTCAAGGATATGTTATTATAGAGAGAAAATCATTGATCAGCTGCCTCATGAATGCCTCCTACAAGAGATTGAGCCTGCATTCCCAGCATGTGGCCTGATCAGGAATCGAACTGTGACCTTCCTTCAGTCAGTATTTACTATTATTTCACCACCTTAACTTTTTCTTACTCCTCCCCATACCCCTTCCACCCTGGTAAACACCATACTGTTTTCTGTGTATGAGTTTCTTTTTTGTTCATTTGTTGCTTTCTTTTTTATATCCTTAATATGATCCTGGTTCATAGGTCAATGCTCAAACACTGAACCACATTGGCCCGTCAAAGCATTAGGTATTGAGAAATCTAGTTCAGTTTGATTATTCCATGCCATCTTTAAACATTTCCCTACTCTGAAAGTCAGTGTTAGCATACCTTTTTTATGATAAACTAGAGGCCCTATGCACAAAAATTTATGCAAGAGTAGGGCTACCTTCCCCTGGCTGCCAGCACTGGCTTCCCTCAAGCACCCAGGACTCCAGCTGGCTTCCATATGGCCTCAGCTTCATCAGAAGGACGTCCGGAATGATGTCCGGAAGATGTCTGGTCTAATTAGCATAATACCTTTTATTATTATAAATGATGATCTCTTTCTGCTATTGAGAATATTTCCTAGAAAATCACCAGCCTTTTGTGGGATTTCTAAATTATAAGTCATTGCAAGAAAGAGGGATATATATTAAAGAATTTACTGTTAATTCAAGTACTAACAATAGTGGAGTGGAAAAATATTTTTTTATTTAGGATAAATAGGATGACAGAAGGCCCACTGGGACTAGTAAAGATTAAACTTTATCTGAGTGCAGTCAAATCAGATGAGACAAAAAAGTGCAATTTGTCTGACTTGCCATGGTCCATCAACATACTCATGCTACACAGCAAGGACCAGGAAATTCAGGCCCCACCACACTTGTTCTTCAGAAAATATCAAATGATTCAGCTGGCCCCGCTCTTTATACACAGTTTTTAGATACATTTAATTGAGAAACAATTAAAATATACCCTCATATTTTTATGGCATTTTAATGAGGTACACATTACTAGAAAGCAGCATGATGAAAGTGGGCTTCAGGGGAAGAAGTGGGAGTAGGGAATTATAAAAAGAGAAACACTCTTTAAAGGGGTATTAAAAATCAAAGCTGTGCTTCACTATTTTGCCAGAGACAATTCAATATATTCCTTCTTTCATTTATTCATTTTGTAACAATTATTCAAAAAGTATTTCTTGAGCACTCGTGTTTTTTGTTGTTGTTCTGTTTATTTTATTCTATTTTATTTTTCGTAGGGCACAGGGAAAGATGCAAAGAAACACAATTCCTACACTCAAGGACTGTAAATTTAAAGGGGAAAATTGTTATGTTCACAATTAACTCTAATAACAAGGGAAATAGTAATAAACTGTGTGATTTGTTTATAAATAAAAGGACTGTATTGGACCATATAATTTCTAAGGTACTTGTTAAGTCTAAACTTTAGCTTGATAATTCTAAATCTATACTAATAATAGAGAAATATGCAAATTGTCTGGGATGCTGTCACAGTAACAGTAACAACTGAACAGCAGGATAGCAGGCTGTGTGGGGCGACAAGGCTGGCAGCGGGGTTAGTGAAAGACAATCAAATGATTGAACAGCAGGATGTGTGGGGTGACCAGGCCAGCAGGGGGCAGTTGGGGGTGACCAGGCTGGCACAGGGGCAGTGAGGGGCAACCAGGCCAGCAGGCAGGCAGTTGGGGGCAACCAGGCTGGCAGGCAGGCAGTTGGGGGTGACCAGGTTGGTGGGGGGGGGGGGGGCAGTGGGGATGACCAGGCTGGCAGGGGGGCAGTAAGGGGCTACCAGGCTGGAGGGGAGGGAAGTTAGGGGCAATCAGGCAGGCATGCCGGTGAGTAGTTAGGAGCCAGTGGTCCCGGATTGTGAGAGGGATTGGGCCTAAACCAGCAGTCGGACATCCCCTTAGTGATTCCAGATTGGAGAGGGTGCAGGCTGGGCTGAGGGTAAGCCCCATTCACGAATTCCGTGTACTGGACCTCTGGTATTAAAATAAGAGAACAGCATGTTACAAAAACACAGAAAATAAAGATAGCAAAATTAATCACATGGATAGAGATTCAAGAATTTCATGGTAAAGGTGCCATTTAATCTAGACTCTCAGAGAGAATTAGTTTTCAGGTACAGAAATAGCAGGGGCAAAAGCTTTGAGGCAGGAAAGCATTTTACTTTCTTTGGAAAACAAAATTTATGTAATTATCAGTCATATATTAACAAAAATAACTGAGCTTTAAAATGTTCTTTATTTTGGTTTAACAGACAGTACCTTTTTATATGTGCTGACATTAATTTACATCTTCTCAATTCTGCTATTTATACTTCATTTTGAATACTCTAGAATTTTATTTATTGTTTCCATAGCACTGTTTTATACTTGGTATACTTACATATTTTATTCCATTTCCATTCCAAAATAGCCACCTGGTCTTCAGTCCAAATGCTGAATTGTATGGGCATTATTTAAATTATTCTGTCAAGTGAACAAATAATATGAAAATTCTAAATTGTCTGAAAAATACCTCTTGGAGATGTGATGTACTAACTAAATATTTTACTTTTGGAAACATTTTGAGAATTTAATTGGATTGAGATGAGATCCTTGTATATAACTCTTACTGAGTGCTTATGCTACATGTACAAGTTACTTAAGGGTAAGTGGCTTGGGAAAAAATAAGATTTGACTGGGAATTGGAGACACTGCTGGAGGTTGCAGAGGTGAAGGGAATAAAGCACTACAAAGGATTTTTTTTAAAAAGCTAGTGGTACCAGTGTAAGGGGATTTTAATTTTAATACAAAAGGGTTTCTCTATTCTGAGAAGCAATGGAGAACCACTGAAATGTTTCTTTCCTTCTTTTATTCTTTCCTTCTCTCTCTCTCTTATTCTCTCCCCCCCCTCTCTCTCTCTCTCTCTCTCTCTCTCTCTCTCTCTCTCTCTCTCTCCTCTCCTCTCCTCTCCCAAATCCTTTATTTTTTTATTTACTACAAGCTGCATTTCTGAGATTGAATTAAGGCAAAGCCAAAGATTAACAGGAACAGAGGGTGAGAATGCTCAAGAGGCTGTCGAAATAAACTAAGGGTGAGCTGGTAAGAAGATTCCATGAGTATGGCAGTGCTGGTTAGAAGATGCCGTGAGGATGGCAGTGCTGAAAATGGAAAAGAAAAGATGCAAGATATATTGTCCTAGAAGGCTTGGCAGAATATGGTGACTGATTCCATACAGGGTGAGGAAGAGAGAAGGCATTGTTCAGTTTCCTAGCACTCCTTCCCACAAGTAGGAAGGTGTGTCTAATGGTAAATATAAAGGGCGGGACAAAAGTAAGTTTATAGTTGTGAGTATGCAAAACAGTTTATTTTGGTATTATTATTTTTTAAAATATTTTTTTCTTTTTTGTCTTTTTCTTTTTTTATTATTATTTATTTTTTTAATTGTTTGAAGTATTACAAATAGTAGTACATATGTCTCCTTTTTTTTTCCCCATTGACCTCCCCCCGGCCTCCCCTTGCCCCCAGTACATGCCTTTACCTGCCCCCCCCCCCAGTGTCTTGTATCCATTTGGTTATGCTTATATGCATTCGTACAAGTCCTTCGGTTGATCTCTTACAGTGGTATTATTATTAATTATTTTATTATTTTCCATATGATCAAGTGTAAATCTACTTCCCCACCCTGTATATAGAGAACAAAAGCCACTAACTTTCTAGTAAAAGTATCATTTCCTAAATGAGTTACAAAGAAAGCAGTTTCATTTTTACATTAGACTTTGAGGCTTCAATGTCAAAAGGAAAACAAGGGTGTTATGGTTTAATGAGAGAAAACTTAAAGAAGTGAAAAGTTTCTTAGTTCCTTGGCCCTTCTTTTAAATGACCAATAGTCTATCAGGAGGTTTCAGTCAATTCTTTACATTTTTTAAAAGATCAATTTAATAACTGGAATCTAGTGTAATAGCATCAAGGCAGGTTTATTAGTAACCCTGCTGAGATCTTGTTCTTCAGTTCTTCTGTCTTTTAATTCCCATAATTTGGGCCCTTATCTCATTCCCCTATCCCTGTAAATACTCTGCTTTTTCATATTTGGGGGTATTGACTTCAGACATGGAAAGTGCAACATACAAATCTCAGAGGCCAAGACTTGTTATTCAATACTCCAGTTGATATGCAGATTAAAGAAAAATATAACTTACACAAGTAGCTAGTCCTCTCGGATTGCTCCCAAGCTTCTATGATGCTTACCTCTTTTTTTCCTATTTCAGTCCTCTGACATTTTTCTTACATGTTCTAACTTCCATTGTCTACTTTGGAATCTTCCTAAATCCACTGTCCTGCTCTAGCAAGTTTGTCCATCCAAAATAAGATTCTGAAAATACTATAAGGTACTTTTCCTCCAATTAATAGGTAAGATATCACGAGAGTAACCTATCATTCATCCATAATCTTGTTACTAGTTGAATGCTGGCCTGTGCAAACTCATAGAATTCATAATAAAAGGATAGTACCTGCTTTTGTTAGAAACCCTAAAATCTGGGCTCTCAGTATTACCTGGGCTCTTGCTAGCATATTTCATCTATTCACTTCCAAATTTAAATTTATCATCTTGTACAAATGTCTTATTTTAATATTAATGTAGTTAAATATTCACTCACAAAGACTGTCTTAGCCTTGATACCACCCAATTTTGGTAGAAATGATATTATGGCATGCTGGATGATTTGTCTTACAAAAAGCAATGTGAATCCTTGGGGGATTTGGTCCCCATTGGATTCCTTGTCAATTAACTTGTTTTATTACTTTACTCCTCTTAAAGGTGGAAATTTCACATTAAGTTATATAATTTGAGCCAGTAATAAGAGCAAACTTATGTTTTCTGGATTATGAAATTAAACAAATGGAATCTCTTATCAATGCTACCTATAGGTAGTTGAAGTGGTGCCACTCTTAGAAATGAAATTGATACCTCCTGAATTTAAAGCCAAATAGAGCATTTTGTGGTTTTATTTGTAGTTGTTAATAATACACTGACTCTTCGTTCAAGGAAAAAAACAAAACAAAACCAAGGAAAACTTTATCAAAATTTCACATTGTTAAAGGTTCTTATAAAATACTTTAAGAATCAATGTTGTAAAAATGACTGCTGATGAATCCAAAGTTGAGATCTCATTTGGCTAAAATTGTTGAAAATCCAAAACAAAATTATTTGGACATTTTAAAAAATCCTCACCCAAGAATATGTTTTATTTTGTTAATGTATTTTTATTGATTTAAGGGAGAGGGAGAGCGAGATAGAAACATAAAGGATGAGAGAGAATCATTGTTCGGCTGCCTCCTGCATGCACCCCACTGAGGATTGAGCCTGCAACCCAGGCATGTGACCTTGACTAGAATCGAACCAGGGACCCCTCAGTTCTCAGGCCAATGCTATAACCACTGAACAAAACCAGCTAGGACCAAGGATATGTTTTAGAGAGAGGGAGAGAGAGAGAGAGAGAGAGAGAGAGAGAGAGAGAGAGAGAGAGAGAGACATCAATGTGAGAGAGAAACATTGATCAGTTGCCTCTTGTACATGCTTCAAACAGGGATTGAACCTGCAACCTTTTTGTTTATGGGGCAGCCCTCCAATCAACTGAACCACCCAGCTAGGGTTTCTTTGGAGATTTTCTTTTAAGCCCAACACAACTGTATTTCCTCAATCTTGCACCTGAGCCTGTATTTTTTTTGTAGCTGTATTTGTAGGCAGAAAATTCCAAAGACCAATGAATTGAAGAACCAAGCATTTTAGGTCAATTAAAATTGGCATTATTACAATGAGAGTGGTTTATGTACAAAAAGGAAAGATCTAAAGCTGATGTCTAAAAGAAGGATTTCTGAATAGTTTATCTGCTTTGAAAAGCCCCAAAGTTGCAATAATATACTGATAAAACTGCAAAGGATTGCACTGATGATAATGTTTAGACATTTCTTTCTGGAAAGAACTATGTAAGTATTATTGGTTACCTATTTTGTATATATTCCCCTTCTTCATAGTTACAGGAAACCCAATTTTGTTTACCCTACAAAACCTGGTTTCCTCTCAGACCAGAGTAAGTTTTGAATAGACTAAGCCAATCATGGAAATTCCATTCATTCTCCTTGTCAATAATTGATTTAGGAATGAGTAGATGAAGTCTGGCCAAATGAGACATCAGGAATAGTCTGCTGAGAAACCTCTGGGAAATATTTCAGTTTGTGCTTATAGCCTTTACTCTACAATGCCTCAAAGATTGGACAGAAATAAGGAGCACTGATCGCATCCTTCTTCCAAGATATGATTGGTTTTATTCTTGATAAATCCAGCAAGACTGAAGTTGTCTCCTTTATTTAAACAACAACAAAAAAACATTGTCTTCGCTACTGATGCTATGCATAACTATGCTGTAATGAAAAGTATTCTCATGCTTGTATGTGAAATTTGCATGGTATTTGATTCACATAAAATCCCTTTGTGAGGTGAAGGCCTCAAATGGCAAAAACTAGAGTTCATATTTTCAGACTGCTTGCGATGATATGTATGATATGTGATACCAGTGGTGAGAGGCAGGGGACATCTGTTATACCTTAAGGCAGCATGGTGTGGAGGATAGAAAACTAAGCTTAGAGTTAAGAGACCTATGTTCCAGCCCAAGCTCTGACACATCCTGGTTGTGCAACCATAAGCTATCCCTCAGAACTTCAGTTTACTCACTGGTCAAAAGCAGGTGAAATGTTCACTCTCGGTGCTGGGGTTCTTGTCCCAGCCTTACAAAGGGTTTAGAAATCTGGAGAAAGGGCTGATGTGTAGATTCAAGAAGGAGTCCAAGGACGAAAGATAATTTTGAAAGGCATTGGGGGTCAGAGGATCTTCAGCTAAAGGAGCTAGAAGACTACCTCCTTGTCTAGGACCCTTGCTTTTATTAACACAATTTGTCCTAAGGCAAGGTGGAGATATACACTTCAAAGGGTAAGGTTTCAAAGGGTAGGATACAGAAGCATTGTCAGTTTGAAGAACCAAGCATTTTCAAACTGACAATGTGGGAATAGCCTACAGCTGTTCAGGTGTTTGGCCAACAGGAGTCAATAAAATCCCCTGAGCTGTCTGGCAGCAGACAATCATATTCAGGTTTGGGGGAAGTGCAGTTTAGCCATTCCAACAGGTAATTAATTACATTTGACTCAACCCTTGTTGAGCTCCCAAGCTTCACCAATCTTTTGATGAAACTCTTGTAATTATTACATGCTGGAATTGGTTGCTGGCATCTCGGCACTTTTATTTAACATAGTATTGGAAGTCTTAGCCAGAACAATTAAGAAAAATAGAGGGATAAATAGGTAAATAAATAAATTGTACCCAACTTTTAAATGAAGTAAAACTGTCACTATTGCAGGTCACATTATATAATATATAGGAAATCTTAAATATTATACAATAAAACTTTTCTTAGAACTAATAAATTCTGTACATTTGCAGACACAAAATCAATATATTAAATTTGCTGCATTTCTGTACACTAATGATGAACTATTAGCAGAGAAATTAAGAAAATAATCCCATTTATAATTGCATAAAAAATACTAAAATACCTAAGAATGAATTTAACCAAGGCAGTGGAAGACCTTCACATTGAAATCTATAAAACATTAATAAAGTAAATTGAATAAGATATGAATATATGAAAAGATATTTCAATTCTGAGCTCATGGATTGGATGAATAATATTAGTAAAATAATAATACTACTCAAAGCAATCTACAGATTTAGTACAATCTTCACCAAAATTCCAATGGCCTGTTTCACAAAAATAGAAGAAACAATCCTAAAATTTGCATGGAACAAAAGACACCAAATAACCAATACAATCTTGAGAAAGAAGAACAAAGCTGGAAGCATCACACTCCCTGTTTTCAATCTATATTACATAGCTGTAGTAATCAAAACGGCATGACACGTGGTATTATAGAAGACACATAAATCAATGGAATAGAATGGAGAGCCCAGAAATGAACCCACATGCATATGATCACTTAATAACTGAGAAAGGATGCAAGAATGTACAATAAGGTAAAGGAAGTTTATTCAAAAAATTATGTTGGGAAAACTGGACAGACAAAATAGATTTAAGAGTTGAAAATAAGACCTGAAACCATAAAAAACCTAGAGGAAAACATAGGTAGTAAGTTCCTTGACATAGGTCTTGGTGATGATTTTTTAGACTTGACAACAAAGACAACAAAAGTAAAAATAAACAAGTGGGGCTATATCACACTAATAAACCTCTGCACAGTAAAGAAAACCATAATCAAAATGAAAAGATAACTTACTAAATGGTAAAAAACATTTGCTAATCATTTATCCAATAAGGGATTAATATTAACAAATATAAGGAATTCATACAACAGAATACCAAAAAATAACAATATGAGTTAAAAAATGGGTAGAGAATCTGAATAGACATTATTCCAAAGAAGACATACAGATAGCGAACAGTTACATGAAAATCCATTCAACATCACTCATTAGCAGGGAAATGCAAATTAAAACAAAAAATAGATATCACATCACACTTATTAGAATGACAATTATCAAAAAGACAACAAATAACAAATGTTGAAGGTGACAGATGAGGAGGAAAAGGAATCCTCGTGTGCTATTGGTGGGAATGTAAATCGGTATAGCTGCTATGGAAAAAAATATGCAGGTTCCACAAAAAATTAAAAATAAAAATATGATCCAACAATTCTACTTCTCTGTAATTATCCTTAAGAGATCAATATCACTAACTTGAAAAAAATATATGAACCTCCATGCTCATTGCAGCATTATTTACAATAACCAAGATATGGAAACAACCTAAGTGTGCATCAACAGATGAACTGAGAAAATGTGATTATATATATATATATATATATATATATATATATATATATATACACACATTCATTTATCTATATATAACTATATATCTATATCTATCTATAACATCTATATCTATCTAATCATCTATATCTAATCTATCTCTATCCTATATAATAAAGAGGTGATATGCAAATTGACCATCATGCCCTCACACAAGATGGCTGCCCCCATATGGTCACAAGATGGCCACGCCCATACCATCACAAGATGGCCACCACAAGATGGCTGGCAGGGGAGGGCAGTTGTGGGTAATCAGGCCAGCAGGGCAGGCCAGTTAATGGTGACCAGGCCAGCAGGGGAGGGCAGTTGGGGGCGATCAGGCTGGCAGGGGAGCAGTTAGGTGTCAATCAGGCTGGTAGGGGAGTGGTTAGGGGGTGATCAGGCTGGCAGGCAGGTGAACGGTTGGGAGCCAGCAGTCCCAGATTGTGAGAGGGATGACCGACTGCCGGTTTAGGCCCAATCCCACAGGCAGTAGGACATCCCCCGAGGGGTCCCATATTGGAGAGGGTATAGGCTGGGCTGAGGGACACCACCCACAGTGCATGAATTTCATGCAGCAGTCCTCTAGTATTTATGTAATGGAATGATACCCAGCCATAAAAAAGAAGGAAATATTGCCATTTGCAACAATATGGATGAACCTTGAGGGCATTATTCTAAGTGAAATAAGTTAGACAGAACAAGAAAAATGCCATATGATCTTACTTGCAGGTGGAATCTAAAACACAAATACACACACACAAAAACCAACAACAACCACCTCATAAATAAGAGAACCCATTGGCAGTTTCCAGAGGTGCAGTGTAGGGAGTGGCAGAAATAGATGAAGGGGTTCAAAAGGTACAAACTTCCAGTTATAAAATAAATGCCATGGAAATGTAATGTATATCAGGGGGACTTCCTATGTATATAAAAGGCTAAGTGACCAACTGTACATACGTCTGACTGACTGACTGACCCGCCAGTACATATGATGCACACTGGCAATCCTATCTAATAAAAGAGTAATATGCAGATTGACCATCACTCCAACACACAAGATGGCTGCCCCCCATGTGGTCAAAGATCCTGTCCCCATGTGGACACCAGATGGCCACCACAAGATGGCGAGCAGGGGAGGGCAGTTGGGAGGAACCAGGCCTGCAAGGGAGGGCAGTTGTGGGTGATCAGGCCAGCAGGGGAAGGCAGTTGGGAGGGACCAGGCCTGCAAAGGAGGGCAGTTGGGGGCAATCAAGCCTGCTGGGGAGGGCAGTTAGGGGTGACCCAGCTGGCAGAGGAGGAAAGTTGGGGGTGACTGGGTCTGCAGGGGAGAGCAGTTGGGGGTACCAGGCCTGCAGGGGAACGCAGTTAGGGGCAAACAGGCTGGCAGGGGAGCAGTTAGGCATCAATCAGGCTGTCAGGGGAGTGGTTAGGGGGTGATCAGGCTGGCAGGCAGAAGCGGTTAGGGGCAATCAGGAAGGCAAGCAGGTGAGCAGTTGGGAGCCAGCAGTCCTGGATTGTGAGAGGGATATCCGGCTGCCCGTTTAGGCCCAATCCCATGATCGGGCCTAAACGGGCAGTCGGACATCCCTTGAGGGGTCCCAGATTGGAGAGGGTGCAGGCTGGGCTGAGGGACACCCCCCCGCCGTGCACGAATTTCATGCACCGGGCCTCTAGTTTAAAAATAAATGTTGACTTGTGCATGCATGATACATATAAAGCTGTTGCTGGCACCAATTGCACATGTGTGTTTTGATCTGTCATTGTTGATAGTGAATTTGGTTGTTTTTGGTGACTTTCTGAAGCTGAAAAAAGTGGTGTTGTTGACAGAATATGTCTGAAGACCAACTATTGGCAAAAAGTACCTCTGAAGCCAAAAGAAGCTGGCATCGTTCATTGTAAATCAGTTCCCAATAATCTGAATGCCACTAAAATTAAACAGATCAGTATCCTTTTTCCTACATTACATGCAGTGATGTATTCTATTCTTTTTCCACATGGTGAAAAAGTCTGGGGAACAGATACTGCATTAAGACTCAGAGACAACAGTGTAATGGACAATAATAGTAGACAAAATGCGCAGTATTATGCATTTCATCTCTCCATCTGGGACACGTTCAATCCTATTTTAAATGTTGTTATATCATGTTGTTATTAATTATTTATTAATCAATTTATATATTATTTTCATATACATTTTGCTAATTTTCTTTCATCTCTGACACTTCTATTATAGAGAAATGGTGAATAGCAATATTAAAATATTTCTTCTAATTAATTTCTTTTCAATGTGCATGAATCCATGCACTGGGCCACTAGTATCCTATCTAATAAAAGGGAAATATGCAAATTAACCATCACTCCATCACAAATATGGCGGCACCCATAGCCACAAGATGGCGGCACCCTGTCCTCTCAGCACCGCTGGAGTCCCCCAATCCTGGGATGAGGGGGGTGGCCGCTGAGAGTGGGCAGCATGAGCGGCCTGGAGGAATGTTTGCTTTGTCGCCATGGAGACGAGGTAAGCATTCCATCCCGGCCGCAGAGGGCCTCTGGGCCACGGAGACCCTCTGGGCAATGGGCATGGAGCGGCCAGGTTCCACAAAGAGCTACTGGTGCATGGATTTGTGTGCAGGGCAACTTGTAGTTAATAATACTGTATGATTATTTGAAAAATGTTCAGTAGATCTTAAAGATTCTCATGATAAGAACTAAATCTGTTACTATGTATGGTGACAGATGTTAACTAGATTTATGGTGATCATTTTGTAACATATACAAATATTGAATCATTATGTTGTACTTCTGAAACTAATATAATGTTGTATGTCAATTATACCTTCTTGGATAAAAGTTTACAGTAACAATGAGGTAGGTGTTAGGTGATGAACATTTATTTCCCAGTGCTACTGCTTCCATGTGGAGACAGAATTGCCTAGAAAAGAACTTCCTGCCTTTTGCCCACATCCACTCTTATTTCCTTCTTACCATGATAGCAGGAAGTTTGACCTTTACTGATGAAGCCAGGAGTGTATTTCTTCCTTCTTGTATCTCAGAGCTGTAGGTTGAGTGCATTCTGGTCTGGGGAAGGTTTCCCCTATGGAGTAGACCTGCCAGGGATTCAAGTAAATTCAGGAGGAGGGGTGTATCAGTAAATCCATTTGTCAGATCAAAATCACTCACATTCTCAAAAGTTTATTGGTTGTAAATAAAATGGTTGGAAGTTGATAAGCTCTGCCATGATGAATATAAAAGTTTGGTAGGATCAAATGAAGTAAGGTATGTAAAACTGATGTCATTATATATTGATGTAATTGATTAAATTTCTATTGAAGAAGAGTTCAAATAACTTTAGAGAAGATAGCATTTTTATATTTTTGTATTTTATAAATACCACATAGTTGGGCACAAAAAAAAGATTACTGAAGAATTGTTAGTCACTAGATTGAAGGCATAATACTGTAAAGGCAGTATAATGCCCCCTTAATTTTCCACCTATTGCTCCCTCTTACTTCCCAAAGAGAAGCAGTTGTCGACAACTAATACAATCAATGAATGTAGTTGAACACCAACTAGGCATTTGTTTATACTCATGCTGGACATTGTAGAGTTATAAAGCATGAGACTCAGTCCCTGCTCTTTAGAAATACTATCTATACTAATAATAGAGGAATATGCAAAATGTCCGGGATGCTGGAACATCACAACTGCTCAGCAGGCTGCATGCGCAGCATGCCCCAGTAAGGCTGCTGAGGCTTTCAGCTGCCCTTTCTACACTGAAGACAACAGGGTTCAAGGAGGAAGGGCTCCAGTTTCATTTTCTCAGCACCCAGCTAGGAGGCCTCCCTGGGGCGGCTCTCCCCTCCGAGCACTGCACAGGACTGGCATTCTGCCTGGGAGCCCCGAGGGAAGGCGGAGCAAAGTGCTTTCCTTCCGGGACCCTGCTTTCCCTGGGAGTCTGGCACAGAGGGCACTCTCCCTGGGAACCTGGAAATTCAACTCCCGGAGCGACTGTGCAACAGCCGGCCCAGGCGAGCCATGGAAAGGTCGACCTACCCATGTGGTTGTGTACACTGGAGGAGGCCACACGGCTGTCATAGTTGAAGTCGTCCTCAAAGGAAGAGCAGGGGTAGTGTGGATCAGAGTTGGCCATGTCAGCAATGGAACCGCAGCTCCCCACTGAATGACTAGAGCACATGGATCTCAACAGTCTTGGTCACTTCCTGAGGAGCAGTCAGCCCTGCCCGCGGATCAAACCTGAAACCTAAGTAGGTGCCCTGACAGAATGGAACCCAAACCTTTGGTGTGGCAGAGGAGCTCTGACCTACAGCAGGGGCCAGGGCACGCCAGAGGGGTTTTGTTGAGGGGCCCTGACAGGCAGCCCTCAGCGCAGTGGGTTAGAACCTCCTCCTGATACAGCAAGGTTGCAGGTTGGATCCCTGGTCAGGGCACAGACAAGAAGCAACCAAAGAGTGCATAATAAGTGGAACAACACACTGGTGTTTCTCTCGCTTCCTTCCTCTCTCTAAATAATCAATCAATGAAAATGAAAATAAATAATAAACCCTCTGGCTTGCAGAGTTGCTAAAAACAGAAACCGAAGTCCCATTCAACAAATACTTCATATACTCCTTCAATAATCACACTGGGGGTGGGTGTTGGTTTGTTTGTTTGTTTGTTTTGGTTAATCCTCACCTGACGACATTTTTCCATTGATTTTTTTTTTTTTTTTTTTAGAGAGAGAGTGGAAGGGAGGGAGAAAGACAGAAACTAATGTGAGAGACATCAATTGGTTGCCTCTTGCTGAATCCCTGACCAGGTGTCCGGATTGAGCCTGCAACCCAGGTACGTGCCCTTGATCAGAATCCAACCTGGTACCCTTCAGTTTGCCTGCAGAAGCACTATCCACTAAACCAAACCAGCATTTTTTTCTTTTTAAGTCCTCCTCTAAAGATATTTTTTTTTTCATTGATTCTAGAGAGAGAGGAAGGAAGAGGGAAAGAGAAAGAGAAACATCTATCAGTTGCCCAAGCAATCCAACAGGGATGGAACCCACAACCTGTGTATGTGCCCTCACCTGGAATCGAGCCCATGACCCTTTGGTGCATGGGAGGACACTCTAACTACTGATCCACACCGACCAGGGCCTGGAGGTACACTTAAAATTTTTTTTCAGATCTTCCCTGGCCAGGTGGCTCAATTGGTTGGAGTCTCAACATGTACACCAAAGGATTTCCTGTTGGATTCCAGGTTAGGGCACATACCTAGGTTTAGGTTAGATCCCACTGGGTCAGCAGGTGCAGAGGCAGCCTACTGGTATTTCTCTGTCACATGGATGTTTCTCTCTCTAAAAATCAATTTTAAAAACATCCTCAGGTGAGAATTAAATATATATATATATATATATTAAAAATTTTTCAGATCTAAAATTGTATTTGGTTTTTTAAAATTTTATTTTTCACTTACAATTCACATTCAATATCCTATCCTATATAATATATCCCTAATATGCAAATCAATCGAACAGTGGAATGAGTGGTCATGATGAACTGACCACCAGGGGGCAGACACTCAATGCAGGAGCTGCCCCCTGGTGGTCAGTGCACTCCCACAGGAGGAGCGCCACTCAGTCAGAAGCCGGGCTCATGGCTGGCGAGTGCAGTGGTGGGGGCAGGAGCCTCTGAGGCAGCACTAAGGAGCAGCAAGCCAAGTGGTAGGAATCAGCAAGCAGGCAGGCAATAAGGAGCGAGGGGTAAAAATACTTTCAGAGTGCTTGACTAATTTTCCTTGTGATGAAGTATTTACAACTTTAACTTTAACGTCACACACTCTTCGAACTTAAGATAAAACAACATATAACTGACCATGTCTGAAAACGGGTTCAGGTAGGAATATTCCTACTCTGTCTAGAGTTTGTCCTTGTGATTTATTAATAGTCATCACAAATGCTGGCATAACGGGAAACTGTTGTTGAATTAAACTGGGAGGCCAGTGTCAGATGGGGACAAATCAAATTTTGGAATCAGAACAACCTCTCCTTCCGCAGATCCTGTTAATACTTCAGCTTTGATTATGTTAGGTTGAAATCTTTTGATAATAAATCTAGTACCATTACAAAGACCCCGTTTACTATTAAGATTTCTCAGTAGCATGATGATTGCACCTACTTTCAATTTTAATTCTTGACATGGCATTCCCGAAGGAGCAATACTATTAAGAAATTCGATGGGAAAATTTTCCTTTTCAGCATCATCCGTTGAATCGATGTAATCATCACTCAAATAGGTATGAAAATCTCCATCAAGTATATTCAGAATGTCAAGAAAAACAACCAAATTCACGATTGACAATGACAGATCAAAACATACGCATGCAACTGGTTCCAGTGAGAGCTTTATATGTATTGCGCGTGCACAAGCCAACATTTATTTTTAAATTGCCAATGCGTGTCATATGTACCGGCCAGCTGGTCAGTTGAATGGTCGGATGAACATAAAGTTGGTCACTTAGCCTTTTATATATACAGACTAGTGGCCTGGTGCACGAAATTCATGCACATTAAAAGGGAATTAATTAGAGGAAATATTTTAATACTGTTGTTTGCCCTTTCTCTATAATAGAAGTGTCAGAGATGTAAGAAAACTAGTAAAATGTATATGAAAATCTCCCTCCTGTCAGAGTCTGCGGGGCACTCTGTGGGACCCAGAGTCAAGTCCTGCCCTCCCACATGTGCCTCAAAATCGCGTGAGACCCAGACCCGACATGCCCCACCCGTCAAGCCCCGCAGGGTGGGGGGCACAGCCTCAGGTCCTCCGTCAAGCCCTGCCAGGTGAGGGGGCGCAGCCTCAGGTCCCCTGGTCCAGCACGGCCTCAGGTCCCCTGGCCCCAGCATGAGGGCACGAGGGTGCAAGGACCATTTACATATTAGCTCTTTATTATATAAGATATAGATATAATTCTGGATCTGAATCCATTGTAGGTTAGCTAGGAATTTAAACATTCATAGTATCATTGGCTGTGGAGGGAACTACTCTGTTGCTTTGTAAAATTGCTATATCCCACTCCACAGCACAAGATTAGCGTTCCCTCTACAAAAACCAACCAAATATGTCATTGCCAAGGATGCAGCATATAAGGGCAAAGTTGTGTCTGCTTTGCTCACCACTGTATTCCCATAGCTAATCATAGCACAGGGCAGTAAATCTTCAGTAAATATTTTATGAATAAATAAATTATTTAATGAATGAATAGATACCACCAGTAGCCTCATTTTATATGATTAAGTTTTTGGTAATTTCAGATCATCCGAAGAGAGTTTACATCGGTACTTGGCATTCAATTACATGTCATGTTCCATTTAGCCTAAATTGTGATAATTTAGTCATCATCTGGCATGTGAGAACAGGGACATCATTTATAAACTTGAATGGTGAGCATTCAGACATGATTAACAATGTGAGCTGAAATCAGCATAGTAGCCAGATCCCCCATAGTTTGAAAATACAAGAAAGTGAGAGAAATTGATTCTAAGAAACAAGTTGTTGCTGGGAAAGAGAGAATGGAAGAAAGAGCTTAGCCAATGAGAACCATTTCTTAGTAGATGGAAATATGTTCACTACTGGTTTCAGCCAAATGAGCAAGTAGCACATAGTATTTTGAAATTCAAAAAAAAAACATTCAGGAACTATTTGCCCTTCCCAAAATGGGCACTAACAATGGGTGTTGTTGCTACTGTATGATTCCAACACAGTATTACTTATTTATATCGAGAGGGTACCAACTGGTAACTGCTAACTTATGTCCTGCATCACACGTGTCCAGCAGCAGCAAAGGCACTTAGAGAGGTATTGGTGATATTCCTAAAAAGGGACATGGAATAAGTAAACAGGAGATGGCCAAACTTTTCAAAATCCAACAGAGAAGTTAGATGCCAATTTATGTGACTATGCTCAGAAGTCTGACCTCAGATGTCTGGTCTTAAGTAGCTCTATAAGCTAAAGAATAGTTGAAGGATTAGTAAAATAGGTTGTTCTTATAACCTTGAAAAATTGGTATGTTACAGACTAAAATAAGAATCTTACTGTAATCAACCATTTCACTCTCCTATCCTTTTCATAATTGAAAAGATATTTCCTCCTGCATTATCCTAAATGATCATCACAGCAACATAATGAAAATATTGCACCATTCTACTGAGTAAGAAACTGAGGCCCAGCCGAAACCGGTTTGGCTCAGTGGATAGAGCGTCGGCCTGCAGACTGAAGGGTCCCGGGTTCGATTCCGGTCAAGGGCATGTACCTTGGTTGCCGGCACATCCCCAGTGGGAGGTGTGCAGGAGGCAGCTGATCGATGTTTCTCTCTCATCGATGTTTCTAGCTCTCTATCCCTTTCCCTTCCTCTCTGTAAAATATCAATAAAATATATTTAAAAAAAAAAAGAAAAAGAAACTGAGGCCCAAGTAGATAAGGTGATTTGCTCAATGTCATATACTTAGCAATTAATCTTATAGTGCCTTGGTTGTTACCAGAGTTTGGATCTATTAATCTGAAAAAAAAAATGGAAATAATCCCTGCCCCTGCTGTCTGACCACCTTTCAGGGGAGATAAACTAAGATAATACATTACTATCACAACTAGCACCTTATACTTGGTAGGTAAATGTTTAGAAGAAACAATTTGTTCAGCCATCTTTGTGGTGTGTATCACAGGGCCAGACTAGCATAGACTCTAAGCTATGCGTCAAAAAGGTGATGGAAAACAGTAGTTACCTGTAAAGAGAAACATCTTAGGATGTTGAGCTTTCCTCAGCCTACACTAAAGGTTGCCTGCTAAATGCTCAATTGTAATGGCCAGACCTGAACAAAGATAAGTGAAAGAATATAAGATGCCAATATTTCTAAGCAAACTCAAATATCTGGCCCTGTGTAAAGCACAGTCTCCCTACTGTTCCCCTCCATCTACCTTCCCATCAGTGGCCTCGCCAAGAAAATGAAGGCTGTTTTCACAAAGCTCCCACAGTGGATACAGGCCATGGACTTCAGAGTAACCTCAGTGGGAAAAACTCCCATCTGGAATTTCTTGGACATAGGTGTTGACTCTTATATTCAAATCCCTTTAATAAGTATTTAAGTAGATGGGGGAATCTCTAGCACAAGTTGGATCCTTTTTTTTTTTGTGGTATTACTGCTTTCACGCAGGAGGCCACTCTACTGTCTTGGCAACAGGACTATTTATAAACTCTTTACAACCAGCCAGTCATCAACTTCCAAAGCATGAATTTCACATGGTGAGGTTCTCTATCAGTGTCACTAATCAGGAAGAATTGCTTGTGAAGAAATAGCATGACTACACTGGCTGCACATGTACTAGTTAATATTCCAATAATGATTTATAGCTCATCCCCTTTGAGATTGTTTCCCACCAGAGCTGGTTAGCATCTAGCTAAATTCTGTATTCTTCAACCACACTTTCACCTCCCTAAACACATAGGTATATTCATAACCCTGCTTTTTTTCCCCTTCAGATTTCACAGCTGGTGGCTGAAGAGAAACAGCTCTGGGCTGAATTCTTACTCTGGTTTCCCAGACCTGGGAGAGTAAAAAGATCTGGATTGTTTCAGGGATTCACTAAGATCTTTCCATCCTCCTCTGAGTCTCATCTTGTCTTGCCTGCAAAATGGGAATTGGAGGAGGCTGGAGTCCTATATTTCTGATTTAGCATTGCTCTAGTTTGGGAAATTAAAATTACAAAACAAATGCCAAGATAGAAAAAAAAATATTGAGAGAACGAACCAAGAAACTAACTATAAACGGGCTTCTGAGTATTCTTTAAGGGGAAGGTATTATAAAGGAACAAAACAATCATGGAACTGTGCTTTTGGGATCTGGGAGGGTGCAGAGCTGAGGAAGCTTAGGTTTCCGCCAAGTTAGAGTATCTGGCCCCACGGGGGTCCAGGCCCAAGTTTGGGAAAACAGAAGCAAGGGTCAGAGGCTATTGTAACCTGGACAGAGACAGAAAGACAAGACAAACAGAGTTTCTTCCTGTCTTGTCCTTATCTGAGGGCACAGAGAGTGGATGGTCACATGCCTGGAATGCCCTTGAGGCTTGTCCAGCCCTAGCGGGCTATGAGGCTCTACTCTTCCCTCACTGACAACCCCCACCCCCATCCCAGCACTTTTACGCCCTCCTGCTCTTCCCTTGGCCCCTCCCTGTGCCCGCCCTCCATCTCCCACCCAGCTTGGGACTGCGTCATAAGTATCCCCAGACCTGGGCATGCAGCAGCAGAAGGCAAACAAGGGAGAAAGGAAGTGCGGTTAGGGCTAGCGAGATCTCCTTTTCCAATCTGCAGTCCAAGAAGCTGATTGCAGCCGCGCTTTACCACGCAGCCCAAAGATTCACCATGGTGAAAATCGCCTTCAATACACCAACAGTGGTGCAAAAAGAGGAGGCATGGCAAGGCGTGGAGGCCTTTGTAAGCCATACGGTCCGAGCTCAGATCCTGACCGGCAAGGTAGCGGTCCCCACCCCACTCCTGACTGCCTGCTAGGGTCAGGAAGGTGGGAAAGGGGTGGTTTAGGGTGAAAGAAGGGGGAAAGAGATAGAGGACAAAATGAAAGCTGGTCGTATGTTCCAGAGCAATCTCTTCTGTGCAGTCCCTGCGGTTTGCCCAGTAGCTCCTGATCTGACTAGTCGCTCCAGCTTCTGTTTGCTGTGCCCACACCCCTTATCATCCCGGCATGTTGTGCCACTTTCCTTCAGTTCTGGCCCACACTGTATATCTAGGAACAAGTTGGAAGAAGTTTGAGGAGAACTCCTGGGACCCAATGTCACTTTCTCCTGGGGAACAAGATAATTAACTCTTCTTTCTTTCCTTTTGACCTGTATGAAGTTCTGTGTATCTAAATATTTCTAGGTGAGTGTTTGTGGGAGTGCAGTGGGGTGGGCAAAGGGTCGCTATGACTGGAAGCTATATGGGTTGGGGCAGTTTGTGTTTGTACCCACCCCTTGTATATTTTCAGTTTCTCCTTGGTCATACACAAGCAATGTTAAACATTTGGTTAAGGAGCTATCAAAATTTGGGTTCGTTTTCATTGGAATTTGGGATGTTCACTGTGCCCTCTTAGTGCAAGAGTCTTGTATGTTTCCAGAGTGACACTTCCTAAAAAAAAAACACTTGTTTAAAAATAAATTTTAAGGGTTTTATTTTTTTTTAAATTTTGCTTCTTATGGTACTTTCTTACTGAGTGATACCCCTCTAGCCCTCCTCCCCCATGAGAGATCAGTCACAGGTCCAACCTTGGAATTTAAGCTTCTAGCATTGCCAGGAACTGAGGAAGTTATCACTTCCCCCCAAATGTTAGCCAATATTTATTTAGTCAAATTTCTATTTCCTTAAAAAAAAACTAACCTGTTTTCAGTGTTTGTAAACTAATCCTCACTTTCCTTAGTAAAGTCTCAATGTTAAAAGGCAGATCGTATGTTCTTCATGTTCTATAAAACCTGTGCAGTATTGGAGTTTGCAGATCTGCCCTAACTTGTCTTGTTCTCTCCATAAAGTTTTAACTTTTGTGCTCAGTGGAGATTTAAAAAGTGCTTTGAGTGAATCCAGAACCCAAGTAGTAAAACTTATTATGCACACAGTTTGAAATGCTAATGTGTTTATGAAGAATTTTTATCACAGAAACTTTCAATATGTAACCCAGCAATCAAGCTTGCTTTTGTGTATTATGCATTTCAGAAATCAAAAGTTGCACTCATTGCATTGTTGAGGTTTTGATTAAATGACAGGTAATATATGTAATTGTCCCACTAACTTTGTAAGTGAAACATGGCCAGATTTGGGGGAGGTCTAATTAGATATTAGTAGTTAAATATAGCCACACAGCAATCCCTTTTTTCCCTCACCACCAAAAACTTCATGACTTATAATTGTATTCAGTTAATATGGAAGTGATACTTCTGCCAGGCCCATGGTGTAATGAGGAATAAAAACAAATGAACATTTGCACTATGATTATATTTCTTTGATAGGTGTTGGAGAAGCTGGCATGCGATTCTGATCTGGCCACTATAGGACACTGATTTAATATTTGAAAAATTATATTGTAATGAATTGATCAGATGATAAGTGATTGAGCACAACAGAATAGAAGGTCAACATTCATAAGTTTAAAATACACAGTAGTTCAGAGAGAAGTTAGCTATGGTAAGTGATAGCCCCTACCACCCTGAAGCTCAACAAATTTAAATGAAAATAAATCTTTATTCCTAGCATAATGGGACATTTTATGAAATTGAGACTCTGATACTTATACCTTGCTTAATTTAAAAATGCCATGAATTATTGGAAGGGGAAATGAATTTGCAGTGCAAACTGCTCTATTTATATCTCAGTGACAAGAAAAAAAAAAGGAATTCATGTCTGAGAATTTCAAATTAAGTCACTTTGTTACTTATAGCTAAGTCACTTCATCGTTCTGAACCTCAATTTAATGATCTAAAATATAATTTCTAAGACTCTTGCTCTAGATTACAGTAATCCACAATCATAATATATAGCTATGTCTTTGTAATGTTAATCCTAGGTTAGATTTTTGAATAAACATAATTTAAAATTTCTGAAAATTATTAGGATAAAGAAAAGCCTTCAAAGTTTATAGAATATTAATGGAGAGCTTGATTTTAAATAAATTTAGCTAAGAAAATGTGAATACTAAATTGCTTTGATTTCACCCCCAACTGCCCTCCCCTGCAGGCCTAATGTTGCCCCCAACTGCCATCCTCTGCTGGCCAATTTGGTTCTGATTGGTCGGTTTCTATGCCAGTCAGCATCTCTGGGCTTGATCAGAAAGGCGGGGCTGATCAGCAGCCCCAGTGGAGGCCTGGAGAGAAATGGAGGCATGGCTGCTGGCCAGACTGGGAGAGAAAGAGAGCTGCCACAGAGGCAATGGATCAGTCCCTGCTTCTCTCTTCAGGCCTCTCTCTGGCCCTGATTTGCAGCCCCCTCAGCAGTCAGTCAGTGCTGGGGCACCACGCCTGCAGCGGAAGCAGTCAGTGCTGACTGCAGGACTGACTTCCAGTTGGTCGAACCTTGGTCATTACTGGTCATTACGACCCAGGGTTTTATATATAAAGATGGGTCTGTTTCTATTTTGTTTGTTTGTATTATTCCTTAGATTCCACAAATCATGTGGTAATTGACTTTTTCTGACTGACTTATTTCACTAAGCATAATAATCTCTAGGTCCATCCATACTGTTGCAATGGTAAGATTTAATTTCTTTAATTGCCAAGTAATATTCCATTGTATATATGTACCACAGCTTCTTTATCCACTTGTCTATTGATGAGCACTGGGTTTCTTTTATAACTTGACTATCATAAATAATGCTGCAATTAACAGAGGGGTGCTATATTCTAGTAACTACATATTTAACTTTAAGATTTTAGAAATAGTATAATAACACAAATATTTAAAAATGAGGAAAAAATACTATAATTAGAAGATCACAACAGTAGCTGAAAAATTCAAGAACTGATTCTTTATAAAGAATGAGGATATTTAGCGCAGCCAGCGTGGCTCAATGGTTGAACGTCGACCTATGAACCAGGAGGTCATGGTTTGATTCCCTGTCAGGACACATACCTGGGTTGAGGGCTCAATCTCCCATTAGGGAGCATTCAGGAGGCAGCCGACTGATGATTCTCTCTCATCACTAATGTTTCTATCTCTCTCTCTCCCTTGCTCTCTCTGAAAGCATAAAAACATTTTTAAAAAGAATGAGAATATTTAGAAGGAATTTGATAAAATTAAATACCCATTCCTTATTTTAAAATATGTATAAAATTAAGAAACTGGAGAAACTGTTCTTAAAAATTTATCTTAATAAATTTGTATTCAACATCATGAATAATAGTGCAACCCAAGAATTGGAAACTGGCTAGTGCAGCTATTCAGTATTGTTTTAGACATTCTGATCAATGCAATAATGTGAATCGAATAACAAGTATTACTTATTAATGAGGATAAAATTGTGCTGATTACCAGAATTTTTATATGAAAACACTAGTGGATTAATTGAAAACTTTCAAAACCAATAAGAAGATTTAGTATAATATAAACAAAACCCAATGGTTTTTCTTTATATCACCAACAACTAGGTAAGAAGTTAATGTAGGTAAAACAAACTTTCTACTTATAATAGCAACAGAGACCTAAAATAACAATAAGGAAGAAATGTACGAATTACTATGAAGGAAACCACAAAACTTCCTATATTATAAGAGGCTAATTAATATGCAAATTGTCTCCTGGGGAGTTCGACCAACCAGGAGTTGGACCACTCGCTATGACGTGCGCTGACCACCAGGGGGTGGCATGGAATGAAGGAAAGCCCTGGCCAACAGGTGGAAGGTCCCGATAGGCCCTGATCACCGGCCAGGCCTAGGGACCCTACCCATGCATGAATTTCGTGCACTGGGCCTCTAGTAAGAGTTATAAAAGAAGAGTTGAGTAAATGGAGCAGGAAGAAAGAATATTACAAATAGACAAATTGTTCCTCAATTACATTTATTGGTTTAACCCCATCCCAATCAAAAGACCAAAAGAATTGTTTTTGGAACTTGACAAAATTACTTGAAGGTTCATCCAGAAGCATAAATATTTGAGAATAGCTAAAGGAAATAATGAAACAAAGAAAAACAAGAGAATAATTGGAGGCAGTGTTTTATTATATAAACTATTTTACATCACAGCCAAATTTATAATAATTTTAAAGGTGACATTTACACAAGATAAATAATATAGTACCAAGAAAGAGACCTAGTATGTAAAAGAATAAAACCTTAAAGGTAGTGCCATGCAGTGAGATGCATTGTTTATCAAAAGTCTTTGTTGCTACAGTATGAAATAGCATAAGGCTAGCAACCCCATAAATTTTCACCCTAATAATTATTTTGAGAAATAAAAAAACCCTCAGAGGCATTAGAAATATAACTGAATAAAAACTAGATGCTGGAACCTATGAGAAATTGATAGGTGACAGGCACTAACTATCCCATTATTTGTCCACTAATTCAGAACCCACAGTCAGTGTGAACCAGAAAAGTGGGCAATCATCTATCTAAAAAATGCTGTATGAAGCACATTTTTGTTTCTCATAACTTGTGCTATTTTCTGTTCTAACCCTTAATCCACCCACCCCTGTTTATTGACTGCATTAATCTTTGTACTCATTCATTTGCTTATTTGTCAAGTATTATTCTAGGTATTGAGGACATGTACAGTTGTGAGCAAAATAGAGATAGGCACCAAACATTGAGCATCTAGTCTCCTGTAAAGGATATATCCTATTTTTTAAAAAATAATTCCACAATTCTTTATCAAGAAAATTTTTACAATGCTTATGAGAGCTAAAAATGGGGAGTCAATCCTAGACCATTAATGAACTCTTAACTGAGAATGTAAAATTTGAGTTGAGAACTGAAAGATGAGCGAGCAGTATAAATGAAGCATATTAATGGAGAACATTTCAGTCAGAGGAAATTGGGAGCCAAGTACCTGAGGCAAGAAGTGTGGTTGATGGAGAAAGTGAGGTGGAACTCACTAAGTAAAGACAATTGTATGAAAAGAAGTTGGAAAAATAGGTCCAGATCACATGAGACCTTGTAGGTTATGTCATAAAAATTGATGTTATTATTTTGAATTATTTTAAATTTTATTTTTCAATTACAGTTTACATTCAATATTGTTTTGTATTATTTTTAGGTGTATAGCACAGTAGTTAGGCAATCATATACTTTACAAGATGGTGCCTCCAATATTTCAAGTACCCACTTGGCACCATACATAGTTATCAAAATATTATGGACTATATTCCCTATGCTATACTTTTACGTCCCCAAGAGTATTCTGTAACTACCAATTTGAACTTCTAAATAGGAAACCATTGAAAGGCTTTAATCAGGACCATAGAAGGGAATCAATTGATATTTTTTTAAAGATCACCTTGGTTGCAGAGAGAAAAATGTATTAAAGCAAGAGAAATGGGAAGAAAGTAAGACCAGTTAGGAGGCTTTTTCAATATTCCAAGCAAAAGTTGATAATAGATTGGACTAGGAAAATGATAATGATAAAATAAATAAATAGAGGAAATTGAGATATAGTTTTGGTATAAAATTGACAGAAAGAGGTTATGGGTTGAATATGTAGAGTAAGGAGTGTCAAAAAGTTGTCATTGATGACTCCCAGGTTTTTGGTTTATACACCTGGATCAAAGGTAACATGGCTTGGCCCTGCAGATCCCAGAACTTACTCATGGTAAGTAGGGGGAAATTAATACTTGATGTGTCACTTGGGGTCTAGGCAGAAAACATATGGCACTCTCAAATCCTATATAATGAAGAGGTAATATGCAAATTGACCATCATGCCCTCGCACAAGATGGCCGCCCCCCATGTGGTCACAGATGGCTGCCATGAGGTGGCCAGCAGGGGAGGGCAGATAGGGGTGACCGAGCCAGCAGGGGAGGGAAGTTGGGAGCGACCAGGCTGGTTGGGAGGGCATTTGAGGGGGACCAGGCCTGCAGGGGAGGCTATTTTTTGTGGGGAGAACCAGGCCTGCAGGAGAGGACAGTTAAGGGTGATCGGGCCAGAAGGGGAGGGCATTTGGGGGCAATTGGGCCAGCAAGCGAGCAGTTAGGCGTCGATCAGGCTGGCAGGGGAGTGGTTAGGGGGTGATTAGGCTGGCAGGCAGAAGCAGTAGGGGCAATCAAGCAGGCAGGCAGGTGAGCGGTTGGGAGCCAGCAGTCCCTGATTGTGAGAGGGATGTTCCACAGGGATCGGGCCTAAACCAGCAGTCGGACATCCCCCTAGGGGTCCCAGATTGGAGAGGGTGCAGGCTGGGCTGAGGGTCACCCCTCAGTGCACAAATTAGTGCACTGAGCTTCTAGTAGGATAATGAAAGGAGATTAATAAAGGGAAAATTTATAAAGGTGTAACAAAGTTACTAGAAACCAATTATTCTCAGTGAAGCTCACTAGGACTAGTATCATTCAAAAACATTTATGACCCCTAGCTTTGAAGATGCTAGGGGAAAGAATGATTCCAAGAAATTAGAAAGTCTAAGTGAGGAATTTCTCTAACAGTAGCTGTGGTTTTTGGTTAAAGGATACAGTCAATTTGACTTTTAACCTTCTTCTGGTATCCCCATAAGACAAACTTGGCTACAAGCCAAAGGAAAAGGAGTGCATTGATGCAGTCCACAAAAGTTAAACTCCTGGATATATGCAGAATGGGTAAGAGTAAAGAGTGGCTCTAGAGAACAAGACAGGGAATGTTCAGCACAGCCATTCCTTTGCTCTTTAGCATCCACTTATTGTCCAAATAAAAGAGTGTGTCCCCAACATAAAGAACACACAAATTCCCATTGGCTACCATCTAACTGCAAGTTAGTGTCAATTCAATGATATTTCCATTGGAAAACAAAATGTTAGTTGTCACCATTACTCTTTATTTGAATGGGCGTGGGAAGAATGGATTGCTCCTTTTAGTATTATGAAGTGGCCTTCCTTATCTCTTGTTATGAACTTCACTTTGAGGTCCTATTTGTCAGTTATCATTATTGCTACCCCAGCTTTCTTTTTCATTTCCATTCACATGAAATTTTTTTTTCCATCCTTCACCATCAGTCTGTGTGAGTTCTTTGTTCTGAGTTGGGTTTCCTGTAGACAGCAGATATATGGGTCATGTTTTCTTATCCACCAGGGCTACCCTATGTCTTTTTATTGGGGCATTTAATCCAATAACATCTAAAGTTATTATTGATAGGTACTTGTTTGTTGCCATTTTTATTATTTATGCCTGTGTTCCTTCTTCCCTTCCTATTTCTTATTTTTACAGCTGTCCCTTTAGCATTTCTTGCATTGCTCGTTTGGTGGTAATAAAATCCCTTAGTCCTTTTCTGTCTGTGAACCTCCTGGTTTCCCCCTCAATTTTGATTGATAGACTTTCTGGGTATAGTATTCTTGGATTCAGACCCTTGCTTTGCATGACTTTGTATATTTCATTCCATTCCCTTCTGGCCTGTTGTGTTTCTATTGAGAAATCAGTTGATAGTCTGATGGGAGATCCTTTGTATATAACTTTCTGTCTCTCTCTGACAGCCTTTAAGATTCTTACTTTGTCATTGCTGTTTGCCAATATAATTATAATGTTTCTTGGTGTTGGGCTTTTGGGGTTCATCTTGTTTAGGACTCTGTAAACTTCTTGAACTTGTGTGAGTTTTTTCTTCCTGATATCAGGGAAGTTTTCTGTTATTATTTCTTCAAACAGGTTCTCTATTCCTTGCTCAGTTTCCTCTCCTTCTGGCACCCTTATTATGCAGATGTTGTTTTGTTTCGTGTTGTCCCAAAGTTTCCTTAAGCTCTCCTCCTGTTTTTTAAGTTTTCTTTCTAGATGCTGCTCTGCTTGGGTGTTTTATCCTACCTTGTCTTCTAGCTCACTGATGTGGTCCTCTGCTTCTTCTAGTCTACTGTTGATACTTTCTATTGAGTTCTTTACAGCAGCGATGTCATTTTTCATTTCTTCTTGGTTCTTCTTCATTTCCTCTTGGTTCTTCCACATATTGTTGAATTTGTCTTCCATCCTTTTCAGCAACCTTATGACCATTGCTTGAATTCTTTCTCTGACATATTGCTTGCCTTCATTTTTTTTACTTCCTTTTCTGGTGATTACTCCTTTTCTTTCATATGTGGGCTGTTTCTTTGTCTCCCCATGATTGCTCCACTCCAGGTGTCTGGTTATGTAGCTCTCTCTCCTGCATTGACTTAAAGGCACAAAATACAACACAATAAGACACAATGCACAGGGCACCAAACACAATTGTATTCATGATACTAATTACCCCAAATAAAGGTGACCATCAGAAAAAAGAGAATTAGGGCATAGAAAAACGTGCAAAAATGATATTTAGAAAAAGAAAAAATGTAAGAGAGAAAGGAAAGAGAAGAAAAAAGAAGGGGGACAATATATTTATATGGTGAGAAAAATCCAATAAAACAACAACTAAACCCAAAAATGCAAACAACAAACACCCAGAGATAAATGCAAACTACAAACAACAACTAATCCAAAAAATGTAAACAACAAACACCCAGATGAATCTAAGGAAGCAGAATTTATTTCCAGAATATAAGGTCAAGGAACTGAATGAATGGGGAAATAGCCACAATTCAGTATAGAGGAAGTAGAAAGAGAAAGAGAATGAGTGTATAAGAAGAAAAGTAAAAAACAAAATACAAAGAGAGAAATATATATATATAATTTTCCCCTTCTTTAATCTACCTATGTATTCATTTACTATTGGAAAAGGTGAATCGATGTTAGATGGGCCTGAGTTGGTGATTGAAATTAGTTAAGCTATTAGTAGTAGAAGAGAACAAGTGAGGACAGAAAAACAAAAGCAAAAAAAAGAAAAAAAGTAAAAAACTAATCAAAAATCAAACAAACAACAACAAGAAAGAAAGAAAAAGAAAGAAAGAAAGAAAGAAAGAAAGAAAGAAAGAAAGAAAGAAAGAAAGAAAGAGGCAAACAAAGGAAGAAAAAGAGAAAAGAAATTTGGATAGTGAAGAAAGAGGAGAAGTGTATATGGATTTGGAGCAGGGGAGCAGAAATCGATATATGAGTAAGATCAATTTTTAACAGGGTCTAAAGAGATAGGATAGAGAAAAACTAAAGCAGGAACAGGGTAAGAGAAATAGGGCAAAAAAGTGGATAAGTGAGGAAAAGAATGTTGACATAAAGGAAAAATTGAGATACAGTAAAATAAAGCCAAAGGAAAAATAAAAATAGAATGCAGAACACTAATCCCAAAATAAAATCAAATAAAGAAGAAATAAAATAAAACTTTAAAAAAGGTAAAATAATAGTAGTAATAATAATAATTTTTAAACAAATCTATACTAATAAAAGAGTAATATCCTAATTTGACTGTATGTCTTCTGGACGACCTTCTGGACATCCTTCCTGACAATGCTGGGCCTGGGCAAAGCCATCCCACCCCCAGTCCTGGTCCCGGACACCTGTGTCCATGGCCCACGCGAAGTTGCCACAGTCCCAGATTGCGAGAGGCATGTCCAACTGCCAGCAGTTGGACATCCCCTGAGGGGTTCCAGATTGGAGAGGGTGCAGGCTGGGCTGAGGGCCCCCCGTGCATGAATTTTGTGCACCGGGCCTCTAGTATAGTAATAAAAAAGGTAAAATCAAGTGAGAAAAAATTAGTTTCTTAAGTAAAAGATAAAAAATAAAAATTTGGAGTAGTGAAGGTCATTCACTTCCTCTACTGTTCTGCTTGGCAAGTCTGTTTCTGTCAGGTAGTCAGCACAGTATTGAAGTTCCCTGTGATCCACTGCTCCTCTGTGTCATAAGCCACAACCCTGCTTTCAAGCAGGCGGGATCTCTTTGTTTCTCAGCCAGCCTTTAGTTGTGTTTACACAAGAGTCAATTTGTGATACAACCCCTGGGTGGCAGTGTTTCTGGGTTAATTTCTGGGGTTAAAAGGCCCCTCTACCCAGTGTTTAATTGCTTTTCCTGCCCCCCTTAATACTGGGTTTGGGGGACAGACTGCCCCAGAGCTGGTTTTCTGTTCTTCTTTCCCCACTCTGATCCCGAGGTTCCACAAAATCAACATTCCCCTGAAGTCTCGGTGAGTGTTTTTATTTATTTATTTTTAAATATATTTTATTGATTTTTTTACAGAGAGGAATAGAGAGTTAGAAACATTGATGAGAGAGAAACACTCATCAGCTGCCTCCTGCACACCTCCCACTGGGGATGTGCCCACAACCAAGGTACATGCCCTTGACCGGAATTGAACCTGGGACCTTTTAGTCTGCAGGCCAACGCTCTATCCACTGAGCCAAACCGGTCAGGGCTCGGTGAGTGTTTTTAATTGGAAGATCTTATGTACTGGACTTAGCAATCAAAAGCAAGGATTTAAAAAGAAAAATAAAAGCCAGAGGAAGCACACAGATGCGCGCCTTTTTCCCCTGGCATTGCACAGCCGGTATACTGGTAGAACCTCAGGCTGCCTTTCTGGGCCCAGCCCAGCTGTGGGTTAATTTCTAGAGTCCCCTTCTGCCAGCAGCCCTGTGGACCCCCTTCCACATTTGAGGGCTTCACTGACCCCAACAGCCACGGATTTTGTTGGGCACAGTCTTTCTCTGAGACTCTAGTTCCTGCTGTGCACATTTCTCCCTCCAGCCTGGATCCCAGATCTCACCTTTCTCTAGGCCAGGGGTGGGCAAACTTTCTGACTCAAGGGCCGCAATGGGTTCTTAAACTGGACCAGAGGGCCAGAACAAAAGCATGTATAGAGTCTTTGTGTGAACTAATATAAATTCAAAGTAAAGGAGAAGAGGGGAGAGCAAGAGAACCCTCCGCTCTTTCAGCTCCGCGGGCCGGATAGAACAGCCAAACGGGCCGGATCCGGCCCGTGGGCCGTAGTTTGCCCACGGCTGCTCTAGGCGATAGTTGACCTTTCCATCCCAGATTGCCTCACCAGCTGTGTTAATTTACCAATTCCAGGCAGGTGTTGTTTGATTCAGCTGTTCCTTCTATCTGCTCTGTGAGAAGGCATAGGGCTCGTCTGCATATTCGGTGCTGATTTTTCTCCCCCTGGACAGACTTTTTAGGTGCCCACAGTTGGGGAGGTTGGAATCCCAGTGTTCGTGGGTTCACAGCTGAGGCAGCTGGTCCCTGGGCTTTGTGGTTGTAGAGTCTTGGGAGGTATCTGAGGTCTCCCCAATTGAAAGTTGGGCTTCCAATCACAGCTGGTCTCCCCTTTAAGATGGCACGGTCTCTGAGGCAGAGCCGACCACTCTGGGAGAGATTTCAGCAGTAGTAGAGGCTGCCTAGCCAGGGGAGCCAGGTCCGCCAGTCCCCAACAGTCCCTTGGAATATAGCTGTCCCTCACTCACAAATTCAGACACTCCCCGCACGTCCACGCACTTTTCTTTCATTCTTTCACTCACACACTATCTTGTAGCCTGCCATCCCATCGGCTGCCTTCTTGGATATTCTCCTAGTTTTTTTCTTTTGCAACCAATTCCTTGTGCTCCTTTGCCCTCTTAATCATCTTGGCTGGGTGTGTTTTGTTTTGCCTAATGGAATATCCCAAACTTTTAGTACTGCTGCATCTGAGTCTTTGACAGTATTATATTTGTTTCAGTTTTTCACTAATTATGGATATTTTGCAAGAGAGTAAAAGAGGCACCTCAGTGAATTCATTGGGTTCCAGTTATAATCCCTGACTTTATTGTGGAACTTCAACCCACTTTTCCCTTGTTAATCAAAATCAAGTACCAAGCAAGTGCCATGATTCTGTCTGTGCCTATTAGTTCATGAGGAGCTACAAATGGTTAAGAATTAGTCTCAGATTCCAATTTATTGAAAACATTACTCTGTTCTCTGGGGAAGTATTCTGCCCTTGAGTAGTCCATCAAACTCAATATTGTGGTAACAGGAAGCAAGCATTCATTCAATGCATCCTTAGATATAATATCAAGAGGTGCAACTCCCACCTCATTCTATTACTTCCTGGCTAACAGGGAGAGGGCATCATTTACTTACTGCTGCTGTAAGGTTGATGGTATCTCTCAATGAACACAATCATTGAAAATTCAGGATGCTATACTTCATATCTGATTTCAAGGATTCAATACATCAGATAATACTATTTTTATGATGAACAGTGTGTGTTTCATAGTCTCTTGTTATCCCATAGTAAGGCATTCAGTCTCTAGTAGGCATGTTTAAAAGATGAGAGTGATATTTTAAATTGGGAATAGTTGTAAGAGGGTATAGCCTTGCTCCATAATCTTAGAAGTTGGCATTGTGAATATCCTCAAGTATTTTTGTCTGCCACAGAAACTTCCAATACTGTTGTATCTGCTGGGTCATAAGGCCCATGTAGCAGAGAAATTTAAACTGGAGTCCAGATATACTCTAGATATACTTTATTGCACTAGATCCATGGTCAGCAAACTGCGGCTCTCAAGCCACATGCGGCTCTTTGGCCCCTTGAGTGTGGCTCTTCCACAAAATACCACGGCCTGGGTGAGTCTATTTTGAAGAAGTGGTGTTAGAAGAAGTTTAAGTTTAAAAAATTTGGCTCTCAAAAGAAATTTCAATCGTTGTACTGTTGATATTTGGCTCTGTTGACCAATGAGTTTCCCGACCACTGCACTAAATCATACTCAAGACTGACAACATTATGTAATACATGGTAAATAAATTGAAACAGCAAGCCCAAATATTGTGTATGTTGTTTCCAAAATCCTAATAAGGTCTACCAACCATTGTATCTTTTTTTTTCATGTTGGACATTCAAGGCTGAAAAACTCTTTCTCACCTTACAGAGGACTTCCTGATAGGCTTCAGGCCACTGGATACCTAGAAAATACCAAAGATGCGGCAGGTCTCTAAACATGCATGTGTCTTACTACAGCACCTATAATGCTTGCTATTTCCTGCTCATAAGATCTACTTAACATAAATTCATCAGTATAATAAACTAGCATGATAATTCACATAGGATATCCACACAATTAGGGTCACTCCCAGCCACATTTTAACAGATAGCAGAAGAGATTACATATCCCTAATGTAAGAAAGTGAAGGCCACATGAAGGCAAATGACTCTGATTTTCATTGCTGACAGAAATGAGGGAGGATAAAGGGATTTGACACAGAAATTACTGCATAATAATGGTCAGTATCTGTGTTGATCTGTTTTAATAAAGACATCACATGAAAAGCTGTAACTGGAATTAGCCTCATGCCCTGATTAAGCTTGTAGTAATCACCAGTCATATTCCAATATACATTTGTTTTTTTTCTTTATTGCTTAAGGTATTACATATGTGTCCTTATTCCCCAGTTGCTACCCTCCCCCAGCTCATGCTCTCATCCCCCTAGTGTCTATGTCCATTGGTTATGCTTATATGAATGCATACAAGTCCTTAGGTTGATCTCTCCCTCTTCCCTGCACCATCCCCTGCCTTCCCTCTGAGGTTTGATGGTCTGATCAATGCTTCCCTGTCTCTGGATCTGTTTTTGTTCATCAGTTTGTTCTTCATTATAATCCATAAATGAGTAAGATCATGTGATATTTATCTTTCCCTGACTGACTTTTTTTTTTTCAAATTTTTATTAAGGTATTATATGTGTACATATCTTACCATTGCCCCCCCCCACCCCACTCCCATACCTGCCCTCACCCCCCCAATGTTTGCATGCGTTGGTTACTCTTATATGCATGCATACAAGTCCTTCAGTTGATCTCTTATTTCCCCCACCTCTCCCTAACCTTACCGCTGTAATTAGACACTCTGTTTGATGCTTTACTGCCTCTGTAACTATCTTTTGGTTCATCAGTTTATAATGTTATTCATTATCCCTAAATAAGTGAGATCATGTGGTGTTTTTCTTTCATTGACTGGCTTATTTCACTTAGCATAATGTTCTCTAATTCCATCCAGGTGTCTACAAATGGTAGTAATTCCTTCTTTTTTATGGCAGCATAGTATTCCATTGTGTAGATGTACCATATTTTTCTGATCCAGTCATCTGCTGACGGGCACTTAGGATGTTTCCAAATTTTAGCTATTGTAAATTGTGCTGCTATGAACATAGGGGTGCATATATCCTTTCTGATTGGTGTTTCTGGTTTCTTAGGATATATTCCTAGGAGTGGGATTACTGGGTCAAATGGGAGTTCCATTTTCAGTTTTTTGAGGAAACTCCATACTGTTCTCCACAGTGGCTGCACCAGTCTGCATTCCCACCAGCAGTGCACGAGGGTTCCTTTTTCTCCGCATCCTCGCCAACACTTTTCGTTTGTTGATTTGTTGATGATAGCCATTCTGACAGGTGTGAGATGGTATCGCATTGTCGTTTTGATTTGCATCTCTCGGATAATAAGTGACTTTGAGCATGTTTTCATGTGTCTCTTGGCCTTCCTTCTGTCTTCTTTCGAAAAGATTCTATTTAGGTCCGTTTCCCATTTTTTTATTGGATCATTTATCTTCCTTTTATTAAGTTGTATAAGCTGCCTGTAGATGTTGGAAATTAAACCTTTATCAGTGATACCATTTGCAAATATGTTCTCCCATACAGTGGGGTTTCTTGTTCTTTTGTTGATGGTTTCTTTTGCTGTGCAAAAGCTTTTTATTTTGATGTAGTCCCATTTGTTTATTTTCTCTTTGGCTTCCATTGCCCTAGGGGCAGTATCACTGAAAAAGTTCTTTTGGCATATGTGTGAGATTTTGCTGCCTGTGGATTCCTCTAGTATTTTTATGGTTTCCCGTCTTATATTTAAGTCCTGTATCCATTTTGAGTTTATTTTTGTGTATGGTGTAAGTTGGTGATCTAGTTTCATTTTTTTGCATGTATCTGTCCAATTTTCCCAACACCATTTATTGAAGAGACTGTCTTGACTCCATTGTATGCTCATGCCTCCTTTGTCAAATATTAATTGCGCATATTGGTTTGGGTCAATATCTGGATTCTCTATTCTATTCCATTGATCTATATGTCTGTTCTTGTGCCAGTACCAGGCTGTTTTGAGGACAGTGGCTTTGTAATACAGCTTGAAATCTGGTATTGAGATCCCTCCTACTTTATTCTTCTTTCTCAGGATTGCTGTGGCTATTTGGGGTCTTTTTTTATTCCAGATGAATTTTTGGAGAGTTCTTTCTAGGTCTGTGAAATATGCTGTTGGTATTTTAATGGGGAGTGCATTGAATCTATAGATTGCTTTGGGTAGTATGGACATTTTGATGATGTTGATTCTACCAATCCATGAACATGGTATGTTCTTCCATCTGTTTACATCTTCCTCTATCTCTTTTTTCAGTGTCCTGTAGTTTTCCGCTTATAGGTCTTTTACCTCCTTGGTTAGGTTTATTCCTAAGTATCTTAATTTTTTTGGTGCGATGGAAAATGGGATTGCTTTTTTAGTCTCTCTTTCTGTAAGTTCACTGTTGGTGTATAGAAATGCCATAGATTTCTTGGCGTTAATTTTGTATCCTGCTACCTTGCCGAATTCATTTATTAAGTCTGTTAGTTTTTTGATAGAGTCTTTCGGGTTTTTTATGTACAATATCATGTCATCTGCAAATAAGGACAGCTTTACTTCTTCTTTTCCAATTTGGATGCCTTTTATTTCTTCTTCTTGTCTAATTGCAATGGCTAATACTTCCAGTACTCTGTCAAACAGGAGTGGTGAGAGTGGGCATCCTTGACTTGTTCCTGTTCTTAGGGGAAATGGTTTTAGTTTTTGCCCATTGAGTATGATGTTAGCTGTGGGTTTATCATATATAGCTTTTATTATGTTGAGGTATGATCCTTCTATTCCCACCTTGTTGAGAGTTTTTATCAAGAAAGGGTGTTGGATTTTGTCAAATGCTTTTTCTGCATCAATTGATATGACTATGTGATTTTTATCTTTCAATTTGTTTATGTGATGTATCACATTTATTGATTTTCAGATATTGAACCATCCTTGCATTCCTGGGATAAACCCTACTTGGTCATGGTGTATGATCTTTCTGATGTACTGCTGGATCCGATTTGCTAGAATTTTGTTGAGGATTTTGGCATCTACATTCATAAGGGATATTGGCCTGTAATTCTCTTTCATTGTGTTGTCTTTATCTGGTTTTGGTGTTAGGGTGATGCTGGCTTCATAGAAGGAGCTTGGAAGTGTTCCTTCCTCTTGAATTTTTTGGAATAGTCTGAGGAGGATAGGTTTTAGTTCTTCCTTGAATGTTTGATAAAACTCTCCTGTGAAGCCGTCTGGCCCCGGGGTTTTGTTTGCTGGAAGCTCTTTGATGACTGCTTCAATTTCTTCCATAGTTACAGGCATATTGAGCTGTTTAGATTCTTCCTGATTGAGTTTTGGAAGGTTATATTTTTCTAGGAATATGTCCATTTCCTCCAGGTTGTCCAGTTTGTTGGAATAGAGTTGTTTGTAGTATTTTTTAACAATCCTTTGTATTTCGGCGGGATCTGTTGTTATTTCACCTCTTTCATTTCTGATTTTGTTTATTTGGGTCCTCTCTCTTTGCTTCTTGGTGAGCCTGGCTAGAGGTTCATCAATCTTGTTTATCCTTTCAAAGAACCAGCTCTTGGTTTTGTTGATCTTTTGTATTGTTTCTTTGGTCTCTATGTCGTTTATCTCCGCTCTGATCTTTATTATTTCCTTCCTTCTGCTTACACTGGGCTTTTCTTGTTGCTCTTTTTCTAACTCTTTGAGTTGTTCGGTTAGGTAATTTATTACCCCTGTTTCTTGTTTTTTGCAGTAGGCTTGTGGAGCTATGAACTTCCCTCTCAAGACTGCTTTCGCTGTGTCCCATAGATTTTGGATTGTAGTGTTTTCATTGTCATTTGTTGTCATGATGTTTTTTATTTCTTCTTTGATCTCTCTGGTAACCCAGTCATGGTTTAATAGCATGCTGTTTAGTCTCCATGTGTTCGATTTCTTTGGGTTGTTTTTATTGTAGTTGATTTCCAGTTTTATGCCACTGTGGTCTGAGAAGATGCTTGATATGATTTCTATCTTCTTGAATTTGAAGAGACTTTGCCTATGTCCCAAAATATGGTCTATCTTTGAAAATGACCCATGTGCACTTGAGAAGAATGTATATTCTGTGTCTTTGGGGTGAAATGTTCTGAAAATGTCAATTAATTCCATCTGGTCTATTGAGTCATTTAGGATTGATGTTTCTTTGCTGATTTTTTGTTTAGAGGATTTGTCCAATGGTGATAGTGGGGTATTAAAGTCTCCTACTATGATTGTATTGCTGTCAATCTCTCCCTTGATATCCTCCAGGAGTTTTTTTATGTATTTGGGTGCTCCTGTATTGAGTGCATATATGTTTACCAGAGTTATTTCTTCTTGTTGGATTGCTCCCTTTAGTATTATGAAGTGGCCTTCCTTATCTCTTGTTATGTCCTTCGCTTTGAGATCTAATTTGTCAGATATAAGTATTGCTACCCCAGCTTTTTTTTCAGTTCCATTTGCCTGGAAAACCTTTTTCCATCCCTTCACCCTCAGTCTGTGTGCGTCTTTTTTCTGAGGTGGGTTTCTTGTAGACAGCAGATATATGGGTCATGTTTTCTTATCCAATCCATTACCCTATGTCTTTTGATTGGGGCATTTAATTCGTTTACATTTAAAGTTATTATTGATAGGTACTTATTTGTCGCCATTCCTATTCTTTACACCTGTGTTCCTTCTTCGCTTCCTATTTCTTTTTTTTTTTTACAGCAGACCCTTTAGCATTTATTGCATTGCTGGTTTGGTGGTAATAAATTCCCTTAGTCCTTTTTTGTCTGTGAAGCTCCTGATTTCAACTTCAATTTTGATTGACAGCCTTGCTGGGTACAGTATTCTTGGATTCAGACACTTCCTTTGCATGACTTTGTATATTTCATTCCATTCCCTTCTGGCCTGATGAGTTTCTGTTGAGAAATCAGTTGCTAGTCTGATGGGGGTTCCTTTGTATGTAACTTTCTGTCTCTCTCTGGCCGCTTTTAAGATTCTTACTTTGTTGTTGGTGTTTGCCAATTTAATTATAATGTGCCTTGGCGTCGGTCTTTTGGGGTTCATTTTGCTTGGGACTCTGTGAGCTTCTTGGATTTGTGTGGGTTTTTTCTTCTCTATATCAGGGAAATTTTCTGTCATTATTTCTTCAAATAGGTTTTCTATTCCTTGCTCAGCTTCCTTTCCTTCTGGAACCCCTATTATGTGGATGTTGTTTTCTTTCGTGTTGTCCCAAAGTTCCCTTAGGCTCTCCTCCTGCCTTTTAATTTTTTTTTTTTCTAGAAGTTGCTCTACTTGGGTATTTTTTCCCATCTTGTCTTCTAGCTCACTGATGCGGTCCTCTGCTTCTTCTAGTCTACTCTTGATGCTTTCTATTGAGTTCTTTACAGCAGCGATGTCATTTTTCATTTCTTCTTGGTTCTTCTTCATTTCCTCTTGGTTCTTGCTCATATTGTCGAATTTGTCTTCCATTCTTTTCAGCCACCTTATGACCATTTCTCTGAATTCTTTTTCTGGAAGGTTGCTTGCTTCCATTTCGTTTACTTCCTTTTCTGGTGATGCCTGCTTTTCTTTCATATGTGGGCTGTGTCTTTGTCTCCCCATGGTCTCTCTTCTCTGGGTGTCTGGTTATGTAGTTCTCTCTCTCCTGCGTCGATTTAAAGGCACAAAATACAGCACTACCAGGTACAACACACAAGGCACTGAACAGAAATTTATTCACGATATTAATAACCTCCAATAAAGGTGACCACCAGAGAAAGGCAAATTAGGGGATAGTAGAGAAAGAAGAATAGGAAAAATAAAGAAAGAAGAAGAAAAAAAAAGGGGTGTCAAAATGAAATTGGGAAAAGGGAAAAAAAGAAGATAAAAAAAGTAAGAGAGACAAGAAAGAGACTAAGAGAGAAAGGGAAACAGACTATATATATTGGGAATAAAACTACAATAGAACAATCACTTATCCCAGCAAATGCCAGCTACAAGTACCTGGGGATTAATACAAACTACAACACCAACTAATATTGAGTGAGGCAAGGGAAAACAGAAGCAATAAACAAACAAAAAAATAAACAAAAGAAGAATAAGCAAAACAATCTCACAAAAAAGCATAAAAATTCGATATAATCTACATTCAAGCGAACAACAACAAAAGGGCAGAGAGAAAAACAATTTTTTGGATAGTTAAGACAGCGAAGAGAGAGGTGTGTATGGACCTGGAGCAGGGGATTGGAGATTAGATATATAAGTAGGGTGAAATTTTAAAAGGGGGTAAACAGAAAGAATAGGGAAAATCTAAAGCAGGAAAGGGGTAAGATAAACAGGACACTGAAAAGGGAAAAGTGAGGAAGAGAGTGATGGCATAAAGGTAGATTTGAGATAGAGTAAAATGATGCTAAAGGAAAGATAAAAATAGAATGTAGAACATTAATCCCAAGACAAAATGAAGAGAAAATAAAATGACACTTAAAAAAAAAAAGATAAAATAGCAGTAGTAATAATACGGATTGAAAATAAAAATGTAATAATTAAAAAGGTAAAATCAAGTGAGGAAAAAAATTAGTTTCTTGAGTAAAAGATGCAAAAAATGAAAATAAAAAAATAAAAAATAAAAATAAATTGTGGAGTAGTGAAGGTCATTCACTTCCTCTGTTGTTCTGTTTGGCACGCCTGTTTCTCAGTCCGGACAGTATTGCAGTTCCCTGCGTTCCACTGCTCTTCAGTGATGTAAGCCAGTCCTGATTTTAAGCAGGCGGTGTGTCTTAATTCGTATTCCTTTATTTTTGATTACACAAGAGTCAATTTGTGATTCAGCCCCTGGGTGGCAGTGTTTCTGGATTGACTTCCAGGTTTATCTATGGCCTCTCTAGGGAGTGTTAGAGCCTTCTTTCCCTGTGGCACTCACTACCGGTTTGTGGGAGTGGGCTGCCTCAGAGCTGGCTCTCTGATGGTCACTCCCCGCTCCGATCCCCAGGTTCCAGAAAAACAACTTTCCCCTGCAGTCTCCCAGGGTGTCCCCAACTGGGTGAACCTATGAATTGGGCTTAGTAATCAGAAGCAAGAATTTCAAGAGGAAAAAGCCCAAGTGTGCGCACTCCGTGGCTGCGCGTACGTCTAGCACACCCCTGAAATTCTTAGGGTGTCCCTGCACTTCAGATCAAAATGGGTTGCTTTTTAGAGAGCCCTTCTGTTAGCAGCTCTGAGGACCCCCTTCCACATTCACAGATCACGCCAGCCCCAGCAGCCACCGATTTTTCTAGGCACAGACTTCCCTGGTCCTCCAGCTCCCGCAAAACGCGCGTTCCTCTCTTGCGCTGGGACCAGAGACCTCACCTTATCCTAGGCAAAATCTGACCTTTCCGTGGTGGAGTGTAGAGCTCCTCTGAACCCGTGTGCTTGCGCCAATTGGGGAGCGTTGTTCTGGGGCTCGCAGCTGTTCCGTGGGTGCCGCAGTTGTGGATTCTCAGGCTTCCGATAAGCTCCACTTTCCGGTTCCAGATGGCGGCGACTCCGGGTCCAAGCCCGCAGCTCCGGGAGGGGACCCAGCTGCAGTGGGAGCTGCCAGGTCAGGGGAACCCCGTCTAGCAGTCTCCCACCTTCTTCTAGAGTTCAGCTGTCCCGCAACTTGCCAACAAACACTCCTAGTGCGACCCTCAGCTGTTCTTTCTTTCTGCTCCGGGACAAGGCTCGGAACACGTCTGTCTATTCCGCCCCCATTTTTCTCCCCCCAAAAAGTTTCCCTGACTGACTTATTTTGCTTAGCATAATGCTCTCCAGGTCCATCCATGGTGTTGCAAATGGTAGGAGTTCTTTCTTTTTACAGCAGGGTAGTATTCCATTGTGTAGATGAACCACAGTTTTTTTAATCCACTCATCTGCTGATGGGCACTTAGGCTGTTTCCAAATAGTAGCTTTGGTAAATTGTACTGCTATGAACATAGGGGTGCATATATCCTTCTTTCTGATTGGTGTTTCTATTTTATTGGGATATATTGGCCAGAAATACATGCAAGGAAATGGAACTAGACCACCAACTTACACCATACACAAAAATAAACTCAAAATGGATAAAGGACTTAAATGTGAGATAAGAAACCATAAAAATCTTAGAGAAATTTACAAGCAGCAAAATCTCAGACATATGCCGAAGCAATATCTTCACTGATACAGCTCCTTGGGCAATGGAAACTAAAGAGAAAATAAACAAATGGGACTACATCAAAATAAAAAGCTTTTGCACAGCAAAGGAAACCAACAAAACAACAAGAAATCTCACTGCATGGGAGAACATATTTGCCAATGTTATGACCAATAAGGGTCTAATCTCCAACATTTACAGGGAACTCATACAACTTAACAAAAGGAAGATAAACAACCCAATCAAAAAATGGGCAATGAATATAAATAGATACTTTTCAAAAGAGAACATAAGGAAGGCCAAGAGATATATGAAAACGTGCTCAAAGTCACTAATCATCCAAGAGATGAAAATCAAAAGGACAATGCAGTACCATCTCACACCTGCCAGAATCGCTATCATCAACAAATCAACAAAAGACAAGTGCTGGCGAGGATGTGGAGAAAAAGGAACCCTCGTGCACTGCTGGTGCGAATGCAGACTGGTGCAGCCACTGTGGAGAACAGTATGGAGTTTCCTCAAAGAACTAAAAATGGAACTGCCATTTGATCCAGTGATCCCACTTCTAGAAATATATCCCAAGAAAACAGAAACACCAATAAGAAAGGATATACGCACCCCTATGTTCATAGCAGCACGATTTACAATAGCTAAGATTTCAAAACAGCCTAAGTGCCCATCAGCAGAGGAGTGGATTAAAGAACTGTGGCACATCTACACAATGGAATACTATGCTGCGGTAAAAAAGAAGGCGTTCTTACCATTTGCAACAGCATGGATGGAACTGGAGAGCATTATGCTATGCGAAATAAGTCAGTCAGGGAAAGATAAATATCACATAATCTCACTCATTTATGGAATATAATGAACAACATAAACTGATGAACAAAAACAGATCCAGAGAAGCATTGATTAGACTGTCAAACCTCAGAGGGAAGGTGGGGGGGCGTAAAGGGGAGAGATCAAACAAAGGACTTGTATGCATGCATATAACCCTAACCAATGGACACAGACACCAGGGGTTGAGGGCAAAAGTGGGGGGTCAGGTGGCAATGAGGGGATAAGGACATTTATGTAATACCTTAATCAATAAAGAATAAAATAAAATAAAATAAAATAAAATAAAATAAAATAAAATAAAATAAAATAAAACGTCTGTTTCTTAAAAATGTGTGGCAGACTGAAAGAGGATATGCATTATATAAATATATATATAAGCTTTTACCGAGTCAAAAAAAAAAAATGGGCAAAGGATATGGAGAGACAGGTCAGAAAAAAGTAATAGGAAATAATGTACTTATAAAATTATGCTCAATATCTCTAGTTATCAAAGAATTACAAATTAAAACTAAATAAGCTATAAGTATGTTTTATAACTCAGCAATTTCACATCTTGGTATCTTCTAAAAAACCAATTCATACGCATGCACAAAGAAGCATATACTGAATGCCTTCAATAACTAAATATCAATCAAATCAGATTATCAGTTATGTTTTGGAGGAGTGAAAAACTAGTAATAAAGTGAATATTTATGTATGGTAATTGTTGACATTTATTGTGGGATTCCCACATGGCAGGCACTAGCATAAGGGTTTTATATGTACTACCACATTCAAACCCAACAAAAATCACATAAGGAAATATTATTATTTGCATTTTGTTGATGGAAACAGAATGAGTCACAAAGAGATTAAGTAATTTGCCCAAGGCTCAAAGATTTGAGCCCAGCAATTTGACTAGAGTTTGTGTTCCTAACCATGATACTCTGTGGTGAATTGGCTGAATAGCCTGTAGTGTATTTACAATGGATACTAAAAAAATGATGTTCAGCTAAGTTTAGCTATCCAACAAGATCTTTAACAGTATACAACTTAGTATAAAAATCTTTAACTTACAAAATAGAATAAAAAATAAGTTTCAGAAATATAGTAGGATGAAATTTATTGTTTAATTCCCTATGCATTATACATATATTCTTCATGTTCATAGAAGTGCATAAAAACCCACAGAAAAAATATTTAAAAGTATGAAAGATGGGAAGTAACAAATTAGAAATGGGAGCATCAAAGGAGATTTTAGCTTTGCTTATGAGGCATTAATTTTTATAAACCAATATTATAAAAAGTGAATCAAAGAACACTTTTTACTCCATTTCAAAAAAGAACTAAAAGCAATAAACTTCAGTAATCAGTGGTAATGGTAAATATTAAAGCTTTTAGACTAAGTGTCACTTAGAAAACTGTCATAGACTTAAACATATTCATTATTTAAAGAAGGGATACACTATAATTTTAATTCAAGAAGTTTTACAAAACCACCAAAGTAAGCAACAGAGAGTAGTAGAAATAAGTTTTTAAAAATAATAAATACAAAAATATTTTAAACATTAAAATGTGTTATAAAATTAATTTTTCATTCCTAAAAATGTCAATTAAACATACAAAATTTTTGAAAAAAAACTATTCAATGTATTTTTATTTATTTTAAAAATTATTTTAGAGAGAGGGAGAGAGAGAAACATCTCACATTGCCTCCTGCACATGCCCAGACAGGGATTGAACTGGCAACCTGGATATGTGCCATGACCAGAAATGGAACCGATGAACTTTTGGTGCATGGGACAACATTTTAACCAACTGAGCCATACCAGCCAGGATCAAGATATTTTTTAATTGAAGGGTAGAAAAGTACAAAAACTTATAGGAATTTGAAAACTGATTTAAACACAGCTAAAAAATAAACAATACCTAATCACCCAAAAGATGAAAATCAAAATGACCTGTCAGAATAACTATCCTCAACAAATCAATAAACAAGTGCTGTGGAGAAAAGGGAACCCTGTTGGTGGGAATGCAGACTGGTACAGCCTCTGTGGAAAAGAGTATGACTTTCCTCAAAAAAGTAAAAAAGGGACTCCAATTTGACCTAGTGATCCCACTTCTAGATATGTATCCCAAGAAAACAGAAACACGAATCAGAAAGGATATATGCACCTCTATGTTCATAGCAGATGAGTGGATTAAAAAACTGTGATACATCTACACAATAGAATACTATGCTGCTGTTAAAAGAAGAACTCTTACCATTTGCAACACCATGAATGGACCAGAGAGCATTATGCTAAGCGAAATAAGCCAGAGAAAGATAAGTATCACATAATCTCACTCATTTGTGGAATATAATGATCAACATAAACTGATGAACAAAAATAGAACCACAGACATAGAAGCATCGAACAGACAGTCAAAACTCAGAGGGAAGGCAGGGAAGGGTGGGCAGGGGGGTGGTAAGTGATCAACCAAAGAACTTGTATGCATATAAGCATAACCAATGGACACAGACAATAGGTGGGTGAAGGCCTGGGCTGGGGGGTAGGGGCTGGCTGGGAGAAGACAATGGGGGGGGGGAGAAACTGGACATATGTAATACTTTAAACAATAAAGAATTTTTTTAAAAAATATTTTAGGGAAAGATCTCTTCCCTATACAGGGTGGGGCAAAATAGGTTTACAGTTGTGAGTACATGAAATCTAGAGTTCATTCTTGTATTGTTATTTATTGATTCTTGTATTATTTTTATATGAACAACTGTAAACCTACTTTTCCCCCACCCTGTATAACTCTTCAGAATAACAAATTGTTTGGGAACATCTGGCTTTTGAAAGAATTGTTCTGCCAACCTTTAGGATGTGATTTGAATTCATGACAATGGGCATTTATTTGCATGTGTTTTACTAACCTTCTTTTGAGATGCCAGATTGTGTCAAGTTGAGTAAAAGTTTCCTTTGTGCTCTCGTTGCTGCTGCAAAAATAAAAAATAAAGCTAAATCCTTAGGTGTTTCTGTTAAAAAAATTATAAAAGACTATTTTACAAAACTCAACCTACTCAGAGTCCAGGGAAAATACATATGGCATATTCAAATGTTTTATCTGATGAAAGTTTAATGCAAAGGATATTTACAGACATACAGGCAGGATGAAAGAAATTAACAGAGGATATTGAAATACCCAAGGACAAGCAGCAGAATGAAGCCATTACTGTCAACCATAAAACAAAAGTTAACTAGGCATTCCATCACCAAAATGATTTATTTGGGAAAAAGAAAGGATTGCAATCCAGTATGTGCAGACATGCATGAACTAAACTGGACAAAGTTAGAGGAAGTAATTTATAAAAGGGAAGAAGTTAATGGGAGACACTGTAACAAGTGTAGAACATTGAGTTCTTCATATAGGGCTCTCATGATAACAAAGTATGAGAGCTCCTTACATAAATAATACCTCCTCCTACAGGCTATTCAGATTTCTGTCCAGGTTAAGATCTCTGGCATAAATTTTATCAATTATCTTTAGCAAGAAAAGATCAGGGGAGAGATGGTTTTAGGAGATCTAGTAAGGACTAAAAATATGGAAGATAGAATACTCAATAGGAGTAGTTCCTACATAGATATGCCTCTACTGCCAGTATGGTAGCTTTCTTCTTTTCACATAACATATGTTTCTAAGGTTTACCTAGTTTGTAGCACAAGTACTTTATTCCTTCTTTTTGCCAAATAACATTACATTGAATAGACATATGACATTTTGTTTATAGAATCATCAACTGATGGGAATTTGCATTATTTCTACTTTTGGTCTATTGTGAACAATGCTGCAATGAACACTTATGTACACGTTTTTGGCATAGGCAATGTTTTCATTTCCCTTAAGTAGATATTTAGGATTGGAATTGCTAGACCATTTGATACTCTGCATAGAAATTTTTGAGAAACTTCCAGGTCATTTTCTAAAGTGGCCAACACCATCCAATTCACTTTTCAATTCTGATAGCCAAAACTAAAAAAAAAAAAAAAAAAAAAAAAAAAAAAAGATGCTGGGGTTTCTCAAGGCTTGATACTAGGTATTTTCTTATCTCAATACTGAATTGTTCATATAAATTTTGATTTTGAATTACTTGAGTCCTTTCAATTTCCACTTAAATGAGATCATATCACTCCCTTTAATTCTTATGTATCAGTAAGAAAACTAAAACTTGTCCAATAAAACTGAGTAAATTACTGGAAAAAATATATACAGAACAACAAAAAATAATCCCACAAATAGCTACTCATTCAAGAATTGAAGGGATGCAAATTAGAACAAGACTATTTTTCACCCACCCATCAACTAATTAATAGTGATACAACATCTGGGAAGATACAGTAATAACAGTATTTATATTTTGAGTACCTAATATAGGCCAGGTACTTTAACATGCATTATTTTATTTAACTCTAATAAAAATCATATCAAATAGTTGCTTTTATTAACCCTATTTTATAGTTCAGAAAACTGAGAATAATAGAGGTTAAATAATTTGATAAAGTCACACAGCTAGTAACTTTTAGGACAGGTATTCAGACACAGTTTAACACACATTCTTCAATGATTTATTTCCTGCAAAATGAGTGTTACCTTGTCCCTTGATCTTAGACTTTTCTTCTTATCTACATACCTAGGTGAGAGGAGGTCTAACAAAATAATGCAAAGAAGTAACAATATCAGAGAGTATTAATAAGAACAATAAGAATACTGTATTTTCTTGTACATTTTCTCCTTTGGAGATTAAAGAGTAAGTGTAATAAAATAGAAATATAAGGATCTCTATTTACCTTCCATAAACTGCAGAACCCCAGGTTTTGATAATTTTGATCATCCAGGGTAATGTCAAAATGAAACCAGGACACTTTAGTGAAAAAAAAAAAAAAAAAAGGAGTGGAAGAGACATAAGAATTGGAGTATTAGAGCCCCCAGTAAAGACTTAGTTTTTTTCAAAGTGCAATCCAACGGAGAAAATACAAATTTATTTTGTACTATCTAATGGATTTTTCCCTAAATTCATTATTATTGAAAATATCAAACATATATAAAGATGGAAATAATTATATAGTTAATCTCATTTATCCAAAACTCAATTTAATTCTCATGAACTTATACCAATTTTGATGCATCTATATGCCTATACCAATATATTTTTTAAAAAATGCTATCTGCAAATATTTCACTACATATCTTAAAAGAATAAAGATAATATTTCTTTTTTAACATATTTTTATTGATTTCAGAGGAAAGGAGAGAGAGAGAGAAAGAGAGAGAGAGAGAGAGAGAGAGAGAGAGAGAGAGAGAGAGAGAGATCAACAATGAGAATCATTGATTGGCTGTCTCCTCAATGCCCCCTACTGGGGATCGAGCCTGCAACCTGAGCATGTGCCCTTGACTAGAATTGAACCCAGGACCCTTAAGTCATTTAGAATCAATCATTCACTGTATAATTGCTAGGTTTGACTAAATTTTCTTTTTTTTCTGCTCTTTATTTATTATTATTATTTTTTAATTTCTTTATTGATTAAAAGCTGCTGACTGCTAGTATGGCAAGGCGTCGTCAGCGTCTTCCATCTCTGGACTGTTTCTCTTCTGTCTTCATGGCTGGAGCAGTCCTGTCAATTCCTCTCTGTTGCAGGAATCCACATGGTCTTGGAGGTGTTTTATGAAAATATACAAACATATTCTTGACCAAAAGTTAATAAAGGAATCTTTTCTATAAATTTGACTTAGGATCCTTTTTCATTTTTTGCCCAAACGATTTTCTTTTGGCTTGTTTTGACACCATGTGTGTTTTTCATGGGTGTCTTGCTGTTAGCATTACAAATGAAAGTTAATTTTCTAAAGTGAAAATTTTCTAGATGTAATTTACTTACAGGATATTTTTCCTTACATGATATTCTTCTACTATCTCCCCTTTTTTTTATTTAAATATTAGGAGGCTTTTGGAAATTTTATAATGTAGTCTTGATAGCTTTTAAATTTTAATTTTTTACACTAAAATATGTCTGCTTTAGGTTCATTACATGTTACACAATTTTACCATGAGATGAACTACCGATAAAAATTTTAGTTAATACTTTAGGAACAGCTTTTTGTCCAGTACCATTAATTTTTCTAGAATATTCGCTTATTTCACTTAGCCAATTTAAATTAGTCTGAGAACTTGACTACTATTTTACTGCCAAATTTAATACTCTAACTTTCATTTATAGCTAATAGCAACTAATAAAGTCAAATATGCTAATACATTAATTTTAATTTTACTTGGAGACTCTTGCTACCATTCTAATCATGTTGATGCTAAAAAAGGGTAATGCTTGGTTTGAAGCATTTTGCTGAGAACTGATTCTTACTGCCTATGTCTAGAGATAAAAAAAGGAGAAAGTATAGGGAATTGGGCTGATTGTTTACTAAATCCAGTAAAACACGCCCTGGAAGTGGCTGATTTGAAAAAACAAGTCTGACCACTAGGATTTTTTTTTTTTTTTTTACATGTATACTCCAAACTCCTTGGTCGCTAGGATTTCCAGTTAAACCTGGTGTGCCTGCCCTAGTTGGCTATTGTGCTGTCTCTTTCATGGGCCCCTGAGAGTTATGCAGCTGTTAGGATATATGATCAGTGTTTAATTTTCCCTTCTGTCTGTAGAGATTGAGGCTTTGCCCATCTGAATCCATCCATATCAATATTTTTTCCTTGTGGGGATGTTCTTTCCCACATTTCAATTCCTCTGTTAAACTCTCATAATTGGGAATGCAAATAGAAGTATGCCAGTAAGTTTAAGAAGAAAAATTTATGTGATAATCTATTAATCCTCAAGTAATAGCTCTTCTTTCAAAGGACAGTTTAATGTGGAACTCATCTCCATGAAATATACAGAAAATAATTTACCTTTCAGATAGTGAAATATTCTTGTAACCAGATCAGTCTCATTTTTGCCACAGCTTTGTTCTATGACCACAAAGAGAAGCCAGCCTTTCTGGGTAAGGGAAGTTCTTTTCTATGTACTCTATGGATACAAAGCAGGTATAGAACTGAACCCATTTGCCACAAGTGACATACAAAATAATTTTTGGAGATTTATGGACCAATATTTTATACTAATTAATTAATATTTATAATAGATTACCATTTATTTTTGCAATTACCATATTTTTATGTTAGATATGACTTGCTTTCCAATCATATACTAATGTAACATTTCTTCTTAAATAAGAAAGAAAGGCAGTTAAACAACTGTACATAAAATTAAATTTAAATAGATCAAAGAAATGTACATACTAGTTTATATATTAAATGAGGAAAAGCAGGTATGGAAAAATCATATGATAGGTAAAAGAATGATTGAAATTTGGGAAGCACAGGACCAGATAACCTCAAAATTTCTGTCAGCCCTTAGATTCTTTGATTTCATCAATGCTAACTAAAAGAATAATTAAATTATGAAATTATTTTCTCTCTATCTCTCTTTATTCTCCTCTTTCTAGTCAGTGCCAAGTGTTTTAGTAATTTAGTGTCTGCTGAATGCTCATTTGTTTCAAAAGCATCAGCATTGCCTTGATCATCTTCACCAAGAGCAGCTTGCCTACTAGATGAAAGGTTGTCTTACCATATGTTGACATTGTTCTTCTCAGATATTACTTTAAGTCTATAAACACATACACTTTTTAAAAGGTGTCAAACAGTGAGAGATAAACCAAAGATTCTTTTATTAGAATACATTTTTATTGGTTTCTGAGAGGAAGGAAGAGGGAGAGAGAGATAGAAACATCAATCATGAGAGAGAATCATTAATTGGCTGCCTTCTGCACACCCCACACTAGGTATCGAGCCCACAACCCAGGCATGTGCCCTGACCAAGAATTGAACCATGACCTCCTGGTTCATAGGTCAGCACTCAACCACTGAGCCATACCAGCCGGGCAAGCCCTAGATTATTATTTCACCATAAACATTCATAAAAAAATGCCATATGCAGCTTATGGTCAGAATAAAAGCCTCAAACAGGAGACTAGACTTTTGGACTGCATGGAGTTTTTCAAGCTGAAGTATAGGTTCTCTACTATTGTGGGATATGGGCATCATGAATGGCAATGAACTATTTGAGCATTTGCAACTCAGACTAAAACCAAAAGAACAAAAGCTCTATTATGGTCACCATACAAAAGCAATTTCAAATTTCCTTCAAAGTAAGCAAAAAAGCAGGCTCATATACACATATATTATAGTGATTAATCAAGTTCTCTTTTATGTAAGTAGCACCTACATTTTCATTAACTTCTTGAGTTTCAAACAACCTAAGAAAGTATGTAGAGCCGGCATCACCCCACTTTAGAGGAGAGATCTTTGAGAACTAGCAGCAGAGGCACTTCTGATCTACATTGTGCATTGGAGTAGATAGCATAATTATATACCCAAGGCATTTTGGCCTCTATCTAGACTAGGTTGTCACTGGAGGTAGCAGTGATAAAGCATTTTAAATGATGAGGCAAAGGTAAGGGTGGGGGTCCTAAGCTCTCCCTTCAATGTCCAGAAATATCTTATAAAGCTGGCTTGGACCCATACTCCTAAATTCTCCCAAGAGCTGAGCATCCCTGAAAGAATATGCTCTAGTGGCCTGGTGTAAACTGGTAGAAGAAAGCATTCTGAGGTATGTTTATATAAGCATAGCTTTTTACCTGCCCAGTTAGAATAAAACTGAATCAATCATTATACTTACTTTTTTCTTTTGTCTTCATGTGATGAAACTTCTGGTTTTCTCATTAAAATAACATTTAACATGGCAATAAATTTCCTCTAAACATTGATAAAAGCAACAGAGCTAAGAACAGTATATATGTAGCAATTCTTCTGTCTCTGATCAAGACAGATTTCAGAATATCACTAGAACCAAAACCGAGAGAAGATGAGGCCAAAAATAGAGATTTAGGAATGATCAGTGTAGAGGTAGCAGTTGAAATAATAAAAGTAGAGGGAATCAATGGGGGATAAAAAGGGGATACCTATAATACTTATAACAATAAAGGTAAATGTAAAAAAGTAGATATGCTTGTCTAGCATGAATGGACAGCATGAGGAGAAAAACAATAAGTCTTGGATGTAACCTGAGGAAGAACAATATTTAATGGCTGAGCAAGGGGAGAGTTGTAACAAAAGGAAATAGACATGCCTGGCTGGTGTGGCTCAGTGGTCGAGCATAGACCAATGAACCAGGAGGCCATGGTTCAATTCCCAGTCAGTCCAAATGCCTGGGTTGCAAGCTTAATCCTCAATAGAGGGTGTGCAGGAGGCATCCAATCAATGATTCTCATTATTGATGTTTCTCTCTCTCCCTCTCCCTTCCTCTATGAAATCAATAAAAGTATTATTTTAAAAAAGGAAATAGACATAAAGGTAGGAAGAAAATCAGGATAGCTATTGGCTTAAGAAAACTAAGGAAGCAAAATTTCAAAAAGTGGTGGTGATGTGTGTCAAATACTTTAAAATGTCAAGGACAATGAGGACTTGAGAAATTATTTTATGTATTGATCAGGTCACTAATGACATTCAAGATAATATATTCATTAGAAAATAGGGAATCTGGGTTTTGAGAGAGATTGGGAAATAAAGATATGGATATAACATGTAAAGCTCATTTTAGTAAAATTTTGAGTGTGGAAAAGCATAAAAATAGAATTTTAATTTGGTGAAAAGAATTATGCTATGTTTAATAAAGACTTCTTACCTTAAAAATCAAAACAGAATAGTAGTTAGATGAAGCAACAGTGTTCACATAGCTTATATTTGTCTATCTTTAAGTTAGTAAATTTAAGTCAGTAAACAAAAACACCTAAGCATTTATTTTGCATTTGGTTATACCATAGGGGAATAGAGAAGTGAGCTCATTGGCACCTTAGGGTGGCATACAACTATATATCCCAGTATTTCCTCCCTCATTTGCCACCCACAATGTTTTGTGACTCTATGAAAAGATTTTAATAGTTCAAATGACACCATTTAAAAAACTGTTGTGAACTTTCTAGCCATGTATGTCACCCCTTAAAGACCCTGTTTTTCTGTTTTTATCTCTGTTTACAAGTTTCAATAAAAACAAGCGGCTCGGGGAAAGAAATAGTAAGTGCTGATGTGACTAATGAATAGTCCAGAGACACTAATAGTCATGTCCAACTGAGACCAAATATCCTCAGTTGCTTTAGAAATCCATGCCTTTGCATGTATGTATATATATATATACAGTGTATGCCTTTATTTTTTAGAATATTTTCATAGAAGCTTCTCTCTGTAGTACTCAGTGGCAGAGAATCTCAAAATAGCAACCTATTCATCATGAGGACCCAGGGAAAGTCTGAATAACACTGTTGGCAAGGTCTCAAGTTCCCTTCCCATCTCATACCTCCCCCTTTCTCTTTCTTGTAATTTCCCAGTTTTCTTTTTCAGGTTTCATTCCCTAGTTCCATGGTCGGCAAACTGCAGCTCGCGAGCCACATTCGGCTCTTTGGCCCTTTGAGTGTGGCTCTTCCACAAAATACCATGGCCTGGGCATGTCTATTTTGAAGAAGTGGCGTTAGAAGTTTAAGTTTAAAAAATTTGGCTCTCAAAAGAAATTTCAATCCTTATACTGTTGATATTTGGCTCTGTTGACTAATGAGTTTGCCGACCACTGCCCTAGTTGAATCATAGTCTTTCAATGTCTGCCAGTTCCCATTCCTTTCCTAAGGGTGGCTGCAATATGAATATACAGAATACCCCAACCTAGGGTGAAATGTGTCCATGGCCTGAGCAGTTGATCAGGTTATACTTCATTAGCAGCAGTGGGTAGCATTTAAGAATGTGATTCACTCATAAAGAGGCTACCTTCATCTTAGCTTGAATTTTATAAGTGGAGCCTCCATGGATTTAACAGCTTGTTTTCATTAGAAAATTAAATGTTTTTCACATTACTAGTAATTCTCAAATGCTATTTATTGGCACTTCTTTGTTGAAATTCATTTGCTACTCAAGCACCTCAATAATTTCACTTAACTTTCAAATTTCCAATCATCTGTAAACCACTGGTCCTACATTTTAATATTTGAAATTATTCTGCTTCATGTCTAGGGGTTTTTTATTTTATTTTATTTTATTAATTTATTGATTAAGGTATCACATATTTGTCCTCATCCCCCATTCCCATCCCAAACCCCTCCCCACGCATGCCCCCACCCCCCTATTGTCCGTGACCACTGATTAGACTTATATGCATGGATACAAGTCCTTTGGTTGATCTCTCCCCCTTACCCCCAACCTCCCCTACCTTCCCTCTGAGGTTTGACAGTCTGATCGATGCTTCCCTGTCTCCAGGTCTGTTTTTGTTCATCAGTTTATGTTGTTCATTATTTCCCCTAGATGATGAGATCATGTGATACTAGAAATACACTTATAAGAACTGAAAATGAGACAAGCAATAATGGTTATGCTGGGAGGCAAATGAATCAGTCTGTAGTGAGTTTCTTTCTGGGCCAACAGTTCTTTTGAGTCCCAATTTCAATGTCAAACAGTTCCTTATGTGTACATGTCAGTGATGATATTTTAGTTCTGGATGGTGGACAAATGGTGGTAATGCAGGTCCGACCCTCTCTGGTTTGGTACTGGGCAACCTGCCGTGACGCACAGCTGCTGACTGCTAGTATGGCAAGGCGTCGTCAGCGTCTTCCATCTCTGGACTGTTTCTCTTCTGTCTTCATAGCTGGAGCAGTCCTGTCAATTCCTCTCTGTTGCAGGAATCCACATGGTCTTGGAGATGTTTTCTGAAAATATACAAAGATATTCTCGACCAAAAGTTAATAAAGGAATCTTTTCTATAAATTTGACTTAGGATCCTTTTTCATTTTTTGCCCAAACGATTTTCCTTTGGCTTGTTTTGACACCATGTGTGTTTTTCATGGGTGTCTTGCTGTTAGCATTACAAATGAAAGTTAATTTTCTAAAGTAAAAATTTTCTAGATGTAATTTGCTTACAGGATATTTTTCCTTACATGATGTTTTCTACTATCCCCCCTTTTTTATTTAAATATTAGGAGGCTTTTGGAAATTTTATAATGTAGTCTTGATAGCTTTTAAATTTTAATTTTTTGCACTAAAATATGACTGCTTTAGGTTCATTACATGTTATGCAATTTTACCATGAGATGAACTACCAATAAAAATTTTAGTTAACACTTTAAGAACAGCTTTTTGTCCAGTACCATTAATTTTTCTAGAATATTCGCTTAGTGCACTTAACCAATTTAAATTAGTCTGAGAACTTGACTACTATTTTACTGTCAAATTTAATACTCTAACAACAATCTTATTTTACCCTGTAAATATTCGTGGAAAGGATTATTTGCCTTCTTGAGTAGGCCCTGAGCATTCCTGGTGCTAGGTTGGATTTAGATATCAAAAACCCACTTCCCCATACCATGGGAACAAGACAACTCAAACAAGTCTTGTTGCATTGAGAGGGCAGCTGCCGTTGGCCAAGTCTCTGTTACCTGGGTCCCGATTTGAGCTGGGCATCGGAAGCAAAGCAGCCATGGGGGCAGGAGACCTCCCTCTGAAGGGGTGAGGGTTCAGGCCCTTGCAAAGTTGGGGGGGTGAGGGTCTGTGCCCCACCTCTGTTGACCCCCAAGTTCTCTCCTGATGGCCCCTCTGCGACTGTGCCTGTCTTAGATTGTTCCTTCCCTGAGGAATCTTACCCGTCTCTGGCTAACCAGCCATCCTCCCAGGCCAAGCAGGGTGATGTGAGGTTCAGTTCTGTCTCATTGGTAGCCTATGCCCCCATTGCCTCCACGCCCAGCACCTGCCTTGGGATCCACACACCTGCTGACAGGGCCCAGGCACTAATCACATATCTTGGAGAACCCAGGTTTCTTCTCCAGGGAGGTCCCAGCTCACCCCACTGGGTGAGAGACAGATCCATGGTACCAGCCACCATGAAGCCTCAACCTTATCATGAACAGAAAGTACAGGCAACAGCTGTGGGAAATTGGATTGTGAGAAGAGGGTCCCACTTGGCCAAAAGGGTAAGAGGGGCCAATATAGAATGCTCAGGTGCCTTCCTAGGGGGCCCTCTACACAGTGGAAGGGATTAAATCCTTTCATGTCCTTTTTAAATTGCTGCCAGACATTCAAAGAATTAGTTTGTAAGTTTGTTTGGCATAATTGTACATTATGCTATTGTAATTCTAAAATATCAAGAGATGTGTTACCTTAGTCTCCAAGCACCAAAAAGATGATTTTTTTATTGATTCCCAAGGGTGCGAGGTACTATTATAGGTAATGGGGGTAGTACAAATCTGGGAAAAATTATAATGACATTGTAGAATAATATCATGTAAGGATATTCTTTGCTCTAGGCCATGGAAATTCCATTTCAAACTGGTTGTCAATTTCTTTTTGTATAGACAAGGTCTTAGTTACATTTTCTGCACCTCTCCCAGGAGCAAGTAGTGATAGCCCCATCCTTTGGTGTCCATGCAAGCCAGAAACCTCTATTTAATTTTACACACACAGGAGCAGTGGTTTGATTTTGTGTCATGCAAAAGGGAAGCTGGGTGGTGACCCCTGAGTAATTATACTTCCTTGCCCCACCCATGGTCCTCCTGGATGACCAAGGTGTTTGGTATTATTGGTGACTACATTAGGCGGGGGATCAGCCCACGTAAGGACTCTTACCCACGAAGTGTCAGGAACATAAGTCCAAAATACTTCCCCATTTTCCCCAGGTAATATTACCGTACAGCTGATGACTGCTAGCATGGCAAGAAAGACGTTCTCAGGCATTCTTGGGGTTCTGGTTACCTCACAATTTCTTTCCAATTTTTTTTATTATTTTTATTATTTGTTACATATATGTCCTTATTCCCCCATCACTCTTCACCCCCCACTCATGCCCCACCCCCCTGTTGTCTGCGTCCATTGATTAGGCTCATATGCATGCACACAAGTCCCTTGGTTGACCTCTCCCCCTTACATCCACCGACCCCCTCCTTCCCTGAGGTTTGAGGTTCTGATCAATGTTTCTCAGTCTCTAGATCTGTTCTTGTTTATCAGTCTATGCCATTCATTATGTTCCACAAAAGAGTGAGATCATGTGATATTTGTCTTTCTCTGCCAGGCTTATTCCACTTAGCATAATGCTCTCCATTTCCATCCATGTTGTTGCAAATGGTAGGAACTCCTTTTTTACCACAGCGTAGTATTCCATTGTGTAGATGTACCACAGTTTTTTAATCCACTCATATGCTGATGGGCATTTAGGCTGATTCCAAATCTTACATATTGTGAATTGTGCTGCTATGAACATAGGGGTACATATATCCTTTCTGATTCACGTTTCTAGTTTCTTGAGATATATTCCTAGAAGTGGGATCACTGGGTCAAATGGGAGTTCCATTTTTTGTTTTTTGAGGATACTCCATACTGTTCTCCACAGTGGCTGCACCAGTCTGCCTTCCCACCAGCAGTGTAAAAGAGTTCCTTTTTCTCTGCATCCTCACCAACACTTGTCATTTGTTGATTTGTTGATGATAAACATTCTGACAGGTGTAAGATGATACCGCATTGTTGTTTTGATTTGCATCTCTCTGATGATTAGTGACTTTGAGCAGGTTTTCATATGTCTCTTGGCCTTCCCTCTGTCTCCTTTCGAAAAGTGTCTATTTAGATCATTTGCCCATTTTTTGATTGGGTTGTTTATCTTCTTTTTGTTCAGTTGTATGAGTTCTCTGTAAATGTTGGAGATTAAACACTTATCATTGATATCATTGGCAAATATGTTCTCCCATGCAGTGGGCTTTCTTATTGTTTTGTTGATGGTTTCCTTTGCTGTGCAAAAGCTTTTTATTTTGATGTAGTCCCATTTGTTTATTTTCTCTTTAGTTTACATTGCCCTAGGAGCAGTATCAATGAAGAAGTTCCTTGGGCATATGTCTGAGATATTTCTGCCTGTGTATTCCTCTAGTATTTTTATGGTTTCCCATCTTATGTTTAAGTTCTTTATCCATTTTGAGTTTATTTTAGTGTATGGTGAAAGTTGGTCATCTAGTTTCATTTTTTTGCATGTATCTGTCCAATTTTCCCAACACCGTTTGTTGAAGAGACTGTCTTGACTCCATTGTATGTTCATGTGTCCTTTGTCAAATATTAATTGGGCATAGTGATTTGGGTTCATTTCTGGGTTCTCTATTCTAGTCCATTGATCCATATGTCTGTTCTTGTGCCAGTACCAGGCTGTTTTAAGAACAGTGGCTTTGTAATACAGCTTGATATCTAGTATTGAGATTGCCCCCTACTTTGTTCTTCTTTCTCAGGATTGCTGTGGCTATTCGGGGTCTTTTTTTATTCCAGATGAATTTTTGGAGAGTTCTTTCTAGGTCTGTGAAATATGCCATTGGTATTTTATTGGGAAGTGCATTGAATTTATAGATTGCTTTGGGTAGTATGGACATTATAATGATCTTGATTCTACCAATCCATGAACATGGTATGTTCTTCCATCTGTTTATGTCTTCTTCTATATCTTTTTTCAATGGCCTGTAGTTTTCCACATATAGGTCTTTTACCTCTTTAGTTAAGTTTATTCTTAGGTATCTTAATTTTTTTTGGTGCTGTGGTAAATGGGATTGCTTTTTTAATCTCTCTTTCTGTAAGTTCATTATTGGTGTATAGAAATGCCATAGATTTCTTGGCGTTAATTTTGTATCCTGCTACATGGCCGAATTCATTTATTAAGTCTAATAATTTTTGAGGGAGTCTTTAGGGTTTTCTATGTACAGTATCATGCCATCTGCAAATAAGGACAGTTTTACTTCTTCTTTTTCAATTTGGATGCCTTTTATTTCTTCTTCTTGTCTAATCACTATGGCTAATACTTCCAGCACTATGTGAACAGGAGTGGTGAGAGTGAGCATCCCTGTCTTGTTCCTGTTCTTAGTGGAAATGGTTTTAGTTTTTGCCCATTGAGTATGATGTTGGCTGTAGGTTTGTCATATATGGCTTTTATTATGTTGAGGTATGAGCCTTCTATTCCCACCTTGCTGAGAGTTTTTATCAAGAAAAGGTGTTAGATTTTGTCAAATGCTTTTTCTGCATCAATTGATATGACTATATGATTTTTATCTCTCAATTTGTTTATGTGATGTATCATGTTTATTGATTTGCGAATATTGTACCATCCTTGCATCCCCGGGATAAATCCTACTTGGTCGTGGTGTATGATCTTTCTGATGTACTGCTGGATTCGATTTGCTAGAATTTTATTGAGGATTTTGGCATCTATGTTCATGAGGAATATTGGCCTGTAATTCTCATTCATTGTGTTATCTTTATCTGGTTTTGGTATTAGGGTGATGCTGGCTTCACAGAAGGAGCTTGGAAGTGTTGATTCCCCTTGAATTTTCTGGAATAGTCTGAGGAAGATAGGTTTTAGTTCTTCATTGAATGTTTGGTAAGACTCCTCTTTGAAGCCATCTGGCCCCGGGCTTTATTTTGCTGGAAGCTTTTTGATGACTGCTTCAATTTCTTCCATAGTTATCAGCCTTTTGAGAGTTTTAGAATCTTCTTGAGTAAGTTTTGGAAGGTTGTATTTTTCTAGGAATGTGTCCATTTCCTCCAGGTTGTCTAGTTTGTTAGAATAGAGTTGTTCATATTATTTTTTAACCATCTTTTGTATTTCTGTGGGGTCTGTTGTTATTTCACCTCTTTCATTTCTGATTTTGTTTATTTGGGTCCTCTCTCTTTGCTTCTTGGTGAGCCTGGCTAGAAGTTCATCAATCTTTTTCATCCTTTCGAAGAAACAGATCTTGGTTTCATTGATCTTTTGTATTGTTTTTTTTGGTCTCTATGTCATTCATTGCTGCTCCTATGTATATTACTTCCTTCCTTCTGCTCACCGTGCACTTTTCTTGTTGCTCTCTTTCTAATTCTTTGAGTTGTTGAGTTAGATGATTTATTACCATTTTTCCTTGTTTTTTGAGGTAGGCCTGTAGAGCTAAACTTCCATCTCAGGACTGCTTTCAATCCGTCCCATAGGATTTGCAATGTTGTATTTTCATTGTCATTAGTCTCCAGGATGTTTTAATTTCTTCTTTCATCTCATTGATAACTCAATCATTGTTTAGTAGCATGCTATTCAGCTTGCAAGTGTTTGAATTTTTTGTAATGTTTTTATTGTAGTTTATTTGTAATATTATACCATTGTGGTCTAAGAAAATGCTTGATATGATTTCAATCTTTTTGAATTTGGGGAGACTTTGCTTGTGATCCAATATGAAGTCTACTTTTGAAAATGTCCCATGTGCACTTGAGAAGAACGTATATTCTGTGGCTTTGGAGTGAAATGCTCTGAAGATGTCAATTAGGTCCATCTGATCTAGTGTGTCATTTAGAATTGCTGTTTCTTCGCTGATTTTTTGTCTAGAGGATTTATACAATGATGTCAGTGATGTATTAAAGTCTCCTACTATGATTGTATTGTTGTTGTTCTCTCCCTTGATATCTTCCAGGAGATTGAGATTTTTTTATGTATTTGGGTGCTCTTGCATTGGGTGCATATATGTTTACCAGAGTTATATCTTCTTTTTGAATTGTTCCCTTTAGTATTATGTAGTGGCCTTCCTTATCTCTTATTATGGCCTTTACTTTGAGGTCTATTTTATCAGATATAAGTATCACAACCCCAGCTTTTTTCTCATTTCCGTTGCCTGAAAAATGTTTTTCCATCCCTTTGCTCTCAGTATGTATGAATCCTTTGCTCTGAGGTGGGTCTCTTGTAGACAACAATATATGGGTTATGTTTTCTTATCCATTCAGCTACCCTATGTCTTTTGATTGGTGCATTTAATCCATTTACGTTTAATGTTATTATTGACAAGTACATGTTTGTTGTCATATTTTTCCTTAGTGTTTGTGTTTCTTCTTGCCTTTCTCTTTCTTCTTTTTACAGCAGTCCCTTTAGCATTTCTTGCATTGCTGGCTTGGCAGTGATAAACTGTCTTAGCCCTTTTTTGTCTGTGAAGCTCCTGATTCCACCTTCAATTTTGAATGATAGCCTTGCTGGGTATAGTATTCTTGGATTCAGGCCCTTGCTTTGCATCACTTTGTATATTTCATTCCATTCCCTTCTGGCCTGGTGTGTTTCTGTTGAGAAGTCAGTTGATATCCTAATAGGAGATCCCTTGTAGATAACTTCCTGTCTCTCTCTGGCAGCCTTTAAGATTCTTACTTTGTCGTTAGTGTTCGCCAATTTAATTATGATGTGTCTTGGTGTCGGTCTTTTGGGGTTCAACTTGTTTGGGACTCTATGTACTTCTTGGACTTGCATAGTTTTTTTCTTGCCAATATCAGGGAAGTTTTCTGTCATTATTTCTTCAAACAGGTTTTCTATTCCTTGCTTCTCTTCCTCTCCTTCTGGTATCCCTATTAAGCTAATATTGTTTTGTTTTGCATTGTCCCAAAGCTCCCTTAGGCTCTCCTCTTGCTTTTTAAGTCTTCTTTCCAGTTGCTGCTGTGTTTGTGTGTGTTTTTCCTACCTTGTCTTCTAATTCGCTGATGCGGTCCTCAACCTCTTCTCGTCTACTGTTTAGGCCGTCCATTGTGTTCTTTATTGTAACTATGTCGTTCTTCATCTCCTCTTGGTTTCTTTTCATGTTGGTGACATTCTCATTCAGCTCCTTATAGTTCTCATTGAGTTTTGTGTATTTGTCATTGAGTTGTGTGTATTTGTCATCCATCCGTTTAAACATCCTTATAACCATTACTCTGAATTCTATCTCTGATAAGCTGCCAGCCTCTAATTCATTTAATTCCCTTTCTGGTGGTTCACCTTTTTCTTTCCTTTGGGTATTGCTTTTTTGTCTTCCCATGTTTTCCTGTAATGTTTTAATTGTAGATCCAATTGCTTTGCTACCCAGGTTCTTTTGGGGATGGTGCTACTGGCATAAGCTCTCAGTTCTCCTGGGCTTGTTAATCTAGTTTAGCTCCCTACTTGAGCTATTTGGGTTCTCTTGATGTAGGCCTGCTAGCTTGAGAGGCACAACTGAGGTGTCTAGAAGTCAGCCGCATGGAGGGGAGTGTCCCAATTTTTGCTGTCTTGCACCCTTAATTTAAATCACGCATGCCCAGCAGGGACTCACAGTGGCACCCAGAAACCGTCTGTTGGGGTCACGGGGTTCAGGGGGCCTGCTCTCTGGAAAGGCATGACTGTGGTGCCCAGAGTTCTGTAGTTATGGGGTGGGCAGACCCAGCTTTTGCTGTTTCCCCTGTGGTGGATAGGCGCTTACTCCCAGTGGTGGCTCACAGGAGCACCCATGGTACATTTGCCAGTGAGGCACACTGAAGGACTCTGAAGGGCCCTGGCAGTGTAGCCACGCAATTGAGGCGCCTGTGGGCCGGTATCCAGGATGAGTGAATTCAAAACTTCTACTGCTGGGGGGAGTGTGCCCCCGCTTGTTTAAGATCTCACTCAGGGAGAGCTCACAGTGGCTCCCACTAGCGCCCTGTGGGTAGATGGGCTCTGGGTGCCTGCCTGTTGGAACTTTGCCTCTGTGGAGGTGTGCTTGCTGGGCGCAGAGTTCTGATGCACTCTGAGTGGTCCTGGCACCGCGGTTGAGCCACTGGGGTGAATGTGGGCAGTTATCCAGGAAGAGGGAATTCCAAATTTCTACTGTGGGGCTGCGCACCCTTGTCTGTGCAGAATCACACCCTCACGGGCTCTCAACGGCTCCCAAGCACTGCCTAAAGAGTGGAGTGCCCTGCGCGGCTGGAAAAGCGCGAATCTGGATACTCGTGAATCTGGAGTTCTGCCGCTGGTAAGCGGGAGGTTGCACTTACTGCTGCCAACTGGTGCTCCTTTGGAGGTGGAGGTCCCAGGGTCCGCAGGTCTGCAGCTGGGGTAGCAGGATTTTGGCTGGAGTGGCTGCTGGGTCATGGGGCAGTTCCAAGGCCTGTCTGGTTGGTGGTGTTGATGAGTTCCTAAAATAGGCCTTTCTCCCCTTCAAGCTACCTTGGTCTCTGTGCTGGATTCCCGCTGTCTGGGGAGTGCCCGCAGTGGTAGTAGTCTCTCCTTGTCAAGGAGAGCCTGTCTGCCAGCCCCTGCTGCTCCTGTGAGATTTAACTTTCCCTCACTCACTCACACACACACCACGCACATCCACACACTCTCCTTTCATACCCTCACTCACTCACTTCCTCTCCCTCACCTCCGTCCTGCCAGCCACCATCTTTTCTGTTTCTCTAGGTGTTTTTTAAATGGTAATATTTGACTTAACTTTTTTATTGTTGCTTATTTAACTCCAACCTTATTACATTACTTTGCCATATAATGATTTAATGCATTTACTATCTTTTACAGGAAATATTCTAAACACTTAATATTGGAAATTTAAATTGTTCAATAAGGACCCTTGTATCCACTTCCATGTATTAGTTATTCTGAATGCAAATCTCCTTGGTAACTGCAAGGCTCTTTAACCTGCAAAACCAGGATTCTATCTCACCTACTAATTCTCAGCACTTATAAGCAGGTCCAGGGTTGCACTCAGAAAAAATGATAGAAGGATTTTGCCTTAGTACCAGAAATCTTCCTTTGCCCCCTGTACTGAAGCCATGGCTCAACTCTATTGACTTATATATGCCTATTATTGAGCTTTTATGTTTAATGAATAGTTAGATCATACTACCTTTAAAATCCTTTCTCTTTTTTCCTCTGTTAGGTCCCAATTAAAATCCCATGAATATAAAAAAAACAAGCAATGTCTCGATAGTTTCTTAGTTATCTCCATTCCTTGCAATAAAATGAAAAAAAGAATATTAACATATGAACAAAGGATTAATAATAATAATAATAATAATAATAATAATAATATATTTGGCCATTAGACAAAACCAACTTAATCCAACTACTTTGTGCAAGAGCTCTACCAGAATTGCCTATTTTTGGAGTGATGTATTTTTTTGTGTAATCCATGATTTTACTATATTTATGTAGATGGGTATTTAAAGAAAAACATTTGTGTGCTTAATTAACACATTTCAAAATGTCCATAGTCTACATAGTGAAATCAAATCTCTCTGGAAAAGGAGTTTAAAGAAAGGTGAACAACTTTTTCTTGTCAAAAGTCTTACAAGTGGAAAGATGACCATTTGTAAATATTCAACTAGCTGAGAAAAGCTTACTTGAGCACAGAAGAATAAGTAACACATTGGCTAAAACATTGCTTTAATCTGTCTACATGAATTGTAATGCACCAACCATTTTAATCATGGATATAAATATTACAGTAAAATCCCAGTTTCAGCAAATTATAACAAAAGGTGCTAGATGACCAAGTTCTTGTTATGAACCAGGAAATAATAGTTGAGTGAGTAGAGGGAAAGCTTCAATATTTGCTGGAAATATTCTTGTCCCAAAATCATCCTGAACATGTATTTTCTCTTTTTAAGGAAAAGCAATCTAAAGCAAGATGTAGACCATGCACAGTTTTACCAGTAAGAGGCTAAGGGAGAGGAAGAGTCTCTGCTGAGTTCCTTACAAAGAGTTCATTTTCTCATCAAATAGTAATTACTTTTCAAATCACACATCCCTCCCAATCTAAAACATCTCTACCATTTCAATTCCCACCACCCACCCACTAACTTAGAGCAGTAACTCACAAAAAATACCTAGATGCTTAGAAGAGGAAAACAGTGGGGGTGGTTCAGCAACTACTTTTTTTCTAATGGATTAACAGCAATTCTTTCCACTTGCTAACTACAATGGTGAAGAGCACAGACTTTGATACAGACTGCCTAAGGTTAAATCCTGGCTCAAACTCTTGTTAGCAATCTGACCTTTAAAAAGTCATTTAATGCTTTTTTGCCTTAGTTTCCTCATTCGTATAATGCAATAATAAAACATATATCATAGAGTTGTTGTGATGATTAAGAGAGGTGAAATAGTATTTCATCTAAGCACAGAATATTTATTTGTCTGATTGATTACAGTGAAATTCAAAGCACTCCTTGATGTGAGGCATGTTTGTATATATGTTGTGTTCAACTGGGATATGCTAAAGCAGAAAATTTTGTGTACTGGGTGTATACAAAGGCTTCATATAGGAACCAATATATGTGTGTTTCTTTGCATATATGAATGTGCACTCCCTTAGCATGTCTATACCTGATGTTCTAGGGCCTAGGCCAATTGACAAAGTTTACTATTTATTTTTTTCACAAGAGTTAATATTTAGGATGATTTTTATCTTTTCTCTCTCTATGGAATCTTCTACTGCAATGTTCTTTTTCCAGATTCTCAGCAGGAACATGCTTTTCAGCATAATTTAATTCAATTACTTTCTTTGCTTATTGTTAGTACATGTTCAAAAGTAAGCATAGCCTAGTACAGTGGTCGGCAAACTGCGGCTCACGAGCCGCGGTTTGCCGCTCTGTTGACTAATGAGTTTGCCGACCACTGGGATAGGGGCTTAATCACAAGGAACAACAACATCCTGTAATTATTGGAATCGAGAGTCTAGGTCAGTGGTTGGCAAACTCATTAGACAACAGAGCGGCAAACCGCGGCTCGCTAGCCGCATGTGGCTCGCGAGCCGCAGTTTGCCGACCACTGGCCTAGTGACCTGTAAGTATTATTAGCTTATTTTTAGGTTTTCTTCAGTATCCACACAGACTTCCACACCCCACTACCATCCCCTATGGGTCCCCAGAGACTCACATCTCTGTTTCATAGAAAGAAAGGTGTGTACATTTATCTCGCACTTGTGAAACAGCCCAGCACAAGTCACTATTGCCCCACCCTTGTCCCCCAAAAGCCAAGAGCAGAAAAAACTTGTTCCTTCTTTATTTTCTGATTTTGCCTTCTTTCATAGATCAAAATATATTTATTTAGCTTTGAAACTCCTAAAGGTTTTTCAGGTAATGTTTTATTACTGTTTTGATTTTTTTAACAAACCACCATCCTGTTGCACATATAGAGGAAAGTAGATAAGCGGCGCCTGTTAAACAAATGGTAAAACAGTTCACAGCTGCTGCAACCAAGGTCTGCATTCTTGTGTGAATGCGGTTAAGCTGGGAAACTGAAGTGTGGGTGTCTATGGAAACAGCCGCCTAAGTGATTATGAGATGAGACATAAAGAAACTGACTTGTAAAGGGAGTGTGCTAGCACCAGCATCCTCCAGCAGTTACAAGTGATAACTCTGCATTATTGCAACTGGGGCTAGGAGGACCGTTTTCAAATTATCCTTCAAAGAGACTCAGGTGCTAGGCTACAGCCTTTCTCTTGGATTAAAAAGGTGGTTCTGAGTACTCATGCTATAAGCCAATTTTTCTGGCTGCAATCTCTAGCTACCTATTTCCACAAAGACAATCCTTTTGACTATCATCTTTTATAAGTGTGGCTACCCGGCTTGGCTTCTTTGATAGCTCAAGGAGCCTTCTGTAGTGGGTAATAAGAGAGGATAGAAAGCATATTAGCATTATAGTTCTCAAGTCCTGGTTCACCCAATTAATAGCCGTAACCAAGGAGGCTTCACAGCTTTTAGGAGTCAGACTGCCTGGGATATTAATTTAAACTCTGCAATTTTGTAGTTGTGCAACATGGGAAAACTACTTAACCTTTTTTTTTTTAACCACAACTTTCTCATCTATGAAATGGTTATAGTAATGTCTCATATCTCACCTCACAGGGCCACATGATAATTTAACAAAATAATAAACACATCTGGTCTGAGGACAGATAGTCAGAATTTCCACAAATGTTATATGTCACCATCATCACCATCACCATCAAGTCTATATTACCATGCAGGAAAAACCAAGTAGCCTTGTTTCTCCTTAGAGGACTCATCTATAAATTGACAATAATACCTGGGACTATTGAGACAAATCCCAATATTTACTAATTTTAAGCAAACATGCCAGGTTCTGAAGTGCCACATGAATTGAAGGGTGATAATAATTGTTTATTGATAATTATCCAATATATAGCTAGCAAGTGACTACATACCTCAGTTGAGGCCCCTTTTCTAGGGTAAAGTTAATTCTAAAATTAAGAAGACAGGCACTATTTCCTAGCTGTTTCAGAGTAAAGTAATCCTAGTTGCCCCCTTCACTGGCATTTCTTCAATGATTCTTGTACACTTACTCACCACTAGATTCCAGAAATAGTGACACTTTCAAAAGTATCAGGCCAGTTGTCCTAGAGCACACAGCACTTGGATAACAGATCTTTTTGTTCTTGGCATAACATATTATCAAAAATATTGGATGGATTATTCTTCATGTCCTTTTATTAGCTAAGCCTGTATTTTCTGGGGAATCAAAAAGGCATTCCATGCAAATTTTAGGCTTGATTATTTTTTTTCTATTTCTGTGAAAAATGCTATTGGAATTTTGATAGGAATTGCACTGAATCTATAGATGGATTTTGGGTAACATGGATATTTTCACAATATTAACTCTTCCAATCCATGGAAACAGGGTGTTCTTTCAATTGTTTATGTCTTCTTTTATTTTTTCAGCAAAGTCTTATACTTTTTATTGTACAGATTTCTCACCTCCTTGGGTATGTTTATTCCCAGATATTTTATTGCTTTTTATGCTATTGTTAATGAGGTATTTCTCATTATTGTTTTCGGATGTGTTATTGTTAGTGAATAGAAAAGTACCTGATTTCTGTGTATTGATTTTATATCCTGAAACTTTATGGAATCCATTAATCAGATCCAAGGTCAGTTCTTTAGTTGAGTCTTTGGGATTTTCAATATGTAAGCTTATATTATCAGTGAATAATGATAATTTTACTCTTCTTTCCAATTTGGATACTTTTTATTTGTTTATCTTCCCTGATTGCTTCTAAGTAGTAATTCCAGTAGGATATTAAATATGAATAGAGAGAGTGGGCACCCTTTTCTTGTTCCTGATTTTAGAGGAAAAATTTTCAATTTTTTTTCCATTGAGTAAAATGTCAGCTGTGGGTTTGTCACATATGACCTTTATTATGTTGAGGTATGTTCTTTCTATACCCAATCTGTTGAGAATTTTAACCATTAACAGATATTATATTTTCTCAAAAGAATTTTTTCATCTATTGAGATATTCATATAAATTTTATCTTTCATTATCTAAGTGTATTGTATCACAAATACTAATTTGAGTATGTTGCATCATCCTAGCATCCAAGGATTATCACTTGGTCATGGTGTATAATTCTATTAATGAGTCCTTGATTTTTTTGCTAATATTTTGTTGAAAATAATTGCATCTATGTTCATTGCAGATATTACCCTATAGTTTTCATTTTGTGTAGTGTCATTATTTGGCTTTGGTATTAGGGTGTTGCTGATCTTATAGGATGAGTATGGATGTGTTCTCTCCTCTTCGATTTTTTTGTGAGAATTTGAAAAGGATTGGCACTAACTCATCCCAAAATGATTGGTAGAAATCACCCATTAAGCCATCTGGTTCTGTGCTTTTTTGTGTTAAGATTTTTTTTTAAAATGTAGAAACTCTGTGCTTATTTGATTACTAATTCAATTCTTCACTTGGTATTTGTTTCTTCGTACTTGTTATTTTCTCTTGGTTCAGTCTTGGTAGGCTGTATAATTCTAGGAAATTACCCAGCTTTTCTAGATTATATAATATTTTGTCATATAATTGTTCATAGCAGTCTTCTACAATCCAGTATATTTTTGTAATACCAGTTATTACTTTTCTCCTTCATTTCTAATTTGATTTTTTGAGTCTCTCTTTTTTTCTTGGTTTGACTAAAGATTTGTCAACTTCGTTTATCTTTTAGAAAAACCAGCTCTGACACTCATTGGTTCTTTTCTTTCTTTAGCTGGCCCCAATTTTATTTTTTTCACTTCTGCTCATTATTATTTCCTTCCTTTGTCTAACTTTGGGCTCAACTTGATCTTCTCTTTCTAGATTTTTGAGGTTTACAGTTTGGTTATATATTTCCAATTTCCCTAATTTTTAAAATATTTATGTATTTACCACCATAAATTTTCCTTCCGAACTGCTTTTGCAACATCCCATAGTTTTTTAAATGCATAATAGTTTTATTAATTTATGCTCTCATAATCAGTGTCTGAAAGTTCCCAGTTGTCCACATCTCTGTCAACATATGTTTTTTAATAAATTTTTATTGTTGAAAGTATTATATTTGTCCTTTTTTTTCCCATTACCCACTCCCACCCCACCCCCAAGCCTTCACCACGCTATTGTCTGTGTCTATGGGTTATGCATATATGCATATGAGTACATTGGTTGATCTCTTCCCCCAACCCTCCAACCTCCCCTGCCTTCCCTCTGAGGTTTGAGAGTCTGTTCCATGTTTCTACGTCTCTGGGTCTATTTTTGTTCATCAATTTATGTTGGTCACTAGATTCCACATATGAGTGAGATCCTGTGATACTTATCTTTCCCTGATTGGCTTATTTCGTTTAGCATAATGCTCTCTAGGTCCAGCCATGCTGTAGCAAATGGAGAGAGTTCATTCTTTTTTAAGCAGCTGCATAGTATTCTATTGTATATATGTACCATAGTTTTTCAATCCACTCATCTGCTAAGGACACTTAGGCTGTTTCCAAATCCTAGCTATTGTAAATTGTGCTACTATGAACATAGGGGTGTGTATATTCTTTCTGATGGGTGTTTCTGAGTTCTTGGGATATATTCCTGGAAGTGGGATCACTGGGTCAAATGGGAGTTCCGTTTTTTAATTTTTTGAGGAAACTCCAAACTGTTTTCCACAGAGGCTGCACCAGTCTGCATTCCCACCAGCAGTGCATGAGAGCTCCCTTTTCTCCATATCCTCACCAACACTTGTCTTTGTTGATGATAGTCATTCTTATAGGTGGCACCTCATTGTCAGTTTGATTTGCATCTCTCCAGTGATCAGTGACTTTGAGCACTTTTTCATATGCCTTTTAACCTTCTGTATGTCCATTTTGGAAAAGTTTCTATTGAGGTCCTTTGCCCATTTTTTTTTTTTTTTGCCAGCTGAAATGTATTTTTTTATTTCAATTACAATTGATATACAATATTATATTAGTTTCAGGTACACAACATAGTGATTAGACATTTATATAACTTACAAAGTGATCACCCCAGTAAGTCTAGTACTCATCTGACACCATACATAGTTATTAAAATATTATTATTATTTTTTAAATTCTTTATTGTTTAAAGTATTGCGTAAGTCCCCTTTTTCCCACATTGACCTTTCCCCGGGTGCCCTCAATCCCCTACGGTCTGTGTACATTGGTTATGCTCATAAGCATGCATACAAGTCCCTTGGTTGATCTCTTACTCCCTCACCCCCCACCTTCCCTTATAGGCTGTGCAGTCTGTTTGATGCTTCTATGACTCTGGTTCTATTTTTGTGCATCAGTTTATGTTGTTCATTATATTCTACAAATGAGTGAGATCATATGATATTTATCTTTCTCTGACTGGCTTATTTCACTTAGCATAATGCTCTCCAGTTCCATCCATGCTGTTGCAAATAGTAAGAGTTTGTTCTTTTTTACAGCTGCATAGTATTCCATTGTATAGATGTACCATAGTTTTTTTAAAATAAATATTTATTGTTCAGATTATTACAGATGTTCCTCTTTTTGCCCCCCATAGATCTCCTCCACCTGGTTCCCACCCCACCCCATGCCATTACCTCTGTCACTGTCCTCGTCCATAGGTGTAAGATTTTTATCCAATCTCTTCCTGCACCCCCCATACCCCATTCCACAACAAAGTGACAACAAATACATATCTATCAACAAGTAAATCTAAAAATCAAGTGAATAAAAAAATCTGATGTTCCATAGTTTTTGAATCCACTCATCTGCTGATGGGCACTTAGGCTGTTTCCAATTCTTAGCTATTGTAAATTGTGCTGCTATGAACATAGGAGTACATATATTCTTTCTGATGGGTGTTTCTGATTCTTGGGATATATTCCTAGAAGTTGGATCACTGGGTCAAATGGGAGTTCCATTTTTAATTTTTTAAGGAAACTCCAAACTGTTTTCCACAGAGGCTGCACCAGTCTGCATTCCCACCAGCAGTGCATGAGAGCTCCCTTTTCTCCACATCCTCACCAACACTTGTCTTTGTTGATGATAGTCATTCTTACAGGTATGAGGTGGTACCTCATTGTCAGTTTGATTTGCATCTCTCCAGTGATCAGTGACTTTGAGCACTTTTTCATATGCCTTTTAACCTTCAGTATGTCCATTTTGGAAAAGTTTCTATTGAGGTCCTTTGGTCATTTTTCAATTGGGTTTTTTATCTTCCTTTTGTTAAGTTTTATGAGTTCCTTGTAAATTTTGGAGGTTAACCCCTTATCAGATGTATCATTGGCAAACATCTTCTCCAATGGAGTGGACACCCCTGTTATTTTATTGATGGTTTCTTTTGCTCTCAGAAGATCTTCATTTTGGTGTAGTCCCATTTGTTTATTTTCTGCTTGATTTCCATTATCCTAGAAAATGTATCCATAAACATGTTGCTATGAGAGATTTCTGAGATTTTGCTGCCAATTATTTCTTCTAGGATTTTTATGGTTTCACGTCTTACATTTAAGTCTTTTATCCATTTTGAGTTTATTTTTGTGTATGGTATAAGTTAGTGATCTAATTTCATTTTTTGCATGTATCCATCCAATTTTCCAAACATAATTTTTTTATTATTTAAAGTATTACATGTAGTAGTACATATATCTCCTTTTTTCCCCCATTGACCTTCCCCCAGGCTCCCCTAAACCCTGTCGCATGCCCTCATCCCACCATCCAGTGTCTTGTGTCCATTTGTTGTGCTTATAGGCATGCATACAAGTCCTTTGGTTGATCTCTTTCCCTGCCCCCCTCCCCAACACTCCCTTGCTTTCCCACTGTAAATTGACTGTCTGTTCAGTGCTTTACTGCCTCTGTATCTATCTTTTTGTTCATCAGGATATAATGTTCTCTATTTTCCATAAGTGAGTGAGATCATGTGGTATTTTTCTTTCAATGCCTGGCTTATTGCACTTAACATAATGCTCTCCAGGTCCATCCATGCTGCTGCAAATGGTAATAATTCCTTCTTTTTTATAGCAGCATAGTATTCCATTGTGTAGATGTACCATAGCTTTCTAATCCACTCATCTGCTGATGGGCATTTGGGCTATTTCCAAATCTTAGCTATGGTGAATTGTGCTGCTATGAACATAGGGGTGCATATATCCTTTCTGATTGGTGTTTCTAGTTTCTTGGGATATATTCCTAGGAGTGGGATTACTGGGTCAATGGGAGTTCCATTTTTAGTTTTTTTTTTTTTTTTAATTTTTTATTAAGGTATTATATGTGTACATATCTTACCATTGCCCCCCCACCCCACTCCCATACCTGCCCTCACCCCCCAATGTTTTGCATCCGTTGGTTACTCTTATATGCATGCATACAAGTCCTTCAGTTGATCTCTTATTTCCCCCACCTCTCCCTAACCTTACCGCTGTAATTAGACACTCTGTTTGATGCTTTACTGCCTCTGTAACTATCTTTTGGTTCATCAGTTTATAATGTTTTTCATTATCCCTAAATGAGTGAGATCATGTGGTATTTTTCTTTCATTGACTGGCTTATTTAACTTAGCATAATGTTCTCTAATTCCATCCATGTGTCTACAAATGGTAGTAATTCCTTCTTTTTTATGGCAGCATAGTATTCCATTGTGTAGATGTACCATAGTTTTCTGATCCAGTCATCTGCTGACGGGCACCTAGGCTGTTTCCAAATCTTAGCTATTGTAAATTGTGCTGCTATGAACATAGGGGTGCATATATCCTTTCTGATTGGAGTTTCTGGTTTCTTAGGATATATTCCTAGGAGTGGGATTACTGGGTCAAATGGGAGTTCCATTTTCAGTTTTTTGAGGAAACTCCATACTGTTCTCCACAGTGGCTGCACCAGTCTGCATTCCCACCAGCAGTGCACGAGGGTTCCTTTTTCTCCGCATCCTCGCCAACACTTGTCGTTTGTTGATTTGTTGATGATAGCCATTCTGACAGGTGTGAGATGGTATCGCATTGTCGTTTTGAATTGCATCTCTCGGATAATAAGTGACTTTCAGCATGTTTTCATGTGTCTCTTGGCCTTCCTTCTGTCTTCTTTCGAAAAGATTCTATTTAGGTTCGTTGCCCATTTTTTTATTGGATCATTGATCTTCCTTTTATTAAGTTGTATAAGCTGCCTGTAGATGTTGGAAATTAAACCTTTATCAGTGATACCATTTGCAAATATGTTCTCCCATACAGTGGGGTTTCTTGTTGTTTTGTTGATGGTTTCTTTTGCTGTGCAAAAGCTTTTTATTTTGATGTAGTCCCATTTGTTTATTTTCTCTTTGGCTTCCATTGCCCTAGGGGCAGTATCACTGAAAAAGTTCTTTTGGCATATGTCTGAGATTTTGCTGCCTGAGGATTCCTCTAGTATTTTTATGGTTTCCTGTCTTATATTTAAGTCCTGTATCCATTTTGAGTTTATTTTCGTGTATGGTGTAAGTTGGTGATCTAGTTTCATTTTTTTGCATGTATCTGTCCAGTTTTCCCAACACCATTTATTGAAGAGACTGCCTTGACTCCATTGTATGCTCATGCCTCCTTTGTCAAATATTAATTGCGCATATTGGTTTGGGTCGATATCTGGATTCTCTATTCTATTCCATTGATCTATATGTCTGTTCTTGTGCCAGTACCAGGCTGTTTTGAGGACAGTGGCTTTGTAATACAGCTTGAAATCTGGTATTGAGATCCCTCCTACTTTATTCTTCTTTCTCAGGATTTCTGTGGCTATTCGGGGTCTTTTTTTATTCCAGATGAATTTTTGGAGAGTTCTTTCTAGGTCTGTGAAATATGCTGTTGGTATTTTAATGGGGAGTGCATTGAATCTATAGATTGCTTTGGGTAGTATGGACATTTTGATGATGTTGATTCTACCAATCCATGAACATGGTATGTTCTTCCATCTGTTTACATCTTCCTCTATCTCTTTTTTCAGTGTCCTGTAGTTTTCCGCATATAGGTCTTTTACCTCCTTGGTTAGGTTTATTCCTAAGTATCTTAATTTTTTTGGTGCGATGGAAAATGGGATTGCTTTTTTAGTCTCTCTTTCTGTAAGTTCACTGTTGGTGTATAGAAATGCCATAGATTTCTTCGCGTTAATTTTGTATCCTGCTACCTTGCCGAATTCATTTATTAAGTCTGTTAGTTTTTGATAGAGTCTTTCGGGTTTTTTATGTACAATATTATGTCATTTTCAAATAAGGACAGCTTTACTTCTTCTTTTCCAATTTGGATGCCTTTTATTTCTTCTTCTTGTCTAATTGCAATGGCTAATACTTCCAGTACTCTGTCAAACAGGAGTGGTGAGAGTGGGCATCCCTGTCTTGTTCCTGTTCTTAGGGGAAATGGTTTTAGTTTTTGCCCATTGAGTATGATGTTAGCTGTGGGTTTATCATATATAGCTTTTATTATGTTGAGGTATGATCCTTCTATTCCCAACTTGTTGAGAGTTTTTATCAAGAAAGGGTGTTGGATTTTGTCAAATGCTTTTTCTGCATCAATTGATATGACTATGTGATTTTTATCTTTCAATTTGTTTATGTGATGTATCACATTTATTGATTTTCGGATATTGAACCATCCTTGCATTCCTGGGATAAACCCTACTTGGTCATGGTGTATGATCTTTCTGATGTACTGCTGGATCCGATTTGCTAGAATTTTGTTGAGGATTTTGGCATCTATATTCATGAGGGATATTGGCCTGTAATTCTCTTTCATTGTGTTGTCTTTATCTGGTTTTGGTGTTTGGGTGATGCTGGCTTCAAAGACGGAGCTTGGAAGTGTTCCTTACTCTTGAATTTTTTGGAATAGTCTGAGGAGGATAGGTTTTAGTTCTTCCTTGAATGTTTGGTAAAACTCTCCTGTGAAGCCGTCTGGCCCCGGGCTTTTGTTTGCTGGAAGCTCTTTGATGACTGCTTCAATTTCTTCCATAGTTACTGGCATATTGAGCTGTTTAGATTCTTCCTGATTGAGTTTTGGAAGGTTATATTTTTCTAGGAATATGTCCATTTCCTCCAGGTTGTCCAGTTTGTTGGAATAGAGTTGTTTGTAGTATTTTTTAACAATCCTTTGTATTTCGGCGGGATCTGTTGTTATTTCACCTCTTTCATTTCTGATTTTGTTTATTTGGGTCCTCTCTCTTTGCTTCTTGGTGAGCCTGGCTAGAGGTTCATCAATCTTGTTTATCCTTTCAAAGAACAAGCTCTTGGTTTTGTTGATCTTTTGTATTGTTTCTTTGGTCTCTATGTTGTTTATCTGTGCTCTGATCTTTATTATTTCTTTCCTTCTGCTTACACTGGTCTTTTCATGTTGCTCTTTTTCTAACTCTTTGAGTTGTTGGTTTAGGTAATTTATTACCCCTGTTTCTTGTTTTTTGCAGTAAGCTTGTAGAGCTATGAACTTCCCTCTCAAGACTGCTTTCGCTGTGTCCCATAGATTTTGGATTGTAGTGTTTTCATTGTCATTTGTTGCCATGATGTTTTTTATTTCTTCTTTGATCTCTCTGGTAACCCAGTCATGGTTTAATAGCATGCTGTTTAGTCTCCATGTGTTTGATTTCTTTGGGTTTTTTTTATTGTAGTTGATTTCCAGTTTTATGCCACTGTGGTCTGAGAAGATGCTTGATATGATTTCTATCTTCTTGAATTTGAATAGACTTTGCCTATGTCCCAAAATACGGTCTATCTTTGAAAATGACCCATGTGCACTTGAGAAGAATGTATATTCTGTGTCTTTGGGGTGAAATGTTCTGAAGATGTCAATTAATTCCATCTGGTCTAGTGAGTCATTTAGGATTGATGTTTCTTTGCTGATTTTTTGTTTAGAGGATTTGTCCAATGGTGATAGTGGGGTATTAAAGTCTCCTACTATGATTGTATTGCTGTCAATCTCTCCCTTGATATCCTCCAGGAGTTTTTTTATGTATTTGGGTGCTCCTGTATTGGGTGCATATATGTTTACCAGAGTTATTTCTTCTTGTTGGATTGCTCCCTTTAGTATTATGAAGTGGCCTTCCTTATCTCTTGTTATGTCCTTCGCTTTGAGATCTAATTTGTCAGATATAAGTATTGCTACCCCAGCTTTTTTTTCAGTTCCATTTGCCTGGAAAACCTTTTTCCATCCCTTCACCCTCAGTTTGTGTGCGTCTTTTTTTCTGAGGTGGGTTTCTTGTAGACAGCAGATATATGGGTCATGTTTTCTTATCCAATCCATTACCCTATGTCTTTTGATTGGGGCATTTAATCCGTTTACATTTAAAGTTATTATTGATAGGTACTTATTTGTCGCCATTCCTATTCTTTACACCTGTGTCCCTTCTTCGCTTCCTATTTCTTTTCTTTTTTTTTTTTTTTTTTTTTTAAAGCAGACCCTTTAGCATTTCTTGCATTGCTGGTTTGGTGGTAATAAATTCCCTTAGTCCTTTTTTGTCTCTGAAGCTCCTGATTTCACCTTCAATTTTGATTGACAGCCTTGCTGGGTACAGTATTCTTGGATTCAGACCCTTCCTTTGCATGACTTTGTATATTTCATTCCATTCCCTTCTGGCCTGATGAGTTTCTGTTGAGAAATCAGTTGCTAGTCTGATGGGGGTTCCTTTGTAGGTAACTTTCTGTCTCTCTCTTGCCGCTTTTAAGATTCTTACTTTGTCGTTGGTGTTTTTCAATTTAATTATAATGTGCCTTGGCGTCGGTCTTTTGGGGTTCATTTTGCTTGGGACTCTGTGAGCTACTTGGATTGTGTGGGTTTTTTCTTCTCTATATCAGGGAAATTTTCTGTCATTATTTCTTCAAATAGGTTTTCTATTCCTTGCTCAGCTTCCTTTCCTTCTGAAACACCTATTATGCGGATGTTGTTTTGTTTCGTGTTGTCCCAAAGTTCCCTTAGGCTCTCCTCCTGCCTTTTAATTTTTTTTTCTAGAAGTTGCTCTACTTGGGTATTTTTTCCCATCTTGTCTTCTAGCTCACTGATGCTGTCCTCTGCTTCTTCTAGTCTACTATTGATGCTTTCTATTGAGTTCTTTACAGCAGCGATGTCATTTTTCATTTCTCCTTGGTTCTTCTTCATTTCCTCTTGGTTCTTGCTCATATTGTCGAATTTGTCTTCCATTCTTTTCAGCCACCTTATGACCATTTCTCTGAATTCTTTTTCTGGAAGGTTGCTTGCTTCCATTTCGTTTACTTCCTTTTCTGGTGATGCCTGCTTTTCTTTCATATGCGGGCTGTGTCTTTGTCTCCCCATGGTCTCTCTTCTCTGGGTGTCTGGTTATGTAGTTCTCTCTCTCCTGCGTCGATTTAAAGGCACAAAATACAGCACTACCAGGTACAACACACAAGGCACTGAACAGAAATGTATTCACGATATTAACAACCTCTAATAAAGGTGACCACCAGAGAAAGACAAATCAGGGGATAGTAGAGAAAGAAGAATAGGAAAAATAAAGAAAGAAGAAGAAAAAAAAGGGGGTGTCAAAATGAAATTTGGAAAAGGGAAAAAAAGAAGAAAAAAAAAGTAAGAGAGACAAGAAAGAGACTAAGAGAGAAAGGGAAACAGACTATATATATTGGGGATAAAACTCCAATAGAACAATCACTTATCCCAGCAAATGCCAGCAACAAGTACCTGTGGATTAATACAAACTACAACACCAACTAATATTGAGTGAGGCAAGGGAAAACAGAAGCAATAAACAAACAAAAAAATAAACAAAAGAAGAATAAGCAAAACAATCTCACAAAAAAGCATAAAAATTCGATATAATCTACATTCAAGCGAACAACAACAAAAGGGCAGAGAGAAAAACAATTTTTTGGATAGTTAAGACAGCGAAGAGAGAGGTGTGTATGGACCTGGAGCAGGGGATTGGAGATTAGATATATAAGTAGGGTGAAATTTTAAAAGGGGGTAAACAGAAAGAATAGGGAAAATCTAAAGCAGGAAAGGGGTAAGATAAACAGGACACTGAAAAGGGAAAAGTGAGGAAGAGAGTGATGGCATAAAGGTAGATTTGAGATAGAGTAAAATGATGCTAAAGGAAAGATAAAAATAGAATGTAGAACATTAATCCCAAAACAAAATGAAGAGAAAATAAAATGACACTTAAAAAAAAAAGATAAAATAGCAGTAGTAATAATACGGATTGAAAATAAAAATGTAATAATTAAAAGGTAAAATCAAGTGAGGAAAAAAAATTAGTTTCTTGAGTAAAAGATGCAAAAAATGAAAATAAAAAAATAAAAAATAAAAATAAAATGTGGAGTAGTGAAGGTCATTCACTTCCTCTGTTGTTCTGTTTGGCACGCCTGTTTCTCAGTCCGGACAGTATTGCAGTTCCCTGCGTTCCACTGCTCTTCAGTGATGTAAGCCAGTCCTGATTTTAAGCAGGCGGTGTGTCTTAATTCGTATTCCTTTATTTTTTATTACACAAGAGTCAATTTGTGATTCAGCCCCTGGGTGGCAGTGTTTCTGGATTGACTTCCGGGTTTATCTATGGCCTCTCTAGGGAGTGTTAGAGCCTTCTTTCCCTGTGGCACTCACTACCGGTTTGTGGGAGTGGGCTGCCTCAGAGCTGGCTCTCCGATGGTCACTCCCTGCTCCGATCCCCAGGTTCCAGAAAAACAACTTTCCCCTGCAGTCTCCCAGGGTGTCCCCAACTGGGTGAGCCTATGAATTGGGCTTAGTATTCAGAAGCAAGAATTTCAAGAGGAAAAAGCCCAAGTGTGCGCACTCCGTGGCTGCGCGTACGTCTAGCACACCCCTGAAATTCTTAGGGTGTCCCTGCACTTCAGATCAAAATGGGTTGCTTTTTAGAGAGCCCTTCTGTTAGCAGCTCTGAGGACCTCCTTCCACATTCACAGATCACGCCAGCCCCAGCAGCCACCGATTTTTCTAGGCACAGACTTCCCTGGTCCTCCAGCTCCCGCAAAACGCGCGTTCCTCTCTCGCGCTGGGACCAGAGACCTCACCTTATCCCAGGCGAAATCTGACCTTTCCATGGTGGAGTGTAGAGCTCCTCTGAACCTGTGTGTTTGCGCCAATTGGGGAGCGTTGTTCTGGGGCTCGCAGCTGTTCCGTGGGTGCCGCAGTTGTGGATTCTCAGGCTTCCGATAAGCTCCACTTTCCGGTTCCAGATGGCGGCGACTCCGGGTCCAAGCCAAGCAGCTCCGGGAGGGGACCCAGCTGCAGTGGGAGCTGCCAGGTCAGGGGAACCCCGTCTAGCAGTCTCCCACCTTCTTCTAGAGTTCAGCTGTCCCCCAACTTGCCAACAAACACTCCTAGTGCGACACTCAGCTGTTCTTTCTTTCTGCTCCGGGACAAGGCTCGGAACACGTCTGTCTATTCCGCTGCCATTTTTCTCCCCCCAATTTTTAGTTTTTTGAGGAAACTCCATACTGTTCTCCACAGTGGCTGCACCAGTCTGCATTCCCACCAGCAGTGCATGAAGGTTCCTTTTTCTCTGCATCCTGCCAGCACTTGTCATTTGTTGATTGGTTGATGATTGCCACTCTGACAGGTGTGAGATGATACTGCATTGTCGTTTTAATTTGCTTCTCTCTGATAATTAGTGACTTTGAGCATGTTTTCATATGTCTCTTGGCCTTCTGTTTTCTTTCGAAAAGATTCTATTTAGTTCCGTGGCCCATTTTTTTATTGGATCATTTATCTTCCTTTTATTAAGTTGTATAAGTTCCCTGTAGATGTTGGATATTAAACCTTTATCAGTGATAACATTTGCAAATATGTTCTCCCATGCAGTGGGCTTTCTTGTTGTTTTGTTGATGGTTTCTTTTGCTGTACAAAAGCTTTTTATTTTGATGTAGTCCCATTTGTTTATTTTCTCTTTAGTTTCCATTCCCTAAGAGCGGTATCGGTGAAGACATTGATTTGGCATATGTCTGAGATTTCTCTGCCTGTGGATTCCTCTAGTATTTTTATGGCTTCCTGTCTTATGTTTAAGTCCTTTATCCATTTTGAGTTTATTTTTGTCTATGGTGTAAGTTGGTGGTCTAGTTTCTTTTTTTTTCATGTATCTGTCCAATTTTCCCAACACCATTTATTGAAGAGACTGCCTTGACTCCATTGTATATTCATGCCTCCTTTGTCAAATATTAATTGAGCATAGTGGTTTGGGTTGATATCTGGGTTCTCTATTCTATTCCATTGGTCTATATATCTGTTCTTGTGCCAGTACTAGGCTGTTTTGAGAACAGTGGCTTTGGAATACAGCTTGAAATCTGGTATTGATATCCCACCTACTTTGTTCTTCATTCTCAGGATTGCTGTGGCTATTTGGGGTATTTTTTTATTCCAGATGAATTTTTGGAGAGTTCTTTCTAGGTATGTGAAATATGCTGTTGGTATTTTAATGGGGAATGTATTGAATCTATAGATTGCTTTGGGTAGTATGGATATTTTAATGATGTTGATTCTACCAATTCGTGAACATGGTATGTTCTTCCATCTGTCTACGTCTTCCTCTATCTCTTTTTTTAGTGTCCTGTAGTTTTCCGCGTATAGGTCTTTTACCTCCTTAGTTAAGTTTATTCCTAGGTATTTTATTTTTTTGGTGCGATGGAAAATGGGATTGCTTTTTTAGTCTCTCTTTCTGTAAGTTCACTATTGGTGTATAGAAATGCCATTGGTTTCTATGTGTTAATTTTGTATCCTGCTACATTGCCGAATTCATTTATTAAGTCTATTAGTTTTTTGACTCTTGGGTTTTTTATGTATAGTATCATGTCATCTGCAAATAAGGACAGCTTTGCTTCTTCTTTTCCAATTTGGATGCCTTTTATTTCTTCTTCTTGTCTGATAGCAATGGCTAATACTTCCAGTACTATGTCAAACAGGAGTGGTGTGAGTGGGCATCCGTGTCTTGTTTCTGTTCTTAGTGGAAATGGTTTTAGTTTTTGCACATTGAGTAATGCTACTTGGTCATGGTGTATGATTTTTCTGATGTACTGCTGGATATGATTTGCTAGAATTTTGCTGAGCATTTTGATATCTATGTTCATGAGGGATATTGCCCTGTAATTCTCTTTCTTTGTGTTGTCTTTATCTGGTTTTGGTATTAGGGTGATGCTGGCTTCATAGAATGAGCTTGGATGCCTTCCTTCCTCTTGAATTTTTTGGAATACTTTGAGGAGGATAGGTTTTAGTTCTTCCTTGATTGTTTGGTAAAACTCCCCTGTGAAGCCGTCTGGCCCCGGGGTTTTGTTTGCTGGAAGCTTTTTGATGACTGTTTCAATTTCTTCCATAGTTATCGGCCTGTTGAGATGTTAGATTCTTCCTGATTGAGTTTTGGAAGGTTGTATTTTTCTAGGAATATGTCCATTTCCTCCAGGTTTTACAGTTTGTAGGAATAGAGTGTTCATAGTATTTTTTAACAATCCTTTGTATTTCGGTGGGGTCTGTTGTTATTTCTCCTCTTTCATTTCTGATTTTGTTTATTTGGGTCTTCTCTCTTTGCTTCTTGGTGAGCCTGGCTAGAGGTTCATCAATCTTGTTTATCCTTTCAAAGAACCAGCTCTTGGTTTTGTTGATCTTTCATATTGGTTTTTTGTTTGTTTGTTTGTTTTTTGGTCTCTATGTCGTTTATCTCCACTCTGATCTTTATTATTTCCTTCCTTTTGCTTACACTGGGCTTTTCTTATTACTCTCTTCCTAACTTTTTGAGTTGTAGGGTTAGGTAATTTATTATCATTGTTTCTGGTTTTTGCAATAGGCTTGTAGAGCTATGAACTTCCCTCTCAAGACTGCTTTTGCTGTGTCCCATAGATTTAGGTTTGTTGAGTTTTTATTGTCATTTGTTGCCATGATGTCTTTTATTTCTTCTTTGATCTCTCTGGTAACCCAATCATTGTTTAATAGCATGCTGTTCAGTCTCCATGTGTTTGATTTTTTGGATTGTTTTTATTGTATTTGATTTCCAGTTTTATGCCACTGTGATCTGAGAAGATGCTTGATATGATTTCTATCTTCTTTTTTTTTCTTTTTTTTTTAATAAATCTTTATTCAGATTATTACAGTTGTTTCTCTTTTTTCCCCCCATAGCTGCCCTCCACCCGGTTCCCACCCCAACATCTGCCTTTACCTCCCCCCCACTGTCCTCATCCATGGGTGTATGATTTTTTCCAGTCTCTTCCTGAACCCCCCCATACCCCATTCCCCCTGAGAATTATCAGTCCAATTCCTTTCTATGCCCCTGATTCTATTATATTCACCAGATTATTCTGTTCCTCAGGTTTTTAATTCACTTGATTTTTAGGTTCACTTGTTGATAGATATGTATTTGTTGTTCATAATTTTTATCTTTACTTTTTTCTTCTTCCTCTTCTTTAAGAATACCTTTCAGCATTTCATATAATACTGGTTTGGTGGTGATGAACTCCTTCAGCTTTTTCTTATCTGTGAAGCTCTTTATCTGCCCTTCAATTCTGAATGATAGCTTTGCTGGGTAGAGTAATCTTGGTTGTAGGTTCTTGCTATTCATCACTTTGAAAATTTCTTGTCACTCCCGTCTGGCCTGCATAGTTTCTGTTGAGAAATCAGCTGACAATCGTATGGGTGCTCCCTTGTAGGTAATTAACTGTTTTTCTCTTGCTGCTTCTAATATTCTCTCTTTGTCTTTTGCTCTTGGCATTTTAATTATGATGTGTCTTGGTGTGGTCCTCTTTGGATTCCTTTTCTTTGGGGTTCTCTGCACTTCCTGGACTTGTAAGTCTATTTCTTTCACCAGGTGGGGGAAGTTTTCAGTCATTATTTCTTCAAATAGGTTTTCAGTATCTTGCTCTCTCTCTTCTTCTGGCACCCCCATAATTCTGATGTTGGTACGCTTGAAGTTGTCCCAGAGTCTTCTTACACTGTCTTCAACTTTTTGCATTTTTTTTTCTTTTTGCTTTTTCGGTTGAGTGTTTTTTGCTTCTTTGTATTTCAATTCTTTGACTTGATTCTTGTGTTCCTCTAGTCTGTTGTTGGGTCTCTGTATAATATTTTTTTATTTCAGTCAGTGTATGTTTAATTTCTAGTTGGTCCTTTTTCATATCTTCGAGGGTCTCATAATATTTATCGGCCTTTTCTAGGATATTCTTGAAAAGCCTTATAACCGTGCTTTTGAATTCTATATCCAGTCGTTTGTTTTCCTCCATTTCTCTCGTTTGCGATCTGTTTCTTTGACGCTGCATTTTTATTGCTTCCCTGAGTTGGTAGGGTAGATTTGTGTGCTAGGTTTCCTATATTGCCCAGTGGGTCGGCCTCCCCAGTTAACCTGAGGTGGACACTCTTGGTGCACCCCTTTGTGGACTGTGTGTACAGCCTTGTTGTAGTTAAGTCTTGATTGTTGTTGGTATCACTGGGAGGAATTGATCTCCAGGACAGTTGGCTGTAAGGATCAGCTGTGTCTATGCCGGGAGAAGTTCGGTGCTGGAGACAGCCTTATAGGATTAGACTTGCCAAATTACAATAGCTTCTGTGCTCAGCTTGGATGGGGTGGAGTCTCAGGGCGGAGCAGACAGTCTTGGCTTCCAGTCAGCCTTGCCCTTGCGAGCTTTCGTGCCTGCAGACCTCTGCCTTCCCCGGCTCCCGAGTCTCTGCCCGAGAATCCAGATTCCCCCCACAAGATTGTGAGTCCCCAGGGGCTAGCCTGGAACTGGGGTTCAGTGCAGTCAGAACTGCGGCTCAGTGCAGTCAGGAGCTTCTGACTCCCTTCCACTAGGGAAAGCCTGTGGCAACCTCTGCAGCCTTTGTGCGCACTGGCATGCGCGCGCCTGCAGACCTCTGCCTTCCCCGGCTCCCGAGTCTCTGCCCGAGAGTCCAGATTCCCCCCCGTAAGAGTGCGGATCCCCAGGGGCTCGCCTGGAACTGGAGTTCAGTGCAGTCAGAATTGGGGTTCAGTGCAGTCAGGAGCTTCGGACTCCCTTCTGCTAGGGATAGACTGTGGCAACCTCCGCAGCCTTTGTGCACACTGGTGCGCGCACCTCCAGAACCCTGCCTTCTGGGGATCCCCTGGGTCTCCCCTGGGTCTCTGAGTCTCTGGGTGCCTTTCTCTCTACCTGACAGTCCAGACTCCCCCTGTATGAGACTGGGTCCACGGGGTTTCGCCTGGGACTGTGGTTCAGTGCAGTCAGAACTGGGGTTCAGTGTGGTCAGGGGCTTACTTCCCCCTTCCGCCAGAGAAAGTCAGCCAGGCTCTCAGCCACCCTTCCTCTCTGCGTGCACAAAGACCCTTTGCCGTACCTCCAATTCTCTGTGAGCTTTTCTCTTTCCTTCTAGTTGTAGAATTTTCACTCAGCCAGCTTTCCTGTGGTTCTGGATGGTGTCCGTTCTGTTTTTTAGTTGTAGTTTTGAAATTGTTGTGCGAGGCTGCAGTTTAGGTGCTTACCTATGCCGCCATCTTGGTTTCTCCCCCTCACGACTTAGTTCTGATTTTTATCTTCTTTAATTTGAAAAGACTTTGCATGTGACCCAAAATATGCTCTATCTTTGAAATTGACCCATGTGCACTTGAGAAGAATGTATATTCTGTGGCGTTGGGGTGAAATGTTCTGAAGATGTCAATTAATTCCATCTGGTCTAGTGAGTCATTTAGAATTGATGTTTCTTTGCTGATTTTTTCTTTAGACGATTTGTCCAATGGTGATAGTGGGGTATTAAAGTCTCCTACTATGTATTACTGTCAGTCTCTCCCTTGATATCCTCCAGGAGTTTTTATGTATTTGGGTGCTCCTGTATTGGGTGTGTATATGTTTACCAGAGTTATTTCTTCTTGTTGGATTGCTCCCTTTAGTATTATGAAGTGGCCTTACTTATCTCTTTTTATGTCCTTCACTTTGAGATATAATTTGTCAGATATAAGTATTGCTACCCCTGCTTTCTTTTTTCATTTCCATTCACCTGAAAAACTTTTTTCCATCCCTTCATCCTTAGTCTGTGTGCATCTTTTTTTCTGAGGTTGGTTTCTTATAGATAGCAGACATGTGGGTCATGTTTTCTTATCCAATCCGTTACCCTATGTCTTTTAATTGTGGCATTTAATCTATTTACATTTAAAGCTAGTATTGATAGGTACTTGTTTGTCGCCATTTTTATTCTTTACTGCTGTGTTTCTTCTTCACTTCCTAATTGTTTTTTTTGTTTGTTTGTTTGTTTTTTACAGCAGACCCTTTAGCATTTCTTGAATTGCTGGTTTTGTGGTAATAAATTCCCTTAGTCCTTTTTTGTCTGTGAAGCTCCTGATTTCACCTTCAATTTTGATTGATAGCCTTGCTGGGTACAGTATTCTTGGATTCAGATCCTTCTTTTGCATGACTTTGTATATTTCATTCCCTTCCCTTCTGGCCTGACGAGTTTCTGTTGAGAAATCAGTTGCTAGTCTGATGGGGGTTCCTTTGTAGGTAACTTTCTGTCTCTCTCTGGCCACTTTTAAGATTCTTACTTTGTCGTTGGTGTTTTTCAATTTAATTATAATGTACCTTGGCATCGGTCTTTTGTGGTTCATTTTGCCTGGGACTTTCTGAGCTTCTTTGATTTGTGTGGGTTTTTTCTTCCCTATATCAGGGAAGTTTTCTGTCATTATTTCTTCAAACAGTTTTTCTATTACTTGTTCAGTTTCCTCTCCTTCTGACACCCCTATTATGTGGATGTTGTTTTGTTTCGTATTGTCCCAAAGTTCCCTTGGGCTCTCCTCCTGCTTTTTAATTTTTTTTTTCAAGAAGCTGCTTTACTTGGGTATTTTTTCCCATCTTGTCTTCTAGCTCACTGATGCGGTCCTCTGCTTCTTCTAGTCTACTCTTGATGCTTTCTATTGAGTTCTTTACAGCAGCGATGTCATTTTTCATTTCTTCTTGGTTCTTCTTCATTTCCTCTTGGTTCTTGCTCATATTGTCGAATTTGTCTTCCATTCTTTTCATCCATCTTATGACCATTTCTCTGAATTCTTTCTCTGACAGATTGCTTGCCTCCATTTCGTTTACTTCTTTTTCTGATGATGCCTGCTTTTCTTTCATATGCGGTCTATTTCTTTGTCTCCCCATGTTTTCTCTTCTCCGGGTGTCTGTTTATGTAGTTCTCTCTCTCTCAGTGTCTTGCAGTCTGCCTTCCCATCAGCAGCCATCTTCTCCAGCCTTCTGAAAATGTTCTCCAAACATAATTTTTGAATAGAGTTTCTTGACACCATTTTATGCTCTTGCCTCCTTTGTCAAATGTTAAATGAGCATAATGGCCCCACAGAGGTACAAAGGATAATAAAAATACTATAAACAACTCTACTCCAATAAACTGGACAACCTTGACCAAATGGACATATTCCTAGAAAAATACAATCTTCCAAAACTCAAACAGCAAGAATCAGAAAACATGAATAGACTGATAAGTACTGTTGAAATCAAAGCAGTAATTAAAAAATTCCCCAGCAAACAGAAACCCTGGACTGGATGGCTTCACGGGGGACTTTTACCAAATATTCAAGAAGAATTAACAGAGAAAAATCAACAAGGGGGGAGCAAAGAGACAAAACAGTGAAAGAACCCCAGAAGAACAGCTACCTGACATTTTTATGGAAGGAAAACTCTTCTTCCAAACAATAACATCCCTCTATATATGCTTTCCATGTCAATAGCTCTCAACATTAAAGTTATTGCGACCTTTAAGGTAATGTTGAAATGGCAGAGCTGGGAGCAGACATCTATGCCTTGTTCCTGATCTTAAGGGGGCTAGCCACAAACATTAGAGTGGAAGCAAGTCTGCTGATGGTGTAACAGAGAACCGGAATACATCAAGCAATGCTCAGAGATTTTGGAGTCACACTTTATTCACTGCAGTGGGCTTAGAGAAAATGAATTCAAATTCTAAGCAAAGCTATAAGCAGAACTTCCCTTTTTATTAAAGAACCAGCCCTATGTGCGCTTATTGGTTATCTTACTGCTAGCCTTGAAAATAACACAGTTCTATCTAATTAAAAAATACACCTGGCATGGCATTGAGAGTATGGGGATATCTAGTCTCTGGCCTACAAGGTCAGACAGCTACGTTTATCTTCCTCATTATTCAAGCTTGCTAAAGCAGGCTAGAAAGCAAAGTTATTTTTTTAGAATAAGAGGCTGTCTGAAAAATAGCAGAGAATTCCAAACAGTAGTTTTACAAAACAGGGGTTAGCCTTCTCATCCCCCACCCTTGTCCCACAAGCTTTTCAGCCTTGTGGTACAATAACTATGGGATGTTAGGGTGAACAGGGGTGCTGATCGCTCTTTTACTGCTTCCTGCTAAAAAGGAACAACGTCCAAGGTGTTAACATGCCATTTCTTCTTCTCGGACAGGTTTGTAGGGAATTCTTCTGGCTTGTAAGGCCATTTGAAGTTTAAAGACATCTAGACAGGAGGAGATAAAGCGAGATAACAAATTTAGAAGACATGGTCCTAGGGTTATGGCTATGGGTAGCATTAACAGTGGTCCTGTCAATGGGAAGAGCCATTTCCAGACCCCTCCCCCCATGCAGCTCAGGTCTCAGATAACTCCTGTCTTATTTTTGAAGCTTGATCAGCTAGTTTCTTGGTCCATCCCTTACAATACCAACTCGTTAGTATAAAAACAGCACTCTTCCTCAAGGAACAGGCACAGCCCCCACCCCCCTTTTCTCCACTGTGAGAAGGTGTAGTCCTCTTCAATTCTGGAGAGTAACGGCTGCCAGTGAGTCAATCTGATCCTGTACTGCAACAATACTTTGAGCTATTTCTTCTAAACTGTCAGCAAGGTCTTTGGACTGCTCTTTTAAGAGGGAGAGGGTGAGATTCAGCATTCAGTAGAGATAGTGAGGACTCAGGAGGCTCTCAAGAGGCAGAGTGTAGACCTGAGAGTGGTCCAGATTAAGAGAGTTCAGTAACAGCAAAAGAATTAGCCTTAGCTTCATCTTGTTCCTTTGCTGTGTAGGAAGCAATAATTTTATGGTGCTTCTGTGTTCCAGCAAGGGCAGAAGAGTTCTCCTCCTGGGACTAGCCTCGGGTTTTGGCGGCACTCATAAAAAGACAAAATGAGAATTATTAGAAAGATAAAAACAATGATTATCCAGAAATACCAGAGCTTCTTGCATTTAAGAGAAGATAAGAAAGAAAGATTAATGTAAGGAATAATTTAGCAGGGCATTTCTGAATTCCTTGGCGCAGGTTGCTCGGTCAGGTCTGCTGTCTTCTTGAGGGTGATCCGCAGGGGGTGTTTCTGGTCAGAGGTCACCTTCGACTCAGACTGGGCATCACTCAGCTGGGGCGCTGCTTTCACCTGGGAGTGGTGAATCCAATTGTTCGTCCTGCAACCTTGAGAGCTGTGGGGGTGGTTAGTATGACTGGATAGGGTCCCTTCCAAATTGGCTTAAGGGGCTCTTTTTTCCAGTCTTTTACCCAAACCTGGTCTCCAGGTTTATAAGGATGTACAGCTGTTCCTAGAGACATGGGTAGTCGGTCAGTAACCCATCTATGGACCTCAAAGACAGTTTTTCAATGTCCTTGTAGTTGCTTCTGGATTTATAAGTTTCCTATTTTCCCCAAATCTCCCTTTGGCCGAATTAAGGGAGGGGGTCTACCATATAGAATTTCAAAGGGAGAGAAACCTACCCTGGCCCTCGGGGCACAGTGTACCCGCAGGAGTACAAGAGGAAAGATATCTGTCCAGGGTAGGGTTGTCTCTTGGCATAGCTTAGCCACAGCCTACTTTAGAGTCCGGTTCATGCACTCTACTTTCCCTGAACTCTGAGGCATATAAGCTGTATGTAGGTTCCATCTAATTCCTAAAGCCTTAGCTACCTGTTGTACTATTTCTGCTACAAAGGCTGGGTCATTATCAGACCCTATGGTCAGAAGCATTCCATACCGTGGAATTATATCCTTCAGCAATGCCTTAGTGACTTCTCTCACCTTTTCCGTGCCAGTGGGATATGCCTCAACCCAGCCTGAAAAGGTGCAAACAAAGACTAGTAGGTATTTATTTCCTCTGCTAGAGCCTACTTCTGTAAAGTTTACTTCTAAGTCCTCAAAGGGAGTTTGCCCACAGCGCTGAACTTCTATCGGTCCCACAGGACCCTGTTTGGCATTGTTCTGCGCACAGAGGAGGCAACGCTGAGAAACAGAGGCACACAAGAAGGGAAGATAGGCAATAAGGTAGTATCTACCTAACAAAGCTTCTAGGGCAGTCTTCCCTAAATGAGTAAGTTCATGCTGCTGGAGGACTACCTTATGGGCTAACTGTTCTGGGACATAGACCCTATGATCTGGGAGTATCCACCAACCTTGTTTTGTTCTTTTACCCCCTTCTTGCTGGGCCCATTCATCCTCCTGAGGAGTGTACTTTGGAGGTTCAGGTAATTCAGGGGCCAACATGATCCATGCTGGCGCTGCTTGTTCTTTGGCAGCCTGCTTTGCTGCAGCGTCAGCACTCTGGTTTCCTTCTGACACTGAGTCTTTCCCTTTCTGGTGACCTTTATGCTGATGAAGGCTTTCTCCTGCTCGGGGCCCCATTCAATGGGTGCCTTCTCTTCCCCTTTTAAAGCTTCATAGAGAGGCTTGGCCAGGTCTGAAAACCCTGGGATCCAGATTCGACAGAACCCTGCTGCTCCCAGGAATTCCCGAATCTGCCTCCGGGTTCTAGGGACTGGGATGGCACATAATGCCTGCTTCCTTTCAGTCCCTACACTTCGTTTCCCTTGGGTGATTCGAAAGCCTAGATACTTGACTTCCTTCTGACAAATCTGTGCCTTTTTCTTGGACACTCTGTAACCTGTTTCAGTTAACAGTCTCAGGAAGGCTCGTGTCCCTTCCCAGCACTGAGCTCGTGTGGAGCTGGCTAGTAGGAGGTCATCTACATGTTGAAGTAGAATGCACCCCAAGTCCTGTCCTGGGAACTTAAACAGATCAGATGCTAGTGCTCTACTAAAGAGAGTAGGGGAGTTTTTGAATCCTTGTGGAAGTCTGGTCCAGGTGAACTGCTCCTTGGCCCCCATAGTTGGGTTTTCCCACTCAAAAGCAAAAAGGGGCTGGCTGAAGGGGGAATAATCAGAGGCAGAAAAAGGCATCATTCAGATCTAAGCATGTAAACCATTCCACTTCTGATGGGATGAGTCCTAGAAATGTGTAGAGGTTTGGCAGCGCCAAATGCAAGGTTATAACAGCCACATTAACAGCCCGCAAATCCTGTACGAGGCAGTATTCATTAGTCCCAGGCTTTTTGAAGGCAAGAGGGGAGTATTCATGGTGACTGGCATCTTTTAAGAAATCCCCACTGAAGTAGCTGGTCTAAGTGAACCTGAATTCCTAGGCGTGCCTCTCTTGGAATTGGATATTGGTGGATTTTGACAGGCTGTGCCCCAGGCTTTAAGTCAATTAGTATTGGGGCAGGGTCTTTGGCCAGGCCAGGGGGATTTCCTTTTGCCCAGACCAGCGGAAATTCTTCCTTTAATTCAGGCTCTAAAGGTGAGGCCTTTGACTGAGGGGCATATAGTCTCCATTCTTCCTCCCGGGGCACTGCTAAGGACAGGATCATTGGATAAGTCTCCTCACCTAGGCGCAGCTGTGCTGAGCCATCTGGGGCAAAGGTGATCTCTACTCCATTTTGGCTAAAAGGTCTCTACCCATCAGAGGTACTGGACAATCTGGCAAGTACAGGAATTCATGAATTAATGGCTGCCAAGTTGGCATCGGCGAGGCCGGCAGAATGGTCTACGGGTCTGGTCCCCAGTAGCTCCAATAATGGTGACTTCCTTTCCTGAGAGAGGTGTTACTTTCTGTGTGACTACTGAGTGCTCTGCTCCCGTATCAACCATAAAGTCCACAGACTGGCCCCCAATTTTCATTCTGACTATGGGCTTGTGGGGGCCCAGCTGAAAAGAGCCCGGTCTGTCCTAGTCAGAGTCAGCTGCTGCCAGCCCAATAAGGTCTGCTTCAGGTGGTTCCAGTTGATAGCTACTGGGTGGAAAAGAGGGCCCAGTTTTCTTGCTCTGCCATTTGGGACATTCATTTTTCCAGTGCCCTGTTTCCTTACAATAGGCACACTGGTCCCATCTCAAGCTTGCTCTTCCTTTCTCTCCTGATCTGTCTTGCTTCCCTTTTTGGGCTGTCTGGGGGCCCGAATCTCTGAAAGCCTCTGCTATTACATTGGCCCTTCTTTGTATTCTCTTTTCTTCCTCCTTTCTTTCGGCCCTGCCTCAAATGGTGAAAACCTTGTTTGCTATCTCTAGCAGTTCACTAGCATTTTTTCCTTCAAACCCTTCCAGCTTCTGTAATTTTCTCCTGATATCAGGCTGGGCTTGGCCTACAAAAGCAGCATTTACCATGGTTTGAGTGTCTGGGGCCAAAGTGGGTGTAGATCTGGTATGCCTCACACAGTCTCCCATAGAAAGCTGCTGGACTTTCATCAGGCTTCTGGAAGACCTCAGAGATTTTCACCATATTGGTGGGCTTCTTTGCTCCAGCCCTGACCCCCTGGAGGAAGGCCAGCCAATATCTTTCTAGCCTGGTCTTTCCATCTTCTGAGTTCGGGGACCAATCAGGTTCCTCATCTGGAAAGGCCTCCCTTGCTCATCTGTCTGTATCTAATGTCCCTGCCAGGGCTTGGGTCTGGAGCCACTTCCGAGCCTCGGTCATTACTCTTATGTGCTCCTCAATGTTAAAGAATGCAAAAAGGAGCTGCTTGCAGTCCACCCAGGTGGGCTTCTGGGTCTGGAAGATCATTTCTAGGAGATCTACCATGGCCTGAGGTTTTTCAGAATAAGCTGGGGTGTGTTGCTTCCAATTCAGCATGTCACTTGTGGTAAAGGGCTGATAATAATAGACCGGCCTTCCTTCCTGTAAGGTCCCATTTTGCCAAGCACTTGGGCACCCCAAATTTCCCTGAGAGGCATCTGACGTGCCAGTTGTTATTTGGGTCTTTGATTGGCTGAACGCAGGTGCCGCCCAACCGGCTCTGGAGAGCCTGGTTGAGGGGAGACGTAGAGGGGTGGTGTTTCCAAACTTTTCAGACCTTCCAGGCTAGCAGGGGGAGCATTTGGAGCTGCCTGTGGCTCATATGGAGGTGGTAAAACTGGTGGTACTTCCTCGGGAGAGGGGTGTCCTGTAGAATAGGGGGTTGAACTTCCTTCTGAGGGACCTACTTCTTTTCTCCTGCCTGCTTTTCTTTAGCCTGCTCCTGCCCTGCCTGCCTCTCCTCAGCCTGCTCCTGCCATGCCTTCCTCTTCATTCCTGCTACTAAAACCTTATTCTGTCCCTTCTTACACATGTAGAACCGGACCCAAGGCGGCAAGGTTTGAGCAATTTCTAACCAGCTGTCTATGTAGGAAAACTGATCTGGGTGTTCATGGCCTCCTGTGACTACATTCCAGACCACCCTGACCAATGCTTCATCTAAAGAGCCTTCCGAGGGCCAGCCGACCCTGAAGGCTGGCCATTCTACTTCACAGAATTTCCTCAGTGTTTCATAATTCATTTTAATTCCAAAATTCCCATTGAATCCCTTTTTAAAATTTTTCAACATGCAATTGAGAACAGTGGGTTACTCTGTCCCAACCCCATGATGTTCGGTGGCAAGAGACAGATAAGGGAGGGGGTGACCTGTTTTCACAGATCCTCACTCAGAAGCCTGCCTGGCCGTGTTCCTTGGGGGCTTGGATTTGTCTTAGCTAAGGTGCACCCGTATAAACCCCGGGCCTGGTCACCTCCACGTGGGGGTGAGTCACCGTTATGCTGTATGATGAATCGCGGAACCGCAGGTTGGGGCCCACTCAGACTCTGTAACCGAAGTCGTGGAGCCACACAAAGGAGAGAAGAAGGCAGGCCCTTTCCTTCCACACTCACACACTTTCACCCGTCATTCCCTCAGAGTTTAAACAATCCACCCAATTCCTGACTAATTGCCTAAGGAAGCCCTATGGCTTCCGGGGAGCTGATCTGGCTTCCGGGGAGGTGATCAAGCTCCCCCTTCCACTCAGAGTGGGCTTAACTGACTGGGGCCCACTCTAACTTACTAATTCTGTCGACAGGTCCAGAAGTGTCCATCCACTCTCTCCAGATGCCAGCCGGGTCCTGGGCTGAGGTCCGGGAGCGCTGAGAGTCCCCCGATTTAATTCTGCTAAGATCAGCAGCGTGCGTGCCTCCCGGAGGCCTGTCCAGCGCTCCCGGGCCCCAAAACCGGTCCACTCACCAGAGGCTAAAAAGCCAAGCATGGGTTGGTTTTCACGGACTCTCAGGGAACCAATAATGTTATAGAGAACCGGAATAAATCAAGCAATGCTCAGAGAGTTTGGAGTCACACTTTATTCACTGCAGTGGGCTTAGAGAAAATGAATTCAAATTCTAAGCTAAGCTACAAGGAGAACTTCCCTTTTTATTAAAGAGCCAGCCCTATGTGCGCTTATTGGTTATCTCACTGCTGGCTTTGAAAACAACACAGTTCTATCTAATTAAAAAAATACACCTGGCATGGCATTGAGAGTATGGACATATCTAGTCTCTGGCCTACAAGGTCAGACAGCTAAGTTTATCTTCCTCATTATTCAAGCAGGCTAAAGCAGGCTAGAAAGCAAAGTTATTTTTTTAGAATAAGAGGCTGTCTAAAAATTAGCAGAGAATTCCAAACAGTAGATTTACAAAATAGGGGTTAGCCTTCTCAATGGAATCCTGCCAGATTCAGGAGCCTTGGGATTTTCTACTTACAGGATCCTATCATCTTAAAGGTAAGAAAAAAAATGGCTGCAGTTTACGAAGTTTCTCTCCTCTTGCTCCCAACACCAAACCACAATCATGGCTAATCTGCAGATCATTTGACTTGAAAAAACAGCTGAAAAATGATGATAGGAAATACTGTAAGTGAGAGAGGACAGAAGAAGATGCAGTACAGAGGTGACAATAAGAGAATGCCAACGACCTAGGCAGAGCTGAGTCATTGGAAGTAGTGGAAGCGCCTGTCCACCCCTCCTATAAGCTATGGACATCACTACAAATCTGTTAAAACCACCCTGACTGGGACCAGATACCCTGCAGAGCCCAGCTCCATGGAGGAAGGGATGACAGCCCAGAACAAGTATATTCAAGGGGTAAGCCCCACACACCAGAATACTTGGGGATCTTCCATACAGGGCTTCAGCCAGGCTGCCAAGGGCCAGGCAGAGATAGCAACTCAGATTGGTCTGCACCACAGAACTGTCCAGGAGGCCTGGGACCAACACACCAAAGGGCAATTACAATAGCATCAAAGCAAAATCCTGTGAGCTCAACAAACAGCAATCACAAAGTTTTTTTAAAAATATATTTTTATTTCACGGAGGAAGGGAAAAGGAGAGAGAGCTAGAAACATCAATGATGAGAGAAAACCATTGATTGGATACCTCCTGCACACCCCACACTGGGTATCGAGCCCGCAACCAGGGCATGTGCCTTGACCGGAATTGAACTGTGACCTCCTGGTTCACAGCCACGCTGGCCAGGCTGTTTTGTGTGTGTTTTTTTTCTGTGTGTCTGTATGTTTTTGTTTATTTTCTCTTTTTTGTTTGTTTGTTTGTTTTTGTTTGGTTTGGATTTTCTTTCTCTCTCTTCTTTCTTTCCCCCCATATTCTCTAATTGCTATCTTTTATTTTGGTCTAATTTTTTTTTCTTTTGCATTCTCTTTAATTTTTGTTATTTCTTATATTTAATCTTCTTTTCTTTTGCCTGCATGGAAGAAAAATGCATCGAGGACCACATATAGCAGACCCAAAGTACCAGTATAAGAGTTTGCATGATGTAGTCAGGGTTGCAAATCACAGTCAACAACTCTGAGGGCTGAGCTCATCCACAAATGGAACAACAGCAATCAATACACATATTCAACAGGAGAACACACATAACCCACACAAGGGTCATTCCTAGAGAACCCAGCTCAGAAGATCAAGGAGACTACACCACTGGGAGCCACAAGAAAGCCACCCCACCAAGACTGGGAGGCATAATAGTCTTCTCCTACACACAGAAAAAAAAATACAAAGAAGCAGAAAAATGGGGAAACAAAGAAACAGGCCCCAAATGAAAGAATAGCCATAATCTCCAAAAAAACAGCTAAATAAAATGGAGGCAAGCAATTTATCAAATATAGAGTTCAAAGTAATGGTTACAAGGATGCTCAAACAACTTAATGAGAACTTTGAGGAATTTAGTGTAAACTATATCAGCATGAAACAGATGTAGAAACTATGAATAAGAATCAATTGGATGAGTAGGCATGGCAGCAGGTAGGTGTGGATGAGAGTGAGTGGATGAGTGTGTAAGTGTTTGAGAGGGAGAGTGTGTGTGGATGTGGGTGTGGAAGGGCATCTGTTTGGGGGAGCAGGAGCTTAGGGGGATGACTGGGGTTCTCTAGATGGAGGAACTGCCACTGTGGAGTGCTTCTCAGCCTGACACTTCTCTCCACTTCAGGGGAGAGCATGCCATTTTGAGGGAGCTGCAGGGTCCCCAGTGGGATGAGGTTGTGGGGAGCAACCTTGTCCCAGCTCCCCTAGGCCACTGACAGATGCTCTAAGCCCCACTGCTGAGACCTGAAGTCCCTGGTGACACAGACCAGTCATACTGGCTTAGTTATCCTGAACTGTGCACCTTGGAGGACCAGTTGGCTGATGCAACCAGCAGTGCAAGGGACCTGCCCCACCATATGGGTGAACTCGGCACCCAGCAGTTCCCCTTCTGTGCAGTGGAGCACTAAGCAAATCCACCAACAGGCTGGCCCTGCCTCCAGGGAAGGACAGGCTGCCCTGCCATTTTGGCTAACAGAGCACCCGTCCTCACTTCTCTTTGTCAGTGGAGCACCCAGCTTACTCCAACACCAGTGAGTACTCAGCAACTTGTCGGCCCCACCTCCTCCACAGGGGAGAGACAGGCTTTCCTGCCTCCTCCACATCAGAGTGCTCAGCCTGACACAATCCCTCTGTGAGCAGAGACACAGGCCAACCCACCTCCTCAGCAAGCAGAGTGCTAAGCCTTCCCCAACCCCTCTCTGAGGAGAGTGACATGCCCATCCTGCCATAGATGTAAATGGGGAAGTCAACTTTTCCCCTGCAGCAGCAGAGCAACACTTGGCCTGACCTTCTTCCCCCAACAGTGGAGTGCTGGCCCACCCCACCATCCAGACACCGGTCCAGCCTTGTCACAAAGACCTGCTGCCCAAAACCAGCACAACCATCCCAGGGCCCCTGGAAGATTGGCCATACCTCCTTGACATGGTGCACACAGCCCTGACACCATGAATCAACATCCCTAGATGCACAGACCTCACATTATGACCCACTGTGTCTTACCCAGTGCCCCTAGGCAACAACTCCACTGCCTGACACTGTCCACTGTCCACTACACATGACCTGACACACCCCAGAAGAATGGACCTACAACAGGACCAGAAGTTCAGACACACTGCTATGACCCAATGTGATCAGTCACCTATGAAGATACTGAACTGCCAATGAGAATCCACCTGTCTCATCCAGCCTACTGGACTGCTAAAATGGGAAGACAAAGAAACAACCCTCAAAAGAAAAGGAGAAATCACCAGAAAAGGAACTAAATGAAATGGAGGCAAGCAATTTGTGAGATAAAGATTTCAAAGCAATGGTTATAAGGATGCTAAAACATCTTAGTGAGATTACAAACAAGTTAATGAGAATTATAAAGAGCTGAATGAGGAGTAACCAACATGATTAAGAATCAGGATGAAATGAAGAATGATATAGATGTAACAAAGAACACCCTAGGAGGATTCAACAGTAAACTAGAAGAAGGTGAGGACCGAATCAGCAAGTTAGAAGAGAAGGTAGGGAAAAAACACACAATCAAAGTAGCAATTGGAAAAAAATTAAAAAAGAAGGAAGAGAGTTTAAGGAAGCCTTGGGACATGAAATGAAACAATATCTGCATAATAGTGGTGCCAGAAGAAGAAGAAGCTGTTCAAGGAATAGAAAACCTGTTTGAAAAAATAATGACAGAAAATGCCCCTGACTTGGTGAAGAAAAAGGTAACACAAGTCCAGGAAACACAGAGAGTCCCAATCAAGATGAACCCAAAAAGACTCACACTAAGACACATCATAATTAAAATGTCAAAAGTTAAAGACAAAGAAAGAATCATAAAGACTGCAAGAGATAGACAGAAAGTTATCTACAAGGGATCTCCCATTAAACTATCAGCTGATTTTTCAATAGAAACACTTCAGGCCAGAAGGAAGTGGCATGAAGTATACAAAGTAATGAAAAACAAAGGGCTGAATCTAAGAATACTCTATCCAGCAAGGCTATGATTCAAAATTGAAGGTGAAATCATGAGCTATGCAGACAAAAACGGCTAAAGGAGTTTATTACCACCAAAGTAGCAATGCAAGAGGGATAAAGGGACTGGTGTAAGAAGAATAAATAGAAAGAGAGGGAGGAACATAGCATAAAGAATAAAAATTGCAACAAACAAGTACCTATCAATAATAACCTTAAATGAAAATGGATGAAATGCTCTAATAAAAAGATATATGGTAGCTAAATGTTAAAGAAAACATGAGCCATATATTTCTGTCTACAAGAGAACTACCTCAGAACAAAAGACTTATACAGAATGAAAATCAAAGGAAAGAAAAAAAATTTTTGATGCAAATTTAAATGAAAAAAAAAATCTGGGGTAGTAATATTCATACCTGACAAAATAGACTTCAAAATGAAGGCCATAACAAGAGACAATGAAGACTATTTCATAATACTAAAAGGATTGATACAAGAGAATATAAACCTGGTAAACATATAGGCACCCAATATAGGGGCACCCAAATACATAAACTTCTGGAGGACTTAAAGGGAGAGATCAACAGCAATACAATCATAGTAGGGGACTTTAACACACCACTGACATCACTGGATCAATCTCCTAGTAAAAAATCAACAAAGGAACAGCAACTCTAAATGATACACTAGAACACTAGATCAAATGGATTTAATAGACATTCAGAAAACATTTCACCCCAAAGATACAGAATATGCATTCTTCTCCAGGGCACATGAGACATTCTCAATGATAGACCACATTATAGGACACAAAACAAGTCTCTAAAATTCAAGAGTATTGAAATAATATCAAGAATCTTCTCATATCATGAAACTGGAGATCAACTACAATAAAAATGGCCCAAAACATTCAAAATGGAGGCTAAATATCATGTTATGAAACAAGGAATGGATCACCAATGAAATTAAGCAAGAAATCAAGAACTTCCTGGAAATAAACAAAAATGAACACACAGCAACACAACGCCAATGGACACAGTGAAAGCAGTCCTGAGTGGGCAGTTCATAGCACTGCAAATATTTTAAGAAACAAGAAAAATTGCTAATAAAATATATAACACTACAAATGAGAACAATGAGAAAAGCCCACAGAAAGCAGAAGGAAGGAAATAATATAGATCAGAGCAGAAATAAATGACATAGAAAATAATTTTTAAAAAGACCAGTAAATCCAAAAGCTGGTTCTTTTTAAAGATAAACAAGATTAACGCACCTTTAGATATACTCATCAAGAAACAAAAAGAGGGAGAGACAAAATGGCGGCAGAATAGGCAGACATGTCCCGAACCTTGTCACAAAGCAGAGAGAAGGAGCAACTAAATCAAATAACATCTACCCCGAATTGGTAAAGTGTACACATCTGGTAAGACAATTCACAGCTGTGAAGGGCAGAGGATGCCTGGAGAATGATAAAATCAGGGATCTGGGCTGGAGAGAATTATGAGAACTCCAAGCCCAAGGGTCAAAAGGAAGCCGCACTGCACCAAGGCTGTGTCCCTTGGGACAGGTGTAACATCTGACTGTGCTGGCTGATGGCAACAGGGGATTCTAGACCTAAGCCCATAGCCACGAGAGGCTGAGCCCGAAGGGGGCAGCCTGAACAACTGCCCAAGCTGCGCCATACCAGGGAGAGAGGGGTTCACAGTGGCACAGCTCTTCCCCCTCTTTGGTCTTTGCTTTTATCTGCTAGACCCAGTTCATAGGACCTTTCAAATACAAACACTCACCCATGGCTGAGGTGTGGACTTGTGGAGTCTGAGGAGAGGCTAGGGAGAAAAGCCGCTCGGGGAGAGGTGTCTGGGAGTGTGACACTGAGACATAACCAGAGATGCTGGACCTAAGCAGCCATTTTCTCCTGAAGAGATAACCCCTCCCTGCAGTCTCCAGGCAACCAATACAACCATACCCAGACTACAGCCTGAGTGCTATAAAGGATACAAAAAAAATCTGAATAGTACCTTAGAGCCCACAGGGACTGGCCTGAAGAGAGGCCTTTCAGAAACAGCAACCTCCCCAACTATAGCCCTGTCAGAAACCTCCCCAACTATAGCCCTGTCAGAAACAGCCGCTTGAGAGATGAAGATTGAAAGCAGCAGTCAGGCTAAGTGGGAAGACTGGTCCTGCCTCCTGGCAGACAAGTCTGTGGAGATAGACACAAACAGAGGAGGGGTGGACCACTTGGAACTTCAACAATCTAACAGGAAACTGAGAAGTGGCAGACAATACAGAAGAATGGGACCTTAGACCAGCCCCATGGGGTATTAAAACTTGGCGGACACTTCACTTTTTCATTTTAATTTTATTTTATCATTATTTTGTTATCTTTCCTTTTTCTTTTTTCCGTATTTCCTTTTTTTTTGTTTGTTTCTTTATTTTTATTTCTTCTCACATTATTTTTTCATCATTCTATTTTAATTTTTTATTTTATTTAATCCTATTTTAAAATTATTCTTTTTTAAATTTTTTCTTTTCTTTCTCTTTCTCTTTCTTCTTATCCACTCATCTTCTTTCTACTTCCTCTATACTGAACTGAGGTCTTCCCCATATTCATCCAATTCCTTAACCTTACTTTCTGTATATAAGCTCGGCTTCTACAGATTCTGAATCCACCTTCTCTTTGGGGTGTTTGGTGTTGGCATTTGTTGTTTTATCTGTTTGTTCTGTGGTGTTTTCTTCATATATATATTTCCTCTTTCTTTCTTTTTCTTCTTTTTCTTTTCGCTCTTACCATTTTTTCTCTCCTTTATATCATGTGTGCTCTCTTTTCTCTCCCCTAATTCTCTTTTCTCTGGTGGTCACTTATATTGGGGTTATCGGTGTTGTGAGTACATTCGTGTTTTGTTACCTTTGTGTTGTGTCTTGTCGAATTGCATTTTTTCCTGCTTGGTCAATGTGGTAGAGAACAAGCCACATAACCTGACACCCAGAGAGGAGACTCCATCTACAAATGTGTCAATAACACTCCAGACCCAACTACAGAGGCAGAAAGATGGTGTCAGTGAGGGAGAGAGCATGAGTGAGAGAGGAAAGGAGGAGTGTGTGGATATGTGGGGTGTGCGCACGTGTAATTGAGTGAAGGACAGTTAGATCCCACAGGAACTACAGGGGCAGGCAGACTGGGCTCACCTAGCGGACAGCCTCTGCTACTATTTGAAACAGTCCCAGGGCAGCCGGCTCTACTGCGGAGGTCATGTGTTCTTGAAGGGGAGAGCTTCTGTGACTGTAAGCTCATTCTCACCTCCACCCAGGGTGCCCTCAGACACCAATGGTGACTCTACCCCCACCCCTGCTAGGGACCTGCTGCATTGGCTGCAGTCCAACAGTCACCGAGACTCCAGCAACCCTGGCCACGGACTCCTGGGAGTTCCAAAGCATGCTCCCCTCTGGCCAGTGCAACACTTTATCCCAGAGTGAGTTGAGGAGCAGCAGCTGGATGCAGCAGGCCCCAGTCAGAGAAGCAGCAATAGCATGAGCTGCCTGCCTCCATTTGATGATCAGCAGCCACATAGAGCCCACACCAGTCGGAGCAGTGTTAGCCGCACAAGCATCCAACCCCTGTATGAGGAGCAGCAGTTCTGCACACAGCCCACCCCCATCTGAGGAGCAGCAGCTGTGTGAGCTGCCTGACCCCGCCACCCAGAAGAGCCACCATTTCTGCAAGTAGTCAAGCAAGCAGCACCCACCAGAGGAGCTGCCACCAACTGAGGAGCAGCTGCTGCCATGACTGCCTGAAAAGTAACTGCCGACCAAGGAGCCATTGCCACCTGAGGAGCATCCCCCACATGACTTGTCACCTAGATCAACTGGTGAGAGCAAAAATGGGAGACAAAGAAATTCCCCAAAGGAAAGAAAAGGAGGAATTACCAGAAAAGGAAATGAGTGAAATGGAGGCATGCAATATATCAGAAAAAGAATGCAGAATAAGGGTCATACAGTTCAACAACTAGATGGATGAAAAAATCAACAACTTATATAAGAATCAAGAAGAAATAAAGAGTGCTATAGCTGCAATAAAAAACACCATGGAAAGTTTCAACAGTAGACTAGGAGAAGCAGAGGACCAGATTAGTGAATTAGATGACAGGAAAGCAAAATACACCCAAACTGAACTACAATTTGAGAAAAAATTTAAAATACAGAAGGAGAGCCTAAGGGAGCTTTGGGACAACATGAAACGAAGCAACATACGAATGATAGGGGTCCCAGAATGACAGGAAGAGGACCAAGGGTTAGAAAACCTATTTGAAGAAATAATTTCAGAAAACTTCCATGCTGTGGAGAAGAAAAAGGTCACACAATCAGAGAGAGTCCCAAACAAGATGAACCCAAAAAGACCCACACCAAAACACATCCTAATTATGATGACAAACATTCAGGACAAAGAGAGAATATTAAAGGCTTCAAGAGAGAGACAGAAACTTACATACAAAGGATCTCCCATTAGATTATCAAATGATTTCTCAACGGAAACACATGAGGCCAGAATGGAATGGAAGGAAGCTTACAAAAGGATGCAAAGCAAGGGACTGAATCCAAGAATACACTATCCAGCAAGGCTATCATTCAAAATTGAAGGGGAAATCAGGAGCTTCACTGACAAAAGAAGGCTAAGGGAGTTTCTTACCACCCAGCCAGCAATGCAAGAAATGCTAAAGGGACTGGTGAAAAAGGAAAAGTAAAAAGGGAAGAAGGAACGCAGGCATAAAAAATAAAAATGGCTACAAACAAGTACCTATCAATAATAACTTAAATGCCAATAGACTAAATGCTCCACTCAGAAGAGATCGAGTGACTGAATGGATAAGAAAACATGACCAATATATATGTTGTCTACAAAAGACCCATCTTAAAACAAGGGACTCATACAGAATGAAAGTGAAGGGATGGAAAAATATTATTCAGGCAGATGGAAATGAAAAAAAAGCTGGGGTATCAATACTTATATCTGACAAAATAGACCTCAAAATGAAGGCCATAACAAGAGATAAGAAAGGCCACTTCATAATACTAAAGGGATTGATTCAACAAGAGGATATAACCCTGGTAAACATATATGCACCGAATGCAGAAGAACACAAATACATAAAAAAATCTCCTGGAAGATATCAACGGAGAGATGTACAACAATACAATCATAGTAGGGCACGTTAATACCCCACTGACATCACGGAATAAATCCCCTAGACAAAAAATCAGCAAAGAAACAGCAATCCTAAATGACTCACTAGATCAGATGAACTTAATTGACATCTTCAGAACATTTTTTTCCAAAGCCATGGAATAAAAGTTCTTCTCAAGTACACATGGGACATTTTCAAAGATAGAGCACATATTGGGTCACAGAAAAAATCTCTCCTAATTCAAGAAGATTGAAATCATATCCAGCACCTTCTCAGATCACAATGACATAAAAGTAGAAATCAACTAAAATAAAAACAATAAAAAAATTCAAACACTTGGAAGCTGAACAACATGCTATCAAACAATGACTGGGTTACCAAAGAGATCAAAGAAGAAATTAAAAACATCCTAGAAATGAATGACTATGAAAACACAACAATCCAAAATCTATGAGACACAGAGAAAGCAGTCTTGAGAGGGATGTTTATAGCTCTACAAGCCTACATTATAAAACAAGAAAAATGGTAGTAAAACATCTAACTCTACAACTTTAAGAATTAGAAAGCGAGCAACAAGAAAAGCCCAGAGTGAGCAGGATAAAGGAGATAATAAAGATCAGAGCAGAAATAAATGACATAGAGACCAAAACAAAACAAAATAAAATGAAAATACAAAAGATCAATGAAACCAAGAGCTGGTCCTCTGAAAGGATAAACAAGATTGATGAACCACTAGGCAGGCTCACCAAGAAGCAAAGAGAGAGGACCCAAATAAATAAAATCAGAAATAAAAGGGGCAAAATAACAACAACATCACAGAAATAAAAAGGATTCTAAAAAAAAAATACTATGAACAATTTTATTCCAACAAACTAGACAAACTAGAGGAAATGGACATAATCCTAGAAAAATACAACTTTCCAAAACTCAATGAGGAAGAATATAAAAATCTCAATAGGCTGACAACTAGGGAGGAAATTGAAGCAGTCATCAAAAAGCTAGACCAACAACTTACACCATACACAAAAATAAACTCAAAATGGATCAAGAACTTAAATATACGATGGGAAACCATAAAAATACTAAAGGAATGCATAGGCAGAAAAATCTCTGACATATGCCAAAGAAATTTTTTCACTGATACTGCTCCTAGGGTAATGGAAACCAAAGAGAAAATAAACAAATGGGACAACATCAAAATAAAAAGCTTATGTACAACAAAGGAAAACATCAATAAAACAACCAGAAAGCCCACTGCATGGGAGAACATAATTGCCAATGATATCAACGGTAAGGTTTTAATCTCCAACATTTACAAGGAACTCATGCAGCTTAACAAAAAAAGATAACAACCAAATCAAAAAATGGGAAACTGATCTAAATAGACACGTTTTGAAAGAAGACAGTAGGAAGGCTAAGAGACATATGAAAACCTGCTCAAAGTCACTAATCATCAGAGAGATGCAAATCAAAACAACAATGGGGTACCATCTTACACCTGTCAGAATGGCTATCATCAACAAATCAACAAACGACAAGTGTTGGTGAGGAAGCAGAGAAAAAGGAATTCTTTTGCACTGCTGGTGGGAATGCGGACTGGTGCAGCCACTGTGGAGAACAGTATGGAGTTTCTTAAAAAAACAAAAAATGGAACTCCCATTTGACCCAGTGATCCCACTTCTAGGAATATATCCCAAGAAACCACAAACATGAATCAGAAAGGATATATGCACCCCTATATTCGTAGCAGCACAATTCACCACAGCTAAGATATGGAAACAGCCTAAGTGCCCATCAGCAGATGAGTGGATTAAAAAACTGTGGTACAGAGGGGAAAAAAGATGGCAGCTGGCAGGATGGAGGTGAGGGAGAGGAAGTGAGTGAGTGAGGGTATGAAAGGACAGTGTGTGGATGTGTATGGTGTGTGTGTGAGTGAGGGAGGGAAAGTTAAATCTCACAGGAGCAGCAGGGGCTGGCAGACAGGCTCTCATTGACAAGGAGAGACTACCACCGCTGTGGGCACTCCCCAGATGGCGGGACCCAAGCACAGAGCCCAAGCCATCTTGAAGGGGAGAAAGGCCTTTTTTAGGAACTCATCAGCACCACCAACCAGACAGGCCTTGGAAATGCCCCGCGACCCAGCAGCCACTCTAGCCAAAATCCTGCTACCTCAGCTACAGACACAGGGACCCCGGGACCTCCACCTCCAAAGGAGAACCGCTCAGAAGCTGTAAGTGCAACCTCCTGCTCAACAGTGGCAGAACTCCGCATTCGTGAGTATCCAGATTCTTGCTTTTCCAGCCGCGCAGGGCACGACACTCCTTAGGCAGTGCTTGGGAGCCGCTGAGAGCCCCTGAGTGTATGATTCTGCACAGACAAGGGCGCTCAGACCCTCAATAGAAATTCTGAATTTCGTCTCCCTGGATAACTGCCCACATTCACCCCAACGGCTCAACCGTGGTGCCAGGACCACTCAGAGTGCATCAGAACTCTGCGCCGAGCAAGCACACCTCCACAGAGGCGAAGTTCCAACAGGCAGGCACCCTAAGCCCATCTACCCTCAGGGAGCCACTGTGAGCTCTTTCTGGGTGCGATCTTGAACAAGCAGGGGTGCACTCCGCCCCCCCCCTCCCCCCAGCAGTAGAAGTTTTGAATTCACTCATCCTGGATACCGGCCAGCAGGCGCCTCAATTGCATGGCTACACTGCCAGGGCCCTTCAGAGTCCTTCAGTGTGCCTCACTGGCAAACATAACACGGGTGTTCCTGTGAGCCGCCACAGGGAGTAAGCGCCTATCCAACACACGTGCAACAGCAAAAGCTGGGTCTGGCAACCCGAATACTGCAGAACTCTGGGCACCACAGTCACACCTTTCCAGACAGCAGGTCCCCTGAGCCCCATCACACCAACAGATGGTTCCTGGGTGCCATTGTGAGTCCCTGCTGGACACGCGTGATTTCAATTAAGGGTGCAAGACAGCAAAAATTGGGACAATCCCCTCCACGGTGGCTGACGTCTAGACACTGCAGTTGTGCCTCTCAAGCTCACAGGCCTACATCAAGAGAACCCAAATAGCTCAAGTAGGGAGCTAAACTAGATTATAAGTCCAAGAGTAATTAGAGATTATGCCAATAGCACCATCCCCAAAAGAACCTGGGTAGCAAAGCAATTGGATCTACAATTAAAACATTACAGGAAAACATGGGAAGACAAAAAAGAAATCCCCAAAGGAAAAAAAAAAAAAGAGGAACCACCAGAAAGGGAGTTAAATGAATTCGAGGCTAGCAGTTTATCAGAGATAGAATTCAGAGTAATGGTTATAAGGATGTTTAAACGGATGGATGACAAATACACACAACTCAATGACAAATACACAAAACTCAATGAGAACTATAAGGAGCTGAATGAAAATGTCACCAACATGAAAAGAAACCAAGAGGAGATGAAGAACAACATAGCTGCAATAAAGAACACAATGGATGGCCTAAAGAGTAGACTAGAAGAGGCTGAGGACCGCATCAGCAAATTAGAAGACAAGGTAGGAAAACACACACAAACACAGCAGCAACTGGAAAGAAGACTTAAAAAGCAAGAGGAGAGCCTAAGGGAGCTTTAGGACAACACAAAACAAAACAACATTCGCTTAATAGGGATACCAGTAAGAGAGGAAGAGAAACAAGGAATAGAAAATCTGTTTGAAGAAATAATGACAGAAAACTTCCCTGATATTGGCAAGAAAAAAACTATGAAAGTCCAAGAAGTACATAGAGTCCCAAACAAGTTGAATCACAAAAGACCTACACCAAGACACATCATAATTAGATTAGCAGACAACCAACGAAAAAGTAAGAAACCTAAAGGCTGCCAGAGAGAGACAGAAAGTTACTTACTAGGGGTCTCCTATCAGAATATCAACTAATTTCCAAACAGAAACACGACAGGCCAGAAGGGAATGGAATGAAATATACAAAGTGATGCAAAGCAAGGAACTGAATCCAAGAATACTATACTCGGCAAGGCTATCATTCAAAATTAAAGGTGGAATCAGGAGCTTCACAGACAAAAAAAGGGCTAAGAGAGTTTATAACTATCAAGCCAGCAATGCAAGAAATGCTAAAGGGACTGCTGTAAAAAGAAGAAAGAGAAAGGCAAGAAGAAACACAAACGCTAAGGAAAAACATGACAATAAACATGTACTTGTCAATAATAACATTAAACGTAAATGGATTAAATGCACCAATCAAAATACATAGGGTAGCTGAATGGATAAGAAAACATGACCCATATATTGTTGTCTACAAGAGACCCAGCTCAGAGCAAAGGATTCACACAGACTGAGAGCAAAGGGATGGAAAATCATTTTTCAGGCAACAGAAATGAGAAAAAAGCTGGGGTTGTGATACTTATATCTGATAAAATAGACCTCAAAGTAAAGGCCATAATAAGAGATAAGGAAGGCCACTACATAATACTAAAGGGAGCAATTCAACAAGAATATATAACTCTGGTAAACATGTATGCACGCAATGCAGGAGCACCCAAATACATAAATAATCTCCTGGAAGATATCAAGGGAGGGATCGACAACAATACTATCATAGTAGGAGACTTTAATACACCACTGACATCAAAGGATAAATCCTCTAGCCAAAAAATCAAAGAAACAGCAATTCTAAATGACACACTAGATCAGATGGACCTAATTGACATCTTCAGAGCATTTCACCCCAAAGCCACAGAATATACGTTCTTCTCAAGTGCATATGGGACATTTTCAAAAATAGACCACATATTAGGTCACAAGCAAAGTCTCCCCAAATTCAAAAAGATTGAAATCATATCAAGCATTTTCTCAGACCACAATGGTATAATATTAGAAATAAACTACAATAAAAACATTCCAAAAAAATTCAAACACTTGCAAGCTGAATAGCATGCTACTAAACAATGATTGAGTTATCAATGAGATAAAAGAAGAAATTAAAAACATCCTGGAGACTAATAACAATAAAAACACAACATTGCAAATCCTATAGGACATAATGAAAGCAGTCCTGAGAGGGAAGTTTATAACTCTACAGGCCTACATAAAAAAAAAAAAAAAATGGTAATAAATCATCTAACTTAACAACTCAAAGAATTAGAAAGAGAGCAACAAGAAACCGACAGTGAGCAGAAGGAAGGAAATAATAAAGATCAGAGCAGAAATGAATGACATAGAGACAAAAAAAAAAAAAAAAAAAAAAAAAACAATACAAAAGATCAATAATACCAAGACCTGGTTCTTCGAAAGGATAAACAAGATTGATGAACCTCCAGCCAGGCTCACCAAGAAGGAAAGAGAGAGGACCCAAATAAAGAAAATCAGAAATGAAAGAGGTGAAATAACAACAAACCCCACAGAAATACAAGGGATTGTTAAAAAATAGTATGAACAACACTACTCTAACAAACTAGACAACCAGGAGGAAATGGACACATTGCTAGAAAAATACAACCTTCCAAAACTTACTCAGGAAGATTCTAAAAATCTCAATAGGCTTATAACTATGGAAGAAATTGAAGCTGTCATCAAAAATCTTCCAGCAAACAAAAGCCCCGGGCCAGACAGCTTCATAGGGGACTTTTACCAAACATTCAAGGAGGAACTAAAACCTATCCTCCTCAAACTATTCCAAACAATTCATGAGGAAGGAACACTTCCAAGCTCCTTCTATGTAGCCAGCATCACCCTAATACCAAAACCATATAAAGATAACACAATGAAAGAGAATTACAGGCCAATATCCCTCATGAACATAGATGCCAAAATCCTCAACAAAATTCTAGCAAATCGAATCCAGCAGTACATCAGAAAGATCATACATACACCATGACCAAGTAGGATTTATCCCGGGGATGCAAGGATGGTACAATATCCATAAATCAATAAACGTGATACATCACATAAACAAATTGAGAGATAAAAATCATATAGTCATATCAATTGATGCAGAAAAAGCATTTGACAAAATTCAACACCCTTTTTTGATAAAAACTCCCAGCAAGGTGTGAATAGAAGTATCATACCTCAACATAATAAAAGCCATATATGACAAACCTACAGCCAATATCATACTCAATTGCAAAAACTAAATCCATTTCCCCTAAGAACAGGAACAAGACAGGGATGCCGACTCTCACCACTCCTGTTCAACATAGTGCTGGAAGTACTAGCCTTTGTGATCAGACAAGAAGAAGAAATAAAAGGCATCCAAATTGGAAATGAAGAAGTAAAACTGTCCTTATGCACAGATGACACGATACTGTATATAGAAAACCCTAAAGACTCCATTAAAAATTATTAGACTTAATAAATGAATTCGGCAATATATCAGGATACAAAATTAAAGCAAAAAAATCTATGGCATTTCTATATACCAATAATTAACTTACAGAAAGAGAGACTAAAAAAGCAATCCCATTTACCATTGCACCAAAAAAAAAAAAATTTAAGATACCTAGGAATAAACTTAACTAAGGTAAAAGACCTGTACAGAAAACTACAGGCCATTGAAAAAAGAGATAGAGGAAGATATAAAGAAAGGGGAGAACACACTGTATTTATGGATTGGTAGAATCAACATCATGAAAATGTCCATACTACCTAAAGCAATTTATATATTCAATGCAATCCCCATTAAAATACTAATGGCATATTTCACAGACCTAGAACAAACTCTCCAAAAATTCATCTGCAATAAAAAAGACCCCAAATAGTTGCAGCAATCCTGAGAAAGAAGTACAAAGTTGGAAAGATATCAATACCAGATATCAAGCAGTATTACAAAGCCACTGTTCACAAAATTGCATGGTACTGGCACAAGAACAGACATATAGACCAATGGAATAGAATAGAGAACCCATAAATTGACCAAAACTACTATGCTCAATTAATATTTGACAAAGGAGGCAAGAACATACAATGGAGTAAAGACAGTCTCTTCAATAAATGGTTTTGGGAGAATTGGACAGATACATGAAAAAAAAAATGAAACTAGACCACGAACTTACACCATACACAAAAAATAAACTCAAAATGCATAAAGGACTTAAATGGAAGATGGGAAACAATAAAAATCTTAGAGGAATCCACAGGCAGCAAAATCTCAGACATATGCCAAAGCAATATCTTCACTGTTACAGGTCCTAAGGCAATGGAAACTAAAGAGAAAATAAACAAATGGGACTACATCAAAATAAAAAGCTTCTGCACAGCAAAAGAAACCAACAACAAAACAATGAGAAAGCCCACTGCCTGGGAGAAAAAATTGCCAATGTTATCTCTGAAAAGGTTTTAATCTCTAACATTTACAGGGAACTCACAGAACTTAAAAAAAGGAAGATAACCCAATCAAAAATGGGTAATGGGCCTAAATAGACATTTTTCGAAAGAGGACACAAGGAAGGCCAAGAGACATATGAAAACATGCTGAAAGTCACTAATCATCTGAGAGTTGCAAATCAAAACAATAATGCGGTACCTTTTCACACCTGTCAGAATGGCTATCATCAACAAATCAGCAAATGACAAGTGCTGGCAAGGATGTGGAGAAAAAAGAACCCTTGTGCACTGCTGGTGAGAATGCAGACTGGTGCAGCTACTGTGGAGAACAGTATGGAGTTTCCTCAAAAAAACTAAAAATGGAACTCCCATTTGACCCATTGATCCTACTTCTACGAATATATCCAAAGAAATTAGAAACACCAATCAGAAAAGATATATGCACCCCTATGTTCATAGCAGCACAATTTACAATAGCTAAGATTTGGAAACAGTGTAAGTACCCATCAGCAAATTAGTGGATTAGAAAACTATGGTACATCTACACAATGGAATACTACAGTGATCTAAAAAGAAAGGAATTCTTATACTTTGCAACAGCATGGATGGTCCTGGAGACCAGTATGTTAAGGGAAATAAGCCAGTCAGAGAAAGGTAAATATCACATGATCTCACTCATTTGTGGAATATAGTGAACAGCATAAACTGATGAACAAAAACAGATCCAAAGACAGAGAAGTATCGATCAGATGCTCAAACTTCAGAGGGAATGTAGGGGAGGGTGGAGGTAAGGGGGAGAAATCATGCAACGGGCTTGTATGCATGCATGTAAGCATAACCAATGGACACAGCGGGGTGAGGTCATGACTGGGGATGGGGCAATGTAAGGATAAGGACACATACGTAATATCTTAATCAATAAAAAAGAAAAAAGAAAGGAAGAGAGAGAAAAAAAAAAGATGACCCAAATAAATAAAATCAGAAATGAAAGCGGTGAAATAACAACTGACACCACAGAAATACAAAAGATTGTAAGGAAATACTGTGAAAACTATATGCCAACAAGCTGGACAACCTTGATAAAATGGACTATTTTCTAGTAAAATAAAACCTTCCAAAATTAAATCAGTAAGAAGCAGAAAGCATGCATAAGCCAATAACTACTGATGAAATAGCAGCAATAATTAAAAACATAACAAGATTCCAGAAGTGGCAGGTTTTGAGAGCTGGTATGTGTCAGGAGTGTGGCCTTCGGCTTTCAATCTTGTCTTCACCACTTGTCAACTGGTCTTGGAGCAAACGGAACAACTTTGGCCTGAGGAGCGAGAGAACTACATAACCAGACACAAGGAGAAGAGAGAAAATGGCCATATGAAAGAAAAGCAGGCATCACCAGAAAAGGAAGTAAATGGAATGGAGCCAAGAAACCAGTCAAAGAAAGAATTCAGAGAAATGGTCCTAAGGTGGATGAAAAGAATGGAAGACAAATACGACAATATATGTAAGAACCAAGAGGAAATGAAGAAGAATCAAGAAGAAATGAAAAATGACATCGCTGCTGTAAAGAACTCTATAGAAAGCATCAAGAGTGGACTAGAAGAAGCAGAGGACCGTATCAGTGAGCTAGAAGACAAGGTAGGAAAAAATACCCAAGTAGAGCAGCTTCTCGAAAAAAAAATTAAAAAGCAAGAGGAGAGCCTAAGGGAACTTTGGGACAACACGAAACAAAACAACATCCGCATAATAAGGGTGCCAGAAGGAGAGGAAACTGAGCAAGGAATAGAAAACCTGATTGAAGAAATAATGACAGAAAACTTCCCTGATATAGGGAAGAAAAAATCCACACAAATCCAAGAAGCTCACAGAGTCCCATGCAAAATGAAATCCAAAAGACCGATGCCAAGGCACATTATAATTAAACTGGCAAACACCAACGACAAAGTAAGAATCTTAAAAGCAGCCAGAGAGAGACAGAAAGTTACCTACAAAGGATCTCCTATCAGACAAGCAACTGATTTCTCAACAGAAAAACTCCAGGCCAGAAGGGAACGAAATGAAATATACAAAGTCATGCAAAAGAAGTGTTTGAATCCAAGAATACTGTACCCAGCAAGGCTATCAATCAAAATTGAAGGTGAAATCAGGAGCTTCACAGACAAAAAAGGACTAAGGGGGTTTATTACCACCAAACCAACAATACAAGAAGTGCTAAAGGGTCTGTTGTAAAAAGAAGAAATAGGAAGCAAAGAAGGAACACAGGGGTAAAGAATAAAAATGGCAATAAACAAGTACCTATCAATAATAACTTTAAATGTAAATGGATTAAATGCCACAATTAAAAGACATAGGGTAACGGATTGGATAAGAAAACATGACCCATATATCAGTTGTCTAAAAAAACCCACCTCAGAAAAAAAGACACACACAGATTGAGGGTGAAGAGATGGAAAAAGGTTTTTCAGGCGAATGCAAATGAAAAAAAAAAGCAGGGGTAGCAATACTTATATCTGACAAATTATATCTCAAAGTGAAGGACATAAAAAGAGATAAGTAAGGCCACTTCATAATACTAAAGGGAGCAATCCAACAAGAAGAAATAACTCTGGTAAACATATACACACCCAATACAGGAACACCCAAATACATAAAAAAAACTCCTGGAAGATATCAAGGGAGGGATCGACAACAATACTATCATAGTAGGAGACTTTAATACACCACTGACATCAAAGGATAAATCCTCTAGACAAAAAAATCAGCAAAGAAACATCAATCCTAAATGACTCACTAGACCAGATGGAATTAATTGACATCTTCAGAACATTTCACCCCAAAGCCACAGAATATACATTCTTCTCAAGTGCATATGGGTCATTTTCAAAGATAGACCATATGTTGGGACATAGGCAAAGTCTCTTCAAATTCAAGAAGATAGAAATCATATCAAGCATCTCCTCAGACCACAGTGGCATAAAACTGGAAATCAACTACAATAAAAACAACCCAAAGAAATCAAACACATGGAGACTGAACAGCATGCTATTAAACAATGACTGGGTTACCAGAGAGATCAAGGAAGAAATAAAAAAGATCATGGCAACAAATGATAATGAAAACACAACAATCCAAAATCTATGGGACACAGCAAAAGCAGTCTTGAGAGGGAAGTTCATAGCTCTACAAGCATAGTGCAAAAAAACAAGAAACAATGGTAATAAATTACCTAACCCAACAACTCAAAGAGTTAGTAAAGGAGCAACAAGAAAAGACCAGTGTAAGCAGAAGGAAGGAAATAATAAAGATCAGAGCGGAGATAAACGACCTAGAGACTAAAGAAACAATACAAAAGATCAACCAAACCAAGAGCTGGTTCTTTGAAAGGATAAACAAGATTGATGAACCTCTAGCCAGGCTCACCAAGATGCAAAGAGAGAGTACCAAAATAAACAAAATCAGAAATGAAAGAGGTGAAATAACAACAGATCCCGCTGAAATACAAAGGATTGTTAAAAAATACTACGAACAACTCTATTCCAACAAACTGGACAACCTGGAGGAAATGGCCATATTCCTAGAAAAATATAACCTTCCAAAACTCAATCAGGAAGAATCTAAACAGCTCAATATGCCTGTAACTATGGAAGAAATTGAAGCAGTCATCAAAAAGCTTCCGGCAAACAAAAGCCCCGGGCCAGACAGCTTCACAGGGGACTTTTACCAAACATTCAAGGAGGAACTAAAACCTATCCTCCTCAGACTATTCCAAACAATTCATGAGGAAGGAACACTTCCAAGCTCCTTCTATGAAGCCAGCATCACCCTAATACCAAAACCAGATAAAGACAACATAATGAAAGAGAGTTACAGGCCAATATCCCTCATGAACATAGATGCCAAAATCCTCAACAAAATTCTAGCAAATCGAATCCAGCAGTACATCAGAAAGATCATACACCATGACCAAGTAGGATTTAACCCAGGAATGCAAGGATGGTACAATATCCACAAATCAATCAATGTGATACATCACATAAACAAATTGAGAGATAAAAATCACATAGTCATATCAATTGATGCAGAAAAAGCATTTGACAAAATCCAACACCCTTTCTTGATAAAAACTCTCAACAAGGTGGGAATAGAAAGATCATACCTCAACATAATAAAAGCTATATATGATAAACCCACAGCTAATATCATATTCAATGGGTAAAAACTAAAACCATTTCCCCTAAGAACAGGAACAAGACAGGGATGCCCACTCTCACCACTCCTGTTTGACATAGTACTGGAAGTATTAGCCACTGCAATTAGACAAGAAGAAGAAATAAAAGGCATCCAAATTGGAAAAGAAGAAGTAAAGCTGTCCTTATTTGCAGATGACATGATATTGTACATAAAAAACCCGAAAGACTCCATCCAAAAACTAACAGACTTAATAAATGAATTCGGCAATGTAGCAGGATACAAAATTAAAGCCAAGAAATCTATGGCATTTCTATACACCAATAATAAACTTACAGAAAGAGAGACTAAAAAAGCAATCCCATTCCATCACACCAAAAAAATTAAGATACCGAGGAATAAACTTAACTAAGGAGGTAAAAGTCCTATACGTGGAAAACTACAGGACACTGAAAAAAGAGATAGAGGAAGACATAAACAGATGGAAGAACATACCATGTTCATGGATTGATAGAATCAACATCATTAAAATGTCCATACTACCCAAAGCAATCTGTAGATTCAATGCACTCCCCATTAAAATACCAATGGCATATTTCACAGAACGAGAAAGAACTCTCCAAAAATTCATCTGGAATTTAAAAAAGACCCCGAATAGCCACAACAATCCTGAGAACGAAGAACAAAGTAGGTGGGATCTCAATACCAGATTTCAAGCAGTATTACAAAGCCACTGTTCTCAAAATAGCCTGGTACTGGCACAAGAACAGACATATAGACTAATGGAATAGAATAGAGAACCCAGATATCGACCCAAACCAGTATGTTCAATTAATATTTGACAAAGGAGGCATGAACATACAATGGAGTCAAGGCAGTCTCTTCAATAAATGGTGTTGGGAAAATTGGACAGATACACGCAAAAAAATAAAACTAGACAACTAATTTACACCATAGACAAAAATAAACTCAAAATGGATACAGGACTTAAACATAAGATGGGAAACCAGAAAAAATACTAGAGGAATCCACAGGCAGAGAAATCTCAGACATATGCCGAAGCAATTTCTTCATGGATACCACTCCTAGGGCAATGGAAACTAAAGAGAAAATAAACAAATGCGACTAGATCAACATAAAAGCTTTTGCACAGTAAAAGAAACCATCAACAAAACAATAAGAAAGCCTACTGTATAGAAGAACATATTTCCAAATGTTATCACTGATAAATGTTTAATCTCCAACATCTACAGGGAACTTATACAATAAAAAAACTTATACAGGGAACTTTATCTAATAAAAAAATTGGCAACAGACCTGAATAAAATCTTTTCTAAATTAGAAGACAGAAAGAATGCCAAGAGACTTATGAAAACCTGCTCAAAGTCACTAATTATCTGAGAGATGCAAATCAAAACAATAATGAGGTCAGAATGGCAATCATCAACACCTGTCAGAATTGCAATCATCACAAATGTCAGAATGGCAATCATCTCACATCTGTCAGAATGGCTATCATCAACAAATCAACAAATCAACAAACGACAAGTACTGGTGAGGATGCGGAGAAAAAGGCACCTTCATGCACTGCTGGTGGGAATGCTGATTGGTGCAGCCACTATGGAGAACAGTATGGAGTTTCCTCAAAAAACTAAAAATGGAACTCCCATTTGACCCAGTGATCCCACTTCTAGGAATATATCCCAAGAAACTAGAAACACGAATTAGAAAGGATATATGCACCCCTATGTTCATAGCAGCACAATTCACCATAGCTAAGATATGGAAACAGCCTAAATGCCCATCAGCAGATGAGTGGATTAGAAAACTGTGGTACATCTACACAATAGAATACTACATTGCTATAAAAAAGATGGAATTCTTACCATTTTCAGCAGCATGGATGGACCTGGAGAGGACTGTTAAGTGAAATAAGCCAGTCAATGAAAGAAAAACACCACATGATCTCACTCATTTATGGAAAATAGAGAACATTATAACCTGATGAACAAAAAGATAGATACAGAGGCAGCACCAATTAGACTGTCATATTACAGCGGAAAGGCTGGGGAGTGTCGGGGAGGGAGGGAAAGAGATCAACCAAACGACTTGTATGCATGCATATAAGCACAACCAATGGACACAAGACTCTGGTGGGGTGGGATGAGGGCATGCGACAGGGGGTAGGGAAGGCTGGGGGAAGATCAATGGGGGGAAAAAGGAGATATACGTACTACTATATGTAATACTTTAAACAATAAAAATAAATAAATAAATAAATAAATAAATAAATAAATAAATAATAAATAATAAAATAAAAACGTAACAAATCAAAACAAAAAATAACACCTAGGAATCAAAATCCCTGGCCTGGGTGGCTTAACTGGAGAATTTTACCAAATATTCAAAGAAGAATTAGCAAGTATCCTCATGAAACTATTCCAAATATCCAAGAGGAAGAAGTACTTTCAAGCTCTTTTTATGAGGCCAGAATTATCCTAATTCTAAAACCAGTTAAAGACACTACAAAGAAAATGCTAATTACATGCCAATATCCCTGATGAACATAAATGCTAAAATCCTCAACAAAATACTAGCAAATGAGATCCAGCAATATCTTAAAAAGATCATACACCATGAACAAGTGTGATTTATTCCAGTGATGCAAGGCTGGTACAATATTTGCAAATTAATAAATGTGATACACCACATAAACAAAGTGAAAGACAAAAATCTCATGATCATATTAATAGATGTAAAAAAGCACTTGACAAAATCTAACACCCGCCCTAACTGGTTTGGCTCAGTGGATAGAGCGTCAGCCTGCGGACTAAAGGGTCCCAGGTTCGATTCCGGTCAAGGGCATGTACCTCGGTTGCGGGCACATCCCCAGTGGGGGGCATGCAGGAGGCAGCTGATCGATGTCTCTCTCTCATTGATGTTTCTAACTTTCTATCCCTCTCTCTTCCTCTCTGTAAAAAAATCAATAAAATATATTAAAAAAAAAAATCTAACACCCATTTTTTATAAAAAAAATAACAGCAAATTGGGAATAGTGGGATCTTGCCTCAAAATAATAAAGGCAATGTATGACAAACCTACAGCCAACATCATATTCAATTGGAAAAAACTAAAATAATTTACCCTTAGAACTGGAACAAGATGGAGTTGTCCACTTTCACCACTTTTATTCAACACTAGAGGCCTGGTGCACGAAATTCATGCAAGCGTGGGGGAGGTCCCTCTGCCCAGCCTGCACCCTCTCCAATCTGGGACCCCTTGACGGGGACCCCTCTCACAATCCAGGACTGCTGGCTCCCAACTGCTCGCCTGCCTGCCTACCTGATTGCCCCCAACTGCTTCTGCCTGCCAGCCTGGTCAATGAATAACTGCTCCCCTTCCAGCCCGATTGCCCCTAACTGCCCTCCCCTGCCAGCTTGGTCCCCCCAAAACTGCCCTCCCCTGCAGGCTTGGTCCCGCCCAACTGTCCTCCCCTGCAGGCCTGGTCCCCCAGCTGCCCTCCCCTGTAGGCCTGGGTTCCCCCCTAACTGTCCTCCCTTGCAGGCCTGATCAATGACTAACTGCTCCCCTGCCAGTCCGATTGCCCCTATCTTCCCTCCCCTGCCAGCTTGGTTCCCCCAAAACTGCCCTCCCTTGCAGGCCTGGTCCTGCCCAACTGCCCTCCCCTGTGGGCCTGGTACCCCCCAACTGCCCTCCCCTGCAGGCCTGGTCCCCCCAACTGCCCTCCATTGCTGGCCTGGTCCCCCCCAACTGTCCTCCCTTGCAGGCCTGGTCTCCCCCAACTGCCCTCCACTGTCAGCCCGGTCACCCCTAACTGCCCTCCCCTGCTTGCCTGATCGCCCACAACTGCCCTCCCCTGCAGGCCATCTTGTGGCGGCCATCTTGTGTCCACACGGGGGCAGCCATCTTTGACCACATGGGGGCGGCCACCTTGTGTGTTGGAGTGATGGTCAATTTGCATATTACTCTTTTATTAGATAGGATTGTCTTGGATATCCTAGCAAAAGCAATCAGACAAGAAGAAAAAATAAAAGGCATCTAAATTGGAAAGGATGTTATAAAACAGACATTATTTACAGATGACATGATATTGTACAGAGAAAACCCTAAAGACTCCACCAAAAAACTACTAGATTTAATAAAGGATTTTGGCTTTGAAGCAGGATACATAATTAACACCCAGTATGGCATTTTTATACAACAATAATGAACTCTCAGGAAGAGAATTTTTTTAAAAAATCCCATTTACCATTGAAACACACACACAAAAATCAAGATACTTAGGAATAAACTTAACCAAGGAGGTAAAATACCTATTCTCAGAAAAGTATAGAACATTGAAAAAAGGGATAGAAGATGATATAAACAAGTGGAAGAATATAGTGTGTTCAGGGATTGCTGAAATTAACATCATTAAAATGTCTATACTACACAAAGCAATCTATGGATTAAATACAATCCCTTTTAAAATATCAATGGCATACCTCAGTTCTAGAAAAACACTCTAAAAATGTATATGGAATGAAATAAAACCCTCAATAGCCACAGCAATCCTGCAAAAGAATAACTCAGTTGGAGGGATCACAAGACCACATATCAAGATATACTACAAAGCCACTTTAATCAAAACAGCATGGTACTGGAGCAAGAACGACATATAAATCAGTGCAACAGAACTGAGAACCCAGAAATCAACCCAAGCCATGATACTCAACTAGATGCACGAAGCTAAGCCATTATACTCTTTGATGCACAAAGATTCATGCTAGAATGGGCTTTCCTTTCCCTGGCGGCTGGCACCGCCTTTCCACTCTGGCCCAGCCCCTTTCTGCTCGGGCCTCGGAGCCGCCTCTTTCTGCTCTGGGAGCTGCCTCTTTCCACTCAGGCCCCGGAACCGCCTTGTTCCACTCCAGGAGCCACCTCTTTATGCTCCAGCCCCACCTTCCCATGCTGCCCAGAGGCCCTGAGAGACCAGGGGTGGGGCAGAACGCAAATGTCCTGCCCACCCCATCACTTGGCGCCTGTGTATGCAAATTAACCTCCATCTTTGTTGGGTAAATTTGCATATCACTCCTGATTGGCTGGTGGCGTAGCAGAGGTATGGTCAATTTACATGTTTGTCTATTATTAAGTAAGATTAACCATCCATAAAGGAGGCAAGAGCACACAATGGGGTAAAGACATTCTCTTCAATAAATGGTGTTGGGATAATTTGGCAGCTACATGTAAAAAAAACCTCGAAGAAAACATAAGCAGCAAAGTATCAGACATCTCACATAGCAAATTTTCCACTGATACAAAGCCTAGCACAAGAGAATCAAAGGAAAAAATAAACAAATAGGACTACAGCAAAATAAAAAGCTTCTGTACAGCAAAAGAAAACAGCCTCAATATTAAAAGGGAACCCACTGTATGGGAGAACCTATTTGCCAATAATACATCTGATAAGGGGTTAATAGCTAAAACATTTAAAATGCTCATACAAATCAACAAAAGGAAAACAAGCCCTGGCTGGTTTGGCTCAGTGGATAGAGCGTCGGCCTGCGGACTCAAGTGTCCCAGGTTTGATTCTGGTCAAGGGCATGTACCTTGGTTGCGGGCACATACCCAGTAGGGAGTGTGCAGGAGGCAGCTGATTGATGTTTCTCTCCCATCGATGTTTCTAACTCTCTATTCCTCTCCCTTCCTCTCTGTAAAAAAATCAATACAATGTATTTTTTAAAAAAGGAAAACAAGCAACCCAATTTAAAATGTGCAAAGGACCTAAATAGATACTTCTCAAAAGTGGACATATGAAAAAATGCTCAAAGTCACTAATCATCTGAGAGATGCAAATCAAAATGACAATGAGGTTGCCTCACACCTGTCAGAATGGTTATCATCAACAAATCAACAAACGACAAGTGTTGGTGAGGATGAGGAGAAAGGGGAACCCTAGCACACTGCTGGCGGGAATGCAGACTGGTGCAACCACTGTGGAAAAGAGTATGGAATTTCCTTTAAAAAAATAACAATGGATCTCCCATTGACCCAGTGACCCCACTTCTGGGAATACATCCTAATAATTGGAAACACAAATCAGAAAGGATATATGCACCCCTATGTTCATAGCAGCACAATTTACAATAGCTGAGACTTGCAAACAGCCCAAATGCCTATCAGCAGATGAGTGGATAAAAAAGCTGTGGTACATTTACACAATGGAATACTAGGCAGCTGTAAAAAAGAAAGAACTCTTATCATTTGCAACAGCATGGATGAACCTATGCTAAGCAAAATAAGCCAGTCAGAGACAGACAAGTATCACATGATCTCACTCATATGTGGAATTTAATGAACAAAAACAGATCCAGATTTATAATCATGGAACAGACTTTGGGACCTCAGAGGGAAGGCGGGGGAGGGTAGGTGGGCAGAAAGAGGTCTACCAAAGAACTTGTATGCATATATGCATAACCCATGGACACAGACAATAAAGTGGTGAAGGACTGGGATGGGGGGTGGTTGTGGGCAAGGAGAGTTCAACAGGGGCAAAAAGGGGACATAGGTAATACTTTGAACAATAAAGTTTTTTTTTTAAATGAGGGAAAAAATGGGCAGAGAACCTGCATAGACATCTCTCCAAAGATTATATACAGATGGTCAATAGACATAGTAAAAGATATTCATCACTAATCATCAGAGAAAGCAAATTAAAACCACAATGAGTTATTACCTCATGGCTGTCAAAATGGCTATCATCAATAAGTCAACAAAGAACTAGTTTATGAGGATGTGGACAATAGGGAACCCTTGTGCACTGTTGGTTGGAATGCATATTAGTGAAGTCACTAGAAAGCTCTATGGAGGTTTTTAAAAACATTAAAAATATAAGTGCCTTATGACCGAGGAATATAATTTTTGGCTATATTCCTGAAGAAATGCAAAACACTAATTCAAAACATTATATCTACTCCTATGTCCATCGTAACATTATTTACAATAGCCAACATATGGAAGCAACCCAAATGCCCCTCGGTAGATGAGTGAATAAAAAGTCTGTGCATATATAATATAATATAATATAACATAATATAATATAATATTACAAAGCCATAAAAAAAGAATATTAACTTTTATGACAGCATGAATGGACCTAGAGGGTATTATGCTCAGTGAGATAAGTCAATCAGAGAAACACAGATACCATATTATTTCACCTAGCTATAAAATCTAAAAAACAAAATAAATGAACAAACAAAATTTAAACAGACTCATAGATACAGAAAATAGATTGATGGCTGTCAGAGGGAATGGGTGGTTGGGGAGTGGATGAAGAAGATTAAGGGATTAAGTACAATTTGGAAGTTACAAAATAATCACAGGGATGCTAAGTACACCATAGAGAATATAGTCAATAATATTGAATGTAAACTTTAATTGAAAAATAAAATTTAGAAAAACCTTAAAAAATCCCAATTACCTCATGCTTTTATTCCCTAGCTTAAACTTAGACCATTATTGTTTCAAATTATTTATGTTTATTTTATTGTGATTATATTAACATTTCAAAAGTATGAAATATGCCAATCTTTATAAAAGATGTGGATATTCAACATTGTTTAGAAAAAGCTGAATATAATTTTCTCCATGTTGACCAGTGTCAACCTTGTAGACCAAAGATTTTAGGTCTGCCTCTCAGCACTGCTTTTGAAGTTCCTGCATAAAAGAAGACTCTGGGGTCAGGGAGATAGGTGTAATGACAGACACAACCCTCCAAAGAGCATTTGCTTTATTATTCACTGAAGAGATCCAAGAAGGAAAATGCAAGGCCTTAAACAAGGTCTATGCCTATGGATGAATCGACAGGTGTGCAGTCAGGGGATAGATGAAAAAAACTTAGTCAACAAATAAAAGAAATATGATGTTGCAAAAATCAAATACATGGTTAAAGCTGAGAAAATTCTGCTGAGGAAATGGTCTGTGAAGTTCATGAAAGTTATTATTCACTGCCTGCCCCCCAACTTATATCACATCATTTAATAACTGAGGAATAAGTGAGTTAGAGCATTCCCATTTACTTGACAGTTTACTAGTATCTTTCACTCTTCCACACACACCCCCCCCCCCAATGTGGTTATGAATATAGTGAAGTAACTTTTGGCCTGGCTTCAGGAAGGCACAGAGGAGATTATATATATACTAGAGGGCTGGTGCACGAAATTCGTGCACGGGGGGGGGTTGTCCCTCAGCCCAGCCTGCACCCTCTCCAATCTGGGACCCCTTGAGGGATGTCCGACTGTCCGTTTAGGCCCGATCCCAGTGGGATCGGACAGTCAGACATCCCTCTCACAATCCAGGACTGCTGGCTCCCAACTGCTCACCTGCCTGCCTTCCTGATTGCCCCTAGACACTTCTGCTTGCCATCCTGATCACCCCCTAACCACTCCCCTGCCAGCCTGATTGATGCCTAACTGCTCCCCTGCCAGACTGTTTGCCTCTAACTGCCCTCCCCTGCAAGCCTGGTCACCCCTAACTGCCCTCCCCTGCAGGCTTGATCACCCCCAACTGCCCTCCCTTACAGACCTGGTCCCTCCCAACTGCCCTCCCCAGCTGGCCATCTTGTGGTGGCCATCATGTGTCCACATGGGGGCAGCCATCTTTGACCACATGGGGGCAGCCATCTTGTGTGTTGGAGTGATGGTCAATCTGCATATTACTCTTTTATTAGATAGGATACTAGAGACCCGGTGCACCATGTCCAATCTGGGAACCCTCGAGGGATGCCTGACTGCCCAGTTGGACATCCCTCTCACAATCCAGGACTGCTGGCTCCTAACTGCTTGCTTGCCTGCCTGCCTGCCTGATTGCCCCTAACTGCTTCTGCCGGCCAGCCTTATCACCCCCTAACCACTCCCCTGACAGCCTGATCAATGCCTAACCTCTTCCCTGCTGGCCCAATTGCCCCTAATTGCTCCCCCTGCCAGCCTGGTCACCCCTAACTGCCCTCCCCTGGCAGTCTGGTTACCCCCAACTGCCCTCCATGCTGGCCCAGTCACCCCTAACTGCCCTCCCTTGCCAGCCTGGTTGCTCCTAATTGCCCTCCCCTGCAGGCCTGGTCCAACCCAGCTTCCCTCCCCTGCAGGCCTTGTCCTTCCCAACTGCCCTCCCCTGTGGGCCTGGTCACCTCTAACTGCCCTCCCCTGCTGACCTGGTCGCCCCTAACTGCCCTCCCTTACAGGCCTGGTTCTCCCCAACTGCCCTCCTCTGCCAGCCTGATCACTCCTAACTGCCCTCCCCTGCAGGCCTGATTGCCCCTAACTGCTCTCCTCTGCTGGCCTGGTCACCCCCAACTGCCCTCCCTTGCAGGCCTGATCTTGCCCCCAACTGCCCTCCCCTGCTGGCCTGATCTCACCCACAACTACCTCTGCCAGCCTGGTTGCCCCCAACTGCCCTCTCCTACTGGCCTGGTTGCCCCCAACTGCCCTCCCATACAGGCCTGGTCCCCCCAACTATCCCCCCCCCACCGGCCTGGTCGCCCCACGCAGCCTGCTTGTTCAGTCATTTGGTTATCCCTCACTAACCCCCCTGCTGTCCTGGTTGCCCCACACAGCCTACTTGTTCAGTCATTTGGTCATCCCTCACTAACCCCCTGATGGCCTGGTCATAGGCAGCCATCTTGTTAGGGCGTGAGGGTCTATTTGCATATTACATCTTTATTATATAGAATATTATTACATATATAATCCACTCTCCCCTCTGACAACCATCAATCTATTCTATGAGTCTTATGACATTTGAAGCATAGAGCAGATTCCATATCTATATCCTATTATTTTTTCATCTCTACCAAAACATCAGAAATTTCTCCTTAGAAGAGCATTTACCACTTCCTAGGAAAATCTTTCTGCAACAGCCAAAATGTGTAATTCCTAACATATTGATTGTTACAGAAGATACCTGGGCCTCCTGAAAGCACTGGGGATATAGATGAGATGAGGGGGGTGTTACTAAAGTGCTAAAATGATAACTAAGATGAGAGGAGGGTCAGAGACAACTGTCCTGAATTCACTTTTTAAAAAATAAACCTGTTTTGGGAAGAACAGAGGGGGACAATGGAGGATAGATTTTCTTCCCTACCAATGCACAATAAAAATCAGATAGTCAGTTCTTAACAACCTTTAATACTAAAAAAACAAAACAAACAAACAAACAAACAAACAAACAAAAAAAAAAACATTTCCTCTATCACCTCATCTCTTTTTCTTATCCACAGATTATATACTCTAGCAAATATAGGGCTTTAAGGCATTCAAATAAACTTGGTCATAATGTGATGGTAGGGTATGGATGGTAAAGAATTTATGGGAGGAGGGGATAAGGGTCAGGGAGGATGTAGGGAATGGCTCATATTTCCGTTGGAAGAAAGCATGCACCTCTTCAGGGAGAGAAAAGGAGAATAGAGCCTCATGGTATTCTTATCCACGTGTGTGAACATTGACTAAGATATGTGTATCAGTTTGCTTAAAAAGTGACTTCTGGAGGCAGAAAAATTCTATGTAACTACAGAGACCATCTTTATTATTAAAATGTATACTATAAATTATAGACATAAATAAATTCCACAGTGTCTTGGGAGCAAAAACAAATTGATAAAATAAAAATGAAGTTGCGCAAGAGTTTCACTTCTGCACTCGTTCAAACCAAGGTAGCTTGATTTGTTGTTCCTATGGCAGAGAGCTCTTTTCATAGAATTACAGGTTAATAAAATTAGCTGCTTAACTGGGTGAAAATATAAAACATTTGAATAAAACAATAACAATAATGAGAATAATAATAACATGGGAACTCTCCATATTCAAATTCTGTCTTGGAATAATTATGTATATATCTTGGAATTAAACTCAAATAACTTTATATAGAAAGTTTGTGCTTATTTATCATGAATTATATATTATTGAAGTTAAGGTTGTTTACTTTTTGCACCCTGATTTTATTGAACCCAGGGATTGATAAATGGGAGGTTTGAAGAAAATATTCTCTAAGGAAAGGGGGAGCTCAGAGAGGAAGCTGTTTAGATAGCAGCTGAAGCAGTGCTTCTCTCCTAGTTTAGATTCTCCTCCCCCAAAAAAGTCAGTTCCATAGTTGGAAGGGTAAAAGTAAAATGGAAAGCAGATATCTGAACTGATAACCATGCTTGTAGGTATATGTCTTAGAACGTAGCATCTCCATTAAGGTAAGCCAATTAGGTGGTTATCTATATATCTATATATCTATATATCTATATATCTATATATCTATCTATCTAAATATCTATATCTATATCTATATATCTATATATATATACTAATAAAAGAGTAACATGCAAATTAACCATCACTCCACTAACCCACAAGCCACGCCTGCCAGCCAATCAGGAGCGAGTATGCAAATTAACCCAACCAAGATGGTGGCCACCCAGGGAGCAAGCAGGAGGCTTGGGTTTCCCAGGCAATGGAGGACGCCAAGCTTTCCTTCCGCTCTGGTCAGCCCTGGGCTCTGCTCATGGCTACAAAGTTTCAATTATAGAAGATAAATAAATCCCAGATCCCAGGGCCTCTGCTTGGGTCGCCAGGGGGCGTGGCCAGCCTCTAAACCACAACAGGCCCCTCGCCCAGGCCACCCCATGCCCCAAGGAAACCCCCACCCTGATCTGGGACACCCTTCAGGGCAAACCAGCCAGACCCCACCTGTGCACTAGGCCTCCATCCTATCTAATAAAAGAGTAATATGCAAATTGACCATCACTCCAACACACAAAATGGCTGCCCCTATGTGGTCAAAGATCCTGCCCCCATGTGGACACATGATGGCTGCCACAAGATGGCCAGCAGGGGAGGGTAGTTGGGAGGGACCAGGCCTGCAAAGGAGGGCAGTTGGGGGTGATCAAGCCTGTAGGGGAAGGCAGTTAGGGGTGACCAGGTTGGCAGAGGAGGGAAGTTGGGGGAGACCGGGCTTGCAGGGAAAGGCAGTTGGGGGGGACCCAGAGGTGCAGGGGAGAGCATTTGGGAGGGGCGACCAGGCTTGCAGAGGAGGGCAGTTGTGGGGGGGACCAGGCCTGCAGAGGAGGGCAGTTAGGGGTGACCAGGCCTGCAGGGGAGGACAGTTAGGGGCAATCAGGCTGGCAGGGGAGCAGTTAGGCATCAATCAGGCTGGCAGGGGAGTGGTTAGGGGGTGATCAGGCTGGCAGGCAGAAGTGGTTAGGGGCAATCAGGAAGGCAGGCAGGCAAGCAGTTGGGAGCCAGCAGTCCTGGATTGTGAGAGGGATGTTTGACTGCCCATTTAGGCCCGATTCTTGGGCCTAAATGGGCAGTCGGACATCCCTCAAGGGGTCCCATATTGGAGAGGGTGCAGGCTGGGCTGAGGGACAACCCCCCCCCCCCGTGCACGAATTTCATGCATCGGGCCTCTAGTTAGTGTATAAAAAAGCCATCAATTTTGGGGTGTTGATTTTGTATCCTGCTACACTGCCAAATTAATTTATTAAACCTAGTAGTTTTTTGATGGAGTCTTTAGAGTTTTCTATGTACAATATCAAGCCATCTGTGAAGAATGAGAGTTTTAATTTATCCTTTCTAATTTGGATGTCCTTTATTTCTTCTTCTAGACTGATTGCTGTGGCTAAGACTTCCAGTCCAATGTTGAATAAGAGTGATGAAAGTGGACACCCCTGTCTTGATCCTGTTCTTAGGGGAAATGCTTTTAGTTTTTTATGCATTGAGTATGATGTTGGCTGTAAGTTTGTCATATATGGCTTTATGATGTTGAGATATGCTCCCTCTATTCCCAGTCTGCTGAGATTTTTTTAAACAAAAATGGATATTGGATTTTGTCGAAAGCTTTTTCTGCATTGGTTGATATGATCAGGTGATTTTATGTGATGTATCACATTTATTTATGTGATGTTTATGTGATGTATCACATTTATTGATTAGCGAATATTGTACCAGCCTTGCATCCCTGGAATAAATCCCACTTGGTCATCATGTATGATATTTTTAATATATTGCTGGATGCTATTTTCTAATATTTTATTGAGGATTATAGTGTCTATGTTCATCAGGAATATTGGTCTGTAATTCTCTTTCTTTGCAGTGTCTTTATCTTGTTTTAGATTTAGGATAATTCTGGCCTCATAAAAAGAGTTTGAAAGTGTTCCTTCCTCTTGGATTTTTTAAAAATAGTTTGAGGAGTATAGGTTTTAGTTCTTCTTTGAATGTTTGGCAAAACTCCCCTGTGAAGAGTCTGCGCCATCTTGATCCGGAAAGTGGAGCTTATCTGAAGCCTGAGAATCCACAACTGCGGCACCCCAGGAACAGCTGCGAGCCCCAGAACAACGCTCCCCAACTGGCGCAAGCACACGGGTTCAGAGGAGCTCTACACTCCACCACGGAAAGGTCAGATTTCGCCTGGGATAAGGAGAGAGAGAACTACATAACCAGAGAAGAGAGACCATGGGGAGACAAAGAAGCAGCCCGCATATGAAAGAAAAGCAGGCATCACCAGAAAAGGAAGTAAACGAAATGGAGGCAAGCAACCTTCCAGAAAAAGAATTCAGAGAAATGGTCATAAGGTGGCTGAAAAGAATGGAAGACAAATTCGACAATATGAGCAAGAACCAAGAGGAAATGAAGAAGAACCAAGAAGAAATGAAAAATGACATCGCTGCTGTAAAGAACTCAATAGAAAGCATCAAGAGTAGACTAGAAGAAGCAGAGGACCGCATCAGTGAGCTAGAAGACAAGATGGAAAAAAATACCCAAGAAAAGCAACTTCTAGAAAAAAAAATTAAAAGGCAGGAGGAGAGTCTAAGGGAACTTTGGGACAACACGAAACAAAACAACATCCGCATAATAGGGGTTCCAGAAGGAAAGGAAGCTGAGCAAGGAATAGAAAACCTCTTTGAAGAAATAATGACAGAAAATTTCCCAGATATAGGGAAGAAAAAACCCACACAAATCCAAGAAGCTCACAGAGTCCCAAGCAAAATGAACCCCAAAAGACCGACGCCAAGGCACATTATAATTAAATTGGCAAACACCAACGACAAAGTAAGAATCTTAAAAGCAGCAAGAGAGAGACAGAAAGTTACATACAAAGGAACCCCCATCAGACTAGCAACTGATTTCTCAACAGAAACTCATCAGGCCAGAAGGGAATGGAATGAAATATACAAAGTCATGCAAAGGAAGGGGCTGAATCCAAGAATACTGTACCCAGCAAGGCTGTCAATCAAAATTGAAGGTGAAATCAGGAGCTTCACAGACAAAAAAGGACTAAGGGAATTTATTACCACCAAACCAGCAATGCAAGAAATGCTAAAGGGTCTACTGTAAAAAAAAAAAAAAAAAAAAAGAAAGAAAGAAACAGGAAGCGAAGAAGTAACACAGGGGTAAAGAATAGGAATGGCGACAAATAAGTACCTATCAATAATAACTTTAAATGTAAATGGATTAAATGCCCCAATCAAAAGACATAGGGTAACGGATTGGATAAGAAAACACGACCCATATATCTGCTGTCTACAAGAAACCCACCTCAGAAAAAAAGACGCACACAGACTGAGGGTGAAGGGATGGAAAAAGGTTTTCCAGGCAAATGGAACTGAAAAAAAAGCTGGGGTAGCAATACTTATTTCTGACAAATTAGATCTCAAACTGAAGGACATAACAAGAGATAAGGAAGGCCATTTCATAATACTAAAGGGAGCAATCCAACAAGAAGAAATAACTCTGGTAAACATATATGCACCCAATACAGGAGCACCCAAATACATAAAAAAACTCCTGGAGGATATTAAGGGAGACATTGACAGCAATACAATCATAGTAGGAGACTTTAATACCCCACTATCACCATTGGACAAATCCTCTAAACAAAACATCAGCAAAGAAACATCAATCCTAAATGACTCACTAGACCAGATGGAATTAATTGACATTTTCAGAACATTTCACCCCAAAGCCACAGAATATACATTCTTCTCAAGCGCACATGGGTCATTTTCAAAGATAGACCATATGTTGGGACATAGGCAAAGTCTCTTCAAATTCAAGAAGATAGAAATCATATCAAGCATCTTCTCAGACCACAGTGGCATAAAACTGGAAATCAACTACAATAAAAACAACCCAAAGAAATCAAACACATGGAGACTAAACAGCATGCTATTAAACCATGACTGGGTTACCAGAGAGATCAAAGAAGAAATAAAAAACATCATGACAACAAATGACAATGAAAACACTACAATCCAAAATCTATGGGACACAGCGAAAGCAGTCTTGAGAGGGAAGTTCATAGCTCTACAAGCCTACTGCAAAAAACAAGAAACAGGGGTAATAAATTACCTAACCCAACAACTCAAAGAGTTAGAAAAAGAGCAACAAGAAAAGCCCAGTGTAAGCAGAAGGAAGGAAATAATAAAGATCAGAGCACAGATAAACGACATAGAGACCAAAGAAACAATACAAAAGATCAACAAAACCAAGAGCTGGTTCTTTGAAAGGATAAACAAGATTGATGAACCTCTAGCCAGGCTCACCAAGAAGCAAAGGGAGAGGACCCAAATAAACAAGATCAGAAATGAAAGAGGTGAAATAACAACAGATCCCGCCGAAATACAAAGGATTGTTAAAAAATACTACGAACAACTCTATTCCAACAAACTGGACAACCTGGAGGAAATGGACATATTCCTAGAAAAATATAACCTTCCAAAACTCAATCAGGAAGAATCTAAACAGCTCAACATGCCAGTAACTATGGAAGAAATTGAAGCAGTCATCAAAGAGCTTCCGGCAAACAAAAGCCCGGGGCCAGACGGCTTCACAGGAGAGTTCTACCAAACATTCAAGGAAGAACTAAAACCTATCCTCCTCAGACTATTCCAAAAAATTCAAGAGGAAGGAACACTTCCCAGCTCCTTCTATGAAGCCAGCATCACCCTAATACAAAAACCAGATAAAGACAACACAATGAAGGAGAATTACAGGCCAATATCCCTCATGAATGTAGATGCCAAAATCCTCAATAAAATTCTAGCAAATAGGATCCAGCAGTACATCAGAAAGATCATACACCATGACCAAGTAGGATTTATCCCAGGAATGCAAGGATGGTTCAATATCCGCAAATCAATAAATGTGATACATCACATAAACAAATTGAGAGATAAAAATCACATAGTCATATCAATTGATGCAGAAAAAGCATTTGACAAAATCCAACACCCTTTCTTGATAAAAACTCTCAACAAGGTGGGAATAGAAGGATCATACCTCAACATCATAAAAGCTATATATGATAAACCCACAGCTAACATCATACTCAATGGGCAAAAACTAAAACCATTTCCCCTAAGAACAGGAACAAGACAGGGATGCCCACTCTCACCACTCCTGTTTGACATAGTACTGGAAGTATTAGCCACTGCAATTAGACAAGAAGAAGAAATAAAAGGCATCCAAATTGGAAAAGAAGAAGTAAAGCTGTCCTTATTTGCAGATGACATGATATTGTACATAAAAAACCCGAAAGACTCCATCAAAAAACTAACAGACTTAATAAATGAATTCGGCAATGTAGCAGGATACAAAATTAACACCAAGAAATCTATGGCATTTCTATACACCAACAATGAACTTACAGAAAGAGAGACTAAAAAAGCAATCCCATTTTCCATCGCACCAAAAAAATTAAGATACTTAGGAATAAACCTAACCAAGGAGGTAAAAGACCTATATGCGGAAAACTACAGGACACTGAAAAAAGAGATAGAGGAAGATGTAAACAGATGGAAGAACATACCATGTTCATGGATTGGTAGAATCAACATCATTAAAATGTCCATACTACCCAAAGCAATCTATAGATTCAATGCACTCCCCATTAAAATACCAACGGCGTATTTCACAGACCTAGAAAGAACTCTCCAAAAATTCATCTGGAATAAAAAAAGACCCCGAATAGCCACAGCAATCCTGAGAAAGAAGAATAAAGTAGGAGGGATCTCAATACCAGATTTCAAGCTGTATTACAAAGCCACTGTCATCAAAACAGCCTGGTACTGGCACAAGAACAGACATATAGATCAATGGAACAGAATAGAGAATCCAGATATCGACCCAAACCAATATGCGCATTTAATATTTGACAAAGGAGGCATGAGCATACAATGGAGTCAAGACAGTCTCTTTAATAAATGGTGTTGGGAAAATTGGACAGATACATGCAAAAAAATGAAACTAGATCACCAACTTACACCATACACAAAAATAAACTCAAAATGGGTACAGGACTTAAATATAAGACGGGAAACCATAAAAATACTAGAGGAATCCACAGGCAGCAAAATCTCAGACATATGCCAAAAGAACTTTTTCAGTGATACTGCCCCTAGGGTAATGGAAGCCAAACAGAAAATAAACAAATGGGACTACATCAAAATAAAAAGCTTTTGCACAGCAAAAGAAACCATCAACAAAACAACAAGAAACCCCACTGTATGGGAAAACATATTTGCAAATGGTATCACTGATAAAGGTTTAATTTCCAACATCTACAGGCAGCTTATACAACTTAATAAAAGGAAGATAAATGATCCAATAAAAAAATGGGCAACGGACCTAAATAGAAGCTTTTCGAAAGAAGACAGAAGGAAGGCCAAGAGACACATGAAAACATGCTCAAAGTCACTAATTATCCGAGAGATGCAAATCAAAACAACAATGCGATACCATCTCACACCTGTCAGAATGGCTATCATCAACAAATCAACAAACGACAAGTGTTGGCGAGGATGCGGAGAAAAAGGAACCCTCGTGCACTGCTGGTGGGAATGCAGACTGGTGCAGCCACTGTGGAGAACAGTATGGAGTTTCCTCAAAAAACTGAAAATGGAACTCCCATTTGACCCAGTAATCCCACTCCTAGGAATATATCCTAAGAAACCAGAAACACCAATCAGAAAGGATATATGCACCCCTATGTTCATAGCAGCACAATTTACAATAGCTAAGATTTGGAAACAGCCTAAATGCCCATCAGCAGATGACTGGATCAGAAAACTATGGTACATCTACACAATGGAATACTATGCTGCCGTAAAAAAGAAGGAATTACTACCATTTGTAGGCACTTGGATGGAATTAGAGAACATTATGCTAAGTGAAATAAGCCAGTCAATGAAAGAAAAATACCACATGATCCCACTCATTTGGGGATAATGAAAAACATTATAAACTGATGAACAAAAAGATAGTTACAGAGGCAGTAAAGCATCAAACAGACTGTCAAATTACAGTGGTTAGGTTAGGGAGAGGTGGGGGAAATAAGAGATCAACTGAAGGACTTATATGCATGTATATAAGAGTAACCAACGGATGCAGAACGTTGGGGGGTGAGGGCATATATGGGAGTGGGGTGGGGGTGGGGGGCAATGATAAGATATGTACACATATAATACCTTAATAAAAATTTGAAAAAAAAAAAAAAAAAAAACTCCCCTGTGAAGCCATCTAGACCTGGTGGGAGTTTTGTTTTGTGGGAGTTTTTTGATTACTGCTTCTATTATACTAGTTGTTATTGGCCTATTCAGGTTTTCTGATTCCACCCGATTCAGTTTTGGGAGATTGTATTTTTCTAGGAATTTGTCCATTTCATCCATATTGTCTAGCTTGTTGGTATATCATTGTTCATAGTATTTTCTTACAATCCTTTCTATTTCTGTGGTGTCAGTGGTTACTTCTCCACTTTCTTTTATGATGTTACTTATTTGGGTCCCCTCTCTTTGTTTCTTGATGAGTCTAGCTAACAGTTTATCAATTTTGTTATCCTTTCAAAGAATCAGTTCTTCATTTCATTGATTTTTGGTATTGCTTTTTAGTCTCTCTATTATTTATTTCTGCTCTAATCTTTATTATTTCCTTCCTTCTACTTACTCTGAGCTTTTCTTGTTGTTCTCTTTCTAGTTCTTTAAGTTATAGGGTTAAATAGTTTATTGCTGATTTTTCTTGTTTATTGAGATAAGCCTATAGTGCTATGAACTTTCCTCTTAGGACTGCTTTTGCTGTGTTCCAGAGATTTGGGGTTGTTGTGTATTCATTTTCATTTGTTTCCAGATCTCATTGGTAACACATTCATTGTTTAATAACATGGCAATTATCCTCCATGTATGTCAATGTTTTGGGGTGTTTTTAATGTAGTTGATTTCTAATTTCATTCCAATGTGATCTGAGAAGATGCTTGATATGATTTCAATCTTCATGAACTTGTATAGACTTGTTTTGTGTCCTAACATGTGGTCTATCTTTGTGAATTATCCATGTGGACTTGAAAAGAATGTATATTCTGCTGTGTTTGGGTGAAATGTTCTATAAATGTCAATTAAATCCATCTGATCCAGTGTGTCCTTTAGAGTCTCTGTTTGTTTGTTAAGTTTTTGTCTGGAAGATCTATCCAGTGAAGTCAGAGGGGTGATGAAGTCCACTACTATGACTGTATTGTTGTCAATATCTTCATTCAATTCCTCTGGAAGTTTTTTTAAATATATTTAGGTATTCCTATATTGGCTGCATATATGTTTGTCAGGATTATACCCTCTTGTTGGATTGATCCCTTTAGTATTATGTAATGACCTTTTTGTCTCTTGTGATGGCCTTCAGCCATCTTGGTTGGGTTAATTTGCATAGTTGCTCCTGATTGGCTGGTGGGAGTGGCTTGTGGGTGTGGCAGAGTGATGGTTAATTTGCATATTACTCTTTTATTAGATAGGATAATGAATTATCAGAGAAAGAAGCTAAATAAACAATCCCATTTACCATTGCAACAAAAAAATTAAGATACTTAGGAACAAATTTAACCAAGGAGGCAAAAGGTACTATGAAAGCCCTAGCCAGCTTGGCTCAGTGGATAGAGCGTCAACCTGTGGACTGAAGGGTCCCAGGTTAGATTCTGGCCAAGGGCCCATGCCTGGGTTGTGGGCTCAATCCCCAGTAGGGGGCATACAGGAGGCAGCCAATCAATTATTCTCTCTCATCATTGATGTTTCTATCTCTCTCTCCTTCTCCCTTCCTCTCTGAAATCAATAAAGAAATATATTTTTTAAAAAAAGGTACTAGGAAAACTACGGGAAATTGGAAAAAGAGATACAAGAAGATATAAACTAGTGGAAGAATATAGTATGTTCATGGATTGGTAGAATCAACATCATTAATATGTCCATACTACCCAAGACAATCTACAGATTCAATGTAATACCTATTAAAATACCAATGGTATATTTCACAGAGCTAGAACAAATACTCCAAAAATTTATATAAAATAAAAAAGACCCCAAATAGCTGCAGCAATTTTGAGAAAGAAAAAGAAAGTTGGAGGAATCACAATACCAGATTCCAAGCTATACTACAAAGCCACTGTAATCAAAACAGCCTTGTACTGGCACAAGAACAGGCATATCAACCAATGGAACAGAACCGAGAACCCAGAAATCAACCCAAGCCATTATGCTCCATTAATATTTGACAAAGGAGGCAAGACCATACTATGGAGTCAAGCCAGTCTCTTCAATAAATGGTGTTGGGAAAATTGGATAGATACATGCAACAAAATGAAACTAGATCACCAACTTACACCATATACAAGAATAAACTCAAAATGGATAAAAGACTTAAATGTAAGTTGTGAAACCATAAAAATCGTAGAAGAAACCATAGGTGCAATATCTCACGCATCTCTCGAAGTGATATGTTTACAGATACATCTCCTAAGGCAAAGGAAACTAAGGAGAAAATAAACAAATGGGACTGCATCAAAATATAAAACTTCTACAGAGCAAAATGAACTATCAACAAAATGAAAAGAGAGCCCACTGTATGGGAGAACATATTTGGCAATGATACATTTGATAAAGGGTTAATATCCAAAATATATAAAGAACTCATACAACTTAACAAAAGGAAGACAAAAATTCAATTTAAAAAATGGGCAAATAGACACTTCTCCAAAGAGGACATACAGATGGCCAAGAGACATATGAAAAAATGCTCAAGGTCACTAATCATCTGAGAGATGCAAATCAAAATGACAATGAGGTACCATCTCATACCTGTCAGATGACTACCATCAACCAAACAACAAATGACAAGTGCTGGAGAGCCTGTGGAGAAAAGGGAGCCATAGTACACTGCTGGTGTGAATGCAGACTGGTACTTCCATTATGAAAAACAGTATGGAGTTTCCTCAAAAAATTAAATATGGAACTGCCATTTGACAGTGATCCCACTTCTAGGAATATGTCCTAAGAAACCCGAAGCACCAATCAGAAAGAATGTATTCATCCCTATGTTCATAGCAGCATAATTTACAATAGCTAAGATCTGGAAACAGCTCAAGTGCCCATCAGTAGACAAATGGATAAAAAAGCTGTGGTACATTTATACCATGGAATACTATGCAGCAGTAAAAAAGAAGAATCTCTTACCCTTTGAGACAGCATGGTTGGACCTGGAGAGTATCATGCTAAGTGAAATAAGTCAGAGAAAGACAAGTATCACATGATTGCACTCATATGTGGAATCTAAGTAACAAAATAAACTAACAAATGGAGTGGATCCAGAGACATGGAGGCATGGAACAGAGTGCAGAATCTCAGAGGGAAGGTTGGGGGAGGGTGGTTGGAGATAATCAACCAAGTACTTTGTATGTATATATGCATAACCCATGGACACAGACAATAGGGTGGTGAAGGCCTGGAGCAGGAGGGCGGGCAAGGAGAAGGCTGGAGGGGGTCAATGTGGGGGAAGGGGGACATATGTAATACTTTCAATGATAAATAATTACTTAAAAATTGGTTTTGTTGGCTTTAGAAGGCTATGTGAAAACAATTTTTGAAGCCTATGTGGAAAACAATTTATGCTTTTTGTTTCACTCTTTTGAACAATTATAAAATCTCCAGATTGATGCATACAGTTTGGGATCCAGTTACTCAAGAGTAACCATGGGCAACTCTTGGTGAGCACTTTGTTCCCTTAAAAAAAAAGAAAAGATATGTTCAAAGTGAGATTCATATGTTAATAAAATTAGATCAGTTGTCTCACCAAATAACAATAAGAAGTATAATCCATGCTTATGTAGAAAATAGTAAACACATTTCGTATAGAAAACATTCTTCCTTTATAAGTACCCACAAATTCTTACTTGTAATCCCATTACAACACTGAATTATATACAAAAATGAATCACTGTAAGGTAGACAAACCAGGCATAGTTATAATTACCCTTTTTAAAAAGACAATTTAACACTATTTAACACATAAAAATGTACAATTAATAATTAGGAGATAAATACACCACAGCTAGCAGCACAAAGTCAGTCTTCTAATAGGGTATTATTTTAATAACAAAGTACAAACAAAATTAACACTTGTCCTGAGAAAACATTAGAAAATTTTCTGTTCATCTCAGATGTTAGAATTAATTTTGATTCCACCAGTTCCCCAGCCAAACATACTAGTATCATACATATTTTGAGTTGAGCAAACATACTAGTATCATACGAGCATTTTTTTAAGTTAGAAGTCTTTGCAAGTATTGTAATATTTAGACCTTGTGTTTAATTACTATTCATATTCTGCATTTATTTCCTGAATATTGTACCAAACAAGTAGCAGGCAAGGCATTGTAATGGGTGTTCAATGGTGCTAAAATGAATCTTATGCACTTTTTTTTAAAGGTGAAAGAGTTGACTTCTCCAGCTGAAGGGAGGTAACCTGTAAAGACCTCAGAATGGTATGTCTGAGGCAAAGCTGGATCATATAAATTACTGAAGACTAGAATCCACATGCATGGCTGCTTCCAAACCCTACTCTGGCATGTGAATGTGGCTTAACAGTTGCCAACTAACTTAAAGTAAGAAATACAATGTGGTGAAGTGTTAAGAGGTGTACCCAAATCTACTTCATCTTCTTGTTCTGGCCTAAGCTTAGTGATTACTTGGTGCACCACTTCTTTCATAGGCTCAGAAAATATAGTAACCTATCAGAGGTACTTCAACATCACTCTGGAAGCATGGTGGAAACTCTCTTACTAGGCAGGTTTTTTAATCTCCAGAGGTTGTTTGGAAATAGTTATAAAAATATCTGTAATTGCCACCTATCTGCTGTCTCCTGGACATATAGAGGCAATTTAAGTCACACTCTATGGACTTTTGCAAGCTATCTTCCCTGAGTATATTCAATATGGCAGCTTATACAGTAATAGAAAGTTATTTTATTTTAATGTTTCTTGTCCTTACTTTTAACATACCAAAGACCCAAGTTCAGATTTTCATTCTATGAACAGTTGTGACAGATGATGTTTCATATTGACACCAAAATGAAGGAAATAGCTATTTGAGTCTTCAAATGCTAGAGTATAACCATACACAGGAGATAGAAATGATCCCATGTTTATAGCACTTTATTTTCACAGAATAATATATGGTCCATGCTATTTAATACATAACCAAAATACAGTATTGGAATATAAACTGAAATTACCAGTATAAATATAGGGTATCCCATAAATGTATACATACACTGTGAATAATTATAAAGGCAGTGTTTATTAAAATGCATTTCATTTTAAAGAAGGAGCTATCAGCTGTTAAAGTGTATATACATTTTTTGGGATACCCTGTAGATAACTACACTGACTCTAAGTACTCAGTGTCCATTGTAACAAAACTAAGTGCTTATGATGACAACAAAGTAATCACCTATTTGTGTTTGAGGTTCACAGATAAACCTGCTGACTCTAGTTGAGAGCATATATGTATAGGTTGTCACTGAAATTTTATAATTCAAGTCTTAAAGATTTGGTGACAAATTACTACATGGACATGTCAACATTAATGACGGTAGAGTATAATGCTCTAAATAGGCTCTGTTATAAAGATGTGAATTTCTCATATATGTAAGACAGAGTATAACTAAAAAGTTCTTAGTGCCTCCTGTGATTACTTCCCAGTAGCTTGGAGTATTACAAATGTGTTCTGATATATATATATATATATATATATATATATATATATATATATATATATTCATTTCAGGCCACATTCAGTTAGCATAATTCAGTTGTCACAGCAGAAGTAGTATGTTTGCTCACAGAGGATTTCACATGGAGTTGTATGTTATCTTGCAAATCTTGTCTTGAAAGCCGTCTTCTGAACTCATTAGTGGTGAAGTAATATATGACTGGGTCAAGGCAAGAATTTAGACTAGCAAGACATAGGGCAACAGAATGAAATATCAGAATCACCCTTCTGGCTAAGCAGCTTTTAATTTCGTTGGACTTGACCAAGAAATCTAAAGGAAAACTGAAGTGATAAGGTGCAAAGCAAATTAAAAACACTCCTGCACAGGTTAAAATCATCTTCAAGGCTTTCTTTTTTTCTCCAAGGTCTTGGGCCACAGGATATTTATCTTGCAGTGATAAAACAGCCTTCCAGGTACAATAAAGGACAATTAGAAGAGGAGTGACAAACCCAATCAACTCGCCAATGGTCATCATGGCAACAGACTGGGCCAGACTGACATTCCTGGTAGGAAGATCTACAAAGCATTTGGTTCTGTTGCCTGGTGTGTCATCACTGGTTCTCAGGAGAGGAAAGAGCAGACAGGCAAGGCAGATGATCAGCCATCCCGCAATGCTTATGTATAGGTCATATTTCTGTTTGCAGTCATGGAAGCGTAAAGGGTACATGAGAAACCAAAATCGTCGCACACTGATGCAGACCAAAAAATAGATGCTTGCATACATGTTGACATACTTCAGGTAGAAACAGAACATGCAGAGACCAGGCCCAAATGGCCAGTCATGATTCAAGTAATAAAAGATTCTCAGTGGCAGGGAGAGAACTTGTAGTAAGTCAGCAATGGCTAAGTTTATCATGAATATCACTGCTCGTTTGGTTTCTTTCATATAGCCATAAAATATCCACAAGGCTAATATGTTTCCTATGAGACCTGGCACAAGAATGACAGTGTATGTCACTGCATAGATAAAGTATCGAAAATCTCTATTGTCTCCATCTGGCCCATCACATATGTTATTAGCAGGCATTTTTTCTTCTCAGAGGAAATGTCTTTGCCAAATGGTAGTTCAAAACCTAAATTTACAATCAACTACTGCTCTTTCTTAAAGATTAATCATCAATGGGTTAAAGAGACTGACAATAAAATAACCTCCTTCTTACTGTAAAGGTCTGACCCTCTACACATGATTTTCAAAGAACTATCTGCATATTTTCTTTGGATTTGTCTACAGTAACTACATGGAAGTCTAGTGTGCAAGTACAGATAACAAGCTGTTATAATTTTCCCCTTTTGTTTACTCCATTATAAGGCCTTTTGGGACATCACAACAGTTGATTATCTCCCATTTCAATCATTAATATTCCATGTGGCAGTTTTTCTAATTCCCATATGATGATAGCCGTCACTTTACAGGTGTTTGGCAGGTTTTCTTTTTATGGATCACATAGGAGAAAGGTTTGCTTTAGTACTCAGTGGGTCTGCAGCTCTTCAGAGATGATCAATGTGGATAAGGCAGAACTGCAAGTGAAGAGAAAAATATTATTGTTTTGCACTTTTTGCCAAAAAAAAAAAAGAAAGAAAGAAAGAGAAAGAAAGAAAGAAAGAAAGGAAGGAAGGAAGGAAGGAAGGAAGGAAGGAAGGAAGGAAGGAAGGAAGGAAGAAAGAAAGAAAGAAAGAAAGAAAGAAAGAAAGAAAGAAAGAAAGAAAGAAAGAGGAACAAAAGCCCATGTGTAGAAAAATCTATCCATTTGAATAGGAAGTTCCGATGTGAGTGAGGGTGATATGCCACTGTTTCAATAAGCACATCAAAGTATAACTAGAAGGATTCTGAGAGGTAATCTAGCCCTTTGCAATTCAAAATGTGATCCTGAACCAGCATTTCTTGAGAGCTTGTTAGAAATATAAAAGAATATCCTGCCCCTCCCCCATGCCTGCTGAATCATGATCTACAGTTTAACAATAACTACAGGTTATTCTTTTATGTAATAGCATTTGAGAAGCTCTAATTTAGACTTTTGCTTCACAAACCTCACCAATCATCAGACTCATTTGGGGCCATTTTTAAAAATAGTTTTCCATAGCTTTCTTGGTGTCTCCTTCAGAGATTCTGAGTCAATATGCAGGGCCCAAAATTCAACATGTTAAAAAATCTTCTCCATATAGACTTAGATACAGCCAACCCAGCATTTGTCCTTGAGTCATTATTTAGGGGCCAATGATTTGGTCCAAATCCTTCTCAGATGTCTGAGGAGATGTGGGCAAGCAGCCTCTCTTCCATTCTATGTTTTTTTTGTTTTTTTTTGAAGTAGAGAAATTGTGTTATAAAATAAAAGGTAGTGCAACTGTAAAGAACTTAAATATTGAAAGTGTGGTTAAAATTAGAGGTCTTTAAGGTGCCAAACTGAAATACATCTTTGAAATATTTTTTTTTAAATATATTTTATTGAAATTTTACAGAGAGGAAAGGAGAGAGATAGAGAGCCAGAAACATCGATGAGAGAGAGACATCGATCAGCCGCCTCCTGCACACCTCCCACTGGGGATGTGCCCGCAACCAAGGTACATGCCCCTGACCGGAATCGAACCCGGGACCCTTCAGTCCGCAGGCCGATGCTCTATCCACTGAGCCAAACCGGTTTCAGCTGAAATATTTTTATAGGTAGTGATTATGATTAGGTGACAAGAGAAATTAGGTGCCATACCAAAAAGTTGAAAAGCTCTGGATTTTGAACTATTTATATAAAAGGCATGGCCAACTAATGTCACTGATTAGATAGTAGAAGTTGACAAATATACATCCAGTATATTTGAACATTCATTTAATTCTTCTGTCATGGCCAATGACTCTTAAATCTATATCATCTCATCTGAGCTATAGCTCTATTTCCAATCCTATCTAATAAAAGAGTAATATGCAAATTAACCCTCACTCTGCTACACCCACAAGCCATGCCCACCAGCCACGCCCACCAGCCAATCAGAGCAAATATGCAAATAAACCCAACCAAGATGGCTACGGTCACAGAGAGCAGGAGGGAGGCTTGGGTTTCCCCGGCAATGGAGGAAGCCAAGCTTTCTGCCTGCCCTTGCTGGCCTAGGCCTCCACTCAAGGCTACAAAGTTTCAATGATAGAAGATACATAAACCCAAACAGAAATGGCGGCAGCCATGGAGCTGGAAAGAGCAGGAGGCTAGGGTTGCCCCCGGTGATGGAGGAAACCAAGCTTTACACACACCCTGGCCGGCCCAGGCCTCTGCTTAAGGCTACAAAGTTTCAATTATAGAAGATACATAAATCCCCCCAAAAAAGGCTGCCGCCACGGAGCAAGCAGAAGGCTTGGCTCCACTCCAGGCTACAAAGTTTCAATTGTAGAAGATAAATAAACCCCAGATCCCAGGGCCTCCGCTTGGGTCGCCAGGGGGCGTGGCCGGTTTGCAAACCACCACAGGCCCCTCGCCCAGGCCGCCCCACGCCCCAAGGGAACCCCCACCCTGATCCGGGACACCCTTCAAGGCAAACCAGCTGGCCCCCACCCATGCACCAGGCCTCTATCCTATATAATAAAAGAGTAATATGCAGATTGACCATCACTCCAACACACAAGATGGCTGCCCCCATGTGGTCAAAGATCCTGCCCCCATGTGGACACAAGATGGCCACCACAAGATGGCCAGCAAGGGAGGGCAGTTGGGAGGGACCAGGCCTTAAAGGGAGGGCAGTTGTGGGCAATCAGGCCAGCAAGGGAGGGCAGTTAGGGGTGACCAAGCCAGCAGAGGAGGGAAGTTGGGGGCAACCAGGCCTGCAGGGAAAGGCAGTTGGGAGGGACCCAGGCCTGCAGGGGAGAGCAGTTGGGGGGGACCAGGCCTACAGGGGAGGGCAGTTAGGGGTGATCAGGCTGGCAGGGGAGCAGTTAGGCATCAATCAGTCTGGCAGGGGAGTGGTTAGGGGGTGATCAGGCTGGCAGGCAGAAGCGGTTAGGAGCAATCAGGAAGGTATGCAGGCGAGCAGTTGGGAGCCAGCAGTCCTGGATTGTGAGGCCCAGTGGGATCGGGCCTAAACGGGCAGTCAGACATCCCTCAAGGGGTCCCAGATTGGAGAGGGTGCAGGCTGGGCTGAGGGACACACACACACCCCCATGCATGAATTTCATGCACCGGGCCTCTAGTTATATATAAGACCTCTTCTCTTGGATATGTCATCATCACCTCAAATTTACTATAACTATTAAAGTGAAATTACCTTTTACATTCATTTAAAATGCCATCTCTTGTCAAACTATGTTAACTTTTTGATTGAAATCTCCTAATGACTTTTTATCACAGGAAGAAGACATATCAAAGTCCTTACAATGGCCTACATTGCCCTACATAATCTAGCCCCTGTTACTTCTCCAACCTCACCTCCTAAGATTCTCCCCCTTTCACTCTGCTCCAGTCATTCTTGCACTTTGTTATTCTTGCTGTTAGGTGAATGGACCAGGCACACTCTTGCATCAAAGCCTTTGAATTGGCCTGGCCATGTGGCTAAGTGATTGAGCATCAACCTATGAACAAGGAGGTCACAGTTTGATTCCTGGCTAGGGGGGCATGCAGGAGGCAGCCAATCAATGATTCTCTCTCATCATTGATGTCCCTATCGCTCTCCTCCTCTCCCTTCCTATCTGAAATAAATAAAAATATATTTTAAAAAAACATTTTGCATTGGCAGTTCCCGGTGCCTAAAATACTTTAGCTAAATTATTTTCGTTTTACTCCCTCACTTCCTTTAGATCTTTACCCAAATTATACCTTTCCTTGAGGTTTTCCTTGATCTTCCTACTTAAAAAACTGTAGCTCTCTTCCAGCATTCTTCATAACCTTTTAGTAGTATTTATTTTACCTATTATCAATCATAAATAACATATTCTATGTTTTGACTTACTTATTTTGTTTATATTTATTTTTCCCTGTAAAATTTTAAGTGTATAAGGGCAGGGATTCTTGTGTGTTTTGTTTACTTGCTGTATACCAGAACCAAGGAATGTCCAAGATAAAGTAAGTGCTCAGTATTTGTTAAATCAAATAATTTCAGTGAGTACAAATTATTTGGCTACAGAAATTAACACAACAAACAAAAATCATCATACCTCAAAACTGCAAGCCAGATTCTACTCTAGACTTCCTTATTGCTATTAAGTTAACCACTATTTTCCAGATCCTCGAAGACATTGACTCTTTGTCACTTATTCTCCACTTCCAAATAAGTTCCAGTGGATGTGATAACATACTACTAGTATATGGAGGAAAATGTATGTTTAGGAGTCAGAATAACCTGGTTTAAATTCTTGCTGTTTTAATCAATAGCTGTGTGACCCTGGGTATATCACTAAACCTCTCTGATCCTTAATTTTCTCATTGGTAAAATGAAATTAATCATAATATCTAACTTTTAGTCAATTTGAGAATTAATTGAGCTGCTTATGCAATTCATTTAACATAGTGTACATAAGTGTTCAATAAACATTAGTGATTGTACTTATTGTTACTATTTTCTGTAACTGTTTTATTTCTCATGATAATTTAATTTTTTAAAGTCTCATTGTTTAGCCCTGGCTGGAGGGCTTAGTTGGTTGGAGCATCTTTCAGATGCTTATGTGATGTGATTGATCCTGAGTTGGGGTGTATATAGGATCTCTCTCTCTCTCTCTCTCTCTCTCTCTCTCTCTCTCTCTCTCTCTCTCCCTCTCTCCCCCTCCCTCCCTGTATCTCTAAAATCAAATTCAATCAGCATATCCTTAATCCTTAGGTGAGAATTAAACATTTTTCATTGTTTATACTCTAGTTCAGGCCCTTATTACTTAATGTGTCTCCCTACCCCCTATCATTTTCTACTTCACTCTACATAATGATGTTAGATATAATTTTTTTCTAAGATGAGCTCTTTAAAAAGCATTAATGACTCCTTATTGTCCAACAAATCACATAGTACATAATCTGGCATTCAGTGGTTTCCTTAAATACAGTGTCATCTACTACTCCCCTAACATGCCCAGCACTCCAGCCAAACTGAGCTGCTTAAAAGAGCTTTTTCCCACCACAAACAGAATGTGCTCATGCTACTGCCTCAGCCTGGACCCTGGAATATCCTATATAATAAAATTCCAGCAACCATAATGGCAGAATGACCAGAACAACTGCTCGACCAGTCACTAGGAGGTGCACTGACCACCTCTTGGACCTTTTCCCTGGCCAGCAGGCTCCCATACCTGAGGACCCGGGGGTGGGCGGTGGGGGGATGTGGGTGGTATCATGCCAAGGCCCCCACCCCTCCAGTTTCCCCCCACACAAAAAGCAACCTGTGGTGGGGCCAGCGAGCTGGCGGGAATGGCCAACCTCTCGGCTCCTCCTCCCGGCCAGCAGGCTCCCATCACCTGATGGTGAATGGGGAACTGGGGTGGGTTGGGGGGGATGCTGGTGGCACCAGGCCAAGGACCCTGCCCTGCCGCTTACTCCACACACAGAGGATGACCTGTGGTGGGGGCTGGGGCAGGGCCACAAGTGGGTGGGACTGGCTGACCTCTCAGTCGCTCCCCCTTGGCCATCAGGATCCCATCGCCCAATGGCAAACTGGGAATCCAGGTGGGTGGCAGTGATGGGCAGGACAGCTGCCAGCAGCTGGGGAAGATTGCCCTGATCACAGGCTAAGCTTAGCGACTGAACCTGCATAGCATTTTGTGCACCAGCCCTCTAGTATACATATATGTGGGGAAGCACAGGACTTGGTTGGAATGTCTGTAAGGAGGATTCTCTGAAAGGTCGGGGCCTTTAGTGGGACCTTGCCAAAGGCAGCAGCCACTACCTTGACTTTTCCAAACAAGTCCGATCCCCCAGGTTTTTTGCTAGAATCTCTATGTTTGGTCTTTTAGATCCAACCTTATAGAAGCATATGCTTTCTCAAGTATACTTACCCCGCTGATTGTATCTAGAGGTTAATTTTAGTTCAAGCTGTTGTGACAATAAAAGCCTAAGAAGGCAGGCAAATAGGGTTTTTTGCTCCTAAAGCAAAACAGCCTCTTAGCACTCTCTTTCACAGAAATAAGTTTCAGAGTAATCTATTCATCTGTTGCTCAGGGTCTGCTGGTCAGCCCTGGCAGCTGGTGCCCCATGTGAGGAAGCCAGGGATGCAATGAAATGCAGTGGAACTCTCAAAAATGAAGAGGAAGAAAACGAGAGTAACTGCACAGTATATCATTGCAGCCTGCTTGGGATTCCCAAGTTCGGGGGAGTTCTTTCTCAGTTAAGGTTTCATAACGGGACAACAGTTGTCCACAGAACAGCAGCAATATATCACAGTGCTGAAACAGTTATTAAAAGCAGGTGGTGCCTCTGTTACAGAAGAACTAAAAAGCTTATTAAAATTGTTATAATTTATAACCTTTGGTTCCCTGATGCTGAAATGTTAGACCTTAATCTCTAGGAAAAAGTGGGCAGGAATTTAAAAAGAAATCAGGCCCAGGGAAAACGAGTGCCCTTATCATCATTAACTATGTGGGCTCTTGTTTGAGCTGCACTATACCCACTTTATATTGAAGATCAAAAGCCTACAGAGCAACAGGAGGATTTACTACCACCCCCTCCTCCTGAAGCAGAGCCTGTAGAGCCTGCACTACCTAAAGCCCCACCGCTGGAGGAAATATTTCCTGATCCTCCACCTCCGTTGTGGGAAGGCTCATCAACTACATCCTCAGTTATGGGGTCCTGTGTCAGGCAAGCCATGTTAGAAGCAGAGCTTTTAGCTTGCCCGTTATGCAAGATCAACAGGGTAATAGAGTTTATGAGCCACTCTGCTTTAATACTTTTATAGAAATAAGGAAAAGTGTTAGAGAAAATAGAGCTAACAGTCAACTTACAAAAGGATTCCTTAATGCCTTGTCTCAAAATTATCACATGACCCCTTGGGACTGGCAGATTTTGGCCAAAACAACTCTGGATGCCAGTCAATATCTATTATGGAGAGCAGAATATGATAAAATCTGTGAACAATAGGCTGTTCATGGGTGTGCACTGGCCACCACACCCAGGAGCCCTCTAGGCCACATTCTAGCTTTAAGTCCCGGGCACTATAAGACATCTTCTGAAAGATCCATAGAAAGGACTCTGATTTATTAAGTCTTATCTGTATGTTGTGCACACCTATAAATACTGTATGTAGAGTGTCTCTGTTAATTGTTTTTTTGTGTGTCTTTGTTGTTTGATTTAATTTGTTTAAAAATAGGGCATATTTCACTTTACTAGAGGCCCCAGCTACTTGTAACAGGCTGAACATGTAGCAGGGATTACAGGAAATTCCCAGCAGCTGCCAAGAACTCTTAATATTGGGGTCCTTCCTGCTCTCCCCCTCAAGACATCAGCCACTACAAATCCTTAGCTAGTAGAAGTACTTATCTATATGTAATGTAACTAGGTTACTGATTAATATTATTTACTTGCTCTCTTATCTTTAGGGGACTTAGTTTGCACTTCACCCTTTTATAAATATAGGGAATCCTCTGTCTCTACTATTTAGACTTTATGCCACTCAGAACCCATTTACTGTACTGGGTTAGTGTGAAATAAGATTCTAAGGCTAATGTCGCAGTCCATCCTTTTGTGAGTACTCATTCATTTACTGCAGGTTTTTTTTTTCTATTTTTAAGATCTCTTCTTACATACAAGATTTCATATCATTAGTCTACTCAAAAAGAGAAAAATATGGGAAACAATTATTTAAACTCCCCAAGTACTTATCCTATAGGGCTGGAGCTACAGAAGTGCCCTGGAATAGGCTGCACAAGCGGCAGCAGTGGGTTGAGGGGAGGAGCACTCTCCTTGTAAAGAAAAAAATAGTACTTTTACACTAAAGCCATTAGAAGCCCGGGAGTTGCTGCAGTCCTGGGAACAAACCCCAAGACCTGATATCTCCCCACATACACATCCACCCTTTCTCCAGCCTCTTAAGAGTTGTGAAGGTCATGTTATCTCTGTTATAGTTCTTAAGAATGTAAGTATATTTCCCATTAGAAAAATAAGCCTATTTCTAAAAGTAAAGGGGAACAAAGTTTTTCCTGTATTTGCCTAAGAAGCAAAGATTTCATATATATATATATATATATATATATATATATATATATATATATATTAAAATAATTATGTTATATTAATCAGAAACTTAATTACTTTAAATAAATAAATTAATACTGTTTACTACTATTACTACTAATAATAATAATCTACACTAATAAAAAAGAAATATGCAAATTGACCATTACTTCATGACACCCACCAGCCAATCAGGAGTAAGTATGCAAATTAACCCAACAAAGATGGCGGTGGCCCTGCCCCCAAGCTGCTCTGGGCCTCTGGGCAACAAGCATGCAGGCACGGAGTTGCCAGGCAGGGCAGGACCCCTGCTATGAGGGGGTGGACAGGGGGTGGAGGGAGCTACAGGAGCGGCACTCCCACTGGAGTGAAGATTGAAGGCTCTGGCTGGAGCGAAGGCCTGGGTCCCGGGTGCCAGAGGAAAACTGGTGCCGGCAGCCAGGGGAAGGAAGGCCTATTGCATGAATCTTCATGATGGGCCTCTAGTATATTATATTTGACTACCTTCCCAGGGTTTCAATTTTAAAATTTGCCTTCACTCCTTATGAAGAAAATTTTATACTTAAGGTATATGGGAAGCTCTGTCAAGTAAGAAAATGATAATTATATTCTATTTATATACACATATTAAATAGATTCTATTATGTTTTCATTTATAAATAATTATTATAAGTTATAATATTATGGAATATTGTGTTTTACAAAAAGGACAAGATTCCATATCATTTGCATTACTCTATAAAGTATCTGAATTTATAGAAATACTAGCAGGAAAAATCAAAAGAAACAATTTTATTATAGAACTAAATGAATAACTATATAGTTTTTGTAACTTTCATTAAAAGTATTGCTAATTCTTAAACTTTTTGTTTTTCAGATACAAGGAAGCATTTTTAAAGCAATTTAGTAAATTATATATTTCTCTCCCAACTGTCCCTCCAAAATTTAGCAATTCTTAGTAAGTAACAATACGTTTCTTTACATAAATTCAATAAAACCTATTTCCAATTGTAGCTATATTAACCAAAATAAAAACTGACAATAGGCCTGCTTATAGCAGCCATGCCTTTACCACCTTTTTCAGGACTTGGTCCATCCAGCATTCCATGGGAATCCTTTACAATCCACAGGGCAGTCCATTGTTGAACGTGCCCATTCAACATTAAAAAGCATACTAGTAAAACAAAAAAGGGGGAATATAGGACTCAAGGTTCCAATAAATTATTAACATAGGGGAGAGGGTATGTGTGTGTGTTTCTATCCACACAAGGCCGCTGTGGATTCCAGCTTGCCAGATTAAATCCTATCATGGCATGGAATGGTGACTACCAGACCTCCTCTGGCCACTATAGTATAACTTTTACTAATAATCTTACTTACAATAGCCTGATTTGAACCACTCAACCCTATGTCTTTGTTATGGGCCCCAATAAACCATAGTTCTAATAGTACTAATAAACCATAGTTCATCTTTTCTAGTACAGGTTGGAGAAGGAGCTTATTTTGCATCCTGTATTACCACCCAGAATATTACTTCATTGAACATCAGAACTATTATGATACTTAGAAGACAAACAGAAATCCTGATACCTGTTAATCTCACCAGGAAATGGCAAGGCTCATCAGCTACTGAAGTCTTAGAAAGAGCATTGAGCCAATTACCACCCAAAAGATTTTTGGGAATGCTCATTGCAGCTATCATCTCTGCTGTTGTTATTCTTGCTACCACCAGGGTTGCTGTAGCGGCCCTTTCTATGTCTGTGCAAATGGCCACATTTGTAGACAATATGGCCTACAATGTAACCAGGTAATTCACTATACAACAGCACATAGGTGAAAAAAATATTATCTAGACTACAGGCTATAGAGGCAGCCATTGAATATCTACAGGAAAGATAGGACGCTATAGCACACAGGCAAGTGCTTAATTGCGATTGGGAGCATAAGCACATATGTGTCACCCCTTTAAAGTGGAACAGTAGTCACCATTAATGGATTGATGTTAAAAAGCATCTATGGGGAGTCTTTCATGATAACCTTACTGAAGAAGTAAACATGTTGCAAAGGCAAATTAGAGAGTCCTTACTTGCTATCAATAAACATGAAAAACAGACTGCTGCTTGGAATACTGTAAAGGAACATTTGGAGTGGATAGACCCCACCACATGGTTTCCTAAAATCAATTGGTACCTGATTAGACTATAACCATTCCTGTCATTGTAATTCTCTTTGTTTTTCTTATAGTCTACAAAATACTCAAGCAGTAAATGCACTTTACAGACCCTGACCTTCCAAAGCAGAAAGTTCACAGCCTCGCTCTGTCTTCTGCAGCCAGCAAAACAAAAAGGGGGGAGATGTGGGGAGCACAGGACTTGGTTGGAAAGTCTATAAGGAGGATTCTCTGAAAGGTCGGGGGTTTCTTGGGGGGACCTTGCTGAAGTTGGCAGCCCCTACCTTGACTTTTCCAAACAAATCCAATCCCGTGGTGTTTTGCTAGGGTCTCTGTTTAGTCTTTTAAACCCAACCTTTTAGAAGCATATGCTTTCTCAAGTATACTTACCCTGCTGATTGTATCTAGAGGTCAATTTTAGTTCAAGCTGTTGTGACAATAAAAGCCAAAGAAGGCAGGTGAACAGGGCTTTTTGCTCCTAAAGCAAAACAGCCCCTTAGCCTCTCTTTCACAGAAAAGTGTGTCAGAGTAATCTATTCATCTGTTGCTTAGGGTCTGCTGGTCAGCCCCAGCACATATACATATACTAGTACATATACATATACATATACATATACATATACATATACATATACATATACATATACATTTACATATACATATACATATACATGTAATTTTGCATATCAGACCTAAAAATTATTTGTAAAACCCTTTCTCAGATTTCCTGTTCTTTTGTGGTTAAGTCAACACTATTATGCTAGCCCCTTTTTTAAGATCCCCATTTATACCTCTCTTAAAGCACCTGCCTTCCTCTTCTTTTTGTGAGTAATTTTGTCTGTGTATTTATGTCCCCTACTCCCCTTCTCAATTCACCCTACAACAACGAGGCCATAAACTACTTGAAGTCAGAGGGTGGGTCTTATATAGCTTAATAACCCCTAGAGCACCTAGAGCCATGTTTAGACTGTTATTAGTTTATCCAATATTTATTCAGCAAACATTTATTCAGCATTTACTATTTGCTAGGCACCATGCTTGGTAGTGAGGATATAGACAGTGGAAAAAGGCACATGATCTCTGTCTTCTTGGACCTTACAGTTTAATAGGAAAAAATGATAATTGCTATACAATATGAAAAATGTGATCATAAGTAATGTACAGTATTCTCTATAAGCACAAAAGAGGGGAACCAACAAAAATATTAAGACATTTTTGCTTAAGTGAATTTATTTTATTTTTAAAATCTTTCTTGTTGAGAGTATTACGGATGTCCCCCTTTTCCCCTCATTGCCCCCCCTCCACCTGGTTCACACCCCACCCCATGCCTTCACAACCCTTCAGTCTGTTTCCATAGGTAAGATTTTTGGTTAATCTCTTCCCAGCCACCTCCTCCCTTCCCTCTAAGATTCGTCAGTCTTCTTCATGCTTTCCATGCTTCTGATTCTGTTTTATTCACCAGTTTATTTTATTCATTAGATTTCTTGTTTATTTTGATTTTTAGATTTGATTGCTGATGTGTATGTATTTGTTGTAATTTTATTGTTCATATTTCTCCTTCTTCTTCTTCTCCTCCTCCTCCTCCTCCTCCTCCTCCTCCTCCTCCTCCTCCTCCTCCTTCTTCTTCTTCTTCTTCTTCTTCTTCTTCTTCTTCTTCTTCTTCTTCTTCTTCTCCTTCTCCAACACCCTTCAATATTTCATGTAATACTGGTTTGATGGGGATGAACTCCTTTAGCTTTTTCTTGTCTGTGAAGTTCTTTATCTGACCCTCAATTCTAAATGAGAGCTTTGCTGGGTAAAATAATCTTGGCCGTAGGTCCTTACTATTCATCACTTTGAATATTTCTTGCCACTCCTTTCGAACCTGCAAAGTTTTTATAGAGAAATCAGCTGACAGTTGTATGGGCACTCCCTTGTAGGTAACTAACTGCTTTTCTCTTGCTGCTTTTAAGATTCTCTCTTTGTCTTTAACCCTTGGCATTTTAATTATGATGTGTCTTGGTGTGGTCCTCTTTGGGTTCCTCTTGTTTGGGACTCTCCATGCACCCTGGGCTTGTACTAGTAAATCTATTTCTTTCACCAGGCAGGGAAAGTTTTCTGTCATTTCTTCAAATAAGTTTTCAATATCTTGCTCTCTCTCTCCTCCTTCCATCAACCCCATAAGGCAAATATTAGTATGCTTGAAGTTGTACCAGAGGCTCTTTACACTTTCTTCATATTTTTGTATTCTTTTTTTTTTATTTTTTTGCACTTCTGATTGGGTATTTTTTGCTTCCTCATATTCCAAATCATTGACTTGATTCTCAGAATTCTCCACTCTACTGTTGAAGCCCTGTAAATTGTTCATTATTTAATTAGTGAAGGCTAATTTCTGACTGGTTATTTTCCATGTCGTTGAAATTCTCACTGAGATCCCTGAAAGTCTCACTAAGTCCCTTGGAGCTCTCATGAAGATCCTTGAGCAACCTTATAACCATGGTTTTTAGCTCTGTATCCAGTAGTTTGCTTGCTTCCATTTCTTTTATTTGTGACATGTTTCTTTGTCTCCAATTTTTTTCTGTTTCCCTGTGTTTATTTCCATGTATTAGGTAGATATACTATGTCTTTTGGAATTGGTAGAGTGGCCTTGTGTAGTAAGTGTCCTGTAGGGTCCACTGGCTCAACTTCTCTGGTAACCTGAGCTGGGCACTCTAGGTGCACTCCTGTGTGAGCTGTGTGCACAGTCTTGTAATTGAGCCTTGATTGCTGTTGGCATCTCTGGGAGGAGTTGACCTCTAGGCCAACTGGCTGTGAGGACCAGATGCAATTACAGTGGGATCACTGCTGTGAAGGAGGCGAGGCCCAGCTGTGAACCAAGGCAGGCTGGTGCTAGTGCCAGATCTTCAGAATTTTATTGTTGGGTTTGGGGCATGCTGTCCCCAACTGCAGCTTGTTTGAGAGAATTTTGCAAAGTCTGAAGCCTGAGCCAGGATAGGCCATTCATATGGAAAAGCTGCTGCAAATTAGATGGGACAGGGTCTCAGGGAATTTCCAGGGTGGAGCTAACAGTGTGCTCCAGGCTGATTGAGATTCTGCTATGGCTGCCAGTCAACCCTGCAACAGGGGAGATCCCAGCACAGGGACAATGATGCTTGAGAGCACCTCTATCTGGGAGAAAGCTGCCCCCAAGTTTCTCCCCTGATGACAAACAATCCAGTTCCTTCCCATATGTGTCTGGGTCTCCCAGAGCCACATGGTGCTGGAGCTCAGAGGTATCAAGTCCAAGTGTATTCATGGGCCAGCTCTTTAAAAGGAACAGCTGGGTCTCCAGCAGCCTCTGTGCCTCACAGCCACAATCCCTGATGGTTTTTACAGCTTGTAGTTACAGGGACTTCTCTTCCCAGCTCTGGGAGCCTGGGCCGGGGGTCAGATGTGGGGTAGGACCCCTTTCTCTTCACAGAAATGATCTTCCTCTTGACTTAAAGAGGGTACACATAGATGTTGGTCCAGCCTGTTCCACACCTCTACCCCTCCTACCAGTCTCAGTGTGCTTTCTTCTTTACTTCTCTAGTTGTAGGACTTCCATTCAGCCAGTTTTTAGGTGGTTCTGAGTGATGGTTGTTCTGTATTTCAGTTGTAATTTTAATGTGGTTGTGGGAAGCGGCGAGTACAAGCATTTACCTATGCTGCCATCTTGGTTCCCTTAAGTGAATTTAAAGTCAGGAGTACCCTCCTGAAGTCTGTACTTTTTCTGTTAGTCATTCCCTATTGGCCACATTTCAATGTATTTTCATTTAGTGCACCCTGGCATGTAACCTTGAAATGCTCCTGATTACATCATCTCACTTAAGACTCCTCTGTCTTCCTCTCAGGAGACCTGATGATGCTTTCTCTCTGTTTACATAACATTTTCTAGTAGAAAAATTTGCTTGGGATGTTTGGTAAAGCTTTCAAACATAAAAAAAAAACAGTCAGTTGCATTATGATGAATATAAATACTCATTTATCTAAGAGTAATAAATATAAACATGAAGGTGGCATTTTTTTTTTAGAGCATACCACTATTTTTTGAGATTTTTCTTTTTCAGAAAATAATCCATATTATAACAGACACTGGAATAGATTTCAGTTTTGAATTAGATACTCATTTGAAGAAACATGCCAGACTCCTTGAGCATTTTTTTTTCTTGCTTCAATATCCTATTCTTTTTTAATTTTACTAAATTCCTTGGGAAGATAAAAGAATAAGAGAATGAAAATAAAACTGAGGGCCTGAATTTAGCCTGATTTCCAGCAATCTATAGGTCAGACACTATTTCATTTGGAGTTCTCAGGGCCATTTTTTTTTTAATTTTGCATCAAATAAAAATTACCACCAGACCTCATCCAAGTGGGTATTTGGAAATACTTTTCCTCAAGAACCCCACCTCCACTGGCAACATAACTAACACAATTAAAAAAATAAGCTAAAGAATAAAAGTAACAATATGGGGGAAGAAATAAAATTATCATTTTTATGAATAATATGATTGCAAAGCTAGAAAATTCAAAAGAATGAAGAAAAACATTACTACAATTAATAAGAAAATTTAATATGGTGGCTGTAAACAAAATAAACAAAGTGACATAACTTTCCTGTGAACTAGTATTAAATAATTAAAGTATAATTGAATCAACCATATATACTAGTATCAAATATAAGGTACTTAGAAAAAATGAGCAATAAATATGAGATCTACATTAAATAAATTACAAACTTCCTGAAAGCCATAAAGTATATTTCAATAAATTAGAAGTCATGTACTATTTTTGAATAATAATATACAGATTTTGAATTCTTTCCAAACAATTTTAACTTGTAATATAAATTTAATCAAAACTCTAAAGAGATCTTATCTTAATTTGAAAAAAAAACACTATAATGTTCACAAACAAATCAGAAATCAAAGAATTTCAGGAAAATTTACATAAAGAAATTAGTTTAAATAAAGGGATATGTGATAAAGAAAACATGGGAGATAGAACAGACTGTTTGTTGCCAGAAAGGAGTGGGGTTGTGGGGCTGGGTGTAATAGGTGAAGGAATTAAGAAGTACTAATTGGTAGTTACAAAATAGTCATGGGGGTGTGGAGTACTGCATGGGGAGTATAGTCAATAATATTGTAATAACTATGTAGGGTGCCAGGTGGGTACTTGAAATACCAAAGGATCACTGTGTAAAGTATATGATTGTCTGGCCACTCTATTGTACATCTCAAACTAATACAAAATAGTGTTGAATGTATAATGTGATTGAAAAATAACATTTCATTTCTTTAAAAAATAATCTTAATTGTTATGTTTCTATTAGTTGATCATTTGTTCAAGATAAGTGGTTGATCTATCCTTCCATCAAAGCTTCCCATAGTAATTAATGTTAGAACAAATACATCCCACAAAATTTTGAGCTTCTTACCATCTAAGACTGTGTTTTATGTTTTGCAGACTTTTACAACCTTCCACCTCTAAAATGCCCAACTGCTTTACATGTAGTAGGAACTCAAGTAGGTTCAACTAAGTTTTTTGAACATCTAGAGCAAAGCTCAATCTAACAGAAAGATCCCTTTTTGTCTCAAATATGCCATGTTCTTTTGTAAACACTTTTAATAGAGCTCAATTTTGTTGACTATTGTTTAATTTATGATTCATAGTGGATCTTGAATTTTTATATATACACTAGAAACCCGGTGCACAGAATTCATGCATGGGGGGGTGGGGTGTCCCTCAGCCTGGCCTGCACCCTCTCCAATCTGGGACCCCTCGAAGGATGTCCTACTGAAGGTTTACAGGGATCGGGCCTAAACTGGCAGTTGGAAATCCCTCTTGCAATCTGGAAATGCTGGCTCCTAATCGCTCACCTGCCTGCCTGCCTGCCTGATTGCCCCTAACCACTCTGCCTGCCAGCCTGCTCGCACCCAACTGCCCCCCGCAGCTGACCTGCTCTCCCCAAAATGCCCCCCCCCGCCGCCAGCCTGCTTGCCCCCAAATGCCCCCCCACCAGCCTGATCACCCCCAACTGCCCCCCGTGCCAATGTGCTCGCCCCCAACTGCCTCCCCTGCTGGCCTGCTCACCCCCAACTGCCCCCCCTGCTGCCCTGCTCACCCCACCTTCCCTCCCCACTGGCCTGCTGCCCCCAACTGCCCCCCTTCCGGCCTGCTCACTCCAAACTGCCCCCCCAGCTGTCTTGATCACCTCCAACTGACCCCCACTGATGGCCTGCTCACCCCCAACTGGCCCCCCTGCTGGTCTGCTTACCCCCAACGGCCCCGCCTCCCACCAGCCAGATCACCCACAATTGCCGTCCCATCCTGGCCTGATCACCCACAACTACCCTCCCTTCTTGGCCTCTAACTGCCTCTACCTTGGCCCTGCCACCATGGCTTTGTCCAGAAGAACATCCGGAAGGTCTCCTGGAAAGTCTCCCAGTCTAATTAGCATATTACCCTTTTATTAGTATAGATAGAGGCCTGGTGCATGGGTGGGGGCCAGCTGGTTTGCCCTGAAGGGTGTCCCAGATCAGGGTGGGGGTTCCCTTGGGGTGTGGGGAGGCCTAGGCGAGGGACCTGTGGTGGTTTGCAGGCTGGCCATGACCCCCATTGGGTGAAGGTCCCTGCTGGGGGGACGTGGCCAGACTGGGTGAGGGGCTGAGGGCTGTTTTCAATCTGGCCACACCCCCTTCAGGGTAGGAGGTCCCACTGGGGTGCCTGGCCAGCCTAGGTGAGGGGCTGAAGGCTGTTTTCAGGCTGGCCAAGCCTTTCAGCAGAGACCCTCACCCCATGGGAGTGTGGCCAGCCTGGGTGAAGAGCTGAGGGCTATTTTCAGGCTGGCCACGCCACTTGGTGATCCAGGCTCCCAGCCCCTCCTTTTTTTCTTTTCTTTTTTATTTTTTTTCCGTGCCTCCTTGAGCAGAGGCCAGGGCCGGCTGGAAGCAGGTATCTGGGATTTATTTATCTTCTATAATTGAAACTTTGTATCCTTGAGTGGAGGCTAGGGCCAGCCAGGGCAGGCGGGAAGCTTGGCTTCCTCCATTGTCAGGGCAACCCAAACCTCCTGCTTGCTTCAGCTCTGTGGCCCCTGGCATCTTTGTTGGGTTAATTTGCATAATAACTCCTGATTGGCTGGTGGGTGTAGCAGAGTGATGGTCAATTTGCATGTTTCTCTTTTATTAGTGTAGATAGTTAAAATGTTAGAGAAAGTAGCAGATCACTTTTTTTTTAAAAAAATATATATTTTTATTGATATTTTACAGAGAGGAAAGGAGAGGGATAGAAAGTCAGAAACATCGATGAGAGAGAAACATCGATCAGCTGCCTCCTGCACACCTCCCACTGGGGATGTGCCCGCAACCAAGGTACATGCCCTTGACCGGAATCAAACCCGGGACCCTTCAGTCCGCAGGCCGATGCTCTATCCACTGAGCCAAACCGGTTTCGGCTAGCAGATCACTTTTGATAGCACACAATTTAGAATTACATGTAGCCAAATATCTGGCTGTCAGTGACTCCATTGTTTACCACTCTGGGTATCTGTATCTGAACTTTTCATCTAAAACACAAGTCACCATATTACAAAGATCCATTTTATACATTAAATTTTAAGTACTTTCACTTTGTAGATGTGATGAGAATATCATAAATTATGTCACAGTAAGAAAACTGCACATAACATTTCCTGTTCTCAGTGCTGACATAGCTGTGGGAATTTTTCTCAGTTTTTTTGAATGTTCACCTTGTGTCTTATAACAGACATGAGCATTTGGAAAATAAAAGGGTTTTTAGGGATGTTTTAAACTTCTAAGATTACATAAAATAAACTAAGTCTAAGATAAGCAGATCATTCTGGCCCTTTTCACAGTTTTCAAGTCCTTTCCTTGCATTCATTTTTCTTTGAGAGTATGCCTTATCTACTATTTCATAGGATTAATAAGCTGCAAAAGTGGAAATCTAAACCAACATTATAGACTCTGATAAAAACAGCAAGAGTGGATTGGAAAATTAAGCCAACCTCTGGGGTCTCACCTCAGTGTTCTTGATTTTTGCTGTAGGTAGCTATTTAATGTGGTATATATTTCAAAGGTTGCCAAAAAGCTCTCCTTTAAAAAAAAAAGAAATATTCTACCTGCCATAGTTACTTGTGTTTTACTTATATTTTAGGGCAATTTTCTCCACACTATATTACCCCAAATCTATAGCATTTTGTTTTAAAGAACAAAAAGGTAATGTGGATACCTCTCAGTAGAATGGAAAATGATTGAAAATTTAAGATTTTAAACATTAAAATGCAAGTTGTAAAAAGGAATTGTTTAGCACTTAGTGATTACCATAAAACTACTCATGGAACCTTCAATAATTACTCCAAAAATGCCCACAGAACATTTTATATCCTAAGAGTAAAGCAATTAGTCTAAAATTGGGGATCTCATTCTTAGATTTTAAATAACAGATAGCAGATTCCGTCCTTAGATCAGGATTTGATACAGGCATGGGAGTGGGGTATAAGACACTGAACACTGCTATGCCAGGTGATTGAATATAATCACCCCTAGTCACACTTTTGTTTTTACTGGACCTGTCTTGTTTTCTGTTTTTTTGCTGCATGGCTTATCTGGTACTCCAACCAAACAGGATTCTGGTTGGTTACTTCTCAATCTTCTACCATTTTTTCTGTGCTTGGGAAAGTGATCTGATAAATTAGGCAGAGTTTACTTTGTCTCTCACTTAAAAATATAAGCCTCCCAAGTCCTTGAGTTACTGTTCAAGGAGTGACCACATATCAGAAACCATTACTGTGGTCCTATACTTCTAATTCCAGAGTTTCAACCCTCCTGACTAGTAGAAGCAAATTGAGTCTTCTGAAAACTCTTGACTATGAGGGGTATCTTTCTGGTTACTGACACTGAAGTCTCATCCAAAAATGAACATGACTACCCTGGCTGTGTGGCTCAATTGGTTGGAGCATTGTCCCATGCACAAAATATTGTGGATTTGATTCCCAGTCAGGGCACATGCCTAGGTTGTAGGTTCTATTCCTGGTTGGGGCATGTATGGGAAGCGGCCAATCAATGTTCCTCACGTTGATGTTTCTCTCTCTGTCTAAAAAAAAAAAACACAAACAAACAAACAAAAAAGAACGAAGTTGACTGACGGATTTATTGACTAATATTCCACTACTGATGGAAACTCTAGGACAGGTACATGCCTCCTGGCTTAGATGGAAGCAGATAAGGTGGCACATAATTTTAAATACACTCCCCTTCCTTTGTAAGCCACCATATTTGAGAAAAGAATTATAATTGTAAAGTGTTAGAGGGGTAGGATTCTTTTTCTCTGCATCTGTCTCTAAAAGGAGGATTACAGGGATGAAACAGGGGGAGAGTCCTAGACTACTCTCAAAGACTCTAGTGCCAAATCTATTGTACTCATGCCTGAACCCAGGCCAAAATCTGAAATAAGGATGCCCTAGGTATGAAACATCAAATTATATTGTAGGTTCTCATCAGAACTGTTGTCACATTTCTATAAGATGATATCAAATATACTGATTGAAAAAGGTGATGAAAATTGAGTCTGATGAAACTCTTTCATAAGACACTCTTTCTTCTTCCCACACCAATATTTTAGGTACCAGATTCTCAAATACCTGGAAATTTTACTCTCCTCTAACAGAGTTGAAATATCCTGAAAGAACATAGACTTAATCTCAAGTCAAACCTGGTATTATGTAAGTCTCTGGAGCTTGATGCAAACCTGGTATGTCTCTGGAGCTTGATACAATATTTGGAATTTTGCATACTTGTGTTCACTGCATAAGGTTCTGTTACTAAATAAAGTAATTTTCCAGTGAGTGACATTATTTGCAATATTTAGTTCCTTTTTGATGACTTTATTTCACTGAAGTGAATAGTAATACAATACTATATTAGGATATAAAAAAGGAGGACTTGACACGCCATTGTTGTGTGATCTTGTTCTTTGGGTTTAAGAGAAGAATATATATAGAGAGAAAATTGGTGACTGAATAGGCAGACATGTCAGGCACCTTGTCCATACCAGGGACAGTCTAGAAATACAACTAAATCGGGGAACATCAAACTAGAATTAACAAATTAAGAACAGCTGAGGATACAACCTACAAATAGGTAGTGTAGAAAACAACTAGAGACTGGTAGGAACAATGGGGACACGGGTTTGAGAGGGCCCACAGACCAGAGGTAAAGGAGGAAGCTGCGTTATGGCAGTGCCAGCTCCCTCAGAAAAATAGAAGCCCAACCCAGGCTAAGCACCAAAGTTGCATCCCTTGGTGACAGGCTTAACATCCAACTGTGGAAAGGAGAAGCCACAGGGCTGCTGGCTGCCATGAAGCCATGAGGGGAAAGCAGCACGATGCTGGGTGTGTGTGTGTGTGTGTGTGTGTGTGTGTGTGTGTGTGTGTTTGCGGCGGAGTGGGGGTGGGGAGCCATGGTTTCCTTGTTGATTTTGGCTTGTTTTGTCTTTATTTTTACTCTCCAATCCAAGATCATAGGACTTATCTATTGCAGACACTCACCCGAGGCTGGAGCACAGGGAGGCAGACACATAGACTCGAGGTGCCTGAGCAGTGGCTGGAGAAGGAAGCAAGGAAGGGAGACATGGCCAGGAGCCTTGCATCAGAACATTCTTAAGCTTCCAAACCTAAGCGGCCATTTCTCCCCAGAGAAGCTAGCCCCTCCCAATAGCATCAGGTGATATAGTCTGCCACAGCCTGCATTCTGAGATTTACAGAGGAAACAAAGGCAGAGGCCAAGTCTATGGGTCTGAATAGGATCCCTCAGTGACTGGATTGGAAGAGGGACAATGCATCCCACTATTCTGGGAACCAGATTGATAAAAACTCCAGGTTGCCAGCCAACACCAGTGGTCTCCATACAAGGATCCCTGACCAACCAAGGCCAGGATAATATTTTGGGCCACTCCCGGAGGAGTAGCTCTGGGTCAGGAAAAAAACACCCATCTTATTCCCTGAAATGAAACAGCACCAATCCCAACTAAAACCCTGTCAGAAACAGTCTTTGAGTGATTAAGATTGAAAGGAGGCAGACAGGTAAAGAAGGCAGATTGACCCTGCCTGTTTGCAGTCAAGACCTATGGAGACTGACATAAGCAAAGGACCTGTGGATCCCTTAAAGCTTCAAGCAGAGTACTAAAAGCCAAAAGACAGTGCCTGGCAGTGGCCAACACCTAAGTACCTAACAGGAAGCCCAGAATCAGCAGACAGAATAGAAGAGTGGGGTCCTAAACCAGTTCCCATTGGGTATTAAAACTCAGCTGCAGCAAATGACACTTTACTTTTTTATTTATTTTATTAATTTTTTATTATTAGTTTTTTATTATTTGGGGTATTATTACTTTTTGCACCTCTTTCTTCCTCTCTTCTCTATTTTTGCTCCCATTTTTCTTCTCCTTTCCCCATTTTAGTATTTCTCTTTCCTTTCTTTTTTTCCCTTTTTAAAAATTGATCTTCTTTATCTGCTTTATTGATGTGTTATTATTCTAGTCTCTTGTTTTATTCATATATATATAATTGACTATTCCCTACTCCTACTCTATTTCTCCTTCTCTTACCCTTTTCTTCACTACTAAAACTTTATTTTTCTCTCTTCCCTTGCTGCTTTCATCTCCTAATTTTTTCACTCATTTCACTTTCTAAATTTAGGCCTATCTGCTCTCCTGCATTCTTGTTTTCAATTTTTTTTTCTATTTTTTTAATCTTCCTCTTATCTCCTCATTTCTTTTCTTCCTCCTCTATTCTAAACCATAGTCCTTGCTCTATTTATCCAATTCCTTAATCTTATTTTCTTTATTTAAGCTCTGCATGTACAGATTCTGCCTCCCCCTCTTTTTGCTGTGTGTGTTTTGTTTGTGCTTTTTGCTTTATTTGTTTATTTTGTTCTATTTTCCCCATAGCCTATTTTTCTTTCTTTCTTTCTTTCTTTCTTTCTTTCTTTCTTTCTTTCTTTCTTTCTTCTTTCTTTCTTTTCTTTTCTTTTCTTTCTTACTATCATTCTTGCTCTCTTTTCTCTTACCTAGTTCTCTTTTCTCTGGTGGTCACTTTTATTGTGATCATAGGTGTCTTGTGTACATTCATGTTCTGTTCCTTCTGTGTCATGTATTGTCATGTTGTATTTTGTGCTATTCAGTCAGCACCTTGACAATGGTTGGCATGATGTGGTAGGGAGTGAACCACTCCCTGAGAGGAGACTCCATCCATGACTGGGGCAATAACATTCAAGACTCAACTACAGCAGGAGAACACAAGTATCTCAAGTACGGAGCCTCCCAAGAACACCCAGCCCAGGAGACCTGAGAAACTGCACCACTGGGTCCCACAAAACATCTACTACATAAGACCAATTCAAAACTGGGTGGCAGAGCAGTCTGATATAATACATAGAAACAGTTGCAAAGGAAAAGCAAAAATGGGGAGACAAAGAAACATCCCTCAAGTGAATGAAAAGGAAGAATCACCAAAAAGAGAATTAAGGGAAATGGAGACAAGCAAATTGTCAGAGAAAGAATTCAGAGTAATGGTTATAAGGATACTCAAATGTCTGGAGAAAAATTTACCAACATGTGTAAAAATCAGGAGGAAATGAAGAATGGCATAACAGCAATAAAGAACACAATGGAAGGACTCAACAGTAGACTAGAAGAAGCTGAGAACTAAATAAGTGAGTTAGAAGACAGGATAGAAAACCCACCCAATCTGAACAGCAACTGGAAAAAAATTAAAAAGAAGGATGAGAGTCTAAGGGAGCTTTGGGACAACATGAAGTGAAAAAATATCCACATAATAGGGTTACGAGAAGGAGAGGAAAATGAACAAGGAATAGAAAATCTGAAGAAATAATGACAGACAATATCCCTGACTTTTGGGATAAAAAAGTTACACAAGTCCAAGAAGCATGCAGAGTTCCAAAAAAAGATGAACCCCAAAAAAACCCACACCAAGACACATCATAATTAAACTGGCAAACATCAACAAAGTGAGAATATCAAAGGCTGCTAGTGTGAGACAAATAGTTACCTCAAAGGATCTCCAAATAGACTATCAAGTAATTGATGCAAAGCAAGGGAGTCCATCCAAGAAAACTCTATTGAGCAAGAATATCATTCAAAATTGAAGGTGAAATAAGGAGCTTCAAAGACAAAAAAAAAGGCTAAGGGAGTTTATTATCACCAAGCCAGCAATGCAAGAAATGCTAAAAGGGCTGTTGTAAGAAGAAGAAATGGAAAGGGAAGAAGGCACACAGTCATAAAGAATAAAAATGGCAACAAACATGTACCTATCAATAATAACCTTAAACAACATAAATGGCTTAAATGCTCCAATCTAAAGACATAGTGTAGCTGAATGGATAAGTAAACATTATATATATATATATATATATATATATATATATATATATATATATAGTCTATAAGAGACCCACCATAGAACAAAGGACTCACATAGACGGAAAGTAAAGGGATGGAAATAAAATTTTCAGGCAAATGGAAATGCAAAAAAAACCTGGGGGAGCAATATTTATATCTGACAAAATAGACATCGAAGTGAAGGCCATAATAAGAGATAAAGAAGGTTACCTCATAATACTAAAGGTATCAATACAACAAGAGGCTATAACTCTGAAAAATCTATATGCACTGAACACAGGAGCATCTAAATATATTTAAAAAAAAAACTTCTGGAAGGTATCAAGAGAGAGATTGACAGCAATACATTCATAGTAAGGGGTTTTAATACCCCACTAACATCAATGGATAAATCTTCTAGACAATCAACAAGGAAAGAGAAATCCTAAATGACACTCTAGAACAGATGGAACTAATTGACATCTTCATAACATTCCACCACACAGCTACAGAATACACTTTGTTCTCAAGTGCACATGGGACATTTTCAAAAATAGACCACAATAGGACAAAAGCTAAGTATCTACAAATTCAAAAAGATTGAAATTATATCAAGCATCTTCTCAGACCACAATTGAAATGAAATTGGACAGAAGCTACAATTAAAAAAGCTCAAAAACAAGTGAATACATGGAGGCTCAATAGCATGCTATTAAACAATGAATGGCTTACCAAGGAGGTCAAAGAAGAAATAAAAAACAGTCTGGAAAAAAATGAAAATTAACACACAACAAACAAAACCTTTGGGACACAGTGAAAGCAGTCCTGAGAAGCAAGTTCATAGCACTACTGCCCTACCTCAAAAAACAAGAAAAACTGGTAATAACTTATCCAACCATACAACTTAAAGAATTCGATAGAAAACAACAAGAAAGGCCCAGAACAAGTAGATGGAAGGAAATAATAAAAATCTGAGTGGAAGTAAATTACATAGAGATCAAAAACAATACAAAAGATCAATAAAAGCAAGATCTGATTCTTTGAAAAGATAAACAAGATTGATGGTCCTCTAGACAGGGTTGTGGGGGAAAAATAAACAAAATCAGAAACGAAAGAGGTGAAGTCACAACTGACCCCACAGAATTACAAAGGATTGTAATAAAATATTATGAACGACTCTATTCCAACAAACTTGCCAACCTAGACAAAATGGGCATATTCCCACAAAAATAAAACCTTCCAAAACTCAATCAGGAAGAATCAGAAAAAAAACAACTGATTAGGCTGACAACTGCTGATGAAATTGAAGCAATCCTATCTAATAAAAGAGTAATATGCAAATTAACCACCACTCTGCTACACCCACAAGCCACACCCACAAGCCATGCCCACCAGCCATGCCCACCAGCCAATCAGGAGTGAATATGCAAATAAACCCAACCAAGATGGCTACAGCCACAGAGAGCAGGAGGGAGGCATGGGTTTTCCCAGCAATGGAGGAAGACAAGCTTTCCGCCTGCCCTTGCTGGCCTAGGCCTCCACTCAAGGCTACAAAGTTTCAATGATAGAAGATACATAAAACCAAACAGAAATGGGGGCAGCCACGGAGCTGGAAAGAGCAGGAGGCTAGGGTTGCCCCCGGTGATGGAGGAAGCCAAGCTTCTGCAGCCCTGGCTGGCCCAGGCCTCGCTTAAGGCTACAAAGTTTCAATTATAGAAGATACATAAATTCCAACAGAAATGGCTGCCGCCACGGAGCAAGCAGAAGGCTTGGCTCCACTCCAGGCTACAAAGTTTCAATTGTAGAAGATAAATAAACCCCAGATACCAGGGCCTCTACTTGGGTCACCAGGGGGCGTGGCCAGCCTGCACACCACCACAGGCCCCTTGCCCAGGCCACCTCATGCCCCAAGGGAACCCCCACCCTGATCCGGGACACCCTTCAGGGCAAACCAGCTGGCCCCCTCCCGTACACCAGGCCTCTGTCCTATCTAATAAAAGAGTAATATGCAGTTGACCATCACTCCAACACACAAGATGGTTGCCCCCATGTGGTCAAAGATCTTGCCCCCGTGTGGACACAAGATGGCCACCACAAGGTGGCCAACAGAGGAGGGCAGTTGGGAGGGACCAGGCCTGCAAGGGAGGGCTGTTGTGGGTGATCAGGCCAGCAGGGGAGCGCAGTTGGGAGGGACCAGGCCTGCAAGGGAGGGCAGTTAGGGGTGACCAAGCCGGCAGAGGAGGGCAGTTAGGGGTGACCAAGCCGGCAGAGGAGGGAAGTTGGGGCAACCAGGCCTGCAGGGAAAGGCAATTGGGAGGCACCCAGGCCTTCAGAGGAGAGCAGTTGGGAGGGACCAGGGCTGCAGGGGAGGGCAGTTAGGGGTGACCAGGCCTGCAGGGGAGGGCAGTTAGGGGTAACCAGGCCTGCAGGGGAGGGCAGTTAGGGGCAAACCGGCTGGCAGGGGATCAGTTAGGCATCAATCAGGCTGGCAGGGGAGTGGTTAGGGGGTAATCAGGCTGGCAGGCAGAAGTGGTTAGGGGCAATCAGAAAGGCAGGCAGGCGAGCAGTTGGGAGCCAGCAGTCCTGGATTGTGAGAAGGATGTCCGACTGCCCGTTTAGGCCTGATCCCACCATCCCTCAAGGGGTCCCAGATTGGAGAGGGTGGAGGCTGGGCTGAGGGACACCCCCTCCCATGCACGAATTTCGTGCACCGGGCCTCTAGTAATAATAATAATAATAATAATAATAATAATAACTCCCAGCAAACAAAAGCCCCAGTCTAGACGAATTCACAGAGGAGTTTTATCAAATATTCAAAGAAGAACTAATACCTCTACTCCTCAAACTATTCCCAAAAATTCAAGAGAAAGGAACACTTCCAAACTCTATGAGACCAGCATCATTCTAATTGCAAAACCAGATAAGGACATGACAAGGAAACAGAACTACACACCAATTTCCCTGGTAAACATAGACGCTATAATCTCAACAAAATTTTAGCAAACAGGATCCAGCCATACATTAAAAAGATCATGCATCAGGACAAAGTAGAATTTATTCCGGGATGCAAGATGGTACAATATTTACAAATCAATAAATGTGATACAGCACATAAACATTATGCAAGACAAAAATCACATGATCGTATCAACCAATGCAGAAAAAGCATTTTACAAAATCCAACATACTTTTTTCGATAAAAACTCTCAGCAAAGTGGGATGAGAGGGAACAGACCTCAATATATTAAAGGCCATATATGACAAACCTGTAGACAACATCATACTCAATGGGCAAAAACTAAAAGCATTTACCCTAAGAACAGGAACAAGACAGGGATGCCCTCTTTCACCACTACTAGTATTGTCAACATGGTTCTGGAAGTCCTGGCCACAGTGAACAGATAAAAAGAAATAAAAGGCATCCAATTTGGAAATGAGGAAGTAAAACTCTCATTGTTGGCAGATTACATAATACAGTACATAGAAAACCCTAAAGACTCTACCAAAATTAAAAAATAAAATACTACTAGATTTAATAAATGAATGCAGAAACGTAGTAAGATACAAAATTAACATCTAGAAATCCATAGCATTTTTATACACTATGCTGCGCCAGCACCGCCAAGGGTGAACCTGAGTGGGGCAATGAAAGGATTGGAAAAGACAGACAAGAGATGGAAAGCTGGGACTCGGTGGGACGCTGCTTCCCTGATGGGGAGCCAGCCTCGCCATGGACTACAAGCCATCTCTTTATTTTATAGCTAGATTCCACTAGGCAAAGTAAGGGCGTGGTCAAGATGTTTACAACATTCTTGTGAGTTTTGATCCTACTCAATTACATGCACCTGATCAAGCTTTGTTTATTTGCAGCCTCTATCACTTAGGCACATGGGACCACGTGTTCGGACCATAGGTTCAAGCTTACAACTATAGCTGTTGGCTATAATTGTGCTGGGACGCTCTGCCCTCCAAGCTGGGACTTGCATGTGGCCACGAGAGGACTGTGCTCTCTCATCAGTCCAAGGCTTGAACCTGTCCAAAACACTGTAGCCACGCCCCACAATACACCAATAGTGAACTCTCAGAAAGAGAAACTAAAAAAAAAAAAAAATCCCATTTAACCTTGCAACAACAAAAAATTATGATACTTAGGAATAAACTTGACTAAGGAGGTAAAAGACCTGTACTCAGAAAACAACAGGACATTGAAAAAAGAGATAGAGGAAGGTATTAAAAGGTGGAAGAATATACCATGTTCATAGATTGGTAAAATCAACATCATTAAAATGTCCATGCTACCCAACGTGATCTATAGATTCAATGCAATCCCCATTAAAATACCAATGGCATATTTCACAGACCTAGAACAAACACTCCAAAAGTTTATATGGAGCTAAAAAAAAGAGCCCAAATAGCTGCAGCAATCTTGAGAAGGAAGAACAAAGTTGGAGAAATCACAATACCAGATATCAAGTTATATTACAAAGCCACTGTACTCAAAACAACCTGGTAATGGCACATGAACAGGCATATAGAGCAATGAAACAGAATAGAGAACCCAGAAATTGACCCAAGCCACTACACTCAATAAATATTTGACAAAGGAGGCAGGGGTATGTATTGGGGTAGAGCCAGTCTCTTCAATAAGTGGTGTTCTGAAAATTAGACTGGTACATGCAAAATAATGAAAATTACCACAAATTTACAGCATACACAAGAATAAACTCAGAATGGATAAAAGATTTAAATGTAAGAAGTGAAACCATAGAAGTCCTAGAGGAAACCATAGGTACCAAAATCTCAAATATATTGGCAATATGTTTACCAATACATCTCCTAGGACAATGGAAACTAAGGAGAAAATAAACAAATGGAACTACATCAAAATAAAAAGCTTCTGCATTGCAAAATAAACCATCATTAAAATAACAAGAGAGCCCACTACATGGTAGAACATATTTGCCAATGATATATCTGATAAGGGGTTAATCTCCAAAATATATAAGGAACTCATACAACTTAACATAAGGAAGACAAACAATCCAATTTAAAATGGGCAAAGGACATAAATACACACTTCTCCAAAGTGGATATATAGAAAGCCAAGAGGCATATGAAAAAATGCTCATAGTCACTTCACTAATCATCTAAGTCTAAGAGATGCAAATCAAACCTACAATGAGATATCACCTCACACCTATCAGAATGGCTATCATCAACAAATCAACCAATGACAAGTGTTGGCTAGGTTGTAGAGAAAAGGAACCACAGTTCACTGCTGGTGGGAATGCAGACTGGTACAGCCACTGTGAAAAACAGTATGAAGTTTTCTCAAAAAATTAATAATGGAATTTCCATTTGACCTAGTGACCCCACTTCTAGGAATAGATCCCAAGAAATCAGAAACACCAATCAGAAAGGACATATGCATCCCTATGTTCATAGCCGCACAATTTATAATAGCTAAGATTTGGAAACAGCCTAAGTGCCCATCAGCAGATTAGTGGATAAAAAAAAAAAAAAAAAAAAAAAAAAAACAAAAAAACAAAAAAACAAAAACAAAAACAAAAACTATGGTACATTTACATAATGGAATACTATGTGGCAATAAAAAAAAGACCTCTTACCATTTGCAACAGCATGAATAGACCTGGAGAGTATTATGCTGAGCAAAATAAGCCAATCAGAGAAAGATAAGTATCACATGATCTCACTCATATCCTGAATCTAATGAACCAAATAAACTGATGATCAAAAATAGATCCAGAGACATAGAAGCATTGAACAGACTGTTAAACCTCAGAGGGAAGGCAGGGGAGAGTTGGTGGGGTACGTGGGTAGGTAGGTGAGTAGAAATCAAAGAACATTTGCATACATATAAGCATAACCAATGGACACAGAAAATAGGAAGGTGAAGGTCTGGACTGTGGGCCAGGGGCAGGCTGGTAGAGGTCATTGGGGGCATAAGGGAACATATGTAATACTTTCAATAATATTATAAAATAAAATAAAAGCAGAATATATATGGTTTTGTTTGTTTCTTTCCTTTTTTGAAATTTATAGTATGAGTTGAAAAGTATGTATAAAGGTCAAAACATCCCTTTTTGCCAAAAATCTTTTGCAAATTATCTTAGAGAAATACTAAGAGCTTCTACTTTGGCTTGACTCAAAGGAGAGAGTGGCACCTTCTAGCTAAAATAAATAGAGAAGCAAACAAGAAATCTCATCTGGCAAATGAAAATTTTTCATGCCTTTCCAGCACAGTATCATTAATATTTCCGGAGGAACAAAATTCATATTTATCTCTGTTTGCAACATTTTGACATGAGTAATAGCCGTACTTCCTTTTTTGTGTTAAATAGCATAACTTTTTTATTATATTTTAGACTACCATATTTCTGCAGATATCTTTATCAGATATAGTTTGAAGCATATCAGGCACTTGTGAAAAATCCTCCAAGTGTCCACATTATGATGACCTAAAAACTGACATTCAAAGCTCTATCTTATCTTTCTAGCCAGATCTCAAATTATACTTTTCAAAATGCTCTAGGCTTCCACACTGCTGGGCTGTCCTTGAATATATCATGTACCTTGATGTCTCTGAGTGTTTGTTTTTAATATATTTTTATTGATTTCAGAGAGGAAAGGAGAGGGATAGAGAGAAACCAGTAATAAGAAAGAATCCTTGATCGGCTGTCTCCTGCACACCTCACATTGGGCATAGAGCCTGAAACCAGAGTATGTGTCCTATCTGGGAATAGAACCATGACCTCCTGGTTCATAGGTTGAGTCTCAATCACTGAGCCATGCTGACTGTGCAATCTCTCTGTTTTTTTTTGTGTGTATGTTTTTTTTTTAATTTAATCTGCATGTTTTTATGTCCTGGTTCCTCATCCCTACCTTCCCACTTTGATAGGAAAATTTTTGAAAAAGGAGAATTTTGATGACCTCATACCCTCCTCCAAGTCTTCCTTGAGTCACTCAATTTGAAATTACCTCTCTTTCTTTAGACTTCCCACAGCATATTGCTTATATCTCTCCTATAGTCTAATGTGTTTCCTCCTGTCTGATGGCATAGTTAGTCATCTATATATCCACTAGATTACTAGTATAAGCTCCTTGAGAGTAGGGACTCTGTCCTAATCATCTGTGTATCTTTCACAACACTTAGAACAGACCTATATTAAATAGATGTCCATTAGCAGACATTTAGGAAATATCTGTTAAATAGTTAGTACAAATCTCCCAGCATGTCTTCAGAACCATTCTTAAAATTTTCCAGTTCTGTGTAATTTTTGCAGTTTGTCATTTAAATACTCTTTAAGTTATAAATCCAAACACATATTTAGTAACTTCTAGCTATTGTTTTAATTATTTATATTGGTCACTGCAAAGCATTTGGAGATTGCAGAGGCTACTTTTTAAAGAACTTTCCATTTTTATTTACTGAGAATTATAACTATTTTTCTTTATAAAATTATCTATTTTCTCAACAGGAAAATTTGCTCTTCCTTATTGATAACCTGCCAATGAATAAAATAAGTGCTCTGAATGCCATTCATTGAACTAATTAGAATTTCCTCAATGGTTACTCCCAAATAATCACCATATATTAACTTAAGTGTTTGGGAATAAAATTGAAGAAACAAAGAGGAAACACATCTTCACCGTAACAGTGGGTTCCCACATGCTTAATGTCCATTTGACATTTTAAAAATTACACAACTATAAATTACCCATATTTATCTGCAATCTATGATCTAAGACAGTGGTTGGCAAACTCATTAGTCAACAGAGCCAAATATCAACAGTACAAGGATTGAAATTTCTTTTGAGAGCCAAATTTTTTAAACTTAAACTTCTTCTAACGCCACTTCTTCAAAATAGACTCGCCCAGGCCGTGGTATTTTGTGGAAGAGCCACACTCAAGGGGCCAAAGAGCCGCATGTGGCTCGTGAGCTGCAGTTTGCCGACCACGGATCTAAGGCATAGAGCAAAACTCAAAACACACTTGTTGCCTTTTAAAAAATCAGAACTCTGAGAATATACATTTAAAAAGCCACATGGTATAATAAAAAGAAGTGTAAATAAAAGTCAGTTTTAAAAAGGTTTCAACTTCCCACCACACACACACACACACAAATGGAGTACAGCACACTTCTTTGTGGCAATGTGGTGCTATTTTTACTTTCTCTACCACAGCCTGCAGTCTTTTATGGCAGGAAATGATAAGTCCTTCCCCAACATAGCCAGGGAACACAGCAAGTACCTGAAAGTATATTGAAAAGGCACTGGTTCCCCAAATGTGCAGTTGTAAAAATATTATATATTTTTTTCTTATTAAATTTACCTGCTTTGCTCACTTTTATTTCTGACATAAGCCAAGAGCTTACCTCACTATGTCATTATTTACTCAGAGAGCAGAGCTGGACTTTTGGATGCCTTTAAGCCTAGGAAATTAATTTGGCCCAGGGTGAGCTTAGACATAATTTAAGCATAAGCTTGTTATTTATCCCTTTACTAGAGGCCCGGTGCACAAAATTCATGCATGGGGGGGTGTCCCTCAGCCTGGCCTGCACCCTGCATGGGGCCTAAACCAGCAGTCAGACATCCCTCTCACAATCCAGGACTGCTGGCTCCTAACTGCTCACCTGCCTGCCTGATTGCCCCTAACCGCTTCTGCCTGCCAGCCTGATCGCCCCCTAACTGCTCCCCTGCCAGCCTGATTGATGCCTAACTGCTCCCCTGCTGGCCCGATCACCCCCAACTGCCCTCCCCTGCTGGCCATCTTGTGGCAGCCATCTTGTGGCAGCCATCTTGTGGCAGCCATCTTGTGGCAGCCATCTTGTGGCGGCCATCTTGTGGTGGCCATCTTGTGGCAACTATCTTGTGGCAACATGAGGGTGGCCATCTTGTGGCAGCCATCTTGTGGTGGCTATCTTGTGATGATGTGAGGGTGTCACGCAAGGGCATGAGGACCACCTAGACTTTTATTAGTATAGATAATTACTTTCCCTTAAATGCATTGTTTTAAAGGCTAAAGAAAATGGTGTTTCTAAATATATAGCATTACATCTTTACAGTAGAAAAGTCTAAAACCAAATATCTACATCCCCACTTCAAAAAATTAGAAGAAGAGTGAATTAAACTTAAGCAAATGGAAGGTAGTAGATAATACAGATAAAAACAAAGTAAATTGAAAAGAGAAAAACAATGGAGCAAATCGGTTTGTTTGTTGTTGTTTTTCAAAGTTTAATACAATTGGCAAATCTCAAGCATGGCAGACAAAGAAAGGAAAAAGAAATAACAAAAATCAGCAATGTCTGAAATGAAACAAAGGATGTCACAAAAATATGATAATAATAAAGAATAATAAGAAAACATTAGAAATATCACTACACATAAATTTAATCTTAGAAGTGGACCTATATCATTAAAAGCATAAACTACCACCACTAACCCAATATGAGATAAATAATTTGAAGAACAATATTACTAATAAAATATTCTATCAAACTTTTAAAGAATTAATATCAATTCCTTACAATCTGTCAGAAAATAGATGAGAGAACACTGCTCAACTAGATGACAGAACACTGCTCAACTCATATTATCAAGCCAGTGTTATTCTGATATCCAAGCTGGACAAAGACTGAACACAAAAAAAGAAAAAATAAATAAGCCAAGCTGGTGTGGCTCAGTGGTTGAGCATCAACCTAGGAACCAGGAGGTAATGGTTTGATTCCTGGGTTGTGGGCTTAATCCCCAGTGGGGGCTGTGCAGAAGCCAGCCCATCAATGATTTTCTCTCATCATTGATCTTTCTATTTCCCCCTCTCTTTTTTCTCTCTAAAATCAATAAAAACATATTTAAAAAATAAATAAAACTGTAGGCCAATATTCCAGTAAATATAGTTGGAAAAAGACATATAATCTATCATTCATTTAGACAAGGCTTCACAGATGGCATTTTAAGAAGGTTTAAACCAAAGGGCAGTATTCTTAAGGGCAAATTTATCTAAAACTGAGAAACTTCTCTTTCATTGTTTTTCCCAATATTAGGAATATCATTGATATCACTAATAACTTAAAGTTTTATTTTTAATTGAATTTATTGGGATGACATTGCTTCACTAACCATACAGGTTTCAAATGTACAATTCAATAAAACTTCATTTGCTCACTTCATTGTGCTCTTGTTGCCCCAAACAAAGTCTCCCCTGCCCCTGATTTTCTTCTCTGCCTCCAATTTAGACTACTACTTGTTTCATATAACCTTCACTGTAACATTGTTCTGATCTACATTATTTTTTGCTTAGTCCTAGCTCTATCTGACTTTCTTAATTACTCTCACAACCTCCCCAACAGACTATGCCATCAACATATCCTACATACCACACCAGTGTATTCATTACCCCAAAGAATCTTCTTTGCCTAGAAGAATGAATGGTATTCTTTATTTGGAACCTCTATATCATGGAAAAGTCATCCAAGAAACACAACATAACACACACACACACACACACACACACACACACACACACACACACACACATACTAGTACGTATTATCTTCCTGGACTCCATCAGTGGGTTGAAAGTTTAGAACATGGGATTCCCCATGGTGATAATATTTTTTAAAAAATAAACTTATTAGAAAGAAAACATCCAAATGAGTTTGCCCTCCCTAAGCTGTCACTTTGATGTGTTTTTTTTTTAATTTTTTTAATTTTATTAATTTTTTTTAAATCCTCACCCGAGGATATTTTCTCATTGATTTTTTTTTTTAGAGAGAGTGGAAGAGTGAAATATCGATGTGAAAGAAACACATCAGTTGATTGACTCCCACGCAAGCCCCGACCAGAGCCCAGGCCAGGGAGGAGCCTGAAACTGAGGTATATGCCCTGGAATCAAATCTGGGACCCTTCAGTCCACAGGCTGATGATCTATCCACTGAGCCAAACTGGCTAGGGCAAAGCTATAACTTTGAAAGGCTACATGCTTATTTCAATTATACTCCTACTATTCAGGAAAATTTTGGAATTCTCTTTTAAAATTCTACTTTATAGCCTGCATCATATACTCCACAATAATCAATAATCTCCATGGTGAGAAATCTTCGTGGGCTTTTATTGTTGTTGTTGCTGTTAATCCTCATCCGAAGATATTTTTCCATATATTTTTCAGAGAGTGATAGGGAAAGAGAGAGGGGATAGAGAGAGAGAGAGAGAGAGAGAGAGAGAGAGAGAGGGGAGAGAGAGAGGTGGTTGCCTCCCGAACACCTCTGCAACCTAGGTACATGCCCTTGACTGGTAATGGAACCCTCAACCGTTCAGTGCACAGGCCGATGCTCTAACAGCTGAGTCACACTAGCCAGGGCCAAATCTTTTTATTTTAAGGGTAGTTAAATTTTGGGATATAATCAAATGTCGTTTAGAACCAAGACTGAGTAATGAAGAAGACGGTAAATGGATAAATGGTGGTGGAAGGGGACTTGACTTGGGGTGGTAAACACACAATATCCAGAAGATGTATTGTAGAATTGTACACCTGAAACCTGTATAATTTCATTAGACATTTTCAACCCAATAAATTCAATTAGAAAATAAAAATACCATTTGTGTTCAAAAGCAAGGTATGTTAAGGTATGACCATACTGTGTTGACTCATTTTTCTTTAAAAAAAAGACTCATTTTTCATGATAAGTTCAAGCCAGTATCAAAGATAACTCCAAAGAACAAGTTATGAGAACATTTGGTGAAAGACAGCATCACTAGGGTAAGCAAATATCTTTGGAAAGTGATCATTTGAAGGTAAAATTTACTTGAAAATATAAATATTGATGTATTTATTTAAATTAGTCTTCGCAAAGGCAACTTAGTGTAATGAAACTATGAGATTGAGAGTAAGAAGTCTTGAGATCTTCCAACTCTGTCATTGACTGTCTTGTGATGTTGGCCAAGTCAATTTCCCTAGGCACTCATTTCTCCTTTTAAATATGTAGGTTAAACCAACTAACCTTTAAGGACTCTTTTAGCTTTAATATTTTGTCATTTTACTCTGATTTTTAAATAGCCCTAGTATTTCATGTTATATACATGTTCCCATTTACATGCATATGTAATCATTGCATTCTATGCAAATATTATATAAATAATTAGGCCTCATTTGTATTTGGCAAAAGCATGGCCTCTGCAGCCAGTCTTTCTGAAGTGAAGTTCAGGCTCTGTCACTAACTGCCGGTATGACTTGAGCAAGCTACTTGGTACAAATTGGTAGTTACAAAATAGTCATGGGGCCCAGCCAGTGTACTTGAGTGTCATATCATGCACTGAGAAGTAGCAGGTTCCATTCCTGGTCAGTGCACATACCCAGGTTGCAGGCTCCATCCTCAGTAGGAGGCATTCAGGAGACAGCCAATCAATGATTCTTTCTCATCAATGTTTCTATTTCTCTCTCCATCTCCCTTCCTCTTTCTAAAAAAAAAAATCAATAAAAACATAGTTTAAAAAAAAAGTCATGGAGATGTAAAGTTCAACATAGGAAATATAGTCAATGATATTATAATAACTAAGCATTGTGCCAAGTGGGTACTTAAATTATTGGGGGTCTCACTTAGTAAATTATATAACTGTCTAAGCACTATGCTATACTCCTGGAACTAATATAAAACAATATTGAGTGTCAACTTTAATTGAAAATAAAATAAAAAGATTCTCTATCTAAACAACCTCATTTGCAAAATGAGATGATAACAGTGTCTACCTCTATGAGTATTTAATAAGTTAACATTTCTAGGTTTTGATAGTGTTATATAATTGTACTAATTAAAATGTATAAATGCTTATCATTTTAAAGAGTGTAAAATAATTATATGCATACATAAATTCTGCCCCCCCCAGAAAATGATTGCAGCCAATGTTTCCAGGAGGAAATAATTCACACAAATGACATAGATATATTTTTATCCTTATTAATAAAATATATTTGTTATTATTTGTTTTGTCTTTTTGTTTGTTTGTTAGTAGTAGTGGTTGTGTATTTTTCTTTCTCTTAAGCCTGAGTTTGTATCATGATTAGGAACTTTAATAGCTAATAATAAATTAAAATGCATTTGAATTTCCCCCATTTAATTTGAATTTCGTATCACAAGAGGCATTCAGGCTCAATCAGCACTTTAATTTGTTAATACCTCCAAAGGAGGTATAGTTCTTTACTTGAGCTAACCCATTATTACTTTTGATAATAGAAGTATGCTATTAGTTCTGTAGGCTACCTCACTGAGTATTAATCATTAATTTAGGAATGTTATAGGCATAAGTATGCTTCAGACAGGTGCCTGATTTTTTTCTCCTTATTTCACTGAGCTCTCCTAATATACTTATCCCGATTACATCTTGGAATAAATATTTCAAGTGGTCTTGAACAGAAGATCTTTCCCTTTTTATGGGAAAATTCAAGTAGAAAGAAAGGGTGGAGTGGCTTCGATTTGTCTTCCAGATATACATAAACTCTTATATAAAACTAGAGTTCCAGTGCACAGATTCGTGCACTGGTGGGGGTGTGTCCTGTGGGGATTGGCCCCCTGTGGGAGCAACACTCATCCTGGTTGGTCGAGCGGCTGTTGACCCACCCTGACCACCAGGGGGAAGCTCCTGTATTGAGCGTCTACCCCCTGGTGGTCAGTGCTCATCATAGCGACTGGTCAACAGGTCATTTCACCATTTGGTCGCTGGGCTTTTATATATTTAAGTTAAGCATGTACACTCTGTATTAACATACAGAGAGTACTGTACTATAAGGAGTTATATTATTAAAATCCTGACCTCTTGATTAGGGATATAACTGAATGTGACTATTTTCTCCATATTTAAGTGATATGTGCAGTTATTTTGCTCATGATTTTTTAAACTGAGCTTAAATATTAGACCAATCCCCTTTCAATATTTAGATATCTAAAATGGTGTTACAGTAATACAGTTCTCCTAAGAATAGGTACCCATAAAAAGGAGGCAAAAACAAACTTAACAAATAATTCATTTTCTAAAAATCTACATCTTCAAATTTGTCCAATGCAATTTGTCATTGTCTTAGACTCAATGAATTTTTAGATTACTAATCCATGAATAGACACTTGCCTAAAATGCATGTGATTCAACTACAACTACTATAGTCTTCCTTCTCAGCAATGTCATCCACTTCCTCAAAACTCACACACATATACACACACACATTATTCTCTACTGTATGATGTGAGTGGCCAATATGTGCTGAGATTTATATATGTATCCTAAAAGATTAGCATTGAAATCATTTGTGTAATCTGTACATAGACTTATTTTCAAAATGGGAATAAAGGATTGGATAAGGTGAGTGACACAAAATTTAAGGAGTTGCTAAAACATTCAGTAAGAAAGATACAAATATTTTAGTGCAATGTTTTTTGAAAATATCATAATTAATGCAAATTCATGATAGTCATAATATCAAAGTAGTAAACACAGACAAGATCAATATGACTGATTGAATAACTGGGGGTGGAAAAATGGCAGCAGAATAAAGAGATGTGTCCCGAGCCTTGTCCTGGAGCAGATAGAAAGAACAGCTGAGGGTCGCATTAAGAGTGTCTGTTGGAGAGTTAAGGGACAGCTATACTCCAGCAGAAGGTGGGGGACTGCTTGATGGGGGTCCCCTGACCGGGCAGCCCCCACTGCTGCCGGGTTCCCTCCCAGAGCCACCAGCTCGGATGCAGAGACCACGCCATCTTGAAGGAGAAAGTGGATGTTATTGGAAACCTGAAAATCTACAACTGCGGCACCCACCGAACAGCTGTGAACCCCAGAGCACAAGTCCCCAATTGGCGCAAACACGTGGATTCAGAGGAGCTCTACACTCCACCACGGAAAGGTCAGATTTCGCCTGGGATAAAGTGAGGTCTCTGGTCCTGGCAGGACAGAGAAATGCACACACTGCAAGAGGTGGAGGACCGGGGGAAGTCTGCATCTAGAAAAATCCGTGGCTGTTGGGGCTGGCATGATCCGTGAATGTGGAAGGGGGTCCTCAGAGCTGCTAACAGAAGGGATCTCTAAAAAGCAACCCATTTTGATCTGACATGCAGAGACAGTCTAAGAATTTCAAAGGTGTGCCGGCTGCTTAGACTTGCGCGCAGACCCATTGTTCGCACACTTGGGCTTTTTCCTCTTCAAATCCTTGCTTCTGATTACTAAGCCCAATACATAGGATCACCCAGTTGGGGAAACCCTGGGAGACTGCAGGGGAAAGTTGTTTCTCTAGAACCTGGGGATCGGAGTGGGTAGTGACCATGGGAGAGCCAGCTCTGAGGCAGCCCACTTCCACAAACCAGTAGTGAGTGCCACAGGGAAAGAAGGTTGTAACTACAGGCTAGAGAGGCCAAAGAGTTCCAGAAGTCAAAACAGAAACACTGCCACCCAGGGGCTGAATCACAAATTGACTCTTGTGTAATCAAAAATAAAGGAATACGAGAAATTAAGACACACCGCCTGCTTAAAATCAGGACTGGATTACAACACTGAGGAGCAGTGGAACACAGAGAATTGCAACACTGTCCAGACTGAGAAACAGGTGTGCCAAACAGAACAATAGAGGAAGTGAATGACCTTCAATACTGCATATTTTATTTTTTTTATTTTTTATTTTTTTATTTTCATTTTTTGGATCTTTTACTCAAGAAACTATTTTTTTTTCCTCACTTGATTTTACCTTTATAATTATTACATTTTTATTTTCAATCAGTATCATTACTACTACTATTTTACCTTTTTTTAAAGTATTATATTATTTTCTCTTTATTTTACTTTGGGATTAGTGTTCTACATTCTAGTTTCATCTTTCCTTTAGCATTGTTTTACTCTATCTCAAATCTACCTTTATGCCATCACTCTCTTCCTAACCTTTCCCCTTTTGGTGTTCTGTTTATCTTACAACTTTCCTGCTTTAGATTTTCCCTATTCTTTCTGTTTACCCCCTGATAACATTTCACCCTACTGATATATCTAATCTACAATCCACTGCTCCAAGTCCATACACACCTCTCTCTTCGCTGTCTTAACTATCCAAAAAATTGTCTTTCTCTCTGTCCTTTTGTTGTTGTTTGCTTGAATGTTGATTATATCGAATTTTTATGCTTTTTGTAAGATTGTTTTGCTTATACTTTTTGTTTGTTTGTTTGTTTTTGTTGGTTTTTTGCTTCTGTTTTCCCTTGCCTCGCTTGATATTAGTTGGTGTTGTAGTTTGTATTAATCCACAGGTACTTGTTGCTAGCATTGGCTGGGATTAGTGGTTGTTCTAATAGAGTTTTTTCCCATATATATAGTTTGTTCCCCTTTCTCTCTTAGACTCTTTCTTGTCTCTCATACTTTTTTTTTCCTTTTCTGAATTTCATTTTGACAGTCCTTTATTTTTTCTTTCTTTCTTTTTCCTCTTCTTCTTTCTCTCCTATCACCTAATTTTCCTTTTGCTGGTGGTGACCTTTATTGGAGGTTATTAATATCATGAATACATTTCTGTTCAGTGCCCTGTGTGTTGTACCTGGTTGTGTTGTATTTTGTGCCTTTAAATCAACAAAAGAGAGAGAGAATTACATAACCAGACACCCGGAGTAGAAGGACCATGGGGAGACAAAGAAACAGCCTGCATATGAAAGAAAAGCAGGCATCACCAGAAAAGGAGGTAAATGAAATGAAGGCAAACAACCTGCCAGAGAAAGAATTCAGAGAAATGGTCATAAGGTGGCTGAAAAGAATGGAAGACAAATTCGAAAATATGAGTAAGAACCAAGAGGAAATTAAGAAGAACCAAGAAAAAATGAAAAATGACATCGCTGCTGTAAAAAACTCAATAGAAAGCATCAAGAGTAGACTAGAAGAAGTAGAGGACCGCCTGAGAGAGCTAGAAGACAAGATGGGAAAAAATACCCAAGTAGAGCAACTCCTAGAAAAAAAAATTAAAAGCTAGAGGAGAGCCTAAGGGAATTTTGGGACAACATGAAACAAAACAACAACCACATAATAGGGGTTCCAGAAGAAAAGGAAACTGAGCAAGGAATAGAAAACCTCTTTGAAGAAATAATGACAGAAAACTTCCCTGATATAGGGAAGAAAAAATGCACACAAATCCAAGAAGCTCACAGAATCCCAAGCAAAATGAACCCCAAAAGACTGACGCCAAAGCACATTATAATTAAATTGAAAAACACCAACGACAAAGTAAGAATCTTAAAAGCGACAAGAGAGAGAAAGAAAGTTACCTACAAAGGAACCCCCATCAGACTAGCAACTGATTTCTCAACAGAAATTCATCAGGCCAGAAGGGAATGGAATGAAATATACAAAGTCATGCAAAGGAAGGATCTGAATCCAAGAATACTGTACCCAGCAAGGCTATCAATCAAAATTGAAGGTGAAATCAGGAACTTCACAGACAAAAACGGACTAAGGGAATTTATTACCACCAAACCAGCAATGCAAGAAATTCTAAAGGGTCTGCTGGGAAAAAAAAAAAAAAAAGAAAAAGGAAGCAAAGAAGGAACACAAGGGTAAAGAATAAAAATGGCAACAAATAAGTACCTATCAATAATAACTTTAATGTAAATGGATTAAATGCCCCAATCAAAAGACATAGGGTAATGGATAAGAAAACAAGACCCATATATCTGCTGCCTACAAGAAACCCACCTCAGAAAAAAAGACGCACACAGACTGAGGGTGAAGGGGTGGAAAAAGGTTTGCCAGACGAATGGAAATGAAAAAAAAGCTGGGGTAGCAATACTTATATCTGACAAATTAAAACTCAAAGTGAAGGACATAACAAGAGATCAGGAAGGCCACTTCATAATACTAAAGGGAGCAATCCAACAAGAAGAAATAACTCTGGTAAACATATATGCACTCAATACAGGAGCACCCAAATACATAAAAAATCTCCTGGAGGATATCAAGGGAGATATTGACAGCAATACAATCATAGTGGAAGACTTTAACACCCCACTATCACCAATGGACAAATCCTCTAAACAAAATATCAGCAAAGAAACATCAATCCTAAATGACTCAATAGACCAGATGGAATTAATTGACATCTTCAGAAAATTTCACCCCAAAGCCACAGTATTTACATTCTTCTCAAGTGCACATGGGTCATTTTCAAAGATAGACCATATGTTGGGACATAGGCAAAGTCTCTTCAAATTCAAGGAGATAGAAATCATATCAAGCAACTTCTCAGACCACAGTGGCATAAAACTGGAAATCAACCACAGTAAAAAACAATCCAGAAAAATCAAACACATGAAGACAAAACAGCATGCTATTAACCAATGACTGGGTTACCAGAGAGATCAAGGAAGAAATAAAAAACATCATGGCAACAAATGACAATGAAAACACAACAAACCAAAATCTATGGGACACAGTGAAAGCAGTCCTGAGAGGGAAGTTCATAGCTCTACAAGCATACTGCAAAAAACAAGAAACAATGGTAATAAATTATCTAACCCTACAACTCAAAGAGTTAGAAAAAGAGCAACAAGAAAAGCCCAATGTAAGCAGAAGGAAGGAAATAATAAAGATCAGAATGGAGATAAATGACATAGAGATCAAAGAAACAATACAAAAGATCAACAAAACCAAGAGCTGGTTCTCTAAAAGGATAAACAAGATTGATGAACCTCTAGCCAGGCTCACCAAGAAGCAAAGAGAGAAGACCCAAATAAACAAAATCAGAAATGAAAGAGGTGAAATAACAACAGATCCCGCCAAAATACAAAGGATTGTTAAAAAATATATGAACAACTCTATTCCAACAAACTGGACAACCTGGAGGAAATGGACATATTCCTAGAAAAATATAACCTTCCAAAACTCAATCAGGAAGAATCTAAACAGCTCAATAGGCCAATAATTATGGAAGAAATTGAAGCAGTCATCAAAAAGCTTCCAGCAAACGAAAGCCCGGGGCCAGATGGCTTCACAGGAGAGTTTTACCAAACATTCAAGGAAGAACTAAAATCTATCCTCCTCATACTATTCCAGAAAATTCAAGAGGAAGGAACACTTCCAAGCTCCTTCTATGAAGCCAGCATCACCCTAATACCAAAACCAGAAAAAGACAACACAATGAAAGAGAATTACAGACCAATATACCTCATGAACATAGATGCCAAAATCCTCAAAAAATTTCTAGCAAATCGGATCCAGCAGTACATCAGGAAGATCATACACCATGACCAAGTAGGATTTAACCCAGGAATGCAAGGATGGTACAATATCCACAAATCAATCAATGTGATACATCACATAAACAAATTGAGAGGTAAAAATCACATACTCATATCAATTGATGCAGAAAAAGCATTTGACAAAATCCAACACCCTTTCTTGATAAAAACTCTCAACAAGGTGGGAATAGAAGGATCATACCTCAACATAATAAAAGCTATATATGAAAAACCCACAGCTAATATCATACTCAATGGGCAAAAACTAAAACCATTTCCCCTAAGAACAGGAACAAGTCAGGGATGCCCACTCTCACCACTCCTGTTCAACATAATACTGGAAGTATTAGCCATTGCAATTAGACAAGAAGAAGAAATAAAAGGCATCCAAATTGGAAAAGAAGAAGTAAAGCTCTTCTTTTTTTTTTTAATATATTTTATTGATATTTCACAGAGAGGAAGGGAGAGGGATAGAGAGTTAGAAACATCGATGAGAGAGAAACATCGATCAGCTGCCTCCTGCACACCTCCCACTGGGGATGTGCCCGCAACCAAGGTACATGCCCTTGACCGGAATCGAACCCGGGACCCTTCAGTCCGCAGGCCGACGCTCTATCCACTGAGCCAAACCGGTTTTGGCTAAAGCTCTTCTTATTTGCAGATGACATGATATTGTACATAAAAAACCTGAAAGACTCCATCAAAAAACTATCAGACTTAATAAATGAATTTGGCAATGTAGCAGGATACAAAATTAATGCCAAGAAATCTATGGCATTTCTATACACCAATAGTGAACTTACAGAAAGAGAGACTAAAAAAGAAATCCCATTTACCATGGCACCAAAAAAAATTAAGATACCTAGGAATTAACTTAACCAAGGAGGTAAAAGACCTATATGCGGAAAACTACAGGACACTGTAAAAAGAGATAGAGGAAAACGTAAACAGATGGAAGAACATACCATGTTCATGGATTGTTAGAATCAACATCATCAAAATGTTCATACTACCCAAAGCAATCTATAGATTCAATGCACTCCCCATTAAAAAACCAACGGCATATTTCACAGACCTAGAAAGAACTCTCCAAAAATTCATCTGGAATAAAAAAGACCCCGAATAGCCACAACAATCCTGAGAAAGAAGAACAAAATAGGTGGGATCTCAATACCATATTTCAAGCTGTATTACAAAGTCACTGCTCTCAAAACATCCTGGTACTGGCACAAGAACAGTCATATAGACCAATGGAATAATATAGAGAATCCAGATATCGACCCAAACCACTATGCACAATTAATATTTGACAAAGGAGGCATGAACATACAATGGTGTCAAGACAGTCTCTTCAATAAATTGTGTTGTCATAATTGAACAGATACATGCACAAAAAATGAAACTACATCACCAACTTACACCATACACAAAAATAAACTCAAAATGGTTTAAGGACTTAACCCTAAGACGAGAAACCATAAAAATACTAGAGGAATCCACAGGCAGCAAAATCTCAGACATATGCCTAAAGAACTTCTTAACTGATACTGCCCCTAGGGCAATGGAAGCCAAAGAGAAAATAAACAAATGGGACTACATCAAAATAAAAAGCTTTTGCACAGCAAAAGAAACCATCAACAAAACAACAAGAAACCCCACTGTATGGGAGAACATATTTGCAAATGTTATCACTGATAAAGGTTTAATCTCCAACATCTACATGCAGCTTATACAACTTAATAAAAGGAAGATAAATGATCCAATAAAAGATGGGCAACGGACCTAAATAGAATCTTTTCAAAAGAAGACAGAAGGAAGGCCAAGAGACACATGAAAACATGCTCAAAGTCACTAATTATACGAGAGATGCAAATCAAAACAACAATGCGATACCATCTCACACCTGTCAGAATGGCTATCATCAACAAGTCAACAAACAACAAGTGTTGGCGAGGATGCAGAGAAAAAGGAACCCTCTTACACTGCTGGTCGGAATGCAGACTGGTGCAGCCACTGTGGAGAACAGTATGGAGTTTCCTCAAAAAATTGAAAATGGAACTCCCATTTAACCCAGTAATCCCACTTCTAGGAATATAACCTTAGATACTATAAACACCAGTCAGAAAGGATATATTTACCCCTATGTTCATAGCAGCACAATTTACAATAGCTAAGATTTGGAAACAGCCTAGGTGCCCGTCAGCAGATGACTGGATCAGAAAACTATGGTACATCTACACAATGGAATACTATGATGCCATAAAAAGAAGGAATTCTTACCATTTGTAGCAACCTGGATGGAATTGGAGAACATTATGCTAAGTGAAATAAGCCAGTCAATGAAAGAAAAATACCCCATGATCTCACTCATTTGTGGATAATATGAAACATTATAAACTGATGAACAAAAAGATTGATACAGAGGCAGTAAAGCATCAAACAGACTGTCAAATTACAGCGGGAAGGTTAGGGAGAGGTGGGGGAAATAAGAGATCAACCAAAGCACTTATATGCATGCATATAAGAATAACTAATGGCTGCAAAACATTGGGGGGTGAGGGCATGTATGGGAGTGTGGGGGGGAATGGTAAGATATGTACACATATAATACCTTAATAAAAAATAATATCTTTTAAAAAAAGAATGTTATAAACTATAAAAAATATATAAAAATAAAAATTTTGGGAGTGTGCTGGCTGAAAAATTTTGGGAGTGTGCTGGCTGCTTGGACAAAAGGGGGAAAAGGGGATTGCACAGGATTATGTGCAGACCCGGAGTTCGCACACTTGCGCTTTCTCCTCTTTGAATCCTTGCTTCTGATTACTAAGCCCAATACATAGGATCACCCAGTTGGGGACACCCTAGGAGACTGCAGGTGAAAGTTGTTTTTCTGGAACCTGGGGATCAGGGCGGGGAGTGACCGTCAGAGAATCAGCTCTGGGACAGCCCACTCCCACAAACCAGTATTGAGTGCCACAAGGAAAGCAGGATTTAAGCACAGGCTAGAGAGGACCTATAGACCTGGAAGTCAACCCAGAAACACTGCCACCCAGGGGCTGAATCACAAATTGACTCTTGTGTGATCACAAATTAAGGAATACAAGAAATTAAGACACATCGCCTGCTTAAAAATCAGGACTGGCTTACAACACTGAGGAGCAGTGGAATGCAGGGAACTGCAATACTGTCCTGACTGGGAAACAGGCGTGCCAAACAGAACAATAGAGGAAGTGAATGACCTTCACTACTGCACATTTTATTTTTACATTTCTTATTTTTTATTTTATTTTTTAATTTTTTTCTTTTTCATCTTTTACTTAAGAAACTATTTTTTTCTTTTTTCCTCACTTGATTTTAAGTTTTTAATTACTACATTTTTATTTTCAATCAGTATTACTACTATGATTTTACCTTTTTTAAAACAAAAACTGTCATTTTATTTTCTCTTTATTTGACTTTGAGATTAGTGTTCTACATTCTATTTTCATCTTTCCTTTAGCATCATTCTACTCTATCTCAACTCTACCTTTATGCCATCATTCTCTTCCTAACTTTTGCCTTTTTGTTGTCCTGTTTCTTTTACCCTTTTCCTGCTTTAGATTTTCCCTATTCTTTGTTTTTAACCCCTGTTAAAATTTCACGCTATTTATATATCTAATATCCAATCCCTGCTCCGAGTTCATACACACCTCTCTCTTCTCTGTCTTCACTATCCAAAAATTTGTTTTTCTCTCTGTCCTTTTGTTGTTGTTTGCTTGAATGTTAATTATATTGATTTTTTATGCTTGTTTGTGAGATTGTTTTGCTTATACTTTTTTTTTGTTTTGTTTTTGTTTGCTATGTTTTTTGCATCATTTTTTCCTCGCCTCGCTTGATGTTAATTGTTGTTTGTAGTTTGTATTCATCTCCAGGTACTTGTTGCTGGCATTGGCTGGGATTAGTGGCTATTCTATTGGAGTTTTCCCCCATATATACAGTTTGTTCCCCTTTTCTTTCTTATTCTCTTTCTTGTCTCTCTTACTTCTTTTTTTTTTCTTTTACCCAATTTCATATTGGCACTCCTTTCTTTTTTTTTCTCTTCTTCTTTCTCTCCTATGCCCTAATTTGCCTTTCTCTGGTGGTCACCTTTATTTGGGGTTATTAATATCGTAAATACATTTCTGTTCAGTGCCTTGCGTGTGGTACCTGGTTGTGTTGTATTTTGTGCCTTTAACTCAATGCAGGAGAGAGAGAACTACATAACTAGACACCCAGAGAAGAGAGACCATGGGGAGACAAAGAAACAGCCCGCATATGGAAGAAAAGCAGGCATCACCAGAAAAGGGAGTAAACGAAATGGAGGCAAACAACCTGCCAGAGAAAGATTTCAGAGAAATGGTCATAAGGTGGCTGAAAAGAATGGAAGACAAATTCGAAAATATGAGTAAGAACCAAGAGGAAATGAAGAAGAACCAAGAAGAAATGAAAAATGACATCGCTGCTGTAAGAACTCAATAGAAAGCATCAAGAGTAGACTAGAAGAAGCAAGGATGGCATGAGTGAGCTAGAAGACACATTAGGAAAAAATACCCAAGTAGAGCAGCTTCTAGAAAAAAAAATTAAAAAGCAAGAGGAGAGCCTAAGGGAATTTTGGGACAACATGAAACAAAACAACATCCACATAATAGGGGTTTCAGAAGAAAAGGAAACTGAGCAAGGAATAGAAAACCTGTTTGAAGAAATAATGACAGAAAACTTCCCTGATATAGGGAAGAAAAAATGCACACAAATCCAAGAAGCTCACAGAATCCCAAGCAAAATGAACCCCAAAAGACCGACGCCAAGGCACATTATAATTAAATTGAAAAACACCAACGACAAAGTAAGAATCTTAAAAGCGACAAGAGAGAGAAAGAAAGTTACCTACAAAGGAACCCCCATCAGACTAGCAACGGATTTCTCAACACAAATTCATCAGGCCAGAAGGGAATGGAATAAAATATACAAAGTCATGCAAAGGAAGGGTCTGAATCCAAGAATACTGTACCCAGCAAGGCTATCAATCAAAATTGAAGGTGAAATCAGGAGCTTCACAGACAAAAACGGACTAAGGGAATTTATTACCACCAAACCAGCAATGCAAGAAATTCTAAAGTGTCTGCTGGGTGAAAGTAGTCTTGAGAGAGAAGTTCATAGCTCTACAAGCCTACTGCAGAAAATAAGAAATAATGGTAATAAATTATCTAACCCTACAACTCAGAGTTAGAAAGAGAGCAACAAAAAAAGCCCAGTGTAAGCAGAAGGAAGGAAATAATAAAGATCAGAGTGGAGATAAACGACATAGAGACCAAAAAAAAAAAAAAACAATTAAAAAAATCAACAAAACCAATAGCTGGTTCTTTGAAAGGATAAACAAGATTGATGAACCTCTAGCCAGGCTCACCAAGAAGCAAAGAGACAAGACCCAAATAAATGAAATCAGAAATGAAAGAGGTAAAATAACAACAGACCCCACTGAAATACAAAGGATTGTTAAAAAATATATGAACAACTCTATTCCAACAAACTGGACAACCTGGAGGAAATGGACATATTCCTAGAAAAATATAACCTTCCAAAACTCAATCAGGAAGAATCTAAACATCTCAATAGGCCAAAAACTATGGAATAAATTGAAGCAGTCATTAAAAAGCTTGCAGCAAATAAGAGCCCACGACAGATGGCTTCACAGCGGAGTTTTACCAAACATTCAAGGAAGAACTAAAATCTATCCTCTTCAGACAATTCCAAAAAATTCAAGAGGAAGGAACACTTCCAAGCTCCTTCTATGAAGCCAGCATCACCCTAATACCAAAACCAGAAAAAGACAACACAGTGAAAGAGAATTACAGACCAATATACCTCATGAACACAGATGCCAAAATCCTCAACAAAATTCTAGCAAATCGGATCCAGCAGTACATCAGAAAGATCATACACCATGACCAAGTAGGATTTAAGCCAGGAATGCAAGGATGGTACAATATCCATAAATCAATCAATGTGATACATCACATAAACAAATTGAGAGGTAAAAATCACATACTCATACCAATTGATGCAGAAAAAGCATTTGACAAAATCCAACACCCTTTCTTGATAAAAACTCTCAACAAGGTGGGAATAGAAGGATCATACCTCAGCATAATAAAAGCTATATGTGATAAACCCACAGCTAACATCATACTCAATGGGCAAAAACTAAAACCATTTCCCCTAAGAACAGGAACAAGTCAGGGATGGCCACTCTCACCACTCCTGTTCAACATAGTACTGGAAGTATTTGCCATTGCAATTAGACAAGAAGAAGAAATAAAAGGCATCCAAATTGGAAAAGAAGAAGTAAAGCTCTTGTTATTTGCAGATGACATGATATTGTACATAAAAAAACCCGAAAGACTCCATCAAAAAAACTAATAGATTTAATAAATGAATTCGGCAATGTAGCAGGATACAAAATTAATGCCAAGAAATCTATGGCTTTTCTATACACCAATAGTGAACTTACAGAAAGAGAAACTAAAAAAGAAATCCCATTTACCATCACACCAAAAAAATTAAGATACCTAGGAATAAACTTAACTAAGGAGGTAAAAGACCTATATGCCGAAAACTACAGGACACTGAAAAAAGAGATAGAGGAAGACGTAAACAGATGGAAAAACCATGTTCATGGATTGGGAGAATCAACATCATTAAAATGTCCATACTACCCAAAGCAATCTATAGATTCAATGTACTCCCCATTAAAATACCAATGGCATATTTCACAGACCTAGAAAGAACTCTCCAAAAATTCATCTGGAATAAAAAAGACCCCGAACAGCCACAGCAATCCTGAGAATGAAGAACAAAGTAGGTGGGATCCCAATACCATATTTCAAGCTGTATTACAAAGCCACTGTTCTCAAAACAGCCTGGTACTGGCACAAGAACATACATATAGATCAATGGAATAGAATAGAGAACCCAGAAATTGACCCAAATCACTACGCTCAATTAATATTTGACAAAGGTGGCATGAGCATACAATTGAGTCAAGGCAGTCTCTTCAATAAATGGTGCTGGGAAAATTGGACAGATATATGCAAAAAAATGAAACTAGACCACCAACTTACACCATACACAAAAATAAACTCAAGATGGTCAAGGACTTAAACATACGAGGAGAAACCATAAAAATACTAGTGGAATCCACAGGCAGAAAAATCTCTGACATATGCTGAAGCCATTTCTTCACCAATACTTCTTCTAGGGCAATGGAAACTAAAGACAAAATTAACAAATGGGACAACATCAAAATAAAAAGCTTTTGCACAGCAAAGGAAACCAAGAAAGCCCACTGCATGGGAGAACATATTTGCCAATGATATCAACGATAAGGGTTTAATCTCCAACTTCTACAGGGAACTAATGCAGCCTAACCAAAAGAAGATAAACAACCCAATCAAAAAATGGGCAACTGATCTAAATAGACACTTTTTGAAAGAAGATGGAAGGAAGGCCAAGAGACATATGAAAACCTGCTCAAAATCACTAATCATCAGAGAGATGCAAATCAAAACAACAATGAGGTACCATCTCACACCTATCAGAATCCCTGTAATCAACAAGTCAACAAATGACAAGTGCTGGCGAGGATGTGGAGAAAAAGGAACCCTCGTGCACTGCTGGTGGGATTGCAGACTGGTGCAGCCACTGTGGAGAACAGTATGGAGTTTCCTCAAAAAACTAAAAATGGAACTCCCATTTGACCCAGTGATCCCACTTCTAGGAATATATCCCAAGAAACTAGAAACACGAATCAGAAAGGATATATGCACCCCTATGTTCATAGTAGCACAATTCACCACATGTAAGATTTGGAAACAGCCTAAGTGTCCATCACTAGATGAGTGGATTAAGAAACTGTGGTACATCTACACAATGGAATACTATGCTGCGGTAAAAAAAAAAAAAAAAAAAAAAGGAGTTCTTACCATTTGCAACAGCATGGATGGAACTGGAGAGCATTATGTTAAGTGAAATAAGCCAGGCAGAGAAAGATAAATATCACATGATCTCACTCATTTGTGGAATATAATGAACAACATAAATTGATGAACAAAAATAGATCCAGAGACAGAGAAACATCAATCAGAACATCAAACCTCAGGGAATGTAGGGGAGGGTGGGGGTAAGGGGGAGAGATCGACCAAAGGACTTATATGCATGCATGTAATCCTAATCAATGGGCACAGACACCAGGGCAGTGGGGGCATCAATGGGAGGTGGAGGGTAATGGGGGAATAAGGACACATATGTAATACTTTAATCAATAAAGAAATTTAAAAAAAAAGATCAATATGAATGATTTTTTACTTTTCCCTCAGGTTCCAATATGACTTGCAGGACACTATTTAAAAAATATTATATTTTACCAAATACTCCAGAAACCACAGGTTTTCGTGTTCTATAGGATTAATGTACTTTGAACACCTGCCCATTACCTGGTAATCTTTCAGTGGACAAACAAATTTGTGACAGGTAACTAGTGAGGTCTCTCTGTCCCTGCCCAGCGCCCACAGAATGAAAGAGTACTCTTTCACGGATGATATGAAAACAAAAGTCAAGACCATATTTGAGTACCTATTGTTTTCTCCAGTGCTTGTGGAACTCCTTAGTCCAAACAATAGGGTCTCCTGAAGAAGCCATGTGGAATCTGGCTGGATTAATTTATTCATGCCTGAAATAACATAGAAGAACTGTGAACAATTGCAGATTAAAGGAGATTTTCACAGAGGGCTTTGAAATTGCAACAGGTGGAAGCTGAGACCCTCAAAATGCATTACCATAGGCAAAAGAGAGTATGAAGAGAGTTACACTTAGCCCTTAGTAGTAGCAAAGTAGAGTGAGTGGGAATTCCTTTACCATTTGACATATCTCTGAATTTGCAGCCTTGAAAAGGGTGAGAGAAGGTAGGAATGTCAGTGGCAAGGTTCACAAGCCACTGACTGCTCAAAAGGAGCTCTTAAGTATGATGACTTATCTTAGAAAAGCCCTGCAGCTTCTAGTCAAACTTACAGTACAGTTGAAGGGCAGTCAATGGACTTTTTTTTCTCAGTTGGGGAGCTTTTCTGAGGTCTCACGACTGCAACTCTTTCATTGGTTAGTGAATGTACATGAAGGGAGATCCAGTTGACTACTAGCTGTCAGCAAAGCTGGTGCTAAGAGGTAAATTATCTTCTACACAAAACTGCCTTATAAGTACCCTTGCAATGTTTGTAGATGGCTTCCTATGTGGGGTTATTTAGGGGCATCAAAAATCATGTCCCACTTCTCTCTGCTCCACTCTACCCAATTATCTCTTGCCAAGGCTTGACCTTATCTCCAATAATCTTCTAATAAAATGAAAATTCTACAAGAAGGATTTTTATATTAATCCATCAACTGCAATCAATTATATAAACTATTTTTCACCATAGAAAGTGGGTGGGAGAAAATACAAAGTGAGATACATTTTACTTGGTAAAAGAGGGGAAATATAGGAACCTTGAGGGGGCAATCTTAGTTGGTAAAACATAGTAAAATGATCTGAAAAGCCATATTTTATCATAAGAGTTTACAGGGAATTATATAAAAGGGAAGAGAGGACAATTAAATAGAAGGCAGGCAATCAACTTAACAGTCTAAGCAAATTTGCTTCAAGCTAGTACTTTCAACAATCTCTACATCATTTTATTTATTATATTTCATGGACAAGAGTTAGGCAAGATATCAAAAAATAGGTTTCGGTTTAGGGGTCACTTCATCAATTTCTTCTAGAACAGCCATATACACTAAAGCCATTCTGTTTTACTTGCATTTTGTTTCATCTCCCAAGACAGGCCACATGGGAGAAAGCTGATAGAAAGTGGGTGTATGGGGAAAGAGTACTGCTCAGAGACATAAGCTTCTAGTCTTGACCTTATCACTAATGAGTGGTGTTACCTTGAGAATGTCTGTTATAGCACTAGGCCTCAGTCTTTCATCTGAAAAATAAAGTTGTACTAAGTTATTCCTCAGATTCCTTTGAGTTCTAATAGTCTAAGTCTAGTAGAAAGTTTGAACTGGTATTTAAGCTCACTGCTATGTAAAATGTGGAAAAGATATGAAGAAATACTACCTTTCCTTTCCAATGCTTTATCAACTCAGGTCTGATGAAGAGTTCTCACACCACAAAAATAACTGCCTAGTCTCTATATCCAATCCAAGACCCACAGTCTCAGATGCCCTTTCCTGATTGATACAGATTTGTTCCTGTCATGTTCCCATCAAAACATTCCTTAGGGCCAATGTATCTACTTTTAAGTTCAAAACCACTGCTATTTAATAAATAGGTTTAAGCTAATGCATTAGTGACAGAGAAGTGGAAGATTTTATCCAGGATCTTCAAAGAGAGTGTGCAGGCCTTTTCTCAGCAGCCTTATTTTAAAAATTAATGGAAACCAATTGCAGACCCAAGCAAAAAGGAGGACATTAGGGGAGATGTTTTAAATAGGTTGGATTCCTCATATCATACATTGAACCCTGCTCAGCAGCCTACACATGGACAAGTTCAGTCAGAGCATACTTGTTGAGTACCTGGGGCAAAACGCTGTTTTCATTGATGATCCCAAAGTTGACATAGATAATTATTCAATGGGACTTTTTATAATGTTTCAATCTCTTTTGATGTTTAGGTCTTTGCAAACAAGGTAACTAAGGACTAAAGAAAGTAAGGAATTCATCCTGAGTTACATAGCTAGTTAATGGCAGAATGTACTAGAGTCTAAGTTTTAATTCAAAAGCCTGTGTTCCTTTATCCACATCACACTTCCTTCCAACTACACATTCTATAATATGCATGTGGATATTTCTCTTCCCCACCTATAGTTACACCATTTGAATGGAAGCCTTACTTATGTTACTAAGTGTATGGAAACCAGTGGTTTTTACTATGTGCAGAAAAAAATCAACACCTATATGTGCCTCTTTCCTATCTCTCCTTACATACAGAAACAGAGACACACAGACATCAATTTCCACTGGCATGCAAGACTGGGAGAAAATAACCAAAACAGGACAAATGTTATTTTTCCTTTTCAACCCCTTTCCTGCTGCTACAATTTTCTAAATTATCAATATAGGAAAAATAAATGAAGTGATGAGATGAGCAATGTCTTGTTGTAAACCAAATCACTATGTTGGATGTTGCTGGAGATTAAAACAAACAGACAAACAAACAGCATGCTCTGTCTCCTAAAAACCTGTAGACTAGCATCAGTGACACAACATACAAAGCAAGAGGGAAATGAGTAAAATCATTCGCTAAATTGAATAAGTCAAATGCTAAGCTTTATAGAAAACTGCCATATATTTAGGATACAAACCTTAACGAGGTTGGGACATTCCATATGTCATTTCTAAAGATAGTGATTTCTTTAGTTCATAAAATTCATACTTCCCTTTCTCATGTATTCAGCTGAAAGCCTTATGCATTTAAGCTGCAAGCTTGACCAAGAATAATGCTCCCATAACCTTCCAAAACTCAATCAGGAAGAATCTAAACAGCTCAACATGCCAGTAACTATGGAAGAAATTGAAGCAGTCATCAAAGAGCTTCCGGCAAACAAAAGCCTGGGGCCAGACGGCTTCACAGGAGAGTTTTACCAAACATTCAAGGAAGAACTAAAACCTATCCTCCTCAGACTATTCCAAAAAATTCAAGAGGAAGGCACACTTCCAAGCTCCTTCTATGAAGCCAGCATCACCCTAATACCAAAACCAGATAAAGACAACACAATGAAGGAGAATTACAGGCCAATATCCCTCATGAATGTAGATGCCAAAATCCTCAACAAAATTCTAGCAAATAGGATCCAGCAGTACATCAGAAAGATCATACACCATGACCAAGTAGGGTTTATCCCAGGAATGCAAGGATGGTTCAATATCCGCAAATCAATAAATGTGATACATCACATAAACAAATTGAGAGATAAAAATCACATAGTCATATCAATTGATGCAGAAAAAGCATTTGACAAAATCCAACACCCTTTCTTGATAAAAACTCTCAACAAGGTGGGAATAGAAGGATCATACCTCAACATAATAAAAGCTATATATGATAAACCCACAGCTAACATCATATTCAATGGGCAAAAACTAAAACCATTTCCCCTAAGAACAGGAACAAGACAGAAATGCCCACTCTCACCACTCCTGTTTGACATAGTACTGGAAGTATTAGCCACTGCAATTAGACAAGAAGAAGAAATAAAAGGCATCCAAATTGGAAAAGAAGAAGTAAAGCTGTCGTTATTTGCAGATGACATAATATTGTACATAAAAAACCCGAAAGACTCCATCAAAAAACTAACAGACTTAATAAATGAATTCGGCAATGTAGCAGGATACAAAATTAACACCAAGAAATCTATGGCATTTCTATACACCAACAGTGAACTTACAGAAAGAGAGACTAAAAAAGCAATCCCATTTTCCATCACACCAAAAAAATTAAGATACTTAGGAATAAACCTAACCAAGGAGGTAAAAGACCTATATGCGGAAAACTACAGGACACTGAAAAAAGAGATAGAGGAAGATGTAAACAGATGGAAGAACATACCATGTTCATGGATTGGTAGAATCAACATCATTAAAATGTCCATACTACCCAAAGCAATCTATAGATTCAATGCACTCCCCATTAAAATACCAACGGCGTATTTCACAGACCTAGAAAGAACTCTCCAAAAATTCATCTGGAATAAAAAAAGACCCCGAATAGCCACAGCAATCCTGAGAAAGAAGAATAAAGTAGGAGGGATCTCAATACCATATTTCAAGCTGTATTACAAAGCCACTGTCCTCAAAACAGCCTGGTACTGGCACAAGAACATACATATAGATCAATGGAACAGAATAGAGAATCCAGATATCGACCCAAACCAATATGCGCATTTAATATTTGACAAAGGAGGCATGAGCATACAATGGAGTCAAGACAGTCTCTTTAATAAATGGTGTTGGGAAAATTGGACAGATACATGCAAAAAAATGAAACTAGATCACCAACTTACACCATACACAAAAATAAACTCAAAATGGGTACAGGACTTAAATATAAGACGGGAAACCATAAAAATACTGGAGGAATCCACAGGCAGCAAAATCTCAGACATATGCCAAAAGAACTTTTTCACTGATACTGCCCCTAGGGCAATGGAAGCCAAAGAGAAAATAAACAAATGGGACTACATCAAAATAAAAAGCTTTTGCACAGCAAAAGAAACCATCAACAAAACAACAAGAAACCCCACTGTATGGGAGAACATATTTGCAAATGTTATCACTGATAAAGGTTTAATCTCTAACATCTACAGGCAGCTTATACAACTTAATAAAAGGAAGATAAATGATCCAATAAAAAAATGGGCAACAGACCTAAATAGAATCTTTTCAAAAGAAGACAGAAGGAGGGCCAAGAGACACATGAAAACATGCTCAAAGTCACTAATTATCCGAGAGATGCAAATCAAAACAACAATGGGATACCATCTCACACCTGTCAGAATGGCTATCATCAACAAATCAACAAACGACAAGTGTTGGCGAGGATGCGGAGAAAAAGGAACCCTCATGCACTGCTGGTGGGAATGCAGACTGGTGCAGCCACTGTGGAGAACAGTATGGAGTTTCCTCAAAAAACTGAAAATGGAACTCCCATTTGACCCAGTAATCCCACTCCTGGGAATATATCCTAAGAAACTAGAAACACCAATCAGAAAGGATATATGCACCCCTATGTTCATAGCAGCACAATTTACCATAGCTAAGATTTGGAAACAGCCTAAGTGCCTGTCAGCAGATGACTGGATCAGAAAACTATGGTACATCTACACAATGGAATACTATGCTGCCATAAAAAAGAAGGAATTACTACCATTTGTAGGCACCTGGATGGAATTAGAGAACATTATGCTAAGTGAAATAAGCCAGTCAATGAAAGAAAAATGCCACATGATCTCACTCATTTGGGGATAATTAAAAACATTGTAAACTGATGAACAAAAATATAGATACAAAGGCAGTAAAGCATCAAACAGACTGTCAAATTACAGCGGGAAGGTTAGGGAGAGGTGGGGGAAATAAGAGATCAACTGAAGGACTTATATGCATGTATATAAGAGTAACCAACGGATGCAAAACATTGGGGGGTGAGGCATGTATGGGAGTGGGGTGGGGGGGGCAATGGTAAGATATGTACACATATAATACCTTAATAAAAAAATAATAAAAAAAAGAATAATGCTCCCATATACTAGTACTGAAGGAAATCTGGCAGGTGCAACTTAATTTTCCAAGTGTGATGTCAGTCCAATTACAGATAGCATTTTGCAAATTGTATAGAGGAGCTCTGACCAAAGGAATGCAAAGTACCTATGAGGCATTAGTATGGTGATCCATTCCCTTGAAGGAGAGATGCCCTCAATCATATGACTAGAGAAACTGAAAAATGAGGAGGCTTACTGCCTTGTTCAGGTTTATATCACTAGCCAGTCGCAGAGAAGCATAACTTGAAGCTCAAGCCTGTGACTGTGCCTACTAAAAGTATGATTTCAAAAAGAGTTAAGAAATGGATGTCATAAGGCCCTTCCTCTATTTCCTCTTGGGCAAGGAAGCATAGACGTGGGGTGGGAAGATTGCAGAGAGCAGGAGGATGTGGGAATAACCAACATTATCAGGGGATAAACTATGCTAAAACCTTGTTCCTGTGTTTGCTTTAATTTTAACCCAGATTTCTGTAGCTGTTTGGGTTAGCTAAACTTAAGTATGAGAGTTAAATTGCAGTTAATTATCTTTGTAATGTAGCCATGGATTGCACTCTGAACCTGGGGTGGGAATTCCATATCTCAAGTTCTTGGTCTTAAGGAAAAATGACTCATAAATATAAATATAGCTCTACATGCTTATGTTTGGTGTGTAACATTGTGTATGTGAAGAATATCATAATTTTCCCTCCAATTCTGATACTATATAGCCAATATAGAGTGCAGTAGGAGGCCAGTTGACAAGTATACATAAAAATCAATTTATTTCCCCAGACCTATTTAGGAGAATTTCTTTGTATACTTTCCTTGTGTTGATTTTAACTTAAATCTAAATCATATATTCTGTTCTAGTCTGTGATAAAGCCTTACATATGGAATTCAAAACCTTTGCTCTAATCTTAGCATAACATAGATTAAGTTAGGTATAAAAAGCTTTTTTTTCCCAAATGTCTAATGTGATATCCTTTTTGCAACACATCAATTTAGTGTGGTCATGGCAACTCTCTGTTTAAGGCAAAATATGTTAAGTTATCAACACATACTTCTTCTAAATCCCTACTTTATAGTCAGATTTAATATGTTCTACTTTCTCCTCTCCAAGTAAATAAGCTCCATGTGGGCTAGGGCTATACCTTATATAACTCATATTATTACCAATTCTGCACTGAAAAAAATAGTAAACATACTATAAATACTGGTTAAAGATAATTAAAATGTTTCATTTATTCTTTCTATGATTCCCCTTTTTATCCACTTTATTCCGTGTTTTATGTGTTTTATCACCATTTTATTTTCTAAGTCACCCACCCTAAATCTAGTAAAAATAAAACCTATTTTTAAATAATTGTATATTGATTCTCTCTGTTATAAACTCTCCTGGTTCTCAAATGGAAAAGGACAAAGTAGTGAAATATGGCTTTATCATATAGAGACAGCATGGCATGATGGAAAGATCTTTGGCAACCAACAGAACTGAGTTTGAAAGTCAACTAAGGCAGTTAGTTATGCAACTTTGTGAAAGTTAAGTTCCTTAACATTTGTCTCCTCATCTATCCTCTATAAAATAGGGGGAATTAAATAGAATTATTGTCAAAATATAAGAGATCTTGCTAAATGTGCACAATAAATAGGAATCATTATTATCTTTGAATAAAGAAACTCAAAATTAAAGTTATAGCCAGTATTAGATATGTATCTAAAATATTTCTAACTATTTCTCAAATATAACACCACAATAAAAAGATGGGGAAAATATTACCTCTCTATCCACTATATTAAAGTAACACACATATTGGAGATCCCACAGCATCTGGGGAGGAGTCAGCATGATTAACCATCATGCCCATATTCTCCAGATACTGGTTTAACTGAGGTTTTTACTCTGATTATATATGTTTGGCCCAAGTTCCAGTAAGAGAGTAACTTACAACCCAGGGTAATAAAAAGTAATGTATTTTCCCTATTGGACCATGTTAAAGGGATTTTCAAATTTACTGATTCCAAGAGGTCAGGCAGCTTTAAATTTCATGAGTAATTCCCCAGGAAAGAATTAGACACACAGATGACATTTTTCAATGTTTAATTATTACAACTTTAACTTAGAACCAAAATGGTTATTAACAGGTATTTCTATGTCAAATATGACCCAGGTCATAGTGTTTGAATTCTGAGAAATAGCACTGTTATCTTTGCAGATTGCAAAATGTCTTGGTGCTTTGCTTAATCAAATTTCATGGTCCAAAACTGAGGGAAGTTTACTGTATCCTCTGTGACCAAAAGGATCTTTCATCAAGTGGCCAGAGCAAAGCTGAGTAGCCCAAAATCTAATGGATGTTCTCCACTCTGGATAACTCGGGCCCAAATCTTTTTTCCCTGTTTAATCTGGATTGGTTATTAACTCTAGTCACTTCACAGCTTGTCATATTCAAACTGTGCTTCAGTGAGGTAGCTTTATTATATGCACTGATAAGAAATTAAACACTTTTCTTCTAAGTTATGATAAGCTTTTGGAGGTTATAGACTTTCAGAGGGAAAGGCATTACTTTACCAGATGCTTTGATATGGACTGTGCCTGCTCTTGATAAAAACCAAATATTTCCATTATTAGTTGTTCTTCTTCTGAGAGACTAATGCTAGTTCAAGTGATTGGAATTTTTTATATCAAATTAGTTTTATGAAGTATTAGAAATCAGTAACACCTAGTTTTAACTCTCACATTCTTAGGAAAAAAGACAAGCCTGTTAGTACTTCCATAATTAAAAGATATTAAGATGAAGGGGAAACAATTTTTAAACAATAATTTAAAACAACAAAACAACAAAATAATCAGATCCTGATCAAAATGGACTGAAGAAGATAAAAGGAGGGTGCTATTATTATTATTAAAATATGGAAAGAGCCAAATAATTTTATTTAATTTTAGAATATTAAATAATGGAAATATTTGGTATAAAAATTAATAATAGCCAAGAAAACATAGATTTAAAAACCACCTTTGCAAGTCCCCAAGCCAAAAATACTATTTCTAAACCTACAAATTTAAACTATCCAGGTAAGTTGAGTAAAACAGTAACAGAATAGCACTGTGTCTACTGAAAAAAGTTTCTTTATTGGACATTGATTATACTCTTCCTCTATCTGCATTAACTGAATTACTTGGAAAATCATTAAGTTATCTCTGTGAGAGGCATATGTGAACATAATTTCATATCTTAGAGCAATTCTAATAGAATTATTTATAAAATATATCCAGCTTTTGTTGAATCATTTTGCTTAAAGATAACACCAGTGTTTAGTTTTAGACTCTTTACAAGTATGTCTAGTACACATCCTTGATTCTTAGATATGCAAAATATATATCAAGTTGGTAAATGTTCATTAGTCTCAAAAACTTCACTTTTCCTCAAAGAAGAGAGAAAGAGCTCTTCAACTTTTTATAGTTAATTTAGGATACACATTGTTTCTATAATTTAAAGCCACTGTTTTGCTACTTTATTTGCCTCTAATCAGAGCAGCTTTATTATATCTGTTGATGTGACATTAATCATAAAACACAAGAAAACATTTCCTTTTGCACTTTTGGAACTAAATGGCTTTTAAAAAAACACATCTGATAAATAATAAATCTTCTACATGTCATTCATTTTTGAGCACACCATTTGGTCTGACACTTCAACATAGAGTAGCCACTGGAAATATCAGGGTGCGGGAGCACTTTGTAAAGTAGGTAATTGTCTAACCACTATTCTGTACACCTGAAACTAGTACAAAATATTATTGAAAGTAAAAAATAAATTTGTCTTAAAATGTAAAAATCAAAAAAGGGTATCCACACAGGATAACACATTTTTAGTTTTAAAGAAGCAATTCATAGGTTAATTTGTGTCATTTAAAAAATATTAAGCCTGGCTGGTGTGGCTCAGTGGTGGAGCATCAACCTATGAATCAGGAGGCATGGTTTGATTCCCAGTCAAGGCATATGCCTGGGTTGTGGTCTCGATCCCTGTAGGAGGTGTGCAGGAGGCAGCACATCAATGATTCTCTCTCATCATTGATGTTTCTATCTCTCCCTCTCCCTTCCTCTCTGAAGTCAATAAAAAATATATTTTAAAAATATTAAATACTCCAAACATTAAATAAGCATCATTACAGTTACCCTATAAATAACTTGTAAAAATTGTTTTATCATATAAAAGTAAATAATCAGCATGTAAAAAATATCTGGTAACACGTTTATTAACTTATTAGAAATAGCCAAATCTGATCTACTAAGTAAAGCAGAAAAGAATTTTAGCTAAGTAATTGTAATTATAACAATATTAAAGCCTTTTTTCTGTTGCTGAGAATGTGGAGAAAACTCTGCCATTGTCTTCCATAAATAGTGTGAGATTGACTAAAAGTGTTTTGGAAGAAAAAAATATATTGTCAAGAAGTAAGGAAGGAGATGAGGGGCTTTAGACTTAGTAGCAGACATTTGCATATATTTTCAATGCTTAGGGAGATAGTAATTAGGCTGTTGGAAATACAACTGAGCTTGAATGGGCAGCTTTAGCTCATGCTCTGGGCACAACTCAGGCTTCTATGTGACCTATATACTGATTATGGCCAATAGTGTAAACTTTGATTTCCTCACTAGATTATTAGAGTCAGTGAAGTTTCTGGCCCATACTCAAATCTCCAGAGTCTATACAGACTTTATTTTGGTTAATATCCTGCACTTTTGATTATTTATCAGGAACTCTGTCTGCATGTTGATATATTACTAATGCTAATGCAGTCATTGCTGAAAATGAAAGTGACATGTGTGAAGCACATCCCCGACTCCTAATTGCCTTCCAGTGACTATACCAAGAGAACTCACTTTAATTTTCTAATTGCATATACCACCCTGTCATATAAACAGTGACAATAGTCAAGCCACTAACTGTGGCATCCTCTTCAGTATTCACATACCACAAATTAGTATAATATTATGCTTCCACACACTTTATCTTAAGTCTCATATCCATGTTTTTGTTAGGCACATACCCTGTAATCTTGAATGCCTTCTGAAGTCTGAAATCTCCTATACCTCAGGACTTCTTGAATACGATCTCTTGTCTTATAGCTTGATCAAACTGTTGCCCTGCCACTCAATATAGCACCTAAGTATGCAGTATATGGCCAGGTCCATATTACTGTTGTATCACAGCATTTCGTGTTTATCAATTTGCATTTGGGGATTTTTTTTTGTTAATGTGGGCACAATAGGGAAAATTATCTCCTATTCTTGCAATGAAACATTGGTAAAAAAAAAACAAACAAACCCAAATCAAGGTTTGCTACATTATCAGGGCCCTTGGGAACAGCCTTAAGTGTGCCACTGTTATTTAAAGGCTCTTGAGTGATTTCAATATTACATCTTTTAACATTTCCCAATGAATAATGCATTTCTCTCTTAATCCTCAAGCATTGTTAGGCAATCAGAGTGGAAGAATTACTGGATGAGGCATCAAGAGACCTAGGCTCTAGCCTTTTCTCTGCCACAGATTCACAGAAGTACTTGTCCCCGTCACTATAACTCTCTGAGCCTTAGGTTTTCCAGCTGTAAAATGAAAGTTGTCAATCTATGTTACTTCCCAAAGCATAAAAGGGTCTAACACTCTTTTTTTGCCATCACTTCTGTAAATGATAGGATTTGAATCTTTTCCTGATCATTTTCCATTCTCTAGCTTGGGGTCTGGAGACTGATTCTTGACACCTATGGCACACAGGAACATTTTGGGGAAACCACTTTAACGGGTAAGGGAAACAGGACTATCTGTGGTATCTCCTCACAGGAATAGGTAGTGGTCAGAAGAAGAAGTCAAATTCCTTTTCTGGTTCAGTGCATCTGATTGGTGCCAAAAGTGTCTATGACAGTAAGGCAAAAAGCATTTCAGTAACCTAGTACAAAGGGTGATAATTGAGTTCATTCTAATGGTCTCTAAGTGGAAATTCAGTGAGGTTTTTGGAGAGGTCAATGTCCTACTTTGTGTTTATTCACTTTTACAATAATCAGAACCATATTGCACTGGCCCCAGCAGAATAAATACACTACATGATTCCTGTCTCACAGAAATATTACTGCACATATTTAGCAAAATACAGCAGTGTGTGAGTTCATAAGTGCAGAGAACATGTTCTATAATTTTTAAAAATACTCTCCTCTGACAGAAACTTATTGGAGGATGGCTTTTATATAATCTAAATAATATTTGCTAGTGTGGTTGTGGAATCTTTCCCTGGGCTTCAAAACTTGAATCCTATCTCTAAGATTGATGCCTTTGCCACCATATTTGAGATTTACAGTAGCTTCAGAAAAGAAATGCTCCTTGCTGAATGACCCAAAACTCTTTAACAAATAGTAGATCTGCTAATTGAATAAAATTATAATATTTTCCCCCTGGAAAGATTAGAGCAGTAAGAAATGAAGTTCTTGCACAATACTGTTGACAGCAGAGAAAGAGCCAGGAAAGTCATTTGCGATTTAATGCTTGATCATGTTGCACCATGGAAATCCATCTTTTCCTTTCTTATAATCTCTGAATGCAGTTCTTAGAAGTTACATGCCATTGATAGCCTCATCTTTGGTTTAAAATTAGAAGATACCTTCCTTAATATTTTCTCTTTGAGCACAAAAGAGAAACAACATGCAAGTCAGGAAACAATTTCACTTACATTTTTAAAAAATAAGCTAAGTCTATTATAAGTTTCTAAAATGTAAATTTAATCCAATATCAGTTTACATGTTGTTGTTTTTAGTGTACTGATTATCCTGATATAGCTTATCTATGAGAAATAAAACAACTGTGCCTGCTGTTTTTCTTATTTCCCCTCTCTCTAATTATAAATATTTTATTCTTCTGGATTGTTTTCTTTGAAGGCAGAATCTGTACAGCTAACATTGATTACAATTCACTTTTACCATAAAAATATGTAACTTATACAAGCTGACAGGAATATGCATTCATTTTGGTAAAGGTCCTGAGGCATTACAGGTATCTTATTTTTAATCAGAGCTTATTTTGAAAATAACAAAACATAAATTTAACCATTTTAATCACCCAGCAAATATAAATATTATCTTTAAAGAATTATAGAAAAGAGTACATTAAAAGCATCCTGCATATTTGTACAAGTAACTCTATTTAATAGAGTTGGTTAAATTACAAATGTTCACAGGGCTCTTTTATATAATATCAATTGAGCAAAACATTATAAAAGACCTTTCCATATCAAACTTACATTTCTATAAGTTTACAGTTACTCCCCTCACCCATCTCAGGCAGCCAACAATATAATTATTTTTGTTTGTACAAATACCAAGGAAATTATATATGGGGATAGTCCAGGTTTATTATATTCACATCACCCTTAGATATAACAGAACCTGATGTAAAGAGAACAGTACTGTATATCAAGTGTGAAAGGCATAGATAAATGCTAATTATGCATTAAAAAACTGGAACCTACCATTTCAGTTTCTTTCTGTTTTCTTCATAGGTCTCTAAAGAATTCATGCCACAGCCACTGCAACAAGGATGCTACTGATCTGTATATCAATTCCGGCTCTCTGTTCCAAGAACAACAAATCCAATCCTGTTTCACTACTAGAAAAAAAAAATAGAGAGAGAGAAGAAAGAACAAAAAAAAGGAAATTAAAGGAAAGAAAGGAAGGAAGGAAGAAAGAGGAAAGAGAAAAAGAAAACAAAATGACAACAACAATGAAAGCCAAAAGAAAAATTAAGACAGAAAAAGGGGGAAAATTAAATTCTCAGCATTACCTAACCACTATCATGTTGGAAAGCATGCTAGTGAAATGTCAGAGTGAAATATGCAAATTACTCTATGCACACTGAACATTTCCGTTTTCCAGGGGGCAGCACCTCTCTCTCTTTCTCTCTCATTAATGATGCAGGGTGCAGGGCTACAGTATGGGCTGTACATTTAGTCTGAAAAGCTTCAGACTTAGCAAAGAACCCCTCACCTCTCATTTCTATTTATAGGGCTAAGTGCATTATCTTCCAATCCTGTGACTACACTAAGCATTGAGTATTTGTACAAACAATAACACACAACCTATTTATTTATGGAGCCCTCTATTTAAGCTAGGTGCCCTCTGGCCCCTGCCATAGTTAGTGGACCATTGTAATCTAAACTGTGATCCTTTTTCACAGCTCCTAAGTTGGTGTGTTTAGGTACCAAAGTGGATATTCCTTATTTAAGGATATCCCTTAGGTAACTCCCAATAAAGAAGTCAAGATGTGGTAGACTTCTACCTGGAGTATTCTTGTATGTATAAAACTCCGAACTCTTGACATTGAAATAAATACCCTGCTTTTAAAGAGGAATTTGGAGAGTCTAAACTCGCCTCCCACTTCCTATTCATCCACTCTGCATTCCCCTCAGAGACCCTGTGAAAAGGAAGTGCAGGTAAGCTCCCATTTCCTCTCAGTGGTCAGGGTGGATTGAGTGAAAAGAATCTGGTTTCCTGTAAACTAGACCCATAGACACAGCCTCTTGAAGATGGTGTTTCAAGGAGCCTCAGAGTCTCAGAACCAACTGCCAAACTGTATTAGGCATATAACACCCCACCACCACTACCACCAGCAGCACTGCTAGAAGATGAACAGAAGGAAGCTGAAGCAATCCTCAAGACTTGAGTAGTATTTCTAGATCAGAGCAAGATAATTGTTCAAATAGACCATGTGAGAAAGAAGTATGTTAGTGCAGGTCCAGACTCATGCCAGGGCATACCTGTGGGGTATATTATAGAGAGAACCTGTAAGTCTTTCTGCCTCAAAATACTTCCTTGACTAATACATGAAACATCAGTCATTTGCAGGTAAGTATTCCCTTCTTCCTGAAGTCTTGATTTTCAAATCCTGATGCTCCTAGAAATATATTTATTTGAAAACATTGGTGTGAATGAATTTATTAGAATTGGGAAGATGGGTGTAGATGGTGAGAGCAGGATATAAAGAAAAACTAAAAAGATCCCAGGATAGGAAAACAGAACTGCCAAAGCAATCTTTAATAATTTTGTACTAGGCTAGTTATGATGAGAACAGTCCTAAGCAAGTGGGGTAAAATATAAGGGGGGGAAATGTAAATTAATCAAAATTTGCATTATATTAGATATGTTTACAGTAAAATAAAATATATTGCCCTTGCTTTGTCTTTTTATTCTGTACTCTGAGTTCTGGCATAATATGCAGGTGATGTTGTGTTTACTAAAGAATTTTTCTACTTGATTTTGGTGTGTCTAGAGTTTATTGTGATGTTCTCTCCCCTCACACAGCCTTAGCATCATTCAGCAAATATTTATTGAAAAACTGCTAAAAGCACACCTGTGGATCAAGTACAGAGGGGAGGGGGAGAATGTGGGAAAAACTGTGAAAGTGAGCTGCTGGTAAAAGAAAGGGTGTCACCTCCCAGGAGCTTTTTAGAATCTAGATAAGACATTATGCAATTGTCTCAAATATAAGGCAATGTATATGTAATAAGGGCCTAATAATGTCATAGCTAGTGTTGCAACATTTCACAGAGGAAGTCAGAGTTCCTGGAGGACTGAGATAATGAGTGAAATTTCAGGATCGAAGTCAGGCAAGTCTTCCAGGAGAAGGAGAGTTTGTGCTGGATCTATTAAGAATAGACACTGCGGGGTGGCGGGGAGAGTGGGATGAGGGCATGTGGCAGGGGATAGGGGAGGCTGGGGGAAGGTCAATGGGGGGAAAAAGGAGATATATGTATTACTTTGTGTAATACTTTAAACAATAAAATAAAATTTAAAAGAAAATAAATAAAAGGAGTATAATAATAATAAAATAAAATAAAATAAAATAAAATAAAATAAAATAAAATAAAATAAAATAAAATAAAATAAAATAAAAAGAATAGCAGGATTTTGCCAGGCCTGCGTTGCTCAGTGGTTGAGTGAGCATCAACCTATGAACCAGGAGGTTACAGTTCAAATCCCGGTCAGGGCATATGCCCTGTTGAGAGCTGGATCCCCAGTGTGGCGCGTGCAGGAGGCAGCCAATCAATGATTCTCTCTCATCATTGATGTTTCTATCTCTCTCCCCCTCTACCTTCCTCTCTGAAATAATAAAGATATATTTTTTAAAAAGAATAGCAGGATTTTTCTCTATGAGTTTGTCTCTTCTTTTTTAGTTTATTTTGTTCATGATATTCCACATATGAGTGCAATCATATGGTTTTTGTCTTTGTCTCTGGCAGGATTATTTCACTTAGCATAATGTTTTCTAGGTCCATCCATGCTGTCGCACAGGGTAAAATTTCCTTATTTTTTAAAGGCTAAGTAGTATTCAATTATGTAAATGTACCACAGCTTTTTATCTTGGTTATTGTAAATAATGCTGCAATGAAATCTGTATAATTTTATTAACCAGTGACACCTCAATAAATTCAATAAAAAGGAAAAAAAAAGCAAAAAGAATAACAATTTCAGTAAATAAAGAACAGAAAGATATTCAGATTTCTAAAAACCCATAAATGTCGCTGCTTTGTACAAGCTCACCTCTCAGTATTTTCATTTACTTCCTGTCTGATTCAACCAAATAGCTTTAGGAGACACTCATCACACATTTTGAAACAAAACACCCTGTGGTGAAATTTCCTGAGCTAGACTGCATGTATCTTTCCTTTTTAGGACAAAGAACTTTAGCCTGATTAAAATGAAAGGAATACCCCTTTAGCAACATCGTTAAATTCCACTACAAATTGGCTAAATAATAATAGTATATCAGAGCTGAAAGGGAATAAGAGTGATGATTTAGTCTAAGCTCTCATTTTAAAGATAAAGAAGATAAAAAAGAAGTAATAAGGTTCATGTATCACAGTAAATTAATGATAAAGTGGGGATCTAAACTCAAGTTTCTTTACTTTTAAGACAATATCATCACCAAGGTTATTTCCATCTGGCCAGTCTCATGACACCTGTGAAATGGGTGATTTAATTGTAGTTATATCATCCGTGAAAAGACATTGTCTTGTTACAGAGGAAAGGTCAAATACAAATAGACTTGAAAGCTAAGTTCTATGGTTCTGTCTTTACACATAAAATACATTTTGTCTTACTTAGATCTATTTAGAAAAAGACAAAAGTCAAGCCCACTTAAATTAAAGATACAGATCAAAATGATTTATTTCTTTCTCAGTGGTGTAATTGTGAAATATAAAGAAATATTAAAGTAGAAATAAAGAAAAGTTTTGAACTTTTATTATTGGTTTGAGGAGAGAATTTTCTTTTTAATAAATGTTTCATTATCACTTAATGTTTACCTTATAATTCCAAAATTACTTTTTCAGCTAGCTTCTTTGTTGTGTTGTACATCAAATATTACATGGTGCGATACAGATTATCATTAATATAGTTTTTGTAAATATATTCACAACATCTGACCTGCAATTTACCCCACAGAATTCATGAGTTACTAACCTTCAAAGAAACAGTTTATTCACCCAAGTAAGATAAGATACATAAAAAAACTGTAAAATATGAAAAGACAGTTCAAGGCAATGCTGGGAAAAAAAACTATAATATTTCTGTTGAACAGTTATTCAATTGTGTCTTTCTAAGTTAGGCTGTTCTGGTATTGAGTAAAATCATTTAAAATTACATTTTGGGCAAAGTTATAAGTACTTGTAAAATTAGTGTATTAAGTATGTGTGAATCTGAAATCTTAGACTGATATAAATACTTTGTGACATTTTCACAGATATGAGACTTAAGTAAACATTAAAAATTATAAACAAACAAATACCATGGGTTCTCCCTTTCCAATAATCCAATAATTTTTTATAGTTTTAACTTTTATTGGTTGTGATTTAATCACGTTTAGCATTTGTTTAGCACCCTATAATCTGCAAACTGCTTTATGCCTTGTTATGTGATTGTACAGAATTAATACTTTGTCATCAATAGAACATCAGAGTGCTGCATTTAACAGATTAAAACATTTTTTTAGGTCGGTGGGAGAAAAATGGCGGCGGAATAGACAGACGTGTTCCGAACCTTGTCCCGGAGCAGAAAGAAAGAACAGCTGAGGGTCGCACTAGGAGTGTTTGTTGGCAAGTTGGGGGACAGCTGAACTCTAGAAGAAGGTGGGAGACTGCTAGACGGGGTTCCCCTGACCTGGCAGCTCCCACTGCGGCTGGGTCCCCTCCCGGAGCTGCGGGCTTGGACGCGGAGTCGCCGCCATCTGGAACCGGAAAGTGGAGCTTATCGGAAGCCTGAGAATCCACAACTGCGGCACCCACGGAACAGCTGCGAGCCCCAGAACAACGCTCCCCAATTGGCGCAAACACACGGGTTCAGAGGAGCTCTACACTCCACCATGGAAAGGTCAGATTTCGCCTGGGATAAGGTGAGGTCTCTGGTCCCAGCGCGAGAGAGGAACGCACGTTTTGCGGGAGCTGGAGGACCAGGGAAGTCTGTGCCTAGAAAAATCGGTGGCTGCTGGGGCTGGCGTGATCTGTGAATGTGGAAGGGGGTCCTCAGAGCTGCTAACAGAAGGGCTCTCTAAAAAGCAACCCATTTTGATCTGAAGTGCAGGGACACCCTAAGAATTTCAGGGGTGTGCTAGACTTACGCGCAGCCACGGAGTGCGCACACTTGGGCTTTTTCCTCTTGAAATTCTTGCTTCTGATTACTAAGCCCAATTCATAGGTTCACCCAGTTGGGGACACCCTGGGAGACTACAGGGGAAAGTTGTTTTTCTGGAACCTGGGGATCGGAGCGGGGAATGACCATCCGAGAGCCAGCTCTGAGGCAGCCCACTCCCACAAACCGGTAGTGAGTGCCACAGGGAAAGAAGGCTCTAACACTCCCTAGAGAGGCCATAGATAAACCCTGAAGTCAATCCAGAAACACTGCCACCCAGGGGCTGAATCACAAATTGACTCTTGTGTAATCAAAAATAAAGGAATACGAATTAAGACACACCGCCTGCTTAAAATCAGGACTGGCTTACATCACTGAAGAGCAGTGGAACGCAGGGAACTGCAATACTGTCCGGACTGAGAAACAGGCGTGCCAAACAGAACAACAGAGGAAGTGAATGACCTTCACTACTCCACATTTTATTTTTATTTTTTATTTTTTTATTTTCATTTTTTGCATCTTTTACTCAAGAAACTAATTTTTTTCCTCACTTGATTTTACCTTTTTAATTATTACATTTTTATTCTCAATCCGTATTATTACTACTGCTATTTTATCTTTTTTTTTTAAGTGTCATTTTATTTTCTCTTCATTTTGTTTTGGGATTAATGTTCTACATTCTATTTTTATCTTTCCTTTAGCATCATTTTACTCTATCTCAAATCTACCTTTATGCCATCACTCTCTTCCTCACTTTTCCCTTTTCAGTGTCCTGTTTATCTTAACCCTTTCCTGCTTTAGATTTTCCCTATTCTTTCTGTTTACCCCCTTTTAAAATTTCACCCTACTTATATATCTAATCTCCAATCCCCTGCTCCAAGTCCATACACACCTCTCTCTTTGCTGTCTTAACTATTCAAAAAAATTGTTCTTCTCTCTGTCCTTTTATTGTTGTTCGTTTGAATGTAGATTATATCAAATTTTTATGCTTTTTTGTGAGATTGTTTTGCTTATTCTTCTTTTGTTTATTTTTTTGTTTGTTTAGTGCTTCTGTTTTCCCTTGCCTCACTCAATATTAGTTGGTGTTGTAGTTTGTATTAATCCCCAGGTACTTGTTGCTGGCATTTGCTGGGATAAGTGATTGTTCTATTGGAGTTTTATCCCCAATATATATAGTCTGTTTCCCTTTCTCTCTTAGTCTCTTTCTTGTCTCTCTTACCTTTTTTTCTTCTTTTTTTCCCTTTTCCCAATTTCATTTTGACACCCCTTTTTTTTTCTTCTTCTTCTTCTTCTTTCTTTCTTTTTCCTCTTCTTCTTTCTCTACTATCCCCTGATTTGCCTTTCTCTGGTGGTCACCTTTATTGGAGGTTGTTAATATCGTGAATACATTTCTGTTCAGTGCCTTGTGTGTTGTACCTGGTAGTGCTGTATTTTGTGCCTTTAAATCGACGCAGGAGAGAGAGAACTACATAACCAGACACCCAGAGAAGAGAGACCATGGGGAGACAAAGACACAGCCCGCATATGAAAGAAAAGCAGGCATCACCAGAAAAGGAAGTAAACGAAATGGAAGCAAGCAACCTTCCAGAAAAAGAATTCAGAGAAATGGTCATAAGGTGGCTGAAAAGAATGGAAGACAAATTCGACAATATGAGCAAGAACCAAGAGGAAATGAAGAAGAACCAAGAAGAAATGAAAAATGACATCGCTGCTGTAAAGAACTCAATAGAAAGCATCAAGAGTAGACTAGAAGAAGCAGAGGACCGCATCAGTGAGCTAAAAGACAAGATGGGAAAAAATACCCAAGTAGAGCAACTTCTAGAAAAAAAAATTAAAAGGCAGGATGAGAGCCTAAGGGAACTTTGGGACAACACGAAACAAAACAACATCCGCATAATAGGGGTTCCAGAAGGAAAGGAAGCTGAGCAAGGAATAGAAAACCTATTTGAAGAAATAATGACAGAAAATTTCCCTGATATAGAGAAGTAAAACATTTTTTTAAATTGTTACCTAAATTATTTTCTTTACAGAGTAACTAAAGTACTAATATACTCATCCTTTGTTAAGTAAATTATTTTTTATGGAAGGGGAGGGGATTTTATAGTCCGTGATTTGGCAATATGCCAGGTATTATACTACCAGTTTTACAGTCTTTATCTTACTTATTCATCCCAACAACCCTGTGTTTTAAGTACTATTCGTTCCTGTTTTATAGTTGAAAAAAAGGCTCAGCATTGTTAAATAACTTTTCTCAAGTTATACAGCTTTGACAGTCAGGAAATGCTGAGAATTTATTTGGAGTTTTGAAGTTAAGATTTCAAGACAGAGAATATCATTGTTGATTCTCAGGCCCTAGTGGTACCTATTGGTAAATGATAATATTGAAAGCAAATTATATTAATCTTTAAAAAATATGCAGACAATAAAATAAGAATTCATAAATGTAGATTCAAGAGATTCACCAGGCCAAGAAAAAAATTCCCACAGCCTTGGGATTATGGAAGTATGATATAAGAAGGATTCTGTATTTAGGGGACTCCCACATAGTCCTAAGTAAACTATAAAATATCTCCCAGTACCACAATTTCAAGCAGTTCCAGAATAGATAACCAACTCCACTCCTTTCTTTGACAAAGTTTTGTTATATCTGATATATTTATGTTTTTCTTTTTTGGGGGGTAAGCCTCTGACTTGATCATGGAAGAAAGTGGAATGACAGAATCCCCTTTACAGAAATTTACTGAATCCAGAATGAAAGTAGAAGGAAATTGGCGGAAAGTTGTTTATCTATTACAGACAAATATCCTAGGGTCCAAATACAAAAAGCCAGCTTGCTCAAGACCACACTCATTTGCAAAACCAATGTAGTGAAATTTAATTTGTTCATTGAGTTTATTCTTTATCTATAAAATAAAGGAAATATTAAATGGTCCAGAACACAGTGTCCAAAATAAGAAATAATTGTGTTATTATGTATTAGAACAAGTTTGGGTCCCTAAAAGAGCCTAATTTGCTATTTTGAAAATGTCCAAAGAATCCTATATAATAAAGATGTAATATGCAAATTGACCCTCATGCCCTCACAAGATGGCTGCCTAAGACCAGGCCAGCAGGGGTGTTAGTGAGGGATGACCAAATGACTGAACAAGCAGGTTGCATGGGGCAACCAGGCCAGAAGGGGGGTTAGTGAGGGATGACCAGGCCAGCAGAGGGGGGCAGTTAGGGGTGACCAGGCTGGTGGGAGGTGCAGTTGGGGGCGACCAGGCTGGCAGGGGGGCAGTTGGGGTCAATTACGCTGGCAGGGGGGGCAGTGTAGGGCGACTAGGCCAGCTGGGGGGCAGTGGGGGTGGCCAGGCTGGCAGGGGGGGCAGTTAGGTGTGACCAGGCTGGCAGTGGGGGGCAGCTAGGGGCGACCAGGCAGGCAGGCAGGTGAGCAATTAGGAGCCAGTGGTCCAGGATTGTGAGAGGGATGTCCAACTGCTGGTTTAGGCCCGATTCCCAGGATCCCCCAAGGGGTCCCAGATTGGAGAGGGTACAAGCTGGGCTGAGGGGACCCCCCTCCCCGTGCATGAATTTCATGCACTGGGCCTCTATTATTATATAAAAGTCACAGTGTAAGTGTAAATTTGCATTGAATTTCCCAATAAAAGTTAGGACTCAAGGGAATAGAGAAAAGGGGTGTTACTTGGATATATATGCTTAGATCAGAATACAAGGCTGGAGTGGTTTTATTGGTTCTGATTTTAAGTCATAATTAGCAATAAAAATTTAGTAAAGTTATATACTTTATTAGACTCTTAGTGATAGAGGATTCAGCTGGAGTCCACAAAAATAACTTTATAGAGCCATATTCAAATATACACATGTGGACAAAACCCTACAGAGGAAGAAATATCTTTTTCCAAACACAAACTAAAGGGTCACTTATCTCATGCAATATAATACTCAATGCAAGTACTATACTCCACAAATGCCCACTCATATACCTGACATTAGGTCTGAAAAGTTAGTATTTCAGGCGCTTCTTTTTGGTTCTTCCTCTTCTGTGTCTTTTGTTTTGTTTGTTTGTTTATTTGTTTGTTTGTTTTGCAAAAGCAAACTCTATTGAGAAGGGTAACATATATAGCTTCACATTCCTTACTTAAAGATTATCAGGCAATTCTCCTCTCAGTAGAGACCCTGGAATTTTCCAGACATCAGTAAAAGAATGATTTAAGAGAGATGGGAAGAGTGTGGAGAATTATCTACCACACAACTTTGCCTTTGGTCAAATGTGCTGAAAACAATAGACTCACAGAGTTTTTAAGTAAAAGAGTTCTTAGACATCTTCCTATGTATCAGTTTTTGCTGGTGAGCTATGCATGGACTTCAGAAGGTCCTGGAATCTCTGAAACATTTATATTTTCTGTGTGCACTAATATGTGCACTTTTGGGGGGAGTAAGTCTACATTTTAATTTAATTACCAAAAGGGACTGGTACCAAAAATATGTTAAGAATCACTGGATTGATGAGCACTGCTACTTCAGACTGTCTGCTAGCAGGAAGTGCAATCTAGCAGGAAGGGTACAGCAACTGAAGGTTTTCAGATAGTGATTACCCATATGTCTACAAACCACTGATCTGTCCAACTTTCTCATTTTATAGGTGAGGAAATTGAAGCCCAGAGAGTGACAAATCTTATATAATATAGTAAAATCTGAATAAACTCAGTAGAAATTATTTTTAATCTAAGTAGAGATTAGCTCTCTTATTCTGTCTCTATTTTCCTTGATGATTCACTGTGGGCGGAAAAGAGAGTGCTCAGAGTTTTGGATGCAGCCAAAATATCATTACTTGTATTTGCAATAATTGCAAAAGAGTAGAGATGGTAAAAAGAGTACACAAATGTTGAATAACAGGCTTTTGCCATGACATTTAATAAAATTTTAAAGCACAGTTTCTTCAGCTTAGAGAATATCTGAAAATGTATGAATTTTTTAGGTGTGTAGAGAGAGAGAGAGAGAAAGAGAGAGAGAATGCTCCCTGGGGTTTTAACAGGGAACATTCCCCAAAATAACCAAGCAAATCCCCAAGCTTTTGTGGGCTTCTTAATCCAATCATCTAGCAAAAAACACTTGAGTTGTGTCCATGTCTGGACCACCATGAAAGATGCTGCAATGAATATAGGTGTACATATATCTTCACAAAAAACTATTTTCAAATATTTTGAGTAGATGCCCAGAAGAGGGATTTCTGGGTCATATGGTAACTCTATTCTTAATATTTTGAGAAAACTCCATACTGTGTTCCATAGTGACTATGCCAGTATACACTCTTACCAACAGTGAATGAGGGTTCCTTTTTCTCCACAACCTATCCAACACTTGTTATTACCTGTCTTGTTGATAGTAGACATTCTGACAGATGTGAGGTGGTATCTCATTATAGTTTATTTTACACTCATTTTACTTATTTTTATTTTTTGACATTTCTCATAGCGATATTTTTTTCTTTTACTTTTTTACAAATTAAGTAGCCATTTATATGCAATAAAAATTAATATTTCAAGAAAAATGATTTTAAATATAATATTACATGCAATAAACATTAATATTTCAATAAAAATCTAAATATAATAATATTACCAAAAGTGTACTAATATAGTATAATATTACAAAAGATGTAGGAAGTATTAAAAATCTGCAAATAACAGGATTACTTCTATTATATTCTAAAATGTTTTTTTCTCTGAGTCTATTTTTATTCATCAGTTTATGTTGTTAATTATATTCCACAAAAGAATGAGGTATGTGAGATTTATCTTCCTTCAACTGGCTTATTTCACTTAGCATAATGTTCTCCAGGTCCATCCATGCTGTTCCAAATGGTAAGCGTTTTTCTTTTTTACAGCAGCATAGTATTCCATTGTGTAGATGTAACACTGTTTTTTAATCCACTCAAATGCTGATGGGCACTTAGGCTGTGTTATAGACACAGCGGGTCCTCACAGCCAATTGGCCTGGAGGTCAATTCCTCCCAGTGTGCCACCAGCAATCAAGGCTTAACTACAACAAGACTGTGCACTCAGCCCACAAAGGGGTGCACCAAGAGTATCCACCTCAGGTGATTGGGGAGGTTGAACCACTGGGCCCTATAGGTCACCTACCACACAAAGCCACTCCATCAACACAGGGAAGCAGCCAAAATGCGGAGACTAAGAAACATGTCACAAATGAAAGAAATGGAGGAAAGCAAACTACTGGACATAGAGTTCAAAACCACAGTTATAAGGTTACTCAAAAATCTTCTAGAAACCTCCAAGGAACTTAGTGAGACCTTTAAAGATCTTAATGAGAATGCCAAAAAATGGAAAAGGACCAGTCAGAAATTAAGCATACACTGTCTGAAATAAAGAATATACAGAAATTCAACAGTAGACCAAAGGACCCCAAGAATCAAACTAAAGATCTGAAATATGAGGAAACAAAAAACGCCCAACCAGAAAAACAAAAAGAAAAAAGAATCCAAAGATATGAAGATAGTGTATGGAGCCTTTGAGACAACTATAAGTGTACCAAGATCTGAATTATGGGGTGCCAGAAGAAGAGAGAGAGCAAAATATTGAAAACCTATTAGAAGAAATAATGACAGAAAACTTTCCCTACCTGGTGAAAGAAATAGACTTACAAGTCCAAGAAGTGCAGAGAACCCCAAACAAGAGGAATCCAAAGAGGACCACACCAAGACACATCATAATTAAAATGCCAAGGGCAAAAGACAAAGAGAGAATCTTGAAAGCAGCAAGAGAAAAACAGTTAGTTACCTACAAGGGACCACCCATATGACTGTCAGCTGATTTCTCAACAGAAACTATACAGGCCAGAAGGGAGTGGCAAGAAATATTCAAAGTGATGAACAGCAAGAACCTACAACCAAGATTACTCTACCCAGCAAAGCTATCATTTAGAATTGAAGGGCACATAAAGAGCTTCACAGATAAGAAAAAGCTAAAGGAGTTCATCACCACCAAACCAGGATTATATGAAATGCTGAAGGGTATTCTTTAAGAAGAGGAAGAAGAAGAAAAAGGTAAAGATAAAAATTATGAACAACAATATGACAACAAATACATACCTATCAACAAGTGAATCTAAAAATCAAGTGAATAAAAAATCTGATGAACAGAATAAACTGGTGAATATAATAGAATCAGGGGCATAGAAAGGGAGTGGACTGACAATTCTCGGGGGGAGTTGGGGTGTGAGGAGTGCGGGAAGAGATTGGACTAAAATCTTACACCTATGCATGAAGACAGTGGTGGGGGTAAGGGCATGGTGTTGGGTGGGGAATCAGGTGGAGGGGAGCTATGGGGGGGGGGAAGAGGAACATCTGCAATAATCTGAACAATAAAGATTTATTTAAAAATAAATAAAGGAAGATGAAGGAAAAAATTAAAAAATATAAAAATAAAAGAGATAGAAAGAGACAACAAACTGAAATAAGATTCTGTATTCATGGATTGAAAGAATCAACATAGTTAAAATGGTCATATTTCCCAAAGCGATATACAGATTTAATCCAATCCCCATCAAAATCCCAATGCCATTTTTTAAAGAAATAGAATGAGAAATCATCAGATTTATATGGAACCACAATATAACCAAATTAGCCAAAGCAATCCTGAAAAAAAAAAAAAAAAAAAAAAAAAAAAAACAAGCTGAAGGTATCATACTACCTGACTTCAAATTATACTACATAGCTATGATAATCAAAACTGCATGGTATTGGCAGAGAAACAGATCAATAGAAGAGAATAGAAAACCCAGCTATAAAATCACATGTATATGCACAGATAATTTTGACAAAGGAGCTAGAAATGCACAATGGAGTAAAGCTATCTCTTCAATTATTAGTGCTGGAATAACTGGAAAGTCACATGCAAACAAATGAAACTGGATTACAGTTTGTTCCCATGTACAAAAATTAATTCTAAATGGAACAGAGACCTAAACATAAGACCCAAAACTATAGGTTACATAGAATAAGATATAGGTACCAAACTCATGTACCTTGGTCATAGAGAACATTTTATGGATTTGACCCCAAAGGCAAGGGATGCAAATGCAAAAGTAAATGAATGGGACTATGTCAAATTGAAGAGCTTCTGTACAGCAAAAGAAAAAGATAACAGAACAAAGAGGCAGCCAATCAGATGGGAGATGTTATTTGTAAACAGTAACTCTGAGAAAGGTTTAATTTCCAAAATTCATAAAGAACTAATAAAACTCAGCACCAAACAAACAACCCAATCAAAAAGTGGGTAGAAGACACACAAACAGCCAATAGATATATGAAAAAAAATGTTTAACCTCCCTGGCAATTAGGGAAATGCAATTCAAAACTACAATGAGATACCACCTCACAGCTGTTAGAGTTGCCATTATCAATAAGACATGCAATAACAAGTGCTGGAGAGATTTTGGAAAAAGGGAACACTCATTCACTGCTGTTGGAAATGTAGACTGGTACAACCACTATGAAAAGCAGTCTGGTGATTCCTCAAAAAATTAAGAATAGAGCTACAATATGCCCCAACAACCCCACTCCTGGGTATATACCCAATAAACTAAAAAGCATGTATTCACAAAGATATATGCACTGCTCTGTTCATTGCAGCATTATTCTCAGTGGCCAAGACATGGGAACAACCAAACTGTCCCACGATAGAGGACTGGAAAAGGAAGATATGGTACATATACACAATGGAATATCTACTCACCATTTGCAACAATGTGGATGGAACTTGAGGACATAATGCTAAGTCAGTGGTCGGCAAACTCATTGGTCAACAGAGCCAAATATCAACAGTACAATGATTGAAATTTCTTTTGAGAGCCAAATTTTTTAAACTTAAACTTCTTCTAATGCCACTTCTTCAAAATAGACTTGCCCAGGCCATGGTATTTTGTGGAAGAGCCACACTCAAGGGGCCAAAGAGCCGCATGTGGCTTGCGAGCCACGGTTTGCCGACCACTGTGCTAAGTGAAGTAAGTCACACACAAAAAAGCTAAAAACCATATGATTTCACTTATATGTGGGATATAAAACTGAAACTTATGAACACAAAAAGCAGAGTAGTGGTTGCCAGAAAGAAGGTGTTGAGGGGAAAAGGGGTCCTAAGATGAGGTGACAGGATAAGATTTGACTTTGGGTAGTGGGAACACTATGCAATATATAGGTCTTGTAACATAGAAATCCACACATGAAACCTATATATTCATGTTGACCAATGTCACCCCAATCAATTTAATAAACTAAATAAAAATAAATAAAAAGATCATACATCATGACCAAGTGGGATTTATTCTGGAGATGCAAGGCTGATACAATATCCCCAAATCAATAAATGTGATACAGCACATTAACAGATTTGCAATACAAATATCATATCAATAGACACAGAAAAGGCATTCAACAAAATCCAACAGCCATTTTTGATAAAAATTCTCAGCAAAGAGAGATCATAACAACATAATAATAACTACATGTGAGAAACCTACAGTCAACATCATAATCAATGGGCAAAACTAAAACCATTTTTCCTAAGAATGGAAATAAGACAGGGATGTCTGCTTTTGCTACTCTTATTCAACATAATACTGGGAGTCTTAGCCATGGTGATCACACAAGAAGAAAACATAAGAAACATCCAAATTGGAAAGGAGGAATTAAAACTGTCATTATTCGCAGATGACATGATAGTGTGTATAGAAAACCCTAAAGACTCCACCTAAAAACCAATGGATTTAATAAATGAATTTGGCAATATATCAGGATACAAAATTGACACCAATAAATTTATTTCATTTTTATACACCAATTATGAAGTCTCAGAAAGAGAAACTAAACCAACTATACCATTTACCACTGCAACAACAACAAAAAATTAAGGTACTTAGGAATAAAAATAACCAAGTAGGTAAAAGACTTGTACTCAGAAAACTACAGGACATTTAAAAAAGAGATAGAGGAAGATATAAAAAAGTGGAAGAATATACCGTGTTCATGGATTGGTAGAATTAACATCATTTAAATGTCCATACAACCCAAAGAAATCTACAGATTCAATGCAATCCTTATTAAAATGCTACCAGCATATTTCACAAATCTAGAATAAATACTCCAAAAATGTGTATGGAGCAAAAAAAAAAGACCCAAAATAGCCACAGGAATCTTGAGAAAAAAAGAGCAAAGTTGGAGGGGTCACAGTACCAGATGTCAAGTTATATTACAAAACTACTGCAATCAAAACAGCTTGGTACTAGCACAAGAACAGGCATATAGATCAATGGAATAGAACAGAGACTCTGTAAATCAACCCAAGCCATTATATTCAATTAATAATTGCCAAAGGAGGCAAGAGCATTCAATGGAGTCAGAAAGTCTCTTCAATAAATGGTGTTGGGAAATTTGGACAGATAGATGCAAAAAAATGAACCCATACCACCAATTTATACCATATACAAGAATAAACTCGAGATCACCAAGATGTCAGCATAAGTAAATACCTGTACTCTCCACCTCACACAACCACATCAAAATTACAACTAAAATACGGAAAAACCATCATCCAGAACCATCAGAAAGCTGGCTGAATGGAAGTCCTACAACTAGACAAGGAAAGAAGAAAGCAGACTGACACTGGTAGGAGGTGCGGAGGCATGGAACGTACCTCTCCGACACCTATGTGTGTTACTTTTTTAATTGGGAGGGAGATCAACTCTGCAGAGGCTGCCCATGAGGAGCAAGGGGTCTCAGCCCCACATCAGAAGCTCAACCTAAGGTCCCAGTGCTAGGAAAAGAAGTCCCCATAACTACCAGCTGTAAAAACCAATGCAGATTGGGGCTCAGTGATACAGAGGCTGCTGGAGAACCAGCTGTTCCTCTTAAAAGGCTGGTACATGAATTGAACTTGCAAGGTCCCACTTCCTCTCGCTTCCTCTGATCTCCAGCACCAGGGTGAGTCTCTGGGGACACATACACATAGGAGGAGAAACTAGGTTATCTGGAATCCGGGCAGGAACTCTGGGAGGCTTTCTCCTAGATAGAGGTGCTACCAGGGATCATTATTCCTATGGTGGGACCTCCCCTGTCTCAGCACTCTGTTTGCTCCACCCTGGTGATTCCCTAAGATCCCCCCTCATCCAGTTTACAACCCCACCCAAGCTGTGTGCATCAGCTTTTGCATATGAATGGCCTGTCTTGCTCAGACTAAAATCAAACAAGCTGCAGCTGGGTCAGGGAGCCCCAAACCTATCAATAAAAGGCCCGAGACACAGCACCAGCATGCCTTGCTTCATAGTTGGGCCTTGTCTGGGCACTTCCAAACCCCATACAAAGAGGAAGAATCTGCAGATCTCTCTGTAGCTCCTACTGGGTGGCCTGAGGCAGTGGCTGGCTTTGCACCACCCTGGAGACCCAAGAACCAGTGTACCCAGTGGCCAGTGTGAGACCACACCAGATTACAACTCTACACATCCATAAGCAACACACTCAAGGGGCAGACTCAGTGAGCACCAAAGCACCACAAAAGCAGGTCCTGTTCCATAAAGGTGTCTCCTTCACAGCAGCTCTTCCACTGTAGTTGCAGCTGGTCTTCACAGCCAATGAGCCTGGAGGTCAATTCCTCCCAGTGATACCAACAACAATCAAGTCTCAATTACAACAAGATGGTGCTCACAGCCCACAAAAGGGTGCACCTAGAGGGCCAGGCTCAGGTGACTGGGTAGGCTGAGCCACTGGGCCCTATAAAGAACCTACTAAACAAGGCCACTCTACCAACTCAATGAGACATAGCAGCTCTACCCAATACATAGAAACAAACACAGAGAAGCAAATGCAGAGACAAAGAAACATGTCACAAATGAAAGAAATGGAAGAAAGTAAACTACTGTATATACACTTCAAAACCACTGCTATAAAGTTACTCAAGAATCTTCTATAAACTTCCAAGTGACTTAGTGAGACTTTCAAGGATCTTAGTGAGAATGCAAAAAAAAAAAAAAAAATGGAGAAGGACCAATCAGAAATTAAGCATACACTGACTAAAATAAAAAATAATATATAGGGATTCAACAGTAGAGTAGAGGATTCCAATAAAAATCAATGATTTCAAATATGAGAAAGCAAAAAACACCCAAACAAAAGAGCAAAAAGAAATAAGAATCCAAAAATATGAAGATAGTGTAAGGAATCTCTGGGACAACTTCAAGAGTACCAACATTCACATTATGTGGGTGCCAGAAGAAGAGACAGAGCAAAATATTGAAAACCTATTTGAAGAAATAATGACAGCCCTAGCTGGTTTGGCTCAGCAAATAGAGCGTCAGCCTGTGGACTGAAGGGTCCCAGGTTCGATTCTGGTCAAAGGCACATGTCTGGATTGTGGACTCGATCTTCAGTAGGGGGCATGCAGGAGACAGCCAATCAATGATTCTCTCTCATCATTGATGTTTCTCTCCCTCTCTCTCTCTCTCTCTCTCTCTCTCTCTCTCTCTCTCTCTTTCCCTTCTTCTCTGAAATAAATAAAAATATATAAAGAAAAAAATAATGACAGAAAACTTCCCTTACCTGGTGAAAGAAATAGACTTACAAGTCCAGGAAGCACACAGAGTCCCAAACAAGAGGAACCCAAAGAGGACCACACCAGGACACATCATAATTAAAGTGCCAAGGGCTAAAGACAAAGAAAAAATCTTAAAAGTATCAAGAGAAAAGCAGTTAGTTACCTATAAGGGAATGCCCAAATGACTGTCAGCTCATTTCTCAATAGAAACTATGCAGGCCAGAAGAGAGTGATAAGAAATATTCAAAGTGATGAACAGCAAGGACCTACAACCAATATTACTCTACCCAGCAAAACTACCATTTAGAATTTAAGATCAGATAAAGAGCTTCACAGACAAGAAAAAGCCAAAGGAGTTCATCACCACCAAAGCAGTATTATATGAAATGTTGAAGGGTATTCTTTAAGAACAGGAAGAAGAAGAAAAAGATCGAGATAAAAAATATTAACGACAAAGTGGCAACAAATATATACCTATCAACAATTGAATCTAAAAATCAAAATAAATGAATAAGAAATCTAATGAACAGAATAAACTGGTGAATAAAATAGAATCAAAGGCATGGAAGTAGAACAGACGTGATGATTCTCTGAGGGAAGGGGGTGCAGGACAGGAAGTTATTAAACAAAGATCTTATATGCATATATGCATTACTTATGGGCACAGACAATAGGGTGGTGAAGGACTGGGAAGGGCGGGAACTGGGTGGAGCGGGGCAATGAGGGGGAAAAAAGGAATACTCTCAACAATAAAGATAAAAAAAGGAATAAACTCAAAAGGAGTAAAGACTTAAATGTAGTCGTGAAACCATAAAAAATTCTAGAAGTAACCATAGGCAGCAAAATCTCAGACATCTCTTGCAGCAATATATTTGCGGATATATGTCATAGGGCAAGAAAAACTAAGGAGAAAATAAATGGGATTGCATAAAAATAAAAAACTTCTTCACATCAAAAGAAACCATCAAAAAATGAAAAGGGATCCCACTGTATGGGAGAACATATTTGGCAATGATATATTCGATAAGAGGTTAATCTCCAAAATATGTAGGAAACTCATACAACTTAACAAAATGAAGACAAACAATCCAATTAAAAAGTGGACAGAGAGATGACGAAGAGGTATATGAAAAAATGCTCAAAGTTACTAATCATCAGAGAGATACAAATTAAAATGACAATGAGGCATCACCTCACTCCTGTCAGTATAGCTACCATCAACAAACCTATAAATGACAAGTGCTGGCCAGGTTGTGCAGAAAAGGAAACGCTTGTACACTGCTGGTGAGAATGCAGACTGGTTCAGCCATTATGGAAAACAGTATGTAATTTATTTGAAAAAATTAAATATGGAACTGCCATTTGACCCAGTGATCCCACTTCTAGGAATATATCCTAAGAAAGCCGAAATACCAATCAGAAAGAATGTATGCACCCCTATGTTCATAGAAGCTATTTACAATAACTAAGATCTAGAAACATCTCAACTGCCCATCAGCAGATTAGTGGATAAAAAAGCTGCAGTACATTTACACCATAGAATACTATGCAGCAGGAAAAAAAGATTTCCTTTCTTTTGAAACCAGATGGATAGACCTGGAGAGTATTATGCTAAGAGAAACAAGCCAATCAGAGAGATACAAGTATCACATAATCTCACTCATATGTGGAATCTAATGAACAAAATAAACTGATGAACAAAATAGATCCAGAGAAATACTAGTAGAAGCATTGAACACTGTCAAATCTCAGAGGGAACACGGGGTGGGTGGGAAGTGATCAACTAAAGAACTTGTATGCATATATGAGTAACCCATGGACACAGAAAATAGTTTGGTGAATGCCTGGGGTGGGGGTTAGGGGGCAGGGGCTGCCTAGAAGGAGTCAATGAGGGAAAAATTGGGACATATGTAATACTTTCAACAATAATTTTTTTTTCTTTTTTATTTTGCAAAGGTAAGGAGGGAGGAAGGAAAACAATAATTTTTTTAAATCCATTCCTTTCCAATGTTCTGGAGACCTTGCCTTTCAGCTACAGAATTTACTGGTATTCATAGGAGACACTGATTGTGCCCTATTCTGTCATCATTGTTTGCCTAAGCTTATTGTCAATTTCTGGTATTTGATTTCTTCAGATAACCTTAACCCAGTGGTTCTCAACCTTTTTAATGCCGCAACCCTTTAATACAGTTCCTCATGTTGTGGTGACCCCCAACCATAAAATTATTTTCGTTGTTACTTCATAACTGTAATTTTGCTACTGTTAATGAATCATAATGTAAATGTCTGTGTTTTCCAATGGTCTTCTTAGGTGACCCTGCTGGTGGTTCTCACCCTGTGGGTCGCAACCCACAGGGTGAGAACCACTGCTGTAGAGCCTAAGACCATCGGAAAACACAGATATTTACATTACAATTCATTAACAGTAGCAAAATTATAGTTATGAAGTAACAACGAAAATAATTTTATGGTTGGGGGTCACCACAACATGAGGAACTTTATTAAAGGGTCACAGCATTAGAAAGGTTGAGAACCACTGCCTTAACCCTAATCACAACTCTCTTCTCTGAAATGCTGGACCTAACTAACTCATGGTGGGGGACAAGTTAAATGGCTCATTCTTACCCTCCAGGGACTCAGCCAGTATTACCTTAACCCTGGGAACTATTTCAAATCTTCATATTTCCAATGCTAATAGGTTGTTAAAAATTTTTAGTGATATTCACTGTGTTGTTGTGGGTTGTGGTGGACACGTTACCTCACTTCCATGACTCTTCTCAGTATTACTTTTTGTTTCTTTATGTTTAAGTAATAAGTATAGTTTGAAAATAATTCTCATCTATATACCTTATTGGATTTTTTACAAGAGTTGTGAAGCAGAAAGGGTAGAGATGATTATCACTATACTTCACATGAGGAAAGAGCTTCAGAATGGTAAAATGTTTTGCTGAAGATCATACACTTAAGAAAGGGCAGAAATAGTACTAGAACCCAAGTCTGTCTAATTATTATCAATCATTTACAGTTGTATACTCAAGGTTGCCATTCCTAGAGCTCCTGCACTCCAATATTTTAGCTAATGGGGAGTAGAGAGATGCAGTTGAATATTTGCCGTGCCCCAGAAATACTAGATCAAGGTGACTGCATGTAGTACCTCCACCCCTCTGATAGAAGTAGGAGTAAATTGGAGCTATTTGGCAAATTTTGGTAACTTCAAGAGAGTTAGTATGCCAGTCTGTTTTCTGTGCTTTTCCACGTATTTTGGAAACATTTTATTATTCATGAGAACAATAAGCCAACTTAAAAAAAAAAAAAGAATTAATGTATCTTATATAGAACTTCAAAGATATAGGGAATTTCTAGCAGATGGCCTTAAAGAGAGAGGGCACAATGGCCAAGTGAACAGATATTTTATTAGGACAAATGTTGAAAATATAAAACCTCCATAAGAGAAACAAGTACTGATTTTGGAAATATATATATATATATATATATATATATATATATATATATATATAGCTTTACATATAAATTTATATATGTAGAAACTTTACATATACATATATACATGTATTTAATTATATAGAAATGTATATGTGATAATTATATTCCAAGAAATTTTTGTTGTCATGCCGGAAACCGATCATTGTCTCACTAATTAGAAAGGTGTGGACAAGGAACCTTGGAAGGCTGGTCAACCTTGAAGCTCTGAAAGGTCAGAGCCAACCACTCCCTATCTAATTGAGACAATGGTAATTGAGGCAACTTCCCCATCTTGTAATCATGTAAATCCTTACTGATATGATAATCCGCTTATTACCTGCTTAAGGGTAATGGGTGTATGCCATAGCCTCAATAAAAGGGATAGCAAGGCCAGAGCCTAGCGGTAGTCCTCCCACTAGAGGTGGGCTCCCGCCTGGCCCCCCAATATTTCCAAATTAATACTTTTCTAGTCTCTCTCTTCATTTGTGTGCGGCCTTCTCCAGAACCTGAACCCTGAACTGGAACCCTGAACCACGCGGGACGTGAAAGGGGTTCCCACATCTGGCGCCCAACGTGTTAAGAGATCCCACATCTGGCGCCCAACGTGTTAAGAGATCCCACATCTGGCGCCTTCAACGCGGGACTTCTGGAGGAGAAGGTATTTTTCGCCTAAGAGCGAAGGAAGGAAAAAAATTACACCGAGAAAAAGGTGTGGAAATTCACCGGGAAAAGGTGAGGGAAATTCACCGTAAAAAGGTGAGGGAAATTCACCAGAAAAGGTGTGGAAATTCACCAGAAAAAGGTGAGGGAAATTCACCGGAAAAAGGTGTGGAAATTCACCGAGAAAAGGTGAGGGAAATTCACCGCATGCAAAGCCCACGGACTAGCTGCAGAGTCGCGAACTGTAAGTAGGGTGGGAACGTCTTTTTCAGCCAGGCTAATGGGGAAGAATTAGGTTATAAAATAATGTGGCTTCTTGTTCAAATAAAAATCTTAATTGGTATTTGGAATTTAAAATCTGTAATAAGAAATGAAACTCCACTGCTAAAACCACCTCTGGTGTGGAGAAATTCAAAGGTGGCAGGAGAGGGCAGGGCTATCCGCTCTCCCGCAATGAGATTACTTAAGGTTTCTTTTAAAAATTATAAAAGAACTCGCAGGGAAATGCAAATCTTGGCCAAATTGGGTGCTAGTTATTACTTTGGAAAGCGAAAAAGAAAGAAAAAATTTAAGATCTGTCTATCTTTTAGGCATGAAAAGAAATTTGGCCAGATCTGTTGCTGAAACTTCCCCTGAAGTAAGCAGGACGTGGGGGAAGGGAGACACGTGGAGATCCAATATGGAAGCCCACTCTCCCAGTATGCTAATTTAAAGTTTCCTTTCTCGCCATGAAAAAGTCTTAAAAATTTAGAAATGTGTCTGGAATTTCTGTGCTTGTGGGGAGAGAACCTAGCTATAAGACAGAATGCGCGCATGGTCCGATTTCGGACATTTAGATTGTCTTCAGCTGGAATCTCTCTGCAAAAGCTATAGAAAATGGGAAACCCAGAACTGGTTCTTTTTCCTAAGAAAAATGGCGAAAAAGTCTTCTTGAAAGAAATTCAAGCTAATTCCAGCAACAGTAGTTTTTCAAATGCTAATGAACCTTGTTAAAAATTAACTTTTAAGGCCTTCAAGAAAATAAGTAAATTTGTCTCTGTTATAGAATTTATCCAAAGTGAATGCTTGAAAATAATTATAATTGACTCTAGAATCTCAAATTGTTGAAATATAGATAAATAATGTATTAATTATAAAGAGCTAAGTAGCCCAGGTAACTGGCTAAGCCTTTGTTAATGGAGGAAGGGGTAGACACCCTTCCCCCAGCAGACAGGTAATCTAGTTTCCTGCCAGGAACCATCTTTGAAAAATGTGGTAATTTACATTCAAATAAACCAAACCGGGTTTTACAGAGCTACTGGCAAATAAAAAGTAAAGTTTAAATTTGCCTCATAAAAAACCTAGAGGACAGAATTGAATCTATTAATTGATTATGTCTTGTATTTTTTCTTAAAAATGTAAAGTGTTATTAATCTAGGAAATACTAAATATATTTGACTTGCCAGCTTTAAAAGTTCAAAGTGCAAATTAAATTGGGAGAAATTATATAGTTGTGGTAATTAAATGTCTAAAGTATAAGAACTTATTTTTGAGAAAATAAAATGTTGTGTTTTCTGTAATAATTAGGAATTCAAAATAAGTTGCTTATTATTGTTCTAATTAAAAGAGGATTAATTCAAATTTTTCTATGCAAAAACTAGTTTAAAATCTAATTGATATCTTAAGATAATTATAAAAAGTATTATAATCTTTAAATCATATATGGATATATATATATATTTGATGGTTGTTTTTTTTTTCCATGTTAAAATTTCAAGGCTTTAACAGAGATGATTCTTGGAAAGCTCCAAGGGCCCGGAGTAATACAAGAAATTTATTCTCTCTTCTTAAAGGAAATCTTTTTAAATTTAACAGATCTAATGTACTTGAAATTGCATGGAAAGACTTATCAAATAAAAATTAATAAATATATTTTAAATGTTATGAAGGTTTTGTCCTCTAAGAAGGGCAAAATGAAGTAACTAAATATTATAATCCAACAGCAGAATTTAAAATGACAAAAAGCCCATAGCCGCCTGCATTCTTAATTAAGCTAAGAGGCAGGGCAACATTTGCTGCTTGTGAATCAGACTTAAACATTTACTAAATTTGCTTTGCTTTCTAAATGAAGATGCCTACTTTAATTACTTAAATATATTAGCTTTTTAAATTATAATCAAGGTTTTCAGCTAAATGAAAAGCCAATATTTTTATAAACAATTCTAATAAAGACCAGAAACAGCTAGTGAGATTTTTGTTTGTCTGCCATATAAATTTGACTGTCTTTTAAAAGAACAGATTAGACAGCCGCCATGATGGCCACATGGCTTGCTGGTCTCCTTGGAAGCCATAGGGGCCAACCCTTTCCTTTGGAATAAGCCAATGTCTTTGTAAGCAATTTGATTAAGTATTCTAAGAAAGTTACTGAAGGCTTCCCATGATCCCTCTGTATATGCAAATTAGCTAATGGGGATACTCTTAAAAAATAAAATTCCAGCTTAATAAAAAAGGAGAAATTTGAGAGACGCAGAAAATGTAACTAGACCTTGTCTATACGAAAAAAAAAAAATTGACAGCCAGTTTGAAATTGAATTGTCATGGCTTAGAGCAAAGAATATCCTTACATGATATTATTCTACAATGTCATTATAATTTTTGATATTTTACAAACAGCATATTGTACAATTAATCCAAACAAACTTAAAAATCTAAATTTTTTTTTTTAATGTTTGGCAGCAATTTAAAAGGGACATGAAAGGATTCAATTCCTTCCACTGTGTGAAAGGCCCCTTGGGAAGGTACTTGAGCATTCTATATTGGCCCTTTTTGTCAAAAGGAACCCTCTTCTCACAATTCAATTGCCCACAGCTGTTGCTTGAGTTTTCAGTTCATTTTGAGGTTGAAACCTCATGTTGGATGGTACCATAGATCTGTCTCTCGCACAATGGCGTGAGCTGGGCCCTCCCTGGAGAAGAAACCTGGGTTCCCCAAGATATATGATCAATGCCGGGGCCCCCCACCAGTGGGGGGATCCCAAGGCAGGTGCTGGGCATGGAGGCCATAGGGGCATAGACTACCAAGGAGACAGGACTGAACCTCACATCACCCTGCTTGGCCCTGGAGGATGACTGGTTAGCCAATGACGGGTAAGACTCCTCAAGGGAGGGGCAACCTAAGACAGGCACAGTCGCAGGGGGCCATCAGGAGAGAACTTGGGGATCAACAGAGGTGGGGCACAGACCCTCACCCCCCCCCAACCTTGCAGGGGCGTGAATCCTCGCCCCTTCTGAGGGACGTCTCCTGCCCCCATGGCTGCTTCGCGCTTCCCACGCCCAGCTCAGATCGGGACCCAGGTAACAGAGCCCAGCTCAGCCAGCTACATACTAGAGACTTGGCCCAGCTCATGTTGAGACCCAAGCAGCAGAGAAGTGGCTAATGGTGACTGCCCTATATCTAACTCTAACCTAAATCTAGGAATGCTCAGGGCCTACTCAAGAATGCAAATAATCCTTTCCACTAATATTTACAGGGTAAACTAAGATTGTTGGTAGAGTATTAAATTTGACAGTAAAAAAGTAGTCAAGTTTTCAGATTAATTTAAATTGGCTAATTGAAATAAGTGAATATTCAAGAAAATTTCATTGTACTGGACAAAAAGTTGTTCCTAAAGTATTAACTAAAATTTCTATTGGTAGTTCATCTCGTGGTAAAATTGCTTAACATGCAATGAACCTAAAGCAGTCATATTTTTGTGCAAAAAATTAAAATTTAAAGTTATCAAGACTGCATTATAAAATTTCTAAAAGCCTCCATTAATCAAAAAAAGGGGGGATAGTGGAAAAATAGCATGTAAGGGAAAATATTCTGTAAGTAAATTACATCTAGAAAATTTTTACTTCAAAAAATTTTTTCATTTTCATTTGTAATGCTAACAGCAAGACACCAATGAAAAACATACATGGTATCAAAATAGGCCAAAGGAAAATCATTTTGGGCAAAAAATAAAAAGGATCCCAAGTAAAATTTATAGAAAAGATTCCTTTATTAACTTTTGGTCGAGAATATGTTTGTATATTTTCAGAAAACAACTCCAAGACCATGTGGATTCCTACAACAGAGAGGAATTGACAGGTCTGCTCCAAACACGAAGACAAGATGAGAAACAGTCTCTGGACTGATGGAAGATGCTGACGAGGGCTCACCATACTAGCAGTCAGCAGCTGTGCGTCGCTGCAGGTTGCCCAGGACCAAACCAGAGAGGGTCGGACCTGCATTAACACCATTTGTCCACCATCCAGAACTGAAATATCATTGCTGACATGTACACATAAGGAACTGTTGGACATTGATGGGACTCAAACATTTTTTGTTTTCATACGTTTATTTCTAGTCTGCAGATGCAAGATTTTCTTTTAAGGAAAGAAACGGGGGAGATGCCGGAAACCGATCATTGTCTCACTAATTAGAAAGGTGTGGACAAGGAACCTTGGAAGGCTGGTCAACCTTGAAGCTCTGAAAGGTCAGAGCCAACCACTCCCTATCTAATTGAGACAATGGTAATTGAGGCAACTTCCCCATCTTGTAATCATGTAAATCCTTACTGATATGATAATCCGCTTATTACCTGCTTAAGGGTAATGGGTGTATGCCATAGCCTCAATAAAAGGGATAGCAAGGCCAGAGCCTAGCGGTAGTCCTCCCACTAGAGGTGGGCTCCCGCCTGGCCCCCCAATATTTCCAAATTAATACTTTTCTAGTCTCTCTCTTCATTTGTGTGCGGCCTTCTCCAGAACCTGAACCCTGAACTGGAACCCTGAACCACGCGGGACGTGAAAGGGGTTCCCACATCTGGCGCCCAACGTGTTAAGAGATCCCACATCTGGCGCCCAACGTGTTAAGAGATCCCACATTGTCATAAACAGCTAGTCACACCTCAGTGAACTGGAACTCAAAAATCTGGCAACCTTAGGTATCCAAACACAGCTGACAGAATCAGGAAGGAAACAAAATAAAGATAGTCCTGCATAGTCAAAACAGATGTCATAAAGTCCATAAACTAAAACCCATGCACTTTGTTCCTTAGGAGATTTTCCCTTTTCCATGCATACCATTTCCAAGTAACATGAAATAAACAGGCTTTTACTCATTTTTGTTCAATTTAAACTGTTATAACTAGCTTAATTATTGTATTTTTAAAGCTATAAAATAATAGAAACTACTAATTAAAATTGTAAAGAATTTATTAGAGAATCCCACTGACAATGACAAGTATGTGGAAATAACCTAAAACTAGAGGCCCAGTGCACAAATTCATGCACCAGTGGGGTCCCTCAGCCTGGCCTGTGGGATCAGGTCAAACCCAGCTCTCTGACATCCCCCGAGGGATCCCGGATTGTGAGAGAGTGCAGGCCAGGCTGAAGGATCCCACTGGTGCACGATTGGTGCCAGGGAGGGATGCGAGAGGTTGGCCAGCTCAGGAGGGACTGTGGGAGGGTTCCAGGGTATGTCTGGCCCATCTCGCTCAGTCCTGATTAGCTGGACTCCAGCAGCATGCTAACCTGCCGGTCGAGCTTCTGCCTGCTGGTGGTCAGTGCACATTATAGCACGCGGTTGAGCAACCTTAGCATATTATTAGCATACTAGAGGCCCGATGCATGAAGATTCATACAAGAATGGGCCTTTCTTCCTCTGGCTGCTGGCACCACCTTTGCTCTGGCCCAGAGCCACCTTTCCGCCTTCCCACCTGCCCAGAGGTCCCAAGCAGCTGGGATGGTGCGGAACACCTGCGTCCCGCTCTGCCCCCGCGAGCTACATGCTTGTGTATGCAAATTAACCTGCCATTTTTTGTTGGGTTAATTTGCATACTCACTCCTGATTGGCTGGTGGGTGTCACAAAGGTACTGTCAATTAGCATCTTACTCTTTTATTAGTGTAGATTACACTTTGATTGATTGAATGGCCAACTGGATGTTTGAACACTTAGCGTATTAGGCTTTTATTATATAGGACTAGGAGCCCGGTGCACGAAATTCGTGCACTGGGGGTGGAGGTTCCCTCAGCCCAACCTGCCCCCTCTTACATACTGGGAGCCCTCAGGGGATGTCCTACTGACAGCTTAGGCCTGCTCCCCAAAGGAAGCGGGCCTAAGCCGCAGTCTGGCCTCCCTTTGTGGGAGGTGACCGGGCTGATCAGGGGAAGGCACAAGCCCCATCACCCCGCTGCTGCAGCCACTGCCAGTCATCACAGCCACCAAGGTGTTTTCATCAACACGGACTCCAGTGCCTTCACCATGAAAAAATGACAACTTTCTTTAGGCATTTTCAAGATGTCTCTCTCATAGAATATGACATTTCTTTCTTTCTTTCTTTTTTTTTTTTTTTTTTATCCTCACCTGAGGATATGTTTCCATTGACTTTTAGAGAACGTAGAAGAGAAAGGGAAAGACAGAGAGAAACATCAAAGTGAGAGGAACACTTTGATTGGTTGCCTCCTGCATGAGCCCTGACCTGGGCCCCGGCCAGGGAGGATCCTGCAACCTAGGTACATGCCCTTGATCAGAATTGAACCCAGACCCTGCGGTGGGCAGGCCGAGGCATAATCCACTGAGCCAAACTGGCTAGGGCAGGATATGACATTTCTTAGCCCTCCAGCAGTGGACCTTTGTTTTTTACTCCAGAAGTGTGGTGGAAAAACCCTAGATCACCTTTTTGGATTCTTATTACCCAAGTTACTAAGAATACTACCAGTGGCATACAGGAAACTTAGCCAATGAGCAGTCAGTAAAGGTGTCTCCTCTGTAGTTCACACCAATCGCCAGCTGGGCCCTGCCCAGGCCTAAAGCCTCTGGCCAAAGGTTTAGGCCTGGGCAGGGGACCCTCAGCTCCCTCTAATCACCAGCTCCAACCCTGCCCAGGCCTAAAGCCTCGGAGCCTGGGCAGGGGACCCCCAGCTCCCTCTGATTGCCAGCTCCACCCCTGCCCAGGCCTAAAGCCTCAGAGCCTGGGCAGGGGACCCCCAGCTCCCTCTGATCGCCGGCTCCACCCCTGCCCAGGCCTGCCCAGGCTGAAAGCCTCTGGCCGAGGCTTTTGGCCTGGGCAGGGGACCCCCAGCTCCCTCTGATCACTGGCTCTGCCCCTGCCCAGGCCAAAAGCCTCTGGCCAAGGCTTTAGGCCTGGGCAGGGGACCCCCAGCTCCCTCTGATTGCTGGCTCCGCCCCTGCCCCCTCAGCTCTGATCACAGGCTTGGCCTTGCCCAGGAGCCCCCTGGCTCAGGCCCTTCCCAGGCTGCTCAGGGCCCAGGTGGGGCTTACCTCAGAGTGACCTGGGTGCCAGGATGTTCCCGGGACCCAGGCGCTGGGAGCCTATGTATGCAAATTAACTGCCATCTTTGTTGGGTTAATTTGCATACTCACTCTGATTGGCTATGGGCATAGTGGAGGTATGGTCAATTTACATGTTTGTCTATTATTAGGTAAGATAGTGGAGAAAGAAGCTCTTATAAAATCAAATATATAAGAACCAAAAATTCGTAGGGCAAATTTAGTATAGGCACAATCAATACTACAGATTTCAATAGCCTTGAGAGAACCAAATATGTACAGTACAATAACTGATGTTTATAATAATGACCCTCAGTCACACTGAAAAGATTACATTAAATGTTACATTAATATTATATTAAACATTAACAACAATGTTAATACTGATAATAGCAAAAACAATCATTTGTAAAGTGCTTTGGAGTTTAGAAAGCACATTCTGAAAAGTATGTCTCAAATTAAGATCATCTAGTGTAGCTCCCTTATGAACAGGTTAAAAAAAAAAAAAGAAAAGAAAGAAAACCAAAGATAAGTAATTTGCTGAAAGTATCATAGCTCATCAGTGGTAGACCTGAAACTAGATCTTGGTCCTCTGAATCTGGATGAATACTTCTTTCATACACCATGTCCTCTTATATAAAACAAATTGCTTAAGTGGGTAGGAAAGAATACAATTTAGAACAATTTCCACCTAAAATGGGGTTTTAAATGTTTAGGTACTAAAAAAGAGATACTTGATCATTTCTATAGGATACAACTGTCTAAAATGCACATCTTTGAATTATTTCATAGAACTTGAGTTTTCCTCTGTTTTTTTAATCCCCCTTTGGTAAATGTTATCTGTTTTTGTTTAGATAAGCAATCACTATTTACAAAAAAAAATGACACAGATAAAACATTTTATATATTTCTGATTATATAAAGATAAGAAAATATTCTGAGAAATGCATTTTTTTGGCAATTTTGTCATTGTGTGAACATCATAGAATACACTTACACAAACCTAGATAATAGAGCCTACTACATACCTAGGCTATGTGGTATAGCCTATTGCCTCTAGGCTACAAGCATATATAGCATGTTACAACACAACAAAAACAACAACACAGAACAACACATGATTAAATCAAGCACAAGAAAAAATAATGCAATCAAGAGACATAGTAAACATGAGATTTATAAGCCTGCTGCCAGCATAACACAAAATACTGTTTTATAGCAAGCACTTTTTTCATAAGTAGAAATGGTACACTCTAAATTAATATTAAAAATAGTACAGTGAATACATAAACTAATAACATAGTCATTTATTATAATTATCAAGTATTATGCACTATACAGAAATGTATGTTCCATGTTTTAATGTAACTGGTAGCACATAGGGCTGTTTACAACAGCATTACAACAAACATATGATTAATGCATTACACTATGACATTATGATGGCTTCAATATTACTAGGCAATAAGAATTTTTCAACCTCATTATAATCTTATGGGACCACCATCATACTAGTATATGTGGGCCATCATTGACTGAAACATTGTTACTCGTTGCATGAATATAATTTTATAAAAGTAACCACTGCTTTTTAAAATACCATTTTAATAAAAACTGATATATAAAATTTTAAGTTTAAAAATTTCCAAGGGGGAGTGATTTGTATTACAAAATAATTTCACCACAGTAATTATTAAAATAGCAATTTTCCATTTACAGTAAGACTCAATGCACCATTCTTTTCTTTACACATACCTGTAAGAAAAGAGGTCCATCTGAAAAACTATATGCATGTGTGTGTCTTCATTGTTTAAATCTATCAAGCAATATTTTGACTAAGGTGGTACTTAAGTGAATTAATTCAGGCAGACCATAGCACAATTGATTTTAATGAACAAATTAAACAAAATGTTTTCTGAAAGAGTGCCAATATATAAAAGCATGCATCACATCACACATACTCAAGGAAAGAACTTTCATTGCAAACCCTGAGACTCTGAACTTTGTATAATATGTTAGAACACAAGTTTATTTTGTGTTTAACGTGTATGTGTTCTGTGTGAATGTCTTGATATTTCTGAGATATTTGGGATGTATCTGAATTGTTTCTTTCTCCAAGAGGAAAAAGTAAAAGTCTCATATACATTTTAAATTATAAAAGTATCAGTTCTCATAACTTCTATTAATATAAACCTGTCCTTTTTAGCCTACATTGCTTTAGTATTGTGTTATTTTCTAAATAAAGCTAGGATCATATTGTTTTCATGTACATTTTAAAACATTTCAAAATTCACCTATATCTACCTGTTTTCAATTTACATTTTGTTGTGTGTGTGTGTGTATGTGTGTGTGTGTGTGTGTTATTTTTTTCTTGTTTGTTTTTTGTAGGAGAAGGTGAAAAGACTACACCCATTGCTGAGGAACAGTTAGGCAATTTATTCGGTTGCTTATTACTTTCTGTAAAGAAAAATGTTTTCAAAAAAGAAAAATGTTTTTTTGTGTGCTCCATAGAAAAATTTGTTTCTGTTTGGACAGAACATATAGGCATGAGTAACTCCTTCAAAAGAGTAATTTTGAGAATAAAGGAAAGGGGGGCATGTTTTGTTAAGGCAGTCAACAACATCATTTTAGAAAAAACTATTCAAGGTGACATAACTAAACTGACAGAGCATATAGATAATTCTTGCTAATTGTTTGATTATGTTGTCTTGGAATCATCCAAAAATTAGAGGGAGATTAATTTGAAGATCTTCCTTCTTGTGATGAATCTCCAAAACACTGTCATTGCATCTCACACATGACTGAAAAACCAGGCCACCATGTTCTGAAAATCTATCACAAAATTCTGAGGTCATAAAATAATATACAACTGGATCAAGACAGCAATTCAGATTTGCAAGACACAAGGAAATTATATGGAAACATAGAATACTCTTGATAAAGGAGCAGTTTGAAAAGACATGTTGCTTCACCATCATAAAAACTGGGAAGTTGAGGTGGTAAGGGGCAAAGCACACAATGAACACCACTGCACACATCAGGACCATCCACAAAGCTTTTTTTCTCTCTTTGGTATTCTGAGGAGGAACTTGGAATTCCCATAAAAATTTTCTGGTTTTCCATGTACAATAAGTAATAATCATAACAGGTAATATAAATCCTCCAAGTTCAGCTACAGTTACCATGCCAATGGAAGAAGCCATGCTAATGTCTTGAAGCCCTAAATCAGCAAAGCAGGATTCAGTATTGTTGGCTAAGCCAGTACCTCTCAGAATTGGAAGTGGCAAACAGGCAGTGCCTACGATGACCCAGATGACAGCACTGATGCCCACATCATATCTATGCTTCCAGACTCTGGCCCTGAAGGGCTTGAGGAGAAAGAAGCACCTCTGAAGGCTGATGCAGGTCAGGAAGCAAATGCTGGCATACATGTTGAAATATTTCAGGTAGAAGCACAGCAGGCAAAGGGTCCTCTGGAAAGGCCACTGGTGGCTGATGTAGTAGTAAATCCGGAGGGGTAAGGAGAGCACATGAGCAAGGTCAGCCACAGAGAGATTGATCATGAAAATGATGGCTTTATTTTTCTTGCTGATGAAGCGGCACAGAACCCACAAGGCTGCACTGTTAGCCAGAAGACCAGGGATGAATATGAGGATGTAAGTGGTTGCATACAAGTTATCTTGAAATGGCATTTGAAGGTCAGTGAACTTTGCTCTTGTACTATTTGTGCTGTTACCTCCCAAATTGAGGATTTATGTTCCTTCCTTAAGGAAATCATCAGATGATTTCTGCCCAAAATAGAGTAAAAATAGCATCAAAGACATGTCAGTTCATATTTGGGTATACAAATATATTTGTTCCCTACTGAAGAAGTATTCAAGTGTGAACTTCCATAAATTTAGAAGATCTTTTCTACATAAACTAAAAATAGCATGCCACTCTATAAATGGATAAGTATTTTGGAATATATTTGCAGTAATCAAAAGGATCATTATTTTGGAAATAAGCTCAGTCATATTTTCCCCTTTGTAATCAGAGGGAGTAACCAAATTTGTAGAAATAACCAATAAACAAGACCTCAAAAAATAGCCCCAAAATGTGCATACCAACTGTCTGTGGGGTTCCACATTTCAGCTTTACAGTTGTCTCCATTTGTATTTAAATTGGGAATCTAGCTTATTTCCCTATCATCAACTCTGGGAGAAATTAATCAATTTTAACTGCAATTTTATTAGGGATTAGGTAATTGCTGATGTGAATTTATGAAACTTTGGAAATGAAACATAGGATAAAAGCCTAGGGAATGGCCCTAGCAAGCTTGGCTCAGTGGATGGAGCATCAGCCTGCGGACTGAAGGGTCCCAGGTTCGATTCTGGCCAAGGGCACATGCCTGGATTGTGGGCTCTATCCCCAGTGGGGGGCATGCAGGAGGTAGCCAATCAATGATTCTCTCTCATCACTGTTGTTTCTATCTCTCTCTCCTCCCTTCCTCTCTGAAATCAATAAAGAAATATATATTTTTTTAAAAGCCTAGGGAATGGCTGCCAGGTTGGGGATGATAGGGGCTTGGAAAAGATGGTGCAATTCAGATTACCTTTGCCTCTTTCAGAATTTGGTGGAAGGTAAAATTAGTTCTGCTTACTAATCATGACATGTTCTAGAAGCTTCTGTAATTTTAAAGATTGGTGTTTACTTACAGAATTATAGTAGCTTCAGACATTCACATGTATTGAGACTATTCTTGAAACCATTTCAAGACACTACCAGACTACTGAAGAACTAGAGGTTATTTGGTGGTAGATGTAATAAAAGGGGCTATTTTCTACTTCAACCCACAGGGCAAGCTCAGTGAAAAGATATCAATCTAGATGATTAAATTTTAAAAATATTTTAAAGTGTAGTTGGCATACAATATTATATTAGTTTCAGGTGTACAACATAGAGAATAGACATTTATGCACTCTGGTAAATGTCATACCCATCTGGCACCATACATAGTTATTACAATATTATTGACTATATTCTCTATGCTGTACTTTACATCCCCATGACTATTCTGTAACTACCAATATGTACTTATTTATCCTTTCACTTTTCCATCCATCCCTCCCAACTCCCCTCTCATTCGGTGACCCTCAGTTTGTTCTCTGTATTTGTGAGTTTTATATTTTGTTTATTAGATTCCACATATAAGTGAAATCATACAGTATTTGTATTTCTCTAACTTATCTCACTTAGCATAATACCTTCTAGGTCCATCCATGTTGTTACAAATAACAAGATTTCATTCGTTTTATGTTTTTATGGCTGAGTAATATTTCATAAATAACTTATCCATTCACAGATCAATGGACACAAAAGCTGCTTTCATATCTTGGCTATTGTCAATAATGACAAAATGAACATTGAAGTGCATATATCTTTTTTTTTTTCATTTTTAAAAAAATACCCAGAAATAAATTTGCTGGGTATTATGGTAGTTCTATTTTTAATATTTTGAGGAACCTCTATACTTTTTCCCATAGTGGCTGCCCCAACTTAAAATCCAACCAACAGTACACTAGTTTTCACATTTCTCACCAATGCTTGTCTTTTGTTGACTTTTTTATTATTAGCTATTCTGACAGGTGTGAGGTGATATCTCACTGTGGTTTTCATTTTCATTATGATTTATGATACTGAGCATCAATATATATAAAGAGGTAATATGCAAATTGTCCGGGACACCATACCATTATGACTTCTCAGGAGTAGGCTGCGAGTGCAGGTGGGCGGGAGGGGACTGCGTGCGCAGTGAGGCAAGCTATGGATGGCGCAGGCCCAGAGAGAAGAGGGCCTGCCAGCCACCATGGCTGCAGGGAGGCCCGGAGAAAAGAGGGCCTGCCAGCCACGGCACACTGGTAGTCCCACCTCTGCATGTTAGCTGTAGAGGAAACACCTTTTCTAACCTCTCATTGGCTAAGTTCCCGGTACGCCACTCACAGTGTTCTTGGTAACTTGGGTAATAGGTGATCTAGGGTTTTCCTACCTCACTCCTGGAGGAAAAAATGAAGGTCTGCTGCTGGAGGGGCTAAGAAATGTCATATCCTGCTCTAACCGGTTTGGCTCAGTGGATAGAGCCTTGGCCTGCAGACCACAGGGTCTGGGTTTGATTCTGGTCAAGGGCATGTACCTAGGTTGCAGGATCCTCCCTGGCCAGGGCCCAGGTCAGGGCTCATGCAGGAGGCAACCAATCAAAGTGTCCCTCTCACATTGATGTTTCTTTCTGTCTTTCCCTCTCTCTTCCACGCTCTCTAAAAATCAATGGAAAAATATCTTCAGGTGAGGAAAGAAAGAAAGAAAGAAAGAAAGAAAGAAAGAAAGAAAGAAAGAAAGAAAGAAAGAAAGAAAGGAAGGAAGGAAGGAAGGAAGGAAGGAAGGAAGGAAGGAAGGAAGGAAGGAAAGAAATGTCATATCCTATGTGAGAGACATCTTGAAAATGCCTAAAGAAAGTTTGTCATTTTTTTGTGGTGAAGGGACTGGATTCCATGTTGATGAAAACACCTTGGCGGCTGCAGTGGCTGGCAGTGGCAGCAGCAGCAGGCTGATGGGAGTGTTGCCTTCCCCTGATCATCCTGGTCACCTGCCTTGGGGAGTGGGCCTAAGCCATCAGTAGGACATCCCTGAGGGCTCCCAGACTGTGATAGGGGGCAGGCTGAGCTGAGGGACCCCCCTCCATTACACGAATTTTCATGCACTGGGCCTCTAGTGTTTTTATAATTCTGTTGGCCATCTGCATGTCTTCTTTGGAGAAATGTCTATTTTTAACAATCATAATTGTTAGAAAGGTCTTTCTTGTGAGTCAAAATCTGTATCCCTGTCATGTCAACCTAGTTCTGCCTACCAAAGCCAAATAAAATCCTGTTATACATTAAACACTGAAAACATCTGAAATATGAAAGACAGCAATCCTGTCTCCTCTCAAATCTTCCCTTAATTCTGATTAGACATTCATTTCTAAAATGGTATTGTCTTTGTTCTTTTCTTTCTGTCTTTTCTGGATCAGAACATTATTGATTTTGGCAAAAAGCCACTATACTACTGCTTATTTAACCTTGAAAGTGGCCGTTTAACAACCTAAATGTTTGATATTTTTAGGAAATAACTTATGTATCTCATTTAGAAAAAATGAGATTTTAATGTTTCCTTGTATTTTTAATTATTTGCAAAGGCAGTTAGTTTGCTTCACATTTTATGTAATTAATGGGAAAATGAGACAGACTCAACCTTAACTGCTGAAAGCAACATGGAGTCTGAGAAAGTGCCTACTCAATTCCCAACACAGCCAATTAAAATGTTTTAAGATTCAGTTAACCCACACTCAGCTCACACAATGCCAGACAGCTTATTTGATGCTTTTGCACTGACTACATTATACTTTCAAAGAGACTGTATTTACTAATTGACACTTTATTGCAGTAAAACAATCAGCTAATTTAAATAAACAACTACTTTGAATGTTATTGTGACTATGTTGGTTTTTTTTTTGCTGAATTGACCAGTTTCTCTAGCAAACTATAAATATAACCCACACTGTCTTTTTTTGTGGATTGTTTATCCAGTTAATTAACTAAAATAATTGATCTCATGTTCTATATATTTAGTCTAAATAAAAAAATATATAAGTTTGAACCATAATTATTTTTGAAATAAAATTAAGGAATAGTTAATATACATGAAGTCTTCCCTGATTATCTTTGGTTTTGTTATAATAACAATTAATAATCACTGAATGACTCCTTGTGCAAGGTGCTATACTAAGTACTTTATACATACTCTGTCAGTCAATCTCTCACAGAAATCCTATGCAACAGTAAAGTATTACCACCATTTTGCAGATGGGGAAACTGAAGCCCCAAGAAAGGCAAGGCTCACTTTCTCCAAGAAGTCTTCTTTGACCTCTCCAAACCACAGGTCAATCCTATGGACTCATAGTATTCATAGTTCTGATTTTCTTTAGTGAGAGTGTACTTAATATACCTAGCATGTTGTGGTTATTCACTTTTCCATAGAGTCTATTCTGTTGCCCTAAATAGATTATAATCTCATACATATAAAAAAACTCATTATTACGTCTTTCTTTACTCCATAATAAAGTGTCTTGAACATAATTGGTAGCCACTAAGTGTTTGTTGAATGAATGACTGGATGCCTGATGAATGGATCAATCAAGGGGGGAAAGTTCCTTTGAGGAGAATGAGTGTCTGGGAAATTAGAATTTACCTGTGATGTTTGCTTTGACCACCAGGTGTCATAAGTATACCAAAGTTCAAGTATCTTAATATTTAACACATAATTTGTTTTAAAATTCAATTAAGGGAGAAACCATACTAAAGGAGAGAAATATCAACAACCCCCTATGTAACTACAGAAGAATCCTTTAAAGGGTATTTTAAAGAGTTTGTAATTTTTCAGCCTTCATACTTTCTTATATAGTTCTTTGAGGTTGATTTATAAATCTATTATAGATTGCTAGAATATTAGAGCTGCTAAAGTTCATCAAGATCTCCTGATCTTGATGCTTTTTGTAGCTGATGAAATAAAGGCCAAAAATAACAAAGAAGTTAAAATTTCCAAATTCACACAGAGAATTACTGCCAAAGGCTGAACAATTAATCTCTTGCTTCCCTCTACAGAACAATGTTTAGGTTCCAAAAAAATTGTAATATGAAAAACATATTTTTGTAATTATATAATGATAATACAAACTTTCAGAAATAAACCTATGCCAGATTTTAGAATACTAACCTTGACAGTGAACTGTTACAACAAGAGGGATTAGTTCTTTCCAAATATTCCTGGACAAATGCAGTGTTTTTAAAAACAGAGTGAGTATTCATAGTCTCTAATGATTTGATTATGTAAAACTCTGCTTAAAACTCTTAGATTAGGTTGTTTTTAAGTTTTCATTATTTCTTCACATGAGGAATAGCATTTCATATTAGAAAATAGATATAAGCACAAACAAACCAAAATATATACATATCTATCACCAATATTTCAATTGATAGCATTTTTGTGTATAGCATTCTATTTTTGTTTAAACCTATACACCTACTAGAGGCCCAGTGCACGACATTAGTGCACTCAGGTGGGGGGCGAGGGGGGTGTCCCTCAGCTCGGCCTGTGGCCTTTGGCAGTCCAGGAGCCCTCGGGGGATGTCCGACTGACATCTTAGGCCTGCTTCCCATGGGAGGAGGGGGAGGGGGAGTGGGCCTAAGCTGGCAGTAGGACATCCTGAGCGCTGCCACCACGGCTGCTGTGATCGCCAATTGCCAGCCATCAGGCTGGCTTCTGGCTGAACGGTGCTCCCTCTGTGGGAGCATACTGACCACCAGGGGGCAGCTCATGCATTGAGCGTCTGCCCCCTCGTGGTCAGTGTGTATCATAGTGACTAGTCATTCTGGTCGTTCTGCTATAATGGTCTTTTAGGCTTTTATTATATAGACTAGAGGCCTAGTGCATGAAATTCGTGCACAGGGGTGGGGGTTGTCCTTCAGCACAGCCTGCACCCTCTCCAATCTGGGATCCCTCTCACAATCCAGGACTGCTGGCTCCCAACTGCTCGCCTGCCTGCCTTCCTGATTACCCCTTACAGCTTCTACCTGCCAGCCTGATCACCCCCTAACCACTCCCCTGCCAGCCTGATTGATGCCTAACTGCTCCCCTATCAGCCTGTTTGCCCCTAACTGCTCTCCCCTGCTGGCCTGGTCACCCCTAACTGCCCTCCCCTGCAGGCTTGATTGCCCCCAACTGCCCTCTTTTGCAGGCCTGGTCCCTCCCAACTGCCCTCCCCTGCTGGTCTGATCACCCACAACTGTCCTCCCTTGCAGACCTGGTCCCTTCCCTGCTGGCCATCTTGTGACGGCCATCTTGTGTCCACATGGGGGCAGCCATCTTGTGTGTTGGAGTGATGGTCAATTTGCATATTACTCTTTTATTAGATAGGAGAGCCTGGCTGGTGTAGCTCAGTGGGTAAGCATTGGCCCATGAACCGGGAGGTCATGGTTCGATTCCAGGTCAGGGCACATGCCGGGTTTTGGGATTGATCCCCAGTAGGAGGCATGTTTCTCTCTCATTGATATTTCTATCTCTCTATCCTTTTCCCTTCCTCTCTAAAAAAATCAATAAAAACATTTTTTTAAAAACCCTATAGACCTATAAATGAATGCATGTATAGACATTGTAACTAAATTTGACTTATCTTCACAAACTTTTTATAAGCATAGTTTTTATTAATTCATAATTATGAATATAGTGTATTATCAATAAATAGGTAAATAATCATTTTAGTGCATCTTTAGAATTTCACTGAAACCGTGTACCATAATTTATTTATCCAGTGGATATTGGGCTTTATTCTCATTTTCACTGTTAGAAACAATGCCTTGATAAATATTCTTGTACACATTTTTGTACATTTGTTCAACATATATGGTCTCTGTCCTCATGAAGCTTGTAATTTCCTTTTAATAAATTCTTAAAAGTGGATTTTCTAAGCTTTTGATTTGTAATGACTTCAGGAAGGCATCCTATATGAAATTCCAAAGCTGATACTCTTCCCCCATAACACCACAATGTCAGATCTATTTATTTCCCCCAAAAAAATATCAAGTTCTTTTCAGCTAGAAGAAAAAGTATGGCATACAAAATTCTGATTAATTCATTAAGGTCTTCCTCAAAGTAACTTCCTCTACTTAGTGACAAATCAATCCAGACAGAATTTATTATTTCCACCTTAATACAATCTCCAATTTGAGCATGCTTTAGAATCATCTGGAGGGCTGTCCCACCTACAGAGTTTCTGATTCAGTAATCTAGTGTAGGGCCCAAGAATTTACACTTCTAAAGTCCCGTGTGATCCAGGGACAACAGGTTGAAAATTACTTCCCTAATACACTGCTTATACCAGCAAGGATTATGTGTTACCTGAGAAACCATGCATTATTTCCTCAGGAATACTGTGAATCATTTAATTAATGCTATAGATTTAATGTTGGAATGTTTATGTGCTGCTCATATTCATATGCTGAAACCTAATGATAACTGTAGTTAGCGGCCTTATAAAAATGAGACCCCACAGAGCTCCCTTGCCCTTTCCACAAGTGAGCAGATCACTGTATATGAGCCAGGAAGGGGACTCTCACCATACACTAAACCTGATGGCATCTTGATATTGGACTTCTCAGCCTCCAGATCTGTGAGAAATACATGTTGTTTAAACAACCCAGTCTATGATACTTTGGGTATAGTAACCCAAATGGAATAAGACAACTAATCATATATTCTTTTTAACCTTGAATGAGGAAATTCACACAAAACTTTGTGACCTAATTTTCATAATTGTATAGTACAATCTGGCTCATTTATTTACATTCCATTATTTCTCCAGATTTTACCACATGGAAGAAAAATTATAACAAAACAAACAAAAATGATAGAAAATATTGCATTGTCTTTAAGTTTTAGAAAAATAAGAATTTCTTTGTTTTAAAAAGTTCTGCAGTTCCCTTAATGTTTTAATGAGATGTTGAGCTTTTAATAGTGTTTTTTTTTACCACAATTGATCTTTGAGAAAAACCTAATAAACTTACCTGAAATATTCATATCCAACTGATTCAATTTAGAAAACACTATATTCAGAATAACTACTAATTTGTGGCTTACATAAACAATGTTTTTGAAATCCAAAACTCCTAAAACATAAAACGTGTATTATGTAAAGTAAAATATGACATCTCAGAATTCTTACGTTCTTTGCCTTTGCTGCAAAAAAACAAAAGCAGTTAAGTTTAATCAAAGCATGTCTTCCATTTTTTAGTCATTGTTTTAGGTACTGTAAAGATGCTATACAGACATATATGGTCTCTGTCCTCATGAAGCTTGTAATTTCACTGTACTATATCCATCCCATTCTCCCTACCAAAAGAAATGTTACTCATCCATCAAAGTTATATTTGCCATACCTTCTTAATGAAGGCTTCTTTGAATGCCATTCTACCAGCACTGTCCTTTCACAGCTCTCCTGCTACGTACAGTCTCTTTTTAGCAATAGAATAAATCATGTAATGAAACCATTGACATTGGAATGTTAGTGGTTAGTTATAACTTTTTAACAGTTTTATTTTCAAGGCTATTAGTACTTAAGGGAAAAAATTAAGTAGCTTGCTTGAAATGATTGAATGGTGGAATTTCAAGCAGTAGTAGAGCTCCAATTGACAGACTCTTCAGAGTCAGGAAATTTTCTGCAACTCTGAAATCATAGCTATTGATTAATAATAATCTATTTAGTATACATGTGTAAATCCAGACCTGCTATAAAGCTTACTGTTTCTTGATGATAGTAATACAAAAGACTATGATAACTCTATCCAATCTTATTATTCCTATGTTCCCATTACACTCAAGGCTGGTGTCACTGAAAAATAATACTCAGGGAAGGAAACCAGTGACTAACTTTACATTAAAACCCCAGTACTCCATACAGAATCCAATAGCCCTATGGTAGCTTTAAGTTTTTCACTTACTTCTTATTGCATAACTGCAAGAAGACATAATAATCAGAAGTTCAGGCCCACCACAGTGAAATAAAATATTTTCTTCTCACTCCAGGCCCACTGCACAGTGTCTCTCAGGCCACTAGAGTGGCAAACTGTAGACTATTAAGGAACTGAATATATGGCATTTCATTGATAAATTATTATAATGATGATGAGCATAGACTTTGTTGGTTGTAAGTGCCAAGCCTATAGTAAGCACTTCATTAATATCAAGTACAAGGCCAAGGGGAAATAGTTGTGCTCTGTGCAAAAGTTATAAGAATCTATAAAATAAAAATAAAGGGGTTTGAGTGCAAACGGATTGGTGTCTGTTGCTAGAATACTTCTTGGTCCTGAGAGATGCAAAAGTTATATAATACTTCTGCATTATTTAACAATATGACACAGTCATGCATTAAGTTTTTTTTGTTGATGTCGTTAAGTTTCCCTTTGTTAGATTTTATGTAACAGTTCTTTAGCTAAAAACAGTCGTGGAATCATAGTTCTGGAAGAGAACCTAGGGATTACATAGTCTATCACTTTTGTGATTAAAGTTATTAATCTGAAGCTCTACAACTGAAGGATTTTCTCCAAAGACAAAGATAATTTCAGACAAAGCCAGGTCCTAAATACATATCTTACTTGATTCACTTTGTTTAATGGGTACTTTTCACTGTATCACAATATTTATTTAGATTTGAATTTTTCTATAGTTATTTCAAATTTTTCATCTATTAATCTACATTCTTCCCCAAGTCTGAATGTTGCACACCGGGCACAGTGACATGTTCAGTAAAGACTTGTGAATTTATTTATTACATTTGAGGATGTATTAGTTATACAAGAAATGTTATGTAGGGAACCACTGGAAGAGTACTACCATTCTTTTTTTAAAATATGTTTTATTGATTTTAGAGAGGAAGGAAGAGGGAGAGAGAGAAACATCAATGATGAGAGAGAATCATTGATTGGCTGCCTCCTGCACACACCCCCTAATGGGGACCGAGCCTGCAACCCAGGCATGTGCCCCTGGCCGGAATAGAACCTGGGACCCTTCAGTCCACAGGCTGACACTCTATCCATTGAGCCAAACCAGCTAGGGCAGTACTACCATTCTTACATGGAAAGTTCTCTCATATGTAAAAGCACATAGAGCACTGAAAAATCCCTTAAGATTGAGGAAAGTTTCTAAATGCATAGACACTAATTCATTATAAAACTTAACATGATAGACATGCAAAGTTATAAGGACCCTAAGTTGCAAGCTGGAAAGAATATACCAAGCTATAGGGCATACACCAAATATTTCCCTGAATGTGTGATGCATTCTGTTATATTCATAAATTTGAAAATATTTTCTGTTCCTAGAATTTTATTTTCCTACTTTTCATGTGACTAAGTGATTTTCCTTCAGGTCCTAATATAAAATTATCCTCTGGAAAGCCTTCTTTGACTTTTCTTCAGCTCTGTCTTAAGTACTTCTTTTCTGTGATTCTATAATATCCTGGGCTTCCCTTATTGACTGGATTACCTAATAAATATTATACTCTGGGGCATATATTACATTTTCCTTGACCAAGTTTGCATAAAGTTAATGAAAGAAGTTCCTAGCAAGCATTAGATACTAAAAATGTATCAATTAAATGAATTAATGAGGCAGTAGAATTTCAGGTACAAGATTAAAAATAATATTAAGAATTGGGAGTCACCATCCCCATTAATTCCCCACCTATATAAAACCAGATAGGCCTACTTATAAGATTGCTCTGAAAACTTCCAGTTTTAGATGAGATATAGCAAATTCAAACCACCCCATTATTCCTGATAATTATGGAGAAAATATATAAAATAAATTTCAAAAGATTTTAAAATGGGGAGGAAATAAGAAAGACTGGATATAGTTCTCAATATTGAAGGAAAAACATGACATTGATTTGTATGTGTGTGTGTGTATGTATGTGTGTGTGTGTGTGCATGTTGCTTCCTATATATATCCTAGACTGGGCACTAAAGAAGTCCACAAGTGAGAAAAATATCTTAAGAAATGGCTTAAAATTTCCAAATTTTGTGCAAAACATATGGCTATTAATTCAAGAACTGAGTTTATCCTGAGAAGGATAATTGCAAATAAATGCACATACAGATAAATCATAACCAATCTTCTGAAATTTAAAGACTGAAAATCTCAAAGTGAGCCAGAGAATAAAATTACATGATCTATAGAGAAACAATGGTTCAAATGACAGGATATTTCTAATCAGAAGCCATGAAGGCCAAGAAAAATATCCTTTGGGAATACCCAGATGAGTAAAACTAAGTTGACATACTTTAAAACAACTGCTAAAGAAAATTATTAAAACACAAAGGAAATGATAACAGATGAAATTATGAACATGAATAATGAAGAAAGAACAACCCAACCCAGCCAGTGTGCTCAGTGGTTAAGCATCAACCCATGAACCAGGCAGTGGTAGCTCGATTCCTGGTCAGGGCACATGCTCAGGTTGCAGGCTCAATCCCTAGTAGGGGGTTGCAGGAGTCAGCCAATCAATGATTCTCTCTAATCATTGTTGTTTATCTCTCTCTCTCTTTCTCTGACCAGGATGCCTTGAAATTAGAAATTAACTGCAAAAAGGAAGTAAAAACAACAACAACAAATTATGTGGAGATTAAAAAATATACTGCTAAAAATGAGTGGGATAAAGAAGAAATAAAATATGAGATCATAAGATACATAGAGACAAATGAGGATGATAATAAAACATGTCAAAACCTCAGCGATGCAGCGAAAGCAGTAATAAAATACAAGTTTATATCATTATAGGCCTATCTCAAGAAACAAGAGAAATCCCAAATAAACAATCTAACATTACATCTTGAAAAACTAGAAAAAAGAGAACAAAAGAAATCAAATGTCAACAGAAGAAAGGAAATAATAAAAATTAGAGCAGAATTAAATGAAATACAGAACAAAAAGGCTATACAAAAAAATTAATAAAACAAAGAGCTGGCCAAAACCGGTTTGGCTCAGTGGATAGAGCGTCAGCCTGCGGACTGAAGGGTCCCAGGTTCGATTCTGGTCAAGGGCATGTAACTTGGTTGCAGGCACATCCCCTGTGCAAGAGGCAACTGATCGATGTTTCTCTCTCATCGATGTTTCTGACTATCTATCCCTCTTCCTTCCTCTATGTAAAAAATCAATAAAATATATTAAAAAAAAAAACAAAAAAAAACACAAAGAGCTGGCTCTTTGAAAATATTAAAATTTACAACCCCCTGGCTAGACTCACTAAGGAAAAAAAGGGGAAAGAGCCATATAAAAATAAATCAGAAATGAGAGAGAAGTCACCACATCACATATATACAAAGGATCATACTAGAATATTATGAATGACTATATGTTGCCCAGCCAGCTTGTCTCAGTGGTTGAGCATCGTCCTATAAACTAGTAGTAGGTCATGGTTCAATTCCCAGTCAGGGCACCTGCCTGGGTTATGGTCTTGATCCAGTGTGGGGCATACAACATCAATGATGTTTCTATCTCTCTCTGCCTTTCCTTTCCTCTCTAAATTCAATAAAATTATATTTTAAAAAAAGACTATATGACACCAAATTCAATAACCTAGAAGAAATGGATAAGTTCTTAGAAATACTTAACCTTCCTAGACTAAATCATGAAGAATTGGAAAATCTAAATAAACTGATAAGCAGTGAGGACATTGAAACAACCATCAAAAACCTCCCAAAAAACAAAAGTCCAGGACCAGATGGCTTCACCAGTGAATTCTACTGAACATTCAAAGAAGATTTAAAACCTATCCTCAAACTCTTCCAAAAAATTGAAGGAGAGATACTACATCATTACTCATTCCATGAGGACAATGTAACCCTAACAATAAAAGTTCTAGAAGAAACCATAGGCACCAAAATCTCAGTCATTTCTCATAGCAATATGTTTACCAATACATCTCCAAGGACACTGAAAAATAAGGAGAAAATAAACAAATGGGACTACATTAAAGTAAAAAGTTCTACACTGCAAAATAAATCAACAAAATAATAAGAGTGCCTACTACATGGGAGAACATACTTGCCAATGATACATCCAATAAGGGATTAAGATCCAAAATATAGAGGGAACCTAACAAAAGCAAGACAAAAAATTCAATTAAAAATTGGAAAAGGACCTAAATAGATACTTCTTGAGAGTGGACATACAGAAAGCCAAGAGGCGTATGAAAAAAATGGTCAAAGTTACTAGTTATCCAAGAGATGCAAATCAAAATGACAATGAGGAAAGAACCAAGATGGCGGCAGAGGTAAACACCTAAACTGCTGCCTCGCACAACAATTTCAAAACTACAACTAAAAGACAAAACGTCTATCACCCAGAACCACGGAAAACCTGGCTGAGTGGAAGTTCTACAACTAGAAGGAAAGAGAAAAAAGTATTGAGATGTGCACAAGCACTGAAAAGCTGAGGTACGGAGGCACACGAATCGGGCTGGCGGCGGGTGACTGGGTGCGCTGCTTTTTTCAACCTGAAAGGAGACAAGCTCCCAATTACTCTGAACTCCAGTGTCTGGGGAGATGCTGGGGACCCAGACTCCTATGGGGAGAAGCTGGACTGTCTGCCATCGGGTTGGAAAGTGAGGGTGGCTTCCTTGCAGAGGTGTGCGCAGCAATCATTGTTTACTGTCTGAAATAAAGAATATACAGAAATTCAACTGTAGATCAAAAAACCCCAAGAATCAAACTAAAGATCTGAAATATGAGGAAACAAAAAACACCCAACCAGAAAAACAAAAAGAAAAAAGATTCCAAAAATATGAAGATAGTGTAAGGAGCCTCTGGGACAACTTCAAGCGTACGAACATCCAAATTATTGGGGTGCTAGAAGAAGAGAGAGAGCAAAATATTGAAAACCTATTAGAAGAAATAGTAACAGAAAACTTTCCCTACCTGGTGAAAGAGATAGATTTACAAGTCCAGGAAGCGCAGAGAACCCCAAACAAGAGGAATCCAAAGAGGACCACACCAAGACACATCATAATTAAAATGCCAAGGGCAAAAGACAAAGAGAATCTTGAAAGCAGCAAGAGAAAAACAGTTAGTTACCTACAAGGGACCACCCATACGACTGTCAGTTGATTTCTCAACAGAAACTATACAGGCCAGAAGGGAGTGGCAAGAAATATTCAAAGTGATGAACAGCAAGAACCTACAACCAAGATTACTCTACCCAGCAAAGCTATCATTTAGAATTGAAGGTCAGATAAAGAGCTTCACAGACAAGAAAAAGCTAAAGGAGTTCATCACCACCAAACCAGGATTATATGAAATGCTGAAGGGTATTCTTTAAGAAGAGGAAGAAGAAGAAAAAGGTAAAGATAAAAATTATGAACAACAAAATGACAACAAATACATACCTACCAACAAGTGAATCTAAAAATCAGGTGAATAAAAAATCTGATGAACAGAATGGACTGATGCATATAATAGAATCAGGGGCATAGAAAGGGAGTGGACTGACAATTCTCAGGGGGAAGGGGGTATGAGGGGTGCGGGAAGAGATTGGAGAAAAATCTTACACTTATGGATGAAGACAGTGGCGGAGGGTAAGGGCATGGGGTGGGGTGGGGAATCAGGTGGAGGGGAGCTATGCGGGGGAAAAAAGAGCTACACCTGTAATAATCTGAACAATAAAGATTTATCTAAGAAAAAAACAAAAAAAAAACGACAATGAGGTATCACTCCTCACTTGTCAGAATAGCTATCATCAACAAATCAATAAATGACAAGTTTTGGTAAGGATGTGGAGAAAAGGGAATCCTAGCACACTGCTGGGAATGCAGACTGTTGCAGCCATTAGGGAAAACATTCTGGCGATTCTTCAAAAAATTAAAAATGGAATTCCCATTTGACCCAGTGATCCCACTTCTAGGAATATATCTTAAGAAGCTCAAAACACTTATCAGAAAGAATATGTGCACCCCTATGTTCATAGCAATGCAATTAAAATAGCTAAGATTTAGAAATAGCCTAAGTGCCCATCAGAAGGTGAGTGGATAAAAAACTGTGGTCCATTTACGGAATGGAATACTACTTGGCAAAAAAAGAAAGAACTCTTACCTTTTGCTACAGCATGGATGGACATGGACAGTATTATGCCAAGAGAAATAAGCCAGTCAGAGAAAGATAAATATCACATGATCTCACTCATATGTGGAAATAAATGAATCAAATAAACTGATGAACAATTATAGACCCAGAGACATACAAGCATGAACATATTGTTGAACCTCAGAGGGTAGGCAGAGGTGGGTGTGTGGGAAGAGATCAACCAATGAATTTGAATATATATATATATATATATATATATATATATATATATATATATCCCTTGGATACAGACAATAGGGTTCTGAGGGCATGGGGAGGGATGGGAGCAGTTTGGAAAAGGTTAATGGAGGGAAAAGGAGGACCTGTAGCCAAAACCGGTTTGGCTCAGTGGATAGAGCATCGGGCTGCGGACTGAAAGGTCCCAGGTTCGATTCCGGTCAAGGGCATGTAACTTGGTTGCGGGCACATCCCCAGTAGGAGGTGTGCAGGAGGCAGCTGATCGATGTTTCTCTCTCATCGATGTTTCTGACTATCTATACCTCTTCCTTCCTCTCTGTAAAAAAATCAATAAAATATATTTAAAAAAAAAACATATTTAAAAAAAAAAAAAAGAAAAGGAGGACCTGTATAATACTTTCAACAATAAAGATTAAAAAATAAAATTAAAAAATAAAAAAGAAAAAGCTAAAAGAGTTCATCCCCATAAAACTGGTATTACATGAAATGTTGAGGGGTATTCTTTCAGAAGAGGAAGAAGAAGAAGAAAAAGAAGTAGAACAAGAAGGAGGCAGAGGAAGAGGAGGAGGAGGAGATAAAATATGAATAATAAAATGCCAACAAATACATATCTATCAACAATATACTGGTTAAAAACAAATAGAATCAAAGGCATGGAAGCATGCCTCAGAGGGAAGAGGGGGCAGGAAGAGATTAACCAAAGATCCTACCTATGACACAGAGAATAGGGTGGTGAAGGCCTGGGGCAGGGTGGGAATCAGGTGGAGGGGGGTATTGGTGGGGAAAATGGGGACATCTGTAATACTCCCATAAATAAAAATTAAAAATGTATACTACAGAGCAGCAATAATTAAAACAGCATGGTGTTGCCCTGCCGGTGAGGCTCAGTGGTTGAGTGTCGACCTATAAGCCAGGAGGTCACAGCTCAATTCCAGGTCAGGGCATAGGCCCAGGTTGCGGGCTCCATCCCCAGTGAGGGGCGGGCAGGAGGCATCTGATCAATGATTCTCTCTCATCATTGATGTTTCTATCTCCCTCTTCCTCTCCCTTCCTCTCTGAAATCAATACAAAATATACCTTTAAAAAAACAGCATGGTATTGACATAGAAACAAACACACAGATCAATGGAACAGAATATAAAGCACAGCTATGAAATCACATATATATGGACAGATAATTTTTTGACAAATTAGCCAGAAACACACAGTGGAGTAAAGATAGTCTCTTCAATAAATGGTTTTGGGAAAACTGGAAAGCCACATGCAAACAAATGAAACTGGCTTACAATTTGTCCCCATGTAAAAAAATTAATTCAAAATGGATCAAAGACTTACATATAAGACCTGAAATAATAAGTTACATAGAAGAAAATATAGGTACCAAACTCATGGACCTAGGTCATAGAGAACATTTTATGGACTTGACCCCAAAGGCAAGTGAAGTAAAAACAAAAATAAATGAATAGGACTATATCAAACTAAGAAGCTTCTGTGCAGGAAAAGTAAGTGACAACAAAACAAAGAGGCAGCCAACAGTAGCTCTGACAAAGGATTAATTTCCAAAACATATAAAGAACTCATAAAACTCAACACTAAACAAACAAGCAAACCAATAAAAAAATGGACATACAGAAAGCCAAGAGGCATATGAAAAAATGCTCAAAGTCACTAGTCATCCAAGAGATGCAAATCAGACACAGACACCAAGGGGATGAGGGCATGAGGGGGCACAATGGGGGGATAAGGACACATATGTAATACCTTAATCAATAAAGAAAAAAAAGAGATGCAAATCAAAAGGACAATGAGTTATCACTGCACACCTGTCAGAATGGCTATTATCAACAAATCAATAAACGACAAGTGTTGGTGAGGATGTGGAGTAAAGAGAACCCTAGTACACTGCTGGTGGGAATGCAGACTGTTGCAGCCATTATTGAAAAAAGTTTGGCGATTCCTCAAAAAATTAAAAATGGCACTCCCATTTGGCGAGTGATTCCACTTCTAGGAATATATCCCAAGAAACCTGAAACACTCATCAGAAAGAATATATGCATCCCTATGTTCTTAGCAGCACAATTATAATATGTAAGATTTGGAAACCTGTGTAAATGTCCATTAGCAGATGAGTGGGTAAAAAACAACTGTGGTACATTTACACAGTGGAATACTATGTGGCTGTAAAAAAGAAATAACTCTTATCATTTGCAACAGCTTGGATGGACTTGGAGAGTATTATGCTAAGCAAATTAAGCCATCTGAGAAAGATAAAGATAAGTACCACATGATTTCACTCATTTGTGGAGTCTAATGAACCAAATAAACTGATGAACAAAAATAGGCTCAGAGACACAGAAGCACAAACAGACTATTGAACCTCAGAGGGAAGGCAGGGATGGATGGGTGGGTGGGAAGAGATCAACCAATGAATTTGCATGCATATATGCATAACCCATGGACACAGACAATGGGGTGGGGAAGACCTGCAGTGGGGGATGGGGTGGGATTGAAGAAGTTAATGGGATAAAAAGGGGGACTTTTGTAATATTTTCAGTAATAAAGATTTTTTAAAAATAGTGGGCAAAGGACCTGAAAATACACCTCTCTCAAGAAGACATACAAATAGCCAATAGATACATGAAAAGATGTTCAACCTCATTGGGGATCAGGAAAATGTAGTTACAATGAGATACCACCTTACACCTGTTAGAGTGGCCATTATCAACAAGACAAGCAATAACAAGTGCTTGAGAGGTTTGGGGGAAAAGGAAGCCCTCATTCACTGCTGTTGGAATGTAGACTGATGAGTTTGGCGATTCCTCAAAAAATTAAGAATGGAGTTCACATAGGACCCCACAAACCCTCTTCTGGGTATACCATAAAACCTTGAAAGCATGTATTCACAAAGATATACACCCCTATTGACATTGCATCATTAATTCCAGTGGCCAAGACATGGAAACAACCAAAGTGTCCTGAGATAGAGGACTGAATAAAGAAGATGTGGTACATATACACAATGGAATGAAAGAGAGATTAAGACTTTCCAAAACATACAAAAGCTGAGGGAGTTCATCACCACTAGACCATTGTTACATGGAATGCTGAAGTTCTTCAAGCTATAATATAAGGATGATAACTAGAGACATGAAAACATGAAGTCATAAAACATACTGGTAAAGGTAAGTATACAGTCAAAATTAAAAGTGCTCCTATATTGTAATATGATGTGTTAATCACTTAAGTCAAGTATATGGCCTAAAACCCAATTATTAGAAATAAGTATAAGTACAGTAATTTATTTGGATACATGATACAAAAAGAGGTAATTCATAACAAAAAATTAAAATATGTGATAAAATATGTGATACAGTTTTTTGTATGCAATCTATGTTTAGTTACTATCAGCTCAAAATATACTGTTATATCTATAATGTTTTATGTAAGCCTCATGATAACCCAAAAAGTAAAAATGTACAGTACATATACGAAAAGTAAAAAGAAAATAAATCAAATCATACCTCTATTGAAAATCATCAATTAACAAAGGACAACAAGAGGAAGAAAGAAACAAAAGAATTAGAAAACATCCAGGCAACAATTAACATGGTGTCAGCTGTAATTTCATACCTATTAACAATTACTATAAAAATAAATGTATTAAATTCTCTAACCAAAAGGCATAGAGTAGTTTAATAAATTAAAAAAAAAACATACCCAATTAATGCTGCCTAAAATAAACTCACTTCAGGTTTAAGGACACACATAGGTGCAAAATGATGGGAGAGAAAAATATAGTGTATGCAAATGGAAAACAAACAAACAAAAACAGGGGTAGCTATACCCCTCAAGAAAAAGTATACTTTTTTTTAATTGTTTGAAGTATTACAAATAGTAGTACATATGTCTTCTTTTTTTTTCCCCATTAACCTCCCCCCGGCCTCCCCTTCCCCCCAGTACGTGCCTTTACCTGCCCGCCCCCCAGTGTCTTGTATCCATTGGTTATGCTTATATGCATGTGTACAAGTCCTTCGGTTGATCTCTTACAGCCCCCCCCCCCCACAACCTCCTCTGCCTTCTCACTGTAGTTTGACAGTCTGTTCAATGCTTCTTTGCCTCTGTATCTATCTTTTCCCCATTTCTTTCCTTTAAAAAATCTTGCCTCTACAGACTAGAAATAAACATATAATAACAAAAAATGTTTGAGTCCCAATTTCAATGTCCAACAGTTCTGAGTCCCCGTTTCAATGTCAAACAGTTCCTTATGTGTACATGTCAGCAATGATATCTGGATGGTGGGCACATGGTGGCAATGCAGTCCAACCTTCTCTGGTTTGGTCCTAGGCAACCTGCTGCGACACACAGCTGCTGACAGCTAGTGTGGCAAGGCGTCGTCAGCGTCTTCCATCTCTGGACTGTTCTCCTCTTGTCTTCGTGGTTGGAGCAGACCTGTCAATTCCTCTCTGTTGCAAGAATCCACATGGTCTTGGAGTTGTTTTCTGAAAATATACAAACATATCCTCTACCAAAAGTTAATAAAGGATTCTTTTCTATATAATTGATTTGGGATCCTTTTTATTTTTACCCAAACGATTTTCCTTTGTCTTATTTAGACACCATGTGTGTTTTTCATGGGTGTCTTGCTGTTAGCATTACAAAAGAAAATTAATTTTGTAAAGTAAAAATTTTCTAGATGTAATTTGCTTATAGGATATTTTTCCTTATATGATATTACTCTACTATCCCCCTTTTTTTTGATTAATGGAGGCTTTTGTAAATTTTATAATGCAGTCTTGATAACTTTAAATTTTAATTTTTTGCACAAAAATATGACTGCTTTAGTTTCATTGCATGTTCAGGAATTTTACCATGAGATGAACTACCAATAGAAATTTTAGTTAACACTTTAGGAACAGCTTTTTGTCCAGTACAATTAAATTTTCTTGAATATTCACTTATTTGAATTAGCCTATTTAAATTAATCTGAAAACTTGATTATTATTTTACTGTCAAATTTAATACTCTACCAACAATCTTAGTTTACCCTGTAAATATTAGTGGAAAGGATTATTTGCATTCTTGAGTAGGCCCTGAGCATTCCTGGTGCTAGGTTGGATTTAGATATAGGGCAGCTGCTGTCAGCCAAGTCTCTGTCTGTTACCTGGGTCCCAATCTGAGGTGGGCCAAGTCACTGTCTGTCACCTGTGTCCCGATCTGAGCTGGGTGTGGGAAGCAAAGCAGCCATGGGGGCAGGAGACCTCCCTCAGACGGGGTGAGGGTTTAGGCCCCTGAAAAGTTGGGGGGGTGAGGGTCTGTGCCCCACCTCTGTTGACCTCCAAGTTCTCTCCTGATGGCCCCTCTGCGACTGTGCCTGTCTTAGGTTGTTCCTTCCCTGAGGAATCTTACCCGTCTCTGGTTAACCAGTCATCCTCCGGGGCCAAGCAGGGTGATGTGAGGTTCAGTTCTGTCTCCTTGGTAGCCTATGCCCCCGTGGCCTCCATGCCCAGCACCTGCCTTGGGATCCCCTGGCCTGCTGGTGGGGCCCCAGCACTGATCACATATCTCGGGGAACTCAGGTTTCTTCTCCAGGGAGGGCCCAGCTCACACGATTGGGCGAGAGACAGATTCATGGTACCAGCCACCACGAGGCTTCAAGCTCAGCATGAACAGAAAGCTCAGGCAACAGCTGAGGGCAATTGGATTGTGAGAAGAGGGTCCCTCTTGGCACAAAAGGCAAGAGGGGCCAATATAGAATGCTCAAGTGCCTTCCCAGAGCCTTAATTCCTTCTGAAAGGGATTAAATCCTTTCATATCCTTTTTTTTTAAATTGCTGCCAAACATTCAAAGAATTAGTTAGTAAGTTTGTTTGGGATAATTGTACAATATGCTGTTGTAAAATATCTACAATTACAAAGACATTGTAGAATAATATCATGCAAGGATATTCTTTGCTCTAGGCCATGGCAATTCAATTTCAAACTGGCTGTCAATTTCTTTTTGTAACTTTATATAAACTTTGTCAGGGAGGCAAAAACACAAATTACTTACTTTAGTTCAAGAGGCCAAATATGTTGACTTTCAATTACAATCCTTACGACTTTTGAAGGAAACTTCTCTTTGTTTCCTTCCAAAATAATTTTCGGGCTACAGAGAGTTTCATTTAAAAATCTTTGTCACATGAAGCAATTTCTCTTAAGGTTATGGTGACCACTAGTATGGATTAGATTTAATATTTTATTTTAATTTTATTTTATTTTTTATAACTTTTTAAATTTTTTGAAATTGTTATTTTTTACATATGTGTCCTTATTCCCCCATAACCCCCCACCCCCCAATTAAGCCCCACCCCCTTGTTGTCTGTGTCCATTGATTAGGCTCATATGCATGCACACAAGTCCCTTGTTTGATCTCTCCACTTTACCACCACCCTCACCTATCTTCCCTGAGATATGACATGCTGTTCGAAGTTTCTCAGTCTCTGGATCTATTCTTGTTCATCAGTCTATGCCGTTTATTATATTCCACAAATGAGTGAGATCATGTGATATTGATCTTTCTCTGCCTGGCTTATTTCACTTAACATAATACTCTCCATCTCCATCCATGTTGTTGCAAATGATAGGAACTCCTTTTTTACCGCAGCATAGTATTCCATTGTGTAGATATACCACAGTTTTTTGGTTTTTTTTATTAAGGTATTATATGTGTACATATCTTACCATTGCCCCCCCACCCCCCTCCCATACATGCCCTCACCCCCAATGTTTTGCATCAGTTGGTTACCATAACCTTAAGAGAAAGGTTATATACATGCAAGTAAGTCCTTCAGTTGATCTCTTATTTCCCCCACCTCTCCCTAACCTTACCGCTGTAATTTGACAGTCTGTATGATGCTTTACTGCCTCTGTATCTATCTTTTTGTTCATCAGTTTATAATGTTTTTCAATATCCCCAAATGAGTGAGATCATGTGGAATTTTTCTTTCATTGACTGGCTTATTTCACTTAGCATAATGTTCTCTAATTCCATCCAGGTGTCTAAAATGGTAGTAATTCCTTCTTTTATGGCAGCATAATATTCCATTGTGTAGATGTACCATAGTTTTCTGATCCAGTCATCTGCTGACGGGCACCTGGGCTGTTTCCAAATCTTAGCTATTGTAAATTGTGCTGCTATGAACATAGGGGTGCATATATCCTTTCTGATTGGTGTTTCTAGTTTCTTAGGATATATTCCTAGGAGTGGGATTACTGGGTCAAATGGGAGTTCCATTTTCAGTTATTTGAGGAAACTCCATACTGTTCTCCACAGTGGCAGCACCAGTCTGCGGTTCCACCAGCAGTGCACGAGGGTTCCTTTTTCTCCGCATCCTCGCCAACACTTGCCGTTTGTTGATTTGTTGATGATAGCCATTCTGACAGGTGTGAGATGGTATTGCATTGTCGTTTTGATTTGCATCTCTCGGACAATTAGTGACTTTGAGCATGTTTTCATGTGTCTCTTGGCATTCCTTCTGTCTTCTTTCGAAAAGTGTCTATTTAGGTCCATTGCCCATTTTTTTATTGGATCATTGATCTTCCTTTTATTAAGTTGTATAAGCTGCCTGTAGATGTTGGAAATTAAACCTTTATCAGTGATAGCATTTGCAAATATGTTCTCCCATACAGTGGGGTTTCTTATTGTTTTGTTGATGGTTTCTTTTGCTGTGCAAAAACTTTTTATTTTGATGTAGTCCCATTTATTTATTTTCTCTTTGGCTTCCATTGCCCTAGGGGCAGTATCAGTGAAAAAGTTCTTTTGGCATATGTCTGAGATTTTGCTGCCTGTGGATTCCTCTAGTATTTTTATGGTTTCCCGTCTTATATTTAAGTCCTGTAACCATTTTGAGTTTATTTTTGTGTATGGTGTAAGTTGGTGATCTAGTTTCAGTTTTTTGCATGTATCTGTCCAATTTTCCCAACACCATTTATTGAAGAGACTGTCTTGACTCCATTGTATGCTCATGCCTCCTTTGTCAAATATTAATTGCGCATATTGGTTTGGGTCGATATCTGGATTCTCTATTCTATTCCATTGATCTATATGTCTGTTCTTGTGCCAGTACCAGGCTGTTTTGAGGACAGTGGCTTTGTAATACAGCTGGAAATCTGGTATTGAGATCCCTCCTACTTTAGTCTTCTTTCTCAGGATTGCTGTGGCTATTCAGGATTTTTTTTTTTTTTTATTCCAGATGAATTTTTGGAGAGTTCTTTCTAGGTCTGTGAAATATGCCTTTGGTATTTTAATGCGGAGTGCATTGAATCTATAGGTTGCTTTGGGTAGTATGGACATTTTGATGATGTTGATTCTACCAATCCATGAACATGGTATGTTCTTCCATCTGTTTACATCTTCCTCTATCTCTTTTTTCAGTGTCCTGTAGTTTTCTGCATATAGGTCTATTACCTCCTTGGTTAGGTTTATTCCTAAGTATCTTAATTTTTTTGGTGCAATGGAAAATGGGATTGCTTTTTTAGTCTCTCTTTCTGTAAGTTCACTGTTGGTGTATAGAAATGCCATAGATTTCTGGGCATTAATTTTGTATCCTGCTACATTGCCGAATTCATTTATTAAGTCTGTTAGTTTTTTGATGGAGTCTTTCGGGTTTTTTTATGTACAATATCATGTCATCTGCAAATAAGGACAGCTTTACTTCTTCTTTTCCAATTTGGATGCCTTTTATTTCTTCTTCTTGTCTAATTGCAATGGCTAATACTTCCAGTACTATGTCAAACAGGAGTGGTGAGAGTGGGCATCCTTGTCTTGTTCCTGTTCTTAGGGGAAATGGTTTTAGTTTTTGCCCATTGAGTATGATGTTAGCTGTGGGTTTATCATATATAGCTTTTATTATGTTGAGGTATGATCCTTCTACTCCCACCTTGTTGAGAGTTTTTAGCAAGAAAGGGTGTTGGATTTTGTCAAATGCTTTTTTTTGCATCAATTGATATGACTATGTGATTTTTATCTTTCAATTTGTTTATGTGATGTATCACATTTATTGACTTTCTGATATTGTACCATCCTTGCATTCCTGGGATAAACCCTACTTGGTCATGGTGTATGATCTTTCTGATGTACTGCTGGATCCGATTTGCTAGAATTTTGTTGAGGATTTTGGCATCTACATTCATGAGGGATATTGGCCTGTAATTCTCCTTCATTGTGTTGTCTTTATCTGGTTTTGGTATTAGGGTGATGCTGGCTTCATAGAAGGAGCTTGGAAGTGTGCCTTCCTCTTGAATGTTTTGGAATAGTCTGAGGAGGATAGGTTTCACTTCTTCCTTGACTGTTTGGTAAAACTCTCCTGTGAAGCCGTCTGGCCCCGGGCTTTTGTTTGCCGGAAGCTCTTTGATGACTGCTTCAATTTCTTCCATAGTTACTGGCATATTGAGCTGTTTAGATTCTTCTTGATTGAGTTTTGGAAGGTTATATTTTTCTAGGAATATGTCCATTTCCTCCAGGTTGTCCAGTTTGTTGGAATAGAGTTGTTCGTAGTATTTTTTAACAATCCTTTGTATTTCGGCGGGATCTGTTGTTATTTCACCTCTTTCATTTCTGATTTTGTTTATTTGGGTCCTCTCTCTTTGCTTCTTGGTGAGCCTGGCTAGAGGTTCATCAATCTTGTTTATCCTTTCAAAGCACCAGCTCTTGGTTTTGTTGATCTTTTGTATTGTTTCTGTGGTCTCTATGTCGTTTATCTCTTCTCTGATCTTTATTATTTCCTTCCTTCTGCTTACACTGGGCTTTTCTTGTTGCTCTTTTTCTAACTCTTTGAGTTGTTGGGTTAATAATTTATTACCATTGTTTCTTGTTTTTTTGCAGTAGGTTTCTAGAGCTATGAACTTCCCTCTCAAGACTGCTTTCGCTGTGTCCCATAGATTTTGGATTGTAGTGTTTTCATTGTTATTTGTTGCCATGATGTTTTTTTTTATTTCTTCTTTGATCTCTCTGGTAACCTAGTCATGGTTTAATAGCATGTTGTTTAGCCTCCATGTGTTTGATTTCTTTGGGTTGTTTTTACTGTAGTTGATTTCCAGTTTTATGCCACTGTGGTCGGAGAAGATGCTTGATATGATTTCTATCTTCTTGAATTTGAAGAGACTTTGCCTATGTCCCAACATATGGTCTATTTTTGAAAATGACCCATGTGCACTTGAGAAGAATGTATATTATGTGGCTTTGGGGTGAAATGTTCTGAAGATGTCAATTAATTCCATCTGATCTAGTGAGTCATTTAGGATTGATGTTTCTTTGCTGATTTTTTGTTTAGAGGATTTGTCCAATGGTGATAGTGGGGTATTAAAGTCTCCTACTATGATTGTATTGCTGTCAATCTCTCCCTTGATATCCTCCAGGAGTTTTTTTATGTATTTGGGTGCTCCTGTATTGGGTGCATATATGTTTACCAGAGTTATTTCTTCTTGTTGGATTGCTCCCTTTAGTATTATGAAGTGGCCTTCCTTATCTCTTGTTATGTCCTTCAGCTTGAGATCTAATTTGTCAGATATAAGTATTGCTACCCCAGCTTTTTTTTCAGTTCCATTTGCCTGGAAAACCTTTTTCCATCCCTTCACCCTCAGTCTGTGTGCGTCTTTTTTTCTGAGGTGGGGTTCTTGTAGACAGCAGATATATGGGTCATGTTTTCTTATCCAGTCCATTACCCTATGTCTTTTGATTGGGGCATTTAATCCGTTTACATTTAAAGTTATTATTGATAGGTACTTATTTGTCGCCATTCCTATTCTTTACACCTGTGTTCCTTCTTCGCTTCCTATTTCTTTTTCTTTTTTTTTTTACAGTAGACCCTTTAGCATTTCTTGCATTGCTGGTTTGGTGGTAATAAATTCCCTTAGTCCTTTTTTGTCTGTGAAGCTCCTGATTTCACCTTCAATTTTGATTGATAGCCTTGCTGGGTACAGTATTCTTGGATTCAGACCCTTTCTTTGCATGACTTTGTATATTTCATTCCATTCCCTTCTGGCCTGATGAGTTTCTGTTGAGAAATCAATTGCTAGTCTGATGGGGGTTCCTTTGTATGTAACTTTCTGTCTCTCTCTTGCCGCTTTTAAGATTCTTACTTTGTCATTGGTGTTTGCCAATTTAATTATAATGTGCCTTGGCGTCGGTCTTTTGGGGTTCATTTTGCTTGGGACTCTGTGAGCTTCTTGGATTTGTGTGGGTTTTTTCTTCCCTATATCAGGGAAATTTTCTGTCATTATTTCTTCAAAGAGGTTTTCTATTCCTTGCTCAGCTTCCTTTCCTTCTGGAATCCCTATAATGCGGATGTTGTTTTGTTTCGTGTTGTCCCAAAGTTCCCTTAGGCTCTCTTCCTGTCTTTTATTTTTTTTTTCTAGAAGTTGTTCTACTTGGGTATTTTTTTCCATCTTGTCTTCTAGCTCACTGATGCGGTCCTCTGCTTCTTCTAGTCTACTCTTGATGCTTTCTATTGAGTTCTTACAGCAGCGATGTCATTTTTCATTTCTTCTTGGTTCTTCATTTCCTCTTGGTTCTTGCTCATATTGTCGAATTTGTCTTCCATTCTTTTCAGCCACCTTATGACCATTTCTATGAATTATTTTTCTGGAAGGTTGCTTGCCTCCATTTCGTTTACTTCCTTTTCTGGTGATGCCTGCTTTTCTTTCATATGCGGGCTGTGTCTTTGTCTCTCCATGGTCTCTCTTCTCTGGGTGTCTGGTTATGTAGTTCTCTCTCTCCTGCGTCGATTTAAAGGCACAAAATACAGAACTACCAGGTACAACACACAAGGCACTGAACAGAAATGTATTCACAATATTAATAACCTCCAATAAAGGTGACCACCAGAGAGAGGCAAATTAGGGGATAGGAGAGAAAGAAAAAGAGGAAAAAGAAAGAAAGAAGAAGAAAAAAAAAAGGAGTGTCAAAATGAAATTGTGAAAAGGGAAAAAAAGAAGATAAAAAAAAAAGAGAGACAAGAAAGAGACTAAGAGAGAAACGGAAACAGACGATATATATTGGGGATAAAACTCCAATAGAGCAATCACTTATCCCAGCAAATGCCAGCAACAAGTACCTGGGGATTAATACAAACTACAACACCAACTAATATTGAGTGAGGCAAGGGAAAACAGAAGCACTAAACAAACAAAAAAATAAACAAAAGAAGAATAAGCAAAACAATCAACCAAAAAAGCATAAAAATTCGATATAATCTACATTCAAGCGAACAACAACAAAAGGACAGAGAGAAAAACAATTTTTTGGATAGTTAAGACAGCGAAGAGAGAGGTGTGTATGGACTTGGAGCAGGGGATTGGAGATTAGATATATAAGTAGGGTGAAATTTTAACGGGGGTAAACAGAAAGAATAGGGAAAACCTAAAGCAGGAAAGGGGTAAGATAAACAGGACACCGAAAAGGGAAAAGTGAGGAAGAGAGTGATGGCATAAAGGTAGAGTTCAGATAGAGTAAAATGATGCTGAAGGAAAGATAAAAATAGAATGTAGAACATTAATCCCAAAACAAAATGAAGAGAAAATAAAATGACACTTAAAAAAAAAAGATAAAATAGCAGTAATAATAATACGGATTGAAAATAAAAATGTAATAATTAAAAAGGTAAAATCAAGTGAGGAAAAAAGAAAAAAATTAGTTTCTTGAGTAAAAGATGCAAAAAATGAAAATAAAAAAATAAAAATAAAATGTGGAGTAGTGAAGGTCATTCACTTCCTCTGTTGTTCTGTTTGGCACGCCTGTTTCTCAGTCCGGACAGTATTGCAGTTCCCTGCATTCCACTGCTCTTCATTGATGTAAGCCAGTCCTGATTTTAAGCAGGCGGTGTGTCTTAATTCGTATTCCTTTATTTTTGATTACACAAGAGTCAATTTGTGATTCAGCCCCTGGGTGGCAGTGTTTCTGGATTGACTTTCGGTTTTATCTATGGCCTCTCTAGGGAGTGTTAGAGCCTTCTTTCCCTGTGGCACTCACTACCAGTTTGTGGGAGTGGGCTGCCTCAGAGCTGGCTCTCTGATTGTCACTCCCCGCTCAGATCCCCAGGTTCCAGAAAAACAACTTTCCCCTGCAGTCTCCCAGGGTGTCCCCAACTGGGTGATCCTATGTATTGGGCTTAGTAATCAGAAGCAAGAATTTCAAGAGTAAAAAGCCCAAGTGTGCGCACTCCGTGGCTGCGCGTAAGTCTAGCACATCCCTGAAATTCTTAGGGTGTCCCTGCATGTCAGATCAAAATGGGTTGCTTTTTAGAGAGCCCTTCTGTTAGCAGCTCTGAGGGCCCCCTTCCACATTCACAGATCATGCCAGCCCCAACAGCCACGGATTTTTCTAGGCACAGACTTCCCTGGTCCTCCAGCTCCCGCAAAACACGAGTTCCTCTCTGGCGCTGCAGGGACCAGAGACCTCACCTTATTCTAGGCGAAATCTGACCTTTCCATGGTGGAGTGCAGAGCTCCTCCAAACCCCTGTGTTTGCGCCAATTGGGGAGCGTTGCTCTGGGGCTTGCAGCTGTTCTGTGGGTGCCGCAGTTGTGGATTCTCAGGCTTCCTATAAGCTCCACTTTCCGGTCCAAGATGGCGCAGACTCCGCGCCCAAGCCCGCAGCTCCGGGAGGGGACCCAGCCGCAGTGGGAGCCGCCAGGTCAGGGGAACCCAGTCTAGCAGTCTCCCACCTTCTTATGGAGTTCAGCTGTCCCCCAACTTGCCAACAAACACTCCTAGTGTGACCTTCAGCTGTTCTTTCTTTCTGCTCCGGGACAAGGCTCGGAACATGTCTGTCTATTCTGCCGCCATTTTTCTCTCCTCAAAATTTCTAATTTTTAATATTAAATTTACTTCTAAACAGCATTCTTTTTGGCTAGTGCTCATTTGCATATGTATAAAAATTTTACTTTGGACTTTACTAGAACCAGTTGCTCATAAAATATTGGATTCACATATAAATGAGTTTATATGAGACCTTGATTATATTGTGAAAAGCTAACTTATTAAGTAAAGTATGCACCTTTATTGAAAAAGCAAAGTAAGCAAACCTTACTTTGGCTGAAAACACAGGTTCTAAGAAAATTCCCTAGACAAAGGGAGGTAACTAAAAAAGGCCCCAGCCCATTCATTACTAGGTCTCTTAGTGATCCTGTAAAATGGACTCCCGCTCTTGGGAGCATTCTTAAAAGTCTCATTAGTGGTCGGCTAAATGTTACCCCACCCATGAAGTACAGATGCTGCCCTACCCCCAGCCAATCTGTAGAGCAGGTTAGGTGGGGGTCTGTGGCATTATGTATGCTCTCCTGCTTTTGAAATTCCACTGCTGAATATTCTGGTTTTGCTTAAGAAGTATTTAGCAACCTTGTCCTGCCAAGCTTAGAGTCTGAAACTTCTATAATATTTAAAATATATGTATATAAATAGAACACAGTTATTAATTTTTTATTTGACAAGGCCTTCCACGTGATTTAAAGTATATTAGATCAGCCTAATTTAGTTCAAAAATATTTATTTTAAGAAGAGAGAATAAATCCTTGAATCATTCCAGGTCCCTTAAAATGACCCAAAGCTATCTCTTGGGTAAAGTCTTAAAATTTAACTTGGAAAGACTATCAAATATACATAACCTAAAGATTACATTATACACTTTTTGTAATTATTCTGAAAGACATAAATTAAATTTAAACCCTTTTTAACATTAAAAACTTGGTTCAGACCATAGAATTAATCCTCCTTTTTAATCAGGCCAATAAAATATTATATCCTAGGTTGATATTTTACTGCATGTAGTACACAGACACACATATACATAAAGACTATAATATATTTTGAACTACTAATTTTTCAGAGAAAACACAAGAATTATTTTCCTCAAAAATGAATTTCTATACTTCATGCATTCTATTATTACAACCATAATTTCTCCCAACTTAATTTGAACTTTTAACTTTTAAAAGCCTCAAATTTTATGTGGCAAGTTAAATACTTAGCATTTCTCAGATTAGTAATATATTCATATTTTAAGAATATATTTCAAATAAAATAGAAGACCTATTCAATTAATAGATTCAAATCTATCCTTTAGAATTTTCATATGAGGCAAACTCAGATTAATATTTCAGTATCCTGTTATTTCAAAATATCTAGATATTTAATAATTTTTATTATTTAATTCAGCAACCTCCAAAGTTTTAAGTTACCAAAAACTTCAGAAAACTATGTTTAGTCATATATAATTAACACTAAAGAAGATTTATCATATACCCTTCATTTTAGTTATATATATTTTGCCTTAATAACTTTGAGATTTTAAAGTCAATTATTATTACCCAAAGCTTATTCCTTGGCAAATTCTGTAACAGAGATAACTTACTGACTTTCAGTGGCTTTAATGTTAAAGTATTATTTTATTTTATTTTTCTTTATAAAAACAGGAGTGTCCCCCTGAGATCTGGGAGGCAACCTTGGAATGTGGTCCATTGTTATTCAAGAACTGCCTTTTATCATGGAAACATTAATCTTATTTCCCAAACACAGCTTGTATATTTTCCTTGTGTCATTTTCTCCATCTTCCAAAGGAAAACAGTCTGGGTCCTACTCTATAGCATCCGTGAAGAGATGGGACTTAGGCCAAGAGGCCACCCAAAATCGAGTGGGGCACATTCCTCTTAAACTAGACTTTTCCTAAATTGTGAGAAATGTCTCATTTATCCAAATTTTAAATGACAGACTGGGAAATAAAAGCATGGTGAAAATGAGACTTTTAAGAATGCTCCCAAGAGCAGGAGTCCATTTTACAGGATCACTAACAGACCTAGTAATGAATGGGCTGGGGCCTTTTTTAGTGACCTCCCTTTGTCTAGGGAATTTTCTTAGAACCTGTGTTTTCAGCCAAATGTACCGCTCATATTCTTTCTCCCCCACCCCCACATTCTGTTTGCTCTGGGGAAATTTAGTAATGGCCTGGCCACCTACTGTTTCTTTTCTATTCAGATAAATTAAAGGCATGCTTAATAGACTAAGAATAAACATATTAAAACAAACAAAAAATACAGATAAAACACCAATCAATAGACAAGCACACATAACACATAGACAAGACTTAATAAATCTGAGTTATTTTCATGGATCTTTCAAATATTTTACATTGCCTGGGACTTACAGCCATATGTGGCCCAGATCTTAGCCAGTTTTTCACATATCTCATCATATTGTGCTCTTCATAGCACTGACTGGCATCTAAAGTTGTTTCAACTAAAATCTGCCAGTCCCAAGGCATCATATGGTAATTTTCAGACAAAGCATTGAAGAGTCCTTTTATAAAAGGACTGTTAGCCCCATTTTCCCTAGTTGATGAGCCTTCCCACACTAGAGGTGGAGGATCTGGGGCCTTAGGTGTTACAGACTTTTGATTCTCAGTATGAAGTGGGCATAATGCAGTTCAAACAAGAGCCCACATAGTTAAAGATGACAAGGGCACTTGTTTTCCTTGAGCCTGATTTAAGAGAGTACCTTTTGACACCTTAATTCCTTTATCCTTGAGCATGCAAGCTAAAAATTTACAATGATGTTTTTGCCTTTTATTCGAATTCTTCCCCATTATAATCTGGCTGATTAAAAACATCCCCATCCACTTACGGTCACGACTCCAAAGCTGGCATGGGCTTTGTGCGCTGTGAACTTCCCACCTTTCCTGTGAATTTCTACTTTTCATTTTTCACTCAGGCGAATCTTCTCCTACAGTTCCTGTCCGGGGTGCCAGATGCCGCAACCTGCACGGCTGGGTTCATGATCTGAAGGAGGGGCCGATGCACAAATGAAAACACTAGACAAGAAATATGAATTATTAAGGGGTGGGGGCCAGGTGGTGTCTCTTTCGTGAAGAGCACACTGACCTCTGGCCTGGACTGCTATTTATTTACTTGAATGCACATTTGCCCTTTAGCAATGCATACAGGCATATCAAAGGTAAAGTTTGGTAAACAGTAAAAGGATTATCAGGTTAAGGAATTGCCTTGAGCCACCACTATCTCAACAGATGAGGTGCTTAGCTTCAGCCCTGCTGACACCCAAGGTCCATCGGCCTTTTTTGTTCCTTGGTGCACTGACAGTATTGGCAAGCAGTGGTTTCCTGAAACTTCTCATTTATTTATTGACAATTACTTAAGTTGTTTCTGTATATTGTCTATTGTGAATAATGTTGAAATGAAATGGGACTCCTAAAATACTTTTTTATTTATTAAATTGATTGGGGTGACATTGGTCAAAATGAACAAATAGGTTTTAGGTGTAGGTTTCTATGTTACAAGATCTGTATATTGCACCCAGTGCCTACCACCCAAAGTCAAATCTTCTGCTGTCACCTTAGATAAGGATTCCCCCCTTCTCTCTGGCAACCACCACACTGCTGTTTGTGTTCATGAGTTTTAGTTTTATATCCAACATATGAGTAAAATCATATGTTTTTTAGCTTTTTCTGACTGACTTATTTCACTTAGCATAATGTTCTCAAAGTCCATCCATGTTGTTTCAAATGGCATTTTTTCTTCCTTTCTTATGGCTGAGTAGTATTCCACTGTGTATATGTACCACATCTTCTTTATCCAGTCCTCTTGTGGGACACTTTGGTTGTTCCCATGTCTTGGCCATATATATTTGCAAATACATTATTTCAAGTTTCTCAGTTATATACCCAGGAGTGGGATTGCTGGGTTGTATGGTAGCTATATTCTTAATTTTTTAGCAATTACCAGACTGCTTTTTATAGTGGCTGTACCAGTCTACATTCCCACCAGCAATGAATAAGGGTTCCTTTTTTTCCACAACCTCTCCAACACTTGTTATTTCCTGTCTTGTTAATAATGGCCACTCTAACAGGTATAAGGTGGTATCTCATTGTAGTTTTGATTTGCATATCCCTAATTGTCAGTGAGGTTGAACATCTTTTTATATATCTACTAGAGGCCCAGTGCATGAAATTCGTGCATGGGGGGGTCCCCTAAGCCCAGCCTGCACCCTCTCCAATCGGGACCCCTTGGAGGATGTCCGACTGCCAGTTTAGGTGAGGATTTGGCCTAAACCAGCAGTCAGACATCCCTCTCACAATCCTGGACCACTGGCTCCTAACTGCTCACTTGCTTGCCTGCCTGATTAGCCCTAACTGCCCCCTGTGCCAGCCTGATCATCCCTAACCACCTCTACCTGCCAGCCTGATCGCCTGTAACTGCCCCCTGCTGGCCTGGTCGTCCCCAACTGCCCCCCTCTGCTAGCCTGATCACCCCTCATGGCCCCCCCTGCCAGCCTGGTCGCCCTCACTAACCCCCCTGCTAGCCTTGTGGCCCCACCCACACTGCTGTTCGGTTGTTATTGTGAGGGCTGATCATAAGTCTTCTTGGGAGAAGTGTATTTTCAGGTCTTCTTCTCACTTTTTGAATGGGTTGTTAGTTTGTTTGGTGTTGAGATTTATGAGTTCAAACCTTTGTTGGAGCTACTGTTTGCAAATATCATCTCCCATCTGATTGGTTGCCTATTTGTTTTGTTGTCAGGGTCTTTTGCTGTGCAGAGGCTTTTTAGTTTGACATAGTCTCATTCATCTATTTTTTTTTCCTTTACTTCCTTTGCCTTTGGTGTCAAGTCCATAAAGTGTTCTCTATGACCTAGGTCCATGAGTTTGATACCTGTATTTTCTTCTATGTAACTTATTATTTCATGTCTTATATGTAGGTCTTTGATTCATTTTGAAATAATTTTTGTACATGGGGACAAACTGTAAGCCAGTTTCATTTGTTTGCATGTAGCTTTCCAGTTTTTCTAGCACCCTCTTCTGGCTCCTTTGTCAAAAATTATCTGTTCATATATATGTGGTTTTATAACTGGACTCTATTCTGTTCCATTGATCTGTGTGTGTTTATCTGCCAATACCATGCTGTTCTGATTATCATAGTTCTATAATATAATTTGAAGTCAGATATTGTGATACTTCCAGCTTCATTATTTTTTTTTCTCTCAGGATTGCTTTGGCTATTCAGGGTCTTTTGTAGTTCCATACAAACCTGATTTTTTGAGATCTTAATTTTAGTTCCTTCTGATAAATATCCAGAAGTAGGATTGTATGGTAGTTCTAATTTCTAATTTTTAGAGGAATCCCTATGCTGTTTAACATAGTGGCTGTACCAATGTACATTTCCACCAAAATTGTACAAGGGTTTTCTGTTCTCTACATCCTCACCAACATTTGTTATCACTGTCTGCTTAGTGATAACCATTCTAACAATTTGAAGTGCTATTTCATTGTTGATTTGATTTTTAGTTCCAAAATGATTAGTGATATTGAGCAAATTTTCATGTACCTGTTGGCTATTTGTATGTCTTTTTGGAAAACTATCTATTCATAGTCTTCTGATTTCACTGAGCAATTAAATTTAGTAAAAATTATAAGCTAGAATGTCAATAATCTTTGTTTTCTTAATTTTATTTTTTGTTTGTTTTGATTTGTTTTGCTTTGCTTTTTATTGAATTTATTGGGGTGACACTGGTTAACAAAATTATACAGGTTTCAGGTGCTCAATTCCACAATACATCATCTGTGCACTGTATTGTGTGTTCACCATCCCAAGTCAAATCTCCTTCCATCACCATTTATCCCCCCTATACTCTCTTCCACCTACCTTCACCCATCCTCCCCTCCCACAGCAATTACCACACTGGGTGAACCTTGAGAGCATTATGCTAAATGAAATAAGCCAGTCAGAGAAAAAGTCCCATATAATTTCACTCATATGTATAATCTAATGAACACAATGAACTAACAAGGAAAATTGAGACACACTCATAGGTAGAGAGCAGGCTGACAGCTTTTGAGGGGGAGGGAACTGTGTGGGATGTTAGAAGGATTTAGCAAAAAGGAAAAGAAAAGAGGAAAAAAACTAAATTTTATTTTTGAATTGTTCACTGCTAGTGTATATGTATAGAAATACATTGGGTTTTGTACTTGTTTCTATGTCCTGATAACTTGTTATACCCATTTACTAATTCAAATAGATTTTTGTGTTTTAAAGATTTTTATATTTAAATATGTATTTTTATTGATTTCAGAGAGGGAGAGAGAGAGATAGAAACATCAATGATGAGAGAGACTCATTGATTGGCTGCCCCCTGCATACCCCCTACTGGGGATTGAGCCCACAACGTGGGCATGTGCCCTTGACTGGAATCAAACCCAGAACCTTTCAGTCTGCAGGCCAATGCTCTATCCACTGAGTCAAACAGGCTAGGGCAGATTTTTTAATATTTAATATGCCATCCTTAATGAGAGTTTTAGTCTTTGCTTATAATCTGGATGACTTTTAATTTTTTTCTTGTCTAATTTCCCTTACTAGAACCTCCTGAACAATATTGAATAGAAGTAGCTTAAGGAGACATTCTGATCTTAGAAGGAAAACATTCAGTCTTTCAACATTAAGTATGATGTTATTTGTGTTTTTTTAGATACCTTTACTAGGTAAAGGAAGTTTTTGCCAATTTCTAGTTACCTTGTATTTGTTTCTATTTTCAGGATTTTTATCATGAAAATGTGTTGGGTTATGTGAATGTTTTTTTTTTCCTGTATATATTGAGATAATTATTTGTTTTTTTTCTTTTGTATTATATTCATATAATAAAATATATTGATTGATTTTTAGATGTTAAATCAAGCTAGCATTCCTGAGATAAATTCTACTTGGTCATAAGTATGATCTTTTTTACATGCTGCTGAATTGAATTTTTGTGAAAATTTGTACATCTGTGTTATAAAGAATATTAACCTATTGTTTTATTTCTTCATCATGATTTTGTCTTATTTTAGTGTCAGAATAATACTGGCCTCCTATAGAATAAGTTGGAATGTTTTACTACATTAAAAAAATTTAGAGGCATTTGTGAAGGGTTTGTTTTAATTCTTCTTTAAAATTGTGGTAGATTTTACCAATGAAATTGTTGCTGGGCAGTTATTTGTGGGAAGATTTTATCTAATGTTTGAGCAAATTTTATATTGATATTTTTCTTTATTATTGGTCTATTCAGTCTATTTTCTTCTAGACAATTTAATCTGTGTATTTCTAGAAATATATTCTTTTCATCTAGGTTATCCAATTTGTTGCTATATAGTACTTTTTATTTCCTTAAGTTCTTTAATGATCACTTCTTCATTTCTGATTTTAGTAGTTTGAGCTTTCTTTGTTCTAGCTAGAAGGTTGTCATTTTTTTCACATGATTTTTATTGATGAAATTAAAAAATATATATTTATATATATAAAAGGCTAATATGCAGTGTCCGCTCAGGTGTTCAACCAGGAAAATGAGTTCAATCGCTCACTATGATGTGCGCTGACCACCAGGGGGCAGTGCAGAACATGGCTGGCGGGCATGCGGTAACAGCGGGGCACTGAGGGAGTGAGGGAAGGAGGAGGCGGGGGGGAACCATATGGGTGGCAAGGGAAGAAGGAGGCAGGGAGGTGGGGGGAACCATGCTGTGCTGGTGTGCAGGTAGCAAGGGAAGGAGGAGGTGGGGAGGCGGGGAACCAAATCAGCCCTGATTGCCGGCCAGGTCTAGGGACCCTACCTGTGCACAAATTTCATGCACCAGGCCTCTAGTATATATATAAAAGCCTAAGTGACCATCTGACTGTTCAACTGTCCGTCCGGTAGCTATGACATGCAATGACCACCAAGGGGCAGACGCTCAATGCAGGAGCTGTCCAGCAACAGCAACTTTGCAGAGTGTCCTCTTGCACTCTGGGACCCCTCGGGGGATGTCAGACTGCCAGTTTTGGCCCAATCCCCACAGGCCAGGTCGAGGGACCCCACCTGCCAGAGGGACCCTACTCACTCCACAAACACCCTTGGAGCCCTGGAGCCGCCCCAGGTGTGAGGGACTGCAGGAATTTGGCTCCAGGGTGTGTCTGGCCCGTCTTGCCCAGTCCTGCCCTACCAGTCACCTTCTAATTAATTTCCTTTCAATGTGCACGAATCCATGCACTGGGCTCTAGTATAATAATAATTGAGTACTTTTCTTGTAATCCAGATCTACTAATGAGAATAATGCATCTGTGTCAGTTGGAGGGTACTAATGCCTATTTAGTTTAACTGTGCCTGAATGTTAGTGTTCCCTATCATCAAAACCAATTTCAAGTGTTTATCTGTTAATGTTCATCTGTAAATATCAAAATCGTGCCAATTGCAAAAAAGGGTATCTTAGAGAGATTTACAAAAAGTGCTGACATATATTTATTTTGTGTGTGTGTGTGTGTATGTGTGTGTGTGTGTGTGTTTGTCACCAATCCTTTATTGAAACTGGTAACTTACACACTTTATAATAGAACAAAAAAATAATGTTCAGTTTATACAGTCTTTGCATGGACTATACAATCTAATCTTCATAATAATTTGTGCAGAAAAAGAGACCTGACAAACAACGTGTGAACAGTACAATGAAATGACATCACAGGTCCAGTGAAACTCAGTCTGACACAGAACGTAGGCATCAATGGCCAGTGACGCCTCCCAGTGCGAGAGGCTGGTCAGTAGTAATTTACCCCGAGTTGGAAGCAGAGATCTGGTGTGTGGCTATAAATCTCTTAAGTGAGACCACCTCTGCAGATAAGTTTGCTATCCCCTGCTTCAAAAACAAATTCTCTGGGTCAAAAACTTTGTAGCCATTGTCTTTCATTTCAACAACTCCAGTTTTGAAACTATTCTGAGTTTTGCCCACAAGTTCTTTTTGATGCCAGTGTTCTGACCGGAGAGACCAGTCTTAGATGTTAGTCACTTGCACTGAAAAAGGAGTGAGGGGAGGATGGCCCGCACTTGGGGTACTAAGCTTCTCTAGTCCGAAATGCCTCTTAGCCGTCATGCCAACAGGCGAGGGAAGTTTGTGAGTGGCCTCAAATTTAGTATCAAATGCCTCTACTTTTGTCTGCAAGGCTTTGGCTTTAATGCGGAGCTTGTGTGGCAAAGCAGAGGCATTCGCTTCTGGGACTTTAATCACCGTGGCATGTCCATGCTGAAGCTCGAGGGGAGAGTGGATGGGGCCTTTGGGAACCTGCTGCTCATCTTCTCCGTCCAAGGACTTTCCCACTGCGCCATCATGGTTTCCGACATTCTCAGGGAGTTGCTGGAGGACCGGCTGGCCTGCGGGAGAGGTGGGGAGTGTGAGTAGCCAGGGAAAGAGCTGCCCGTGTAGTTCTGATACAGGGCCGCTCGGTAGGCGCCAGGGTCGTCCCGGGGCTCTCCGGCATAGCTCTCCAGTTCCACGGGCTCCTGCTTGATGGCCTGGAGCTTGCTGGCAGGGCTTGGGCAGCCGCTCTGGCTCTGCACAGCGCCCTCCAGCGCGTGCTCCAGGGAGCCCTCGGTGCCTTTGGCCAGCGAGCCCTGCGGAGAGTGCTTGATGACCTAAATGCCGCTGCTGGCCACTGGCTCGTCCGCAAAGGTGCCCCCGCCTGGCGCCGCGGCCTGGTAGTCTTGGAAGTACACAGCCGCAGAATTACTGAGTTTCTGGATCTCTTGGGCATATGCTGTGGAGCTAATTAAACCAAACTTCAATTTTAGGGAAAGCAGTTCAGCTTTCAAAGTGGCGTTTTCTTCTCCCAGAGCAATTAGTTTGATCTCCAAAACAAGGTCATTCAGCCAGCGCTTCTCCTGTGACCTCTTGGCAGCTTCGATATTTTTCTGCCTTTTCTCCCAATACATGGCATCTTCCTTTTCATCGGGGATGAACTCCCGCTTCCTCAGGCACGCGGAGAATTTGCTTTTCCCCACACTCTCTTCACTTAGAAGCAGCTCCTCTCCTGTCGACAAGTCTTCAGAGACTTCAGTTAAGGCCGAACTAAGCATCATCACCTTGTCCACGCTGCAGCCAGGGTCCAGAGAGGCCTGCTCCTTCTTGACTGCCTGCATCTTCCTCAGCTGCATCGGAGACAGCCGCGCCCTCTCTGTGCAGCGCGGAAGCAGTTATTCCCCCGGGACCTCTCAAATGCTTTCCAACCTGCGCTCTAAAATCCATCAATGTTCTTCCTTTTGCGTGGGACAGTCTCCCGCTGAGTGGAGTGGGGTCTTCTAGGTGACCGTGTTCCTGCTCTCGGGCCGGCGAGCGGGGAGAAGGAACGGGGGCCGGGAGCGGGCCAGGAGGCGCTTGGGCTCTGGCTGGGGCCGGGTTCCCAGGCGGAGGCGAGGGCGCGGCTCGGGAGGCGGGCGGCGTGCGGGTCCATGGGCGCCGTGGCCGCGCAGGAAGATGTGTGTTAGTAGGTCAGTTCCGAGCGCCGCGCTACTTCGCCGCCCGCCAGCCCCTCCGTGACCTGCGACCGGGCCCCAATTGCGGAGCCCGCACCCGACTCCTCGCCCGCCCCCAATGGCCGCGGCCGGCAGGGCGATATTTAGATAATAAATGTGTGAAAACAGATATACCAAGTTACATACTACCACAAGAATCATAAATTATCACTTCCCTTCTGAATTTCCTACTGGAGGAAATACTGATATTTTTCTGAAAGACTCTGTTATGGAGCCCTCCTAATTGTGGTCACAGGTTTATAAGCAATATATGAAATTGCATAAACTTATTTTCTTTCTCTTATTAATTTTTATTTTTTGTATACTCAGCGACCCCTTTAGATTCTTGGAACAAGAGCCAGGTAAAAATGTAGGCATGAAAATTATGAATTTGGTGTTTTCTGCCGGAAACCGATCATTGTCCCACTAATAGATGTGGAAATGCTCTGAAAGGTTGGAGCTAATCACTCATTGTTTAGTTGAGACATTGGTAGCTGAAGCAGCCTCCACCTGTTACTCCTATGTAAATTTCTGTTATTGGAATTTCCTGCCTAAAGGTTATGGTTGTATCCCATAGTCTCAATAAAAGGGATTGCAAGGCCAGAGCAAAGGGTAGTCCTTCCACTAGAGTTGGGCTCCCGCCTGGCCCCCAATATTTCCAAATTAATACTTTCCCAAGTCTCTTTTCATTTGTGTGCGGCCTTCTCCAGAACCCGAACCCTGAACAGGAACCCTGAACCACGCGGGACGTGAAAGGGGTTCCCACATCTGGCGCCTGAACTCGGGACTTCTGGAGGAGATGATATTTTTCGCCTGAGAGCGAAGGAAAGGAAAAAATTCACCTAGAAAAAGGTGAGGGAGGTTCACCGCACACAAAGCCCACGGACTAACTGCAGAGTCGCGAACTGTAAGTAGAGTGGGAACGTCTTTTTCAGCCAGGCTAATGGGGAAGAATTAGGTTATAAAATAATGTGGTTTCTTATTCAAATTAAAATCTTAATTGGTATTTGGAATTTAAAATCTGTAATAAGAAATGAAACTCCACTGCTGAAACCGCCTCTGGTGTGGAGAAATTCAAAGGTGGCAGCAGAGGGCAGGGGTATCCGCTCTCCCACAATGAGATTGATACTCAAGGTTTCGTTTAAAAATTATAAAAGAACTCGCAGGGAAATGCAAATCTTGGCCAAACTGGGTGCTAGTTATTACTTCGGAAAGCGAAAAAGAAAGAAAAAATTTAAGATCTGTCTATCTTTTAAGAATGAAAAGAAATTCGGCCAGATCTGTTGCTGAAACTTGCCCCAAAGTAAGCAGGATGTTATTAATCTAGGAACTGCTAAATGTTTGACTTGCCAGCTTTAAAAGTTCAAAGTGCAAATTAAATTGGGAGAAATTATATAGTTGTGGTAATTAAATGTCTAAAGTATAAGAACTTATTTTTGAGAAAAAAAATGTGTTTTCGCTGAAAACAATTAGGAATTCAAAATAAATTGCTTATTGGTCTAATTAAAAAAGAGGATTAATTCTGTGATCCCAACCAAAATTTTTCTATGCAAAAACTAGTTTAAAATCTAATTGATATCTTAAAATAATTATAAAAAGTATTGTAATCTTTAAATCATATATGGACATATATATATTTGATCATTTTTTCCATGTTAAAAATTTCAAGGCCTTAACAGAGATGATTCTTGTAAAGCTCCAAGGGCCCAGAGTAATACAAGAAAATTATTCTCTCTTCTTAAAGAAAATCCTTTTAAAACAGATCTAATATACTTGAAAATTGCATGGTATTATTCTACAATGTCATTATAATTTTTGATATTTTACAACAGCATATTGAGCAATTAATCCAAACAAACTTAAAAATCTAAATTTTTTTTTATGTTTGGCAGCAATTTAAAAGGACATGAAAGGATTTAATCCCTTCCACTGTGTGGAAAGCCTCACTGGGAAGGCACTTGAGCATCCTATATTGGCCTTTCTTGCCTTATTTGCTAAGAGGGACCCTCTCCTCACAATCCAATTGCCCATAGCTGTTGCTTGAGTTTTCAGTTTATGCTGAGGTTAAAAGCCTCGTGATGGCTGGTACCATGGATCTGTCTCTGTCCCAATGGCATGAGCTGGGCCTTCCCTGGAGAAAAAAAACCTGGGTTCCCCAAGGTATGTGATCTATGCCAGGGCCCCACCAGTAGGTGAGAGGATCCCAAGGCAAGTGCTGGGCATGGAGGCCATAGGGGCATAGGCTACCAAGGAGACAGAACTGAACCTCACATCACCCTGCTTGGCCCCGGAGGATGGCTGGTTAGTCAATGACGGGTAAGACTCCTCAAGGGAGGGGCAACCTAAGACAGGCACAGTCGCAGGGGGCCATCAGGAGAGAACTTGGGGATCAACAGAGGTGGGGCACAGTCCCTCACCCCCCCAGCCTTGCAGGGGCTTGAATCCTCACCCCTTCTGAGGGACGTCTCCTGCCCCCATGGCTGCTTCGCTTCCCATGCCCAGCTCAGATCGGGACCCAGGTAACAGAGCCCAGCTCAGATTGAGATCCAGCTACAAACAGGAGACTTGGCCCAGCTCATATTGAGACCCAAGCAACAGAGAAGTGGCTAATGGTGACTGCCCTATATCTAAATCTAACCTAAATCTAGGAGTGCTCAGGGCTTTCTCAAGGATGCATATAATCCTTTCCATTAATTTTTACAGAGTAAACTAAAATTGTTGTTAAAGTATTAAATTTGACAGAAAATTTAATTGTATAAGAGGCTGTTCCTAAAGTATTAACCAAAATTTATAAAAATATTTTCCAAAAGCCTCCATTAATCAAAAAAAAGGGGGGATAGTGGAAAAATAGCATGTAAGGAAAAATATTCTGTAAGTAAATTACATCTAGAAAATTTTTACTTTAAAAAAAATTTTCATTTTCATTTGTAATGCTAACAGCAAGACACCAATGAAAAACATATGGTATCAAATAGGCCAAAAGGAAAATCGTCTGGAAAAAATAAAAAGGATCCCAAGTAAAATTTATATAAAAGATTCCTTTATTAACTTTTGGTCGAGAGTATGTTTGTATATTTTCAGAAAACAACTCCAAGACCATGTGGATTCCTGCAACAGAGAGGAATTGACAGTAATCCTTCAGCCATGAAGACAAAGAGGAGAAACAGTCTAGAGATGGAAGACGCTGACGACACCTTGCCACGCTAGCAGTCAGCAGCTGTGCGACGCAGCAGGTTGCCTAGGACCAAACCAGAGAGGGTCGGACCTGCATTGCCACCATCCAGATGTCATTGCTGACATGTACATATAAAGAACTGTTTGACACTGAAACTGGGACTCAGAACTGTTGGACATTGAAATTGGGACTCAAACATTTTTTTTTCTCTCATACATTTATTTCTAGTTTGCAGATGCAAGATTTTCTTTTAAGGAAAGAAACGGGGGAGATGCCGGAAACCGATCATTGTCCCACTAATAGATGTGGAAATGCTCTGAAAGGTTGGAGCTAATCACTCATTGTTTAGTTGAGACATTGGTAGTTGAAGCAGCCTCCACCTGTTACTCCTATGTAAATTTCTGTTATTGGAATTTCCTGCCTAAAGGTTATGGTTGTATCCCATAGTCTCAATAAAAGGGATTGCAAGGCCAGAGCAAAGGGTAGTCCTTCCACTAGAGTTGGGCTCCCGCCTGGCCCCCAATATTTCCAAATTAATACTTTCCCAAGTCTCTTTTCATTTGTGTGCGGCCTTCTCCAGAACCCGAACCCTGAACAGGAACCCTGAACCACGCGGGACGTGAAAGGGGTTCCCACAGTTTTCCAATATGTTTTACTGTGGTCCATTTGAAACACACACACACACACACACACACACACACACACACACACACACACAGCTCCTTTGGGCAGCCCAAGGTTACTGGGGTACTGAGCATGTACTCTGAATAGGCCACAGAGGAAAGTTTTAGAGTCACAGATGGTTAGTGGAGCTTAAGGAAGTTTTACAATATTTTAACAAACCAAAATTAAACTCTTGTCAAAATGAAAAGGAGATGATTTTTATTTTTATTTCAACTTCCTCTTCCTCTGAATTGACCACTACCTTCACTCTCAGGGTGTATATACGCTAATTTTCTTCTCATTCAAAACTTGTCTTCTATTTATGTTGATACATGAGGGATTTTGTTCATTTATTCCTCACTTATAAATGCTTACTTTATACAAGGCACTGGGTACCTCCTAGGAATGAATTAGATAGGATTCTTACCCTCAAGGAACTCACAGATTACAACTTAAAATGTCACCCAAGTTAGATGGTCTTTATTTAATTAAATCGAAGTTTTCATTTGGAGAGCTGGACTGCCAACTTTTGGCATTTTAGGCACTAAGGGGAAACATTTGAAGGACACAAAAATCACTGCTGCATGATTTAGCTGCTCTTAAAAAGAGGTCCATGTTCTGCTAATACTCCAGACTAGGGAAATCACATAATTATTTATAAAATAGACTGATAATTTTTAAGCTTTACCAAGTACAATTGATATAAAAGGGAAGTATCCTTAATCTGATTAAACTGCATATCCCTTGAAATCAAAAACTGTATTTTTATACACCATTGAATAACCAGCACATACCAAAGTGCTTAGGCTTAGAAAATTTTGACTCTAGAAGTGATTTTATAGGAGAGGGCAAAATAACTCCATAGGTCAGACCATGTCCTGGGTGTCCCTCACAAAAAAGTGCTTGAAAGTGCTCATGAGACACCAGGAGAGCCATCTGATAGGATCTTCCCTCCTTTTTTTATAGATTAAAAGGAGCCTTTCACAAAGAAATTAAAAGAGGCTTATGCAGCTGGCATGTAACCAAAAATGGCTGTCTTTGGTTCACATACCAGTGTGAGCTTTCCTATGTAGCTTATTAATAAATTAGCCAGCATATAATTGATTACTCTATGCAAAATTTTATGTTGAATATTATATAAAGCACAAAAAAGCAAAGTATTCTCATGCAAGAGTCAGTATAATTTAGTGAAAAGAACAGAAGTTTTAGATGGAAATGATTTGAAATCCTGGCTAAGCTACTTAGAGTTGTGTAACCTTGGAAAAAGTGTTTGAGGAAGTTTTTAAGCCTCAGATTCTTCATCAGTAAAATGGGGATACTAATATTCATATGAGGTTGCTCTAAAGATTACATGAGATAGTGTATGCACTTTGATTTTTCAATGTATAGCTAGATTTTGAGTTACTTCAAGGACCCTGTGATTTTCATCTCCATATTAATCCACCACCCAGAGTTTCTTGTATATTGTAGGTATTCAATAAATATTTATAAAATTATTTAACAAATTAAATATATTTGTACAGAAACAAATTTATTTTAGCCAGTTTTCCAAGAAACAATGGTAAAGCAAATTAACAACTTTTGCATTTTAAGAGGACCTACCACCCAGGTAATAATTAAATAAATCCTCATTCTAAAATAAATGATTAAAAACCTAGAGTAATACTTTCTACACATATACGAAAGCTTTGGCATTCCATGAAAAACTATAGTTTAGTTTTTTAAAAATAATTTTAAAGTTATTTAAAAATAAAAGAAAAACTTATTGTCAGAGCCAATGCAATAAGTTTGAAAAACAACTACACATGTCTTGAAAGCTCATCAAAAACTGAAGACTATGAAAACAGGATGCCCACAGTTCAGTTTCACAGAAATATGTTAGAGAGATTAGAGTAGATTAGCTTGTTCTGGTCTAGTTAAAACACCAATAAAGCTAGCTCAACTGCTTCTAATAAAACATTTCAATGAATATAATATGTTTTGCAATGTCACCAATTTATCTGCACAGTAATTTTCATTATTTAATGGTTCTAAGAACAGGTAAATGTTTTTTAAAGGAGGCTACAAGTCTACCTCTCTCACTGCCCCCTCTCAATAGGTGAACAATACTGAAACTTGTTTGCCTGTTTTTCAGGAATAAGTTGTTTTTCATTCACATAAAATTGTGAAAGAAAGGGGCAGGGTGGGCTCAGATGAAGATATATTAAAGGGCAGAATCATGCAAATTAGAGAAAAGATGATTATCTTACTACGTCAATTTATTTATCCCCAATGCATTTATATGGACAAATTAACTTTTGATTATTAGGTAAACTATCTTTTATTTTTTTCCACTTCTTTCTTCCTTGTCCAAAATTCTAAAAAGTTGTGGAGTTTCTCTTTAATGATATTCTCTCTAGTAAGAACAAAAATCCTAATATGTTAAAAAAAAATTGTTGAGAACAAAGGTCAAGACTTATTCATCACTGTACCACTGAGCACAGTGCATTGTAAGTACTAGTTGCTTAATAAATACATGTTGAATAGATGAACATTGCTCTATTTCCTTTTATGATAACATCATTGACAGAGGCTCAAATTATAACTATTGATCTCCTCATCTCTTTCAGTTCTGCAATCAGTTGGACACAAAATACAGTTGTTTCTTCTTTTGTAACATTTCTCAAGTCCATTCCTTCCTATAGTAACCTCCAATCTGATCTGCCGCAGTTTACAGGGACACAGTGGTCTTCCAACTTATTCCTTTGTCGTATTTTAACACACGCCTTACCAAATCTGTTTACTCACACCAATCAGGAGTTCAGGAATTCTTTCTTCTTAGAACACTGGTAATAATTTTCCTGTGTAACTGATAGGGAATTACTTCTCTATGATGGGCTACAAGGCTTTTTAAAAATATGTAATTCTCATAATTTCTTTCCCTTCCTGCTTAAACTAAATTTCTGGGTACTAAATCTGTGTCTAGTTTAACTGTTGTTTCAATTTATTTGACTCTTGAAATGATGAATCCAAGTCTGTTTACTTATATCTATGTATCTATCATGTATCATCTATTCATCTGTCTCTTACACATTTCCCCCAAAATAAACTTGAAGGCAGTTTAATAAAAATATTCTAAATAAACATTTAAAATAAACATTAAATTAACAATAAAAACTCATTAATAATTTGACCACAATTTTTTTAAATTTTATTTTATTGTTTAAAGTATTACAAATAGTAGTACATATATATTTTAAGAGTTTTCTGAGTCTATTGGAATCCATCCTTTGAATCAAGATTAAGATCTCCTGATTTAGAGGAAGAACAAAAAAAATTGTGATAGATGAAGGGGACAAGAAATTTAAAACACTAAATTCAGCTCTAAATGCCCTAGAAATTAAGGTGGGGGCAAGGTAAACCTAGTTGGCTATTTAGTCTCATTGTCAGAAGATACTACAAAAGGATTATCACATCTACTCTTTATATTAAAGTAGCTGATCTCCTGAATACATCATTTTGATGGAATAACAAGTCAGCCTTTTCCTTTCCAATAACATAACTGAATTCTTTGTACTGAGTCTTTATTCTCAACTACAATTTTTAATTGCTCATGGCCTGTTCAGGACACTTCTCAACTTTAAATCCTTATCAACTCATGCCTGGATTATTAAAATTATCCTGACTGGTTTCCTTTCATTAAAATTATTTTAATGAAATCATTAAAATCCCCTACCTATTTGTATATTAGCTTCAGAAGATTATTAGAAATAAAGTATTTGAATAGAGCCATCTTTATCCCATCTGGTTCTTCTAAAAATTAGAAAAAAAGTATCTCTTCCAGTCTAACATAGTCCTATGGTTGAAAGGCTTGCTTCTGTGAATTAGAAAACTATACATCATCCTCCAGGTAAAGCATGACTGCTCTTAGGAGCACTACTTGGCTTAGATGCACATCATGGATGGTAACTCTTTTGTACTGTATGACGATATGCAGCAGCCCTGGCTTTGTTTCATTACTCCTCTATGCCAAATTTTATTGATCTTCCATGGCTTATAACCATATCATGATAACTTGGTTTTTATTCCATATAAACAGGTCCAAATAATGCAGAAAAGAAAATTTCCAGAAGCAAAAGATGGTTCCAGAGAACCACTTAAAATTTTTCACCCTCAAACTATAGCTACATCAATAGCAAAACTAACATTTTGGTGGGAAATTTATCAGACCTGTTCCAAATATCTCACCCAGTGAGTTTCAAAGCTTTGCTCTTCATGCATTTAATCATGTCCTCAGACAAAAGTTTGTTGAATGGCTATTAGTGAATCTGTCTAATTGGGACCAATTAATATTAAGGTCATGAAATCCTGAAAGTTTCTCTTTGGAATCCTTACCATTCCTTTCTGAGTAATTTTCCATTTTTAGAAATTTTATGTCCCTTACAACCTTGCCCAATATTACTCAAACAACACAGTCCCAATATGGTGTTAAGAATTAAATGTGATAAAATTAGCATTTTCAAAGACAAGCATATGGAGGGGGCAAAACTTAATCCAACATAATGTCTGAAAAAAATTTTAGCCATCTTTATGGGAGACATTATGAAGCATAGTCTTTCTGGTAACTTTAAATTATTCCATTTTGGTGATTCCATAAGGTTGTCACTGATTTTTCAAGGCAATTCCTATTATTACCACCCTATAACACTTGAAACAGACAATATCACAAAGCATATCAATGTGGTCTATGCACTTCAATATGTCTTGGAAACATTTATTTTATATAGCCAGCTTAAGTATTATATTTTACTCGCATGCATGCATACATATACACAAAAATAAAAGAAATAAGAAGAAAGATGATGATAGAGTAAGATGGCTATGGACATAGCAGGAATATCAGTGCATTTTTTCAATCACTATATTTTAAAGAACCAAAGTAAAGACACATGACATTTCATGTAATTAGGTAGAAATAGCAGCCATTGCATCCATGGTATCTATTGGTGAAGTAGAGCATCTTCTGTAACTTTAACATGCTATGCAATAACCTCCTGATACATTCAGAGTAATATAAATGAATTCCCTCAGAAAGTAAAGCTGTAATTTACTTGCAGATGAGATGATACTGTACATAGGGAACCTTAAACATGCGACCAAGAAACTAGTAGAACTGATAAATGAATTCAGTAAAGTAACAGGAAAGAAAACAAATATCCAGAAATCAGTTGCATTTTTATAAACCAATAATGAACTATCAGAAAGTGAAACTCAGACAACAATCCCACATACAATTGCATCAAAATAAAACAAAAATGTAGGAATACATTTAACTAAGAATGTAAAATACTTGCACTGGGAAAATGATAAGACAATGAAGAAAAAATATGAAGGACATACAAATAAATTGAAACATATATTGTAATCATTAATTGAAATAATTAAGGTCAATAACATGTGCACACTACCCAAAACAATCCACAGATTAAATGTGATTCCCACCAAGATATCAATGGCATATTTCAAAGAACTAGAACATATATTCCAAGAATGTATTTAGAATCACAGAAGAACCTGAATAGCCACAGAAATCTTGAGAAAAAAGAACAGAAGGTTGGAGGTATTACACTACCTGATTACAAATTATACTACAAGGCTATTGTAATAAAAACAGCCTGATACTGGCAAAAGAACAGGCATATGGGTAAATGGAATGAAACAGAGAGCCTAGAAATAAACCTATGCCTTTATAATAAATTAATAATATTATACAAAGGAGTTGCAAACATACAATGGGATAAAGACAGTCCATTCAATAAATGGTGTTGGGAAAATTGGGCAGACATGTGCAAAAAATAAAACTAGACAACTTTCTGATACTATGCACAAGAAAACACTAAAAAATGGATTAAAGACTTAAATGTAAGACTCAAAATCATAAAATTCTAGATGAAAGCATAAGCAGTAAAATCTCAGACATTTCTCATAGCGATACTTTTTCAGATGTATCTCCTCGGATAAGGGAAACAAAAGAAATAATAAACAAGTGTTCTACAGCAAAGAAAACCATTATCAAAATAAAAAGACAACTCACTGAATGGGAGAACATATTCTCTAATAAGACATTTGTTAAAAAGATAATTTCTAAAATTTATAAAGAATTTACACAACTCAACACTAAGACAAGCAACCCTATTTTAAAATGAGCAAAGAAACGGAATAAACACTTCTCCAAAGAGGACATACAGATGGTCAATAGACATATGAAAAGATGTACAAAGTCAGTAATCATCAGAGAAATGAAAATTAAAACCACAAAGAGACATCACCTAATGCCTGTCAGAATGGCTGTCATCAACAAAACAAACAACAAGTGCTGGCAAGGATGTGGAGAAAAGGGACTCCTCCTGCACTGTTGGTGGGAATGCAGATCAGTGCAGTCACTATGGAAAACAGTATGGAGTTTCCTAAAAAAATTAAAAATGGAATTGCCTATAACCCAGCAATTTTACTTCTAGGAATATATGCAAAGGAACACAAAACACTGATTCAAAACAATACATGCACCCCTATGTTCATTGCAGCATTTAACAATAGCCAAGATTTGGAAGCAGGTCAGGTGCCCATCAATCTATTAGTGGATTAAAAAGGCTGTGTTCTATTGCACAATGGGATACTACCTTTTGCGACAGCATGGATGGACCTGGAAAGTATTATACTAAGTGAAATAAGCCAATCAGAGAAAGAGGAATGCCATATAATTTCACTTATATATGGAATTTAATGGACAAAATGAACAAACAAAGTAGAAACTGACTCATAGCTACAGAGAACATACTGACTGCTGCCAGAGGAGAGGGGGTTTGGGGGGTTGACTGAAAGAGTTGAAGGGATTAAGAAAACAACAACAAAAACTCATAGACACAGACAACAGTATGGCAATTACCAGAGGGAAAGTGGGATGGGAAAAGATAGAAGAGCATAAAGAAGGAATAATGGGTAAAGGAAATATTAGCACTGAAATGACACCAGGTGATGGACCAGTGGAGTCAGATCAGACCTTGGTTTAGAAACCTTTGTACTTGATTTTTGGCTAAGAAAGGATTCAGAGGCAAGCCTCAAAGTAAAAGAGAATGTTAATATAGGATGTCACAGGGGTAGAATAAGTGAGCTGGAGTTTAAGAGAAAGAGGCAAGGAAAATGCACCTGGTGGAAGGAAGTGGGAAAAGGCATGGGCATGCTCCATAGAGAGAACTGCATTAGGTCCTCTGTCTTGAGGGTATTTATTTGGAGGTCAGAGGATCCCAGTAGAATATTCATCAGATTTCCAGTTGTGTCCTTTCAGAGTCATGGTCTCTGCTGATTGGTTGGTGCCAGGGAAGGGGGTCATTTGCCAATGCAGTTGATCCTGATGTCAGCCATAGCTTTGCTTGTCTGGTTTTGTTGCTTTCCTGGAATTGGAGCTGAAACACAACTGAGGCCTAGATATTATCCCTAGGGATTAATGCTTCAGGGAATAGTCACGCAAGGGCTCACATGGAAGTTGCAGGAGGCCATTGTTTGACACCATGTTCCTCCTCCAAGGGGTTCTATTGCAGGACTAGTGACATGTCAGGGGAGGAAAGATCAGCATCTTGGCAATGGAAATTATGTTCTTTCACAGGATCTCAAAGAGAGCATTCTAGGAGCCCACATATGGGAGATTGTGGCATGGTAAGATTTATTTGTTGTGTCAGATGCAAAATCAAAGGAGTGCCTCTGGGTTCCCAATATCTTATCTCCATCCATCCCACCATGGAAAAAGTCTAACCTTGCCTTCATCAGGTCCATAAATAGGGCCAATGTCCACAGATTCTGTTCCATATTAAAGCTTAGTCCTTTGGAACCCACAAGGTCTGCCACAGGCCTCAGGCAGCTGCTAGGCCCACATGGCTGCTACAAAATGTACAGGTGCACAAAGTGAGTGTGTGTTACTGATATCATTATAATAATCTGGCATGATACCATTATAATAACCTGGTTATTATTTAACAGGAAAGGAGTAAATGGAAGACTAAATAATACAGGCATACCATTTAAATATCTTTGCTAGAAAGCTGTAATTTTACACTCTTTGAGTCAGTTCCCTGTCAATTGATGGAGGAAAGGACTGGTAAAAGGCAAGTTAGATGTGTGCCTAGTTAAGTCTGAGTGATATGGTGGGGTGCTTATCTATCAGTTACACCTGAGAACTAGTCAGTGGCCAGAATAGGCATGGCCACTGCAAGGGCATGAAACCTGAATATTTAAACTCCTGGACAAAGGAGTGCTGTCTCTTGGCTCTTGGTTCTTGGCCCTCTAGCTCTCTTGAGACTCCTGTTGCAGAGGGTGCACTCCCCTGAATTTGCCCATGTGGTATATGGCCATGTGGACTCCACACAATGGACTAATGGACTTTAATTAGCCTGATACTGAACTGGACACAGCTACAATGTGGAATGGAAGATCTCAACACTGTCTTTGCTTTTGGCTGTACTGCAGCACCAGCTGCACCTCTTTCAGGACTGGTGTAAGGGACATGGGACTTTGCATCCTGAGAAATGGAACTCCACACAAATAAAGTATTTTACCATATTTCATTCTCCTGTGGGGGCTTTTGAAAATGCTTATTTCAGCTATACCCCAAGAACCTACTTCACAAGCAATGGGGAAATCTGGCCCACTAATTATTCCGGCAACATTACCAGGCAAGAGAAAGAGAGAGAGAGAGAGAGAGAGGAGGGGGAAGCTTCTTTGTTAAACTGGGATTATACTATCTCAGCTTTGGGAAGGATTAGGACATTTTTCAAAATAACCGATCAACTTCTCAAGCTTTTGCAGGCTTCTGAGACATCTAATTCCTATCTAATCTATTTCCTACATCTTCCGGTTTGTGTCTCTTATCCAATCTGATCCTATCTCCAGGCTAGATTGAAAGGCCTCTATGGTCACCATCTTGGCTACTACAGGGAGTTACCTCCCCCTTTAGTGTTTTATCCCTCCCCGCAGTTATCTGTGTGGAACAGGCCAGTGGTTCCCTGGGGAGTGTGTGAAGCTATACCTACCTGGTAAAGCAAGCAGGCTTGTGCTCCCTAGTTTATTACGCTTAATAATATCTGATTCCCTTTGCCCCCTTCCTTTATTAATAATTAACTACCCACGCTAACAAGGGGAGGGTCCAATCCTCATGACCAGTGATATGTTAGGGAAGGAAAGGTTTCCCTGGGAGTGCTGTCTTTGTTTTCCCACTTGGTAGGCACAAGTGGATTTGCGTCCTGGTGACCTTCTGTACCTGGCCTATTGTCCTTACTCTGCTCATTTCTATCTAACTGCCTACCACAGAAGGAAACTTGACTTTATGTGGTGAGCACACAATAGAATATATAGATGATGTATTATAGAATTGTATACTTGAAATCTATATAATTTTATTAACCAATATCACCCCAATAAACTCAATTAAAAAATTAAAATAAAAAAGAAGTGAATTTCTTACAAGATTGTGAAGCAGGAAGAGTCGTGGTAAGGAAAAAAACACTTGGATGGACAATGGGGAATAATTGTACAAAGTAATGTTTAATGTTCTCTTTTTAAAATGATCAGCATTTTAAAGATATTAAAATTTAAAGATATAAAGCATTTTTTAATTCTTTAATATATATTTTTATTGATTGTGGAGAGGAAGAAAGAGATAGAAGCATCAATGATGAGAGAGAATCGATTGGCTGCCTCCTGCATGCCCCACACTGGGGACTGAGCCCCAAATCCAGGCCTGCGCCCTGACCAGGAATCAAACCATGACCTCCTGGTTCATAGGTCGATGCTCAACCACTGAGCCATGCAGGCCAGGCTATAAAGCATTTTAAAGAAATTACATTTAACAAATATTACAGCTCATTATATTTTTTAACAAAAAAGTAAAATTCTAACAGTTAAACTGTGTTTTTGTACTTTAAATTTTCAGACTAAACTGAAAAAAATATGGTAATACATGCCAAATTAAAGTCAGATACTCTGTTCCTGATTGAAGTGTACAACTCATGGAAACTCTTGATGACGGACAAAAAGGCACCACATGCTAACCCAACTAGCTCAGGGAAGGCCTGGGTTGCAGCCTTGCAAACTCAGAGACCTAAAGTAACCACAAAGGATGGTCTGAAATTAAAACTTTTTAAAACTAAAAAGCAGGTTATGGTGGGTAGTCATGTCCTAGGCCAATATCTTCCCTAACAAAAGTCAATCTTTATCTTAACTGAACCTGTCCATTGTCTTTTTGCATCTACGACAACATAACATTGGAATGTCGAAGTAATTTTCTTTTGCCCAGTCCCTTCAAAGCACAGGCAGTGCAGTGACTACAAATCCCACATTGTTATTGAGTTAATTTTTAAAATTTATATATATAATTCTTGGTAGGATTACAGATGTCTCCCATTCCCCATCCCCTTCAACCCCTCCTCCCAGCCCCTGCCCACCCCCCACAGGTCTTCACCACCCTATTGCCCATGACCATGGGCTATGCATGTAAGTATATAAGTACTTGGCTTATCTCCTATTGTCTCCCCACCCCCACATCAACGTATGTCAGTCTGTTCCATGCCTCCATGCTTAGGATCTTATTTTGTTGGTCAATTAATTTTGTTCACTAGGTTCCACAAATAAGTGAGATCATGTGATTTTTGTCTTTCTCAAATTGACTTATTTCACTTAGTTTAATAGTCTCCAGGTCCATCTATGTTGTCCCAAAGGGTAAGAGATCCCTCTTTTTTACAGTTGCATAATATTCCATTGAGTAAATGTCCTGAAGCTTTTTTATCCACTCATCTACTGATGGGCACTTGGGTTGTTTTCAAATCTTAGCTATTATAAATAATGGTGCTATGAACAAAAGGGTTCATATATTCATTTTGATTGGTCTTTTGTGGTTTTTAGGATATATTCCCAGAAGTGGGATCATTGGTACATCTCCTAGGGCAAGAGAAACAAAGGAAAAAATAAACAGATGGGACCACATCAAAATAAAAAGCTTCTACACAGCAAAATAAACCACCATCAAAATGAAAGGGAACCCACTGTATGGGGGAACATATTTGTCAATGATACATCTGATAAGGGGTCAATATCCAAAATATATAATGTACTCATGAAAATCAACAAAAGGAACACAAACAATCCAATTTAAAAATGGGCAGAGGACCTGAATGGACATTTCTTTAAAGAGGATATATACATGGCCAAGAGACATATGAAAAAATGCTCAAAGTCACTAATCATTAGAGAAGTGCAAATTAAAAACACAATGAGATATGACCTCACACCTGTCACACACAGGCTATCATGAAAAACAAAAATCAACAAACAACAAGTGTGGCGAGAATGCAGAGGAAAGGGAACACTAGCTCAGTGCTGGTGAGAACGCAGATTGGTGAAACCACTATGGAAAATAGTATGGAGTGTTCTTAAATAATAAAAAATGGAACTCCCATTTGACCCAGCAATCCCACTTCTGGGACTATATCCTTGAGTTCATTATTGACTGTTAGCTATCCTGCATCCACCTAAGTAAAATAAGTATGTGTCTATCATTTTATTCTTTAACCAATCCCAGAGGTTTCCCTGCTTTGATTTCTCCCACCTTCCTAACCTATCACCAAAGGTCTCTTCTTTTGATTGTAATGTATAAGACAAGGTGCAAAACTGCCATTCTCTGGAGCATTATCTCAATCCATTGAGATTCTGATTCTAGGCATTTGTCGACAGTTTGGCTCAAATAAATTCAAAAAAATTCTTCACAGGTTTCAATGTTTCTTACGTTAATACTATGAATTTATCAAAAGCAAAATTTTAATTTTCTTTGCCCACAATATTCTCTAAAGAGAATGCTTTCTTAAACAATGAGTGATGCTGACGAACAGTTCTACCTCTCATTAGAGGTAAATGATTTTGCTTTTTTTTTCCTGTTTTGCTGAATAAACTATGTTATTTCCCCTTGTAGCTAGCTGTACAAGCCTGCAGTTCTCTACAGGATATCTGGGTAGAAAGGGTAAGATTCTTGGCTTTCTCTTCATACATTAAAAAATAGAAATTAAAAATCTCTCTGAATTGAAAACGACCATGTGAGTTTCAGCTGCCTTCACCGAAAATGAAATTCCTGAATCTGCTAATATTTTACTTTTTAATGGATGTATTATTATGAAGAATGGAGACTACAGTGAGGTAATATCTATTTATATGTTTAAATGATTAAAATGTTCACCGAAACTGCTGCATGCATTGTATAAGGAAATGTGGCTGTCTAGATGGAAAGCTCATTTCTCCACAACTTAATAAGCAATTGAAATAAACCAGGAATCCTGACTTAAATTAAACATTGGTCCTAACTAATTGATGTTAAATTTAGGATAGTGGTTGATCAAACACATTTCTGTTAGTGTGAGCAGTGGAGGGGGGGGGAGGTGTGGAACTTAAAAATTTAAATCCAGGGTTTTGTTAACCAAATAAGCAGCATTCAAATGGTAAATACATTTAAATGCCCAAATCTTTTCATAAGATGAGACTTGACATGTTTCCTTTGATTGGGACATTTTCCATGCATGTGTTCTGGGGTGGGACATGAGAACTTCAAATAGCACAAAAGGATTTTTATCAAGCCCAAGAACCTAGCACAGCTGTCAAATCTCAGAGGGGCAGATTCTCAATTTATGATAAATATTTTCTTGGACATATTTTTCATTTCAGAACATGGGAATTATTTTAAGAAGAGGATCCAAGTGTTGTGCTGTCTTTGTTAGAAGGAATTTCTTCCATTTTCCTTACTTGAAATAATAAAAAGTTGTTGCCTTTTATATAAGTCTGCTAATTCTACATTTGGGGTTTGATTCTTAAGCATGTAAGATTATTCATAATATGTATAGAAGTTAGTGCAATCATCCAAGATATCAGTGAGATCTATTCATATTGATAACTTCAGTATATTTTGTATATATTAAATTTTCCCAGATTAAATAGTTGGAGATACTAAGTTCCCTCTTAGTAAAAGATGGCTCAATAAAGATTTTTACAGTGAAATATCAGGATAAAGACTTTATTGTATGTACTACTAGATTTATTTTCCAGGAACAAAATGTAACTAACAGCTGCAGACTACATGAGCATGACTCACAAGATGGCACTAACTGCATTTTATGATTGCCAAATGGCACCATAATATTGAATATTGAAAGCAGCTCTGTCTAATCTTTTTGACCACACGTATAGGTGGGGCTTTTCCTCCATCAAAGCAGTTCCAAAGTGGCTGAGACTTGGGACAGTGTATGAAACCCAGGCAGGCAATGCAGCTGCAGAGCTTTGGGAACTTCCAGAAGAGCTGAGATCAGCAGTGTTCCTTGGACTGATCTTCCCCAGAAATTGTGTTTTGTCAGGAATATAAAGAAAGGACCTCCTAAGCAGACTTGGAAGCTCTGGATTGAGTTTTTTCTTCCCAATCTGCTCCCCTTCCCTCACCCACCTAGCAAGTTAACTGAGGAGGAAGCTAATTATTTAACCAGCTTCTGAGGCTTGGTGGGAGGAGGGAGGAAATTAATCACCTTTGTATCCCTAATAGCAAAGTTTAGCCTAAAGCTGGTTCTTAGTAAGGACTAGGAATTCACTGAATTGTAGAGTCCTAGGGTGAGGGAGGGTTTTTTGTTGGCTGACTTTACTGAGGTCTTGCTTTCTGCAGCTGTGAATGTGACTGTTCTAGAAGAGTGAGGAATTATTCACTAGAGCTTGAGACAGTTTTCCACTTGGTCAAAATTTTTGCTCAAGATTGGGAAATAATACTTGCATATAATTTCTGGGGGTGTTAAAGGATAACATACTACTAGGATTAGATTTACAAACTGGCTACTGCTTAAGCCTTTTATTTCAAGACTAGGAGAAGGCACCCCAACCCGAAGTGTCTCCTAGCTTTAATGTGTGTCTGACTCCAACCAGAAATGAAACTACTAGTAATCTATTACCAGAAGTTACTTACAGCCTCACCAAATTCTTAGTTTTTGAACTATAAATGCTCCTGAGAGTGGTAAAGGCTAAGGTAAATACAATATAGCGAATGAGTTCATGAGCTTGATTTATCAGCCAGCTGCTAGATTTTCTCAAACAAGGAAGACTGGCACTTCAGAAAGTACTAGTTTATTGAAAAGAGGACAATGGGAGGAAAAGGGAAGACAATACAGGGTAATGGAAAGGGAAGTTTGCTGATTTCATACACCATACCTATTTATTAACCAGAAGAGTATGATATACATGTTCCATACCTAGCCAATAAACTATGAACATAACTATGAAGAGCCCAGAGTATGAGCAGTGCCAATCATGAGGTTAACATTTCTTTTCTGGCTTTAGACTAGAGCAATGTTTCTATATTTTTGTGGGCTATAAAGTTGGTTTGCATTTCCCATCAAATTTCCTGAATGCCTTGCCTGAGAGCTGGCTATGAGAGGAGATTCAGTTCAATGGCTGCAGAATAAGCAATTTCCTTCCCCCCCCGCCCCCCCCCCCCCAGAGGCTGCTGAAGAATTTGTAATTGTATTTGCCAAAGTCAGAGAGCAATTTGTTTGTCAAACAAAACCAAGCAGAAACCTATTTCCTAATTGTGGATCAACATTCATAAGAATGAATGGTATGTGAAGTCAGGGTTTGGTAGATCATAAGATAACTTTCTCCAAAGTGGGTTATATATGAAAAAAACAAGAAATAAGTTATTTTTTATTGGTTTCCTCATGGAGCCAAGCAATTGTGCTTTAGCACATCTCAGAAGGAAGTCTTTTTTTACCTTTTGTTTTGAAATATTTTTATACTCACAATAAGTTATAAAAATAGCATAGAGAACCCTGTACCTTTGATGAAGCTTTCCTCAAAGATAATATCTTATAAAACTATAGCACATTGTATGAAACTGACATTACTATAATACTATTAACTAAACTACAGACCTCATTTAGATTATTTTTTAAAATATACTTTTTATTGTTGACAGTATTACAGGTGTCTTCCCTTAAGAGATAAACCAAACACCTCATTTAGATTCTACCTATTTTTACATGGACTAATGTGTGTGTGTGTGTGTGTGTGTGTGTGTGTGTGTGTGTGTGTATAATTCTATGAAATTTTATAGCATGTTTATATCTGTGTAACCACCACCACAATCAAGATTCAGAATTGTTCCTTGACCCACTATTAAAAACAAACAAACAAAAACATCTTTATGCTACATCTTTATCTTACAATTCCTCTTATCCCTAACACTCAGGCAATTGCTAATATATTGTTCCCCATCTCTATAATTATGTCATTTTGAGAATCTATCTATATAATAGAGGAATATGCAAATTTGCTGGGATGCTGTAACGTCATGACCAAACAGCAGGGACTTGAGGCTGCATGGTGCCTAGCCAGGGCAAGGGACCTCAGGCCATGCCCCCAGCCCTGGCACCAAACTGGGGGACCTGAGGCTGCCCCCTGCCCAGCGGGGCTTGACAGGGGACCTGAGACTCCACCCTCCACCCAACGCTGGGCAAGGGGACCTGAGGCTGTGCCCCCACCTGGAGGGGCTTGACAGGGATGGGGCTGGCTGGGTTTGGGTCTCCTGCATTTTTGAAGGGTGTGTGGGTTGTGGGTGGGGACTTGACCTTAGGTCCCATGGCGTGCCCCAGACTCTGACAGGAGGGAGATTTTCATATACATTTTACTAATTTTCTTTCATTTCTGACACTTCAATTATAGAGAAAGGACAAATAGCAATATTAAAATATTTCCTCTAATTAATTCCCTTTTAATGTGCATGAATTTCATGCACCAGTCCACTAGTCTACATATATATAAAGTCTAATATGCAAAGTGGAGTTCGACCTACCGGGAGTTCAATTGCTCACTGTAACCTGTGCTGACCACCAGGGGGTTGCACAGAACAAAGGAAGGCCTCGGCGGGCAGCTGGCAGCCAGGGAAGGGAAGCCCCAGCCAGCAGCCGGCAGTCGCTAGGGACCCTACCCATGCACGAATTTCGTGCACTGGGCCTCTAGTATTATATAAAGGTAAACTTTTCAGATTGGATTTTTTCAATTAGCATAATGTCTTTTTTTAATTTTTTTCTTTATTGATTAAGGTATTACATATGTGTCCTTATCCTCCCATTGCCCCCCCCCCCACCCCCCACTCATCCCCTCATCCCCCTAGTGTCTGTGTCCATTGGTTAGGCTTATATGCATGCATACAAGTCCTTTGGTTGATCTCTCCCCCTTACCCCCACCCTCCCCTACCTGCTCTCTGAGGTTTGATGGTCTGATTGATGCTTCTCTGTCTCTGGATCTGTTTTTGTTCATCAGTTTATGTTGTTCATTATATTCCACAAGTGAGTGAGATCATGTGATATTTATCTTTCTCTGACTGGCTTATTTCGCTTAGCATAATGCTCTCCAGTTCCATCCAAGCTGTTGCAAATGGTAAGAATTCCTTCTTTTTTACCACAGCATAGTATTCCATTGTGTAGATATACTGCAGTTTTTTTAATCCACTCATCTTCTGATGGGCACTTATTTCATGGATTGGTAGAATCAGCATCATTAAAATGTCCATACTACCCAAAGCAATCTATAGGTTCAATGCAATCCCCATTAAAATACCAATGGCATACTTCAAAGATCTAGAACAAACTCTCCAAAAATTCATCTGGAATAAAAAAAGACCCCTAAGAGCTGCAGCAATGCTGAGAAAGAAGACAAAAGTAGGAGGAATTTCAATACCAGATATCAAGCTGTATTACAAAACCACTGTTCTCAAAACTGCCTGGTACTGGCACAAGAACAGACATATAGATCAATGGAATAGATTAGAGAACCCAGAAATCAACCCAAAGCACTATGTCCAATTAATATTTGACAAAGAAGGCAAGAGTATACAATGGAGTCAAGACAGTCTCTTTAATAAATGGTGTTGGGAAAATTGGACAGATACATGCAATAAAATGAGACTAGACCACCAATTTACACCATACACAAAAATAAACTCAAAATGGATAAAGGACGTAAACGTAAGACAGGAAACAATAAAAATTCTAGAGGAATCCACAGGAGCAAAATCTCAAATATATGCCAAAGCAGTATCTTCACAGACACAGCTCCTAGGGCAGTGGTCAGCAAACTGCAGCTCGCGAGCTGCGGTTTGCCGCTCTGTTGACTAATGAGTTTGCCGACCACTGACCTAGACTCTCAATTCCAATAATTACAGGCTGTTGTTGTTCCTTGTGGTTAAGCCCCTATCCCAGTGGTCGGCAAACTCATTAGTCAACAGAGCAGCAAACCGCGGCTTGCAAGCCGCATGTGGCTCGCGAGCCGCAGTTTGCCGACCACTATCCTAGGGCAATGGAAACTAAAGAGAAAATAAACAAATGGGACTACATCAAAATAAAAAGCTTCTGCACAGCAAAAGAAACCATCAACAAAACAACAAGAAAGCCACTGCATGGGAGAACATATTTGCCAACGATATCTCTGATAAGGGTTTAATCTCCACCATTTACAGGGAACTCATACAACTTAACAAAAGCAATATAAACAAACCAATAAAAAAATGGGCAACAGACCTAAATAGATACTTTTTGAAAGAAGACAGAAGGAAGGCAAGAGACATATGAAAATATGCTCAAAGTTACTAATCATCCTAGAGATGCAAATCAAAACAACAATGCGGTATCATCTCACACCAGTCAGAATGGCTATCATCAACAAATCAACAAAGGACAAGTGCTGGTGAGGATGCAGAGAAAAAGGAACCCTCGTGCACTGCTGGTGGGAATGCAGACTGGTGCAGCCACTGTGGAGAACAGTATGGAGTTTCCTCAAAAAACTAAAAATGGAACTCCCATTTGACCCAGTGATCCCACTTCTAGGAATATATCCCAAGAAATTAGAAACACCAGTTAGAAAGGTTATATGCACCCCCATGTTCATAGCACAATTTACCCTAGCTAAGATTTGGAAACAGCATAATGTCTTTTGCCGGGGGCCATAAAAGAAGAATTTAGTCTTACTCCCTGGTCAGCCCTACTTCCTGATTGAGCAAGGAAAGCCCGCGCGCCCAAGGGCCAGAAGAACCCCCCATATCAGAATAACCGATCAGCTAGGACAGATACCCAGTCCCCAACCAATCATCCCATGGCAACTCCTTATCCTATCCCTCCCCTCTTGAGTGCTTATATACCGCAACACTCGAATAAAAAAACGAGGCTTGATCAGGAACCTTGTCTTGCCTCCGTTCTTCGCGTTCCTTGTTTGTCTCATTCTCTTAGGTGGTTCCTGCGTGCCCTCGTTGCTGCCCCGCGGGCCGGGGCATCTGGCGCCCAACGTGGGGCACCTGGGTACCCCCGACGAGAACGTCTACCGGAGAAGCCCTGGCCAGGCACCCCCCAGAGTCGCCGCGAGGACCCGCGAGTGAAGACTCAGCATTAGATCGCCACGGTCCCACCCGCCGTGAGACAGATCGGAGGAAGGTAGGTAGACGATTTTTCAAACAAGATTTCAGAACATTTCACCCCTTTTTGCTCGACTGCTATTATTGGCTCTCTTGGTCGATTCTTTCCTGCCCACTAATAAGCACTCATTTGCCGATTTGGGGAAGAGTGAAGGGTACCCATCTCCGGCTGTGAGAACTCTGATTCACTTGAATTAGTACCGTCGCCCGGCTTTCTTGTCGTGAATTCTCTCCAATTAGATCTACTCTTAAAACCTTGAGCTTGCTTTGAACAAAAGGTCGTTCACCTCACAGACTCAACAAAGGGAATTCCTACTCCCTGAAAAGGGCAAAAGGGGTCTTCCCGTCTGTGTGGATCCGTGTAGGCGGATTATACCTACCGACTGTTTCACGCAAGCAAGGGAGTAAAGGGTAGAGTCGAAAAGAGAGTAATTCCGCCTGAATCCCTGGGTTGACGGGAAAATTCAGGCTGACCTGGAACGGGGATTATACGTCCCAGAGGCTTACGTGGGGGAAGGAGTCACTCGGAGAGCCATCCAGTCGACCAATAATGGGGAATTCTGAGTGCCCATGAAATGTTCCTTGACGGTGTCAAGATATCCCTCAGAGCGCGAGGAATAAGGGTTAAAAGAAAAGACCTTAGGCAGTTCTTTGAGTTTGTTCATGATACCTGCCCTTGGTTCCCCCTAGAAGGAACTATTAATCTAAACTAAAACTAAAGCCCCACCCCAGGCCCTATCAGCTAAAATACAATGCTAATGAACCTTGTTAAAAAAGTTAACTTTTAAGGCCTAGGAGAACATAAATAAATTTGTCTCTGTTATAGAATTTATCCAAAGTGAATGCTTGAAAATAATTATAATTGACTCTAGAATCTCAAAGAAATTGTTGAAATATAGATAAATAATGTATTAATTATAAAGAGCTAGGTAGCCCAGGTAACTGGCTACGCCCTTTGTTAATGGAGGAAGGGGTAGACGCCCTTCCCGCAGAAGACAGGTAATCTAGTTTCCTGCCAGGAACTATCTTTGAAAAATGTGGTAATTTACATTAGAATAAACCAAACCGAGTTTTACAGAGCTACTGGCAAATAAAAAGTAAAGTTTAAATTTGCCTCATAAAAAACCTAGAGGACAGAATTGAATCTATTAATTGATTATGTCTTGTATTTTTCTTAAAAATGTAAAAGTATTATTGATTTGAGAAATGCTAAGTATTTAATTTGCTACCTAAAATTTGAAGCTCTGAAAGTTTAAGGTCTCTTTTCTCGCCATGAAAAGGTTTTAAAGCTAACGCCCTTTGTTAATGGAGGAAGGGGTAGACGCCCCTCCCCCAGAAAAACAGGTAGACCAGTTCCCGCCAGCAGCCATCTTTAAAGAATGATAATTTGCATTTAAATGGCTACAGGTTTGCTAGCCGCCCTTCCCTGAAAAGGTCAAGGGGCTAGGCCAAAAAAACTGTTTTGGTAGCCTAAAAGTTTTTCCTTTAGTGGCAAACTCTTAAATAAAAAGTGGCTCCTTTGAAATCAGCTTTCCGCTAGTAGCCATTCTTTAAAGGCCATTTTACATTTGAATACCTACAAGTTTGCTTCTCAATTGCCCCGGGCAGAAAAAACATGGTCCATTTAAAGTTAATTATTGGATTTTGAAATATATTCTTAAAAGTATAAAGGGTTATTAATAAAGAACTACTAAATATTTGACTTGCCAGCTCTAAAATTTCAAGGTTCAAATTAAATTGGGAGAAATTATATAAATGTGGTAATTAAATGCCTAAAATATAAAAACGTGTTTTTGAGAAAATAAAATACTGTTTTCTCTGATAATTAGGAATTCAAAAAATGTTACTTATTGATCTGATTTTAAAAAGAGGATTAATTCTGTGATTCAGTATAGATTTAATTGATATTCTTTAAGATAATTTAAGTATATAATCTTTAAAACATATATATAAATATATATATTTGATCTTTCCAAGTATATTTCAAGGTTTTGAGAGTAACTTTTGGACATTACATGGGCCCTGAAATGTTTTTCAAAAGTCTGTTCTCTCTTAAAAGAAATATTTTTAAATTTAATCGATCTAATATACTTGAAATCGCATGGAAAGCGTTATCAAATAAAAATTAAGTAATATATTTTACACACATATATATATATTAAGTGTTATGAAGGTTTTCGCCTCTGAGAAGGGCAAAATCAATATATTTCTTAAATATAACCAAAAATTTCAACAGCAGTAGAATTTCAAGAAAGACAAAAGTTACAAGCAGCCTGCATTTTGAATGGGCTGGGGTAGAACAGTGTTTATGCTTTTGGATCAGACCAATAAGTATCAGACTTATAATTTTTACTGAATAAGTTTCTTTGCTTTTTAATTAAAGATACCTACTTAAGTTAACTTATAAATTAGCTTTTATATTATAATCAAGGTCTCATATAAATTAAGTTACATAAGAAGCCAATGTTTTTATAAGTAATTGAATCTAAGTAAAATTTAAGAACAGATTAGAAGCCACCATTTACTGCCTGACTGGTAGCCGCCTGCATTCTTAATTAAGCTAGAGGCGGGGCAACATTTGCTGCTTGTGAATCAGACATAAACATTTACTAAATTTGCTTTGCTTTTTAAATGAAGATACCTACTTTAATTACTTAAATAAATTAGCTTTTTAAATTATAATCAAGGTTTTCAGCTAAATAAAAAGCCAATATTTTTATAAACAATTCTAATAAAGACCAGAAACAGCTAGTGAGATTTTTGTTTGTCTGCAATATAAATTTGACTGTCTTTTAAAAGAACAGATTAGACAGCTGCCATGATGGCCACATGGCTTGCTGCCACCTTGGAAGCCATAGGGGCCAACCCTTTCCTTTGGAATAAGCCAATGTCTTTGTAAGCAATTTGATTAAGTATTCTAAGAAAGTTACTGAAGGCTTCCCATAATCCCTCTGTATATGCAAATTAGCTAATGGGGATACTCTTAAAAAATAAAATTCCAGCTTAATAAAAAAGGAGAAATTTGAGAGGCACAGAAAATGTAACTAGACCTTGTCTATACAAAAAGAAATTGACAGCCAGTTTGAAATTGAATTGTCATGGCTTAGAGCAAAGAATATCCTTACATGATATTATTCTACAATGTCATTATAATTTTTGATATTTTACAAACAGCATATTGTACAATTAATCCAAACAAACTTAAAAATCTAAAATTTTTTTTAATGTTTGGCAGCAATTTAAAAGGGACATGAAAGGATTCAATTCCTTCCACTGTGTGAAAGGCCCCTTGGGAAGGTACTTGAGCATTCTATATTGGCCCTTTTTGTCAAAAGGAACCCTCTTCTCACAATTCAATTGCCCACAGCTGTTGCTTGAGTTTTCAGTTCATTCTGAGGTTGAAACCTCATGTTGGATGGTACCATAGATCTGTCTCTCGCACAATGGCGTGAGCTGGGCCTTCCCTGGAGAAAGAAACCTGGGTTCCCCAAGATATATGATCAATGCCGGGGCCCCCCACCAGTGGGGGGATCCCAAGGCAGGTGCTGGGCATGGAGGCCATAGAGGCATAGGCTACCAAGGAGACAGAACTGAACCTCACATCACCCTGCTTGGCCCCGGAGGATGGCTGGTTAGTCAATGACGGGTAAGACTCCTCAAGGGAGGGGCAACCTAAGACAGGCACAGTCGCAGGGGGCCATCAGGAGAGAACTTGGGGGTCAACAGAGGTGTGGCACAGATCCTCACCCCCCCAACATTACAGGGGCTTGAATACTCGCCCCTTCTGAGGGAGGTCTCCTGCCCCATGGCTGCTTCGTGCTTCCCATGCCCAGCTCAGATTGGGACCCAGGCAACAAACAGATTTGGCCCAGCTAAGACTGAGACCCAGGCAACAGAGAAGTGGTTGATGGCAGCTGCCCTATACCTAAATCTAGCCTAAATCCAGGAGTGCTCAGGGCTTTCTCAAGGATGCATATAATCCTTTCCATTAACTAAAATTGTTGTTAAAGTATTAAATTTGACAGTAAAATAGTCAAGTTTTCAGATTAATTTAAATTGGCTAAATGAAATAAGGGAATATTCAAGGAAATCTAATTGTACAAAAGGCTGTTCCTAAAGTATTAACCAAAATTTCTATTTGTAGTTCATTTCATGGTAAAATTGCTTAACATGCAATGAACCTAAAGCAGTCATATTTTTGTGCAAAAAATTAAAATTTAAAGTTATCAAGACTGCATTATATATTTTCCAAAAGCCTCCTAATAATTAAATCAAAAAAAGGGGGGATAGTGGAGTAATATTATGTAAGGAAAAATACCTTGTAAGTAAATTACATCTAGAAAAATTTTTTACTTTGAAAATTAATTTTCATTTGTTATGCTAACAGCAAGACACCCATGAAAAACACACATGGTGTCAAAATAAGCCAAAGGAAAATTATTTGGGCAAAAATAAAAAGGATCCCAAGTCAAATTTATAGAAAAGACACCCTTATTAACTTTTGGTCGAGAATATGTTTGTATATTTTCAGAAAAAAACTCCAGGACCATGTGGATTCCTGCAACAGAGAGGAATTAGCAGGAAATAATTCAGCCATGAAGACAAGAGGAGACAGTCGTTACCTGTGGGCTTGGGAAACCCACGGGAGGAGCCGGGTCACTACTCCCTCGCTCGGTGAAAGCCCACTCCCGCTTAAAAACAGAAAGGGAGGAGATGCCGGGGGCCATAAAAGAAGAATTTAGTCTTACTCCCTGGTCAGCCCTACTTCCTGATTGAGCAAGGAAAGCCCGTGCGCCCAAGGGCCAGAAGAACCCCCCATATCAGAATAACCGATCAGCTAGGACAGATACCCAGTCCCCAACCAATCATCCCATGGCAACTCCTTATCCTATCCCTCCCCTCTTGAGTGCTTATATACCGCAACACTCGAATAAAAAAACGAGGCTTGATCAGGAACCTTGTCTTGCCTCCGTTCTTCGCGTTCCTTGTTTGTCTCATTCTCTTAGGTGGTTCCTGCGTGCCCTCGTTGCTGCCCCGCGGGCCGGGGCAGTCTTTGTGTCAATAGTTGGTTCATTTTTATTGCTGAGTAGTACTCCATTTTACAGATATACCACAGTTTGTTTATTCATTTACCCACTGAAGGGCATTTGGGTTCTTTTCATTTTTGGGATATTACAAATAAAGTGGCTATGAAAATTAATGTACAAGTTTTTTTGCGGACAGACACATTTTGATTTCTCTTCAGTATTGATCTAGGTACCAGAGTGAAATATCTAGGTTATACAGTAAGTGAATATTAAGTTTTATAAAAACTGCCAAAGTGTTTTTTAGAATACATGTACCATTTACCATTCCTAACAACAACCATAATAGATCCAGTTCTTAATCCTAGTCTGTACTTGTTGTTGTCGGTTCTTTTTTTATGTTATAGTACATTCTAAAAGATATGTTGTGGTGTCTCATTGTAGTTCCAAATCACATTTTCCTAAAGGCTGTTGTTCTTGAATACTTTTTAATATGCTCTTCAGTGAATTGTCTTCTTACGTCCTTTGCCAATTTTCTGAATTGTTTTCTTATTGTTAACATTTGATAGCTATTTACATGAATGAAAGTCATTTTTTGTGTGTATAGGTAAAATTATTTTCTTAATTGAATTTAGGAGGGTGATATTGGTTCACAAAACCATATAGGTTTTAAGAGTACAACTGAATAAAAAATCATCTACACTTTGCATTGTGCACCAATTACCCCAAGGAAAATATCTTCCCAACCCCATTTTCCTCATTTGCCCACCTCTACCTACCCCCACTCTTTTTTCCCTCTGGCTATCACCACACTGATATATATATAATTTTTTTTTCTTAATCCTTTCACCTTCTTTCATCTAGTCCCCCAACACCCTACGCATCACCCACCTGACACCTGTAAATCTGTTTCATGCATACATGCCTCTGTTTCTATTTTGTTTGCCAGTTTATTTTGTCCATTAGATTCTACGTATTTCTATGAGAGATGTCTGAGATTTTATTCCCTATGTTTCGTCTAAAATTTTTATGTTTTCAAAACTTCCATTTAAGTCTTTTATCCATTTTGAGTTTATTCTTGTGGGTGGTGTAAGTTGATGGTCTAGTTTCATTTATTTGCATGTACCTGTCCAATTTTCCCAACACCATTTACTGAAGAGACTGTCTTTATTCCACTGTATGTGCTTGCCTCTTTTGTCAAATATTAACTGACCATAAAGGTGTGGGTTTCTTTCTAGCTCTCTGTTTTGTTCCCTTGATCTATATGCCTATTCTTATGCCAGTATCAGGATATTTTATTTTATTTTTTTAAAATATATTTTATTGATTTTTTACAGAGAGGAAGGGAGAGGGATAGAGAGCCAGAAACATCAATGAGAGAGAAACATCGATCAGCTGCCTCCTGCACACCCCCTTCTGGGGATGTGCCCTCAACCAAGGTACATGCCCTTGACCGGAATCGAACCTGGGACCCTTCAGTCCGCAGGCCGACGCTCTATCCACTGAGCCAAACCGATTTCGGCACTAGGATATTTTAATTACAATGGCCTCATAGGATAGTTTGATATCAGGTATTCTGATACATCCAATTTTGTTCTTTCTCAATATTTCTGAGGCTATTCAGGATCATTTTTGGTTCAATATAAATTTTCTAATATTTTTCTAGATTTATAATATGTGCCATTGGTATTTTAATGGGAATTGTGTTGAATCTATAGATTGATTTGGGTAGTATGGACATTTTAATGATGTTGATTCTCCCAATCCATGAACACGGTATATACTTCTACTTGTTTGTATCTTCCTCTGTTTTGTTCCTCAGTGTCTTATAATTTTCCCAGTACAAGTATTATATATCCTTGGTTAAATTTATTCCTAGGGAACTTATTTTTTTATTGTAATAGTAAGTAGGATTATTTCCTTAATGTATCTTTCTGACAGTTCATTATTGGTGTATAAGAATGCCACCAATTTCTAAATATTAATTTTGTATCCTGCTAATTTGCTGGATTCATTTGTTAGGTCTAGTAGTTTTTTGGTGGAATCTTTAGGGTTTTCTAAGTACAATATCATGCCATCTGTGAATAATGAAAGTTTTACTTCTTCCTTTCAAATTTGGATTTCTTTTATTTCTTCATTTTGTCTGATTGCTGTGGCTAACACTTCTAGGACTATGTTGAATAAGAGTGGTGAAAGTGAACATCCCTGTCTGTTCTTGATATTAACGGAAACACTTTTAGCTTTTGTGCATGGAATATAAAGTTGGCTGTGGGTTTGTCATATATGGCCTTCATTGTGTTGAGGTTTGATTGCTCTATTCCCAGTTTGCTGAGAGTTTTATCATAAACGGGTGCTAGATTTTATCAAATGCTTTTTATGCATCTATTGATATGATAATGTGTTTTTTATTCCTTTTTTAAATTTTATTTTTATTGTTGAGAGAATTTCAAATGTCCTCCATTTTCCCCCCTTTGCCTCTCTCCACTAATCACTTGTCCCAAACTAGGCTTCACCGCACTATTGTGTTTGCCAATGGAATATGCATGTATACATATAAGTTCTTTGGTAATCTTTTCCCTCTAAAATTTATCAGTGCATTCTATGTTTCCATGTCTCTGGATCTATTTTGTTCATCAGTTTATTTGTTTTCATTATATTTCAAATTTTTTAATGTGATGTATCACATTTATTAATTTGTGAATATTGTACCATCCTTGCATTCCTGGAATAAAGCCCACTTAATCATAGTGTATGATCCTTTTTAATGTATTGCTGGATCTAGTTTGCTAATATTTTGTTGAGGATTTTAGCACGTATGTTCATTGAAGGTATTGGCCTATAATTTTCTTTCTTTGTAGTGTCTTTATCTGGTTTTGGAAATAGGATAATGATGGCCTTGTAACAAGAGCTTGGAAGTCTTCTCTCCTGTGGAATTTTTTGGAGTAGTTTGAGAAGGATAATAATTAATTATTTTTGAATGGTTAATAAAATTTCCCTGTGAAGCCATCAGACCCAGGACTTTAATTTGCTAGGAGTGTTTTGGTTACTACTTCAATTTCATTAGTTGTACACAATGGTCTATTCAGGTTTTCTAATTCTTTCTCATTCAGTTTTGGAAACTTTTATGTTTGTCGAAATTTATTCATTTTACTCAGGTCATCCAATTTGTTGGCATATAATCGCCCATAGTATTCTCTTACAATCCTTTTTATATCTGTGTCATCAATTGTTACTTCTCTTTCATTTCTGACTTTATTTATTTGAGTCTTCTCCCTTTTTTTCTTGGTGAGTCTGGTTAAATATCTATCAATCTTGTTTATCTTTTCAAAGAACCAGCTCTTGGTTTCATTGATCTTTTTTATTGTGTGTGTGTGTGTTTTTTAATTTATTTTAGTCTCTATGTCATTTATTTACACTCTAATCTTTATTTCTTTCATTCTACTTTCTCTGTCATTGTTTGTTTTCCTTTTTCTAGTTCTTTTAGGTATGGGATTAGATTGTTTATTATAACTTTTTCTTGTTTCTTAGGTAGGCCTGTAGTGCTATGAAATTAACTCTCAGGATTGCTTTCCCTGTGTCTCATACATTTGGGTTCTTGTGTGTTCATTTTCATTTATTCCTAGGTAACTTTTGAGTTCTTCATCGATCTCATCGTTAACCCATCCATTATTTAATAACATGTTATTTAGCTTCCATGTGTTAGAATGTTATTTGTTTTTTATTGTAATTGATATCTAGTATGATACCAGTGTGGTTAGAGATATTAATTCAACCTTCTTGATATTATTTCAACCTTCTTGAATTTGTTAAGACTTATTTTTATGTCCTCACACATGGTCTATCTTTGAGAATGTTCCATGTGCACTTGAGAGAAATGTATATTCTGCTTCTTTGGGTTAAATTGTCTGTAAATCTCAATTAAATCCATTTGATTCAGTGTGGTGATTAAGGTTGCTGTTGTCCTGTTGATTTTATGTCTGGAAGATCTATCCTTTGATTTGAGTGTGGTGTTAAAATTCCCTATTATAACTGTATTTTTGTTGACCTCTCCCTTAATGTCTGTTATGATTTTCTTTTATATTTAAGTGTTTCTATGTTGGGTGCATACATGTTTACAGGGGTTTGATCATCTTGCTGGATTGATACCTTCAGTACTGTGTAGTGACCTTCTTTGTCTCTTGTTATGTACTCTGTTTTGAAATCTATTTTGTTTGATATATGTATTGCTACCCCAGCCTCTTTTTTTCTTGTTTCCATTTGAATGAAATATTTTTTCCACCCCTTCACTTTCAGTCTAGGTGTATCATTTATTCAAAGATGGGTCTTTTGATTGGTGCATTAAATTTGGTTACATTTATTATTATATTTTTCCTTTTTTTTCTTTTTCCTTTTAAAGAAGTCCCTTTAACAATTCTTGTAATACTGGTTTGCTGGTAATTAACTCATTTAGCTTTTTATTTTTTTGTCTGGGAAACTTTATTTTGCCTTCAATTTTAAATGATAGGCTTGCTGGGTAGAGTTGTCTTAGTTTTAAGCCCTTGCTTTTTATCTCTGAATATTTCTTGCCAATCCCTCCAGGCCTGAAGTGTTTCTGTTGAGAGCTCAGCTGGTAGCCTTATGGGAGCACACTTGCAGGTAACTAACCTTCTTTCTCTTGCTGTTGTTTTATTATTATTATTAATCCTCATCTGAGGATATTTTTTCCACTGATTTTTAGTGAGAGTGGAAGAGAGAGAGAGAGAGAGAGAGAGAGAGATGTGAGAGACACATTGATTGTTTGCTTCCTACATGCACCCTGAACAGAGCTGGAGATCGAACCTGCAACCCAGGTACGTGCTCTTGACCAGAAATCAAACCCACAACCCCTCAGTGCATGGCTGTCACTCTAACCACTGAGAAACACTGGCCAGGGATCTCCTGCTACTTTTAGGATGTTCTTTTTATGTTTAACCTTTGTATTTTCTTAAATTCTTTATTGTTGAAAGTATTACATATGTCAACTTTTCCCAACCTTGACCTCTCCCAGCCTGCCCCCGCCCTGCAGCCCTGGCCTTTACCTCCCCCCCCTCCCCCCGCCATTGTCTGTGTCCATTGGTTATGCTTATATAAACACAAGTTCTTTGGTTGATCTCTTATCGCTCCCCTCCCCGCGCCTCCCCGTGCCTCTCCTCTGAGGTTTAATGGTCTGTTTGATGATTCTGTGTCTCTGAATTTATTTTTGTTTATCAGTTTATGTTGTTCATTATATTCCACAAATGAGTGAGAGCATGTGATACTTACCTTTTTTGACAGGCTTATTTCTCTTAGCAGAATGCTCTCCAGGTCCATCCATGCTGTAAATGGTTAAGAGTTCTTTTTTTTTTTTTTATACAGCAGCATAGTCTTCCATTGATTAGATGTACCACTGTTTTTTAATCCACTCATCTGCTGATGGGCACTTAGGATATTTCCAAACCTCATCTATTGTAAATTGTGCTCCTATGAACAAACATAAAGGTGCATACATTCTTTCTGATTGGTGTTTCTGATTCATTGGGATATATTCCTAGAAGTGGGATCACTAGGTCAAATGGGAGTTCCATTTTTAACTTTTTGAGGAAACTCCATACTGTTCTCCACAGTGGCTGCACCAGTCTGCATTCCCACCAGCAGTGCACCAGGGTTCCCTTTTTTCCACATCCTCACCAGTACTTGTTGTTTGTTGATTTGTTAATGATAGCCATTCTGACAGGTGTGAGATGGTACCTCATTGTCGTTTTGATTTCCTTCTCTGATAATTACTGACTGAGCAATTTTTCAGATTTCTCTTGGCTTTTTGTATGTTCACTTTTGAAAAGTATCTATATAGTTCTTTTGTCCATTTTTTGATTGGATTGTTTGTCTTCCTTTTGTTAAGTTGCATGAGTTCCCTATAAATTTTGGAGATTACACTGTTATCAGATGTCACATTGGCAAATATGTTCTCTCATGGAGTACGTTTTCTTGTTGTTTTGTTGATGGTTTCTTTTGCTGTGCAGAAGCTCTTTATTTTGATGTAGTCCCATTTGTTTATTTTCTCCTTCGTTTCCATTGTCCTAGGACAGTGGTCAGCAAACTACGGCTCGCGAGCCACATGTGGATCTTTGGCCCCTTGAGTGTCGCTCTTCCACAAAATACCACGGCCTGGGCAAGTCTATATTGAAGAAGTGGCATTAGAAGAAGTTTAACTTTAAAAAATTTGGCTCTCAAAAGAAATTTCAATCGTTGTACTGTTGATATTTGGCTCTGTTGACTAATGAGTTTGCCGACCACTGTCCTAGGAGATGTGTCAATAAACATATTGCTATGAGCTATATCTGATATTTTGCTGCCTAGGTATCCTTCTAAGATGTTTATGGTTTCCAGTATTATGTTTTAGTCTTTTGTCCATTTTGAGTTTATTTTTGTGTATGGTGCAAGTTGTTGGTTTAGTTTCTTTTTTTTGCATGTATCTGTCCAATTTCCCCAACATCATTTATTGAAGCGACTGCCTTGACTCCATTATATGCTCTTGCCTCCTTTGCCAAATATTAATTGAGCAAAATGTTTGGATTAATATCCGGGTTCTCTGTTCTATTCCATTTGGTCTATGTGTCTGTTCTTGTGCCAGTACAATGGTGTTTTGAGAACAGTGGCTTTGTAATATAACTTGATATCTAGTATTGTGATCCCTCCAACTTTGTTCTTTTTTCTCAGGATCGCTGCTGCTATTCAGGGTCTTCTTTTTTTTTATTATTCCATATGAATTTCGGGGGAGTTGGTTCTAGATCTGTGAACTATGTCTTTGGTATTTTAACGGGGATTGTGTTGAATCTATAGATTGATTTGGGTAGTATGGACATATTAATGATGTTGATTCTACCAATCCATGAACACAGTATATTCTTCCACTTCTTTATATCTTCCTTTATCTCTTTTTTCAACATCCCATAGTTTTCTGAGTACAGGTATTTTACCACCTTAGTTAAATTTGTTCCAAGGTATCTTAATTTTTTGGGGTGAAATGGTAAATGGGATTTTTTTTAGGTTCTCTTTCTGTGGTTTCATTGTTGGTGTATAAAAATGCCATAGTTTTCTGGGTGTTAATTTTGTATCCTGCTACATTGCCAAATTCATTTATTAAATCAAATAGTTTTTTTGATAGAGTTTTTAGGGTTTTTTATGTATAATATCATGTCATCAGCGAATAATGACATATTTACTTCTTTCCAACTCAGATGCCTTTTATTTCTTCTTTTTGTCTGGATGGTATGGCTAGCAATTCCAGCACTATGTTGAACAGAAGTGGTGAAAGTGGGCATCCCTGTCTTGTTCCTGTTCTTAGGGGAAATGGATTTAGTTTTTGCCCATTGAGTAAGATTGTGGCTGGAGGTTTGTCATATAAGGCTTTTATTATGTTGAGGTATGATCTCTCTATTCCAACTTTGCTGAGAGTTTTTATCAAAAAACAGTGTTGGATTTTGACGAGCACTTTTTCTGCATCAATTGATATTATTATGTGATTTTTGTCTCTCAATTTGTTTATGTGATGGACCACATTTATTGATTTGCAGATATTGTATCATCCTTGTATCCCCAGAATAAATTCCACTTGGTCATGTTGTATGATCTTTTTAATGGAATGCTGGATCTGATTTCCTAGGATTTTGTTGAGGATTTTAGCATCTATGTTCATCAGGGATATTGGCCTGTAATTTGCTTTCTTTGTAGTGTCTTTATCTGGTTTGGGGATTAGTGTAATGCTGCCTTCCTAGAAAGAGCTTGGAAGTGTTCCTTCCTCTTGAATTTTTTGGAATTGTCTGAGGAGGGTAGGTGTTAGTTCTTCCTTGAATGTTTGGTAAAACTCCCTTGTGAAGTCATCTGGCTCAGGGCTTTTGTTTGCTGGAAGTGTTTTGATTACTGCTTCAATTTCATCAGTAGTTATAGGCCTATTCACTTTTTCTCATTTTTCCTGATTGAGTTTTGGAAGGTCATATTTTTCTTGGAATATGTTCATTTCATCTAGGTTGTCCAGTTTGTTGGAATAGAGATGTTCATAGTAATTTTTTACAATCCTTTGTATTTCTGTGGTGTTGGTTGTTACTTCACCCCTTTAATTTCTGATTTTGTTTATTTTGTTCCTCTCTGTTTGCTTCTTGGTGAGCCTGGCTAGAGGTTCATCCATTTTGTTTCTCCTTTTAAAGAATAAGCTATTGGTTTTATTGACCTTTTGTATTGTTTTTGGTCTCTATGTCATTAATTCTGCTCTGATCTTTATTTCCTTTCTTCTACTTATTCTGGACTTTTCTTGTTTCTTTCTGATGCTTTAAGTTGTAAGGTTAGACAATTTTTTAACAGTTTTGTTGTTGTTGTTTTTGTTTTTTGGTGTGTTTTTTTGAGGTAGGCCTGTAGTGCTATGAACTTCCCTCTCAGGACTGCTTTCATTATGTACCATAGATTTTGGATTGTTGTGTTTTCATTGTCATTTGTTTCCAGGATGTTTTTTTTTTCTTTTTTAATCTCTTTGGTAACCCAATCATTGTTTAATAGCATTCAATTTAACCTCAGAATACCTGATTTCTTTTTATCATTTTTTATTGTAGTTAATTTCTAATTTTATGCCATTGTGATCTGAGAAGATGCTTGATATGATTTCACTCTATTGAATTTGAAGAGTCTTTGCCTATGCCCCAATATGTGGCCTCTCTTTGAAAATTTTCCGTATGCAATTGAGAAGAATGTATATTCTGTAGCTCTGTGGTTTAATGTTCTGAAGATGTCCATTAGGTCCCTCTGATCTACTGAGTCATTTAGGATTGCTGTTGCTTTGCTGAATTTTTGTCTAAAAGATTTGTCCAGTGATGTAAATGGGGTATTAAAGTCCCCTACTATGATTGTATTGCTGTTGCTATCACCCTTGATATCTTCCAGAAGTTTTTGGGTGCCCTTGTATTGGGTGCATATATGTTTACCAGAGTTATAGCCTCTTGTTGTATCAATACCTTTAGTATTATGAAGTGGCCTTCCTTATCTCTTGTTATGGCCTTCACTTTGAGGTCTATTTTGTCAGATATAAGTATTGCTACCCCAGCTTTTTTTTTTTTTTTTTTTTTTTTCATTTCCATTTGCCTGAAAATTTTTTTCCATCCCTTCACTTTCAGTCTGTGTGAGTCCCTTTTTCTGAGGTGGGTCTCTTGCAGAGAGCATATATATGGGTCATGTTTTCTTATCCATTCAGCCACTTATGTCTTTTGATTGCAGCATTTAATCCATTTATGTTTAATGTTATTATTGATAAATACTTGTTTGTAGCCATTTTTTTTCTTTATGCCTCTGTTCCTTCTTCCTTTTCTATTTTTTGTTTCTTTTTACAACAGTGCCTTTAGCATTTCTTGCATTGCTAGCTTGGTGGTAATAAACCCCCTTTGCCTTTTTTTGTCTGTGAAGCTCCTGATTTCCACTTCAATTTTGAACGATAGTCTTGCTGGATAGAGTATTCTTGGATTCAGTCCCTTGCTTTGCAGCACTTTGTATACTTCCTTCCATTCCCTTCTAGCCTTATGTTTTTCTGTTGAGAAATCATTTGATAATCTAATGGGAGGTCCCTCATAGGTAACTTTCTGTCTCTCTTGTAGCCCTTACGATTTTGTCATTGTCATTAATGTTTGCCATTGTAATTATGACAATGTAATTGTGCAATTGTGTCTTGGTGTGTGTCTTTTTGGGTTCATCTTGTTTGGGACTCTCTGTGCTTGTGTGACTCTTTCTTCCTCAAGTCAGGGACGTTTTCTGTCATTTTTTTAATCCTTGCTCCTCTTCTTGTCGTTCTGACACCCCTATTATATAGATTTTGCTTCATTTCATATTGTCTCAGAGCTCCTTTAAACCCTCCTCATTCTTTCTATTATTTTTCTCCATTTGCTGTTCAGATTTTTTTTCCTACCCTGTCTTCTAATTCACTTATTTGGTCCACCATTTCTTCTTGTCTACTATTGAAAACTTCCATTGTGTTCATTATTGTAGCTATATCATTCTTCATATCCACTCGATTCCTGCATATGTTGGTGAATTTGTCATGCAGATGGTTTAGCATCTTTATGACCCTTACTCTGAATTCTTTCTCTGACATATTGCTTGCCTCCATTTCATTTAGTTCCTTTTCTGGTATTTCCTCCTTTTATTTTCTTTGGGGATTATTTCTCTGTCTCCCATTTTTGCCATCTCTTTCTGGCCCTGGGCACATTGCATGGGGTCCAAGAGTTTGAAGCCCCTAGAAGTCCAATGGTCCAGAACTTCAGAGGCTGGTTCTGCCTTGTTTCATATCTTTATTGTCTCTTTTCTGATTTGTACCCCCTTCTACCATGGCTCTGGTCCCCAAGTGGTCCACTTCAGATACTTGGTATTGGTGGGGGCACATTCACTGTCCCTCTAGTGTGTGACTCCCTGTCAGGGCCCAGAGCCCTCTGTCATGCAATTCACTATGTTTCCCTGGCCCCCAATGCAGGATGGCACCCTAGGGCTCTCTGGCAGTGCAATTGAAGCATGGCCCTGTGACCTCTGGCTGGCTGCTCCAGGTCTCACCAGAAGCCCTGTCCTGGGCCAGGGGTGACACACACACTGGGCGAGGGCTCTGTCCTGGACCAGCTGTGGAATACACACTGGGTGTAGGCTCTGTCCTGTGCTGCTAGTGGAATGTGCACCAGCCAAGGTCTCTGTCTGGGCAGGGTTGGATCATGCACTGGTGGATGCTTCTTTCTGGCCTGGGGGTAAAGTTGCATTGGCCAAAGGATCTGTCTGGGCCAAGGGTGGAGCATGCACCAGGCTGCAGCTCTGTACTGGGACCTGGGATGGGGCAATGGTACCCCTAGCTTGCAATCAGAGTGTGGGGACCTGAAGTGCAGGATCCTGGGATGCTAGGTCTGGGCTCTGGTGAGGAGGTGCAGCTTGGGAGGTCTCTGGCATGCACTCACTGAAGATGTCTGGAAGCCCATGGCACGGTAATTCGCTGCTCAATGCTGGGGCACGGTGGTTGTCCCACGTGGGTTATAGCTGGCAAGTGGCTCCCAGAAAAGGTCCGGGGGTGGTGTCTGAGGTCAGTCTCAGTGTTGGTGTATCTGCACTCTTGGCCTCAGGTGCTCCCCTCTACAAGATGGCATGGGTTCCACACCAAAGCTGGGCTGGCCTGAGAGTGCCCATGGTGGTATCAGGGGCTCCCTGTCTAGGAGAGCCCATTTTGCCAGTCCCTGGGATTCCCATGACATCCAACTTTCCCTCACTCACCCACACACACACCACACAAGTCCACACACGCCCCTCTCACTCCTTTACTCTCACATTCTCTGCCTCCCTGCTGTCCTGTCACCTGCCATATTCATCTCAAAAAAAGTAACCTTTGCAATTTTAATCATGATGTGTCTTGCTGTGGGTCTCTGTGGTTTAATCTTTATTGGGACTCTCTGTGCTTCCTGAACTTATGTAACTCTTTTCTTCACAAGGTTAGGGAAGTTTTCATCCATTATTTCTTCAAACAGGTTTTCAATTCCTTATGCACTGTCTTCTTCTGGCATCCTTATGATGTGTATGTTGTTACACTTGATTTTTAAAAATATATTTTTATTGATTTCAGAGAGAGACAGAGGAAGGTAAAGGGAGGATTACCACCCCCCCCAAAAAAAAAGAATGAAAATAAAGAAATAGAACCACAGTGGTATTTTTATAAAGCACACTGATATTTTATGAAGGTTCATAATTCAATAAAGAATAGTTTGTCCACAAATTATGTTGGTACAATTAGAATCCATTTATAAACAAATAAAAATTAACTAATGTTGCTCTAAACCTGACATCTTATATAAAATTAACTCAAATGGATCATATATCTAATTTAAAAATTATAAAACTTTTAGGTGAAAGAGAAAAACTTTAGGATTAAGGACTTGGTAAAATGTTATCAGACATGCCAAAATAAGGCCCCCAAAATAAACAAAATCAACATATTGAACTATATTAAAATTTAAACTTACCTTTATGAAAGACCTTGTGAAGAGAGTAAAAAGACAAACCATAGCCCTGCCGGTTTGTCAGTGGTTGAGCAGCAACTCATGAACCAGGAGGTCCCTAGTTCAATTCTCAGTCAGGGTACATACCTGGGTTGTGGGCTCCATCCCCAGTAGGAGTTGTGCAGGAGACAGCCAATCAATTATTCTTGCTCATTATTGATGTTCATAGCTCTCTCTCTCTCTCTCTCTCTCTCTCTCTCTCTCTCACACACACACACACACACACACACACACACACACACACTATTATTTGCAGTGATACACTAGAAAAATTTTAAACTTCTATCCCTGCAACTTTAGGCTCCACTGTTCTAAAAGTCTAATTTCTAAAGGGAAAGAAGGCTTCCAGCATATGACACAATAGTAATTCTACTGAACTGAAAGTTGAGGCTGGAACTAGACCAATTTGAGTTTCTCATGTCTTTGAATCAACAAGAAGAGGATTGATATATGCCTAGGACGATCGATCTTAATTATCAAAGGGGAAATGGGATGCTACTACAAAATGGAGGTAAGGAAGAGTATATGGGAGTAAAAGACAGTGTGTATTTATATTAGGAGATCCCTTAGGGAGTCTTTTAGTACTAACATGCTCTGTGAGTAAAGTCAGTGAAAAACTGCAACACCCAAATTGAGGTAAGATTGCTAAAGGCCTAGAACATTCAAGAATAAAGTTTTGAGTTCTCTACCAGCCAAAGAACCATGAATAGATAGAGAACATACAGAGGGAAAGGGCAATATAGAATGGATGTTGAAATATTGTAGTTAAAAATGTCAGTTATGACCAAGTCACCACTTGCAGAAATGAGGATTGTTGAGTTGTACACATTTTCCTTATATTGTTATGAATGTATATCTAACAAGTTTTTGTTTCTTCTGTCTCTATCCCCTTATCATCCAGCATAAGATGTATTAATAAAATTTAGCTTTATATTACAGGACATAAACTATATTAAAGTTTAAGAGTGTATATCACCCAAGGATCTTACATTACCCCAGGTAGAATGGATTAGCGTGTTTTTAGTTGTACACAGGATAGTTGTATCATGTTATATGGAACTATGATTTTATTACTGTCTTTATTTGGAAACTAAGTATGTTTTAAGAAGATATATATAGGTGCCAAGGTGACAAGATGTTCTTTTTTGTGTGTCAGCTTGGATAGGTTACATTCCCAAGTTACACAAACACTAATATAAGCATTGCTGTGTAGATATTTTGTACATGAGATTAAAATTCATAATCTACTTTAAATAAGGTAGAGTAATGTTTTTTGAAAGACTTTTTAATTGATTATTTTTAGATAAAAAGGAAGGTAAAGGGAGAAAGAAACATAGATGTGAGACTGATATATGATTGGCTGTCTCCTGCATGTCCCCTATCAGGGATTAAGCCCACAGTCTAGGTATGTGCCCTGATGGTGAATCTAACCAGCAACCTCTTGGTACATGGAACAATACTCAACCAACTGAGCCACACTGGTTAGGGCAAGGTAGATTATTAACATAACCCTGATAGGCTCGAGTTAATAGTTGAAAAGCCATATGAGCAGAGTTAAGGCTTCACTGAAGAATAAATTCCACACATGGACAGCAGCTTTAGCTTGTTAATGTAAGAAAACATTCAAGCCTCTAAAGAATATGTATGAGTTTATTTGAACCAAACTGTCCACAATTGCCAGGAAGCAGAATCTCAACGTATTGGGATAATGCTCTGGAGAATGGCAAATTTTCACCTTGTTTTATACATAACAATTAAAGGAGGAGAAGTAAGTGGGTTACATGAAATTCATTGGTGATAGATTAGGGAGGCAGGAGAAAGAAAAGTGAGAAAATATCTGGGATTGGACAAAAAGTAAAATGATAGTCACATGCTTCCTTTACATAGGTGGGTACAGGATAGTTAATAGTCAACAATTAACCTGATACCAATAACAATGAGGGAATATGTGGTATCTGTCCTGGCACACTGGCACATTGGTTGTGCCCTGTGGGGTCCAGAAAAAGGGAAGTTAGAAGTTATCCTGACATTCCACAAGTATGTTATCATAGATGCAAAAGACAACAGATAGGCTTAGTAAAGGTAAAGATTGACTGTTGCCAGGGAAGAATCTAGCCTAGGACATGACTATCTGTCATAAACTACTTTTAGTTAAAAATTTTTAATTTCAGACCATTTTTTGTGGTTACTTAAGGTCTCTGAGTTTGCAAGGCCACTATGCAGGACTCCCTTGAGCCAGTCAGGTTAGTATGTGTCCCCTTTTTGTCCACAAACTTATGCCAGAGTATCAGCCTCTTCTTCCTGACAGCCTGCTTTATGGATTTTGGACTTGCCTTGCCAGGACCTATAATTGTTTAAACCAATTTTTGCAATAAATTTCTCTCAGTTTCTCTCTCTGTCTCTCTCTTTGTGTTTCTGTGTCTCTGTCTTTATTGAAAATTAAAATAATAAAACTTAGAATGCCAAAGGACACTATCAAAGTGAAAAGACATTAATTGATTGAGAGAAAATATTGGTAAATTGATTATCTGATTAAGGACATATCCAGAATATGTTTTACAAAACCTCTCACAGTCAAAAGACAAATAACCAAATTTCAAAATAAGCAGAGGGTTTGAATAAACATGTTCCCAAACAAAATATATAAAATGGTTAAACCAGCACATGAAAACATGCTAAGTAAAATGAGTCAGACAAATAAAGACAAACAACAAATGATTTCACTTCTATGTGGAATACAAAAAAATAAAATATTTAAAACAGAAACAGACTCATAGATACAGAGAACAAACTGTGGTTGTCAGATATAAGGGAGCTTGAAAGAATGGGTGAAAAAGGTGGACAAAATTATCAAGTAAAAATTACTAGTTATAAAAATAGTCATGGGGCCCTAGTCGGTTTGGCTCAGTGGATAGAGCGTCAGCCTGCAGACTGAAGGGTCCCAGGTTTGATTCTGGCCAAAGGCACATGCCTGGGTTGTGGGCTTGATCCCCAGTAGCGGGTGTGCAGGAGGCAGCTGATCAATGATTCCCTCTCATCATTGATGTTTCTATCTCTCTCTCCCTCTCCCTTCCTCTCTGAAATCAATAAAGAAATATATTTTTTAAAAAATAATCACAGAGTGGTAAGCATAGCATAGAGATTATAGTCAATAATATTACAATCAATATGTATGTTGTTAGTTGGGTACTAGACTTATTGGAGTGATCACTTTTATTCTTAGAATTTACTCATCTGTAGCTGGAAATTTGTACCCTTTAACAAACATCTCCCAATTCCAACCACTACACAACTCCTGAAAACCACCATTCTACTCTATTTCTATGAGTATGACTTTTTTTAAAAAAATCCTCACTCAAGGATATTTTTCCATTGATTTTTAGAGATAGTGGAAGAGAGAGGAAAAGACAGAGAAATATCAATGTGAGATAAACACATCGATTGGTGATTGGTTGCCTCCTACATGAGCCCTGACCAAGGCTGGATCAGGGAGGAGCCTGCAACTGAGGTACATGCCCTTACCAGAATCCAACGGAGGACCCTTTGGTCCACAGGCCAAGGCTCTATCCACTGAGTCAAACCAGCAAGGGCTGAGTTTGACTTCTTTAGATTCCACATGTAAGTGGAAACATAAAGTGATTGTTTTTCTTTGTCTGACTTATTTCATATAGCATAATGCCTCAAAGATCCATCCATGTTTCACAAATGGCAAGATTTCCTTCTATTTTTATGGATGATTAATATTCCATTGTGTATATATATACTTTCTTTGTCCTTTTATCTACCAATGTACACTTGTATCCATGTACTGACAATTGTAAATAATGCTGCAATTAACTTTGAGATAATGATTTTACTTTCTTTGGATATATATTCAGAATTAGGATTGTTGAATCATATGGTAGTTTTAGGTATACAAATAGTGATGCAGTATTTTTGTATATTTCAAAATGGTCATCACAATAAGTCTAGTCAACATCCTTCACCATACATAGTTCATTTATTTTCTCATGATGAGAACTTTTAACATTTATTCTCTAAGTAGATTTCAAATATACAACACAGCATTATTAACTATAGTAAACATGCTGTGCATTACATGCCAGTGATTTATTTATTTTATAACAGGAAATAGTATCATTTGACTATCTTTACTCAATTTGCTCACCCTACAACCCCAACTTTGGCAAACACCAATATATCTATGAGCTTGATTTTTGTTTATTTTTAAAGATTTAACATATTAGTGAAATCAGATAATATAGTCACGTGCTGCATAACAATGTTTTGGTCAACAACAGTCCACATATATAATGGAGGTCCCATCTATATATATATAAAGAGCCAGGGTCGTAACATCCACAATGACCGGAGGCTAGACCAAATGCCAGGCTGCACACGCAGCAGGCGAGTGGGCTGAACTGCTGACCTCTTGAAGAGAGAGAGAGGTGGGGCTGATCAGCAGCGGCAGTGGCTGTTGGCAAGGCCCAGAGAGAAGCAGGGTGATCAGACTCTGCTTCCCTCTCCTGGCCTCACCAACAACCAAGCCTCTCTCTCTCTCTCCCAGAGGTCAGCAGTTCAGCCCGCTGGCCAGCAGCCTGAGGTGGCTGCTCATCAACCCCACCTCTATGATCAGGCCTGGAGACAGGTCCAGAGATGTTGATTGGCAGAGAAACTGACCAATCAGAACCAAATCTGGGTGAATTGTGAGGAGCCAATGGCTGCCTAGGAGGCAGAGCTTTTGACACTGACTGGCATAGAAACCTACCAATCAGAACCAAATCTGGGTGAACTGCCAAGGCAGAACCTAAGGTGGGATTGGGCCTAAACCGGCAGTCAGACATCCCCTGAGGGGTCCCAGATTGGAGAGGGTGCAGGTCAGGCTGAGGAACTCCCCTCTGTGCATGAATTTTGTGCACCGGGCCTCTAGTAAGATTATAATGGAGCTGTTGCCTTTTTGCTAATGGGTTCTATTAGTATACTAGGGGCCCAGTGCACGAATTCATACACCTTGAAAGGAACTGTGGGCCGTGAGGCTGCGGTGGGCAGAGAGGCGGGTGTCAGCCCATCTTCTGCATCCCCACCCAGCCTCTCCTACCACAGCCCCTGTTCCCCACTCTGCCCGCAACCCTACTCCTGCCACTGATGGTGCCAAACAATTGGGACCAGTGCCGGGTACCAGCAGTGGGTGTGAGTGGTGGCTCTGGACACAGGCAGCACGTGCAAGTGGGGCCGGTGCCAGAAGCAGGTGTGAACACTGGGCAGGACCGCAGCACATGGGAGCAAAGAATTTTCAGTAACTATCAGAGGCTTGCCCCAATGATAGCGACCGGTGCCCTGCCTTGGTCTGGTGCCCCCGCTCACCTGCTCCACCATCCCGCCGCAGCCGACACCCACCATGTTCTGTGCTCTGCCACCTGTTGCCAATGCCTGCCACATTCTACGTACACCCCCTGGTGGTCAGCACATGTCATAGCAACCAGTAGTTCCACCATTCTGTCTATTTGCATTTTAGCCTTTTATTATATAGGATATTTTGGATATTAACTCATTATCATATGTATGGTTTGCAAATATTTTCCTTTATTCTGAAAGTTTCCTTTTGATTGTGTTATTACTTTTGCTTTGCAGAAAGTTTTTAGTTTGATGTAATCCCACTTGTTCATTTTTGCTTAGGTTACTTGTGTTTTGTTTCATATCCATAAAATAATTGCCAAGACTATGTCAAGGAGTTTACTTCAAATTTTCTTTAAGAAGTTTTATGATTTCAGGTCTTACATTTAAGTATTTAAATCATTTTGAGTTAATTTATATAAATGGTATAAATTAGGGGCTAAGATTAGGTTTTTTTTGCATGGGAATATTTAATTTTTCCAGCACCATCTGTTGAAGAGACTATCTTAGATTTAATGGATATTCTTGGTCTGTTCTTAAACATTAGGTGACTGTAAATACATAGAATTATGACTTGGATCTTGATTTTATGAACTGGTCTATGTATATGTCACTACCATACTGTATGATCAATGTTGCATAATAACATAGTTGTAAATCAGAAAATATAATGCCTCCAGATTAGTTTTTCTTTCTCAATTTTGATTTGGCTGTTTGGTCTTTTGTTGTTCTCAATAAATTTTCAAATTGTTTTTTCTATTTCTGTGAAAAATGCTTTCTGGTATGTCAGGCTTAATGTCTGACTCAGCTCCCTAGTTTATTAGACTTAATGTTTGATTTTATTTGCTTCCTTACTTTATTAATTCTCACTAGATACCTATGCTAACAGTTCAATACCAGCTTTCTCTCATTTCTTTTCTGTCTGGATGACTCACCCATTGTTGAAGTGGTATATTGAAGTGATCCAATGTTGTGTGCTTGTATATTTACAATTTTAAATCTACTTGATTATATAATGACATTCTTTCTCTCCTGTTATCATTTTTTTTTACTTAAAGTATACTTTTTCGGAGAGACAAAATGGCGGTGGAATAGACAGACGTGTCCTGAGACTTGTTCCGGAGCAAACAGAGGGAGCAGCTGAAACGAGTGGAATCCAGCCCGAATTGGCAAAGGAGGTGCAGCTGGTGAGAGAGTTTGCAGCCGGGAATGGCAGAGATCCCCCTGATAAAGGTAAAATCAAAGATCTAGGCAGTAGAATCTGCCAGACCTCTGTGCCCAGAAGGTCAGGGAGAAACTACACAGCACCAAACCATGTCCATGAGGACAGGCAAAGTGTCTGACTGAAAAAAAAAAAAGGGTCCACAGGACTGCAGGAGGTAGGGGATTTTAGACCTTGGAGTCTGGATTTGGGATCTGAGATCAAAGGCAGCCCTGAAGAGCTGCTGGACCGCACAGTGCCAGCAAGAGAGGAACTTGCAGAGACGCGGTCCCTCCTAGCGCTGGGGCCTGCGCCTTTCTCCACTGAAACTAGTTCGTAGGACCTTTTGGATACAGAAACTTACCTGTGGCTGAGGTGTAGAAGAAGGAATGGGGTTGCGGAATCTGGGGAGAGTAGGCAGCAGACTGTCCAAGAGAGGTGGAAGCGAGTCTGGTGCTGAGTCATATCTAAGCCCTGGTAGCCATTTTCTCCTGAGAGATAGCCCCTCCCTCCAGTCTCCAGGCAACCAATATAGCCACACATAGATCCCACCCTGAATAACACCATGGAATCTGAATACTCCCTGAGGCCATAGGATCTGCCCTAAACAGAAATCTTTAGAAGCTAGGCACCTCAATTACATGGCTACACTGCCAGGGCCCTTCAGAGTGCTTCAGTGTGTCTCACTGGCAAACTTACAGTGGGTGCTCCTGTGAGCCGCCACTGGGAGTAAGCGCCTATCCACCACAGGTGCAGCAGCGAAAGCTGAGTCTGCCCACCCCATAACTACAGAATTCTGGGCATCACAGTCACACCTTTCCAGAGTGCAGGCCCACTTAGTCACATTACCCCGACAGACAGTTCCTTGGTGCCACTGTGAGTCCACACTGGGCACACGTGATTTCAATTAAGGGTGCAAGAAAGCAAAATTGGGATACTCCCCTCCACGGCTGCTGACTTCTAGACACCACAGTTGTGCCTGTCAAGCTCGCAGGCCTACATCAAGAGAACCCAAATAGCTCAAGTAGGGAGCTACACTAGATTACCAAGCCCAGGAGAACTGAGAGATTACACCAGTAGCACCATCACCAAAAGAACCTGGGTAGCAAAGCAATTGGATCTACAATTAATAATTACTTTTTTTAAAAATATATTTTATTGATATTTTACAGAGAGGAAGGGAGAGGGATAGAGAGCTAGAAACATCGATGGGAGAGAAACATCGATCAGCTGCCTCCTGCACACCTCCCACTGGGGATGTGCCCGCAACCAAAGTACATGCCCTTGACTGGAATCGAACCCGGGACCCTTCAGTCCGCAGGCCGACGCTCTATCCACTGAGCCAAACTGGTTTTGGCTGGATCTAAAATTAAAACATTACAGGAAAACATGGGAAGAAAAAAAAAGCAACTCCCACAGGAAAGAAAAAGTGGAATCACCAGAAAGGGAGTTAAATGAAATTGAGGCTAGCAGCTTAACAGAGAAAGAATTCAGAGTAATGGTTATAAGAATGTTTAAATGGATAGATGACAAATACACACAACTCAATGACTAATACACACAACTCAATGATAAATATAAGGAGTTGAATGAGAATGTCACCAACATGAAAAGAAACCAAGAGGAGATGAAGAACAACATAGCTGCAATAAAGAACACATTGGAAGGCTTATACAGTAGACTAGAAGAGGCTGAGGACTGCATCAGCGAATTAGAAGACAAGGTAGGAAAAAGCACACAAACACAGCAACAACTGGAAAGAAGACTTATAAAGCAATAGGAGAGCCTAAGGGAGCTTTGGGACAATACAAAACAAAACAATATTAGAATTATAGGGATACCAGAAGGAGAGGAAGAGAAGCAAGGAATAGAAAACCTGTTTGAAGAAATAGTGACAGAAAACTTCCCTGATATTGGCAAGAAAAAAACTATGCAAGTCCAAGAAATACATAGAGTCCCAAACAAGTTGAACCCCAAAAGACTGACACCAAGACACATCATAATTAAATTGGCGAACACTATCGACAAAGTAAGAATCTTAAAGGCTGTCAAAGAGAGACAGAAAGTTACCTACAAGGGATCTCCTATTAGAATATCAATTGATTTCTCAACAGAAACACACCAGGCCAGGGGAGAAAAATGGCGGCGGAATAGACAGACGTGTTCCGAGCCTTGTCCCGGAGCAGAAAGAAAGAACAGCTGAGGGTCGCACTAGGAGTGTTTGTTGGCAAGTTGGGGGACAGCTGAACTCCAGAAGAAGGTGGGAGACTGCTAGACGGGGTTCCCCTGACCTGGCAGCTCCCACTGCGGCTGGGTCCCCTCCCGGAGCTGCGGGCTTGGACGCGGAGTCGCCGCCATCTGGAACCGGAAAGTGGAGCTTATCGGAAGCCTGAGAATCCACAACTGCGGCACCCACGGAACAGCTGCGAGCCCCAGAACAACGCTCCCCAATTGGCACAAACACACGGGTTCAGAGGAGCTCTACACTCCACCACGGAAAGGTCAGATTTCGCCTAGGATAAGGTGAGGTCTCTGGTCCCAGCGCGAGAGAGGAACTCGCGTTTTGCGGGAGCTGGAGGACCAGGGAAGTCTGTGCCTAGAAAAATCGGTGGCTGCTGGGGCTGGCGTGATCTGTGAATGTGGAAGGGGGTCCTCAGAGCTGCTAACAGAAGGGCTCTCTAAAAAGCAACCCATTTTGATCTGAAGTGCAGGGACAGCCTAAGAATTTCAGGGGTGTGCTAGACTTACGCGCAGCCACGGAGTGCGCACACTTGGGCTTTTTCCTCTTGAAATTCTTGCTTCTGATTACTAAGCCCAATTCATAGGTTCACCCAGTTGGGGACACCCTGGGAGACTGCAGGGGAAAGTTGTTTTTCTGGAACCTGGGGATCGGAGCGGGGAGTGACCATCGGAGAGCCAGCTCTGAGGCAGCCCACTCCCACAAACCGGTAGTGAGTGCCACAGGGAAAGAAGGCTCTAACACTCCCTAGAGAGGCCATAGATAAACCCGGAAGTCAATCCAGAAACACTGCCACCCAGGGGCTGAATCACAAATTGACTCTTGTGTAATCAAAAATAAAGGAATACGAATTAAGACACACCGCCTGCTTAAAATCAGGACTGGCTTACATCACTGAAGAGCAGTGGAACGCAGGGAACTGCAATACTGTCCGGACTGAGAAACAGGCGTGCCAAACAGAACAACAGAGCAAGTGAATGACCTTCACTACTCCACATTTTATTTTTATTTTTTATTTCTTTATTTTCATTTTTTGCATCTTTTACTCAAGAAACTAATTTTTTTCCTCACTTGATTTTACCTTTTTAATTATTACATTTTTATTTTCAATCCGTATTATTACTACTGCTATTTTATCTTTTTTTTTTTTAAGTGTCATTTTATTTTCTCTTCATTTTGTTTTGGGATTAATGTTCTACATTCTATTTTTATCTTTCCTTTAGCATCATTTTACTCTATCTCAAATCTACCTTTATGCCATCACTCTCTACCTCACTTTTCCCTTTTCTGTGTCCTGTTTATCTTACCCCTTTCCCGCTTTAGATTTTCGCTATTCTTTCTGTTTACCCCCTTTTAAAATTTCACCCTACTTATATATCTAATCTCCAATCCCCTGCTCCAAGTCCATACACACCTCTCTCTTCGCTGTCTTAACTATCCAAAAAATTGTTTTTCTCTCTGTCCTTTTGTTGTTGTTCGTTTGAATGTAGATTATATCGAATTTTTGTGCTTTTTTGTGAGATTGTTTTGTTTATTCTTCTTTTGTTTATTTTTTTGTTTGTTTAGTGCTTCTGTTTTCCCTTGCCTCACTCAATATTAGTTGGTGTTGTAGTTTGTATTAATCCCCAGGTACTTGTTGCTGGCATTTGCTGGGATAAGTGATTGTTCTATTGGAGTTTTATCCCCAATATATATATTCTGTTTCCATTTCTCTCTTAGTCTCTTTCTTGTCTCTCTTACTTTTTTTTTCTTCTTTTTTTCCCTTTTCCCAATTTCATTTTGACACCCCCTTTTTTTCTTCGTCTTCTTTCTTTCTTTTTCCTCTTCTTCTTTCTCTACTATCCCCTGATTTGCCTTTCTCTGGTGGTCACCTTTATTGGAGGTTGTTAATATCGTGAATACATTTCTGTTCAGTGCCTTGTGTGTTGTACCTGGTAGTGCTGTATTTTGTGCCTTTAAATCGACGCAGGAGAGAGAGAACTACATAACCAGACACCCAGAGAAGAGAGACCATGGGGAGACAAAGACACAGCCCGCATATGAAAGAAAAGCAGGCATCACCAGAAAAGGAAGTAAACGAAATGGAAGCAAGCAACCTTCCAGAAAAAGAATTCAGAGAAATGGTCATAAGGTGGCTGAAAAGAATGGAAGACAAATTCGACAATATGAGCAAGAACCAAGAGGAAATGAAGAAGAACCAAGAAGAAATGAAAAATGACATCGCTGCTGTAAAGAACTCAATAGAAAGCATCAAGGGTAGACAAGAAGAAGCAGAGGATCACATCAGTGAGCTAGAAGACAAGATGGTAAAAAATACCCAAGTAGAGCAACTTCTTGAAAAAAAAATTAAAAGGCAGGAGGAGAGCCTAAGGGAACTTTGGGACAACAGGAAACAAAACAACATCCGCATAATAGGGGTTCCAGAAGGAAAGGAAGCTGAGCAAGGAATAGAAAACCTATTTGAAGAAATAATGACAGAAAATTTCCCTGATATAGGGAAGAAAAAACCCACACAAATCCAAGAAGCTCACAGAGTCCCAAGCAAAATGAACCCCAAAAGACCGACGCCAAGGCACATTATAATTAAATTGGCAAACACCAACGACAAAGTAAGAATCTTAAAAGCGGCCAGAGAGAGACAGAAAGTTACATACAAAGGAACCCCCATCAGACTAGCAACTGATTTCTCAACAGAAACTCATCAGGCCAGAAGGGAATGGAATGAAATATACAAAGTCATGCAAAGGAAGGGTCTGAATCCAAGAATAATGTACCCAGCAAGGCTGTCAATCAAAATTGAAGGTGAAATCAGGAGCTTCACAGACAAAAAAGGACTAAGGGAATTTATTACCACCAAACCAGCAATGCAAGAAATGCTAAAGGGTCTGCTGTGTAAAAAAAAAAAAAGAAATAGGAAGCGAAGAAGGAACACAGGTGTAAAGAATAGGAATGGCGACAAATAAGTACCTATCAATAATAACTTTAAATGTAAACGGATTAAATGCCCCAATCAAAAGACATAGGGGAACACATTGGATAAGAAAACATGACCCATATATCTGCTGTCTACAAGAAACCCACCTCAGAAAAAAAGACGCACCCAGACTGAGGGTGAAGGGATGGAAAAAGGTTTTCCAGGCAAATGGAACTGAAAAAAAAGCTGGGGTAGCAATACTTATATCTGACAAATTAGATCTCAAACTGAAGGACATAAGAAGAGATAAGGAAGGCCACTTCATAATACTAAAGGGAGCAATCCACCAAAAAGAAATAACTCTGGTAAACATATATGCACCCAATACAGGAGCACCAAAATACATAAAAAAACTCCTGGAGGATATCAAGGGAGAGATTGACAGCAATACAATCATAGTAGGAGACTTTAATACCCCACTATCACCATTGGACAAATCCTCTAAACAAAAAATCAGCAAAGAAACATCAATCCTAAATGACTCACTAAACCAGATGGAATTAATTGACATCTTCAGAACATTTCACCCCAAAGCCACAGAATATACATTCTTCTCAAGTGCACATGGGTCATTTTCAAAGATAGACCATATGTTGGGACATAGGCAAAGTCTCTTCAAATTCAAGAAGATAGAAATCATATCAAGCATCTTCTCAGACCACAGTGGCATAAAACTGGAAATCAACTACAATAAAAACAACCCAAAGAAATCAAACACATGGAGACTAAACAGCATGCTATTAAACCATGACCGGGTTACCAGAGAGATCAAAGAAGAAATAAAAAACATCATGACAACAAATGACAATGAAAACACTACAATCCAAATTCTATGGGACACAGCGAAAGCAGTCTTGAGAGGGAAGTTCATAGCTCTACAAGCCTACTGCAAAAAAACAAGAAACAGGGGTAATAAATTACCTAACCCAACAACTCAAAGAGTTAGAAAAAGAGCAACAAGAAAAGCCCAGTGTAAGCAGAAGGAAGGAAATAATAAAGATCAGAGCACAGATAAACGACCTAGAGACAAAAGAAACAATACAAAAGATCAACAAAACCAAGAGCTGGTTCTTTGAAAGGATAAAGAAGATTGATGAACCTCTAGCCAGGCTCACCAAGAAGCAAAGAGAGAGGACCCAAATAAACAAAATCAGAAATGAAAGAGGTGAAATAACAACAGATCCCGCCGAAATACAAAGGATTGTTAAAAAATACTACGAACAACTCTATTCCAACAAACTGGACAACCTGGAGGAAATGGACATATTCCTAGAAAAATATAACCTTCCAAAACTCAATCAGGAAGAATCTAAACAGCTCAATATGCCAGTAACTATGGAAGAAATTGAAGCAGTCATCAAAGAGCTTCCGGCAAACAAAAGCCCGGGGCCAGACGGCTTCACAGGAGAGTTTTACCAAACATTCAAGGAAGAACTAAAACCTATCCTCCTCAGACTATTCCAAAAAATTCAAGAGGAAGGAACACTTCCAAGCTCCTTCTATGAAGCCAGCATCACCCTAATACCAAAACCAGATAAAGACAACACAATGAAAGAGAATTACAGGCCAATATCCCTCATGAATGTAGATGCCAAAATCCTCAACAAAATTCTAGCAAATCGGATCTAGCAGTACATCAGAAAGATCATACACAATGACCAAGTAGGGTTTATCCCAGGAATGCAAGGATGGTTCAATATCTGAAAATCAATAAATGTGATACATCACATAAACAAATTGAAAGATAAAAATCACATAGTCATATCAATTGATGCAGAAAAAGCATTTGACAAAATCCAACACCCTTTCTTGATAAAAACTCTCAACAAGGTGGGAATAGAAGGATCATACCTCAACATAATAAAAGCTATATATGATAAACCCACAGCTAACATCATACTCAATGGGCAAAAACTAAAACCATTTCCCCTAAGAACAGGAACAAGTCAAGGATGCCCACTCTCACCACTCCTGTTTGACATAGTACTGGAAGTATTAGCCATTGCAATTAGACAAGAAGAAGAAATAAAAGGCATCCAAATTGGAAAAGAAGAAGTAAAGCTGTCCTTATTTGCAGATGACATGATATTGTACATAAAAAACCCGAAAGACTCTATCAAAAAACTAACAGACTTAATAAATGAATTCGGCAAGGTAGCAGGATACAAAATTAACTCGAAGAAATCTATGGCATTTCTATACACTAACAGTGAACTTACAGAAAGAGAGACTAAAAAAGCAATCCCATTTTCCATCGCACCAAAAAAATTAAGATACTTAGGAATAAACCTAACCAAGGAGGTAAAAGACCCATATGCGGAAAACTACAGGACACTGAAAAAAGAGATAGAGGAAGATGTAAACAGATGGAAGAACATACCATGTTCATGGATTGGTAGAATCAACATCATCAAAATGTCCATACTACCCAAAGCAATCTATAGATTCAATGCACTCCCCATTAAAATACCAACAGCATATTTCACAGACCTAGAAAGAACTCTCCAAAAATTCATCTGGAATAAAAAAAGACCCTGAATAGCCACAGCAATCCTGAGAAAGAAGAATAAAGTAGGAGGGATCTCAATACCAGATTTCAAGCTGTATTACAAAGCCACTGTCCTCAAAACAGCCTGGTACTGGCACAAGAACAGACATATAGATCAATGGAATAGAATAGAGAATCCAGATATCGACCCAAACCAATTAATATTTGACAAAGGAGGCATGAGCATACAATGGAGTCAAGACAGTCTCTTCAATAAATGGTGTTGGGAAAATTGGACAGATACATGCAAAAAACTGAAACTAGATCACCAACTTACACCATACACAAAAATAAACTCAAAATGGTTACAGGACTTAAATATAAGACGGGAAACCATAAAAATACTAGAGGAATCCACAGGCAGCAAAATCTCAGACATATGCCAAAAGAACTTTTTCACTGATACTGCCCCTAGGGCAATGGAAGCCAAAGAGAAAATAAATAAATGGGACTACATCAAAATAAAAAGTTTTTGCACAGCAAAAGAAACCATCAACAAAACAATAAGAAACCCCACTGTATGGGAGAACATATTTGCAAATGCTATCACTGATAAAGGTTTAATTTCCAACATCTACAGGCAGCTTATACAACTTAATAAAAGGAAGATCAATGATCCAATAAAAAAATGGGCAATGGACCTAAATAGACACTTTTCGAAAGAAGACAGAAGGAATGCCAAGAGACACATGAAAACATGCTCAAAGTCACTAATTGTCCGAGAGATGCAAATCAAAACGACAATGCAATACCATCTCACACCTGTCAGAATGGCTATCATCAACAAATCAACAAACGGCAAGTGTTGGCGAGGATGCGGAGAAAAAGGAACCCTCGTGCACTGCTGGTGGAACCGCAGACTGGTGCTGCCACTGTGGAGAACAGTATGGAGTTTCCTCAAATAACTGAAAATGGAACTCCCATTTGACCCAGTAATCCCACTCCTAGGAATATATCCTAAGAAACTAGAAACACCAATCAGAAAGGATATATGCACCCCTATGTTCATAGCAGCACAATTTACAATAGCTAAGATTTGGAAACAGCCCAGGTGCCCGTCAGCAGATGACTGGATCAGAAAACTATGGTACATCTACACAATGGAATATTATGCTGCCATAAAAGAAGGAATTACTACCATTTTAGACACCTGGATGGAATTAGAGAACATTATGCTAAGTGAAATAAGCCAGTCAATGAAAGAAAAATTCCACATGATCTCACTCATTTGGGGATATTGAAAAACATTATAAACTGATGAACAAAAAGATAGATACAGAGGCAGTAAAGCATCATACAGACTGTCAAATTACAGCGGTAAGGTTAGGGAGAGGTGGGGGAAATAAGAGATCAACTGAAGGACTTACTTGCATGTATATAACCTTTCTCTTAAGGTTATGGTAACCAACTGATGCAAAACATTGGGGGTGAGGGCATGTATGGGAGGGGGGTGGGGGGGCAATGGTAAGATATGTACACATATAATACCTTAATAAAAAAAACCAAAAAACTGTGGTATATCTACACAATGGAATACTATGCTGCGGTAAAAAAGGAGTTCCTATCATTTGCAACAACATGGATGGAGATGGAGAGTATTATGTTAAGTGAAATAAGCCAGGCAGAGAAAGATCAATATCACATGATCTCACTCATTTGTGGAATATAATAAACGGCATAGACTGATGAACAAGAATAGATCCAGAGACTGAGAAACTTCGAACAGCATGTCATATCTCAGGGAAGATAGGTGAGGGTGGTGGTAAAGTGGAGAGATCAAACAAGGGACTTGTGTGCATGCATATGAGCCTAATCAATGGACACAGACAACAAGGGGGTGGGGCTTAATTGGGGGGTGGGGGGTTATGGGGGAATAAGGACACATATGTAAAAAATAACAATTTCAAAAAATTTAAAAAGTTATAAAAAATAAAATAAAATTAAAATAAAATATTAAATCTAATCCATACTAGTGGTCACCATAACCTTAAGAGAAATTGCTTCATGTGACAAAGATTTTTAAATGAAACTCTCTGTAGCCCGAAAATTATTTTGGAAGGAAACAAAGAGAAGTTTCCTTCAAAAGTCGTAAGGATTGTAATTGAAAGTCAACATATTTGGCCTCTTGAACTAAAGTAAGTAATTTGTGTTTTTGCCTCCCTGACAAAGTTTATATAAAGTTACAAAAAGAAATTGACAGCCAGTTTGAAATTGAATTGCCATGGCCTAGAGCAAAGAATATCCTTGCATGATATTATTCTACAATGTCTTTGTAATTGTAGATATTTTACAACAGCATATTGTACAATTATCCCAAACAAACTTACTAACTAATTCTTTGAATGTTTGGCAGCAATTTAAAAAAAAGGATATGAAAGGATTTAATCCCTTTCAGAAGGAATTAAGGCTCTGGGAAGGCACTTGAGCATTCTATATTGGCCCCTCTTGCCTTTTGTGCCAAGAGGGACCCTCTTCTCACAATCCAATTGCCCTCAGCTGTTGCCTGAGCTTTCTGTTCATGCTGAGCTTGAAGCCTCGTGGTGGCTGGTACCATGAATCTGTCTCTCGCCCAATCGTGTGAGCTGGGCCCTCCCTGGAGAAGAAACCTGAGTTCCCCGAGATATGTGATCAGTGCTGGGGCCCCACCAGCAGGCCAGGGGATCCCAAGGCAGGTGCTGGGCATGGAGGCCACGGGGGCATAGGCTACCAAGGAGACAGAACTGAACCTCACATCACCCTGCTTGGCCCCGGAGGATGACTGGTTAACCAGAGACGGGTAAGATTCCTCAGGGAAGGAACAACCTAAGAGAGGCACAGTCGCAGAGGGGCCATCAGGAGAGAACTTGGAGGTCAACAGAGGTGGGGCACAGACCCTCACCCCCCCAACTTTTCAGGGGCCTAAACCCTCACCCCGTCTGAGGGAGGTCTCCTGCCCCCATGGCTGCTTTGCTTCCCACACCCAGCTCAGATCGGGACACAGGTGACAGACAGTGACTTGGCCCACCTCAGATTGGGACCCAGGTAACAGACAGAGACTTGGCTGACAGCAGCTGCCCTATATCTAAATCCAACCTAGCACCAGGAATGCTCAGGGCCTACTCAAGAATGCAAATAATCCTTTCCACTAATATTTACAGGGTAAACTAAGATTGTTGGTAGAGTATTAAATTTGACAGTAAAATAATAATCAAGTTTTCAGATTAATTTAAATAGGCTAATTCAAATAAGTGAATATTCAAGAAAATTTAATTGTACTGGACAAAAAGCTGTTCCTAAAGTGTTAACTAAAATTTCTATTGGTAGTTCATCTCATGGTAAAATTCCTGAACATGCAATGAAACTAAAGCAGTCATATTTTTGTGCAAAAAATTAAAATTTAAAGTTATCAAGACTGCATTATAAAATTTACAAAAGCCTCCATTAATCAAAAAAAAGGGGGATAGTAGAGTAATATCATATAAGGAAAAATATCCTATAAGCAAATTACATCTAGAAAATTTTTACTTTACAAAATTAATTTTCTTTTGTAATGCTAACAGCAAGACACCCATGAAAAACACACATGGTGTCTAAATAAGACAAAGGAAAATCGTTTGGGTAAAAATAAAAAGGATCCCAAATCAATTATATAGAAAAGAATCCTTTATTAACTTTTGGTAGAGGATATGTTTGTATATTTTCAGAAAACAACTCCAAGACCATGTGGATTCTTGCAACAGAGAGGAATTGACAGGTCTGCTCCAACCACGAAGACAAGAGGAGAACAGTCCAGAGATGGAAGACGCTGACGACGCCTTGCCACACTAGCTGTCAGCAGCTGTGTGTCGCAGCAGGTTGCCTAGGACCAAACCAGAGAAGGTTGGACTGCATTGCCACCATGTGCCCACCATCCAGATATCATTGCTGACATGTACACATAAGGAACTGTTTGACATTGAAACGGGGACTCAGAACTGTTGGACATTGAAATTGGGACTCAAACATTTTTTGTTATTATATGTTTATTTCTAGTCTGTAGAGGCAAGATTTTTTAAAGGAAAGAAATGGGGAAAAGATAGATACAGAGGCAAAGAAGCATTGAACAGACTGTCAAACTACAGTGAGAAGGCAGAGGAGGTTGTGGGGGGGGGGGCTGTAAGAGATCAACCGAAGGACTTGTACACATGCATATAAGCATAACCAATGGATACAAGACACTGGGGGGCGGGCAGGTAAAGGCACGTACTGGGGGGAAGGGGAGGCCGGGGGGAGGTTAATGGGGAAAAAAAAAGAAGACATATGTACTACTATTTGTAATACTTCAAACAATTAAAAAAAAGTATACTTTTTCTTGAGGGGTATAGCTACCCCTGTTTTTGTTTGTTTGTTTTCCATTTGCATACACTATATTTTTCTCTCCCATCATTTTGCACCTATGTGTGTCCTTAAACCTGAAGTGAGTTTATTTTAGGCAGCATTAATTGGGTATGTTTTTTTTTTAATTTATTAAACTACTCTATGCCTTTTGGTTAGAGAATTTAATACATTTATTTTTATAGTAATTGTTAATAGGTATGAAATTACAGCTGACACCATGTTAATTGTTGCCTGGATGTTTTCTAATTCTTTTGTTTCTTTCTTCCTCTTGTTGTCCTTTGTTAATTGATGATTTTCAATAGAGGTATGATTTGATTTATTTTCTTTTTACTTTTCGTATATGTACTGTACATTTTTACTTTTTGGGTTATCATGAGGCTTACATAAAACATTATAGATATAACAGTATATTTTGAGCTGATAGTAACTAAACATAGATTGCATACAAAAAACTGTATCACATATTTTATCACATATTTTAATTTTTTGTTATGAATTACCTCTTTTTGTATCATGTATCCAAATAAATTACTGTACTTATACTTATTTCTAATAATTGGGTTTTAGGCCATATACTTGACTTAAGTGATTAACACATCATATTACAATATAGGAGCACTTTTAATTTTGACTGTATACTTACCTTTACCAGTATGTTTTATGACTTCATGTTTTCATGTCTCTAGTTATCATCCTTATATTATAGCTTGAAGAACTTCAGCATTCCATGTAACAATGGTCTAGTGGTGATGAACTCCCTCAGCTTTTGTATGTTTTGGAAAGTCTTAATCTCTCTTTCATTCCATTGTGTATATGTACCACATCTTCTTTATTCAGTCCTCTATCTCAGGACACTTTGGTTGTTTCCATGTCTTGGCCACTGGAATTAATGATGCAATGTCAATAGGGGTGTATATCTTTGTGAATACATGCTTTCAAGGTTTTATGGTATACCCAGAAGAGGGTTTGTGGGGTCCTATGTGAACTCCATTCTTAATTTTTTGAGGAATCGCCAAACTCATCAGTCTACATTCCAACAGCAGTGAATGAGGGCTTCCTTTTCCCCCAAACCTCTCAAGCACTTGTTATTGCTTGTCTTGTTGATAATGGCCACTCTAACAGGTGTAAGGTGGTATCTCATTGTAACTACATTTTCCTGATCCCCAATGAGGTTGAACATCTTTTCATGTATCTATTGGCTATTTGTATGTCTTCTTGAGAGAGGTGTATTTTCAGGTCCTTTGCCCACTATTTTTAAAAAATCTTTATTACTGAAAATATTACAAAAGTCCCCCTTTTTATCCCATTAACTTCTTCAATCCCACCCCATCCCCCACTGCAGGTCTTCCCCACCCCATTGTCTGTGTCCATGGGTTATGCATATATGCATGCAAATTCATTGGTTGATCTCTTCCCACCCACCCATCCATCCCTGCCTTCCCTCTGAGGTTCAATAGTCTGTTTGTGCTTCTGTGTCTCTGAGCCTATTTTTGTTCATCAGTTTATTTGGTTCATTAGACTCCACAAATGAGTGAAATCATGTGGTACTTATCTTTATCTTTCTCAGATGGCTTAATTTGCTTAGCATAATACTCTCCAAGTCCATCCAAGCTGTTGCAAATGATAAGAGTTATTTCTTTTTTACAGCCACATAGTATTCCACTGTGTAAATGTACCACAGTTGTTTTTTACCCACTCATCTGCTAATGGACATTTACACAGGTTTCCAAATCTTACATATTATAATTGTGCTGCTAAGAACATAGGGATGCATATATTCTTTCTGATGAGTGTTTCAGGTTTCTTGGGATATATTCCTAGAAGTGGAATCACTCGCCAAATGGGAGTGCCATTTTTAATTTTTTGAGGAATCGCCAAACTTTTTTCAATAATGGCTGCAACAGTCTGCATTCCCACCAGCAGTGTACTAGGGTTCTCTTTACTCCACATCCTCACCAACACTTGTCGTTTATTGATTTGTTGATAATAGCCATTCTGACAGGTGTGCAGTGATAACTCATTGTCCTTTTGATTTGCATCTCTTTTTTTTCTTTATTGATTAAGGTATTACATATGTGTCCTTATCCCCCCATTGTGCCCCCTCATGCCCTCATCCCCTTGGTGTCTGTGTCTGATTTGCATCTCTTGGATGACTAGTGACTTTGAGCATTTTTTCATATGCCTCTTGGCTTTCTGTATGTCCATTTTTTTATTGGTTTGCTTGTTTGTTTAGTGTTGAGTTTTATGAGTTCTTTATATGTTTTGGAAATTAATTCTTTGTCAGAGCTACTGTTGGCTGCCTCTTTGTTTTGTTGTCACTTACTTTTCCTGCACAGAAGCTTCTTAGTTTGATATAGTCCTATTCATTTATTTTTGTTTTTACTTCACTTGCCTTTGGGGTCAAGTCCATAAAATGTTCTCTATGACCTAGGTCCATGAGTTTGGTACCTATATTTTCTTCTATGTAACTTATTATTTCAGGTCTTATATGTAAGTCTTTGATCCATTTTGAATTAATTTTTTTACATGGGGACAAATTGTAAGCCAGTTTCATTTGTTTGCATGTGGCTTTCCAGTTTTCCCAAAACCATTTATTGAAGAGACTATCTTTACTCCACTGTGTGTTTCTGGCTAATTTGTCAAAAAATTATCTGTCCATATATATGTGATTTCATAGCTGTGCTTTATATTCTGTTCCATTGATCTGTGTGTTTGTTTCTATGTCAATACCATGCTGTTTTTTTAAAGGTATATTTTGTATTGATTTCAGAGAGGAAGGGAGAGGAAGAGGGAGATAGAAACATCAATGATGAGAGAGAATCATTGATCAGATGCCTCCTGCCCGCCCCTCACTGGGGATGGAGCCCGCAACCTGGGCCTATGCCCTGACCTGGTATTGAGCTGTGACCTCCTGGCTTATAGGTCGACACTCAACCACTGAGCCTCACCGGCAGGGCAACACCATGCTGTTTTAATTATTGCTGCTCTGTAGTATACATTTTTAATTTTTATTTATGGGAGTATTACAGATGTCCCCATTTTCCCCACCAATACCCCCCTCCACCTGATTCCCACCCTGCCCCAGGCCTTCACCACCCTATTCTCTGTGTCATAGGTAGGATCTTTGGTTAATCTCTTCCTGCCCCCTCTTCCTAATTCAGATTATTGGGATCTGGTTTACAGTGAATGAGCAAGTCCCTTTCAAAAGGAGGTTCTCCATCTTCGTTACTGAATATGACAGCAACCTTGGTTACACGGGGAGAATTATATCTACCTGGATCACTGTTACAATCATATTTAATCACCATTGTTACTTCCGTGGGAGGAATACCTTGTGCTGCTACTTCAGATTGGGCTTCTTTTTCTACCTCATGTAGCATCTTATATGATTTTGTTAATTCATTTATTTCATGCATGTGGTTGTTGATGTTGATCATAGTCTTTCTTGAGCAGCCTTGGTTTTCTGGCATTGCTAATCTTTTACTCGTCGCTTCAGCCATATCTAAAATATAGAGGTGAGCAAACTTCTGAGAAACACCATCTGAAGGATGTAAAGTTCCAGTACGGTGATAAACTTGTCCATGTATTCTGAAACAGTATGGCCCATATCCTGATGGCGATGCAATATTTGCACCCATTGAAGCAAAAGCAAAAGAACTATTTATGGAACAAATATTTTCCATGAAATTTTTACGGTCAGAATCTTTGTTTATCATTAATTTTTTTTTAAATATGCTGGGTATTCTGGAAAATGTATATCATTTGGACAAACTTTACCTTTGCTACAACATCGAGTAAATTTCCCATCAGATGGTTTTTCATCAGAGAAATTTAATGATAGGCAAAATTGACATCTAACAGTCATTTCATCACAACTATGTTCTATAATTGCATCCTCATTTATTCCACTTTTGCTGTGAAGGCAGTTCCTACCAGTATTGGTAGTACTTGTTGATGACTGTTCTTTAGACATATGCTGTCATCGCCACTGCCTTCTTTCAACTGCAGAGGCACGTTGGTCTTCAGAAATTTTCTGTCAATAGCACCGGCTTCTTTTGGCTGCAGAAGTACGTTTTGCCAATCATTGGTCTTCAGATACATCCTGTTGCCAATGCCGGCTTCTTTAAGCTTCAGAGGTATGTTGTGCCAATAGTTGCTCTTCAGACATATTCTGTTGATGCTTTCGGCTGCAGAGGTATGCTGTGCCAATCATTGGTCTTCAGACATATTCTGTTGCTGATGCTGGCTTCTTTTGGCTTCAGAGGTACGTTGTGCTAATAGTTGGTCCTCAGACATATTCTGTTGATGCTGCTGCTTTATTTCAGCTGCAGAGGTACATTCTGCCAATACTTGCTCTTCAGACATATTCTCTTGACAACAGTGCTTTCTTTTGGCTTCAGAGATACCTTGTGCCAATAGTTCACCTTCAGATACATTCTGTCACCAACAATGGCTTCTTTCGGCTTTAGAACAACTTTGTGCCAATAGTTGTTCTTTAGACATAGTGCCTCCTCCCTGCTGTCAGGGTCTGGGGTGCAGGTGAATGGGATTCCTGGCTTGCAGGCCACTGACAACAAGCTGTCCAATGGCTGATTCCACAGGGAATGGGGCTCTCTCCTCCCTTGTGTCAGGGTCCAGGTGAATGAGATTCTTGGCTGGCAGGCTGCTGACAGCAAGCTGTCCAATGGCCGATTCCGTGGGGAATTGGGGTCCCTCCTCCCTCTTGTCAGGGTCTGGGATACAGGCGAATGGAATTCCTGGCTTGCAGGCCACTGACAACAAGCTGTCCAATGGCTGATTCTGTGGGGAATGGGGCTCCCTCCTCCCAACAGTGGATTCTGTGAGGAATGGGGAATGGGGCTCCCTCCTCCTTCCTGTCAGGGTCTGGTTTGAAGGCCGGCCACACCCCCGATAGTGCGAGACCCAGAGTTCAGCCACGCCCTGGCGGTCCGGGTCCCACAGACCCTTCTCGCCATTGCACCTCAGCAGCCCGGGGCCTATAGATCTCTCCTGCCGCCACACCCCAGCAGCCCAAAGCCCACAGACACTTCTTGCCACCATGCCTCAGTGGCCTGGGGCTCACAGATCGCTCCCGCCGCTGCATCCCAATGGCCCAGAGCCCACAGACCCTTCTTGCCACTGCCACTCTGCAGAGGCCTGAGGCCCACACACCCTTCTCACTGCTGCCATGCCTCGGAGGCCCAAGGCTCACAGACCCTTCTCACCGCCATGCCTTGGTGGCCTGGGGTCCACAGATCACTCCTGCCACCGTGCCCCAGCAGCCCAGAGCCCATAGACCCTTCTCGCTGCTGTGTATTGGCAGCTCAGGGCCCACAGATCACTCCCACTGCCACATCGCAGTGGCCCGGGGACCACTGTTCGGCCTCCCATCCAGTCGTAATGGCCCTAAGCTATTATTAGTATAAATACATTTATTTCTAGTCTGAAGATGCAGAATGAAGAGTCTTAAAAGGACTCAAGCCCTACAGATGGCATACACTTTTCAAGATTTATTAAGAAAACAAAAAGGGGGAGATGCAGGAAGCCACCACTTGCCAATACTGTAAGTGCACCAAGGAACAGGAAGGCTGATGGACCTTGGGCATTAGCAGGGCTGACGCTAAGCACCTTGTCTGTTGAGATAGTGGTCCTTTTACTGTTTACCAAACTTTACTTTTGATATACCTGTATGCATTGCTAAAGGGCAAATGTGCATTCAAGTAAATAAATAGCAGACCAGAGCAGAGGTAAGTGTGCTCTTCAAGAAAGAGACACCACCTGGCCCCCACTACTTAATAATTCATATTTCTTGTCTATGTTTTCATTTGTGCATCGGCCCCTCCTTCAGACCCTGAACCCAGCTGTGCAGGTTGCAGCAAGAAATAAATATGAATATTATTTAGCATGAGAGAGAAGGAAATTCTGCCATTATTGTAACAATGTGGATGAAACTCAAGGGCTTTAAACTAAATAAAAGTCAGACAGAGAGAGACAAATACTGTATGGTATCAGTTATATGGAGAATCTAAAAAAACCAAACTCATATAAACAGAGAGTACTGTGGTGGTTACCAAGGTTGGGGAATGGAAAAAGTAGAGGGGAACTGGTTAAAGTGTAAAAAGGTATGAACTTTCATTTATAATATTGAGAATCTAATGTATAGCATCGTTATTAAAGATATATATATGTGTGTGTGTGTGTGTATACACACACACACACACACACACATACATACAGAAATTATAACTATGTCATTGACTAGAGATGTTATCTAATGCTATGGTGGTAAATATTTTGCAATATACAGGATGGGGCAAAAGTGGGTTTACAGTTTTTCATATGAATATAATATAGTAATTGATAAATAATACAATAATAAACTTTGTTTCAAGTACTTACAACTGTAAGTCTACTTTTGCCCCACCCTGTATAAATGTATTAAATCAAAACATTGTCTATTTTGAACTTATACAATTCTATATGTCAATTAGATCAATAAAGCTGGAAAAAAAGACAAGGAAGTATTAGAGAAGCAGATCATTGAAAACAGATGAATTTATACTATTGATTAAAAATTTTATTCTAGCTTTTATATGGTCAATTAAAAATTATTCAACAAATGATAAATAAAAGACTTATCATTCCATCCTCACTAAAAAATTACCCATTAGCCAAACACTGAATTACTTTTTACATCTCATGCCTACCTTTCTTGTTTTGGGAGCTTTAACACTAATTCAAATGAGAGAGAAAATACTAGTATATTATAGAATTTCTTGTTGGTGTGAAATCTATACAACATAAAAGTCAATATTTCAGCAATTTTAAAACGTATAATTTAGTGGCTTAGTACATTCACAGTGTTGTTCAATCAATACTTCTACTGAGTAAACATATTACCATAAACTGTCACTCCTCATTCCCTTCATCCACCCAGGTCCCGGGAACCTCTAATCTGCTGTCTGTTTTATGGATTTGTCCATTCTGGATATTTCATATAAAAGGAATTATACATTACATAGTTTTTGATATCTGACTTATTTCACTCAGCATAATGTTCTCAAGGTAGACCCATATTGTAGCATGCATCAGTACTTTATTCTTAATGGCTAAATAATATTCCATAGCATGGATATACTACATTTTGCTTATCCATTAATCAGGTGATGTATTTTAGGGATTTTCCATCTTTTGGCTATTGTGAATAGTGCTGCTATAAACATTCATGTGCAAGTTATTGTTTGAACACCTCTTTTTTAAAATTTATTTTTATTGTTGAAAGTATTACAGATGTCCCCCATTTTTTCCCACTGACCCCCTCCACCACACGCTCTCCCCTCCCAGGCCTTCACCACACTATTGTCTGTGTCCATGAGCTGTGCATATATGCACATAAGTTTTCTGGTTAATCTGTTCCCACCCACCCAACACCTCTTTTCAATTCTTTTTCTTTAGCTTTCTTTCTTTTTTCTTTTTCTTTTTCTTTTTTGTTGTTTTTGTTTTTTGTTGTTGTTAATCCTCACCTGAGGATATTTTTTCCATTCATTTTTTTTAGGGAGAGTGGAAGAGAGAAGGAAAGACAGAGAGAAACATTGATGTGAGAGAAACACATAAATTGGTTGCCTCCTGCACAAGCCTTGACCAGGAACTGGGCTGGGAATGAGCCTGCAACCAAGGTACGTGCCTTGACTGAAATCAAACCCAGGGCCATTTGGTCTACAGGCTGACACTCTATCCACTGAGCCAAACCAGCTAGGGCCCTTTTCAATTCTTTTGGGTATGTTCCAAAGACTGGAATTGCTGGGTCATATGATAATTCTATTTTTAACTTTTTTGAGGAGCTAAAATCCTTGAAATTCTCACTAAGTCCCCTCAAGCTTTCAATAAAATTCTTAAGCATTATTATAACAATTGCTTTGAACTCTGTATCTAGTAATTTGTTGGCTTTTATTTCATTTAGTTCTTTTTCTGGAGATTTCTTCTGTTCTTTCATTTGTGACATGTTTCTTTGCCTCTGCATTTTGGCTGTTTCCCTGTGTTTGTTTCGATGTATTAGGTAGAGCTGCTATGTCTCCTGAAATTGGTAGAGTGGCTTTGTATAGTAGGTGTCCTATAGGGCCCAGTGGCTCAGCCTCCCCAGTCACCTGAGCTGAGCACTCTAGGTGTGCCCCTCTATGGGCTGTATGCACAGTCTTGTAGTTGAGCCTTGATTGCTGTTGGCATCACTGGGAGGAGTTGAACTCAAGGCCAATTGGCTGTGAGAACCAGCTGTGACTACAGAGAAGAACTGTTATGCAGGAGACACCCCTATGGAGCAGGACTTGCTTCAGTGGGACTTTGGTACTCACTGAGTCTGCTCATTGAGTGTCACTCATGGAAGTATAGAGTTGTAATTTAGTGTGGTCTGAAACTGTCCACCAGGTGCACTGGCCCTGGGGCATCAGTGAGGTGCAAAGTCAGCCACTGCCTGGGGCCACCTGACAGAAGCTACAGAGCAATCTTCAGATGGCTGTTACTTGTGTTGGGCTTGGAAGTGCCCAGGCAAGGCCTCTTATTGGTAGATATGGAGCATGATGATCCCAGCTGCTTCTTGTTTGAGAAATTTTCAGAAAGTCTGAATCCTGAGCCAGGACAGACCATTCATATGGAAAAGCCTCTGTAAACAGCTTGGGTGTAGCTGCAAATTAGATAGGGCAGAGTCTCAGAGAATCACAAGGGTGGAGTAAACAGTGTAAGCCAGGTTGATAGAGACTCAGAGATGGCTGCCAGTCAGCTTTCCAATGGGGGAGGTCTCAGCATAAGAATAATGAACCCTATGAGCACCCCTGTTTGGGAGAAAGCTGCCCCTGAGCTCTTGCCCCAATGCCAGACAGTCCTGTTCCTCTCAGCATGTCTCTGGATTCCCCCAAGCTGCTACCCCAGTGCTGGAGCTCAGAGGGAGCCAGTCAAAGTAAGTCTGTGTGCCAGCCCTTTAAGAGGAACTACCTGGGACTCCACTAACCTCCATGTCACTCAGCCACAATCCCCACAGGTTTTTTTAGCCCAACTGGAAGCATAGGCTAAGGGGTATGGTGTGGGGCTGGGACCCTTGCTCCTCATGGGCGACCTCTGCAGTCGAGATATTCCTCCCGATTAAAATAAATACCACACGTGGGTGTTGGACAAGCCCATTCAATGCCTCCACCCCTCCTACCAGTATCATTGTGCTTTCTTCTTTGCTTCTCTAGTTGTAGGATTTCCATTCAGCCAGATTTCAAGTAGTTCTGAATGATGGCTGTTTTGTATTTTAGTTGTAATTTTTATGTGGTTGTGGGGGCAACAAGCACAACAGTGTTTACTTACACGAAGATTATTTTTTATAATCTACTTTCTTTTCCTCTTTACTTCAAAATAATTTCTTTTCAATGTTAAAGAACACTCGTATTCAATTAGAAAATATTTTTTAGACAAGATGTGCAGAAAGGAAGACAGCAAGTAAGCAACTAAGGACACAAGCAAGATGGAAGGAAGGAAGGAAGGAAGGAAAGAAGGAAGGAAGGAAGGAAGGAAGGAAGGAAGGAAGGAAGGAAGGAAGGAAGAAAGGGAGGAAGGGAGGAAGGAAGGACAGAAGAAGGAAGAAAAGGAGGAAATGTAAACCAAACATAATTTCACTATGCATCCATGGAAAAAATAAAGATTTGAAATATATTGATGTTTGTAATCTAGTCACTGTAATTAACAGTATATTATGAATATCTCCCCTTGTGTAAATAACTATCTGCAACACCATTTTAATGGCTGCATAGTATTTATTCACTTGATTGTGTAGATCACAATTTATAATACCATTTAAGTATTATAAATGGTACTAAGCCAAGTCTTCGGCAATAACATTTTGTTATCATAAATTGTACTATGATGAACATCCTTATAGCTAAATTGGTTGCATTCTTAATTAGTTCATTAAGGTAAATTCCTAGAAGTTGAAATGTTGGATGAAAATGAATGCTCTTTTTTAAAAATATAATTTTTGTTATTTAATGTAAAATCTCTCCCTAAAAACTAGTATTTTATAGTGTCTTTTATACAGGGCTCATTCATAAACTCATTTAATCCTTACTACAATATTTAGATGTACATATTGTTATTATCTTCATTTTTCTAATTCAGAAATGGACTAGAGAAGTTAAGTGTAGTAAATCAGGTAATAGAGCCAGTAAAGACTCAGACTCTGGGTATCAGCCTCCAGATTATAGGGTCTTTCCATGATACCATTTACTATTTTGCTATTATAATCCAGAATTGTGTCAGGTTAACATTTCACATTTGTCAGGACTTGATGATACCTGGTAGCACCTGACTTTTGTAATTTTCTAGCAAACAAGTGACTTCTAGTACCAGTCACTCTGGCATCTCTTGTTGAGACTCAGAATATCACAAAGTATAAAACTTAATATTTCTCTTTTAAGATCTAAGGTTTGTTTCTATTAATTACATTAGATTCACTCAAAGTTTGTGTCTAACTTAATTCCCAGTGTCCAACATATCATATCACTTAATATTTGCTGTTGATTATTGTATGATTTTGAAGGGTGGCAGAAAGGGCACATGTTGCTAACTTAATTAGAATCACACATTCTATATGTGTCATGTCTCTGAATCTCTTTTTTTATTTTTTATTTATTAATTTGAGAGAGATAGAAAGAGAGAGACAGAGAGAGAGAGAGAGAGAGAGAGAGAGAGAGAGAGAGAGAGAGAGGGAGAAACCGATCTGTTGCTCCACTTATCCATGCATTCATCGGTTGCTTCACATATACACTGAGTGGCCAGATTATGATGATCTCTGAACACATAATAATCTGGCCACTCATGGAGGCCACAGGGGCATAGGCTACCAAGGAGACAGAACTGAACCTCACATCACCCTGCTTGGCCCTGGAGGATGGCTGGTTAGCCAGAGATGGGTAAGATTCCTCAGGGAAGGAACAACCTAAGACAGGCACAGTTGCAGAGGGGCCATCAAGAGAGAACTTGGTAGTCAACAGAGGTGGGGCACAAACCCTCACCTCCCCAACTTTGCAGGGGCCTGAACCCTCACCCCTTCTGAGGGAGGTCTCCTGCCCCCATGGCTGCTTCACTTCCCATTGCCAGCTCAAATCAGGACCCAGGTAACAGACAGAGACTTGGCCAACAGCAGCTGCCCTCTCACTGCAACAAGACTTGTTTGAGTTGTCTTTTACCCAGGGTGTGGGGAAGTAGGTTTTGATATCTAAATCCAACCTAGCACCAGGAATGCTCAGGGCCTACTCAAGAAGGCAAATAATTCTTTCCACTAATATTTACAGGGTAAAATAAGATTGTTGTTAGAGTATTAAATTTGACAGTAAAATAGTAGTCAAGTTCTCAGACTAATTTAAATAGGCTAAGTGAAATAAGCGAATATTCTAGAAAAATTAATGGTACTGGACAAAAAGCAGTTCCTAAAGTGTTAACTAAAATTTTTATTGGTAGTTCATCTCATGGTAAAATTGTGTAACATGTAATGAACCTAATGCAGTCATATTTTAGTGCAAAAAATTAAAATTTAAAAGCTATCAAGACTACATTATAAAATTGTCAAAAGCCTCCTAATATTTAAATCAAAAAAGGGGGGATAGTAGAAGAATATCATGTAAGGAAAAATATCCTGTAAGTAAATTACACCTAAAAATTTTTACTTTAGAACATTAAAATTAACTTTCATTAGTAATGCTAACAGCAAGACACCCATGAAAAACACACATGGTGTCAAAACAAGCCAAAGGACAATCGTTTGGGCAAAAAATGTAAAGGGATCCCAAGTCAAATTTATAGAAAAGATTCCTTTATTAACTTTTGGTCGAGAATATGTTTGTATATTTTCAGAAAACACCTCCAAGACCATGTAGATTCCTGCAACAGAGAGGAATTGACAGGACTGCTCCAGCCATGAAGACAGAAGAGAAACAGTCCAGAGATGGAAGACACTGATGATGCCTTGCTATACTAGCAGTCAGCAGCTGTGCATCACTGCAGGTTGCCCAGGACCAAACCAGAGAGGGTCGGACCTGCATTACCACCATTTGTCCACCATCCAGAACTGAAATATCATTGCTGGCATGTACACATAAGGAACTGTTTGACATTGAAATTGGGACTCAAAAGAACTGTTGGCCTAGAAAGAAACTCACTACAGACTGATTCATTTGCCTCTCAGCATAACCATTATTGCTTGTCTCATTTTCGGTTCTCATAAGTGTATTTCTAGTATCACATGATCTCACTCATCTAGGGGAAATAATGAACAACATAAACTGATGAACAAAAACAGACCTGGAGACAGGGAAGCATCGATCAGACTGTCAAACCTCAGAGGGAAGGTAGGGGAGGGTGGGGGTAAGGGGGAGAGATCAACCAAAGGACTTGTATGCATGCATATAAGCCTAACCAGTGGTCACGGACAACAGGGGGGTGGGGGCATGCGTGGGGAGGGGTTTGGGATGGGAATGTGGGGTGAGGACAAATATGTGATACCTTAATCAATAAAGAAATTAATAAAAAAAGAAAAAAATAATCTGGCCACTCAGTGTATATCCTATATAGTAAAAAGCTAATATGCAAATTGTCTCCTCGACCAGGAGTTCGACCAGCAGGCAGGCCGGCCAACCGCCCATGTCCCCTCCCCCTGGCCAGGCTGGCCGGACCCCACCCATGCACAAATTCATGCACCGGGTCTCAATATATATATATATATATACACACACATACACATACATACATACATATATATGTATATATGTGTGTGTATATATATATATATATATATATATATATATATATATATATATACACACACACACTGAGTGGCCAGATTATTATGCCCTCAGAGATTATAATAATCTGGCCACTCAGTGTATGCCCTGTACAGGGATCAAACCACATCTTGGCATGGGATGACGCTACACCCACTGAGCTACCTGGCCAGGGCATCTCCGATTCTCTTTTAAAGTACAAATATTCAAACTCGTTCATAGCAAAATGTCAGACACTTCCTCATAGGCTCATGTAGCTGAAGTAAATGTTCTTTGTTTCCTTAAGGGCAAGCTTTTCAAGAGACCTCTGGGCACTATAATTAATAAGGATACATTTCTAGGAATATCATTGCTGAAAAAATGTTCCTTCCTAAAACGTACCAATTTACAGTTCAAGTAACAGAGCCTGTTCCCCTGAACACTCACCAAGATGACATATTATTATTTGCTTTAATTGTTCTTTTCATAGGAAAAATACTGTATATGCAATTACTCTATTAATTTTTATTTATTTCACATTGAGGTTGAATGTTTTTCATGTTTATAGGTAGTTTGTATTTTTCCTTTAGTTTATTACCAGTTTATGCTCTTTGTCCATTTTTCATTGGGGTGTTCATGTTTTGTCTTATTCATTTATAATAACTTTTTGTTTTTGAATGCTGTTTACTTTTTTTGTTGCATATGTTTCACATAGTTTTCTTCCCTTTGGTACTTCCTTTTTACTTTTTTAAAAAAATATATATTTCTATTATTTTTATATAATGAAAATTGTAGTCATTTGATAACTTATTATTCCTCTTAAAACAAAACCCAAACTTTTTTTCATAGCTATAAGACCATGCATTATTTAACTCATATTTACCTCTACAAATTTATCACAATCCTCTTTTCTATAGCTGACTATTAACTGCCATAGTGTTCACTTCATGTCCTACAAACATACCAGGTCAATTTTGTTCTCAGGGGATTTGAGCATGCCATTTCTTTTGCCTGGACAGTTCTAAGCCAAGTCTTTGATGGATACCCTTTACAAATTATTCAAATCTCAACACAAATATCACTTCATCAAAACTTTCATTGACTATCAAATCTTAAATGTTTTATCTAGGTATTTTATTTTACATAAGTCCATTTGATTTTTAATTATACTTCATACAATTAATAACTAGCATTTCTTCCATTCTTCCCACTTTACAAAGGCAGGGAATAATGTTATCTTGTTCATCCGTACATATCTAGTTTTTAGAAAGCACCTAGCAAGTAACAAATGGTCAATAGAGATCTATTAAATGAATAAGTAAATATCTTACTTTTAAATATATTTTAAAATTATAAATCTATTTTATAAAATTGACTCATTGTATATAAAACTTTGTATATTCAAACCAAATGCAACTTTGCACTTTATTTTAACCAACTTTATAATATGTCTAGAGGCCCGGTGCACGAAATTCATGCACAGGGGTGGGGCGGTCCCCTCAGCCCAGCCTGTACCCTCTCCAATCCAGGACCCCTCGGGGGATGTCCAACTGTCCTATGGATTGGGCCTAAACTGGCAGTCAGACATCCCTCTCACAATCTGGGACCACTGGCTCCTAACTGCTCACCTGCCTGCCTGCTTGATCGCCCCTAACTGCCCCCCCTGCTGGCCTGGTTGCCCCCAACTACCCCCCCCCCCCCCGCTAGCCTGGTCACCCCGAACTGCCCCCCCACCAGCCTGGTGGCCCATCACTACCACCCTCTGTCAGCCTGGTCGCCCCTCACTGCCACCCTCTGCTGGCCTGGTCTTCCCTAACTGCCCCCACACTGGCCTGGTTGGCCCCAACTGCTCCCCCTCTGGGCCTGGTCGCCCCACGCAGCCTGCTGCTCAGTCATTTGGTTGCCCCTCACTAACCCCCTGCCGGACTGGTAGCCCCACACAGCCTGCTGCTCAGTCGTTTGGTCACCCCTCACTAACCCCCCTGCCAGCCTGGTCACCCCACGCAACCTGCTGCTCATTTGTTTGGTCGCCCCTCATTGCCACCCCCAACTGCCCCCCCTTTGGGTCCAGTCACCCCACGCAGCCTGCTGCTCAATGGTTTGGTTGTCCCTCACTAACCCCCCTGCCAGATTATTTTCTTACAGCATAATGGCTCTCTAACATTATGTCAGATGGATGTCCAGTTTGTGCAATCACTCCTGTCATTAGTCACTTACATTGTTTGCAATTATTTGCTATTATTAAAACACTAGAATAAACCTCTTTGTCAAAAAATTTTTAATCAAATTTAAGTCACTAAAAGATTCCTCAAAGTGGAACTACCAAGCCAAAGTGTATGGATATTTTTTTTAAAAAAATGTTGATACATTTTTCCAAACTACTTTCCCAAAAGGGAGCCATCATTTTTCCTTTAACTAAAATAATAGCAAAACTAGTCTCCCACATATTGTGAATGCATAAAACCACTTCTATATGTGGTTTACAGAAAGCTGAACTTCAGGTAGGTAGGCACTTGAAATTTCCACATAGTCTCAATATTTCTTGTTAATCCTCACCTGAGGATATTTTTTCCCACTGATCTTTAGAGACAGTGGAAGAGAGGGAGGGAGGGAGGGAGGGAGACAGACAGAGGTAAACATCAATATGAGAAAGACACATTGATTGGTTACCTTCTGCAAGTGCTCCAACGGGGGCTGGAGATGGAACCTGCAACTCAGGTATGTGCCTTTGACTGAGAATTTAACCTGCAATCCTTCCATGCTTTAGCCTATGCTTTAATCACTGAGCCACACAGACCAGGGCAAGAACTCTATTTTAAATATACATTTTTTTTCTGAGGGGTAACCCTTGATACTCTCAAGAGGCATAAACACAATATTATAGATTATTTTATTATATTGAAGAACTAATATGATAACTTTGAGGGAATGGAACATAGACTAGGTATGTTTTGATAAGCCCTTGTATATGGGAGAATGTAGGGTAAAGAATACCCACACTTTTTAGGAGTCCTCCAAAGGCAGAGATTATCTTATCTCACTTTATGCCTTCAAAGGTGTAGAAAGGAGCCTTTCACTTATTATACTATGAGTAAATACTAGTAGAATGAAAAATAAAACTATATTAATATAGGAGATTAAAGAACTCTTCCATAGCCATTACTTATTTAATCTTCATAAAAATCTTTGGAGACAAATATTGGTAGCTCCTCTTTATATATGAGAAAATAGGCTCAGAGACTCCCAGTTAAATGAGCTAAAATGACTCACCCAAAGTCAAACAGCCACTAGGTGAAATAATCAGGATGTGGAGCCAGTTTGTCTGACTCCAAAACCATATTTCTAATTCACTATGCTGATTGAGTGAATTAAGAATGATAACACATAGACTGTCAACACAGAAAAGGAAAGCAAGGTAATTTCAGTGTAACCACACTGGGGAACTGAAACAAACTCTAAGGGAGGTAGAAACCAGAAAAAAAAGCAACATAAAGCTAAAAATGATTTCTTCTTAGACTCCCCTGCTCCTCTCTCTTTTTTTATATCATTTAAAAAATTATTATTATGCAGAGGTGCCTCTCCTATGGTTTATATGTGTGTTTCTCATCACAGTGGGGACTTGGCCATCCTTTTTTGGTCTGTGGTTGGGTATAATCTGTAAACATGACATCTCTAGATATATTAAAAAATTCAATTGTATATCAGAAACTAGTGATTCATTACTGTGGCTTGTAGATGACATAGAAATAAGCTCAGTAAGACCAAATTCCTCTCCCTCAAATACCATTGTGTCTTGTATAGCAAAAGGATTATTTTAAAGCAGTTAAATGAGAATGCTTATTTCTTGGTGGCTCACTAACTATATCATGAAAGTCTTTATAGTTACCCTTCTGCAAGACACAGTTCTCAGTTTTAAAATTTTGCCAGATGTCCTAAAAATGCAGTGTTGGCCCAAGTTTTAATGACTCGTCTTTATTTTGTCTATGTCTATATACATAACTATTTTGCCATTAAGACAATGATTGGAGAGACTGTTAGTAAATTTTTCTTCCCACACCAGGGTAAGACTGACTTTATATTTTTCAAATTGAAATCCACTGTCTTCCATAGACTAAGCATTTATAGGTTGTCAAATGGTCGAAGACATTCAAAAGTTCCATTTTTCTGGGGCTTAATAGTCAAACCCATCATTGTACTTAATTTCTTATCAAATGGTGGTAGTCAAATATCATATCTGTGCTTTTTGTTCTCTTTGACTATTTGATAATGGCCAGATAACTAAAACAACCAGATAATTAAATTTGCTTTATTGTTCTATCCTCAATAAAAAGACATGCCTTTGGATTTTCTCCTTGAAGTTACTTTCATTTTCAGTTTAGGGGAACAGGAACAAAGGATTGATTTTGTTAGTTTTATGTATAACTGGGGAAAAAAAATTGTTAATATTTTCTTTTATTCTTGAAATATTTCTGAAATCATGCTTAAATTATTCTATAAAATTTCAGCTCAAAAATGTTAGTATAGGTTATTAATGCATTACTGAATTTTATTTGCCAGTGTTTTATTTAGTTTTGGGTCTAGATTTAGAAATAAAATTTATTTATTTTTATGTTTATCATAATAAGAACCATGATTGCATAACAAAATGACTTAGATGCTTACCTCTGTTTCTATATTTTAGGAGCAATTATGAAAAATGGAAATTATGTACTCATAAAAAATGTTAAACGCTGAATTGTGTATAGTTGCCATTGGTGGAGATATGTTTAATGCTTCTCTTAATTTCTTATGCAGTCAATGATTTAGGTTTTCTTCTCTTGCTTAATTTTTATAATATTTTTAATAAAAAATTATCCATTACAACAAATAGTTAAATTTATTTGCCTTACAATTATAGCATTGTCTTATATGATATTGTGTTTATTATTGTGTACATTCTACTTACTACAATTTACATTCTCAGTCATTCTAATTTTGCTCATATGATGTCATATGCATAATCATTGTTTGTGTATCTGAGGCTTTCATTATGACATAGTACATAACCAAATTTCATAAACATTCCATGGATGTTTCAGAATCTACACTTCCTTTTGTGTGATTTAATGTCTACAAACTAGCCATTATGCCTTGTTAGGTTTTATATTCACCCCAAAAATGTTATTTGTTCTGAAGCAATTGTATTTCCTTCATTTGCCTAATTGCTGATTAATGCTTTATAAAATTTACTATTTTCTGACTAAAATTAATATGTTTAACAAAATAATTCTAGAAAATCAGAAAAAAGTAAAGTAGAAATTAATCATAATTCATAATCAGGTTCTCAAGGATAACCACCTTTAATAATTCAGTTTACTTTTTCAAGTTTTTAAATACATTTTATGTACTTATGGCTGAGTCCATCCATACCATCATATATCTATCCAACCTAATCCCCAGGGCTTTGCTACCACACAAGAAGTTGATGCTGAAGCAAAAATTAGATTTCAGGATATTAGAATGTGTAAAAGAAATATCAAATCAGTTATCACAACATTATAAGTGTATGCTTTGTTTTCAATAAAAGGAAAGTGTGCTTTGAAATGTGATGATTTCCCATTAAATTTATTCTGCTGTAGTAAGATATATGTTAATATTTTTTAGACATGAGCTCTGAACTCAGACTTACAGAGTTAAAACCCATAGCACTATCACTAATTATTAGCTGCATACACTTGAACAAATTACTTAAACCTCCTTATACTTGATTTTTTATCTGAAAAGTGGGGATAACTATAACTAGCTCACGGAGTTGGAGAATTAAATATCCATGTAAAAGCCCTCACATAGGCTCAATAGATGATAGCTATTTTTGTTGTATATTTCTGAATATTCACATGCATGTTTGTGGAATTATCTACATAATTTAAACCTCAGAATGAATGAGAAAGCAATGATATACACTTACCACCAGACCTTTGCCAATATTCTTATATAAAATCATTGTTTCTCAAGAAAAGTTAAATATAAGCATTTTTATTTCCACAATGTTCATAATTCACCTTTCTGCACCCCACCAAACAAAAGTAAAAATGCTATACCTGACATTTACATTATAGGCCTATAAATTACTTATATTTATATATAATTAACATATAGCATTATAATAGTTTCAGGTGAACAAAATAATAATTCAATATTTCTAAATATTTGAAAACAGAGGAGAAACCAAGATGGAGGCATAGGTAAACACCTAAACTGCTGCCTCGCACAACAATTTCAAAACTACAACTAAAAGACAGAACGGACACCATCCAGAACCACAGGAAAGCTGGCTGAGTGAAAATTCTACAACTAGAAGGAAAGAGAAAAGCTCACAGAGAATTGGAGGTAAGGCAAAGGGGCTTTGTGAGCGCAGAGACGAAGGGCTGCTGAGAGCCTGGCTGACTTTCTCTGGCGGAAGGGGGAAGGAAGCCTCCGACCGCACTGAACCCCAGTTCTGACTGCACTGAACCCCAGTTCCGGGCGAACCCCTGGGGACCCATGCTCTTACGGGGGGAGTCTGGACTCTCGGGTGGAGACTCGAGCTGGGAAAGGCAGAAGTCTGAAGGCGCACGCGGGCCAGTGCGCACAAAGGCTGCGGAGGTTGCCACAGGCTTTCCCTAGTGGAAGGGAGTCAGAGGATCCTGACTGCACTGAGCCCCAGTTCTGACTGCAGTGAACCCCAGTTCCAGGAGAGCCCCTGGGGACCCACGCTCTTGTGGGGGGAGTCTGGACTCTCGGGCGGAGACTCGAGCTGGGGAAGGCGGAGGACTGAAAGCGCACATGAGCGCAAGGGCAAGGCTGACAGGAAGCCAAGACTGAGACTCCACTCCATCCAAGCTGAGCACAGAGGCTATTGCAATTTGGCAAGTCTAATCCTATAAGGCTGTCTCCAGCACCGAACTTCTCCCAGCATAGACACAGCTGATCCTTACAGCCAACTGGCCCGGAGGTCAATTCTTCCCAGTGATATCAACAACAATAAAGACTTAATTACAACAAGGCTGTACACACAGTCCACAAAGGGGTGCACCAAGAGTGTCCACCTCAGGTTAACTGGGGAAGCAGACCCACTGGGCCATATTGGAAACCTAGCACAAATATCTACCTTACCAACTCAGGGAATCAGTGAAAATGCGGCGTCAAAGAATCAGATCACAAACGAAAGAAATGGAGGAAAACAAACGACTGGATATAGAATTCAAAACCACGGTTATAAGACTTTTTAAGAATATCCTAGAAAAGGCCGATAAATATAACGAGACCCTCGAAGATATGAAAAAGGACCAACTAGAAATTAAACATACACTGACTGAAATAAAAAATATTATACAGAGACCCAGAAACAGAACAGAGGAACACAAGAATCAAGTCAAAGAATTGAAATACAAAGAAGCAAAAAACACTCAACCGAAAAAGCAAAAAGCAAAAAAAAAAAAACCCAAAAAGTTGAAGATAATGTAAGAAGACTCTGGGACAACTTCAAGCGTACCAACATCAGAATTATGGGGGTGCCAGAAGAAGAGAGAGAGCAAGATACCGAAAACCTATTTGAAGAAATAATGACTGAAAACTTCCCCCACCTGGTGAAAGAAATAGACTTACAAGTCCAGGAAGCCCACAGAACCCCAAACAAAAGGAATCCAAAGAGGACCACACCAAGACACATCATAATTAAAATGCCAAGAGCAAAAGACAAAGAGAGAATATTAAAAGCAGCAAGAGAAAAACAGTTAATTACCTACAAGGGAGCACCCATACGACTGTCAGCTGACTTCTCAACAGAAACTATGCAGGCCAGACGGGAGTGGCAAGAAATTTTCAATGTGATGAATAGCAAGAACCTACAACCAAGATTACTCTACCCAGCAAAGCTATCATTCAGAATTGAAGGGCAGATAAAGAGCTTCACAGATAAGAAAAAGCTGAAGGAGTTCATCACCACCAAACCAGTATTATATGAAATGCTGAAAGGTATTCTTAAAGAAGAGGAAGAAGAAAAAAGTAAAGAGAAAAATTATGAACAACAAATACATATCTATCAACAAGCGAACCTAAAAATCAAGTGAATTAAAAACCTGAGGAACAGAATAATCTGGTGAATATAATAGAATCAGGGGCATAGAAAGGGAGTGGACTGATAATTCTCAGGGGGAAAGGGGTATGGGGGGTTCATGAAGAGAATGGACAAAAATCATACACCTATGGATGAGGACAGTGGGGGGGGAGGTAAGGGCAGAAGGTGGGGTGGGAAATGGGTGGAGGGGAGCTATGGGGGGAAAAAAGAGAAATAATTGTAATAATCTGAATAAAGATTTATTTTAAAAAAATAAATAAATAAATATTTGAAAACAATCATCATGATGAGTCTAGTTAACAACTGACATTATACATACTTACAATTTATTTTTCTTATGGTAAAGATTTCTAAAATTTACTTTTAGCAACTTTCAAATCTATAGTAAAGTATTGTTAACTATTGTCATTATTCTATAATGTTACATTTCCATTATTTATTTATTTGTTTGTTTGTTTATTTTCATGATCAAGTGGCATTTATTCCTTGGATGCAAAGATGTTTCCACATACACAAAACAATATATGCAATCCTATCTAATAAAGAGAAAATATGCTAATTGATCATCACACCCTCACATGATGGCAGCACCCACAGTCACAAGATGGCAGTGCCCAGTCCCCTCAGGCCCACCTCATCCAGCCGGAGTCTCCCAGTCCCCTCAGGTCCACCTCATCCAGCCTCAGTCTCCCCGTCCTCTCAGCCCTGCAGGGGAAGGCAGTTGGGGGCAATTGGGACAGCAGGGGAGAGCAGTTGGGGACGATCATGCCAGCAGGGGAGCAGTTAGGTATCAATCAAGCCAGCAGGGGAGCGGTTAGGGGGCTATCAGGCTGGCAGGCAGAGTTGTTAGGGGCAATCAGGCAGGCAGGCCGGTGAGTGGTTAGGAGACAGCAGTCCCAGATTGTTAGAGGTATGTTGGGCAGCCAGTTTAGGCCCGATCCCGCAGTTGGACATCCCCCGAGGGGGCCCAGATTGGAGAGGGTGCAGGCCGGGCTAAGGGACACCCCCTCCCTGTGCACAAATTTCATGCACCAGGCCTCTAGTATAGCATAGTAATAGAATGAAAGACAAAAACCCTATGATCATTTCAATAGATATGTTAATTTCAACATTCATTCCTGATAAAAAAAAATGTCAACAGGATGGGAATAGAAGGAACATACCTCAATTTAATAATGGCCCATATACTCAATAGTGATAGGTTGGAAATATTTCCTCTTAGATAAGGAACAAGACAAGGGTGCTGATTCTCAGCACTTTTTTTTTCATATTTTTTATTGCTTAAGGTATTACATATTGGTCCTTATCCCCCCATTGCACACTCTCACTCATGCCCTCACCCCTGGTGTCTGTGTCCATTGGTTAGGCTTATATGCATGCATACAAGTCCTTTGGTTGATCTCTCCCCCTTACCCTCACCCTCCCCTATCTTCCTTCTGAGGTTTGAGCATCTAATCAATGCTTCTCTGTCTCTGGATCTGTTTTTGTTCATCAGTTTATGTTGTTCATTATATTCCACAAATGAGTGAGATCATGTGATATTTATCTCTCTCTGAATGGCTCATTTCACTTAACATAATGCTCTCCAGCTCCATCCATGCTGTTGCAAATGGTAGGAGATCCTTCCTTTTTACAGCAGGGTACTATTCCATTGTGTAGATGTACCACAGTTTTTTAATCCACTCATCCGCTGATGGGCACTTAGGCTGTTTCCAAATCTTACCTATTGTAAATTGTGCTGCTATGAACATAGGGGTGCATATATCCTTTCTGATTGGTGTTTCTAGCTTCTTGGGATATATTCCTAGAAGTGGGATCACTGGGTCAAATGGGAGTTCCATTTTTAGTTTCTTGAGGAAAGTCCATATTGTTCTCCACCAGCCTGCATTCCCACCAGCAGTGCATGAGGGTTCCTGTTTCTCCGCATCCTCGCCAGCACTTGTCATTTGTTGATTTGTTGATGATAGCCACTCTGACAGGGGTGACATGGTACCTCAATGTTGTTTTTATTTGCATCTTTCGGATGATTAGTGACTTTGAGCATGTTTTCATATATGTCTCTTGGCCTTCCTTCTGTCCTCTTTCACAAAACATCTATTTAGGTCCGTTGCCCATTTTTTGATAGGGTTGTTTATCTTCCTTTTGTTAAGTTGTATGAGTTCCCTGTAAATGTTGGAGATTAAACCCTTATCGGAGATTACATTGGCAAATATGTTCTCCCATGCAGTGGGCTTTCTTTTTGTTTTGTTGATGGTTTCTTTTGTTGTGCAGAAGCTTTTTATTTTGATGTAGTCCCATTTGTTTATTTTCTCTTTAGTGTCTATTGCCTTAGGAGCTGTATCGGTGAAGATATTGCTTCGGCATATATCTAAGATTTTGCTGCCTGTGGATTCCTATAAGATTTTTATGGTTTTCCATCTTACATTTAAGTCCTTCATCCATTCTGAGTTTATTTTTGTGTATGGTGTAAGTTGGTGGTCTAGTTTCATTTTTTTGCATGTATCTCTCCAATTTTTCCAACACCATTTACTGAGGAGACTGTCTTCACTCCATTGTATGCTCTTGCTTCTTTTGCCAAATATTAATTGAGCATAGTAGTTAGGGTCAATTTCTGGGTTCTCTATTCTATTCTATTGGTCTCTATGTCTTTCTTGTGCCAGTACCAGGCAGTTTTGAGAACAGTCGCTTTGTAATACAGCTTGATATCTGGTATTGAGATCCCTACTACTTTGTTCTTCTTTCTCAGGATTGCTGCAGCTATTCGGGGCCTTTTTTTATTCCAGATAAATTTTTAGAGAGTTCTTTCTAGGCCTGTGAAATATGCCATTGGTATTTTAATGGGGAGTGCATTGAATCTATAGATTGTTTTGGGTAGTATGGACATTTGGGTAGTATGGATTCTACAAATCCATTAACATGGTATGTTTTATCATCTGTTTATATCTTCCTCTATCTCTTTTTTCAGTGTCCTGCGGTTTTCTGAGTAGAGGTTTTTTTACCTCCTTAGTTAAGTTTATTCCTAGGTATCTTAATTTTTTTGTGCAATGGTAAATGAGATTGGCTTTTTAATGTCTCTTTCTGTAAGTTCACTATTGGTGTATAAAAATGCCATGGATTTCTTGGCGTTAATTTTGTATCCTGCTACATTGCCAAATTCATTTAATAAGCCTAATAATTTTTTGATGGAATCTTTAGGGTATTCTATGTATACTAGTATCATGTCAACTGTGAATAATGACAATTTTACTTCTTCTTTTCCAATTTTGGATGCCTTTTATTTCTTCTTCTTGTCTGATTGCTGTAGCTAGCACTTCCAGTACTACGTATGTTGAACAGGAGTGGTGACAGTGAGCATCCCTGTTTTGTTCCTGTTCTTAGGGGAAGTGGTTTTAGTTTTTGCACATTAAGTATAATGTTGACTATAGGTTTGTCATATAAGGCTTTTATTATGTTGAAGTATGATCCTTCTATTCCCACTTTGCTGAGTGTTCTTATCAGAAAAGGGTGTTGGACTTTGTCAAATGCCTTTTCTGCATCAATTGATATGATTATGTGATTTTTGTCTCTCAATTTGTTTATGTGATGTATCATATTTATTGATTTGTAGTTATTGTACCATCCTTGCATCCCCAGAATAAAACCCACTTTTCATGGTGTATGATCTTTCTAATGTAATGTTGGATCTGGTTTGCTAGAATTTTGTTGAGGATTTTAGCATCTATGTTCATCAGGGATATTGGCCTGTAATTCTCTTTCTTTGTAGTGTCTTTATCTGGTTTTAGGATTAGGGTAATGCTGACTTCATAGAAAGAACTTGGAATTTTGCCTTCCTCTTGAATTTTTTGGAATAGTCAGAGAGGAATTGGTTTTAGTTTTTCTTTTAATGTTTAGGTAAACTCCCCTGTGAATCCATCCGGTCCAGGGGTTTTGTTTGCTGGAAGCTTTTTGATCACTGTTTCAATTTGTTCAGTAGTTATTGGCCTATTCAGGTTTTTTAATTCTTCCTGATTGAGTTTTGGAAGGTTGTATTTTTCTAGGAATGTATCCACTTCGTAGAGCTTGTTCGGTTTGTTGGAATAGAGTTGTACTTAGTATTTTTTTTTTTTTTACAATCCTTTGTATATCTGTGGAGTCAGTTGTAGTTCACTCCTTTAATTTCTGATTTTGCATTTTTGGGTCCTCTCTCTTTGATTCTTGGTGAGCCTGGCTAGAGGTTCATCAATCTTTTTTATCCTTTCAAAGAACCAGCTCTTGGTTTCATTGATCTTTTGTATTGTTTTTTTGTTTGTTTGTTTGTCTGTTTTTTGTCTCTGTGTCATTTATTTCTGCTCTTATATTTGTTATTCCCTTCCTTCTGGCTTCTGTGGGCTTTTCTTGTTGCTCTCTTTCTAAATATTTAAGTTGCAAGGTTGGATAAGTTATTACCATTTTTTTCTTTTCTTTTTTTTTTTTTTTTGATGTAGGCCTGTAGAGCTATGAACTTCCCTCTTAGGAATGCTTTTATTGTGTCCCATAGTTTTTGGATTGTTGTGTTTTCATTCTCATTTGTTTCCAGGGTGCTTTTTATTTCTTCTTTGATCTCTTTGCTAACCCAATCATTGTTTAATAGCATGCTATTTAGACTCAAGTGTTTGATTTTTTTCATTGTTTTTATTGTCGTTTATTTTTTAATTTTTTGCCATTGTGATCTGAGAAGATGCTTGTTATGATTTCTAACTTATTGAATTTGAAGAGATTTTGCCTGTGTCCTAATATGTGGTCTATCTTTAAAAATGCCCCAGGTTCACTTGGGAAGAATGTATATTCTGTAGCTTTGGGATGAAATGTTCTGAAGATGTCAATTAAGTCCATCTGATCTGCTGAGTCATTTAGGCTTTCTGTTTCTTGGCTGACTTTTTGTTTAGAGGATTTATCCAGTTGTGTCAATGGGGTATTAAAGTCCCCTACTATAATTGTATTGCTGTTGATCTCTCTCTTGATATCTTCCAGAAGTTGTTTTATGTATTTGGGTGCTCCTGCATTGGGTGCATATATGATTACCAGAGTTATATCCTTTTGTTGAATTGCTCCCTTTAGTATTATGAAGTGGACCTCCTTATCTCTTGTTATTGCCTTTAATTTGAGGTCTATTTTGTCAGATATAAGTATTGCAACCCCAGCTTTTTTCTCATTTCCATTTGCCTGAAAAAAAAATGTCCATCCCTTCACTATCAGTCTGTGTGAATACTTTGTTCTGAGGTGGGTGTCTTGCAGACAGCAACTATATGGGTCATGTTTTCTTGTTCATTCAGCTACCCTATGTCTTTTGATTGGAGCATTTAATCCATTTACATTTAATGTTATTATTGATAAGTACTTGCTTGCTGGCTTGATTGTAATAAACTCTCTTAGTCCTTTTTTGTCTGTGAAGCTCCTGATTCCACCTTCAATTTTGAATGATAGCCTTGCTAAGTAGATTATTCTTGGATTCAGTTCCTTGTTTTGCATCACTTTGTATATTTTATTCCATTCACTTCTGGCCTGGTGTGTTTCTGTTGAAAAATCAGTTGATATTCTAATGGGATATCCCTTGTAGGTAACTTTCTGTCTCTCTCTGGTAGCCTATAAGATTCTAACTTTGTTGTTGATGTTTGCCAATTTAATTATGAAGTGTTTTGGTATTGGTCTTTTTGGGTTCATCTTGTTTGGGATTCTATGTGCTTCTTGGACTTGCATGGATTTTTTCTCACCAAACATCAGGGAAGTTTTCTGTCATTATTTCTTCAAACAGGTTTTCAATTCTTTGCTCCACTTCCTCTTCTTCTGATACCCCTATTATGCAGATATTGTTTCATTTCGTGTTGTCCCAAAGCTCCCTTAGGTTCTCCTCCTGCTTTTCAAGTTTTCTTTCCAGTTGCTGCTGTGTTTGTATGTTTTTTCCTACCTTGTCTTCTGATTCGCTGATGCAGTTGTCAGCTTCTTCTCATCTATTGTTTAAGCCTTCCATTGTGTTCTTTATTGCAGCTATGTTATTCTTCATTTCCTCTTGGTTACTTTTCATGTTGTTGACATTCTCATTCAGCTTCTTATAATTCTCATTGAGTTGTGTGTATTTCTCATCCAGCCATTTGAGCATCCTTATAACCATTACTCTGAATTCTTTCTCTGACATGTTACTTGCTTCCATTTCATTTAATTCCCTTTCCTGTGATTCCTCTTTTTCTTTCCTTTGGGGATTGCTCTTTTTCATTTTTTTTTTTTGTCTCCCCATGTTTTGTTGTAATGTTTTAATTGTTTCTGCATCCTAGATCCAACTGCTTTGCTACCTATGTTCTTTGGGGCGGGGGGTGGTGCTACTGGTGCTATCTCTCAGGTCTTCTGGGCTTGGTGATCTAGCGGAGCTCCCTACTTGAGTTATTTGGGTTCTCTTAATGTAGTTGCATATTGAATCTTAGTTTCTTATTTGTGGATGAAATCTTGTCATGGATTGGCAATGTGACTGACCCCTGGCTTCACTGATGTGATCATGGCTTCAAGCTGTTTTTGATGTGATCATGGTTCCAGCTCTTGTGGAAAAGGTTGTCTGAGGTCTCACTGGTATGTGCTCACTCTGGGTTCCCAGAGTCCATGACCTGGGAGGAAGGAGTCTTGGTGCCTGAGGCTCAGGTACTGTGACTTTGGCCAGTGTGGTGTGACTCTTGCTGGATTAGCATCACTTTGAAACTCACTACAAGGGTCCCAGAGCCTGTGACAGTGGGGGTGGGTGTCTCATACTCTGTGGTTGAGGCAGGTTCAGGATCGAGCAGCTAGGGATGTGGAAATCTCAGAGGCTGTGGCTAAAACAATGCGACCTTGTCCAGGGAGGCAAGTGATCATTGACTCATCAAGCTGTCCAAAGGTAGGAAGCTGGGAGGGGGAGGTCTTGGATCCTGCTGAGGAAGCTGTGTACCTTTGGTTGGAGAGGCACACGCCCAGTGGCAGCTCACAGAGAGTCCCTGGAGCCATCTTCAAGGGGTGTGTGCTCGTGGGGTCCACATGCTATATCAGAGTGATTGTGGTGTGCCACCGGCCCTGTGGAGGGAGAAGTCCCAGTTTCTGCTTCGGGGGATGTGCACTCTTGGTTGGATACATGTGCCCAGTGGCTGCTTACAGAGGCGCCCATGAGCTGTATGTTGGGGACTGGATGCCAGCAGCTGGGGTTGTGCCTTGCAGTGGCTCAGAGTGGCACCCAGGGGCCACCTACCAGGGCAGCAGGTCAGGGGGTTTGCACGCTGGATCAGTGCGACTGCAGTGATTGGAGGTCAGCAGCTGAGGAGGGGGAAGTCTGAGTTTCTGCTGCCAAGGCCTTGTGCCCTTGGTTGGATTCGAATGCCCTTAGTGGTGGCTCACAGAGGCACCTGGGAGTCACCTGCTGGGGAAGCAGCCTCAGCAGGCCTGCATGCTGAAACCACACAACTGCAGTGTCTATGGGTAGGCAGCCAGTAAAGGGGAAGTCCGTATTTCTACTGCGGGGGCTGTGTGCCCTTGTTTAGATATGAGCGCACCCAGCAGGGGCTCAAGGAGGCACCTGGGAGCTGCCTATACAGGCAGCAGGCTCAGTATGCCTGTGTGCTGGAAAGGAGCAACTACAATGTCTTGGGGCAAGCAGCCAGGGAGGGGGAAGTCCCAATTTTTGCTGCCTTGCTCTCTTGGTTGAATTCACATGTGCCCAGTGGGGGCTTACAGAGTCACCCAGGAGATGCCTGTCAGGGTTGTGGGGGTCAGGAGGCCTGCTCACTGGAAAGGCACAACTGTGGTGTCTGGCGGCCAGCAGCTGTGGAGGAGGATGACTCAGTTTTTGCTGCCACGGCTTTGCACCCTTTGTTGGATTTACTCTCCCACACCCAGCAGCAGCTCACAGAGGCACCTGGGAGCCGTTTGCCAGGGCAGCGTATGTAGAGGGGCCCTCCCACTGAAACTGCGTGACAGCAGTGTCTGTGTATAAGCAGGTGGGAAGGTGAAAAACCAAGTTTCTGTTGCTGGCACTGTGCACCCTTGTTTGGATATGACCGCACCCAGCAGGGGCTCACAGAGGTAGCCAAGAGCCGCCTTTGGGGTGGTGGGGCTCAGGAGGCCTGCACAATGGAAAGGTGCAACTGTGGTGTCTGGAGGTTGGCAGCTGTGGAGTGGGAAAACTCAGTTTTTGCTGTCGGGGTCTTGTGCCCTTTTTTGGATTCATGTGCGCCCAGTAGCAGCTCACAGAGGCACCTGGGGGCCGTTTGCCAGGGCAGTGCACTAGAGGGGCCCCTGCACTGAAGCTGCGTGACTGCGGTGTCTGTGGACAGGCAGCCAGGAGGGGAGGAAGTCCAAATTTCTACTGCTGGGGCTGTGAGCCCTTGTTTGGATATGAGCATGCTGAGTGGGGGCTCACAGAAGCATACAGGAACCACCTGTCAGGGTGATAGGGTTCAGGACACCTGTGCACTAGAAAAGCGCAACTGTGGTGGCCAGCGGTCAGCATTTGTGGAGTGGGAAGACTCAGTTTTTTGCTGTCAGGGCCTTGAGCCCTTGGTTGGATTCATGCTTGCCCAGTGACAGCTCACAGAGGCACTGGGGGCCCTTTGCCAGGATGGTGCACTCATGCACTGAGAGGGGCCCTTGCGCTGAAGCCGTGTGATCATTGTGTCTGTGGGCAGGCAGCTGGGAGAGGAGGAAGTCAGAATTTCTACTGCTGGGGCTCTGCACCCTTGTTTGGATATGAGCACGCCCAGCGGGGGCTCACAGAGGCACCCAAGAGCAGCTTGTGGGGTAGTGGGCTCAGAAAGCCTGCACACTGGAAAAGTGTGACTGTGGTGTCAGGAGATTGACAGTTGTAGAGTGGGAAGACTGTTTTTGCTGCCTGTGGCCTTGCACCCATGGTTGGATTTGCACGCACCCAGTGGCAGCTCACAGAGGCACCAGGGGTCCTTTGTCAGGGTGGCACACTCACACACTGAGAGGGGCCCTTGCACTGAAGCCGCGTGACCATGGTGTTGGTGGGCAGGCAGCTAGGAAGGGGGGATTCAGAATTTCTACTGACGGGGCTGTGTGCCCTTGTTTGGATATGAGCATGCCCAGCAGGGGCTCACAGTGGTACCCAAGAGTGGCCTGTGGGGCGGTGGGCTCAGGAAGCCTGCATGTTGGGGAGGTACAACTGAGGTGTCTAGAAGTCAAGTAGCTGGGGTGAGGGAAGTCGCACTTACTGCTTCAGGAGCTGTGCACCTTTGGAGGTGGATGTCCTAGCGTCTGCAGGTCTGCGGGTGGGGCAGCAGGATTTTGGCTGGAGTGGCTGCAAGGTTGAAGGCAGTGTCCAAGGCCAGTCTTGGTGGTGGTGCTGATGAGTTCCTAGAAGAGGCTGCTCTCCCCTTCAAGATGGCATGGGCTCTGTGCCTGAGCCCTGCAGCCGGGGAGTGCCCACAGAAGTGGTAGGTGCTCCCTATCCAGGAGAACCTGGTCTGCCAACCCCTGCTACTCCTGCCAGATTTAACTGTCACACACACACACACACACACACACACACACCACACTCTCCTTTCACCCCCTCACTCACTCACACCCTCTCCTTCACCTCCATCCTGCTAGCCACCATCTTCACTTCTCTACTTATTTAATTTATAACTGAAAATGTATACCTTTCAACTCCCTTCACCTATTTTGCCTAAGCTTTTAATCCAAGCCTGTGGCAATGACAAATCAGACTGTGTTGTGGAGCGAACGCGAGTAAACGACCACTGAAGTCCAGACCAAATTAAAATTTAGGGAGCCTTTTAATAACCAGCTGGCTGACTGCTCTCTCCACACAGCAAGCCCAGAGAGCAGCCCTGACCCTTTGTGTCTGACCGTATTTAAACCCATTCACTACATCCTGTTTTTGCAGAGCAAACAGTCTAAAATAATTTAAAACAAAGCAGTTCTATCCAATTAAAAAATACACCTGGCATGGCATTGAGGTTACGGGCATATCTAGTCTCTGGCCTACAAAGTCAGACAGCTAAGTTTATCTTCCTCATTATTCAAGCAGGCTAAAGCAGGCTAGAAAGCAAAGTTAATTTTAGAATAAAAGTCCGTCTAAAAAGAACAGTATGGAATTCCAAACAGTGGTTTTACAAAATAGGGGTTAGCCTTCTCACTAGGAGGAAGCATGCTCAAAAATTCCCACTCTCCAACATTCCCACTGGTTTTATGTACATGAGTCAAATCATTGACTCTTTTGGGTCATTGTTGGCAAGGGAGTTATATTGACCCATGAGGACTATAAGCTTGATAGAATTAATTCTCTGCTGAATAAAGTCAGTGGGCCTGTTTATAAGATAAGGGCCCAGAATGAGGGCCAGGACTAATCGTTAGAGGGTCTGAAAAGTCCTGGACTCTCTATTTTGCCTGGGCTGTCTTAAGCCGGGTGTGATGAAGCCACGTTGGGATTCCGTTAACGTTGACTGCCGTGGAGATGGTCCTTTCCAGGTAGGAGTCAGTCCTTAGGTGGCAAATTTCTTTACCCAAACAGAGTCACCAGGGTGGAAGAGATGAACCGGATCAGAAGCTGGTACAGGTAGAGCATCTCAGATGTGCTTCTGGATTGCTTCCTGAGTAGACTGTAAAGCCTGTGAGAACTTGAATAAAGACTGGTTATGGATTTCAGCTTTTCTAAATTGGGTAGATCAGGGTCTGGAAGAGTCACTAGAATCTGTAGAGGCCCCACTGGTTTTAGGACAGCCTCCCAGGCAGCTTTATCTGTGGCCCTGTTCCCTCTTGCTTCTGTGGAGACCCCTTACCTTGTAAATAGCACTATGTATGTGAGCTATTGTAAATGCGTACCTGCTATCAGTATAAATTGTTACTGATTTTTCTTTTGTCTACCAGAGAGCCTGAAACTGGGTGACTCGAGTGTTTGACATCCAGTGCTCTAGTGTGTTCTGGAGTAAAGCCTTGACCTCATGTGGGGCAGTTAGGATTTAGTTACTGCCCTAGGGTTAACTTATTTGCTTTTTCAATAAGCATAGCTGTGGCTGCTACCACCTGGAAGCAAGTATGTCACCCAAATGCAAAGGGGTTAAGTCTTTTGGATAAATAGGCTACTGGCCTTTTCTAAGGGCTGAGACTTTGGTGAGTACCTCTTTGGCTATGTCCCTTGTCTCACATACATAGAGGTGGGAAGACTTAGTTACATCTGGTAGCGCTAGTTGGTCCATCATCCTTACTCTGCTCATGTCTGTCTAACTGCCTAATTACCTCAAGGATCCTGGCTCTGAATTCCTGTAGGGAAAATGGACATTGAATTTCTTCTGTAGCTGCTTCGTGCTGAGGAGGGTCGGAGTTTTCCCTCAGAGCCAAGAGATCCTTGCTGTCTGTCAGAGGGACGATGAGGCCTGGGCACAGAAGGAGGTGGGCTTGTGACCTGGCAGAGACAAACTGTAACAAATGGTCCGGTGGAAGGGAAAGAAAACCTTTCAGTTTTAATAACCTCTATTGAAATAGAATTTTTTTTCCTTAAAATTACCTCTATGTTTATTAAAAGAGCCAAATCAAGACTACTTTATCTATTGTATTTAATTTGGCCTGATTGTTTGCATAAACATAATAAGAATGGTAACTGACTACCTTTGCCAGAATTTCATGATTGAATCTTAATGTGCCCCATAGGGCCAGGAAGCCAAGCCATCCAGCTGCCGTCAGGCCTGCCTGTAGTATCTGCTGAGTTAGGTGAAGTCCTCACCTATAGTGGCTCTACCTGAGCCCATGCCCTAGGCTTCAAGGCCCATCTCAGCCCTCCTACTTGTCGCGGCTCAGAGTGCGTGGGGGTCCTGCAGGGATGCAGAGGCGCCCTTATTGCTCCCCTTCTACTCTGACCAACCGCCAGTGATGGTAGGTTAGGGGCCTGATGCTCCAGCACCAGCTATTTTCAGGGCGACCAAGCAGGATACCAGACTTTCTCCATGGCACTTTTATTGGCTTCAAGTCTTCAGAGTTCAGGCAGGGCTCTTTAAAACATGATACTCCAGTCAAAGTTTCCGGTCAATAAAACCACTATTAGAAACCGGTCTTATTGAATTTATGCAAAGAAATGTATTGCCATGATTTATTAAGCATTGCCAAATTTCAGAGGAATTATATAAGGAGAAAAATATACTGACCTGCTTCAAGATCTTCTGATTTTCCTTGTCAGTCATTTCTATGGATTCTTCAGAGTAATATAACTGTCTTCAAATGACAAGGAGAAATTCAAAATGTGTCTATATTTAAGTAGACAATTTTAGCTTTCCTTGTAGTAGGGTTCCCCCTACTTGACTTGTCCTTAAAATCTCATATGGTCTCTAGGGGGGTGACATGCCCTCTGAGAAAGGACTAAGGGAGCTTTATTGCTTTACAGGGTCTCACATGTCACAGGACCTCATGGGGTCTGTAATTCCTGTAACAAAGGACTGGTACTCACCACTTCCCTCTGTTCCAAACAGGCCTTCCCCAGTTTCCTAAAGTTGAGGTTTTGTGCCATACCTGACATAGGCATGGTCACACAGGCCTGTAAGACAGTATACAGGCTGCCAACTATCTTTTAATAGAGACCAAAACCAGATGGGTATTCTCCTTGCCCATTTGGGCACCTGCCCTTTTGGCAACTGCATTCAAATCTGTAAGGTTAATGCAATATTATTCACACAATGAAGTACAATACTGGCACTGTGGCCACCTTAGGTAGCCAAATCTTCTGCTACCATATATGACACATGGTAGGGCTATACAAATATCTTAGGGAGGTGACTAAAGTCTATTCTTGACCTTCCCACACAAAGCAAAATTGTCCTTGTCTTTATGGAGTCATGTCCATGAAGATGCAGGCATCATCTAAGTCTATTATACAGTTTTCTGTAGGCCACTGTCAGGGCTGTGCATGGTGGCCAGTTCTTCTTCCTAGCCACAAACACAGCCTGTCTAATTTCCCTAAAATTTATTCTGGCACGGGAGAAAATTGTTTTGCTGTAAACAGGCAGCTTAACCCCTACATAACTGGGCTTGGACATCTGCCTAGAAAGCTGTAATTTATAAGTTTAACATGTGGCCTTAGGTCCTTCCAACCCAACAGGGTCTCTGCCATCCCTCAGTCAGACTCCTCCTCTCTTGGAGAATCTCAAAGTCCTGAAGGCTCCCCGGTCCAGGGAGAGTGCCTTTCCTTTGCTCTTTGACTTTAAGCTGCCAGTCCAAAACAGCCAGAGTTGCAGTTAGAAACAGCTTTGCATACTGCAAAGCGCTTCTGTGGCAGTGGCTTGGGTATTAGACCCCTTGTCTTCCCGCCAGTCCCCTTTGTGGCAGAGCAGCGACCAGGCCTCTCCCAAGGGAGTGCACTGGAAGGGGATCTCAGCCCCTCCTCTTCCAGCAGCAACAGGTACTGAACCCTTTCAGTACATTTGCAAACAGGGAGCTTTCACTAGCTCTAACTGCTGCTTTTACAGATCCCGGGCCTGCTGCTCTATTTCTGGGGCTGCAGGAAGGCTAGTAGCAGTCACTGGCTTCTGGTTTAACTGCTGCAGCCAGCAAGCCAAAGGCCTAAGTCTTGTATTGCTTGTTGTAAAACACTCATTACTCACTGGGCAGCAGCGGGGTAGCTCTAGTGTCAGGTAAATGTCTGCTGTCCCCTGCTTTTCTCGCTGCTGCGGCTTAGGGCCACTGCAGGCAGCTCGGGCATCCAGCCCCCCTTCTTTCATCTGGCTCTTGGGGGCTGAGTCTGCCTAGCAACCAGTTTTAAATCACCAGGGCAGCTGTGGACTTCAGCTCCGTTTCTCCTCCGCTTGGCTCCTGGGAGTTTAGTTTTTTTTAATGTATTAATTATGCTTGCAGAAAACTTGCGACCTTGAATCTAGTGAAGTTCTGATAAGACACCTGGACCAGACCCCTACACCAGCAGAGCGGTCTGCAGCCAGTAAAAATCAACAAAAACCTATCTCTCCCTGCTTCATAATTAACTGCTGACCCCCCCCCCCCTTTTTTTCTGCATTAACCATTTACTCTGTCCTGAAACAAGGCAAATGGTCTGAGATCTTGTATATTTAGGCTTTTTACATTTAAGGATATTTTTTTCTTTCTGTAACCGTTGTTTTCCCTCATAGATTTCTCCTCTTTACTCTAAGCCCCTAGAGGATCTTAAATCCTCCTCCTTTACCACTCTTGATTTCTCCAACCATTCCCATTCCCCAGTCCAGTTGCTTGTCTCCCTTTCCTATTGTGTCAGAGGAAGACAATTCCTACAGAGGGGAGAAATAGAAACAGTGGGGGTTTCAGAGAAAACTACAGACTACCGCTGTAGCAGTCCTCCCTTTCGAAGACTGAGGTCCAATCTGTGGGGAAAAATGACTCTTAGTCAGCCTGGAAAGATAGCGGAGGAGTATAAGGATGTGTAGGGAGATTTCTTGCGAACTGAAAGCCTGGATGGCCTCCTGAAAGAAAAGATCTTTAATCCAGTTACAGATGCTATTAGAATCAGGATGAGAGAGGAAGGGAAACCCAGGTTATGTCCTCTATGAGGATCCTAATAACTGAAAACAGCAAGTCAAACAAATGTTGGACTATGATGTCACAGGCAGGGACAGGGCCTGTAAATCTCTCCGCCCTGCGGAGCTGTAGCCCTGCCCCTGGAAGTCTCCAATTACCAAAAGAGATAAGAAAGCCATAAATAAAAGTTCTTTGTTCTTTGAAATGTCACAAATTTATACCTTTAAATTAACCCTAGGACTTTAAAATTTCAATTTAATACAGCAAATTCACAAATCAGAGCAAACTGAAACCCTTACTTATACAAACAGAGAGAGAAATTTTTATTAGCTAAATGGGCTGATTCCCTCCCACTGTGATAGAGAGCAAACATCTCTGAGAAAAATAACTCAGCAGCACTGCTTAAGACATTTGCAGACCATCACAGCAGGTCTGCCCTATCTTTAAACAAATTAAACAATAGAAAGAGATAACAAATACTCTCCTGTGTACAGCCAGAAGGCACAAAGTGGCTTTTGCTTCACACAGACCAGTTAATGAGCAGATAATTATGCCAAGACAGACAAACATCCATACTCACACTCTCTCAGTAGACTAGCCCAGACTGGAGCTGAGCAGATGAACGAAACAATGCCCAACTTCCCAGACAGGAATGGGGGCACCCCCGGCACCCATGCCCCAGAACGGAATTCTCGTCTTGGTGAGAACCTACCAGAGGAGTTAAGACTGCGTCCAGTCTCCCTTCTCGGTAGCAAATTGGCTAGTCCCACACAAACAGCAAAGTGAACTCATAATTCCTTCATTCACCTCCAGAGTCCCACATTTATATACTAGCTAGTCCAAGTTTTTGACTTCTACCAGATATTTATTCAGAGTTTAAACAGTCCACCTGATTCCTGATTAATTTGCCTGAGGAAGCCGTATGGCTTCCGGGGAGGTGATCAAGCTCCCCCTTCTACTCACTTGGGTATGGGAAAGTTGGCCATTCCCGCTCACAAAATTTCTGTAAATCAAAAGCATTAACAGAGGCTCTGCTTGAATTCCTGAAAATTTTTCAAAAAACATTGCAGGGGAGTACAGACAGAGGAACATGAACTAGACTGACCCATTTTAATGATAGAGACAATTAGACCACAATAACACAGAATAACAAAGACAATGACAACCAAACAGGATCGCCGGGCACCGTCGTGCGCCGGGATCTGGTCTCAGAAGTAGTGCTGCGTCCAGCCTTCCAGAGACCCCAGATGGGCACCCACAGAACAGAACCAGAAATAAGTTTCTTACCGGTAAGAACCAGATCCAGGTGGCTCCAATCAGAGTCCATCAGGAAACTTAGCAGGCGGGGTCTCCGACCTCTACCAGTCCCGGGGCTGAGGAACGTCTCTCAGAGATCTCCCCCTATGTCGGAGAGTCTGGGGACCCCGGTGGGTTCCGGTCACAGGACCAGGCAAAGGCTGGTTATCTCATGGGGGCCTCCAAATGTTGTGGAGCGAACGCGAGTAAAGACCACTGGAGTCCAGACCAAATTAAAATTTAGGGAGCCTTTTAATAACCAGCTGGCTGACTGCTCTCTCCACACAGCAAGCCCAGAGAGCAGCCCCGACCCTTTGTGTCTGACCGTATTTAAACCCATTCACTGCATCCTGTTTTTGCAGAGCAAACAGTCTAAAACAATTTAAAACAAAGCAGTTCTATCCAATTAAAAAATACACCTGGCATGGCATTGAGGTTATGGGCATATCTAGTCTCTGGCCTACAAAGTCAGACAGCTAAGTTTATCTTCCTCATTATTCAAGCAGGCTAAAGCAGGCTAGAAAGCAAAGTTAATTTTAGAATAAGAGTCTGCCTAAAAAAAAAAAAAAAACAGTAGAGAATTCCAAACAGTAGTTTTACAAAATAGGGGTTAGCCTTCTCACTAGGAGGAAGCATGCTCAAAAATTCCCACTCTCCAACAACTGTATATATCCAAAAAATAAAATTTAAAAAATTAACATGGGAAATGTGCCTCCAAGACCCAAAACTTCCAAACCCCAGCCCTCATTTGATACTCCTAATAGAAAGCCTTTACTTGCAAGTGCTTTACAGAAATGGGAAGATTTAACTAGAAAATATAAACTTAAAAAAATGGCCAAAATGCAGTTGTCTTTGGGTACCAAAATTAATATTTTGCATGCAAAAATTAGAAAAATGCTAACTCTAAAATTTAAGTGAATGAATATATACGAAGCATATCTTGATTTGGAAATTGGCTATCCTGATCTGTTCCAATTATTACACCTCCTGCTTTCTGAGAGCAAGGCAACAGAATTACTAAATAAGGTCTGCTGTGTAACTGTAGATGATTCTGTTTTTGTTGTAAAAAGCCAGGTCACCATAAGAAAGATTGCAGAAAACTAAAATGGGATTTACAAAGAGAAAATAAACACAAGTGAAAATATGGATGTTCTGAGGACTGTGAGAAGGTGTTTCCCTTTCTCCTTACTAATACTTTAGGGTAAATTGAAATTATCATAAAAGGGGAATTACTAAAGCCCTTGTAGATACTGGGGCTATTTTATCTGTTCTTAACGCTACCCAACTAACTTTCCTTCTCCCTCAGAGTAAGGCTTCTGTGCAAATCTAAGCAACCAATGGCTCTTTTAAAGTCAGAACCTGTCCCCTTTCAACTAGGGCATGTTATGGGGCAACATATATTTTACTGGTCAAATCAGGCCCAATTCACCTGATAAGGAGAGATTCAGGTCAAGGGCACATGCCTAGGTTGTGGGCTCGATACCCAGCAGGGGGCATGTCAGAAGCAGCCAATCAATGATTCTCATCATTGATTTTCCTATCTCTCTCTCCCTCACCCTTTCCAAAATCAATAAAAATATATATTTTTAAAATCTTGCATTTTTCTCTGGAAAAATTAGTAATTTGATTTATGTGTATGGTGTTCATGTATATGTTCTTTATGTGATATGTATTTGTCTGTGTATTATGTGTGGTAGTTTTTTAGCCTCCAGATGGCATTACTTGGATATAATATTCTATTGTCATAATTTAAAAATGATTAAATACTATAAATTAAGCAGAATTCTGTGGTCTGGACAAAATATTTAATATTAAAACTGGTTTAAGTTTGATTAATGTCTTTTAGAGTTATTACCTTAAAATACGTTTTTACTTAGATTTACAAAGAGTTTATGATACAATGTTTTGGTTAAGTATATCTGACAACCTACCCAAAGTTTAAATTTTAAGAGACTTTTAACTGAGAGATGACTTTGAGTCATTCCAATGGGCCCTGGAATGCCTCAAGGATTTATTCTCTCATCTTTTTTTTTTTTAAATATATTTTATTGATTTTTCACAGAGAGGAAGGGAGAGGGATAGAGAGTCAGAAACATCGATGAGAGAGAAACATTGATCAGCTGCCTCCTGCACACGCCCCACTGGGGATGTGCCCGCAACCAAGGTACATGCCCTTGACCAGAATCAAACCCGGGACCCTTCAGTCCGCAGGTCGACGCTCTATCCACTGAGCCAAACCGGTCAGGGCTATTCTCTCATCTTAAAAAAAATATTTTTAAATTAAATTGGGCCTATTTAATATACTTGCAATTACATGGGAAGTTTGCCAAATAAAAATTAATAATAACTCTATTCTATTTGTATACATATATTTTGTTAAAATGGATGTTACAGAAATTTCGGTCTTCTCCAGAAAGGAACTTGCAAGGATTCAGAGCCAAGTTCAAACAGGAAACTCAGTGGTAGCAGGTATCCAGTCAGTGACACCAGAGAAGCCAAAAGTGATGGTTTCCTGTGGAGGGAGTCCAGCAGTGATACTCCGGATATTTGTGCTCCATATTGGGAGTTTATGAATTATTTCCAATGCTCAATGCACACTTCCAATAAGCCATGTGTAACATTTTAAATTTTTACATGTTATTTGTTCTCTATATGCTGACATTATGTATTGAATCTAAATATATATAGACTTCATATTATTCTCATGCTATTTTACAGTAATTATTATTTACCAAGAAATTATTGTCTTGGAATGTTATATCTTATAGAAAAGCAAAGTTTTTTTTATCAATTATATTACAATAAAATCTATAACCATGCCACTTTAAGTTTTGTCATTCATAGAAAGAAATTGTTTTACTCTGATGTATATGTTATGTCTTTAGAAAAATCCATGAAAAGGACCCTGACTTCAAGTTGCAGGCTTCTAAGCAGGTCATATCTTTTACCAGGATGGAGATTTATAGACCTCTAAGGAATAACTAAATTCATTTTTAAAAATACTGGCAAATAATCAAGATAAACAAAAATAGTTATGGGACTAAATGAATTGAGAATAATTATTATTCTTATGACTCTGTTTAAAATATTGCTGATTTTTAAATCTTTTGTTTCTCCCAATATTAGGAACTAAAAAGCAGACATTCTGCATTAAAATAACTGATAAATTAGCAACATTCATTTCACAGTATTCCCAAAAGACAAAGATTCAAAGACCACAATTTACAAGTGGGAGGTTTTTGTCCACTGGGAAAGACATTAATGAAAGACTCTCTCCAACAGTGTTAAAGGGACTTTACCTTATCAGGTACCTAACCACAAATGGGCATCTGCCCCTGTCTCTGACACTGGCCTTCATCTCAAGGATGAGAAGCTACCAGCCTCGAAGAAGGCAGGCAGCTATTCCAAGACTTCAACAAGGCCTGTATGCTCACAAATTAATGCTGCTCAAACTTTGTTCTTATATCACCTAATTGTTTTTGATTGAATGTATATAAAGTGATTTTTATTATCCTTCTTATGGTTTCCTAGTGGGAACAATATCTGTCTCCCCAGACCCCTTCCCTTATTAGACATGAAAAATTTTAACTTAGGTACCTGTAAATCTTTCCCATCTACTAAACTAATATTCTGATTATCAGCTATGATAATGAATGAATGCTTTGTTGGGCATACACTGGACTTCTTCTATTATCAATATAAGCTTTGGTACATTTTTTTCTGGCTATATGTATTATAAAGGACCCATCTTAGACAAACCTCTCCAAGAACACCTCCCTAATAATTCCTCTAGGAGAATTATATATGGATCTAATCTAGATGAGTATTTTAAATGAGTAATGTCTAAATATAGGAATGGATGAAACTAACTGCCCAGAAGAAAAATTAGAGCTTCTAGATAATAAAATAGTAGAAAGTTTTAATTCATCTGACCAAACATATCGTAAAGTACAAGTTACAGTGGATGAAGGAAGAAAAACATATAACAAGCTTAATAAAAAAAAATATGATAATACATGAAAGGGTTTTTCAGTTGGCTGGGATGCTTGTTCCCTTTGGGCCCTTCCTTGTCTAGTGTCAGACATTTTTTTCTGTTCCTAATCAGTGTTACTGGTTTAATATTGTAGCTTTTGTTCCTGGCATGTAAATGTTATACTAGATGCAGAAAAACAAAACTTAAGACAAGCAGCAAAATTACTTGGATCATGGTGGCTCAAAAATTAGAAATAACACAGAATACATTTTAACAAGGACATATAGGCTCTGACTGCCTCTCATTTGCCTGTCTTTTATTTTAAACTAGTGGCCCGGTGCATGGATTCATGCACATTGAAAGGAAATTAATTAGAAGAAATATTTTTAAATTGCCAGTGCGCGTCGGACATACAGCTGACTAAGTGACGAGCTGTATGTCCAACATACAGAATGACTAAGTGACGAGCTGTATGTCCGACGCGCACTGGCAATTTAAAAATATTTCTTCTAATTAATATTTAATCATATATAATTAATATATATATGGGTCCCAGAGTATGTAGAGGGCACTCTGCAAAGTTGCTATCATACAGGGTGTTGAACACAAACACAAGTGTGCAGTAAACCAGATTCGGGGCCCACAGTGCCCCAGCAGCAACATAACCCACGGCCGAAGGTGGAATTGCACAGCCCAGCAAGGAATTGGGCTCTGTCCTCTCTGGTTCTGGGGGGTGTCACCAGAGAACTGCCACTGCCAAGTCACTGCAGCTCGGCAGCTCCTGCATTGAGCGTCTGCCCCCTGGTGGTCATTGCAAGTAGCAAAACAGAAAACATAGTTAAACAAAGTCATAATTGAAAAGTTATTTTATTTTTAGCCAATCATTGATGAACCACTCTCCCTGCTCATGAGGCGGGAACGGGTCACAGAACTGCCATGGCGGGAGAGTTGGTCACGAAACTCTGAGGCCATGAAATAATAGAGAATTGGATCCAAAAGGCAGCAAAGACTTGCAAGGCATAGACAAAAAGGGTGAAAATACAGTGTGCTTTTGACAATGGAACAACTGATAATGATACGTTCCTTTACCATGGTGTAAAAAATAAAGTTAATATGATAGGGAGTGAAGCATATGAAGAAGACTGCAGCACACATGAAAACCATACGCAATGCTTTCTGCCTCTCACTGATTCCCTGGAAAGCCATTGGTGGCTGTCTCAAGGATATGGTGGTTTTCCAGGTACACCATGCGATGATGATGACTGGAATCACAAATCCTGCCAGTTCAGCAACTGTGATCATCCCAACCAAAGATACTAGACTCATTTCCTTGTATCCAAGATCAGCAAAGCAGGATTCAGTATTGTTGGCTAAGTCTGTGCTTCTGTAGATGGGAAATGGCAAACAGGCAGTGCCCACAATGACCCAGATGACAGCACTGATGCCCACATCATACCTACGCTTCCAGACTCTGGCCCTGAAGGGCTTCAGGAGAAAGAAGCACCTCTGAAGGCTGATGCAGGTCAGGAAGCAAATGCTGGCGTACATGTTGAGATATTTCAGGTAGAAGCACAGCAGGCAAAGGGTCCTCTGGAAAGGCCACTGGTGGCTGATGTAGTAGTAAATCCGGAGGGGTAAGGAGAGCACATGAGCAAGGTCAGCCACAGAGAGGTTGATCATGAAAATGATGGCTTTATTTTTCTTGCTGATGAAGCGGCACAGAACCCACAAGGCTGCACTGTTAGCCAGAAGACCAGGGATGAATATGAGGATGTAGGTGGTTGCATAGAGAGTGTACTGAAATGTCACATTAGTGGCACTGCACTTAGTCACAGCATCGATAGCACTGTTGTTATGCATCTTGAATATTTCAGTATATTCATTAAGGTAAGTCGTAGAGTTATGATCCCTGCCCAAACCAAAGAAAAAAAAAGTTTAATGGTTAACCAGTTCTTTCACTGAGATTTATTTTCACATTTAAAAAGACATAGAATATTATAATTAGAAGAAACCTGTTTGCAGATGAATAAACTAATGCTCAAGGAAAATATACTATTGATCTAAAGTCACCCAATGAATCAGTTAGAGAAACATGGAATTGCCCCCAAACTGCTTTCCCAGATATTGAAAGTTGTCTTTTGCAGGCAAGGATGTCCTGAAATAGTCAGTCTATTGTTCTCACCACAGCAAAATGGGTGTGACATTTGAGTTTGTTTCTTTTGTGTCCAAATTTATCTTGCAAAAGCCTTGGATAAAGTAAATACTGCTCAGTCATTCTCATTTGTAATGATAGAAATCTAGCTTCACTTTTATGTCCCTTTGCCTCTCCTTTGTCTGCTACCTTGCCCATTGGACGCTGACTTCCTATCTTGACACCACAATACTTGGAAAATGGCCCTGTTTTTCTTAGCCTGCATTTCCAGTATCCTGGCTAATTTTCAATGGTTAGGAATGTTATCTCCTCATTATTCTATCACAATAGCTTGTGGTTCTCATGCACTTTATGTCTTTCTCTAGGCTTAGGTCCAATTTGAAATTTACATTTAAAAATTCAGTAATAGTATATGAATTTAGAAGCTGAACTGGGATCTTTCCCCTTATGTGGTCTGGAAGAGAAGAGAGTAATTCTTTGTGTAAGGGAATTCTGTACTGGTGTAACATCATGAACATGACAGATTATCCAACAGTCAGAGTAAACATTGATTAAGGCACCAGCAAAACAGGCCACCAAAATCATTTATTGGAAACAATTTAAAAGTTAATGTGTTGTGTTTTTTTTTCATTGAAGTAGTCATCATAAAGAGTAAAAGACCTTTGGACTTCTTTAATCTTTTTTTATGATTTAGTATGGTTTCTATTATGTATCATGTGTAGGGCCTGGGAAATATAAAATATTTAGGACTTCTCAAGGTCTGGCTGTGGATTTATTGGGTTTATGCAGGCTGTCTACAAATAAGAATGGCTAAAAAGCAGCAAACTTATTATTTTACTTTACCTCTTTTGTAAAATTTTAGACTGAACTTTGAAAATCATTTAATTCATTCTACACATAATACCGGTAGAAGAAGCAAGGCCCAGGTCATTAAAGCCACAAAGCCACTGAACAGAGATCTAATAAGAGGAAAATATGCCTAACATTTATACACATTCTTCTCTTCATTCCTTTTTCTTTCAAAGACAAATTTTACAAACATAGCTTTTTTCCAATTTGCAAGAATGTTTATTACAGTTAGAGCTAGAAGTGGAAGAAATAATGCAGTGAGGTTATTCCTCAGGTGAAGTAAGGTTTTTTGTTGTTATTATTTTTATGTTGTTTTGATTACTTTAAGTTTATAAAAAGGGAGTGGACAAATGTCTATTCAGATCCTCTGCCCACTTTTTTTTTTTAATCCTCGCCCGAGGATATTTTTCCATTGATTTTTAGAGAGAATGGAAGAGAGAGGGAAAAACAGAGAAAAACATCAATGTGAAAGAAACATATCGATTGGCTGCCTCCTGCACCAGCCTTGACCAGGGCCCGGGCCAGGGAGGAGCCTGCAACCAATGTATGTGCCCTTTACTGGAATGGAACCAAGGACCCTTCAGTCTGCAGGCCGACGCTATATCCACTGAGTCAAACCAGCCAGGGCCTCTGCCCACTTTTTAAATGGATTGTTTGTTTGTTTTGAGTTGTATGAGTTTTTATATAAATTTTGGATATTAACCCCTTATCAGATTTATCATTGGCAAATATCTTCTCCCAGTTGGTAGGTTGTCTTTTCATTTTATTGATGGTTTCCTTTGCTGTACAAAACCTTTCTGGTTTGACCCTGATAATTCTGCCACCAACATAGTTACTGCAATATTATTGACTTATATTCTCTATACTGTACTTTATAACCCCATGACTATTTTGTTTTTTGCTTGTTTTTTCCTATGACTATTTTGTAACTAACAATTGTACTTCTTAATCCCTTCACCTATTTAACCCAGTCCCTTAAACTCCTTCCCCTCTAGCAACTATCAGTCTGTTATTTTGAATTAGTGTTTTGGGTTTCTTTGGATATACACTGAGTGGCCAGATTATTATGATCTCTGAACTCATAATAATCTGGCCACTCAGTGTATATCCTATATAATAAAAGGCTAATATGCAAATTGTCCCCTCCACCAGGAGTTCGACCAGCAGGCAGGCCGGCCAAATGCCCATGTCCCCCCAACCCCGGCCAGGCTGGCTGGACCCCACCCATGCATGAATTCATGTACCGGGCCTCTAATATATATACACACACTGAGTGGCCAGATTATTATGCATTCAGAGATCATAATAATCTGGCCACTCAGTGTATACCCAGAAGTGGAATTGCTGGGTCATAAGACAGTTCCATTTTTATTTTTTTTGAGGATTCTCCATACTGTTTTCCATAATGGCTGCACCAATCTACATTCCCACCAACAGTCCATGAGGATTCCCTTTTCTCCACATCTTTCACAACATTTGTTTGTTGATTTATTGATGATAGACATTCTTATAGGTGTGAGGTGGTGTCTCATTGAGGTTTTAATTTACTTTTCTTTGATGATTAGTTATATTGAGCAACTTTTCATATGTCTATTGGTCATTTCTATGTCCTCTTTGGAAAGATGTCTATTCAAGTCCTCTGGACATTTTCTAATTGGATTGTTTGTTTTTTAGGTGTTGAGTTGTATGAGTATTTTTATCAATTTTTTATATTAACCCTTTATTGGAAGTATAATTGGTTAATATATTCTTGCATTCAATAGGTTGAAATTTAGTTTTTCTTAATGGTATCTTTTACTGTGCAAAATTTTTTAGTTTACTGTAGTCACAATTGTTTATTTTTTTCTCTTTTTTGTTTCCCTTGCCAAAGGGATATATCAGAAAGAATATTACTAAGAGCAGTGTCAGAGAGTTTACTGCCTATGTTTTTTATCTAGGAGTTTTATTGTTTGGGGTCTTACATGTAAGGTTTTATTTCATTTGAGTTTATTCTTGTATATGGTATAAACAGGCGGTTTAGTTTTATTTTTTTCATGTATCTGTTCAGTTTTCCCAACACCATTTTTCTTTTTATAATGTTTATTTAAATCATTTTTTATTTTTCAACTATAGTTGATATACAACATATTAGTTTCAGATATACTCTCCAGAGATTAGACATTATATAACTCACTAAGTGATCATCACAATAAATCGGATACAATACATAGTTATTCCTGTCTTAATCCCATTGTACATTCTTGCCTCCTTTTTCATATATTAATTGACCATATATATGTGAGTTTATTCTGGGCTGTCTATTCTATTTCATTGATCTATATGCCTGTTTTTATGCCAGTACCATGCCGTTTGGATTACTATAGCCTTGTAGCATAGGTTGATATCAGGTAGCATGATAACTCCAACTTTGTTCTTTCTCAAGATTGTTGTGGCTATTCAGCATCTTTTGTGGTTGCATATACATTTTAGAATTATTTCTTGTATTTCTGTGAAAAATTCCATTTTTATTTTGATAGAGATTGCTTTAAATCTATAGATTGCTCTGGGTAGTATGACCATTTTAACAGTGTTAATTTTTCCTATCCATCAGGACAATATATGCTTCCATTTATTTGTATTTTTTTATTCATTGTCATAATTTTCTAAGTATATGACTTTTACTTCCTTGGTTAAATTTATTCTTAGGTATTTTATTTTTTAATCTGCTTTTATTGATTTCAGGGAGAGAGATATGTAAATATCAATGATGAGAGAGAATCATTGATTGGCTGCCTCCTGCATGCCCCCCTACTGGGGACTGAGTCCACAACCCAGGCATGTGCCTTGACTAGGAATTGAAAACCGTGACCTCCTGGTTCATGGGTCGACGCTCAACCACTGAGCCACACTGGCTGGGCAGATATTTATTCTATTTTTTATACAATTGTAAGTAAGATTGCTGTCCTAATCTTGCTTTTTTATAGTTTATTATTAGAGTATAAAATGCAACTATCCTGATACTTTACTGAGTTCATTTATCAATTCTATAGCATTTTTGGTAAAATCTTTAAGGCAAGTTATAAATAATCATGGGGTGTAAAATACAGCATAGGGACTATAATCAATAGTCTCTATATATAAAAGGCTAAGCAACCAACCCATCAGCCGACCAGCTGGTAGATATGATGCGCACTGACCACCAAGGGACAGATGCTCAATGCAGGAGCTGCCGAGCAACAGCAACTTTGAAGAGTGCCCTCTCGCACTCTGGGAACCCTCAGAGGATGTCAGACTATGCTATACACCTAAAACTTATATAAAACAATATTAATATTAATTATAATTGAAAAATAAAATTAAAATGCCATTAAAAAAAAAACAGGATAGGCCTGCTTTTAGATTCTCCTTGTAAGTAGCAGATTGCCTTTCTACATTTTTTAAGTCTTGCTCCAGGAAATAGGCTAAAAGAACAGGATCCCAAGTGATTAATTAACAGATAAAAGAGAGCCCACATTATGAGCTACCATTACTCTAAACAGTGCTTTTCATTTTTCTGCCCCTTATACTAGTATTCCATTCTTTCTATTTGGACTATCTTTGCTGTGTTCTACAAAATCATGCAGTCTTTTTGCTTATGAATGCATGACTTAGAAAAGAGGGTTAAGGAATGATCACAGGTAAAAGACAGAAAATACTAGTAATTATCATAGTTTGACTATCAGTGATGTACCACAGAATCTGAAATGGAATTTTTTATATGCATTATCTAATTAAATTCTCACAACTGTCCTCAGAGGTGGGTACTATTACTATTGTCATCGTGCAGATGAGGCAACTGAAGTTCAGAGAGGTTCAGTAAATTGCCTGAGTTAACAAAACTGGAAAATGGTAAAAATGAAAATTACTATCACACCTGACTTGATCCAAAGTCTACAGTATGCTATTTCCACTACACCACTTGCCTCTTTTTGCTCAGAAGGACTAGATAATAGAATGGGGTTCATCGTGACACTTGAAGGGTACATTATGTCAGAATCTTTTTAATAACATAGAGAACCTTATTATCTTACTAGAGGCCCGGTGCAACAAATTCATGCATGGGGGAGTCCCCTCAGCCCAGCCTTCACCCTCTCCAATCCGGGACCCCTCAGGGGATGGCCGACTGCTGGTTTAGGCCTGATCCTCGGGATCGAGCTAAACCGGTAGTCGGACATCCCTCTCACAATCCAGGACCACTGGCTCCTAACTGCTCACCTGGCTGCCTGCCTGATTGCCCCTAACTGCCCCTCATGCAGGCCTAGTCACCCTCAACTTCCCCCACCAGCCTGGTCACCCTTTACTGCCCCCCTGCTAGCCTGGTTGCCCCCAACTGCCCCCTCCTGTGGGCCTGGTCGCCCCACGCAGCCTGCTGTTCGGTCATTTGGTCGCCCCTCATTGACCCCCCTGCCTGCCTGCTTGCCCCATGCAGCCTGCTGCTCAGTCATTTGTTCATCCCTCACTGACCCCCTGCGGGCCTGGTGGCCCCACGCAGCCTGCTGCTCAGTCATTTGGTCACCCCTCACTAACCCCCCTGCCGGGCTGGTTGCCCCACGCAGCCTGTTCATTCATCCATTCAGTTGCGATGGTCTCTTAGGCTTTTATATATAGAGATAACACTAAGATTACTCTAGTTATGCTATCAAGAAATAACTAAACCCTTGTCCCCACACATTAAGCCAATTCCTCCTCACCACCCACTTTAACTTTAGTATCGGCACTGTTTCTTCTCTCATCTATCATCTATACAGAGGCTGTGAGAGAGCAACAGAAGACGAATCAAATGCATTTCAATTAAAAAGAAAATAAGGACAACTTGCACACACCCAAATCACACCTCCACTTCTGCTTTTACAGATATGGGTATTTGTTTCTGCTTCACTGGTGTACTAAGTTTCACTTACTAAAGGGACATATTCTGTTGATACTTTTGTATTAAATAATGGAGCTCTATCAGGCCAGAACAGCAAGCTAGAGGTCAAGTTTACACTTTATTTTTTTTTCTGTAGGTTCTTATACCTCTGCAATTAATATTTTATTGTGAGTTTAGAGATTTGCATGGCCTGCTTTCCAAAATCTCTTCCCTTCTTTAGACTGAAAGGGAAGTAGGAAGGTTTTTTTCCCAAAAAAATATTTTTGGTGACAATTATATGTAAAATCCCCATGGTACGGATATGATGGTGAAATTTGTTTGTGGCAAGGCAGACATATAAACTCTTAGAGAAGAAACATTTAGCTTTCTGTGGAGAATCTGTGAAATTTCTGAAATTTAAGAGAGAAGAATAGACTAAGCCTTTAACAGGAAAATGCTGAATGGAAGGGCTAAAGTTGGAGTATGTGCCTTCTCTATGTCTCTGCCTCTGCCTCTTTCTTTCTCTTTGGTGCTGGTTCTATTGTTGACTATTTCTGGTTTGATTTTGCCCATTGTGTTGCCAATCTCTCTCCTCTTCAATCTAGATGTATTTTGTTGTTTCCTGTTTTAGGATGAAGTGTGATATTGGTGACTCACTCCTAAATCTGAGTTCCCTTTCTCCATATGTGCATGACTCTCCTCTCAGACAATCAAGTTGGAAAATGAGAATTTAAACAACCCCTATCACTACATTTTACCCACACCCAATCAGAAACCAAGTGATTCTCCCTCCTTAAAAAATCTTAAATTCGTATCTATTTCATGTGTACTTTATAGCCATCCTAATCCAGGCCACAGTCATTTCTCTTGACTATTGTGATAGATGCCTTAGTGAACTCCATATATCCCAATTTTGACCTGTGTAGTTCATTCCCCATACTGTATCTAATGCTAACATTAATTATGACTACTATTTATTGAGGGCTGCCATTTATTTATAGCCTAAGCACTTTTCACATATCATGTAATTAATCCTCATAGAAGCCCTATGATTATTTCCATATTACAAATGAGGAAACTGAGACTAAGGGAGGTTAAATAAGTTGCACTAAAGTAAAAAAAAAAAAAGAGAGAATATTATAGTGATGGTATATTAGAATTGGAACCCTTTCCATACTCTCTTACCTTTATCATGGTAATTACCACACTAATTGAGATTCTGTTAAGATGTGTTTCTTTAATTAAATTTTGCACTTCTTGATGGCAGGACTATGCCATTGCTTGGCCTATTCTTATCCTTTCCACATTGTGGCCCAAGTGATTTTTCTTTGAAATGTTTTATCATTCTCCTGCCTAAAATCCTTCACTGATTCTCTGTTTCATCAAGGGCAAACTTCTCACTGTGGCCTTAATGCCATACCAATATGGCTCTTGTTCCCTTTGACATAACCTCATGCCATTCTCTTCCTCATCCTCTATGTTTTAACTTTAACTTTTTAGAACAAGCCAAGTTTTTGTTCCTGACTAAGTCCTCTGCATATGATATTCCTTCTATCAGGAATTATCTTCCTGTAGATCTTCAGATGTTTGACTCCTTTTAATCTCAGTTTTCTAGTCAGAGAGACTTTCACTGTCAGTCCTATCTAGGTAGTTCTACACATAATTATATATATTCTTACTCTTCATAGCACCAATTATAATTTAGATTTTTTACATGTTTATTGGCTATTTCACCAACTGTGCTGTTAGTTCCATTAGTGCCATAACAAGATCTGTTCAGTTTATCACCATATAGGCAAGACATAGGCTGCTACTTAGTAAGCACTCAAAGAAAATTAGTATAATTGAATTGAATTACATACAGGACAGGTTAAAGTCCCTATTTGGGAGCATTATGCAAAAATACAAACCCTGATATGTCAACAAATACATTTTTGCTGCCTTTTGCTTTGCTAAAAATTTATTTTCTAATGGGTTATTGTCATTACTCATCCTTTACAACTTATAAAAGTCATGCCTGAGTGCTCCACCCAAGAAAAACGGAGTTTGCAGTGTGGGAGAGAGACTAAGCATAGGGACACTGGTAGCTGTCATTTCAGCTCTCTCCCCTGAGCCACAAACCCCAGTCTCTCCTCACAGGACACTGTTCCACTCCATCCTCTCTCCAGTGGAGCACAGGAAAAATGCAAGTTTCCTATCTGATCATTCCCAACCAAATGCTAATCACTTGAGTTCCATCCAACAGGCTGAAATGTTAGTAATGCCTGACAACATTATGGTGCCCATTTTAAGGTTTTAAGAGGCAGAAAATTAAAAGTAAACTATAGTACCCATATGAGACCATCTTAAACATAAGGCTGAAAAACTTTGGTATGACAGTCAAAAGAGAAAAACCATGACCAGTCAGCAGATCAGGACCAGAGTTACAACCAAGAACTGAGATTACAGGATCAAGAGAAGAGTGAAAGTGGCTTAAGTGAGAATATGGATTATAAACCATTTGAAGGTACATTGGACCAAGATATGAGTGAGCCTCAAAAGAAAAAACTCCTAGAGAACATTGATTCTCTTGCTCCTGATTTTAGCTCCATTGTAGATTCTAATCAACAAGAAAGTATCAAAAAGACAGAGGAAAACCAAAAACAGCCTGTAAATGATACACATCTTCAGTTTAACAGGAGCAGAAAACTTGGCAAAGACCTGAGTGATCAAGGAAACCAAGAACATGATCCAAACATTTCCAATGGAGAGAAGATGGGAGGAAAAATCAAGGTGAAGTTAATAACCAAGAAAATGAGAGAGAATTTCACAAGAAGCATTCTAACAGGGAGAAGACTACTAAATATGATGATATTTTGGAATAGTCCAATCAATCAATCAAGAAAAAAGAAAAAAAAAAGATGAATTTGAGGACAAGAAGAGGATAACTCCAATGAAGAAATGGAAGAAGAAACTGCATCAAAAATCAATAAGCACAATCAAGATACTGAATGGCAGAGCCGAGAGGGAGAACCTGCCCTTGAGATCATCAGCAACCTTGAGGAGATGGAGAGAAAATTTCTGAGGTTTTCCTTATAGAGCCTACTGATGATGGTGATAATGGCCCCAGACATAGTGCAAGTGACAACTACTTCATCCCAAGGGAGGTCTTCCAGGAGGTTAAAAGAGTTCATTCCAATTACTATCACATAAAATATGACAAGCAAAGAAAAACAGAACATTAGCAGAGAGCTTACTGAATGAAGATGAAAGTTCAAGTAAAGGCTCTATGAGGTGTACAATGTATAATATTGCATGAACTTCCAGTGTTAAAGAGAACACATATGCAAGGCTGACCAACAGGAAAACCCCACTGTGTTTGCCAAGATGCAATGATTTGATTGCCTACAAAACTCCTTAACCAAGTTTGTGGCACTGACCTATGCTAGCTCCTGTCATATGTTTGTTATTAAGTACAGAATGGAGGAGATAAAAAAGGGGCACCAACTGCAGCTGGATTATTTTGGAGCCTGAAAATCTATTTCTGCTTGTACGGATTTTGCGGTGTCTCAGTTTCCTCTAAGAATATCCTCATGCAACTGTATGAGCCTAATCCTAAATATGCTGGATATTTAAATGAGAAGCAGAGAAATAAATTCAAGAAAATTTACCTTGATGAAAAGAGATTCTTAGCTGTGGACCATTTCATCTACCTTCTCTTAAGGGACTGGAAGAAAAACTACCACATGTATATGTATCTTGTTCACTGGCAGTTTATTAAACTTGACCAACATCCTATGGGCAGAGTCTTGACACATTTCAAGTAGTTCCTTTGTGAGTATCTCTGGTGCCCATAGAACACTGCATAACTTGCTTATTTGATAAGTGTGATCATAGCAAGGATAAGCACATCACCCTGAAGGAATGGGGCCACTGCTTTGAAATTAGAGAAGAAAGATAAAAATCATCTTTTTTTATTTTTTTAAATTTGTCTTTGTTGTTGAAAGTATTACAGATGTTCCATTTCTTTTCCCATTGACCCCCCATCCACACTGCCCCCACCACTCCTCCCAGGCTATTGTCTGTATCCAAGGGTTATGCATATCTATATACATAAAACCCTAATATGCAACTAGACTGAATGGCAGAACACCCGAACAACCAGTTGCTATCATGTGCACTGACCACCAGGGGAACATGGTGGGTGTCTGCAGCAGGCAGCAGAGTGCAGAATATGGCGGGTGTCAGCTGTGGTGGGATGGTGGAGCAGATGAGTGGGGGTGCCAGACAAAGGTGGGGCGCCAGTCGCTGTCATTGGGGCGAGCCTCTGGTGGTTACTGAAAGTTCTTTGCTTCCACACGCTGTGGTCACACCGGGTGCTCTCACCCACTACTGGTGCCCAGCACCAGCCCCCCAATCACTCAGCACCGTCAGCAGGTGAGAGTGGCAGCTGCCAACCCCGATTGCCCTTCAGGGTTCTCCACCTCCCCCTGCTCCTGAGGAGTGATTGGGGCCAGCAGTTGCCACTCGCACCTGTTGCTGGCGACAGCCCCACTTGCACCCACAGCCAGCACCAGAGCTGTCACTAGCACCTGCTGCCTGTGCCTGGCACTGGTTCTGATCGCCCCTGAAGGCTTCTCCACCTCCCCATGCTCCTGAGGGGTAATCAGGGCAGCAGCTGCTGCTCATACCCACTGATGACGCCGGCCTGCTCACACTGCTGCTGGCACCAGCCCCAATCACTCGGTACCATCAGTGGTGCAAGCAGGGCCAGCATTGTCAGTGTGTGGGAGCAACAGTGGGAATGGGGCTGTAGGCAGAGAGGAGACTGGGGGCTGCAGCAGGAGGAGCCGCCTGGGAGTGCAGAGGTTGGGTCCAGACCCGCCCTTGTGCCCACCACAGCCTCACGGCCCAGGGTTCCTTTCAAGGTGCACAAGTTTGTGCACTGGGCCCCTAGTATGCATATAAGATAAAAAAATAAATAAAACTTTCCAACATCCTCCTCTGTTCTGACCACTTCTGAAATACATGCAGCCACAATACTTGTAGATCTATATTTAGCAAAATGTTTGCATATCTGAGAAGAAAATGAGAGTAACTGCTTGATAACAGTATATGCACCAGGCATTTAACATTAACTTTGGAAATAAAATTTTAAAATCTGCTTGGCTGGTGTTGCTCAGTGGTTGAGCTTTGACCCAGGAACCAAGAGATCGCAGTTCAATCCCAGGTCAGGGCATATGCCTGGGTATTGATCCCAAGAGGGAGGTGTGCATAAGGCAGCCAATTGATGATGTTTCTCTCTCACTGATGTTTCTATCTCTCTATCCTTCTCCCTTCCTCTCTCTCTAAAAATCAATAAAAGCATTTAAAATTAAATTAAATTAAATTAAGTAAATATATGCAAAATACAGTATGCTATTCATGAACAGAATTTAACTCATTGCTCTGAATCCATTTATGAGATATGCCCATTTTATCCATAATATCATGTACACATCAAGAAAATGGAATAATGCTTTTTTGTTGTGAATGTGTATTACTTTCAATGTCTTTTTATCTTTATTGTTGAAAGTATTACATTATGCCCTCCTTTTCCCCCCATTGACTCCTTCTGGTCCACCCCCCCTCACCCCCACCCCAGGGCTTTACCACCCTATTGTCTGTGTCCATGGGTTATGCATATATGCATACAAGTTCTTTGGTTGATCTTTTCCCAACCACCCACCTCCGCCTTCCCTCTGAGATTCGACAGTCTGTTCCATTCTATGTCTCTGGATCTATTTTGTTCAATGTATTAATCCTATCTAATAAAAGAGTAATATGCAAATTAACCATCACTCTGCTACACCCACAAGCCATGCCCGCCAGCCAATCAGGAGCAAATATGCAAATTAAACCAACCAAGATGGCTGTGGCCACGGAGCAAGCAGGAGGTTTGGGTTTCCCCGGCAATGGAGGAAGCCAAGCTTTCCGCACACCCTTGCGGGCCCAGGCCTCCACTCAAGGCTACAAAGTTTCAATTATAGAAGATAAATAAATCCCAACAAAAATGGTGGCAGCCATGGAGCAAGCAGGAGGCTTGGCTCTGCTCAAGGCTACAAAGTTTCAATTATAGAAGATAAATAAATTCCAGATACCAAGGCCTCTTCTTAGGTCTCCGGGGGGCATGGCCCACCTGCAAACCACCACAGGCCCCTCACCCAGGCCACCTCCCACCCCAAGGGAACCCCCACCCTGATCTGGGACACCCTTCAGGGCAAACCAGCTGGCCACCACCCGTGCACCAGGCCTCTATCCTCCTATCTAATAAAAGAGTAATATGCAGATTGACCATCACTCCAACACACAAGATGGCTGCCTCCATGTGATCAAAGATGGCTGCCCCCATATGGACACAAGATGGCCGTGACAAGATGGCCAGCAGGGGAGGGCAGTTGGGAGGGACCAGGCCTGCAAAGGAGGGCAGTTGGGGGCGATCAAGCCTGCAGGGGAGGACAGTTAGGGGTGACCAGGCCTGCAGGGGAGGGCAGTTGGGGGGGACCCAGGCCTGCAGGGGAGAGCAGGTGGGGGGGGACCAGGCCTGCAGGGGAGGGCAGTTAGGGGTGACCAGGCCTGCAGGGGAGGGCAGTTGGGGAAGACCCAGGCCTGCAGGGGAGAGCAGTTGGGGGGGACCAGGCCTGCAGGGGAGGGCAATTAGGGGTGACCAGGCCTGCAGGGGAGGGCAGTTAGGGGTGACCAGGCCTGCAGGGGAGGACAGTTAGGGGAAAACAGGATGGCAGGGGAGGAGTTAGGCATCAACCAGGCTGGCAGGGGAGTGGTAAGGAGGTGATCAGGCTGGCAGGCAGAAGTGGTTAGGGGCAATCAGGAAGGCAGGCAGGCGAGCAGTTGGGAGGCAGCAGTCCTGGATTGTGAGAGGGATGTCCGACTGCCTGTTTAGACCTGATCCTACCGGGATTGGGCCTAAACGGGCAGTCGGACATCCCTTGAGGGGTCCCAGATTGGAGAGGGTGCAGGCTGGGCTAAGGGACACACCCCAGTGCACGAATTTCATGCACCAGGCCTCTAGTACTCTAATAAAAATTCATAAAAATAAAAAGTCATGCCTGTAGAAGCCTGAGAGAAGTAAAAAATACTCAATTTAAGAATCACAAGTGTCAGACATATCCTATGATTAGAAATCAGCACAACCCAATGTCTCATAGTACCATTAACATTATTATTTGAAACTTGAGGAGAGGGTAGTCCTTCTAATCTCCTTCCAAAATTATCTCAACCCCTTATTTATTTTTTTGGTTGTTATTCTGTAAAGAGAATACCTTTCTCATCTCATCAGCAAATGACTTCCTACTCACCTATGATGGGACCTGGAATGAGAGTGAGATGGCTGCATCTGTAGTTCCCAAAGCTCTCAATGGATGGAAAGTACATATAGAGGAAAAATAAGTTTGCTTACATACTTTCTCCCATGGCTTTTTGACGACTCTGGCTGCCTTGGAAGCCATCACTTAATCAACATAAATTTAATAAGCACCACGTTGTTGTACTTTTCCAAATCCCTTTCAGATCAGCAGCTCATAACATTCAACTGCCCTGACAATATGATCCTATTACCCCCTTCCTTCTTCCAAGTTTTATAAATTTGTTCTCACTGCCAAACTTCATGAATTTCTTACTTTTCAAATCGTTTTCTTTCTCTAACATTATAATCACTGAGTTGCACAGCAAATTTCAGCATGCTAATTTGTATCATACACTCTCAGAGACCTTAAATTTCTAAATCTTTCCATTTTTGCAGGTCTGACCTAGCACCCTCCCATTTTTTACTTCCTCCCCTGCCCAGCCTAGATTAAGTGGTCAATTTAAATACTCTCACACAGAACCCTTAACTTCCTTGTTTAAAATTCTGTTGCACCAGCTTGGCAAGGCCTTAGTCCAAGATCATGTTCATAATCCACTTTTTTACTATCTAAATTGCTAAATAACCCATTAAAAATATCAGGCTCTATTTGGAATGCCCAAACTAGAAATTTATTATTTCCAGTCTAAGATTTTTTTTTGTTCCATCCTTTTTTTACACACCTCTGATTAATATCTTCGCCTGTTCTCATAGTAGCCATTCAGCACCTTCACAACTCTACTAAAGCTTCATCATCTCTCATGTTTTCCCATCACCCACCTTTGCAGAGGGTACTTATTAAATCAGAGAAAATTGAGGTTGTTGAGTGAGAAACAACTCAATTTTATTTATTGTCCTCTGCCAAAACATAATCTACAGCTACATTCTTCTTACTTCCCAATACAGCTGTTTTTCCTGTTGCTTAAGATAAATTCCCATGCTTTCAATCCATTTTATTTAAAATTAATTATTCCATTTTACTCATAGATCATCATGCTCTCCTCTACTCTCAGTCGTATCTTTGTCATAATGTGTCTCCAACACCCAAAATAATTTTCATCTGGTCTGTGCATCTTATTCCAGCTTTTTGACACTTTCTTTCTCTTCTTAAATAAACTCACAAGAGTTCTTTACACTTATTGTTTACTTTTTCTTACCTCATGCTTTCTTTTATATCTGTATGTCCTTTAAATGTTTGTCATCCCTAGGTCTTCATCACCTCTTTTTATTCAGCACTCTTATAATGAGTAACATCATTCACTTTCATGGCTTCAATTGTGAGCCGTATCTTGATGTCTCTCATGTCTCTATGCCCATTATATTAAACCTATATTCCCAAATTCCAGCTGAGATTTCCTATTTGAATATCTCCCAGGGATCTCTAAATGAATATGTCCAAAATAAAACTCATCATACTCCTTAATTTTTTGCATATCCACCACCATCTATCCAGTTACAAGACCCAGAATCCTTAGAATAATTCCAGGCCTCCTCTTCTCTTTCATTCAATCAACCATGTTTTCTCTTTATTCCTCTCCCTCTCAATTCTCCATCTCTCTGGATTATTAAAACACTTGTAAACTTGTATCCCTCCTCTCTCTCACCTTCTTTAGATTGAAACACTAATTAACTGATCTATCTGAATCAAGTATTTCCCTCCTAAAATCTGTCTCTACTCTGCTACCAAAATGATGTATCAAAAGTGCAAATCTGGCCTACCATGTCCACCACAGAAATTGCTTTTAACAGTACACTCACTGCATTATATTATATTTTCTCATTTATATCTCTGTATTTCTGACTCATCTATGATAATTTTGAAGGCAGAGACCATGTCTTACTCATCTTTAAGTCTGTAGAACCTAGCAGGATGAGTGGCACATAGTCATTCAGTAAATATCCTTAACCTAACAAATAGTCTGTCTTATGATAACTCTTATATTGTTAACTACTTATGGATCTCTCCATAGTGGGCTGTGAGCTTGTGAAGTCAGGGGCCATGCCCTAAATTTATTTATCATTCTCTTTCTCCCTAACATTAGAACAAGGTTTTAGGTGTAGATTGGAGCAGTTAGACAATCATATACTTTACTAGTACAAAGTATCCCATCAATATTTCCAGTACCCAACTGACACCATACTTAGTTATCACAATATTGTCCACTACATTTCCTATGCTTTAATTTACAAATCCCTGACAATTTTATAACTACCAATTTTACTTCTTAATCCTTTCACCTTTTCACCTTTTTCACCAGTCCTCCAACCCCTCTTCCCTCTGGCAACCACCAGTCTGCTGTCTGTGTCTATGAGTCTGCTTCAATTTTGTTTGTTCATTTATTTATTTTTTATTTTTTTAAATATATTTTATTGATTTTTTACAGAGAGGAAGAGAGAGGGATAGAAAGTTAGAAACATCGATGAGAGAGAGAGACATCGATCAGCTGCCTCCTGCATGCCCCCCACTGGGGATGTGCCCGCAACCCAGGTACATGCCCTTGACCGGAATCGAACCTGGGACCCTTTAGTCCGCAGGCCGACGCTCTATCCACTGAGCCAAACCGGTTAGGGCTGTTCATTTATTTTTTAACTAGATGATCTTTAAAGTCCATCTAACTCTAACTTGCCATGACTTCGTGGACATGGCTCCTCTCAACCCCTGACATTAATACCACCAGCACTAACATAGCCATCACTGATGTAGCAAACTGACAATTCACACTTCACAAAGTTATTATTATTATTATTACTATTATTATTATTATTATTATTATTATTATTATAATACTAGAGACCCAGTGCATGAGATTCATGTACTGGAGAGTGGGGGGTCCTTCAGCCCTGCCTGTACCCTCTCACCATCCAGGACCGGGGATGTCTGCCTGCCAGTTTAGATCTGATCCCTGGCAGTCAGACATCCCTCTCTCAGTCCAGGGCTCTCGCAGTCCGGTACCCCTTGCTCCTTACCCGCCTGCCTGCGTCAGAGGTGGGAGAGGCTCCCTGCTGCTGGGCTTGCCAGTCGTGAGCCCAGCTTCTGGCTGAGCGGCACTCCTGCGTTGAGCGTCTGCCCCCCTGGTGGTCAGTGCGCATCATAGCAACCAATCATTCCACCGTTTGGTCAGTTTGCATATTACGCTTTTATTATATAGGAGGATCTATAACTTCTCTTAATTGTTGTTAAAGTATATATTATAAATAATAAGGTCAGAAGACATCCCCATTTTAAAATCAGGAAACTGGGGCTCAAAAAAGTGACTTAATTTACCTGAAGACATAAGGTTATCAAGTGACAGAGTAAAGGGGTAAAACCTAGACCTCTGGCATCAAGGTGAATGCTCTTTTTCTAGTACAACTTTGCAAAGTTTTACCCTATCAGTTCCCCCTCTTTTCATTCCTTATTATGTCACTAATACCACCAAGTAAACATGTTTGTCAAATTTGCTTATCTTATTTTCTTTGATGATAGTGCCAATATGTGGGCTTATTTTTTTGGGAAAAAGGAAAATTAAATAGGGAAAGATTGTTGATGGGGGCCCTGCTCACGCTCTAGGGGACAACCTTTACAGGCCATTTTGGAACCTAAATTGCTTTAAAATATTTTTCTTCTTCTTTGAACAAAAAAAAAATCTCACATGAATTACTCAACGCAGTCTGACCCCCATGAACAGGGTGTCCTTCATTCAATCACTCACAAACGTAAGTAAAGAAGACCAACTGAAATTTGGAACTCTACTGTTTCCTGAATTAATTAAAATCAACTCTAAATAACCCATGAACTTTTGGATATATTATGTAGCCTATATACATTTTTCTATAAATTCAAAGAAGTGAAAATTATGTTTATCCTTGAAATGAATTAAGATAATTAGACTATTCACAAACTAATACCTCAAAGTTTGAATTAAACTTGCCTGCATGTAACTTTATCAGATTTATAAAATAATTTTGAAAGGCCTAATTAGGTATCATTTTAGCAGTTGGGGCAGCATTTTGAGTATAGAAAGAATTATGACCTTTGGGAAAATCTGGGGCCATATCTTGATGCAGTTATCAGCTCTCTAGCCTGAAACAACTCACATCATATCTCTGGGCTTCAGTTTCTTCATTTATAAAAAAGTAACAATTTTCATGTCTGGTACACAGTAGACATTAAATAAATGTTAGTTCATTTCAGCTTTACTTGTACAAAAGTAATATCCATGGGCCTTTGGTTGAATTCTGTACTTTTCTGGGTTTAGCAAATGCCCCAAAAAGTAGAGTTATGAGAGATGGCCAGCAGTACTAAAGCAATAATTCTTAAAGTTTAAGGGTTGGAAGCATGTGTTACTTTAAAAAAAATAATATTTCTTATTATAGAAAATATATCTGGAAATAAAAATAATTTCCCTAAAATACAAACTGATGAAAATACAGGTCTACAAAATATTTTTGGCTATACTTGGAAAACTTTAATCTGATGGAGTAGGTTTTTCTAGGAGTTCTTGTGAAATATTTTTATGTTTTTCAAAGGAAAGTTTGGTTTTAAAAGATTGAGAAATACTGTTTGGATGACATTGTCATTGTGGAAATCAGATTTCAGAATCATTCCCCTTATTTGTTGTCTGATTTTATCATTTAAAAAAATAATTTACTTGCAAAACACTTGCCTATGGGCTAAAAGTTGAGGATTTCATGGTAAAATTATTCTGAAAAGAGTATAATGGTCCTTGGCAAAAGTTAATGGGTTCCCTTCAAGATATAGACTATATTTCCAAAAGATTCTCTCTAGCTAATTTCTATACTATGGTCCCATTATTTATCACTTCATGATATATAGCTCTTCTAAGGTGCCTAAGTGTGTAGAGTCAAATCATTGTATTGCTAGGAAGGAAATTAAAGATTTTCTATTTCAAACTTTTCCTCTTATTATAGATTATAATATTGAAATCCAGAGAAATAAAGCTGTAGGTATTTCTCTCTTTCCGCATCCAGCGCAGCTAGAGAGCAGGTCCAGTTCCTGAGTAGGGGTGGCTGGGGAATGAGAAATAAAAGAAAGAGACAAGACACAGAGATAGAAGGAAAAAGCTGGGACCAGGTGGGACCACCGTCTTCTTCTGATGGAGAGACAGGGACAGTGACCCAGAGCCAATCCAGTGAGTTTATTTTATATCCCAAATACCAGGAAGTTTCACCAAAAGGTCAAGACAAAAGGAGATTATTTGCATTCTTGAGTAGGCCCTGAGCATTCCTGGTGCTAGGCTGGATTTAGATATCAAAACCACTTCCCCACACCACAGGCTGAAATAAAGGTCAAGCTGACAACACCCTTGCCCTTTTGGCAAGGCGTGTTCCCAGGGCGTGGCTTTGCCTGTCGCCTTGGGTTCAGCTGACAATAATTAAAGAATGCCCATGTGCCTTCCCAGGGGGCCCTCTACATAAAGCAACTTGCTCAAGGCCACAGAATGAGTCACTAGGAGGACTTGAGCTAAAACCAATACTTCTTGGCTCTCTGTATATTAATCCATCTACTTCATCACTCACCTATGATACATGTGAACCAAACTAGATGAAAATGTCTTGCAAAATCCATGATTTAGATTGTAATTAAACTTTTGACCAAATATATTTTTTAAATAAAGTATAGGTTAACTTCCAGTAATTGCCCTGATTATTAGAATTCTTACAAAGGGTGGTTTCGCAACAGGGAGATTTGTTCTCTTTGTTAGAGCTGTGACAGAGGACTATAGATTTCCCTGCCTCTTAAGACACCAGCTGAATGAGTGCTGAAAGCTGATAAACCTGTCTTGTTGATGATCTTAAAGAAAATGCTTGTGGTTTTTGCCCATTGAGTATGATGTTGGCTGTGGGTGTGTCATGGATGGCCTTTATTACATTGAGGTATATTCTCTCTATTCCAAAGTTGCTGACAGTTTTTATCATAAATGGGTGTTGGATATGGTCATATGTTTTTTCTGCCTCTGTTGGTATAATCATGTGATTTTTATCCTGCATTTTGTTTATGTGCTGCATCACATTTATTGATTTGTGGGTATTGTACCACCTTCCTACACCATACACAAGAATAAATTCAAAATAGTTTAAAGACTAACCTGTTATACTCAAAACCATAAAAATCCCAGAAGAAAAATAAGCAGTAAAATCTCAAACATTTCTCATAGCAATATTTTTCTGATATTTCCTCAGACAAGGGAAAAAATAAACATATGGGACTACATCAAACTAAAAAGTTTTTGCACAACAAAGGAAACCATCAACAAAATGAAACGACAACCTATTGAATAGGAGAACATATTCAGCAATGATACATCATATAAGGGGTTAATATTCAAAATTTACAAAGAACTTATAAAACTAAACATCAGCCTGGCTAGTGTGGTTCAGTGGTCGAGCGTCTACCCTGGACACTGGTTCAGTTCCCAGTCAAGGCACATGCTTGGATTGTGGGCTTGATCCCAATAGGGAGTGGTCAAGAGGCAGGCGATTAATGATGTTTCTCTCTCATCGATGTTTCTGTCTCTCTATCCCTCTCACTTCCTCTCTGAGAATCAATACAAATTTTAAAAATAAAAAATAGTCCTAGAATGGGTGACAAAATTAATATTTAAAACTATACACACAATAGCTAAGATTTGGAAACAGCCTAGGTGCCCGTCAACAGATGACTGGATCAGAAAACTATGGTACATCTACACAATGGAATACTATGCTGCCATAAAAAAGAAGGGATTACTACCATTTATAGACACCTGGATGGAATTAGAGAACATTATGCTAAGTGAAATAAGCCAGTCAATGAAAGAAAAATACCACATGATCTCACTCATTTAGGGATAAAAAACATTATAAACTGATGAACCAAAAGATAGTTACAGAGGCAGTAAAGCATCAAACAGAGTGTCTAATTACAGCGGTAAGGTCAGGGAGAGGTGGGGGAAATAAGAGATCAACTGAAGGACTTGTATGCATGCATATAAGAGTAACCAACGGATGCAAAACATTGGGGGTGAGGGCAGGTATGGGAGTGGGGTGGGGGGGCAATGGTAAGATATGTACACATATAATACCTTAATAAAAATTTGAAAAAAAATAAAAAAAACTATACACACACATACAATGGGGGAAAGGAAACTCATGAAATACTTTAAACAATAAAGAATTTTAATTAAAAAAAACTACACATACACACACAACCAAAAAATCCAATTAAAAAAACAAAACAAGCAAAGAACCTGAATAGACACTTCTCCAAAGAAGACATATAAATGTCCAATAGACATATGAAAATATGTTCAACATCACAATTCATCAGAGAAATGCCAACTAAAACCACAATGAAATATCACCTTACACCTGTCAGAATGACTATCGTTAGCAAATCAACAAACAAGTGCTGGCAAGGATGTGGAGAAAAAGGAACCCTCATGTACTATTGGTGGAAATACATATGGGTGTAGCCACTGTGGAAAACAGTATGGTTTTGAGTTTTTCTCAAAAAATTAAATGGATCTGCCTTATGACCCAGTGTTTCCACTTCTGGGAATTTATCCAAAGAAACCCAAAACACTAATTTAAAAAAAATATATGTACCCCTGTGTTCATTGCAGCATTATTTACAATAACCAAGATTTGGAAGCAGCCCAAGTGTCCATCAGTAGATAGTGGATAAAAAAGCTGTGTTCTATTTACCCAATGAAATACTATTCAGCTGTTAAAGAAAAAAAGGACATTTAACCTTTTACAAAAGGATAGATAGACCTGAGAGTATTATGCTAAGTGAAATAAGCCAGTAAGAGAAAGACAAATCTGATTTCACTCATATGTGTAATCTAATGAACAAAATGAACAAAGAAGTAAAATAAAAACAGACTCATAGATAGAGAGCAGGCTGACAGCTATAGTGATGGGGTAGCTGGGAGGGGGTGAGGAGATTGAGCAAAAAAGATGAAAAAAAACTCATGGACACAGACATCAGTGTGGTGATTGCTGTGGGAGGAGGATTAGGGGAACGTGGAGGAGGGTATAGGGGGCACAAATGGTGATGGACAGAGACTTGGCTTGGATGGTAAACACAAAATACAGTGTACAGATGATGTGTTGTAGAATGTACACCTAAAATCTGTATAATTTTGTTAACCAGTGTCACCCCAATAAATTCAATTAAAAATAGATAAATAAATAAATAATAAACCAATGGACTTAACTCAGACAGAACTGGTTATGAAGGGCCACCCAAAACCATCTAGTAGTATGCTCACTTTTGTGACATCATATGCTCCACCACTGCCAGAATTTGAGCAGACTATATAACTTGAACTCAACAACTTGACCAAAAGAGCCCAAAATGGAACTACTTTTGACCAAAGTAGGACCTGTGTTCAACAGAAACCATTACAAAGACAATTACCCTGAATGCATGACCTGATTATGTATATACTGTAGGCTATTTCCTGCCTCAGTATACCAGGATATCACCTATTTTTAGCAGTGAATAATTTTACTGTGTCACAATTGCTAAGAGATAAACTCAATTAATAGGAATGGTCATGACACCCCATGCATTTTTTAATTTTTTTTTATTAATTTCAGAGAGGAAGGGAGAGGGAGAGAGAGATAGAAACATCAATGATGAGAGGGAATCATTGTTTGGTTGCCTCCTGCATGCCCCTACTGGGGATCGAGCTCGCAACCCAGGCATGTGCCCTTGACAGGAATCGAACATGGGACACTCCATCCACTGGGCCAAACCGGCTAGGGCCACCCCATCCATTTTAACAACCAAAATAAAAATGTCCCACTTTCAGGATCCTTGGTACTGAGACTACTCTCTCCCCCCCCCCCAAATAAAGCACAACAGAGCTTGTTATCATTCTATTCAGAATGATCCTGATACCAACTGCTGTGACACAGTCCACCTTTAAGGACTCCCCCAACTGAAAGATGTTTCTTTTTACTCAGTCATCTTGGCTCAAAATCAAAGAGGTTGCAAGCATTCAGAGTAATAAGAACAAGAATCGCTGAGAGATAGGTGTCTCTATTTGGGGCTCTCTTGTCCAGTAGGGCTGAACTTGAGTCAAAAGTCACCTTTCAAAAAATCAAAAAATGATTCTGAACAGACTGAGATCATTTTACCAGAGCTTATCACCTCCTTTCCTAATGTAAAATCCAACATAGTTATAAATACATCCACAGTATTCTCTTGGAGATACAGGCTGTTATCAGGGAAGGGAGCATGATTTAGAAGACACAGGTCCTAGTTCCAGCTCTATCACTAACTAGAGGAATTAGCCTAAGTGTCTTCCTAAGTGTCTTCACTGGCTCTCAGTTTTTCCATCTGTATTGTGAAGGATTTGGATCTCTAAGAGCTCCTTCAGCCACCAAATCTATGATCTCAAGTTCTTTTCTTCTCTTTTGCTGTATCTATGAGAGCTAAACTTACCAAAGCAATGGGATTATACATAAAAACTTCATTATGCAGCTAGGTAAATAATACAGAACAAGAATTTAAATCCTCTTTTTCTGGCTGAATATGTGAAGTTGTTACAACAATCTCACTGAACACACTATTTTCTTACCACTTGTGCCAACTTCCTAGGTTGATGAAGAAACAAAGAGCCTTCAGGAAAGAGTGAGCTGAAACACAGGCTTCATGCTACTGTGTTATCGTGGGGACTGGTGGCATTAATTTTAACTTTGTACTCTAGTCTTACTCAAGAGAAAACATCACTCTTGCTGCAAGAAATCTGAAATGAACCAGGGACCATTTTCAATTTGAACAATGGTCCCACATTTGCCCCTGTCCTGCATCTTCATGCCCCCATCAATCTTCCCACACAAAACCACCAATTCCCAGATACTACACTGTAACTTACCTTGGAGACTTGCAGGGTTTAGCACTCTAGTTTCTTTGCAGGAAGCTGGGGATGAAAAATATAACTCTGGGTAACACGGATCCTGCTGATAGCTGACAAATTTGTTGTTGAAAGAGGAAGTTGAGTGAATTTTGCATCTCACCACAGAAACCTTATTTGCACAGACCAAAGGTAAGTCCCTTGAGCAGATGACGCTACTAAAGGTTTGTTTTATTTCTATTTCATTGGTGCAAATAAATTCAAAGTGCTTAGAACAAAAGACTGTGCAAAATAAAAAAAATGATATGCATATCAGCCTTCCTCACTGTTCCTCACATTATATCTTTCTACCACAACCCATCTGCCTATTTTTTTTTTTTTTTACTAGATTCCAGTAGGCTCCATTGGCAAGATGGGATTTTGAGGCAAATCTACAGGGAGCTTACCTAAGAACAAGAAAGCTGCAATTCCTTCAAGCATGAAGGGCAAAGGATGAAGAAATCTCAAGAATACAAGTCAGAACTAAGAGCAGTAGGACTAGCTTTGCTTAAACCATTCCCTTTATCTGGAGTGTGCTTCTCTCAGTTTATCTCAAGGCTTAAAATTTAATGTGTAATTTGGTTATTTTTATACATTTTTTACTTCCTTAGTATACTGAAAACTGCTTGAGGGCAAAGATCATGGCTGACTTATCTCTGTATTCCCAACCAGTCCAGCACAAAGCACTTTCATGAATGTTTGTTGAATGACCAATTAAAGGGATGAATAAAAAAATAAATGTTCAAATAATGCATGAATTTAAAAAAATGAACAATGTTGATAACAGGGTCTTCCTACAGATTACTAAGATTTTGGTTTTTATGTATAATGTCTCTGGGAATTTTATAAGTATGCAAATAAAGAAAAGTCATACTCTTAGGGACTGTAGTGTGAGCCAAGTCGGAGAGTAGTTCTGCGAAACAAAGCTTGCAAAGCAGCATGAACCTCTGTGGGCATGTAAGGGAACCTCATTCAGAAACCATGGTCAATGGGGGGAAAAGGATTCATATGTAATACTTTAAACAATAAAGATTTTTTTAAAAAGGAACCATAGCCTGGAACTGCAAAGAGCCTTCTGGGTAATAGCCATAGCAAACAAACAAACAAAAAAAGTACTGTGTGTTAGGTTAAACAGTAGCATTTGGATTTTTGGATAAGATTAAATAAAGAAGGAAGTGGATGACAAAAATTTTTTGTAAAAGGGCAAACTGGACCTGCAACGTCTCCTTATAAAACCAGCACCCTTCAAGAACTAGATGGAGACATGCCCAATACTCAGAAATGTCTAATACAAAATTCAAGGGTACAAGGGATGGAAAAGAGAAAGTTTCAGCACTAGAAACTAAGAGTTTGAACTGATTGATGAAAAGGCCATGACTGGCAAAGGGAGAAGATACCCCTCCTGGCTGAGGAATATCAAATGAAACATGCTTTGCCTTGCAATCCCCTTCTTAGTTCTGATTTCATATATTTATTCAGCCCCAATCTGTTATTAATTTAATATTCTGACTTGGCATCCTACTGAAAAGAAAATATACTGACAGGCCAACACACATTTCAGTTTATTTGGCAGTTCTGTTTCTTACTATAAATTATTAAACTGGATTTCTGGTACAAATTCATCCTTTGTGAGTTTGGGCAGCATAAGCTAATTTTCCTAGGGTATGATCTTACTCTGGACAAAGAAAATTCCAGAACTTTTTAGCTTTAAAGCCAAACCCTGGGAGAGAAAGAGAAAAGGAATGCTTTCCTGACAATTAGCTATTAACACTACCTCCTACCTTCATTTCACAGACACCTTAACATTGCTAAAAAGAAAGCCTGCCTGCTTACCTCATTTCTCCCTTGCATGCAAGTATCCTCTCCTTTCATTGGCCCTAAAAAGGGAAGCAAAATTATCTCAGAAGTCAGTGAACCAATTTAGGCAAAGGGAATTTCAACTCAGGTAAAGTTCTGAGTGTTAATTAAAACAAAAAGCTGATAATTTAACAATAATCTCTGATTAACTTTTAGGAGAGAGTCTACTAGTTACTGAATATGACTGACAGTCTAGGAATCACTATCATCTCAACCGAATTAATAAATATCCACTTGTAAGAGTCTAAAAAACAGTACAGCTGAAACAATTTGTCCATAGTTCTGAACTCTTTACTTTCTCTGTGTATTCCCTCAAAGTATACTTTAACTGGTGCATCATATATTTCCTAGGCTGAGGAAAGTTTAAAAATTGGTACTTCAATGGCTTTTAGGTCTTCTCTAACGGTAACAGTAGATTATGGGTGATCGCTATTATTGAGGACATTATTCATTAAAATACTGTTGTTGTTTTTGTGTTTTGTTTTGTTTTTTTTTTTTTTTTTTTTTTGAGGACCCAAGGGTAATACCTGATCATAATATTAGGAAGAACTACATTTTTCCTAAATAATTTGTTTGATTTGGTCCTTATGGATACTGATAATTGTGTTAAATGTCTCTTTTTACATGTTCTGCTGAATAAACTGGAACTAATTTGTTGTTTACTGGTATCAACTTTGGAGATCTTTCTATAATGTGCTTTTTAAAAAACATTTTTATTAAATTTATTGGGGTAACACTGGTTAATAAAATTATATAGGTTTCAAGTATACAATTCTATAATACATCATCTGTATATTGATTTGTGTGTTCACCACCTAGTCAAGTCTCCTTCCATCACCATATATTTGACTGCTTTTACCATCTTCTACCTCCTCTCCATCCCTCTACTTTTTGGCAACCACCATACTATTGTCTGCGTCTATGAGTTCTTATTTGTTTACTTGTTTGTTTGTTGCTTTCAGTTTTATGTCCCACATATGAATGACATTATATGGTTCTTGACCTTTTCTGCCTGACTTATTTTGCTTAGAATGTGGGACATACTAGTATATGCAATGTAATACTACTCAATCATAAGAAAAGATGAAATATTGTCATTTGCAGCAACATGTATGGGTCATGAGAATATGGTGTGCTTATTTTTATTATTCAATTTCCATGGCTTTATTCTTATGTTCTTAAACATCTTTTCTTTATTATTTTCTCATCTTACTATTTATTTGTATTACCTTATTATAGTATGAATCCTTCCAAACCACCTTTTATCTTTTCTGGAACAAGAGTAAGACAAACAATATTTTTAAAAAAGGAACCCTCAATTTCTTTTGCATTAGAAATACACTTAGTGGCCAGATTATTATGATCTCTGAACGCATAATAATCTGGCCACTCAATGTATGTATATATATATTAGAGGCCCGGTGCATGAATTCATGCATGGGTGGGGTCCGGCCAGCCTGGCCAGGGGGAGGGGACATGGGCGGTTGGCCTGCCTGCCTGCTGGTCAAAATCCTGGTGGAGGGGACAATTTGCATATTAGCCTTTTATTATATAGAATATACACTGAGTTCAGAGATCATAATAATCTGGCCACTCAGTGTATTGAATATTAACTGCTTTTATCTTCAAGAGTTTTCTTTATCTGCTTTTATATCCACAGATTATTTCTGTACTTTTTTGAAATAATCATTCAACAAGTACTTAAAGAGCTACAACAATAAGCAATTTTGTTGGATGATGAGTGGAAAGGGTGGGATTCAGAAGCATAAAGTATATCCCCTATCCTCCAAGATTATACTTTAAGTGACAAGTTGACCACTCATAAAATAATTAGAAAATATAGCAGAGTAAATGATTTATTATTAAGTTATGAGAAAGGTATGAAGATGAGTTCACTATGGGCTGGACCTGTTTGGAAAAGGTTGGGTGGTTTTTGCTCAATCGACAAGTTTTGTTTAAGCAGTGTCCCCAATGGGTTAAATATGTCTCACTGGAGGCATGCAATGTTATTTTTGGTAGCACAGGAATAACTTTTTAAACATTTTGAAGTTATATATTTGTTTAAGATTTTAATGTATAGCACAATTAGCACTCATATTTTTTGTTTCATGGAAATAATTACTTAAGATAAGGCTAAAGCAGGTAGTTAAGATTCAAAAAGTGTGATTTAACAAACACAAACAAATAAAGGTATAGACAGCAAAAACTATGGAACATCTAAATATCTGATATTTGATATATACCAGTTAAAAAAAGGAGACAAGGCATGCTTTTCAGAAGAGAGAAGGAATATTCCCAAGGATATGAATGAAGAGTAACATATACTATTTGTGTGATACTGAGGGAAAACTTTTTGACTAAAGCACAAAGCATGCTACGGAATGACAAATAAGCTTGGACGATGGGACCATACAAAAAAGATCTTAGCTTACAGAACCCATAGGATACAGAAAATTTTTGAAGGGTTTTAAACATACTTAAGGGAGGGAGATAAAAAAAAATCTCATAGTACTTTCTATGTACTGGTCATTATTCTAGGCAATTTATACACATCATCCCATTTAACTCTCAGAACTATCCTATGGAGTAGGGGCTAATATTATATCCTATTTTAACCATGAGTGAATCAAAGCACAGAGAGGTTAATTACCTTCTGTAAGATCATACAAGTAAGTGGGAGAGGCAAGATTCATACTAACTCTGTCTCCAGAGCCTGATCTTCTTTCTACCAGTGCCAGAAAAATTGCTGAGACAAAGGTGCACAAAATAAATTGAATAGGGGCAAAACAGGAGGTGGAGGGCCCTATTGGAGAATACATCAATAATTTAAATTTAAGGTGATAAGAGCATGGATTAGGGTAGTGACAGTAAAAATGAAGATAGAAGGTAATTTCTATTTAATTATTTTTCTCAAAAGAGCACTTAAAACTGTAATAACTAAAATGAAGGAGGAAATGAATCTTCAGGCATAGGAACAAATCAGTCTTTAAGAGATTTAATGTTTGCATATTTTTTCATTAAAACTTTTTTGAGTCATACACTGAAGTATCTTCCTTCAATGAAAAAATACCTTATAGCTAGAAGAGGGGTTCACTTTTGTGAACCCCAGAGGTTTGTTTTGAAGACCAGTATCAGCACAGGACAAATTTTTAAGCCACTCTGTGAGGAACCTGAAGTCCTGAAAAGGGAAATGGTTTATGGTTTTCTCTCACAGGATGTGAATTTCTACATAAATGTATTACAGAGAATTTCCATACAAAGAGGTTTCCTTCAGCTAAACAACTGGGCGTTTGTGTATACATGCTGTGAATTTACATGAATGATGGAATTCCCCCCAATGCTTGGTGATTTATTTGATTACTAGAGGCCTGGTGCACGAAATTCGTGCATCGGGGGGGGGGGTGTCCCTCAGCCCAGCCTGCACCCTCTCCAATCTGGGACCCCCCTGTTTAGGCAGTCGGACATCCCTCTTACAATCCAGGACTGCTGGCTCCCAACTGCTCACCAGCCTGCCTTCCTGATTGCCCCTAACCACTTCTGCCTGCCAGCCTGATCACCCCCTAACCACTCCCCTGCCAGCCTGATTGATGTCTAACTGCTCCCCTGCCAGCCTGTTTTCCCCTAACTGCCCTCCCCTGCAGGCCTGGTCACCCCTAACTGCCCTCCCCTGCAGGCCTGGTCCCCCAAAACTGCTCTCCCCTGCAGGCCTGGGTCCCTCCCAACTGCCTTTCCCTGCAGGCCTGGTCGCCCCCAACTTCCCTCCTCTGCCGGCCTGGTCACCTCTAACTGCCCTCCCCTGCAGGCTTGATCGCCCCCAACTGCCCTCCCTTGCAGGCCTGGTCCCTCCCAACTGCCCTCCCTTGCTGGCCATCTTGTGGTGGCCATCTTGTGTCCACATGGGGGCAGGATCTTTGACCACATGGGGGCAGTCACCTTGTGTGTTGGAGTGATGGTCAATCTGCATATTACTCTTTTATTAGATAGGATAGAGGCCTGGTGCATGGGTGGGGGCCAGCTGGTTTGCCCTGAAGGGTGTCCCAGATCAGGGTGGGGGTTCCCTTGGGGCATGGGGTGGCCTGGGCGAGGGGCCTGTGGTGGTTTGCAGGCCGGCCACGCCCCCTGGTGACCCAAGCGGAGGCCCTGGTATCTGGAGTTTATTTATCTTCTACAATTGAAACTTTGTAGCCTGGAGCAGAGCCAAGCCTTCTGCTTGCTCCGTGGCGGCAGCCATTTCTATTGGGATTTATGTATCTTCTATAATTGAAACTTTGTAGCCTTAAGCGGAGGCCTGGGCCGGCCAGGGTGTGCAGAAAGCTTGGCTTCCTCCATCACCATGGGAAACCCTAGCCTCCTGCTCTTTCCAGCTCTGTGGCTGCCGCCATTTCTGTTTGGATTTATGTATCTTCTATCATTGAAACTTTGTAGCCTTGAGTGGAGGCCTAGGTTGGCAAGGGCAGGCAGAAAGCTTGGCTTCCTCCATCGCCGGGGAAACCCAAGCTTCCCTCCTGCTCTCTGTGGCCGTAGCCATCTTGGTTGGGTTTATTTGCATATTCGCTCCTGATTGGCTGGTGGGCGTGGCTGGTGGGCGTGGCTGGTGGGTGTAGTGGAGTGATGGTTAATGTGCATATTACTCTTTTATTAGATAGGCTGTCACAGTAAGTTTGTAGTTAGTTAACAAAAGAAGGGAGCAAATGGAATCAGACATTAAGCCTGATTAACTAGGAAGGGGCAACTTCCAGACACTAGTAACATTCCTCCACACCCTGCCTCTCCTCACTCCCTGCCCTCCCACCCCTGTAGGGAAGGAGAACAGGCTTTTCAATCTCCCCAGGAAACAACTGGTTTTTTCCAATTAATTGCCAGGGAGAGGAATAATACAGTAAGGGGGAAATTTCTTTGCTGGACACATGTGCAGTAGAAGTCAAAATGGAGCAAGGGGAGGAGGTTCTTCTACTGAAGCATATGGAGTAGGAGCCAAAATGGCAACCAACCATGAAGGTGAGAAGTCTAGCCTAGGAAAAAGAACAAATAGAATAAGGATATGAAACCACAGAAGATGGAAAGGGATTAGATAGGGGCAGGCACCAGCAAAAGCCCACAAAGAAATGGAAAGAAGATTGGTTAGTTTGAAAGAAAGCCAAACCAAAAAAGATTCATCAAAACCTAACAAAGGCCTGGGGTTCATTCCTTTACATGTTCTCTCTCCCAAGCAGCCATGTGGGCTTTGCAGCTGTGTGGGCCAAAGTAGGGCCCAAGCACAGAGTCAAGAACAGACCCAAGCACGGCACCCCTTGCAGCTCAGGAGCCATCAAGCCTTGGCAGTGAATGTCCAGATAGGGAAATGAGATACAGAGAAATCTGGATCTCTGGGTCTTGGCCCTCTTGAGCCTTATGGATGTGGGCGCAAGTCTTTAGCCCCAAAGGCTGCAAGAGGGAACTGAGCCACCTGGTCATGTGGATAAGACATCAGGCACCTAGTGGTAGTCCTTTGTTTTACTCCAATAAATCTTGCCACTATTGCTCACATCATTCTATGCTTGAGCAAGAGGAAAGGGATGAGGGAAAGGTATATCTTGTCTCAGTTTATTTCTGGCTCCTTACTATGAGGTTTACTAACTTCATACATGTCACTAGGACTAATAGGGAAAATGGTATCATAGGAGAAGACTATATTTGTGCCCTACTTTCCTTTGCTGGCTTTTTTGTTCAGCTTTCTCTCCAACAGATATGGTGCTTTCCCAGACCTTCTGGGTTTATGTTGTCACAAAAGAATGTGATCTGGGTAAATTCTTAACTAAAACAGGAACAATTTTTAGGAACTGAGCACTACAAACACAAGAATATAGATTTTAAATGTCTGTAACAAGCAGCAAGATATTCTTTAAATCAACATTCCACAAATTAGCTATTAATGACATTCCTCAAATCAACAGTTATCAAGATTTTTGGTCTCAGATTCCTTTACACTCTTAAACATTATTTAGAATCCCCAGGGCTTCCATTTATATGAGTTGTATCCATCAATATTTACCACATTAGACATTAAAAATTGATGTTAAAATGTTAATTTATTAATCCATTAAATTAAAATGATAATGAATCCATTATATGTTAATAAAAATAATAGATGTAATCCTATCTAATAAAGAGGGAATATGCTAATTGACCCTCATGCCATTGCAAAGATGGAGGCATCCACAGCCAATAAGGAGGGAATATGCCAATTGACTGTCACGCCCTCAAAGATGGCAGAGCTCAGAGCCACAAGATGGCAGCGCCCAGTCCCCTCAGCTCTGCTGGGGTGGCAGGCATGCAGCAAGGCTACGTGCCTGCCTCCAGAGTCCCCCAGTCCCCTCAGCCCCCCAGCCACCCAGGGCCGGCTCAAGGTGCAGGCAAGCCTCGGATGGCGGCTGCCCAGTCAACACCCAAGGCGCAGGCAAGCCTCGGATGTTGACTGCCCAACTGCCCAGGGCCAGCCCAAGGTGCAGACAAGCCTCGGATGGCAGCTGCCCAGCCGCCCAGGGCTGCCCGAGGCTCAGGTAACCAGGGCTGGCCGAGGCTTTCGCTGATGGTAGTGGCAGGAGCGGAGGTGTGATGGGGGTGTCACCTTCCCCTGATTGCCGGGTTGCCTCCTGCCCCTGAGGGCTCCCAGACTGTGAGATGGGACAGGCCAGGCTGAGGGACCCCCCTCCAGTGCATAAATTTTCATGCACCGGGCTCTAGTTAACTTATAAAATACTGAGAAAAGTGACACGTGACACTCTTTTACATATATATATATATATATATATATATATATATATATATGTAAAATATATATATATTTTATTGATTTCAGAAAGGAAGGAAGAGAGACAGAGAGAGAGAAACAAAAAGGCTGACAGAGAATCATTGCTCAGCTGTCTCCTGCATGTCTCCTACTTGGGACCAAGCCTGTAACCTGGGCATGTGCCCTGATGGGGAATCAAATAGTGACCTCCTGTTTCATGGATCTGTGCTCAACCACTGAGTCACACTGGCCAGTCATTGTCTTATAATTTTGCATACTTCTTAAATGTCCTGCTTGATGGATGATATTTGGATGGTCCTATCTGTTTTTTCATTCAATCTGTTGTGATATATTGTTTTAGTTGTAACATAGGAGAAAAATATCAGGGTCACATAGATATATAGATGAAAAAGGGAAGATAAGGACACATATGTAATACCTTAATCAATAAAGAAATTTTAAAAAAGAAAAAGGGAAGAGCATTTTAATAATATTTTTGTGTAAGTGTACATATTTTTCTTTGATACAACACTAAAACTAGAGAAATAGTAGTTTTATTTTAATTTAAAGGATAACTACAATGTGGATTCTGAAAGCATATCAAGGAACTTTTCATATTCTTTTTCACTAAAATTAATTGATCTGTCTTGTACTTTGAGTGTATCTTTTAACCATGCATTATTAGTAACAACATTTATTAGACTTTTGGAAAATATTGTTTGAGTTGTGCACCTGTTGATACAATTTACTACACAGAATCAAAATTGCATCACATTTGTTATTATAACCACTGGTTTCAGTAGAGAAGTCCACAAAAAATAGGAAGCTGTCAAGCACATGGTGATGTGTGCAAGCTGTCCAAAGTTCTAATTTTAACTTGAAAACCCAAATTTTAACATTGGCGACAAATACTTGTCAGTTGTTTTTCTTAAAGTGACAGGTACACTTCACTCATTTTCAATAAATGTCTACCAAATACCGAAATCTGAATAAACATAATATTTGTGGTTTTATTTTTACATTCAATATTATTTGGCATTAGATTTAAGTGTACAGCATAGTGCTTAAATGATTCACATACTTTACAAAGTGTTCTATCTCATATTTCCAGTACCCCCTTGGCACCAATCATAGGTATTAAAATATAATTGATTTTATTAACTGTGCTGTACGTTATAACCCCATGATTATTTTGTAACAATCAATCTGTACTTCTCAGTCCATTCAATATTTTTCAACCAGTTCCACAACTCCCCTCCCCTCTGGCAATCATTAGTCTGTTCTCTGCATATATGCGTCTGCTTCTATTTTGTTTGTATATTTATATTGTCCTTTAAATTCCACATATAAGTGAAAATATATGGCATTTGCCTGTCTCTCACTGATATATTTCACTTAGCATAATACCCTGTAGGTTCATGAATGTTGTTGCAAATGGAAAATGTTTGTTGTTTTTTATGGCCTTGTAATATTCCCTTGTATATATGTACCACTGCTTTTTATCCATTCATCTATTGATGAACACTTGGGTTTCTTCCATAGCTAGGTTATTGTAAATAATGCTGCAATGAACATAGTGGTGCATATATTCTTTCAAATTAGTGTTTTAGGTTATTTCATATATATACCCAGAAGTGGAATCTCTGGGTCATAATGCACTTCCATTTTTAATTACTTGAGGACCCTTCATAAAATTTTCCACAGTGGATGCACCAATTTGCATTCCCACCAACAGTACACAAGGATTCCCTTTTCCTTACATTCTCACCAACACTTGCCATTTGTGATAGCCATTCATGATAGCCATTCTAGCAGGTGTGAGTTGACATTTCACTCATGTTTTAATTTGCATTTCTTTGACAATTAAGGATGCTGAATATGTTGTCTTATGTCTATTGGTCATCTGAATGTCCTCTTTGGAGAAATGTCTATTCAGGGCCTGTGATATTTTTTAATTAGATTATCTTGGTGGGGGGTTTTATTTTTGGTATAATGTAATGTGTTCTTTATAAATTTTGGATATTCACCCCTTATCAGATGTATCATTGATGAATATGTGACCCAATTTTAGGAGGTTGTCCTTTCATTTTATTTATGTTTCCTTTGCTGTACAAAACTGTTTGGTTAGATGTATCCCCATCTGTTTATTTTGTTCTTTTGATTCCCTTGCCTGAAGATATATATATCAGAAAAAAATATTGCTGCTCACCAGCCTGCTGGGACCCAGCATCCTAGGATCTGGCTCCAAGACCCCACAGTGAGTGCAAGCCAGGGGGAACTCTGTTCTCCATCCCTTCTCCTGACCCCAGAACCATGCTACCAGCCTGACCCAGAGCCACCCAGCACCCACTCCACCCCCAGCCCCAGGACTTGCTGTCAGGGCAACCGGGAGCAACACGGAACATGCCCCAGTCCAGGACACAGGGTAGCTCTGACTGTGCGACCCAGAGAAACCCATGCTTGCTCCACCATGGCTACCAGGACAGTCCTGCCGGAACCATCCAGAGCAACCCAATGGGCACCTCAATCCAGGTGACAGGAGAGTGTGGACTGAGGGACCCAGGGCAAACCACCCCTCCTCCACACTGAGGAGGGGCAACCTGGAGAAACCCAGCATGTACCCTACTCAGACGACAGGGGAACTCTGTCTGTGCTACCCAGAGAAACTTGCACCTGGTTCTCCCCAGACCCTGGGACAGTGCTTCAGGGGATACCCAGAACAACACAGTACATGCCTCAGTCCCAACCATAGGAAAACGTTGCCAGGGTGACCTGGAGAAAGCTGGTGTTTCAAACAAGGGGCCACAGGACTTCACCACAAGTGCTCTACCAGAGGGACTTAGGGTGCCACCCTGCCAAGGGTGCTGGGGCTGCACAGCAAATTGCATGTCAGAGGGCACTGGGTCCTCACAGGGAGTCACACATTGGATGAACTGTATATGTGCTCCCACCACCCCAAGCATCTGAAGCAGAAAACTGAGGGACCAGATCTGTGGGAGAAGGGGATACAAATCAGAGCAGAGACAATAAAGGCATGAGATTCAAGGCAGACCCAGCCTCTGGGCTAACAATTTCCTGAACATTGTCCTGATAGGGTCTTCAACCTCTAAAAACACAAACAGGGTGCCCAAGGCCAAAAAGAGACAGCAAAAATAAGGAGAAAAAGAAACAATGCCCCATGAAAATAAAATAACTCTCCAGAAAAGGAACTTCATGAAATGGAGTCATACAATATGTCAGAAAAAGAATTCAGAGTAAGAGTTCATAAACCAGATGGATGAGAAAATCAACAACTTTTGTAAGAATCAAGAGGAAATAAAAAATGATATAGCCACAATAAAAAATGCAATGGAAAGTTTCAACACTAAATTAGGAGAAGTGTAGGTCAGGATTAATGAGTTAGAAGAGAGGGCACAAAAACACACCCAATTGGAAGAGCAATTGGAGAAAAAAATTGGAAAGCAGGAGAGTCTAAGTGAGTTTTGGGATAACATGAAATGAAGTAACATATGTATAATAGGGGTACCAGAAAGACAAGAAGAGGATAAAGGATTAGAAAACATATTTGAAGAAATAATTACAAAAATTTCCCTGATTTGGGGAAGAAAAAAGTCACACTGACACAGAGAGGCCCAAACAAGATGAACCCAAAAAGACCCACACCAAGACACGTCATAATTATAATGGCAAATGTTAACAACAAAGAGAGAATCTTAAACGCTGCTAGAGAGAGACAGAGAATTACCTACAAAGGATCTCCTTTTAGATTATTAAATGATTTATCAACAGAAACATACCAGCCCAGAAGATAATGGAAGTATATAAAGTGATGCAAAACAAGGGACTGAATCCAAGAACACTCTATCCAGCAAGGCTATCATACAAAATTGGAGAAGATGATAAAAGGCTTCCTGGGAAGTAAATTGTGAGATTTAAAAACAAACCCCCCAAAAAAAGTACAATACTTTTTCTGTGAGAAACAAAAGGTAGGAGTTGAACAATTCAAGGGAGCTGAGAATCCCAGCACCCTGAGGTTCCAAGCTGCCCTTCCTTACCTATCACCACCCAGACTGAGTTATCTCTGGCCACACATTTACATCATAAGAGGGGAGCTCAACCACAAGTCCAAACTGTGATTGAATGTTGGCTCAAAAACTCCGGTGGGGACTCAGTTAACTTGGATCACAGGAAGGGGACAGATATACCCCTTGGTGCTTTAAAAGAGAGTGAAATCCTGAACCAATAGGCCATAAACCATGGCTATTTTTAGAAGTGAGACATCCCAACATGGTGTTGGAGGAGAGCTCTACAGATACCCTGGGCCATCAGAAAAATGAACAAGTAAATCCTAAAGCAAATTAAGCCTGAAACATTGCTGGAGGCAAAAAATGACAAGATTGAAGGTGTCCTATCTCAGACACATCATGAGAAGGCAGGGTTCCTGGAAAAGACCATAATGCTAGGAAAAATAGAAGGCTGAAGGAAGAAAGGACGACCAGATATGAGGTGGGTTGACACCAAAAAAGAAACTATAGACGTGAGTCTGCAGGAGCTGAGCAGGGCTATTAAAGAATAGGACATGTGGCGATCATTCATAGAGTTACCAAGAATCAGAACTGACTCACTGGCATGCAACACAAGCACATTCCAACATAGCTGAACCATGAAATTTTGTATATCACAAGTGATTTTCATCTGATAACTAAAAATTTAAATGCATTTACTGTCAGGAGATGGTGGGCATGAAACTAAAAGTTATTTGAAACACAATAAAGAGTTTACATGTGATAGTGTACAAAGAAAAATAAATTAATTGAAGGGGAAATCAGGAGATTCACAGACAAAAAAAGGCTAAAAGAGTTTATCACTATCAAGCTAGCAATGCAAAAATATGTTACAGGAACTATTGTAAGAAAAAACAGGAAAGGAAGAAGGAACACAGGCATAAAGAAGAGAAATGGCTACAAACAAGTACCTATCAATAACAACCTTAAACGTAAATGGATTAAATGCTCCAATCAAGAGACATAGAGGGGCTGAATGGATAAGAAAACATGACCCATATATATATATATATATATATATATATATATATATATATATATATATATATATATATGCTGTCTACAAAAGACCCACCTCAGAACAAGGTACTCAAATGAACTGAAAGTGAAGAGATGAAAAATAATTTTCAGGCAAATGTAAATAAAAAAAAGCTGTGTAGAAATACATATATCTGACAAAATAGACCTCAAAGTGAAGGCCATAACAAGAGATAAGAAAGGTCACTTTATAATACTAAAGGTATTGATACAACCAGAGGATATAACTCTGGTAAACATATATGCACCCAGTATAGGAGCACCCAAATACATGAAAAAAAAATTCTGGAAGATATCAAGGAAGAGATCAACAGCAATGCAATAATAGTAGGGGGTTTTAGTACCCCATTGATATCATTAGATAAATCCTCTAGACAAAAAATGAGCAAAGAAACAGCAATACTAAACGACTCACTAGAACAGATGGACGTAATCAAAATCTTCAGGATATATCATACCAAAGCTACAAAATATACATTCTTCTCAAGTACACATGGGACATTTTCAAAGATAGACCATATAGCGGGACACAGGCAAAGTCTATTCAAATTCAAGAAGATTGAAATCAGTGGGCTTAAGGATTGCCTCATAGTGTCTGCCACCTGGGTGTTCTCCCGTTCGCCACCGCTCCGCCTACGTCCAGGTTCTGCCCGGCGGCTCAAGTTGCGCAACCCCTTGGCGTAACAGGGAGCGCGATGTGGAGACCCAACTCGGTGGATTCCGAGCTCGGCAGATGGGGAACTAGAGGGTGGACCCTGAATGGATGCTGAACATTCCTTGTGAGAAATCTGAGGCACATACTATTGAGGAGCCACAATTTTCCTACTGCCTGCTGCCAAGTTTCTTGAGAGCCCAACTGTTGGGAGAGAGTGGAAGAAAGAGGGAAAGACAGAGAGAAATATTGATGTGAGAGAAACACATTGATTGGTTGCCTCCTGCAAAAGCCCTGACCAGGACCAGGCCCGAGCAGGGGAGCAGACTGCAACCAAGAAAAAAAATGGCGGCAGAATAGACAGACATGTTCCGAGCCTTGTCCCGGAGCAGAAAGAAAGAACAACTGAGTGTTTCATGAGGAGTGTTTGTTGGCAAGTTAAATGACAGCTAAACTCCAGGAGAAGGTGGGGAACTGCTAGACGGAGTTCCCCTGACTGGGCAGCCCCCACTGCAGCTGGGTCCCCTCCCGAGGCTATGGGTTCGGATGTGGAGACTGCGCCATCTTGAAAGGGAAAGTGGATGTTATTGGAAGCCTGAAAATCCACAACTGTGGCACCCACTGAACAGCTGCGAGCCCCAGAACACCGGTCCCCAATTGGGGCAAACACGCGAATTCAGAGGAACACTACACTCCACCACGGAAAGGTCAGATTTTGCCTGGGATAAGGAGAGAGAGAAATACATAACCAGACATCCAGAGAAGAGAGACCATGGGGAGACAAAGAAACAGCCCACCTATGAAAAAAAAGCAGGCATCACCAGAAAAGGAAGTAAACGAAATGGAGGCAAGCAACCTTCCAGAGAAAGAATTCAGAGAAATGGTCATAAGGTCGCTGAAAAGAATAGAAGACAAATTCTACAATATGAGTGAGAACCAAGAGGAAATGAAGAAGAACCAAGAAGAAATGAAAAATGACATCACTGCTGTAAAGAACTCAATACAAAGCATCAAGAGTCGACTAGAAGAAGCAGAGGATCACATCAGTGAGCTAGAAGACAAGATGGGAAAAAATACCGAAGTAGAGCAGCTTCTAGAAAAAAAAATTAAAAAGCAGGAGGAGAGCCTAAGGGAACTTTGGGACAACATGAAACAAAACAACATCTGCATAATAGGGGTATCAGAAGAAAAGGAAGCTGAGCAAGGAATAGAAAACCTGTTTGAAGAAATAATGACAGAAAACTTCCCTGATATAGGGAAGAAAAAACCCACACAAATCCAAGAAGCTCACAGAGTCCCAAGCAAAATGAACCCCAAAAGACCGACGCCAACGCACATCATAATTAAATTGGCAAACACCAACGACAAAGTAAGAATCTTAAAAGCAGCAAAAGAGAGATAGAAAGTTACATACAAAGGAACCCCCATCAGACTAGCAACTGATTTCTCAACAGAAACTCATCAGGCCAGAAGGGAATGGAATGAAATATACAAAGTCATGCAAAGAAAGGGTCTGAATCCAAGAATACTGTACCAAGCAAGGCTATCAATCAAAATTGAAGGTGAAATCAGGAGCTTCACAGACAAAAAAGGACTAAGGGAATTTATTACCACCAAACCAGCAATGCAAGAAATGCTAAAGGGTCTGCTGTAAAAAAAAAGAAAAAAAAAAAAAAAAAAAAAAAAGAAAGAAATAGGAAGCGAAGAAGGAACACAGGGGTAAAGAATAAAAATGGAAACAAATAAGTACCTATCAATAATAACTTTAAATGTAAATTGATTAAATGCCCCAATCAAAAGACATAGGGAAACAGATTGGATAAGAAAACAAGACCCATATATCTGCTGTCTACAAGAAATCCACCTCAGAGAAAAGAAGCACCCAGACTGAGGGTGAAGGGATGGAAAAAGGTCTTCCAGGAGAATGGAACTGAAAAAAAAGCTGGGGTAGCAATACTTATATCTGACAAATTAGATCTCAAAGTGAAGGACATAACAAGAGATAAGGAAGGCCACTTCATAATACTAAAGGGAGCAATCCAACAAGAAGAAATAGCTCTGGTAAGCATATATGCACCCAATACAGGAGCACCCAAACACATAAAAAAACTCCTGGAGGATATCAAGGGAGAGATTGACAGCAATACAATCATAGTAGGAGACTTTAATACCCCACTATCACCATTGCACAAATCCTCTAAACAAAAAATCTGCAAAGAAATATCAATCCTAAATGACTCACTAAACCAGATGGAATTAATTGACATCTTCAGAACATTTCACCGCAAAGCCACAGAATATACATTCTTCTCAAGTGCACATGGGTCATTTTCAAAGATAGACCATATGTGGGGACATAGGCAAAGTCTCTTCAAATTCAAGAAGATAGATATCATATCAAGCATCTTCTCAGACCACAGTGGCATAAAACTGGAAATCAACAACAATAAAAACAACCCAAAGAAATCAAACACATGGAGACTAAACAGCATGCTATTAAACAATGACTGGGTTACCAGAGAGATCAAGGAAGAAATAAAAAACATCATGGCAACAAATAACAATGAAAATACAACAATCCAAAATTTATCGGACACAGAGAAAGCAGTGTTGAGAGGGAAGTTCATAGATCTACAAGCATACTACAAAAAACAAGAAACAATGGTAATAAATTACCTAACCCTACAACTCAAAGAGTTAAAAAAAAGAGCATCAAGAAAAGCCCAGTGCATTTGGGTGCTCCTATAACTCAGAGTTAAAAAAAAGAGCAACAAGTAAAGCCCAGTTCATTTGGGTGCTCCTATACTGGGTGCATATATGTTTACCAGAAGGAAGGAAATAATAAGATCGGAGTAGAGATAAACGACATAGAGACCAAAGAAACAATACAAAAGATCAACCAAACCAAGAGCTGATTCTTTGAAAGGATAAACAAAATTGATGAACCTCCAGCCAGGCTCACCAAGAAGCAAAGAGAGAGGACCCAAATAACCAAAATCAGAAATGAAAGAGGTGAAATAACAACAGACCCCGCCAAAATACAAAGGATTGTTAAAAAATACTACAAACAACTCTATTCCAACAAACTGGAGAACTTGAAGGAAATGGACATATCCCTAGAAAAATATAACCTTCCAAAACTCAATCAGGAAGAATCTAAACAGCTCAATATGCCAGTAACTATGGAAGAAATTGAAGCAGTGATCAAAAAGCTTCCAGCAAACAAAAGCCCAGGGCCAGACGGCTTCACAGGAGAGTTTTACCAAACATTCAAGGAAGAACTAAACCGATCCTCCTCAGACTATTCCAAAAAATTCAAGAGGAAGGAACACTTCCAAGCTCCTTCTATGAAGCCAGCATCACCCTAATACCAAACCAGATAAACACAACACAATGAAAGAGAATTACAGGAAAATATCCCTCATGAACGTAGATGCCAAAATCCTCAACAAAATTCTAGGAAATCGGATCCAGCAGTACATCAGAAAGATCATACACCATGACCAAGTAGAATTTATCCCAGGGATGCAAGGATGGTACAATATCAGCAAATAAATAAACGTGATACATCACATAAACAAATTGAGAGATAAAAATCACATAGTCATATCAATTGATGCAAAAAAAAGCATTTGACAAAATCCAACACCCTTTCTTGCTAAAAACTCTCAACAAGGTGGGAGTAGAAGGATCATACCTCAACATAATAAAAGCTATATATGATAAATCCACAGCTAACATCATACTCAATGGGCAAAAACTAAAACCATTTCCCCTAAGAACAGGAACAAGACAAGGATGCCCACTCTCACCACTCCTGTTTGACATAGTACTGGAAGTATTAGCCATTGCAATTAGACAAGAAGAAGAAATAAAAGGCATCCAAATTGGAAAAGAAGAAGTAAAGCTGTCCTTATTTGCAGATGATATGATATTGTACATAAAAAACCCAAAAGACTCCATCAAAAAACTAACATACTTAATAAATGAATTCAGCAATGTAGCAGGATACAAAATTAACGCCAAGAAATCTATGGCATTTCTATACACCAATAGTGAACTTACAGAAAGAGAGACTAAAAAAGCAATCCCATTTACCATCGCACCAAAAAAATTAAGATACCTAGGAATAAACTTAACCAAGGAGGTAAAAGACCTATATGCGGAAAACTACAGGACACTGAAAAAAGAGATAGAGGAAGACGTAAACAGATGGAAGAACATACCATGTTCATGGATTGGGAGAATCAACATCATCAAAATGTCCATACTACCCAAAGCAATCTATAGATTCAATGCACTCCGCATTAAAATACCAAAGGCATATTTCACAGACCTAGAAAGAACTCTCCAAAAATTCATCTGGAATAAAAAAAAAAAAAAAACCCTGAATAGCCACAGCAATCCTGAGAAAGAAGACTAAAGTAGGAGGGATCTCAATACCAGATTTCCAGCTGTATTACAAAGCCACTGTCCTCAAAACAGCCTGGTACTGGCACAAGTACAGACATATAGATCAATGGAATAGAATAGAGAATCGAAATATCCACACAAACCACTATGCGCAATTAATATTTGACAAAGGAGGCATGAACATACAATGGAGTCAAGACAGTCTCTTCAATAAATGGTGTTGGGAAAATTGGACAGATACATGCAAAAAACTGAAACTAGATCACCAACTTACACCATACACAAAAATAAACTCAAAATGGATACAGGACTCAAATATAAGACGGGAAACCATAAAAATACTAGAGCAATCCACAGTCAGCAAAATCCCAGACATATGCTGAAAGAACTTCTTGACTGATACTGCTAGGGCAATGGAAGCCAAAGAGAAAATAAACAAATGGGACTACATCAAAATAAAAAGCTTTTGCACAGCAAAAGAAACCATCAACAAAACAACAAGAAACCCCACTGTATGGGAGAACATATTTGCAAATGGTATCACTGATAAAGGTTTAATTTCCAACATCTACAGGCAGCTTATACAACTTAATAAAAGGAAGATCAATGATCCAATAAAAAAATGGGCAACGAACCTAAATAGAATCTTTTCGAAAGAAGACAGAAGGAAGGCCAAGAGACACATGAAAACATGCTCAAAGTCACTAATTATCTGAGAGATGCAAATCAAAACAACAATGCGATACCATCTCACACATGTCAGAATGGCTATTTTCAACAAATCAACAAAGGACAAGTGTTGGTGAGGATTCGGAGAAAAAGGAACCCTCGTGCACTGCTGGTGGGAATGCAGACTGATGCAGCCACTATGAAGAACAGTATGGAGTTTCCTCAAAAACCTGAATATGGAACTCCCATTTGACCCATTAATCCCACTCCAAGGAATATATCCTAAGAAACTAGAAACACCAATCAGAAAGGATATATGCACCCCTATGTTCAGAGCAGCACAATTTACAATAGCTAAGATTTGGAAACAGCCTAGGTGCCCGTTAGCAGATGACTGGATCAGAAAACTATGGTACATCTACACAATGGAATACTATGTTGCCATAAAAAAGATGGAATTCTTACCATTTGTAGCAACCTGGATGGAATTGGAGAACATTATGCTAAGTCAAATAAGCTAGTCAATGAAAGAAAAATACCACATGATCTCACTCATTTGTGGATAATATAAAACATTATAAACTGATGAACAAAAAGATAGATACAGAGGCAGTAAAGCATCAAACAGACTGTCAAATTACAGCGGGAAGGTTAGGGAGAGGTGGAAAAAAATAAGAGATCAACCGAAGACCTTATATGCATGCATATAAGAGTAACCAACGGATGCAAAACATTGGGGAGTGAGGGCATGTATGGGAGTGAGGTGGGGGGGCAATGGTAAGATATGTACACATACAATACCTTAATAAAAAAATAAAAAAGAAGATTAAAATCATATCAAGCATCTTCTCAGATCACAATGGCATAATATTAGAAATAAACTATAATAAAAACAATAAAAATCAAACATTTAGTGGATACATAGCATGTTATTACACAATAATCTGGTTATGAAACATATTAAAGAAGAAATAAAATTGATCCTGGAAATGAATGACAATGGAAAGACAACAATCCAAAATCTATGGGACACAGTGAAAGCAGTCCTGAGAGTTAAGTTCATAGCATTACAGGCCTACATTGAAAAATAAGAAAAACTGGTAATAAATTATCTAACTCTACAACTTAAAGAATTCGAAAGAGAGCAACAAGAAATCCCAGAGTGAGCAGAAGGAAAGAAATAATAAAGATCAGAGCAGAAATAAATGACATGGAGACCAACAACACACACACACACAAAAAAAAACACACAAAAAAACAATACAAACAATCAATGAACCCAAGAGCTCAGTCTTTGAAAAGATAAGGAAGAGTGATGAACCTCTAGCCAGGCTCACCAAGAAGCAAAGAGAGAGGACCCAAATAAACAAAATCACAAATGAAAGAGGTGAAATAACAAGAGAACCCACAGAAATACAAAGGATTGTAAAAAAAAAATTCTATGAACAACTCTACTCCAACAAACTGACATGGTACTGGAAGTGCTAGCCATAGCAATCAGACAAGAAGAAGAAATAAAAGGTATCGAAATTGGAAAAGAAGAAATAAAGCTGTCATTATTTGCAGATGACATCATATTGTTCATAGAAAACCCTAAAGACTCCATTAAAAAACTATTAGACTTTATAAATTAATTTAGCAATGTAGCAGAATACAGAATTAATACCTAAAAATTTATTGGTTTTTTATACACTAAAAATGAGCTCACAGAAAGGGAAACAAACAAACAAAAAACAATGCCATTTATCATTGCACTGGAAAAAAAATTAAGATACCTAAGAATAAACTTAACTAAGGAGGTAAAAGACTTGTATTCAGAAAACTACAGGACATTGAAAAAAGAGTTAGAGGAAGAAATACACAAATGGGAGAATATACCATGTTCATGGATTGGTAGAATCAACATCATTAAAATGTCCATACTACCCAAAGCAACCTATAGATTCAATGAAATCCCCATTAAAATACCAAAGGAATATTTCACAAACCTAGAACAATCACTCCAAAAATTCATATGGAATGAAAATAGACCCCAAATAGCTGCTGCAATATTCAGAAAGAAGAACAAAGTTAGAGGGATTATAATAACAGATACTTGGAAGGGAAATGTCAGAAATTTTACTGCATAAGTTTCCATCTAGAAGATTTATGATTTTGACTCTTACACTTAAGTGTCTAATCCATTTCAGTTTTTTTGTATATGATGTAAGAATGTAGTCTAGTTCATTTTTTTTGGATGTATGTGTCTAATTTCCCCAGAACCATTTATTGAGGAGAGTGTCTTTGGTCCATTGTATGTTCTTGCCTTCATGGTCAAATATTAATTGACTATGTAGTTGTGGGTTCATTTCTGAGCTCTCTATTCTGTTTCATTGAACTATATGTTTGTTTTAATGCCAGCACTATGCTGTTTTTATTATTATGGCCTTGTAGTATAGTTTGATATCAGGTAGTGTGACACTTCCAACTTAGTTCTTCTTTTTAAAGATTGCTCTGGCTATTTGGTGTCTTTCATGATTACTTATAAATGTATGGATTATTTGTTCTAATTCTATGAATACATCATTGGTATTTTTATAGGAATGGTGATAAATCTATAGATTGCTTTGTGTAATATGGATATTTTAACAATGTTAATTCTTCCTATCCGTGAGCACAGTATATGGGTCTATTTATTTGTACCTTCTTCAAATTCTTTCTTTGGTATCTTATAATTTTCCAAGTACAGGTCTTTTACCACCTTGGTTAAATTTATTCTAGGTATTTTGATGTAATTATAAATGGGATTGTTTTCTTAGTTTCCCTTTCTGTTAGATCATAATTAATGTATAAAAATGCCACTGATTTCTAGGTATTTATTTTGGAATCTGATACTTTATTGAATTTATCAGTTCCAGTTGTTTTTTTGTCTTCTTGTTTTGCAGAATCTTTAGGGTATTATGTCACCTCCAAATAATAACAATTTTAATACTTCCTTTCCAGTTTGCGTGTCTTTTATTTCTTTTTCCTGTCTGAGTGCTGTGGTTTGGACTTTCAGTACTATGTTAAATAAGTGTAGTGAAAGTGGACATCCCTGTCTTGTTCCTGATATTAAACGAAATGCTTTTAGTTTTTTCCCATTGAATATAATGTTAGCTGTGAGGTTATTACATATGACCTTTATTATGTTGATGTATGGTCCCCAAAAGTTTCACAAACACCAAACAAGCAACATCTGGCCTCAGTGTGTCCTGTGCCACTTGCCACGTGGTCTTGGGCCTGGTGCTAGTGGCAGCTGACCATGGTTCACAGCTTGGCCTCTCCCAGACACATCCAAGCCCAGTGCAAGTAGCAGCCATTTTCAGATTGCTTTATAGCTCATGTCTGGTGGCTCTATGAATGGCACAGGTGTCAGTTGATCTTGGCTTGCATCTCCATGGAGACCCCAGAGTCTGTGCACCCAGTAACCAGTTTCATACCATGCCAGAGCATCAGCCAACCACCACCATGAGTGACACACTAAAGGAACTGACTCAGCAGGCACCAAAGTGTACTGAAGTAAGTCCACCTCCATAGGGTAGGCCTCTGCACCACAACTCCTTAACTGTAGTCACAATCAGTCCTTGCAGCCAACCAGCTTGGGGATATTTCTTTCCCATTGATGTGCCAACATTAATCAAAGCTCAATTACAACATGAGGGTGCACAAAGCCTACACAGAGGTTGTACCTAGAGTACCCAACTTTAGTGACTGGGGAGGCAGTGCCACTGGCCCACAAAGGATACCTACTACATAAGGCCATTCTACTAAGACTTGGAGATGTACCATCTCTACCTAATACATAGAACAAACCCAGAGAGGCTGTCAAAATGAGGGTAAAAAGAAACATGTCCCAAATGAAAGAACAGAACTCCAGAAAAAAACCTAAATAAAATGGAGACATGCAATCTACTAGATGCAGAGTTCAAAACACTGGTTATGAGGATGCCCAATGAACTTAGGGGATGAATAGATGTATTTAGGGAGAACATCCTTCAACAAAGAAATGGGAAACATAAAAACAACTAGAAACCATAACAAAGAAACAGTCAGAAATAAAGACTAACTTAACTGAAATTAAGAATGCATTATAAGGAGTCAACAGTGAAGCAGGTGAAGCAGAGAATCAATTCAGATGTTGGGAATATAAGGAAGCAGAAAACACCCAATCAGAATAATAATAATAATAATAATAATAATAATAATTATTATTATTATTATTATTATTTAAAGAATGAGGATAGTTTAAAGGACCTTTGGGACAAATCAAGCATACCAGCATTCACATCATGAGGGTGCCAGAAGGAGAAGAGATAGAGCAAGAAATTGAAAACCTATTTGAAACAATAATGATGGAAAATCTCCCTACCTGGCAAAGAAAATAGGCATACAAGTACACAAAGCACAAAGTCCCAAACAAGATGAACCCAGAGAGGCCCACACCAAGGCACATTGTAATTAAAGTGACACACAGTAAAGACAAAGAGAGAATCTTAAAAGCAGCAAGAGAAAAATTAGTTAATTACCTATGTGGGAATGTCCACATGACTGTCAGCTGATTTCTCAGCAGAAACCTTGCAGGCCAGAAGGGGGTGGCAAGAAATATTCGAAGTGATGAAAAGCAAGGACCTATAACCAACATTATTCTACCCAGCAAAGTTATCATTTAGGATTGAAGGACATATAAAAAGCTCCCCAGACAAGAAAAAACTAAAGGAGTTCATCACCACCAAACAAGTGTTAAAAGAAATGTTAAAGTGTCTTCTTTAAGAAAAAGGAGGAAATAAACATAAAAACATGAATAATAAAATGGCAATAAATACATATATTTCAACAATTATTTTAAATGCAAATTAATTAAAAGCTCCAGTGAAAAGAAATAGGGTAGCTAAATGAATAAAAATACAAGACCCTTACATATGCTGCCTACAAAAGACTCCAGATTAAAAGGCACACAAAAACTGAAAGTAAAGGAATGGAAAAATTGAAAGAAAAAAAATGGGAGTAGCAATACTTATACCAGACAAATTATACTTTAAAAATATCTATTAAAAGAGACAAAAGAAAGGAGCCAGAAATTCCACTTCTGGGTACTTATCTGAAGCAAACTAAAATTCTTAATTGAAAAGACATACACATCCTTATGTTCATTGCAGCATTATTTACAATAGCTAAGATATGGAAACAAACTGTGCTCACCAATAAATGAATATGTCATTTAATTAACCAATGTCATCCCAATAAATTCAATAACAAAGAACAAAAAGCACAAAGGATGCATATATACAATGAAATATTACTCAGCCATAAAAATGAATGAAATCTTGCCATCTGCAACAACATGGATGTACCTGGTAGGTATTGTGTTGAGTGAAATAAGTCAAACAGAAAAAGACAAATTCCATATGAGTTCAATTATATGCGGAGACTAAAAACAACAAAAATCAAAAAGGCACAATAGAAACAGACTTGTAGATACAGAGAACACTTTAATGATTTCCAGATAGGAGAGATGTTAGCGGATGGATGAAAAAGGTGAAAGCATTAAGAAGTGCAAATTGGTAGTTCAGCACAGTCATGGAGATGTAAACTACAGTATAGGAAATATAGACAATAATATTGTGATATTAATGCATGGTATCAGATGGATACTAGATTTATCAGGATGATCACTTAGCAAGTTATATAAATATCTAATCACTGGGTTGTACACCTGAAACTAATATAATATTGGGAATCACAACTATAATTGATATATATGATCCTAGGAATAAGTTTAAGTCAAGGTTGCAAAAGACCTATACTCAGAAAAATATAAGACACTGAAGAAAGAAACTGGAGAAGATACAAAAAAAGAAAGCATATACCATGCTCATGGATAAAAGTAATTAACATAATTAACATGTTCATGCTATCCAAAGCAATCTATAGATTCAACGCCATTCTTACCTAAATACCAATGGCATTTTTCACAGAACTAGAACAAATAATCCAGAAATTTACATGGAACCACAAAAGGCCCTGTAATCTTGAGAAAAAAGAACTATACTGAAGGTATCACACCACTTGATATCTAACTATAACGAAGGTGATATAGTAATCAAAAAGCTGGGTACTGGCATAAATACAGACATACAGATCAATGAAAAAAAATAGAGAACCTGGGAACAAATCCAGATCTAAATGGTCAATTAATATATGACAAAGAAGGCAAGAACATTCAATGGGATAAAAAAAAGTCTGTTCAATAAATGGGAAAATTGGACAGATACATGCAAAAATGCAACTAGACCACCTTCTTACACTATCTTATATAATAAAAGCCTAATATGCAAATTGTCCCCTCGGGCAGTTGTTCGACTGGGAGTTCGACTGAGAGTTCAACTGTTCAACCACTCGCTATGACTTGCACTGACTCCAAGGGGCAGCGCAAACATGGCAGGTGTCAGTGATGTGGCGCTGACAGCGGGCGGCAGTGGAGGTGCTGCCAGCCCTGATGGGCCCCGATGAGAGGGAGACTGTGGTGGGATGGTGAAGCAGGTGAATGAGCAGCACCAGGTTAAGGTGGGTGTGAGCAGGGGCCTGATCACCCCACAAATTGCCCCGCAGGTGGTGACCAGCAGTGGCGGTGGGGGGCAAAGCTGCTGCCTGACTCCCAGGCACTGAGGGAGCTGGGTGGGGGGCCTGGCCCCAATCGATTGCCCTGCAGGCGGGATGGTAAAACAGGTGAGGGGGAGGTGCCAGGCCAAGGTGGGGTGCCAGGCAGGGCTGCGTGGCTGCAAGGCTGGGGCCATGAGCTGGGGCTGCAAGGCTGGGGGTGTGAGCTGGGGCCCAATCTCCACAGGTCACCCCAAGGGAACCTACCCATGCACAAATTTGTGCACCAGGCCTCTAGTATTCAAGAATAAACTAAAAAAGGATTAAAGACTTAAATGTAAGGTATGTACCAAAAAAAACTGCTAGAAGAAAACATAGGCAATAAACTCTCTGACATTGCTTTTAGCAATATATTTTCTGATATATCTTCTAAGGCAAGGGAAGCAAAATAAAAATGAATAAGTGCTTGTGAAACAAAAAGTCTGTTCCCAGCAAAGGAAACCATCAACAAAAAGAACAGAAAACCTACTTAATGAAAGAACATATTCACCAATGATATACTAGTATCTGATAATGGGTAATATCCAATATAAAGTATTAATACCACTCAACACCAAAAATACAAACAATCCAATTAAAATATGGGCAGAAGATCTGAATAGACTATTATCAAAGAGAGCATAGAGATAACCAATAGACATATGAAAAAATGCTGGGAGGAGTCAAGATGGTGACCAGCAGAATGGCAGTGAGGACAGAATGTGAGTGAGTGAGGAAGCGAAAGGGGAATGTGTGGACGTGTCTGGTGTGTGTGTGTGTGTGTGTGTGTGTGTATGTGTGACACTTAGATCCTGCAGGAGTCTTGGGGGATGGCAAAATTGGCTCTCCTAGGCAGGGAGCCCCTGCTACTGCTGCAAGCAATCCTGAAGTGGCTGGCTATGGCATAGAAACCATGCCATCTTGAAGGAGAAAGCTTCTGTGACTAGGATTCCAGCCTTACCACCACCCAGACTGGCCTCAGACACCATTCTGGACCCTACAGCCACTACGGCCAAAGACATCCAGCCTCACCAGCCTCAGGCTTCTGTGAGTCTCAGAGTGCACTCCCCTCCTGCCAACCTGCCACTTCAGCCACAGTACCCACGTGACTCGGAACCTGGGCCCTGTGGTGAGTCTTGGAGTGTGCCCCTCCCACCAAGCCCGCCACTTCAACAAAAGGCCCTGCACGACCCGGAGCCTGGGCACTCTGGCAAGTCTCAGAGTGTATGATCCTCATGCCAAGCCTGCCCCTTCAACCACAGTCCCCACATGACTCAGTGTGTAAACCAGGGGTCCTCAAACTTTTTAAACAGGCGGCCAGTTCACTGTCTCTCAGACCGTTGGAGGGCCGGACTATAGTTTTAAAAAAAAATTATGAACAAATTCTATGTGCACTGCGGGCCCGGGACAAGTCGGCTGCTAAGCAGGACAGGCAGCAGCACCCAGCGGGCCGGATAAATGTCCTCTGCAGGCCGTATGTGGCCCATGGGCCATAGTTTGAGGGCACCTGGTGTAAACCATTTGGGGAGAGTGAAAATGGGGAGACAAAGAAATAACTCCCAAAGAAAAGAAAAGGAGGAATAGACAGAAAATAGAGTAAATGTAACAGAGGCATGATATATGTCAGAAAAAAATTCAGAGTAAGAGTCATACAGTTCCTAAACTGGCTGGATGAGAAAATCAACTTATGTAAGAATCAAGGGGAAATGAAGAATGATATAGGTACAATAAAAAAACACAATGGAAGGCTTCAACAGTAGACTAGAAGGAACAGAGGACTGAGTTAGAACACAGGGCAGTATAACAGACCCAATCTGAACAGAAAATTGAGAAAATTGAGCCTAAGGGAGCTTTAGGACAACAGGAAACGAAGTAACATATGTATAATAGGGGTGCCAGAAGGACAAGAAGAGGAGCAAGGATTGAAGAAATAATGACAGAAAACTTCCCTGATTTGGGGAAGAAAATGTCACACAAGCAAAGAGAGACCCAAACAAGATGAACCCAAAAAGATCCACACCAAGACACCTCGCAATTACAATGGCAAACATTAACAACAAAGGGAGACTTTTAAAGGCTGCAAGAGAGAGACAGACAGTTACCTACATGGGATTTACCATTAGATTATCAAATTATTTCTCAACAGAAACACAGCAGGACAGAAGGGAATGGAATGAAGTATATAAAGTGATGCGAAGCAAGGGACTGAATCCAAGAATACTCTATCCAGCAAGGCTATCATTCAAAATAAAAGGGGAAATCAGGAGCTTCACAGATTAAAAAAAAAAAAAAAAGGTTAATGGAGTTTATCACTACCAAGTCAGCAATGAGAGAAATGCTTAAGGGACTTTTCTAAAAAGAAGAAATAGAAAGGGAAGAAGGAACACAAGTATAAAGAATAAAAATGGCTACAAACAAGTACCTATCAATAATAGCCTTAAATATAAATGAATTAAATGCTCCAAACAAAAGACATAGGGTGGCTGAATGGATAAGAAAACATGACCCATATATATGTTATCTTCATGAGACCCACCTCAGAACAAGGGACTCACACAGACTGAAAGTGAAGAGATGGAAAAATATTTCTCAGGCAAATGAAAATGAAAAAAAAAAAGCTGTGGTAGCAATACTTATATCTGACAAGCGACCTCAAAGTGAAGGCCATAACAAAGGATAAGGAAGGCCACTTCATAATACTAAAGGAATCAATAGAACAAACATACATGCACCCAATGCAGTAACACCCAAATACATTAAAAAAAAAATCTGGAAGATATCAAGGGTGAGATCGACAGCAACACAATCATAGTAGGGGTCTTTAATACCACATTGACATCACTGGATAAGTCCTATAGACAAAAATCAACAAAGAAACAGCAATACTAAATGACTCACTAGATCAGATGGATGTAATCAACTTTGTAAGGTATATGATTATCTAACCTGAAACTAATACCAAATAATATTCTATGTAAATTTTAATTAATGATTAAATAAAAAAAATGGGAGAGAGTGTTGTGCAACCACTTACATCTTACAGCACTTCCAAAGGCTGCTGCTGTTTTATCTGTTTATAATGCAAAGTGACAGTTTCTTTGCTGAGCTACCAAAACCACAAGGTCGTCTTATCTGGATAGGGTAGAGGAGATGTGACTACCTCAACTGTAAACACTTAACTCTGAGATAATAATTCTGTATAACATTAAAAACCATACTTAAAAAAATAAAATAAGTATTTGAATAACATGGCAACAAGTCAAAGAATGCCAGCAGCCATCAGAAGCTGGAAAAGGCAAGGAACAGATTTTTCTCCTAGAGCCTCCAGCATGGCCCTGTAGTAACCATTGTTTCAACCCAATGATAATGATTTCAGACTTCTTTTCTTTATAAATATGAGAAAATAAATTTATCTTGTTTAGAGCCGCCAAGTTTGTGGTAACTTCTTATGACAAGCACAAATTTATAAAGATAATTTTTAATCTTTATAAAACAATTTTATGGTAAGCATAGAGAGAAGTATTATTCTTTTCCATGTTCCTCTGCCTTGCGTGATACATCATTTTTCTTTTATCTCTTTGGTAACCCAATCATTGTTTAATAGCATACTATTTAGCTTCCAAGTGTTGGAATTTTTTTTATTGTTTTTTTTTTAAATATGTTTTTATTGATTTCAGAGAAGAAGGAAGATGGAAAGAGAGATAGAAACATCCATGATGAGAGAGAATCATGGATCGGCTGCCTCCTGCAAGTCCCCCACTGGGCATGTGCCCTTGACCAGAATCGAACCTGGGACCTTTCAGTTCACAGGCTGATGCTCTATCCACTGAGCCAAACTGGCCAGGGCTGATTGTTTTTATTTTAGTTTATTTTTAATATTATGCCATTGTGCTCTGAGAAGATGCTTGATATGATTTCAGTCTTCTTGAATTTGAAGAGATTTTGCCTGTGTCCCAATATGTGGTCTATCTTTGAAAATGTCCCATGTGCATTTGAGAAGAATGTATATTCCATAGCTTTGGTGTGAAATATTCTGAAGATGTTGATTATGTCAGTCTGATCTAGTGATTCAGTAAGGGGAATTGAAGAACCAAGAAGTCAAAAAAAATCTTAATGGATGTCAAAATATAAGTGCCAGTGAACTTGTCTTTGAGGCCTCATTTTTATTTTTTAAAGAGAAAAATAAATAATTTTTATTACTTAACAAATAATCAGCATTGTTAGGATTTGATCCTAGGTTTCCTCATCCCTAATCCAAGATCTGTTCTCCACTGCACTGGCTGCCTAAACCCAAGTACATGTGCTTGTATGTGATAATAATGGTTACATTGACGAAATGTCCCTTACTTATGTTATCCCCAATATCTATAGCAACATGTTGCCTTATTTCATAACACCACACTTTGTATATACTTTTGTTTTCTGACTTGTTCTGTCTGTATTCTTTTTTTTAATTTTTTTTTATTAAGGTATTATATGTGTACATATCTTACCATTGCTCCACCACCCCACTCCCATACATGCCCTCAGCCCCCAATGTTTTGCATCCGTTGGTTACTCTTATATGCATGCATATAAGTCCTTCAGTTGATCTCTTATTTCCCCCACCTCTCCCTAACCTTCCCGCTATAATTTGACAGTCTGTTTGATGCTTTACTGCCTCTGTATCTATCTTTTTGTTCATCAGTTTATAATGTTTTTCATTATCCCCAAATGAGTGAGATCATGTGGTATTTTTCTTTCATTGACTGGCTTATTTCACTCAGCATAATGTTCTCTAATTCCATCCAGGTGCCTACAAATGGTAATAATTCCTTATTTTTTATGGCAACATAGTATTCCATTGTGTAGATGTACCATAGTTTTCTGATCCAGTCATCTGCTAACGGGCACCTAGGCTGTTTCCAAATCTTAGCTATTGTAAATTGTGCTGCTATGAACATAGGGGTGCATATATTTTTTCTAATTGCTGTTTCTAGTTTCTTAGGATATATTCCTAGGAGTGGGATTAATGGGTCAAATGGGAGTTCCATTTTTAGTTTTTTGAGGAACTCCATACTGTTCTGCACAGTGGCTGCACCAGTCTGCATTCCCACCAGCAGTGCACGAGGGTTCATTTTTCTCCGCATCCTCGCCAACACTTGTCATTTGTTGATTTGTTGATGATAGCCATACTGACAGGTGTGAGATGGTATCGCATTGTCATTTTGATTTGCATCTCTCAGATAATTAGTGACTATGAGCATGTTTTCATGTGTCTCTTGGCCTTCCTTCTGTCTTTTTTCGAAAAGATTCTATTTAGGTCCATTGCCCATTTTTTTATTGGATCATTTATCTTCCTTTTATTAAGTTGTATAAGCTGCCTGTAGATGTTGGAGATTAAACCTTTATCAGTGATAACATTTGCAAATACGTTCTCCCATACAGTGGGATTTCTTGTTGTTTTGTTGATGGACCCTTTGCTGTGAAAAAGCTTTTTATCTTGATGTAGTCCCTTTTGTTTATTTTCTCTTTGGCTTCCATTGCCCTAGGGGCATTATCAGTGAAGGAGTTCTTTCCGCATATGTCTAAGATTTTGCTGCCTGTGGATTCCTCTAGTATTTTTATGGTTTCCCGTCTTATATTTAAGTCCTGTATCCATTTTGAGTTTATTTTTGTGTATGGTGTAAGTTGGTGATCTAGTTTCAGTTTTTTGCATGTATCTGTCCAATTTTCCCAACACCATTTATTGAAGAGACTGTCTTGACTCCATTGTATGTTCATGCCTCCTTTGTCAAATATTAATTGCGCATAGTGGTTTGTGTGGATATTTCGATTCTCTATTCTATTCCATTGATCTATATGTCTGTTCTTGTGCCAGTACCAGGCTGTTTTGAGGACAGTGGCTTTGTAATAGAGCTTGAAATCTGGTATTGAGATCCCTCCTACTTTAGTCTTCTTTCTCAGGATTGCTGTGGCTATTCGGGATCTCTTTTTATTCCAGATGAATTTTTGGAGAGTTCTGTCTAGGTCTGTGAAATATGCCGTTGGTATTTTAATGCGGAGTGCATTGAATCTATAGATTGCTTTGGGTAGTATGGACATTTTAATGACGTTGATTCTACCAATCCAGGAACATGGTATGTTCTTCCATCTGTTTACATCTTCCTCTATCTCTTTTTTCAGTGTCCTGTAGTTTTCCGCGTATAGATCTTTTACCTCCTTGGTTAGGTTTATTCCTAAGTATCTTAATTTTTATAGTGCTATGGTAAATGGGATTGCTTTTTTAGTCTCTCTTTCTGTAAGTTCACTATTGGTGTATAGAAAGGCCATAGATTTCTTGGCGTTAATTTTGTATCCTGCTACATTGCCAAATTCATTTATTAAGTCTGTTAGTTTTTTGATGGAGTCTTTCGGGTTTTTTATGTACAATATCATGTCATCTGCAAATAAGGACAGCTTTACTTCTTCTTTTCCAATTTGGATGCCTTTTATTTCTTCTTTTTGTCTAATTGCAATGGCTAATACTTCCAGTACTATGTTGAACAGGAGTGGTGAGAGTGGGCATCCCTGTCTTGTTCCTGTTCTTAGGGGAAATGGTTTTAGTTTTTGCCCATTGAGTATGATGTTAGCTGTGGGTTTATCATATATAGCTTTTATGATGTTGAGGTATGATCCTTCTATTCCCACCTTGTTGAGAGTTTTTATCAAGAAATAGTGTTGGATTTTGTCAAATGCTTTTATTGCATCAATTGATATGACTCTGTGATTTTTATCTCTCAATTTGTTTATATCATGTATCACATTTATTGATTTGTGGATATTGTACCATCCTTGCATTCCTGGGATAAACCCTACTTGGTCATGGTGTATGATCTTTCTGATGTACTGCTGGATCCGATTTCCTAGAATTTTGTTGAGGATTTTGGCATCTACATTCATGAGGGATATTGGCCTGTAATTCTCCTTCATTGTGTTGTCTTTATGTGGTTTTGGTATTAGGGTGATGCTGGCTTCATAGAAGGAGCTTGGAAGTGTTCCTTGCTCTTGAATGTTTTGGAATACTCTGAGGAGGATAGGTTTTAGTTCTTCCTTGAATGTTTGGTAAAACTCTCCTGTGAAGCCGTCTGGCCCTGGGCTTTTGTTTGCTGGAAGCTTTTTGATGACTGCTTCAATTTCTTCCATAGTTACTGGCATATAGAGCTGTTTAGATTCTTCTTGATTGAGTTTTGGAAGGTTATATTTTTCCAGGAATATATCCATTTCCTCCAGGTTGTCCAGTTTGTTGGAATAGAGATGTTCATAGTATTTTTTAACAATCCTTTGTATTTTGGCAGGATCTGTTGTTATTTCACCTCTTTCATTTCTGATTTTGTTTATTTGGGTCCTCTCTCTTTGCTTCTTGGTGAGCCTGGCTAGCGGTTCATCAATCTTGTTTATTCTTTCAAAGAACCAGCTCTTGGCTGTGTTGATCTTTTGTATTGTTTCTTTAGTCTCTAGGTCATTTATCTCCTCTCTGATCTTTATTATTTCCTTCCTTCTGCTTACACTGGGCTTTTCTTGTTGCTCTTTTTCTAACTCTTTGAGTTGTATGGTTAGGTAATTTATTATCATTGTTTCTTGTTTTTTTGCAGTAGGCTTGTAGAGCTATGAACTTCCCTCTCAAGACTGCTTTCGCTGTGTCCCATAGATTTTGGATTATAGTGTTTTCATTGTCATTTGTTGCCATGATGTTTTTTATTTCTTCCTTGATTTCTCTGGTAACCCAGTCATTGGTTAATAGCATGCTGTTTTGTCTCCATGTGTTTGATTTTTCTGGATTGTTTTTACTGTCGTTGATTTCCAGTTTTTACCACTGTGGTCTGAGAAGATGCTTGATATGATTTCTATCTCCTTGAATTTGAAGAGACTTTGCCTATGTCCCAATATATGGTCTATCTTTGAAAATGACCCATGTGAAGTTGAGAAGAATATATATTTTGTGGCTTTGGGGTGAAATGTTCTGAAGATGTCAATTAATTCCATCTGTTCTAATGAGTCATTTAGGATTGATGTTTCTTTGCTGATTTTTTGTTTAGAGGATTTGTCCAATGTTGATAGTCTGGCATTAAAGTCTCCTACTATGATGGTATTGCTGTCAATCTCTCCCTTGATATCCTCCAGGAGTTTTTTTATGTATTTGGGTGCTCCTGTATTGGGTGCATATATGCTTACCAGAGTTATTTCTTCTTGTTGGATTGCTCCCTTTAGTATTATGAAGTGGCCTTCCTTATCTCTTGTTATGTCCTTCACTTTGAGATCTAATTTGTCAGATATAAGTATTGCTACCCCAGCTTTTTTTCCGTTCCATTTGCCTGGAAAACCTTTTTCCATCCCTTCACCCTCAGTCTGTGTGTGTCTTTTTTTTTTTTTTGAGGTGGGTTTCTTGTAAACAGCAGATATATGGGTCTTGTTTTCTTATCCAATGTGTTACCCTATGTCTTTTGATTGGGGCATTTAATCCATTTAAATTTAAAGTTATTATTGATAGGTACTTATTTGTCGCCTTTTTTATTCTTTACCCCTGTGTTCCTTCTTCGCTTCCTATTTCTTTCTTTCTTTCTTTCTTTTTTTTTTTTTTTTTTTTTTTTTTTTACAGCAGACCCTTTAGCATTTCTTGCATTGCTGGTTTGGTGGTAATAAATTCCCTTAGTCCTTTTTTGTCTGTGAAGCTCCTGATTTCACCTTCAATTTTGATTGATAGCCTTGCTGGGTACAGTATTCTTGGATTCAGACCCTTTCTTTGCATGACTTTGTATATTTCATTCCATTCCCTTCTGGCCTGATGAGTTTCTGTTGAGAAATAAGTTGCTAGTCTGATGGGGGTTCCTTTGTAAGTAACTATCTGTCTCTCTCTTGCCGCTTTTAAGATTCTTACTTTGTCGTTGGTGTTTGCCAATTTAATTATGATGTGCGTTGGCGTCGGTCTTTTGGGGTTCATTTTGCTTGGGACTCTGTGAGCTTCTTGGATTTGTGTGGGTTTTTTCTTCCCTATATCAGGGAAGTTTTCTGTCATTATTTCTTCAAACAGGTTTTCTATTCCTTGCTCAGCTTCCTTTTCTTCTGATACCCCTATTATGCAGATGTTGTTTTGTTTCATGTTGTCCCAAAGTTCCCTTAGGCTCTCCTCCTGCCTTTTAATTTTTTTTTCTAGGAGTTGCTCTACTTGGGTATTTTTTCCCATCTTGTCTTCTAGCTCACTGATGCGGTCCTCTGCTTCTTCTAGTCTACTCTTGATGCTTTCTATTGAGTTCTTTACAGCAGCGATGTCATTTTTCATTTCTTCTTGGTTCTTCTTCATTTCCTCTTTGTTCTTGCTCATATTGTCGAATTTGTCTTCCATTCTTTTCAGCCACCTTATGACCATTTCTCTGAATTCTTTCTCTGGAAGGTTGCTTGCCTCCATTTCGTTTACTTCCTTTTCTGGTGATGCCTGCTTTTTTTTCATAGGTGGGCTGTTTCTTTGTCTCCCCATGGTCTCTCTTCTCTGGATGTCTGGTTATGTATTTCTCTCTCTCCTTATCCCAGGCAAAATCTGACCTTTCCATGGTGGAGTGTAGAGCTCCTCTGAATCTGCGTGTTTGCGCCAATTGGGGACTGGTGTTCTGGGGCTTGCAGCTGTTCTGTGGGTGCCGCAGTTGTGGATTCTCAGGCTTCCAATAAGCTCCACTTTCCCATTCAAGATGGCGCAGATTCTGCGTCCAAGCCCGCAGCTCTGGGAGGGGACCCAGCCCCAGTGGCGGCTGTCCAGTCAGGGGAACCCTGTCTAGCAGTCCCCCACCTTCTTCTGGAGTTTAGCTGTCCCTTAACTTGCCAACAAACACTCTTTGTGTGACCCTCAGCTGTTCTTTCTTTCTACTCCGGGACAAGGCTCAGAACATGTCTGTCTATTCCGCCACCATTTTTCCTCCTCTGTATTCTTGACTGTAAAGTGTGGAAAGGCATTATAACCTGAGTGTCTTGCACAGTACCTGGCACATAGTAGACATCACTTAATATTTGCTGAATAAGTTCAGTTTGCATCAAATTCAAAAGACACATATTTCAGACCAGAAGCTCATTGAGGTTATGACAGCTCAAGTATCTATTAAGTAACTGAGCCATAATTTTAATAACCCTTGATTTTCTGATCCCAGAGCCTGTTCTCTTTCTTGAATACTATGAAAAAAATATGGCCACAGACATCATTTGTAAAGAAATGTTTTCAACTATGTTTTTTAAGAAGTAGCATCTCAGGGGATTGGAATTCATAATCCCCTGAAATTGGTATAGCATGTGTGCATTAGATATGGATTTCTGAAGAAATATATGGCTAAAAGCTATCGTTTTTACTGTAAACAAACCAAAGAAGAGTACTGAAATTTTCTCATAAATTCAATATCTTTCTATTTCTTTCATTACTGACACATTTATTTAATTCATTTCATCTGAAGTTGAACCTCAACCAACCCCCCTCATGACTGCTTGTTACAGTAAACTCTTGTTGCTCCAGAAATAGGAATTACAAATGTAAGATAACTAGACTGTTATTTACTACCCTGCACAAGCACCAAATCTTCATAATGATGCTTTATTTCACTAAATTTTTAATTAAAATACAATAAACTTTAAAGAAAGTTTTGTACTCTATTGTAGATATCAGAAAATTGATTGTTATACTTAATATAACACTTAAATACTATAGAATATGTAAATAATTTATTGGAGAAAATTTGAATATATAGTTGAAAAGAAGAAAGGTGGAAGAATATTCTCATTTGCCAAATTCTATACTGGTTATCCTTGAAGAGATTATGTCATGCAAATTTCTTTAAAATATGTTATTATCCCTATTGGAACTCATGAGAGTTAATGTGACTTTTCCTCAAATCCCACTTTTAGTAAATGCTAGAGTGATATTTTACCCTGAGTCTTAAACACTCTCGTCCAGGTAGAGAAATTTATAGAATAGATATTAGAAGCCTTTGAAATAGTTCAAACATGTAAATGACATAACAGAAGCAGTGTTTTAAGTTGATTATTATGATAAGCTGACACAAGAAAAATAGGAGGAATAATCTGAGGAAAGTGTTAAGAAGAGTCAGATGGCAGAAATCAGATATACATGCCTGTTTGAACAAAATAAAGTGTCGTCTAATAAACATCTGAATTAAGAGAATAATAGTAGGGCTGGAAAAGAGGGAATGGTAGTGAGAGATGTATGCACTGATTGAATGTAGAAGGCAAGATATATAAAGAAGAAGGAGCCTGACCAGGGTGATTGTTCCTAAGAGCCTCCATCCCTTCACCCCACATTCCAAGGGGATCCATCCTGTGCAAGTACCACATCTATTCACATCAGTTTAAAGCTGTAGAACAAAGTTAAGTGACATGTTTTGGGAGGAAACAAAGATATGTCTGTCGAGAGGGCAGGAATAGAGCATGTGTCTGTAAAGGAAGAAAAAGCAGTGATACTTTGTCCCCATTTGTTACAAGCTCAATACCATTTACACCTCAAGCATTTTCTGGCTGGAAGATAAGTCATCATCAAAAGCACAAGAGTTGAAATGGGTAGAACAAAGTTGGAGCAGCTGGAAATAGAATATTGTTTAAAGACAAAGGTTGTGACTTGCAAACTGAGTGCCAGAAAATGAAAGCATCACTTTATATGGTTGTCTTGACTTTCCCTCCCTCTGGATCTCCTTTTCTTCCTCTAAATTATTCATTTACTTTCTTCTTCCTCAGTTACTGAATTTTCCTCATATCATAGTAGACTAAAAATCAACATTTATTCTAGCAGATATTTTACTATAAATTGTGAAAAATATGATGGGAGAACTTTGGCTCTCTGGTCCAACAAGTAAGCAACTTAGAAGTTATCACTCCCATCCTCACAAAAAGAAAAAAGCTGCAAGTACTGAAAATGAACAACTCTTCTTAGATTAATGAGAATTGAGGTCATAGGGAAAATGGATACCTTTAATATTGAATAAACAGAAGATGGATACACAGAATCACAGCTTAACAGAACAGACACCCGGGAGCAGGAACAACCACTAGAGCCAGTACCAGGGTAAGAAATTTTACACTATAATTTACAAGTGTCTGAATAGTAAGTATGGACAAACTTGAGAGGTTAAAGAACCCTGGGGTTGGGCAATAATGTTAGAGAAGCTCTTCATACCTTCATATGTTTTACAATCAGGAGCTCTATCAGGTTCTCACTCTAAGGTTCCAATTAAAATTCTCTCATACTTTTGGCAAATGGAAGGGAGAAGTAGCTATTTGGAAATATTCACAGATCATTTTGTTCTTTTCAACAAGGCCTGCACTCAAGGGAGACTATTGTACCAGAGTCTGAACAACTGGGGCTATTCCAGAGCCTAAGCAGTCTAGGGGAATGGAATTACACAATTCTAGAACTCCTAGCATTCTATCAAACCTAAGAAGCACTTGCAAAATCCACAGTACAGACACAGAGGCTCACTGCAATAGTAAAACCTAATCATAGTACTAAAAAATTATTCTCCTTCCCCACACATTATAAGCACATCAATAGGGCTCCTCTGTGACAATAAGGAAATACAACTGAAAGAAATGCATATCTTATACCTTATTTAATAAAAATCTGTAGAACAACAACAAAAACTAAAACAATAGGGGGATTAGAAAAAAGGACACCAGACAATATTATAGCATTTGTCACAAATAGCTCCAGCAAACAGTAAATAAAGTCTAACTTCTGGCAAGATAAACATAGAACCACATACTAAAGGTCAGTTTACCTCAATTCCTTTTACCCAGTCTGTGGTATCCAACTTTCACAACAACAAAAACTTATAAGGCATACAAAAACACATGTACACACAAAGAGTTTAAATAGACAGAGAAATAATCTAAAACAGACTAAGATATAGCAGAGATTTTGTAATTAACAGACTTGGAATTTAAAACAACTACCTTTAATATGCTAAGCACTGTAAAGGAAAAAGTAGACAATGTGCAAGAAAGAGTGGGTAATGTAAACTGAGAGATGGACATGCTATGAAAGGATCTAAATGAAATACTATAAATTGAAAGGGCTTACAGAAATCAAGAACTGCATTGATCAATAGACTGGATAGCACTGAATAAATTATCGTGCTTGAAAACATCTCAACAAAAACTTCTAACGCAGAAATGCAAAGATAAAATATGAAAAAGACAAACTATACTAGAACTGTGGGACAATTACAAATGGTGTAAAACATAGGTAACGGGAATACCAAAAAAGAGAAGAAAGAGGAGGGAAACAAAAAGAAGAAATAGTTGAAATACCAAATACTGAGAATTTTACAAAATAAATGATGAATATCTAGGAAGCCCAGAGAACAACAATAACAAAAATCCTATCTATAGAAGAGCAAGAATAAGAATTGCATTGAAATTCTCACCAGAATCCATGCAAGCAGAAAGGGAGTAAAATGAAATATGTAAACTATTTTTAAATAAAAATACTTATCTAGAATTCTGTTTCCAATAAAATTATTCTTCAAAAGTGAAAGAGAAGTAGACTTTATCAGACAAACAAAAATTGAGGGAACTTGTTACCAGTAGACCTGCCATGCAAGAAACATTAAATAATCTTAAAAAGAAAAAGATAGAAATCAGAAACTCAAATCTACATAGAGAAAAAAAGATGGTATAAGTAAGAAATAAAGATAAATATACCTTTTATTTTTCTATTCTTAAATGATCTAGTTGATACAAGTTTGTTAAAAAAATAACAGCAACAAAGTATGCAGTGATTATAATATGTAAAAGGACTGACACAAATGTTATGAGAGAGGAGGAAGAAATTGGGACAACTCTGCTATAAGATATTTGCATTACCGATAAAGGGATACAATGTTATTTGAAAATGAACTTGGTTTAGTTGTAAATTCACATTGCAAACTCTGAGAACATCAATTAAAAATAGTTTTTTTTTAAAATATAATGATATGCTAAGAGAGCAGAAAAAGTAAAATCATTTAAAATGGTCAATTAAAATTAGAGAAACTGTGTTTTGACATTCCTTTCAACAAAATAAAGGCTTACCCAAAACAATTAAAAAAAATACAATAGGCATGTAAACTACAAGAAGAAATAAAATTAACTCTATTCACAGACAACATGATATATGTAGAACTCATAACATTTATATTAAAACTAGGGGCCCAGTGCACGAATTCGTGCACCTTGAAAAGAACTGTGGGATGCAAGGCTGTGGTGGGCACAAGGGCAGGTATCGGCCCATCCTCTGTGTCCCTGCCTGGCCCCTCCCACTGCAGCCCCTGGTCCCCTGTCTTCCAGCAGCCCCACTCCCACCACCGTTCCCACACCCTGAAGGTGCCAGCCCCTCTCACACCCGCTGACAGCACAAAGTAATTGGGGCCGGTGCCGTCAGTGGGTGTGAGCAGTGGCTGCTGCCCCAATCGCCCCTCAAGAGCAGGGGGAGGTGGAGAAACCCTCAGGGGCAATCGGAGCTGGCAGTTGCTGCTCGCACCTGCTGATGGCACCAAGTGATTGACGCCAGCACCAGGTGCCAGCAGCGGGTGTGAGTGGAGGCTCCGGTGCTGGCAGTGGGTCCAAGTGGGGCTGGTGGTGGCAGCAGGTGTGAGCACCGGGCAGGACTGCGGTGCACAGGAGCAAAGAATCTCCAGTAACCACCAGAGGCTCGCTCCTATGACAGCGACCTGTGCCCCACCTTGGTCTGGCGTCCCTGCTCACCTGCTCCACCATCCAGCTGCAGCCAATGCCCTCCATGTTCTGTGCTCTGCTGCCTGCTGCTGACGCCCGCCATGGTCCACATGCACCCCCTGATGGTCAGTGCACATGATAGCAACCAGTTGTTTGGTTGTTCAGTTGTTCCCCCATTCCCCCTATTTGCATATTAGGGTTTTATATATGTAGATTTATCAAAGTTTTAAGAAAAGAATTTAACACATAAAAATCAGTTATGTTTTTAAAAATAAATAATGAACAATCTCAAAAGGAAATTGAGAAAACAATTTCATGACAAATGTACTTAAAAGAATAAACTACCTAGAAATAAACTTTATGGAGGCAAAAGACTTGTGCAGTGAAAACTACAAAATATTGCTGAAACAGATTTAAAGACACAACCATGAGTGAAAGGACATCCATGTTCATTGACTAGAAGATTTAATATTGGTAGAGTCTAAATACTACCTAAAATGACCTACAAATTGTAGTGAAATATTTTTTCCAAATCACAAAACTAATTTTTGAAAATATTAAATCCATCATAAAATGTATATGGGAATCTCAGTGAATTCTGAGTAGTGAAGACAATAATGAAAAAGAAGAACAAAGTTGGAAGACTGATGCTTCTTTATTTCAAAATTTACTTCAAAACTGCAGTAATCAAAACAGTATGAACCAAAATGGCAGTATAGAAGTTTTGTATCTATTCCTCACACATAAAATTAATTTTGAGAACCACGCACAAATGAGAGTGTGTTTGTGGAAGTCCAGGAGGAACCCAGTGGAGAAGTACCAGCACACCACTGGAGCAAAATAAAAATCAGAAATTGTACTCATTAAAGATATTAAGAGGAACAGATTCACATTACCTATGTTACCTCTCCTACAAAGCAGTACAGTGCAGTGCCAAGAAAGACTTTTTGGGTTCATGCTTTCTCCCATAGGAAAAAGCAAGAGAATGGGATAAGTGCTTGTCTTCCTCAGCTGTGAAAAAAGTTGTCAAGGAGGCTTATTTCTTTCTTACTCCTTCCAGAATATTGATTCATAAACTGGATGAATGCCGTGCAGTGAGCAGCAGGAAGAATAGCTGCCAGGGCTCAGAATGAAAGGAGTAAAAGTGATGTGATCCTAATAATCACTTTTCAGACTATATCAGGAAGCATGCCCATAAGATGCTGGGGACACCTCACCTACAGATTCCCCCAACTGGCCAAAGGGCACACACTATGTGCTGTGCTCTTTACCCACACAATTCTACACCACATAGTCAGCTCCTTGTATATACCCCAAATAGCAGTGAGAGTCAGTTTTTGCTGATGGCTACAAAGCATGTTTGAAAAGCCTATCCAACTCTGCAGCATTGGGAGAAAGCACAGAAAATTAAGCATTCAACACTGCTCTAGGGGAATAAAATGGAAGGTGTCCACACACAACCTGGCTTTGAAGGATACAGAAAGACAATTTTAAGAATCACACTCAAGAGGAAACAAAAAGTGTGGAGCAAGTGTATCCATTGAAAAGGTCTGAGAAAGCTGCAGAATCACTAAACAGACTGAATTAAGGAATTACCCTCCTGAACCCAGTCTATAAAGACTAGAGGAGGTGACTGCTCTTTTAAATGCAAATACAGTGACACAAGACTTCAATAAACATGAAAAGTCAAGGAACATAACCCCACCAAAGGAATATGGTAATTTTCCAGTAACAGACAACAAAAAATATAGATCTGCGATTTGCTCAATAAATAATTCAAAATAGCTATTGTAAGAAAGCTCAGTGAACAAACAATTGAAGGTAATATGGAAAACAAGAAAGGAGAAAAAGGATTTAACAAAGAAATAAAATCATAAAAGAAACACATAAGGCCTGTCCAGTGTGACTCAGCTGGTTGGGCATCACCTTGTGCACCAAAAGGTTGCTGGTTTGATCCTGGTCAGGGCATATGCCAGGGTTGTAGGCTTGATCCCCAGTGGGGGGCATGCAGGAAGCAGCCAACTGATGTTTCTCTCTCACATTAGCATTTCTCTCTCTCCCTCTCCCTTCCTCTTCCTAAAAGTCAATAAAATATTTTAAAAAAACACATAGAAATTCTCTGAAGCTGAAGAATACAATTAATGAAATGAAAAAAATACAATAGAGAGCAACAATAGTAACTAGTACAAGCAGAAGGATATTATCTGTGAAGTTGAAGATAGAATCTTTGAAATTATCCAGTCAAAAGGGAACAAAAAGGAAAGAATAAAAAAGTGTAAAGAAATACTACATAAATTATGAGATACCATTAAGAGGAAAAACTGTGCATTGTTGTGGTCCCAAAAGAAAAAGAGAGGGATAAAATGACAGACAACTTATGTAAAACATACTGCTTGTTACTTCAAAATTCTAGCAAGAGATTTGGATATTCAACTTTATTATTCTCACCCAAAAAGATATTCACCAGACCACACCAAGACACATTATAATTACATTTTTTCAAGCTAAAGAGATAATCTTAAAAGCAGCAATAGAAAAACAACTATTTACATACAAAGGAATGCCAATAAGACTATCAGCTGACTTTTCAACAGAAACTTTGCAGGCCCAGAAAGGAGTGGCATGATATATTCAACATAATGAAAGGGGAAAACTTACAACCAAGAACATTCTATTCAGAAAGGTTATCATTCAGAATTGAAGGAGAGATGATTTTCCTTTAGAAAGCTAAAGGAATTCATTACCATTGAGCCAGCATTACAATAAACGTTAAAGGGGATACTTTAAGTTGAAAAGAAAGGCCAAACTGAAAATAAGAAAATATATGAAAGAGAAAAAAAACTCACAAGTAAAGGCAAACATGTAAGAAAGATAATAGGCCAACCATTTACAAGTCTAATATGAAAACAATTAAAATGGCAATAAGTACATACCTATCAATAATTACTTTAAATGTAAGTTGACTAAGTGTACCATTAGAAAACATAGGTGATGATGGATAAAAAAAACAAGTCCCTTGTGTATGCTGCTTATGAGACTCCAGAAAGAGACATACACATAGACTAAAAGTTAAGGAATGGAAAAGATATTTCATGAAAATGGAAACAAACCAAAAAAGAATCTGGGATAGAAATACTTAGATAAGACAAAATAGATTTTAAAACAAAGGCTAGAACAAGAGACATAGAAGGACCCAACAATTCCAGTTCTGGGCATTTAGATAAAGAAAATGAAACACTAATTCAAAAAGGTATATGCATCCCTATATTTACTGCAGCATTATCTACATTAGCCAAGATATGGAAGCAACTTGGGAGTTCATCAATAGATGAATGAATAAAGAAGTGGAGATTAGATATAGATATAGATATAGATATAGATATAGATATATGCTCAGTCATGTAAAAGAATAAAATATTGCCATTTGTGACAACATGGATAGACCTAGAGGATATTATGCTAAGTGAAATAAGTTAGAGAAAGACAAATACTTTTATCATTTCACTTATGTGTGAAAACTAAAACACTAAACAAATTACCAAAAAGGTACAGAAAAACTGATAGTTGCCAGAGGATTGAGTGGTGGGGGCATGGGAAAAAAGGTGAAGGGGATTAAGAGGTACAAACTTATTACATAAATAAGTCAGGGGGATATAAAATACAGCTCAGGGAATACAGTCAGTAATATCACAATAATTTTGTATGGTGACAGATAGATAGTGAACTTTTTGTGGTGATCACTTTGTAAGGTATATAAATGTGAAATCTCACTACATTATACACCTGAAACTAATACTTTATGTCACTATACTTTAATTTAAAAAAAAATCTTTATGCCCAGCTGGTTTGGCTTAGTGTTTGAGTGTTGACCTATGAAACAGGAGGTTATGATTAGATTCTGGTCAGGGCACATGCCCAGGCTGTGGTTTGGTCCCCAGTGGGGGGCATGTAGGAGGCAGCCGATTAATGATTCTATTTCACCATTGATTTTTCTATCTCTCTCTCCGTCTCCCTTCCTCTCTCTGAAATATATAAAAAAGAGCTCTACATTCTGGAATAAATATTAGACTTAAAAATATATTCTCCAAGACTCATTATAATGACACTGCCTAAAAGTAAAGACAAAGATTTTTTTTTTAATCTCAAATATAAGAGAACCCCCATAAAGCTCTGAGTGGAATTCTCAGTGAAATATTTACAGCCCAGGAGAGAGTAGAACAATGTATTCAAAAGCCTGAAAACACAAACAAACAATTAAAAAATAAAACACAAAGTGCCAAACAGGAATATTTTACCCAGCAATTTGACTATCAGAAATGGAGAGGAGCAAGCAAGGTGGCCTCCATTCAGGGGGCTGTGCAGCAGCAATGGGCCTGATCTAGAGCTTGGAGTGGCCAGGGTTCTTCTCCCTGTGCTGGCCTCTGTCACCTGAAGACCTGCACATGGCCAGGCAAACAGCAGAGCACTGGACCTTTCCAGCCCAGCACATTTCAGCTGCCTCCAAAAGCAGTCATCATAGACAAGTGCCACCCCACCCCCCAACCCCCGCACCAGGAAACCAGGTTCTTGAGTCTTGAATTTATTCCTCCAAGAAGAAGAACAAACTCTGATATTTTCAACATAAAAAAAGATGTGCTAGAAAGAAGAAAAGTACTCCGCATTCTAGAGTTCTATGTTGGAAGCATTCTTTGTGTTACTACTGTCCACTGATAAGCCAATGAAAAAACAGGCCAGTTTCTGGGGATTAACATCCAGAGATCAGGAACAGGACTTGGAGCTACTTTTATTCTTAGAAATATTACTAAAGGACAAAGTGTTGAGATTTGCTTTGAACTTTAAATACTAAAATCCAGGAAATTCAAGTGGTCAAATTACAGAAATGGCTGGAAGATGGCTTACTATACTTACAAGATGCCATTCATGAACACGGCACTTTTGATATTTATATGAAGCCAATAGTACAAAAATATAGCCAGTAAGTTCCTGTTAATCAGCTGGAAAGTAAAAATGAAGCCCAAGCTAAAACCATGTCCAAACTCTGGGAATGTCCAAAATTTAAAATTAAAGGAATCAAATTTTATCATTACTTAACTGAAGAACAAATGAAAGAAGCTCAGAAGTGGAGTCAACCTTGGCTTGAGTTTGAATATGATACTTTAAAAATTAAAGCTGCAATATGGGATGAAATTGAAACATTGAAAAAGTCCTGATCTGCAAGTAAATTAAGCTACTTACAGAGGACATACTGACTCTCAGATTATTTTTTAGAGACCCATTTAATTTCATATATAAGAACATAGTCATTAAATCAGCTAAGCATTCATTATTTTATGAGTGCTGTTTTAAAAAATAAAATTGGCATATTAGTTTATTACTTTAAAAGGGGAAAAAAGAAATGAAGGAGAAAAACTTTCTTAGACCCCCCTTCCCCACAAAAACTGTTGAGAGAGTTCATCACCAAAAGACACAACTTAAAAGAAATGGTTAAAGGAGCTCTTTAGACTTAAATGAAAGGGTTCTTATTAGAAACATGAAAATATAAAAAACATTGGTGATGGTAAGTATATAGTTAAATTGAAGTTAAACTAATCCTATATAATAAAAGGCTAACATGTAAATAGACCGAACTGTGGAACAACTGGAACAACCGGAACAACCAAACAACCAAACAACTGAACAACTGAACAACCAGTCACTATGACATGTGCTGACCACCAGAGAGCGTGTACGGAACATGATGGGCATTGGTCATGGCAGGATGGTGGAGCAGGTGAGCAAGGACGCCAGACCAAGGCAGGGCACTGGTTGCTGTCATAGGGGCTAACCTCTGGTGGTTACTAAAAATTATTTGTTCCCACACGCTGCAGTCCTGTATGGTGCTCGCACCTGCTGCTGGTGCTGGCCCCGCTTTCACTGCAGCTATTGCTGGAGCCACTACTCACACCCACTGCCGGTGCCTGGCGCCAATCCCGATCACGGCATCATCAGTGGGTGCAAGTGGTGGCTGCAAGCCCTGATTGTCCCTGAGGGTTTCTCCACCTCCCCCTGTTCCTGAGGGGTGACCAGGGCAGCAACCGCCACTCACACCCCCTAACAGCGCTGGCCCCACTCACAACCACAGCTAGTGCCAGCCCCAATTGCTACATGGTGCCAGCAGCAGGTGTGAGTAGGGCCAGCACCTTCAGGGCATGGGAGTGGTGGTGAGAGTGGGGCTGCTGGCAGACAGGGGACTGGGGGCCACAGTGGGAGGGGCCAGGTGGGGGGCACAGAGGATGGGCTGAGAACTGCCCCTGTGCCTACTGCAGCCTTGCAGCCCACAGTTTCTTTCAAGGTGCACAAATTTATGCACTGAGCCCCTAGTATCCTATATAATAAAGTGGTAATATGCAAATCAACCGTCACTCCAACACACAAGATGGACGCCCTCATGTGGTCAAAGATGGCCACCCCCATGTGGACACAAGATGGCCAACACAAGATGGCCGGCAGGGGAGGGCAGTTGTGGGTGATCAGGCCAGCAGGGGAGGGCAGTTGGGGAGACCAAGCCTCAGGGGAGTGTAGTTGGGGGGGACCAGGCCTGCAGGGGAGGGCAGTTGGGGGCAACCAAGCCAGCAGGGGAGGGCAGTTAGGGGTGACCAGGCCTGCAGGGGTGGGCAGTTAGGGGTGACCAGGCCAGCAGGGGAGGGCAGTTAGGGGTGACCGGGCCAGCAGGGGAGGGCAGTTAGGGGTGACCAGGCTGGCAAGGGAGGGCAGTTAGGGGTGACCAGGCCAGCAGGGGAGGGAAGCTGGAGGCCACCAGGCCAGCAGGGGAGCAGTTAGGTGTTGATCAGGCTAGCAGAGGAGTGGTTAGGGGATGATTAGGCTGGCAGGCAGAAGCAGTTAGGGGCAATCAGGCAGGCAGGCAGGTGAGCAGTTGGGAGCCAGCAGTCCTGGATTGTGAGAGGGGTCCCAGATTGGAGAGGGTGCAGGCTGGGCTGAGGGACACAGACACACACCATGCACTAATTTCGTGCACTGGGCCTCTAGTAATTATATGATGGTGTGTAAATAATTTAACTTTGGTATTATATTAAATGACAAAGGTATTACAAAAAGCTAGTTAAATAATTTGTTAATAGATACTCAATGTGAGTGGAGGGGATAAATTGGAGGGGAGGGACATATGTAATTGTGTCAACAATAAAAAGAAAATAGGTACACAATCTAAAATTACAATGTTTAAAAAAGAAAAATATGAGTGGCAAAAATAAGGTACAGTTTTTCTATGAGACTAAAGTTCAGTTGTTATCAATTTAAAATATATATTTATGTATGTATATATATATATATATATATATATATATATATATATATATATATATATACAAACACACATATATATGATGTTTTATGTAAATTTCTTGATAAACACTAAGTAAATACATACAGTAGATGCACACAAAAAAATAAAGAGAACAGAATCAAAGCATACCACTATGGAAAATCATCAATTTACAAAGGAAGACAGCAGACAGCAAAAGAAAAAAGAAGGAACAAAGGAATTTCAAAACAGCCAGAACACTATTAATAAGATAGCATTAGTAAGTTAATACCTATCAATAATTACTTTAAGAATAAATGGATTAAATTCTCCAATTAAAAGACATAAACTGGTAGAATGAAAACAAAACAAGAACTAATTTTATGGTGACAACAAAAGACTCACTTTAGCTCCAAGGACATGAGTGAAGGGATAAATCACAGAATGTGATTATAATGATCAGAGCTTGAACAGAACTGTATCATATACTTAAAAGTCACTAAAAGTAGATCTTAAATGTTCTCACCACACACACAAAAAAATGGTAATTACATGAGATGATGGATGTGTTAACTATCTTTATTGTGTTAATCATTTAAAAATATACTGTATATGTGTATCAAAATGATTATGTTTTACACCTCAAACTTATACAATGTTTTATGTCAATTATATCTCAATAAAGTTAAATAATGAAAACACTACTGTGTGGCACTGGTATAATATCAAGCAAACGTAACAACAGAATATAATGTATACAGGAAATAAACCTTCACATAAGTAATCAAATGATTTTTATAAGGATATTAAGACCACACATTGGGAAACAGATGTTTTCAAAAATTTGTGTTGAGAAAACTACATATCCACATGAAAATAAAGTGGGACTCTTTTCTTATACCATACCCAAAAATTAATTCAAAACTGATCAAAGATGTAAATATCTGAACTAAAATTAAAGCTTTTAGAAGAAGATAGTGGAAAATCTTCATGAAATTGGATTTGACAGATTTCTGATATATGATACCAACAGCAGAATCAACAATAAAGAATAGATAAATTGGTTTACATCAAAATTAAAAGTGTATATCCATCAATGAACATGTTCTATAGACTGAAAAGGCAACATACAAGATAGGAGAAATTGTTTATAAACCATATATCTGAAAAGGGGTTAATATCTAAAATATATAATATAGTCTTAAAACTCAACCACAAAAAACAAACAAAACAAATAAAAATAAATTAAAAACTTTAATAAACATATCTTGAAGGAGGATCTACAAATAGTCAATAAGTACATGAATAAATACTCAATTTTAACCACCAGGAAAATGCAGATCAAAGCCTCAATGGTATATTAGTTCATATCCATTAGAATGGCTACTATTGGGGGAAAAAACAGAAAATAACAAATATTGTCAAGGATATAAAGAAATAACCCTTGAGTGCCATTAGTAAGAATGTAAAATGATGCAATCTCAATGAAAAACAGTACAGCAGTTACCCCAAAAATGAAAAATACAATTACCATGTGATCCAACAATTCCACTTCTGGGTATATACTAAAATAAATTGAAAGCAGGAACTCAAATAGATATTTCTATGTCCGTGTTCAGAGAAGCATTATTCACAATAATCAAAACGTAGAAGCAACCCAAGCATTCATCAACAAATAAATAGGTAAACAAAATGTGGTATGTAAATGCACTAAAATGTTATTGAACCTTAAAAATAAAGGACTTTCTGACACATGTTATAACATTGGTGAACCTTGTAGTTGTTACACTAACTGAAATAAGCCCATCACAAACTGACAAATACTATATGATTCTACTAATATGAAGTATCTAGAGTAGTCAAATTCATAGAGAAAGAAATTAGAATGGTGATGGTCAAAGTCTTAGGGGCAGATGGAAATTGGGAGCTATTTAATGTGTACAGTGTTTCAGTTTTGTAAGATGCAAAGTTCTATGGAGGGTTATGGTTGAATAAAAATGTGAATGGACTTAATGCTAGTGAATGTGCACTTAACATTTTTTAAGATGGTTTATTTTATGCTATGTGCATTTTACCACAATTTTAATAATATTTTTTGTTAATCCTCACCCAAGGATATTTTTCCATTGATTATTTTTTAGAGAGAATGGAAGGGAGGGGGAGAAACAGAGAGAGAAAAATCAATGTGAGAGATACACATTAACTGGTTGCCTCTGGCATGCACCATGACCAGAGCCAGGGATCAAGCCTGCAACTGAGGTACCTGCCCTTGACCAGAATTGAACCCATGACCCTTCAGTACACAGGCCAACACTCTAAACACTGAGCAAAACTGACTAGGCCAAGAAATTTTAAAAATGTAAAACAAAGCTAGAGAAGGTAGAAAATTAGTAGAAGACAAAAAAAAAAAAAGAATAAAGGCAAGTAATAGGTAACAGTAACAAATATGGTAGATAATAATTCTACTATATCAATAATCACTTTAAACATCAAAGGTCTAAATACAAGTAAAATAAAGGGGGAAGGGGAGATATCTGTAATACTATCAACAATAAAAAAGTAGTATATTTTAAATAAATAAGTAAATAATACAAGTAAAAAACTGAGACTGTTAGAGTGGATAAAAGAAGACCCAACTGTATCTTGTCTAAAACAACAACAACGTTTGAATATAAAGGCACAGATAAATTAAAATGAAAGAAATGGAGGACCATATACTATGTTAACAATAATTGAGAGAAAGCTGTATTCACTACATTAATTTTATGCAAAGCTGATTTTAAAGCAAGGAAAAATACCAGAGATAAAAAGAGGCCTTTATGTACATTATAATAGAGGAGTAAATTCTCCAAGAAGACTTAACAATTCTTTTTTTCTTTATCTTTATTGTTGAAAGTATTATAGATGTCCCCCTTTTTCCTCCATTGCCCCCTCCACCCTGCCCCTGATGCGCACCCCCCCCCCAGGCCTTCACCACACTGTAGTCTGTGTCCATGGGTTATGCATATCCTATCTAATAAAAGAGTAATATGCAAATTGACCATCACTCCAACACACAAGATGGCCACCCCCATGTGGACACAAGCTGGCTGCCACAAGATAGCCAGGAGGGGAGGGCAGTTGGGGGCAATCAGGCCTGCAGGGGAGGGCAGTTGGGGGCAACCAGGCCGGCAGGGGAGGACAGTTAGGGGTGACCAGGCCTGCAGGGAAGGGCAGTTAGGTGTGATCGGGCCAGCAGGGGAGCAGTTAGACATTGATCAGGCTGGCAGGGGAGTGGTTAAGGGGTGATAAGGCTGGCAGGCAGAAGCGATTAGGGGCAATCAGGCAGGCAGGCAGGTGAGCAGTTGGGAGCCAGCAGTCCTGGATTGTGAGAGGGATGTCCAACTGCCCATTTAGGCCCACCAGGATCGGGCCTAAACAGGCAATTGACATCCCTTGAGGGGTCCCAGATTGGAGAGGGTGCAGGCTTGACTGAGGAGCCCCCCACCTCCGCACGAATTTCATGCACTGGGCCTCTAATATGCATACAAGTTCTTTGGTTAACATCTCCCCACTCTCTCACCCACCTGCTGCTGCCTTCCCTCTGAGATTCATCAGTCAGTTCCATGCTTCTATGTCTGGATCTTTTCTGTTCTTCAGTTTATTTTGTTCTTTAGATTCCACATATTTGTGAGATTATGTGATACCTGTCTTTCTTTAAATGGCTAATTTCCCTTAGCATAATACTATCCAGGTCCCTTCATGCTGTCTCAAAGGGTAAGAGATCCTACAGTTGCATAGCATTCCATTGTGTAAATTTACCACAGCTTTTTTATCCACTCATCTAATGACGGGCATTTGGGCTGTTTCCAGATTTTAGCTATTGTAAATTGTGTTGCTATGAACATAGGGGTGCATATATTCTTTCTGGTTGGTGTTTTGGGATTCTAAGGATATACTCCTGGAAGTGGAATCACTAGGTCAAACAGCAGTTCAATTTTTAATTTTTTTAGGAAACTCCATACTATTTTCCATAATCGTTGCACAAGTCTGAATTGTCACTAGGGTTCCCTTTTCTCCACGTCCTCTCCAGCACTTGTCTTTTGTTGATTTGTTGATGGTAGCCATCTGACAAATGTGAGGTGGTACCTCATTGTCATTTTAATTTGCATCATAATTCTTAATGTGTGTTTCCCTAACCACAGAATATGAAAACAAGCAAAACTGATAGTATTGCAAGGAAAAGGGATGAATCCATTGTTAAAGTTGGAGATTTCAACACCCCTCCATCAGTAATCGACAGATCCAGCACATAGAATGTTAGAACACAGTAGAACTGAATAGCACCATCAATTAACTTAATCTAATTGGTTTATAGACTACTTCATTTAACAACAGCAAAGTACTCATTCTTCTGAAGCCCAAATGGAACATCCTTATTCCAGGCCATAAAGCACATCCTGACATTTTTTTTAAATAGAAATAATACAAAGTATATTCTCAGTCCACAATAGCATTAAATGACAATTCTGTAACAGAAATATAGCTAAACCACACCAAAATAGTTGGTGATTACACATACTTATAAATAACACCTAGATCAAAATAGTATAAACAGATATTTTAAAAATGTTTTTACTAAATGAAAGTAAAAAATACAACTTATAACAATTTGTGGGATGCAGCAAGAGGAATAGAGAGAAATTTATAGCATTAAATATACATATTAGAAAAGAAAAAAGATATAAAATCAAAACATATGATCCTTTCTCTATTTGTGCCACTTCCTCTTATCCAGCATGTTATGGAGGCAAGTTGAAAAGGGCTGTCTTTGTGTCAGTTTCTGTGGTTCTTTATTTAGATTAGTGAACTGCAAATTGTTATACTGCTGTATTTTTCAGTGGCTTTTGACAAAGAACCAATGGCTTTTGACAAAGAACCAGAGGGAGCTCTAGTTTCATAATTTTATATATTGGCATGTAAGTAAGAATTTCATTTGAATAAAAATTTCCATGACTTTAAATATTTTGTATACCACTGTTTTAGATTAGGATGACAATATTTTTTCTGTAAATGGTCAAATAGTAAATATTTTAGCATCTGCATGTCTAATTCTATCACAGACTACTGTGAAAACTACTCCAGTCTGCTGTTGTGGTGTAATAGCCATAGATCACACTTAAATGAATTGGCATTGTGTTACAACAAAACTTTATTTATGGACACTGAAATTTGGATTTCATGTAATATATAACAAAGTTTTATTCTTCTTTTGACATATTTTCAATGGTTTATAAATGTGAAAATGTAAAATGTAAAAACCATGCTTACCTTGAAGATCATATAAAAAAGACAGGTGGTAGGCTGAATTTGAAACAGAAATAAAGGAGGGGATATTTTAGCCCTGGCCAAGTAGCTCAGTTGGTTAGAATACCATCCTGATATGCAAAGGTTGCTGGTTTTGTCCCTGGTCAGGGCACATGCACAAATCAACCAATGAATGCATAAATAAATGGAACAACAAATATCTATCTTTCTATCTATCTATCATCTTTCTCTCTCTTTCTCTCTCTCTTTCATCTACCTATCTCTCAAAATCAATGAAATAAGATAAAAATTTAAATGATTGGTCTTTGAAACAAACAAGACAATCTCATGATAATTTCTACATTTTTGTCCTAAGTTACCTCTCAAATGAACAATTCTGTTCTTGTTAAAATTTCCCCAAAATGGTTCATAGAATTCCACATCATTCCTGATAAAATTGGTCCAAGTAGAGAGGTGAGCTTACACATTAGCATTATTGTTAGAAAACATGAAGAGATCACGTGTACCATCCGTAAGGGGCAAAGTTTTAGATTGAGAAGAACCAATGAGAACTGAACAGCCTGCAAAGATAGTGTTTGGGGGAATTCCATGTCTTCAAAGTTTGGCTAAAGGCCAGTCACCACCAATCCAGGGCCAGATAATTCACCCTGATTCTGGACTAATATAACTCAGCAAAGCAATTCTCAGGGACTCCAAGACAAGACTAAGGAAGAAGTCTATATAGCATATTGAAATGGTAACAGTGGTGGACAGAACCTAAGATGACACCCAATGATCTCTCCTTAAGTGTGGGTGAAACTTGATATCTATGTCTAGTCAATAGCATACAGTAAAACTAAAGGTATTTGGATGATATAATTAAAGTCCCAACTCAGTTGATTTTGAGTTAATCAAAACAGACTGTCAAACTTTAGAGGGGAGGCAGGAGAAGGTGGGAGGGTGAGCAGGTGGGGAGAGATCAACCAAAGTACTTGTATGCATATATGCATAACCCATGGACAAAGACAAGAGTGGTGAAGGCCTGGGTGGGGTACAGGGGTGGGTTGGGAGAGGTCAATGTGGGGAAAAGGGGACACATGTAATGCTTTCAACAATAAAGATTTTAAAAATAAAGAAATTTACTCTGGCTAGGATTGACTTAATCAGGTGAAAGTCTGTAGAAGACCATCTGGTTCCTCCCTCAAGTGAGAAGCTCTCCTTTCAGGCTAGATGAAGTAAGAGGTCCACATCAAGGTAGTCTCTGCAGGTGGTCTCTAAGAACTTCAGGCCAAGTCAGAAAACAAACAAACAAACAAAGACTTCAGTCCTTCAACTGCAAGGAGATAAATTCTACTAACAACCTGAGATATATTGGAAGCAATATTTCCACAGTTGAGCCTCTGATAAGACCACAGCCCTGTCTGAGACCTGGATTGCAGCATGATGAAATGTTAAATCAGAGAATGCAGTTTCAGGGTTTTCAGACTTCTGACCTATAGAAGCTGAGAGATAATAAATTAGAATTGTTTTAAGCTAATAAGTTTGTCATAATTTGTTACATAGCATAAAAAAGCTAATACAGAATCTTGAGGCAAAATTTGTCCAAAGATTACCATCTTGAGGAGATAATTAAACTCTTTAGTCCCCCAGGCCAACTTAAAGTTGAACTTATTGAACCTAGGCATCAACTCTTCATATAGACTTTTCCACTTAGAGACAACATTCAAGATACTAGACAAGTAAACAGATCATGGAAGCAGATGTCAGAAAGCTAGAAAATAATTTCACCAAGGAATAATACAAATTGTGTTGGATAACCATAAATATTTCAAGGAACCTTATTTCTAGGAAAATAATATAAGCAATGCTGAAAGTACCCAAGGTAATATTAGAGCCCAATGCAGCATGAACTTACCTCTCGCTAAGAGCTGGTGGCATATTGAATTGGTAGAGACACAATTGGTTTCAGAGGTATGCACTATTAGTGATTTGAGGGTTCTAGTCTAAGTCAGCGATGGCTTTAACTGAAACTCAGTAGATCTTTTTCTGTCAGTTTCCTTCAGTCAAAGACAGCTAGGAACACCTGTAGTTAAATAATTTGGGTTTATTACTAGGTACAGCAAAAGAGAACATGCATCATGGGGCACTATGTGGTATCATAGTAAGAGGCTATTTAGAAAGGATTTATGGGATTAAGAATGATGTTAGAAAGTTTTGGTGATATTTTCAGGAAACAGGGCTTTTCTTTGGATTGGATGATGTCAGGAAGTGGGGCACTCATTTTTCTTATCCAGAATGAAAGACATGAGTGTGACTAAATCTGTAATTAGTAAAGGAGTGTTTGGCATTTTGTGGCTTGGACAATGTGCATGTTTTGTCTATGTACAGATATCATTATGAAGTGGTTGTGTTTTTTACTAGATCCATTATTGTCAGAGTGACCTTATGTGTATTAGGGTTTTGTGAAATTATTTACGATCAAAAGTAACATATGGCCTAGCTGAAAGTTCCAGACCAGCCCGAGGATATCAGGGGATGTTTTTTCTGTTTCCAAAACAATACCAATGCTAACCTCCTTATCAGTTTGATGTACCATCACTTTAAAAAAAAGGTATTTATTTATTTTATTATTCTTCTTATTATTTAAAATCTCCACCTGAGGATAGTTTTCCATTCATTTTTAGAGAGAGGGAAAGACAGAGAGAAATATCAATGTGAGAGAAACACATTGATTGGTTGCCTCCTGCACACACCCCAACCAGGTCCTGGGCCGGGGCGGAGCCTGCAACCGAGGTATGTGCCCTTGAACTGAGGTATGTGCACTTGAACAGAATCGAACCCTGGACTCTTTGGTCTGCAAGCCGGCGCTCTATCCACTGAGCCAAACCAGCTAGGGCCAAGGTACCATCACTTAACGTTCAAGTCTTTGCAGGCTCTGGCCAGGTAGCTCAGTTGTTTAGAGCATCATCTCCACCGGGGATCAGGGCACATATAAGAATCAACCAGTGAGTACACAAATAATTGGAAAAAAAAAACTCTCTCTCTCTCTCTCTCTCTTTCTCTCTCTCTCTCTCTCTTTCTCTCTCTCTCTCTCTTCCTGCCTACCTCTCACTTTCTATCCATTCCTCTCTGTAACATAAGTAATTTTTTAAGTTAGAAACGCTTTTTTTAAAAAAGTGTTTGCTGTTTCCAGAGTAAACCTGCTTAAATTTGATGCTTTTTTGCTCTGACAGTTAAAAAATATGAAGAGAATGTCTGTCCATTAGTCTAATAAAGGCAACAGATTGAGGTTGAGGAAGAGAGAACAAAAAGTTGATTATCAATTACCCATTACCAATTTTTGGCAGTAAATCACTTTACTACTTTTCTTATTACTTTGCTTTCTGCTTAATTAATATATTCACATTTTTATGTAATAATGAAACATTACTTGAGCAGCAATTAGAATTCAACATTTTTCAATGTATTTCATTGAGTGGATGTTGAAAATATAATTTAATGTAGTTCTGTCTTGGAATTGCTTACATATTTGAATACACCACATTTTTTACATGTTCAACTCATATATTTATTATATATATTTATATGTCATTTATTGTTATATATAATAAAATAGAATCATTTTGAGACCTGAAAAAGAGGGTAAGGAATATGTACTTTATAACAATCTATGTATAAGAATTTTATTTTGGCTCCATCAAATTAAGGATAAAGTCAAAATGGATGTATAAGGGTCTCATCCACACCATGAGGATATATGATTACTAGAGGCCCAATGCACAAATTCATGCACGGGTGGGGTCTGGCCAGCCCGACCCCAATCAGGGCTGATTGGGGCTGGGCCTGTCAGGAGGAGGAGATGGCAGGACGTTGGCTGGCTGGCCTGTCCCCATAGGCCCGATCAGGGCTGGGTCAGCTGGGGTAAGGGGCCGTGGGCCATTGGCCTGTGGACCCCACCCTGGATTGGGGTTGGGGGGCCAATTGGGGGCAGAGTCAGCCATGGGGAGGGGCTGTGGGAGGTGGGCCAGCAGGCCACGGCCCAGAATGGGGTGGGGGTGCTGATCAGGGGCCTGTGGCCTGGGGGAGGGGTCATGGGTGGTTGGCCTGCCAGCCCTGCCCCAATCTGGGTTGGGGGGCTGATCTGGGGTGGGGCTGCTGGAGATTGCTGGCCGGCCCCATCCCCTATTGGGGTGGGAGTGCAATCAGGGGTGGGGCAGCCAGGGGGAGAGGGCGTTTGGCCCTACTCTTTTTTGGGGGGGCAACTACACGACTTTTATTTGTGGTGCCTGTGCTATGTCTCGAAAATACCTTCTCCCCCTGCTCCAGACAGCATTGGGGAGGGGGCAGCAAAAAAAGGAAGACATCCTTCCCTATTGCACATGGACCCTATATATAGGCCCATCTAGCCCAGGCTGGCAGGATGCTTGGCACATTCTCAGATCCCTGCTCAGGGGTGGGAGGAATGACTGGTGGCAGCACACCTGAGAGGGGACCTCCGGGTGGCCACTCTGTCCTGGCTACTGGTCCTGGCACTTCCTGGTCCTCAGTTCCTTCCTGGTCCTGCCTGCAGCCCTGGTCCCCCTACCTGGCTCAGCCTCCCCTCTCCATCCTGGCCTCAGATGGCCCCTTTGGCTCCTGGGCGCTCTGTCCTCCCCTCCCAGCCTGGAGGTCCCAAGGGGAGGTTATGGCTTCTCAGAGACTCCCCAGCAGCCCTGTCACTCATGTTCACACAAGGGAAGGGATGCGTGTGGCAGAAGGAGCTGTATAAATGCAGGTGCAGGAGCAAGTTCTCTGGGGTCACTTGGATAGTTTGCTGACGACGTGGATCAGAGCCGTGTTCTCGTCCTCCAGGAACTGTTTGTCAGCCTGGAGGTTGGACAGGCCCTTCAGCTCCTCTTCCAGCTCAGCAGCCTTGCGCTCCAGGGCCATGCACTCAAATCTCTCCAGCTCCAGGAGGGCCGGCCTCTCTGCAAAGCGCTCCTGCCTATGCATGGCACGCTCCAGCTCCACTTTGAGCTGTGCCAGCCACAGCGTGATCTTGTTCAGGGCTTCACGAAGTCTCTCATTCTCAACACACATCTCTGTGTAGAACTTCCTGATTCGGGCTGGGGTTCTGTGTTGAGGGCCTGCTGCCTCCGGGGGGGAAGGGCTGGATTCTAGGCTGATGTCTGCTGGCTTTGCCTCCTCCCCCCTCCACAGGCCCTCTCTTCTCCTTTCCAACTCTGCGGTGCTCCCTGGAGACCTGTAGTCCCTGTCCCTGCCTGTTAGATGTCTCTACTCTCTGGGCAGGGCCATCAGAATTCTCAACCCCAGGGACTCGGGGCTGCCAGGAAGGGTTCAGGCTCTGTGCGGCCCCACTCTTGTTCAGGATGGGAGAGTCCAATCAGGGGCAGGCTGGTAGTGGGGAGGGACCCTGAGGTGCTCAATGCACCACATAGTGACCAGTCGTTTGATCATCCTGGTCGTCACGGACATAGGCTTTATATATATATAGATTATTATGACTATGGGCCCAATGCATGAAATTCATGCAAGAGTAGGCCTTCCTTCCCCGGCTGCTGGCTCCGGCTTCCCTCCAGCACCCGGGACCCAGGCTTCCCTCTCAGCCCTGGCTTCATCCAGAAGGCCTTCTGGTCTAATTAGCATATTACACATTTATTATAGATAATTTGAGAGTTCCCCAAATGTATCCCATGTGGAGAAATTTTAATGTCATATATCAGAAACCCATAATACCGCAGAAAGACAAACTATTGTGGCAGAATTTAAGTAACAGAAGAAGAGCTCTATTTAATTGTTTGCATGTGTGATTCACTTCATCAGGGAGTTTTGAGCCAACTTAATCTTTGAGCCTATTTCCTAGCAGATCTGGAGGGAAACATGATCTAAAATTTGAGATATTTTGACACAATGTGAACATAGTTTTCTTCCTTTCTTTTGTTTAATTTATTTATTTTGATAATTTTGGCTCCCAGTGATGTCTGATGTTAGAAATTAGACTGTGATTATAATTCATGATCTCTGGTGATGATGATGAAGATTAAAAACAATGAAAGACAATAAGAAGTGCAAATGAAAGTGAATATTTGATTCAAAATAAGAAGATAAAGAAAAATAATGCATCACACTTCTCAAACAAGGAAATGTTATAACTTAGCAGTAGGTAAGCATCCTACCAGATAGAGCCAAAAGACTGCAGTTATCTCCATCTTACTGCTGGAAATTCTATAGTCCATAACCTTGATTCTCCTTCTGGTATAATATAAACACATTCACTGATCAAACTTTTAAAACATCTTAATAAAACAAATTATATTTTAACATTCTTTTCTCAACCCTATCACCCTCAACTGATATTGGTGGATGCCTTAAAATATGTAAAAATATTGAATGCCTTGATTATCCTCTGGGAATTTTAACTGTTGTTTTTATGTACATTAATAATTTTGAAATGATATCAATGAAACGAGGGAGACAGAATTAACAATGGAGAAATTGGTTTTGCATCATTAACTGGAATAATGTTATTATAGAAAGCATGAATAAAGAAATTGAAGTACAATCATGGGCCAGGAAGGGAGAAAGGAGACTACTCTGATTGAAAGGTGTGAAGTGGCCCTGACAATGCCCACTGACAATGGACAGAAGTGTCGGTGGTGTTTGCCATCCCTGGATTTGCACAGCTCAGATAGGCACTCAGGCTTACATTAAGGATATATGTATGGTATTGTCAGAGAGAATGTTCAGGACACAGCAATCTCCAGCCCACAAAACAGAATTGAGTTTATGGAAAAGTAAATATAAAAAGTAAAGACAGTTTCCAAACCAACATTCAGAGAAAATTTTATTGGTTACCAGCTAGATTCTTCAGTACCAGGTCTGCAAATGTTTCATAAAGGGCCATATAGTAAATATTTTTGGCTTTGTATGTCACACCGTCTGTGTCATAGCTCCCCAGCTCTGCTTTTACATCACAAAAGCAGCCTTTGACAGTACCTAAAAGTAGCTACATAGCTGTGTTCCAGCATAACTTTATTTATGAGCACTGAAATTTGCATTTCAAATAATTTGCATGTACCATGAAATGTTCTTTTAATTTATGTCAACCATTTAAAAATGTAAAAACATTCTTAGCTTGCAGGACATAGCCTGAAGGCCATAATTTACTAACCCCTGTTTTAAAGTAGAAGTTCCTAAATAGCAATACTATGTATTAAACACTATGCAATGCTTAAACTGACCCGAATGGAGTGGGTACTCAGTTCTCAGAATGCATTTCTATTCTCCTGTTTGAAAATGTTTTTCCTGCACCCACTTTGTCTTTTCCAAATTCTTCTAGCCTCTGATGTTTTAATTTGCTATTTTTACCTTGTCTCTATAGCCTTAGGTTTGTGTTCTGAAACAGAAGCCTTATCTTCATAGCAGTCATAAGTTACTAAACCAAGAACTTTGATCTTATGTTTAGCACCACTATTTTCACCACTATTGCAGTGCCTATTTCTCTGTTGGAATGATATTTGTCTGTTTTTGGAGTACTTTTCTCTCAAGTCTAGCCAAAGTATAAGGCTTCCAAAGTTCCCTCCAAATCCATCACCTTCCTCTCAATACCAGATCTTTTACCAACCTCCCTCTTTTTGTTACTGGTTTTACACTCTTTGAGATTGGAAATATTACCATCATTTTTGAATATTTACCCTTCTCAAAATCCCAAACTCTGCCACTGCCATCTAATCAGATGTAAAGTTCTTTAACTTCTTTCTCTTAAGTGTTCTATGTCTGTTCTGTGCCACTACCTCAGCTCAGGTCCTTTTCGTCTCTCAGATCAATTATTGTAACAGTCTCCCATTTATTCACACTGTGTTCTTCCACTAGACAGAGCAATCAGCTTCATTTACTTCAGGTTCATCTTTAATCATGCCCCTTTTCTTCAGAATCCGTCAATGATTTATCACTATCTACCAGCTCCATGTTAAATCCTCTACTTGGATCCCAAAACCTCCTCAATATGTCTTTACTCTACTTTTCTATCCTCCTCTCTCCCCATGCTCCTAAAGCTGCACTGTGTCTCAAACAAACTGAATTCTCACTGTTCCTCAAACACGTTAGACATTATCTTCAGACCTTTGTATGAGCTAATGCATCTTTATGGAGTCTCCTTGTCCTTTCTATTTTCAGTTAACATCTGTCAAAGCTCTACCCAAACTCCATTGCTCTACCTTACATTCTCTGAACCACAACCATATTAAGCATTTTAAAAAAAGCATTTATATTCTGTTTGACATTTTAGTTCTATGTGTACTTTACTTATCTATTGTGCCCCACTAGATTTCAAGTTATTGTCAAAGATATGAAATGTGCTCATTAATTTTATTGGATTGAATTGAATCTGGTAGCCATTAAGTCAAGATCCATATGTGTATGGCACTGGGAACCTTCTATTTTTAGGAAAGAATAGGTAAATATAAAATATCTGGATTCTTTGTCTAACGGTACTTTTACTTGTAAAAGTAAATGTTCACTATTTTATTGTATTATTAATCCAAACTTAGAGGACACTTTTTGTATCCACTGAATTCAAAAGGTAAATGTTCTAAGTTCCTAAGTGTTTTGTAATTATACTATGTTACTTTCTTATTTTGTAGTAAAATTATATTAAGCCTATTTTTTACATTTATAAAGCAACTGCCATGCCTTTATTTACAAAAGGTTTCCTCTATCTGTCTAGGGGGAAAGGACAAGAGATAAATGAGCTTGGCTCCAGTTCTGCTTTTTCTATAAAATGCAGATAATAACCCTTTCCTCAGAAGATTGTTGCAAGAATAAAGGGCATGAATACATGTGAAGTAATGGCTTTGAAAGAGAGCAAAACAAGACACTGAAGTCAGCTATTGCTAATCTTCCATAAAAACATTAGGTCATTATAACCTATTAAACACCATACTTAGATTAAGTCACATAAGGTTGTTATTTATCTTCTTTGGTTGAAGAATATATATCCCAGAACGATTGATCTGTTCAAGTCATCTTAGCAACCAAATAATAAATAAGAATAAACAATTAAGTTACAAAGTGGTTAACCTGCCAAAAGTCAGTCTGGCTTGTAAATCTGAATCCAACTTTATTCCAAGTGTTTTCTCTAGCTCTTTGCATTTCAGCCTAATGACATTTTAGAGTATACAGAAACAGGAAGCCAGTAATACTTATGCTGAGATCATCTTTGGTTCTTTTCCTTGATCAGATCTCTTACAGCTGTGGGGTAACTTATACCCGATTCTCATGGGGAGAAAAATGCTTACTGATTCAAGAACTTACCATAGAATCTGGCAGCTTAAAAATAGTTTTCCAGTAGTTTAATCATTTATCTCATCACCCTTATGTGAATTAGGTTTGGTGAATAAAATATGGAGATTTTCACATTTATTCAGAATCCTTGAAAGTCACAGAAAGGACAAGGAGGTTACTTCACATTAGTTGTATGTAGATGGTATTTCAAGGTACTGAAATGTTATTCAAAAGAGAATTTTCCTAACTCTAAAATACTCAGTATATCCCAAAACAGTCATTTCAAATGTTTAGTCTATTCAGGTTTCAGGATTTAAGCTTCATACAGTCACATTCTTTTTCTTTTTTTAAAAAATATATTTTATTGATATTTTACAGAGAGGAAGGGAGAGGGATAGAGAGTTAGAAACATCGATGAGAGAGAAACATCAATCAGCTGCCTCCTGCACACCTCCCACTGGGGATGTGCCCGCAACCAAGGTACGTGCCCTTGACCAGAATCGAACCTGGGACCTTTCAGTCCGCAGGCTGACGCTCTATCCACTGAGCCAAACTGGTTTCGGCTACAGTCACATTCTTAATAAACAATCATTACTTCAACAAAATTTTACTCTCGTTCCCAGAAAATTTAGCAAATTTCATGGAAATTTTAACATGTGGGCAAAATATAAGATCACTAATGACCATATTGATAATACCCAGTGTGGGTGAAGATGTGGGGAACAAGCTATACTCAGACAATCTTTTGAAGGGCAATATTGCAACATCTAAAAAATATGTTCAATGCATATACCCATTGACCAAATAATTCCACTTTTAACAAATGCTCACTTAAGTGTTTATGAATATAGGAATGCAAAGATACTCAACAAGATAGTTCTCTGTTGTAAAACAATTCTGGCACAACTGCTGCTATCTTAAATTAGGGTAGCAGGCATATTCATGGAACTCTAATTCAACAAAACTATTGACATAGTACCAACTATTTGAAGACCTTTACATCTATTAATATATTAAACCTAGCAAGTTACTCAATAATATGGAAAACGCAATTATAAATATCTTCCCTTTTTCTTTTAGTTTGTCCTGTTTGACTGATGAAGAAAAAGGTATCTAGAGAGTTGTAATTTGTCTATGTGAATTCATGTAAGACCTGGGTCTCTTTTCTTCCAACCTTCCACACTGCACTCTGACTATATAGACTAGTCTATAGAGTCTCTCAAATATAATCAACTTTACACAGAAAGTGAGAGATGCTTAAAACACTAATATATATGTTTTACTATATGAAAGGTTTATTATAGACTAAGGATTCTCAAACCTGTATATTCAAGAGCTCTTTTTTAAATTTCAAATTCATATTTCACAAGTAACTGCTAAAAAATTCTGCTTGAGTATCTCACATAAACTCAAATTTAATATGTTGAAACTTGAACTTACCATCTTCTCCCAAAACTCTCCTTTCTTCCTGTGATCAATAGCACTATCATACATTGTGGTTGCTCCTGTCAGAAATCTGAACATTATCCTCCATTCATTTATTATCCCCAGTTAATCATCAATTTTTGTAATTAGGCCTCCAAAATGTCTCTTAAATTCACCCACTTTTCTTCATTCCCACCAACACCACTCTACTTCAGGTAAATGTCATTCACCAATGGTAACTGTCTCCCAAGAGATTCCAACAGAAAAGACTGATTCTTTCACTGTCTTCCCTGCTTCTGACCTTTCAATGGTTCCCAGTTGCTTTTAAGATAAACACACGCTTCCTAAAATGGTTTGTAAGTTTCTGCATGACATAGACCAATACTCCATGTTCAGTTTCATCTCTTATGAATTCCATCTCATATTCTCATATCCAGCTATAATAGAGACCTTTTTCCAGTTCTTAAGCTTGGTTGCATGTACTAGTATCTCTATGCCCCTCTGGCAGCTTGAATCTTCCATAGCATAACACTTTTACTACTGTTTTGCAAATATCTGTTTATTGTTATGTGTTTCCAACTGTAATGTGTAGTTTCATAACAAGAGGAACCATATCATCCTTGATATCCCCAGCACCTAGCCTGATATACAATAGACACTTGATAAATAGTTATTGAATTAATGAATAAATTAACTTCAATTTATGGGGTCTGAACTTAATATAAAGTTAATGGATTTTCAGTTCAAGGCCCAATTAATGCTTTCATTCACTTCCTGAGAAAAATAATTATCTCAGGAAAAAAAATGTATATCCTCCCCCTACCTTTATACTTGATCTAGTAGCCTTGGGTTGTGGGTATAACTGTTTAAGTGTGGAAAACTGATAAAAATGCATTTCATAGAAACTGTGAGCTCAAAAGAAACTGTTAATTTTGGGTGATCAACTGGCAAATTTACTGCAGATAAATTCAAACTGCCTCTTCCTTCCCCTTGATTCCAGCCAGAGAACTTTTGTGCATTTCTTTCTGAATTGTTTGTGTCTGCATTCCTTTCTGCCTTAGAATAGGGTAGTGTATCTCTTCTCAGGGTGTCCCATGTTTTTCCAATTTCTTATACCCCAAGTTCTTTGAGAGAAGATGCTCTAATTTTTGTCAAATTAGGCTATAAATATCTAAAGATATCTTTGGATCAGAGGCGGGGTTTTCAGCAAAGAACACATTTAAGTAGTCATCCAGGTAGAAAAAAATATTGAATTTTCATCAGTCTTGAAAGATATGGAACCAATTCCCCCTAAAAATCAGTTGTGTGTAGATTTTTATTTTCCTTTTCTCTTTAAACATGTAAATTTACCAGGAGATTTATAAATATTTATTTTGCAAAATAAATGTATTACTAAAAATAAGAATATAGAGCACAAGTAAGCAAATTTTACTGACTACATGACTTGGGCAAATCACTTAACTCTTTTAAAGTAATTTTATTCATATGTAACATAAATAAAAAATAAATATCTACTTTAAAGCTTATAAAAATTAAATTTAAAATGCATATATCTGGTATATAATAGCTTCTCAATACATAATTATCATTATGATCATCCAGACACATACATTAGAAATCATAGTGTTGTCTTTAATGTTTTTACCTTCCTTATTCACTATAACAAAGCAACCTCTAAGTCTTGTTGACTTAATCTTCAAAATATCTCTCAGGTTCATCTCTTCTCTATTTCCACTGACATAATCTATGTTCATATTCTCATCCTTTATTTCTATTGCAAAAGCCCTAGAAATGTTTTCTCATCCCCCTCCCTGATACTACCAGATTCATCTTCCTCTAATGTAAGCCTAATCAAGTTATTCCCATGCTTAAAAACTCTTCAGTGGCTTGTCATTTGCTGCTAACTCAGACCCAAATTCTTTAAGTTAATCTTCAATTTTCTTGATATTCTGGCCCTGTCCTAATTTTCCTGTTTAATCTTAGCCTACCTTTCCCTCTGACACAAATGAACTCAGTTGGCAAACATGCCTCTGGACCTTGGTTCAAAGGCCACATAGTAAGAGCTCCATGTTTAATTCAGACAAAAAACAGGTAGTCTGCACAACAGAGATGTATTTTACAAGTCATAAATACAAATTTCCTGAAAATAATTACTGTGGTATAGAAAAGATGTTTAGAAGAATGACATTTTAAATTTGGGGCTTATGCATGTCCCCTCAATTTGAATCCTCCTGCTCCTATCTATTTTTCACTTTAACTCTGTGAGTTTATCTAAATCTCATATTTAAAGATCTAGAACAAAGGCTACTTATTCTGAGAAGCTTTCCTAAATATTTCAGAAGAATTAACAAACCCAGAGGAACCTGGTTAATAAATTCATTGTGGGCTTCTCTAACCATGCTTTGTGTTATAGTTCACATGTATGTTGTTTCCTAAACTGTGAACTCCTTAAGGTCATGGATAATGTGAAGTTCAAACAGAAATCTAGAGTTTGTCTGTTTCTAGAAGTAATAGGAACAGCCTCTCGCCTCAACAAACACATCCAGTGTGTATGTGAATAAATTAATAAACAAAAAACTATTTTTGTTTGACTGAGAAAAAAATTGGAAAAGTAAGGGATTAGTAGTCTTGCAAGAAAAGAAGTCAGAGACTATTCGGGGTCTTTTTTTAAATTCCATATGAATTTTTAGAGAGTTAGATCTAGGTCTGAGAAATATACCATTGTTATTTTAATGGGGATTGTATTAAATCTATAGATTTCTTTGGGTAGTATGGACATTTTAATGATGTTGATTCTACCAATCCAGGAACACGGTCTATTCTTCTATTTGTTTATGTCTTCCTCTGTCTCTTTTTCCAATGTATCCTAGTTTTCTGAATACAGGTCTTTTACCTCCATAGTTAAGTTTATTCCTATGTAGCTTATTTATTCATTTTTTTGGTGCAATGGTAAATGGGATTGTTTTTGTTGTTTCTCTTTGAGTTCATTATTGGTGTACAAAATAAACCTATAGATTTCTAGGTGTTAATTTTGCATACTGCTACATTGTTGAATTTATTCATTAAATCTAGTAGTTTTTTGATGGAGTCTTTAGGGTTTTCTATGTACAATATCATGTCATCTGCAAATAAGGACAGCTTTACTTCTTCTTTTCCAATTTGGATGCCTTTTATTTCTTCTTCTTGTCTGATAGCAATGGCTAGTACTTCCTGTACTATGTTGAACAGGAGTGTGAGAGTGGGCATCCCTGTCTTGTTCCTGTTCTTAGGGGAAATGGATTTAGTTTTTGCCCATTGAGTATGATGTTGGCTGTAGGTTTGTCATATAAGGCTTTTATTATGTTGAGGTATGATCCCTCTATTCTCACTTTGCTGAGAGTTTATCAAGAAAGGGTGTTGGAGTTTGTCAAATGCTTTTTCTGCATCAATTGATATGATTATGTGATTTTTGATTCTCTATTTATTTATGTAATGTATCACATTTACGATTTGCGGATATTGTACCATCCTTGCATCCCTGGAATAAATCCCACTTAATCATGGTGTATGATCTTTCTAATGTAATTCTGGATCCTATTTGCTAGAATTTTGTTGAGGATTTTAGCACAAATTTGGAGGGAATCACAATATCAGATATCAAGCTATATTACAAAATCACTGCTCTCAAAACTGCCTGATACTGGCACAAAACAGACATATAGACCAATGGAAATCGACGTGAGCCATAATACTCAATTAATATTTGACAAAGGAGGCAAGAGCATACAATGGAGTCAAGCCAGTCTCTTCAATAAATGTTGGGAAAATTAGACAGATACATGCAAACAAATGAAACTAGACCACCAATTTACACCATAAACTCAAAATGGATAAAGGACTTAAAAGTAAGATGGAAAACTATGAAAATCTTAGAAGAATCCGTAGGCAGCAAAATATCAGAGATATGCCGTATCATTATCTTTACCGATACAGCTCCAAGAGCAATAGAAACTAAGGAGAAAATAAACAGATGGGACTACATCAAAATAAAAAGTTTCTGTGCAGCGAAAGAAACCATCAACAAAACAACAAGAAAGCCCACAGCATGAGAGAACATATTTGCCAGTGTTATATCTGATAAGGGCCCAATCTCCAAAATTTATAGGGAACTCATAGTTCTTAACAAAAAGAAAATAAACAATCCAATCAAAAAATGGGCAAAGGACTTAAATAGACACTTTTCGAAAGTGGACGTACAGAAGGCCACAAGAAGTGAAAATATGCTCAAAGTCACTATTCATCCGAGAGATGCAAATCAAAACAACAATGAGATACCATCTCACACGTATCAGAATGGCTATCATCAACAAATCAACAAACAAGTGCTGGTGAGGATGTGGAGAAAAAGGAACCCTCGTGCACTGGTGGGAATGCAGACTGGTGCAATCACTGTGGAAAACAGTATGGCGTTTCCTCAAAAAAAGGAAAAATTGAACTCCCATTGGACCCAGTAATCCCACTTCTAGGAATATATCCCAAGAAACACCAATCAGAAAGGACATATGCACCCCTATGTTCATAGCAGCACAATTTACAATTGCTATGATTTGGAAACAGCCTAAGTGCCCATCAGCAGATGAGTGGATTAGAAAACTGGTACATCTACACAATGTAAAAAAGAAAGAACTCTTACCATTTGCAACAGCATGGATGGACCTGGAGAACATTATGCTAAGCGAAATAAGCCAGTCAGAGAAAGATAAATATCACATGATCTCACTCATTTGTGGAATGTAATGAACAACACAAACTGGTGAACAAAAATAGGACCAGAGACATAGAAGCATCAAGCCAATCATCAAACCTCAGAGGAAAGGCAGGGGAGGGCAGGGGTGAGGGATAAGAGATCAACCAAAGGACTTGTATGCATGCATATAAGTATAACCAATGGACACAGACACTAAGGTGGTGAGGGCATGTGCTGGGAGGTGGGGGTGACGAGGGAGAGGTCAATACGGGAAAAAGGAAGCATATGTAATAATATATGTAATACTTTAAACAATAGAGAATTTAAAAAAAAATAAGTCAGGAGGCTGGGAAGATGAAGACTGGCAAGAAGTTAGGGAAAGTGTGTGAGAGAGTGAGGGAGTGAAAGAGGAGAGTGCGGACCTGTGTGGTGTGTGTGAGTGAGAGCTATGGACAGTTAGATCCTGCAGGTCTTCCATGGGGCTGCCAAACCAGGAAGTCTTAGAGGGCAAAACCCCACTGCCACAACAAACACTCCAGGGGGCAGCCAGCATGGGCATAGAGACCACACCATCTTGAAGAACAGTACTGCTTGAGACTAGGATCCTAACCTCACCACTACCCAATCTGGTCTCAGACACAAACCAGGACCCTATAGCCACTTGGGTAAAAGACCTGTGACCACAGCTGCAGACCCACAGACACCAAGACCCCAGGCACCCCGGCCACAGATTTCTGTGAGTCACAGAGCCAATCCCTCTCCCCGCTGGCCCCGTGGCAGTGACATAGGAGCTGCCAGACCCTCTCCACTCAAACAGGCCTCCCACCCACACACAGCAGCAGCGGCTCTACCTGAATTTGAGCCTGGGTGTGCGGACACAGGAAGTTTATTTCCCGCAGCCAGACCCCAGGCCCACGCAGGGAGGCTGTGCTGAATTCGAGCCTGGGTACACAGACACAGGGAGTTTGTTTCCCGCAGTGCACACCCGCGGGATCAGACCCCAGGCCCACACAGGATGGCAGAGCCATCTGACCTTGATTCAGGGCAAGCACACTAGTAAAGCTGTTTTCCGCAGGGCAGGAGTGGACCTCCTGCCGACACAGTTCTACTCTGCAACCCAGTCCCCCAAGCAGACCAGGGACCCTGATTCCCCATGCAAGAGGCAGCACTGAGCACCAGTGACTTGACTCTGTTTCTCATCGCGCATGCCTGGGATTCCTGATTCCCAGTGCATTCATACTAAGAGCCAGTGACTCCAATTCTTGGTGCATGCACACACAGGGACCCTAATTCTCAGGGCGAGGAGGCCCAAGCAACAGAGACTGATACTCAATTCTCCACGCGAGCACAGGGGTTCTCTGACTCCTGACATGCGCTAGGGGACTCTGATTTTTGGCACACACCAGCGGGGTCTCTGTTTCTAGGTGCACACATGAGGCCACACTAATCGCCTGTGACTCTGATTCTGTGTGAGCATAGCTCCCACCAACCCATGGCAGCCACACATCTTGGGTTCAGAGCTCTTCAGTGACACTCGGGGGGTGCAAAGCTCCCACTGCACATGGCCCAGGCCCCCACAACTCGACATTTGAACCTTCTGGTGATAGTTAGAATGGGGCGACAATGAAACAATCCCCAGAGGAAAGAAAATGAGGAATCGCCAAGAAAGGAAATCACTGAAAAGGAAGCATGAAACTTGACAGAAAAAGACAGAGTAATGGTCATACAGTTCATACACCGGATGGATGAGAAAATCAACAACTTATGCAAAAAACAGAAATAAATCAAAAGTGATATAGCTACAATCAAAAACACCATGGAAGGTTTCAACAGTAGACTAGAAGAAGCAGAGGACCGAATTAGTGAGTTAGAAGATAAGGTACAGAAACAAGCCCAATCTGAACAGAAACTGGAGAAAAAAATTACAAAGCAGGAGGAGAGCCTAAGGGAGCTTTAGGACAATGCAAAACAAAGTAACATACATATAATAGGGCTTCCAGAAGGACAAGAAAAGCAGCAAGGATTAGAAAATTTATTTGAAGAAATAATGAGAGAAAACTTCCCAGATATGGGGAAGAAAAAATTACACAAGTACAGAGAGTCCCAAGCAAGAGGAATCCCAAAAGACCCACACCAAGACACGTCATAATGACAATGGCAAATGTTAATGACAAAGAGAGAATCTTGAAGGCTGCAAGAGAGAGACAGAGAGTTACCTACAAAGGACCCCCCATCAGATTATCAAATGATTTCTCAACAGAAACACATCAAGCTAGATGGGAATGGAAGGAGGTATAAAAAGTGATGTGAAGCAAAGGACTGAATCCAAGAATACTCTATCCAGCAAGACTATCAATCAAAATTGAAGGGGAAAATCAGGAGCTTTGCAGACAAAAAATGGCTAAGGGAGTTTATCACTACCAAGCCAGCAATGCAAGAAATGCTAAAGGGAATGCTATAAAAAGAAGAAATAAAAAGAAAGGAAGGAACACAGGCATAAAATGCAGAAATGTCTACAAACCAGTACTTATCAATAATAACATTAAACATAAATTGATTAAATGCTCCAATCAAAAGACATCGAGTGAATGAATGGATTAGAAAACATGACCCATATACACTGAGTGGCCAGATTATTATGATCACTGAACACATAATAATCTGGCCACTCAGTGTATATCCTATATACTAAAAGGCTAATATGCAAATTGTCCCCTCGACCAAGAGTTCGACCAGCAGGCAGGCCAGGCAGCCCATGTCCCCTCCCCCTGGCCAGGCTGGCCGGACCCCACCTATGTGCGAATTCCAGCACCAGGCCTCTAATATATATGCCACTCAGTGTGTATGCTGCATGCTGTCTATAGGAGACCCACCTTAGAACAAGGCACTCACACAGACTGAAAGTGAAGGGATGGAAAAATATCTTATCAGACAAATGGGAATGAAAAAAAAAGCTGGGGTAGCAATATTTATATGTGACAAAATAGTCCTCAAAGTGAAGACCATAACAAGAGACAAGAAAGGCCACTTCATAATTCTAAAGGGATTGATACAAGAGGATATAAGTACGGTAAACATTTATGCACCAATGCATGAGCACACAAATACATAAAAAAACACCTCTGGAAGTTATCAGAGGTGAGATTGACAGCAACACAATCATAGTAGGAGACTTTAATACCTCATTAACATCACTGGATAAATGCTCTAGACAAAATTAGCAAAGAAACTTCAATCCTAAACGACTCACTAGATCAGATGGACTTAATTGACATCTTTAGAACATTCCACCCCAAAACTACAGAATATACATTCTTCTCAAGCACACATGGGACATTTTCAAAGATAGACCACATATTGGGACACAGGCAATGTCTCTCCAAATTCAAGAGGGTTGAAATTATAACAAGCATCTTCTCAGATCACAATGGCATAAAATTAGAAATCAACTACAGTAAAAACAATCACAAAAATTCAAACACTTGGAGGCTGAATAGCATACTATTAAACAATGAGTGGGTTACCAAAGAGATCAAAGAAGAAATAAAACACATCCTGGAAGCAAACAACAATAAAAACACAACAATCCAAAATCTTTGGGACACAATGAAAGCAGTACTGAGAGGGAAGTTCATAGCATTACAAGCCTATCTCAAAAAAAACAAGAAAAACTGATAATAAACCATCTAACTCCGCAACATAAAGAATTAGAAAGAGAGCAAAAAGAAAAGCGCAGAGTGAGCAAAAGGAATGAGATAATAAAGATCAGTGCAGAAATAAATGACATAGAGACCAAAATAACAATACAAAAGATCAATGAAACCAAGAGCTGGTTCTTTGAAAGTGTGGTGCGGTGTTTCTTCCTTTTCCGCGTCCCGCACAGAAAGGGAGAAAGACAGGTTCCTGAGGGGAGGAGCTGGGGGTTAAGAAATTAGAGAAAGAAAGAGACAAGAGACAGAAATAGATTCAAGCTGGGTGCCGGGTGGCTTCCTGTCCTCTGATAGAGAGACAGTCACACTCACCTCAGACAACACAGCATATTTATTGGTTTCCAAAAGGGATTTTATGATAAAAAGGAGTTTAGGGTGTGCCCAAATCCTATACATCAGGATCTGAGTAAGCTCCTTATTTTGGGTGGGTCAAGGTCCTTTATGTTCCTCATTCCAAGTACGTGGAATCAGTACTGATAACAGGATTCTGCCAGTGCCCTTGGGCTCAGCTGAATAAGAATTAAAAAAGTATCCATGTGCCTTCCCAGACAGCCCTCTACATCGCCCCCATTTTAATTTTTTAAAAGAAATCTTGCATTTATAAACATATAAGAACAAAAAATGTTTAGGTCCCAATTTCAATGTTCAAAAGTTCCGAGTCCAAATTTTAATGTCCAACAGTTCTGAGTCCAAGTATCAATGTCCAAAAGTTCCAAGTGTACACGTCAGCAATGACATCTGGATGGTGCTCAAATGGTGGCAATGCAGGTTTGACCTCTGGTTTGGTCCTGGGCAACCTGCAGTGACAGCTGCTGACTGCTAGCATGGAAAGGCGTCCTCAGCGTCCTCCATATCTGGACCGCCTCTCCTCTTGTCTTCATGGCTGAATTATTTCCTGCTAATTCCTCTCTGTTGCAGGAATCCACATGGTCCTGGAGTTTTTTTCTGAAAATATACAAACATATTCTCAACCAAAAGTTAATAAAGGTGTCTTTTCTATAAATTTGACTTGGGATCCTTTTTATTTTTTGCCCAACTAATTTTCCTTTGGCTTATTTTGACACCATGTGTGTTTTTCATGGGTGTCTTGCTGTTAGCGTAACAAATGAAAATTAATTTTCAAAGTGAAATTTTTTCTAGATGTAATTTACTTACAAGGTATTTTTCCTTACATAATATTACTCCACTATCCCCCCTTTTTTTGATTTAATTATTAGGAGGCTTTTGGAAAATATATAATGCAGTCTTGATAACTTTAAATGTTAATTTTTTGCACAAAAATATGACTGCTTTAGGTTCATTGCATGTTAAGCAATTTTACCATGAAATGAACTACAAATAGAAATTTTGGTTAATACTTTAGGAACAGCCTTTTGTACAATTAGATTTTCTTGAATATTCCCTTATTTCATTTAGCCAATTTAAATTAATCTGAAAACTTGACTATTTTACTGTCAAATTTAATACTTTAACAACAATTTTAGTTAATGGAAAGGATTATATGCATCCTTGAGAAAGCCCTGAGCACCCCTGGATTTAGGCTAGATTTAGGTATAGGGCAGCTGCCATCAACCACTTCTCTGTTGCCTGGGTCTCAGTGTTAGCTGGGCCAAATCTGTTTGTTGCCTGGGTCCCAATCTGAGCTGGGCATGGGAAGCACGAAGCAGCCATGGGGCAGGAGACCTCCCTCAGAAGGGGCGAGTGTTCAAGCCCCTGTAATGTTGGGGGGGTGAGGATCTATGCCACACCTCTGTTGACCCCCAAGTTCTCTCCTGATGGCCCCCTGCGACTGTGCCTGTCTTAGGTTGCCCCTCCCTTGAGGAGTCTTACCCGTCATTGACTAACCAGCCATCCTCCGGGGCCAAGCAGGGTGATGTAAGGTTCAGTTCTGTCTCCTTGGTAGCCTATGCCCCTATGACCTCCATGCCCAGCACCTGCCTTGGGATCCCCCCACTGGTGGGGGGCCCCGGCATTGATCATATATCTTGGGAAACCCAGGTTTCTTCTCCAGGGAGGGCCCAGCTCACGCCATTGTGCGAGAGACAGATCCATGGTGCCAGCCAACAGGAGGTTTCAACCTCAGAATGAACTGAAAACTCAAGCAACAGCTGTGGGCAATTGAATTGTGAGAAGAGGGTTCCTTTTGACAAAAAGGGCCAATATAAAATGCTCAAGTACCTTCCCAAGGGGCCTTTCACACAGTGGAAGGAATTGAATCCTTTCATGTCCCTTTTAAACTGCTGCCAAACATTAAAAAAAATTTAGATTTTTAAGTTTGTGTGGATTAATTGTACAATATGCTGTTTGTAAAATATCAAAAATTATGACATTGTAGAATAATACCATGCAATTTCAAGTATATTAGATGTTTTAAAAGGATTTCTTTTAAGAAGAGAGAATAATTTTCTTGTATTACTCTGGGCCCTTGGAGCTTTACAAGAATCATCTCTGTTAAGGCCTTGAAATTTTAACATGGAAAAAAAAAACCATCAAACAAATATTTATATTCATATATGATTTACTAGTTTTTGCATCCTCCATTTATATGCAAACTTGTTATCTACTTCCTGCTGGTTACTTGCCTCAGGGTGGGAATTTCAAAAGGGGCTGCTTAAAATGCCTTGGGAAACTAGCTTTAATTTGTCTCCCAGTTCATCTTCACCATCTTTAAAGCTAAAATCTCTAGGGTTTTTATTCTGTACACAGAAAAGTGTCAAGCCCAGTTCAAAAACTATGCGCACTCGTTTTTAAACTGGCTTTTTCGCTTTACATGAGCACTGAAATCCCAGATGCATTTATGAATTTGTAAAAACTTTAATTCATTAGCTGGAAAAAGGAAAGATGGTGAATATGAGGCCTCTTATGGTGGCTTTCTTGGGGAGTGGTGTCTATATTGGATCGACACATGTCTCTCCCTTCCCCTACATCCTGCTTACTTTAGGGGAAGTTTTTGCAACAGATCTGGCCACATTTTTTCATGCTTAAAAGACATATCTCAAATTTTTTCTTTATAACTAACACCCAATTTGGCCAAGATCAGAATCTTCCTGCGGATTATTTTATGAATTTTAAAGAAAACTTTTAAGTAATCTCATTGCAGGAGAGCAGATAGCTTTGCCCTCTCCTGCCACCATTGAATTTCTCCACACCAGAGGCTGTTTCAGGAGTGGAGTTTCATTTCTTATTATAGATTTTAAATTCCAAATACAAACTAAGATTTTAATTTGAACAAGAAACCACATTCTTTAAGCATACAAACCAGGAAAAATACCATGTAAGGATATTCTTTGCTCTAAGCCAATGGCAATTCAAATTCAAACTGTACATTCTCTGCACCTCTCCCAGGAGCAAATAGTGATATTCTTCTTCTTTTTTTTTAATATATTTTATTGATTTTTTTACAGAGAGGAAGGAAGAGGGACAGAGAGTTAGAAACATCGATGAGAGAGAAACATCGATCAGCTGCCTCCTGCACACCTCCTACTGGGGATGTGCCCACAACCAAGTTACGTGCCCTTGACTGGAATCGAACCTGGGACCTTTCAGTCCGCAGGCTGATGCTCTATCCACTGAGCCAAACCGGTTTTGGCAGTGATATTCGTCTAATCCTTTCATAGATAAGCTACTTCTTCCTAAAATAAGTCCCATGGTGCCCTTAGGTAATGGTCCATAAATCCCTGTAGGGATTGCTTGTGGACCCATATCGGGAGTTAGTACATATTTGGCGGTGGGACAGAGGTCCAATCCTGCACTTCCTGGGGTGGCGCGGTAGAGTTCCCTGATAGTGGACCGGTTGTAGGCAGGCCGGTATGGTATGACAGTGCCCCTACTGTTTGGCGGGGCCGGGGCTGGCCTCATTTGCCGTTTCCCTGATGTGGGTCAAGAGGCTGGCCATCAATGCCTCTCTGGGAGCGGCAGTTATTGGCCCAGTGTCTTCCCCTGCCGCAGGGAGGACAAAACCCCAACTGCGGAGCAGGGAGACTAGGAGCTGAACTTCCTTGTCCCCTTGAGGCAACCTGTTGCCAGCAATTCTTTGCAATATGGCCTGGCCTTCCACAAGTGAAACAAGTCCATTTTTCTTTGCTCCCTGAATGGTCCCTTTGCAGAGACTCCTTCAATGCAGCAGCCAAAGTCACTCCCTGAATATAGGATGGCCCAATATCAGCACAAATACGGATGAACTCAGAAATTGACCCCCTTTTTCTGTAGGGGCGTAGAGCCTCCTGACATGTTCTATTGGCATTCTCAAAAGCCAGTTGCTTCACTAATAGGGATCCCGTATTGGAATCTCCAACCACTCTGTCTACTGCCTGAAGCAACCATGCCACAAAGTCCTGATAGGGCTTCTCTGGCCCCTGTATAATTTTTGTAATGTCCATGCTTTTTTCTCCCTTAGTGGGCAACTCCCTCCAAGCCTTAGTGCCACAAATATTTATCTGCTGATAAGCTTGCAAAGGAAACATCATCTGAGCCTGTAAGCTGCTACATGTTCCAGTTCCTATTAACATTTCAAGAGTGATAGGCACACCTTGTTGTTGATTTTTAGCTTTTCACTAATTTCAGTGCAATTGGATTTCCACAGTAAATAATCTCCAGGGGAAAGACATGCCTTAGCCAATGTTTGCCAGTCTTGAGGAGGTAGAGCTTCACTAATTACAGTGTCAATCAAGCTCAAGACAAATGGAGAAGTGGGGCCATACGTGGAGACAGAGGTTTTAAACTCCTTGAGGGTTTTAAAAGGAATGGCCTCGTGCACTCTCAGTATATGCCCTGGGTTGGTAGGGTCTGGCCTTTCTAGGATCGGATACATTGAAAATCCTGTAATATCCTCTCCAGCTCGTCTTGCCTCCTGTAAGGTCAGCTATAAAGGGGATAGTACCGGCGGCACAGCAGTTGCAGTTACTTTCATATTTGGCTGTGTGCCAGTTTCTGGCTGTAAAGGCCGGGGGGCTAGGGTCGTTTTTTTCAAAACTGTGAGCAAGATCTTCCTCATCATCTAAATCATCTCGCTCATGGTAATGTTTGTATCTCCTTTTCTCAATCTCTGGCTTCCACTCATATTTAGGAGGTAAATACTTGTTAGGCCGACTCTTAAGAGCAGCGGCAGGAGCGGCAGCGGGTGAAGGGGGGGAAGGTGGGGGTAAGGAGAAGGATGAGGAGGAGGAGGAGGAGGAAGAATCTCCTTTCCGAGACTCTGAATTACCCATGTTTATACCCGGTTATTCAAGTGAATTCACAATTCACAACACACAATACACTTCCCAAAAACTTACCTTAATCTGCGCGCACGTCGTGGAAGTGACCCCCTCGCCTATTTTCCCTCCATACTCAGGTTCCTGTTTCGGGCGCCAAATGTGGTGCAGTGTTTCTTCCTTTTCCGCGTCCCACACGGAAAGGGAGAAAGACAGGTTCCTGAGGGGAGGAGCTGGGGGTTAAGAAATTAGAGAAAGAAAGAGACAAGAGACAGAAATAGATTCAAGCTGGGTGCCGGGTGGCTTCCTGTCCTCTGATAGAGAGACAGTCACACTCACCTCAGACAACACAGCATATTTATTGGTTTCCAAAAGGGATTTTATGATAAAAAGGAGTTTAGGGTGTGCCCAAATCCTATACATCAGGATCTGAGTAAGCTCCTTATTTTGGGTGGGTCAAGGTCCTTTTTGTTCCTCATTCCAAGTACATGGAATCAGTACTGATAACAGGATTCTGCCAGTGCCCTTGGGCTCAGCTGAATAAGAATTAAAAAAGTATCCATGTGCCTTTCCAGACGGCCCTCTACAGAAAGGATAAAGAAGATTGATGAGCCGAAACCGGTTTGGCTCAGTGGATAGAGCGTCAGCCTGCGGACTGAAGGGTCCCGGGTTCAATTCCGGTCAAGGGCATGTACCTTGGTTGCAGGCACATCCCCAGTGGGAGGTGTGCAGGAGGCAGCTGATCGATGTTTCTCTCTCATCGATGTTTCTAGCTCTCTATCCCTCTCCCTTCCTCTCTGTAAAATATCAATAAAATATATTAAAAAAAAAAAGAAGATTGATGAACCTCTAGCCAGGCTCACCAAGAAGCAAAGAGAGAGGACCCAAATAAACAAAATCAGAAATGAAAGAGGTGAAATAACAGACCCCACAGAAATACGAAGAATTGTAAAAAAAAACACTATGAGCAACTCTACTCCAACAAACTGGTCAACCTAGAAGAAATGGAGATATTCCTAAAAAAACAGACCTTCCAAAACTCAGCCAGGAGGAATAAAAAAATATGAATAGACTGATAACTATGGAGGAAATTGAAGCAGTAATCAAAAATCTTCCAATAAACAAAAGCCCTGGACCAGACAGCTTCACAGGGGAGTTTTAGAAAATATTCAAAGAAAGAAAACCTATCTTCCTCAGACCATTCCAAAATATTCTAGAGGAAAGAGCACTTCCAAAGTGTTTCTATGAAGACAGCATTACCCTAATCCCAAAACCAGATAAAGAGAATACAAAGAAAGAGAATTATAGACCAATATCCCTCATACACATAGAAACCAAAATCCTCAACAAAATTATAGCATATCGAATCCAGCAACACATTAGAAAGATCATACACAATGACCAAGTGGGATTTATTCCAGGGATGCAAGGATGGTACAATATCTGAAAATCAATAAATGGGATACACCATATAAACAAACTGAGAGATAAAAACCATATAATCATATCAATTGATGCAGAAAAAGAATTTGAAAAAATCCAACACCCTTTTTTGATAAAAACCCTCAGTAAGGTGGGAATAGAAGGATCATACCTAAACATAATAAAAGCCATATATGATAAACCCACAGCCAACATCATACACAATGGGTAAAAACTAAAACCATTTCCACAAAGAACAGGAACAAGAGCGGGATGCCCAATCTCACAACTCCTGTTCGACATAGTACTGGAAGTACTAGCCATTGAAATTAGACAAGAAGAAGAAATAAAAGGCATCTAAATTGGAAAAGAAGAAGTAAAACTGTCCTTATTCTCAGATGACATGATATTGTACATAGAAAACCCCAAAGACTCCATCAAAAAACTACTAGACTTAATAAATGAATTCGGCAATGTAGCAGGATACAAAATTAACACCCAGAAGTTGATGGCTTTTCTATATACCAATAATAAACTCAAAGAAAGAGAAATTAAAAAAGCAATCCCATTTACCATTGCAACAACAAAAAATTAAGATACCTAGGAATAAACTTAACCAAGGAGATAAAGGAACTGTACTCAGAAAATTTCAGAATGCTGAAAAAAAGAGATAGAGAAAGACATGAACAAATGGAAGAATATACCATGTTCATGGATTGGTAGAATCAACATCATTAAAATGTCCATACTACCCAAAGCAATCTATAAATTCAATGCAATGTCCATTAAAATACCAATGGCATACTTCAAAGACCTAGAACAAATTCTCCAAAAATTCATCTGGAATAAAAAAAAAAAAGACCCCGAATAGCTGTAGCAATCTAGAGAAAGAAGAACAATGTTGGAGGGATCACAATACCAGATATCAAGCTGGACTACAAAGCCACTGTTCTCAAAACTGCCTGGTACTGTCACAAGAACAGACATATAGACCAGTGGATCAGAACAGAGAACCCAGAAATCAACGTGAGCCATTACGTGCAATTAATATTTGACAAAGGAGGCAAGACCGTACAATGGAGTCAAGACAGTCTCTTCAATAAATGGTGTTGGGAAAACCGGACAGATACTTGTAAAAAAATGAAACTCGACCACCAACTTACACCATACACAAAAATAAACTCAAAATGGGTAAAGGACTTAAACATGAGATGGAAAACCATAAAAATCTTAGAAGAAGCCATAAGCAGCAAAATAGCAGACATTTGTCATAGCAATATATTTAACAGCTCCTAGAGCAATGGAAACTAAGGAGAAAATAAACAAATGCGACTACATCAAAATAAAAAGCTTCTGCACAACAAAAGAAACTATCAACAAAACAACAAGAAAGCCCACTGCATGGGAGAACATATTTGCCAATGTTATCTCTGACAAGGGTTTAATCTCCAACATTTACAGGGAACTCATAGAACTTAACAAAAGGAAGATAAACAACCCAATCAAAAAATGAGCAAATGATAAATAGACACTTTTCAAAAGAGGACATTCAGAAAGCCAGGAGACATATGAAAACGTGCTCAAAGTCACTAATCATCCAAGAGATGCAAATCAAAACAACAATGAGATACCACCTCACATTTATCAGACTGGCTATCATCAACAAATCAACAAACGACAAGTGCTGGAGAGGGTATGGAGAAAAAGGAACCCTCGTGCACTGCTAGTGGGAATGCAGACCAGTACAGCCACTGTGGAAAAGTATGGAGTTTCCTCAAAAAATTAAAAATGGAACTGCCATTTGACCCAGTAATACCACTTCTAGGAATACATCCCAAGAAAACAAAAACACCAGTCAAAAAGGATATATATACACACCTATGTTCATAGCAGCACAATTTACAATAGCTAAGATCTGGAAACAGCCTAAATGCCCATCAGCAGATGAGTGGATTAGAAAACTGTGGTGCATCTACACAATGGAATACTACTCTGCTATAAAAAAGAAGGAATTCTTACCATTTGCAACAGCATGGATGGAACTGGAGAGCATTATGCTAAGGGAGCTAAGCCATTCAGTGAATGAGAAATGCTACATGATCTCACTCACTTATGGATAATAAAGAACATTATAAAAGGATGAACAAAAATAGATACAGAGGCAGAGAAGCATCGAACAGACTGTCAAATGACAGTGAGAAGGCTGGGGAGGACTGGGGGGGCCGGGAGGAAGGTTAGAGATCAACCGAAGAACTTATATGCATGCATATAAGCATAACCAATGGACGCAAGACACTGGGAGGGGGGTGAGGGCCTGTGCCAGGGGTTAGGGGAGGCTGGGGGAAGGCCAATTGGGAAAAAAAGGAGACATATGTACTACTATTTGTAATAATTTAAACGATAAAAAAGAAAAAGAAAAAAGAAAATAATAAAAAAATAAGTCAGAGTACTTAATATTACATCAGCATTGGAAAAGGGCACTGAACAAATACTGCCTAACAGGAGTTTGTCTAAGGATTTCCTAGTTCCCACACCAGAAGCTAAAAACCCTTACATGACTTCTGTTAAGCCTTGGTGATAGTGCCTAAATTGATAGGCATATGATAGCTCCAACTAGGTAGCTTATAAAGTTTGAAGGCTGGACTAAATGTGACAATCATTTCTGTATCTTTCCATCATACACACAAAAATCCCTACTAACTCTGAGCAGACTATGGAGACCCAGCTTGAGAAAATAATAGGATTTTTGAGTCATTGTGTCTTTCCAGTTTGGTTTAGTAACATTCCATTTCTTTCTCTTTTGACACTGGTTATAAGCTAGTCTCAGAGGCCACTCCTAGAACAATAGAGGCTGAAAATTTAGTAATTTTATGTCACTAAGAATCAGTAGCTGGGAAATGTAGAATCAGTTCACGGGAAAATAGAGAAGCAGTTCACAGGTTTTTTAAGTATTAAACTATAAGATAATCTCTCAGAGCTAAGTCTTTGGGTGCTTTCCAATGTGTAAATAAAGCTCACACCAGTGTGGAAGAGTCTCTCAGCAGAGACTCCAGACCAAAAAAAACAACAACAACAACAAAAAAAAACTGCTTAATTAAGGTCAGCTGCTGGGCTAGGCAGTGAGGGGAATCATTTTTCCAGGAGGGTCAAAGCTAAGTGGCCAGTCCAAAGTTAACATGTAGAAGGAGAAGTCAGAAGGAGGTCACTAAACTGTAATCAAGGGCTTAGGTAGGCCAGAGAAAGGGATTTCAAGGAAGGGTGATATAGGGTCAGCACTGACCAAAATAAGTTTATGAGCTATATGCCCTCTTTAACTAATTAACATTGCTCTCTTATTCCAGACATGAGAATGGGCTGGGATTTTTAAAGCCATAAATAGTGAGAGGTATCAGTTGCTTTAAAACAGCCTTGGTGTTTCAGCTCATCAGCTCATCTATTAGAAACAGACTTTTATGTTTTATTGTTCTCTGCTGAAAGAAAGATGTTTCTGTGCTTTGAATATGTTCTTTACATGTATTTTTTCTATAAAACATTCAAAATTATTTCTAATCCTCACATTAACCATGTTGTTGAATATGACACTTCCTTTTTATTTATCTCCTTTGCTAGGCTAAAGGAAGTGGTCCTAGTGACATCAAGATCCTATAGAAATGACATTAACATTATAGAAGAGTGAGAAGATTCCTTTATTTCTCTCCTTAAATTTATAAGTCAGACAACTACAACTCAACAAAGAATTTTCTACTCAAAACACAAATATGCCTGAAAGATTCAGTCATCATAACATGTGAAGGTTTGCATATTGGAACCAGTAGGTACAGCAGTATGAAGAAAGAACAGGATTGGTGGTTACAGACACAGCTTGGTGCCCCGCCACAGATCCAGCAAGTGCAGTAGTAGTGAAGAAATCAGACTGCATCCCTCACATTATTGCTTGGAGTATAAGAGGGGCAGAATCAGTGTTCCCCCAAGAAAAGGTATCTCCTTTCCCCCCTCCCCACTGTAGCAGACCCCAGTAAAGGTGGCTGGAAAGCCTTAAACAATGCAATGAATGCCAAAAGCCATTGCTGTCAGATGGGTGGAGTTGTGAGATCGTGAATTTGCTTCACTTGCCCCACTTATCCTGGCAAAACCCAGTAAAGGAAGCTGAGAAGCACCAAATAACACAGCGGTACCAACAGCCATTTCTGACAGGGGACAGAGCCATGAGATCATGAAATTTCCACCATTGCTCCTTCCATCACAGACCCTAGTAGAGGTGGCTAGTAAGCCTTAAGCAGTACAGTAGTGTCAACAGTCATTGCTGGTCAAGAAGTGAAAGCTTAAAACACTAAACTTGCCACCCTACCCCACCCATCTTGGCTCACCCTGGTAGAGGCAGTGGAGATATCTCCAAACCCACAGCAGAGTCAGAGACAATTAGTAAAAAGGAGATTGAGTTGGGAGATCACAAAACTGTTTCTTCACTACCCACCACATTTCTCCACCACAGTGGTGGTTCCCCATAACTGAGGTGAGCTAGTCCACCATCCTTAGCCAAAGTGAGGCCACTCCACCACAATCCCAGATGTGCAAATAGTGCACATAAGAGAAAGCAAAAACTTGTGTTATAATACCATCTTCTGAAAAACAAAAGAAAGTGCCCTACCTATTACCTGCTGAATTGTTCAGAGCAAAAGAGTAGATTATCTAAATAAGAAAAGAGCTTGCTACCTCAAATGTTCAGGCAGAGAAACAATTCATCAAATACCATGAACCACAAGGTAACATGGAAGCATAGGAAGAAAAGGTAGTCTCCAGAAACCAAACTCAAAGTCATGGGACACTATAATTTAAATGACAGAGAGTTTAAGATTGTAGTTATAAAGAAGCTTAACAGCATACAAGAGAACTCAGAAAGGGAGTTTAATGAGCTTAGGAATAAAATTACTTAACAAAAGTAGTATTTTGCCAAAGAGATTTAAACTATAAAAAATAATCAAACACAAATTCTGGAGATGATGAACTTAATAAATATGATGAGAAATGCATTAGAAAGCATTGGAAATAGAGTAGACAAGATGGAAGAGAGAATTAGCAAGTTTGAAGATAGAAATGTAGAAATGGCCCAGGAGGAGGAATAGAGAGGAATAAGAGCTTTTTAAAAAAGAATTCTGTGATAACTATCTGACTCCTTTAGAAAGAGCAACATAAGTATGATAGGTATTCCAGAAGAAAAAATGAAGAAGGGAACAGAGAGACTACTTAAAGAAATGATTGATGAAAACATCTCAAATCTATGAAGAGAACTGTACTTAAGAACAGAGGAAGCTAACACCTAATTATAGCAACACAAAAATATATTTTAAGACACATTTTTATATAAACTGGCATACACTAATAACAAGAATGTTCAAGACAGCCAGAGAAAAAAACTGTAATCTACAAAGGAAACCCCATTAGATTATTATCAAATTATTTAGTAGAAACATTATAAGCCATGAGAGAGTGGAAGGAAATATTCAAAGTATCGGAAGAGAGGAAGCATCAGCTAAGTAAAATCTATCCAGCAAAGTTATTCTTGAAATAGAAGGATAAATAAACACTTTCCCAAACAAAAACTGAAAGAATTTACCACCACAAGACCTGCATTCTAAGAACTATTAAAATAAGCTTTTCTACTGGAAACAAGAAGATAAAAGTATAGCAAAAGTATCCTATATAACAAAAGCCTAATATGCAAATCAACAGAACATGGAACAACTGGTAGCTATGACACGCACTGACCACCAGGGGGCAGACGCTCAATGCAGGAGCTTCCTCCAGCCCGCAGGCCCCAGGACAGCCAAGGCAGGTACTAGCAGGGGCCCCCCTGATCGCAGAGGGAGGCGACTGGCAGCTGGGGACCTGAGCTGGCTGGCAAGTGGGCTGGCAGCACCAGGCCAGCTGAGGCGGGTGCCAGTGAAGGCACCCCAATCGCCCCATTGGTCACTCCACAGATAGGCCCTGATCACCAGGTAGGCCTACAGACTCTGCCTGTGCATGAATTTCATGCACCAGGCCTCTAATGAGTAAGATAACTAACAGTTAGACAGAAGCAGGAAATTACAACTCTACTTTCAAGAATACATTAAACACTTAATTGTAATATAAAGGTTTAAAAGGGAAAAGAATAGGAAAAATAACTATAACTTGCAATCTGACAATGAATGCACAACATAGGAAGAGATACTTTTGTGACCACAAAATCATAAAAATGGAGGAGAAAAAGGACTGAACGTGTACAAGTAAATGAAGATAAGAGGAAATCAGAAGAAATATGACTATTGTAAATATGAGCCATTTTACACAACTTAATGTTACAAAAAAATCCAGAGCTTAGACACAAAACATGAAGGATGAAGAAATGGAAAAGAAATATAGAAAACTGCTAAACTAAAATAGCATACAGAATCACAAGGGAAAAAAAAAAACAATGGAGATAGAGAGTGACCAGAAAACAAAGATAAAATGGCTGTAGTAAGTTCTCATATATCAATAATCATCCTAGAGGAGAAACCAAGATGGCGGCATAGGTAAACACCCAAACTGCTGCCTCGCACAACAATTTAAAAACTACAACTAACTAAAAGACAAAACGGACACCATCCAGAACCACAGGAAAGCTGGCTGCATGGAAATACTACAACTAAAAGGAAAGAGGAAAGCACATTGAGACTCAGAGGCGCTGCAAAAGGCTGAGGTACAGAGACATGCACGCTGAAAGGATGGGCAGCTGAATGCATGGGTGGCTGAGTGCGCGGCTGGCTTTCTAAAGCGGGAGGGAGATGGAAGCTCCTGACTGCGCTGAACTCCAGTCCCGGGTGAGACTCTGGGAAACCAGATTCATTCAGGGGGAATCTGGACTGTCAGGGAAAGAGAAAGCACACTGAGACTCGGGAGCTGTGGAAGGTAGAGGTCCAGAGGTGCACGTGCGCAGAGAGGACTGACTGCTGAAGGCACAAGTGGCTGAGTGCGCGGCTGGCTTTCTAAAGTGGGAGGGAGACAGAAGCTCCCGATTCCACTGAACTCCAGTTCCGAGCGACTTTCTGGGAACCCAGACTCATTCGGGGAAAAACTGGACTGTCGGGCAGCAGATGGAACTCGAGGGCAGCTTTCTCTCAGAGGTGCTTGCAGCAATTACTGAGCGACACTGAGACCCAGGGGCCTCATAAGGCAGGGCTGATGGGAAACCAAGACTGTCGGCTCTACCCTGAGACTCCGCCCCATCCAAGCTGAGCACAGAGGCTTTTGCAATTTTACAAGTCTTGTCCCACAAGGGTGTCTTCAGCACAGAAGTTCTCCCAGTGTAGACACAGCTGATCCTCACAGCCAATTGGCCTGGAGGTCAATTCCTCCCAGTGATACCAACAACAATCAAGACTTAACTACGACAAGGCTGAGCACACAGTCCACAAAGGGATGCACCAAGAGTGTCCACCTCAGGTAACTGGGGGGGGGGGGGGGGGGGCGGGGGCTGAACCACTGGGCCTTATAGGACACCTACCACACAAAGCTACTCCACCAACTCAGGGAAGCAGCGAAAATGCAGACAAAGAAACAGATCACAAATGAAAGAAATGGAGGAAAGTAAATGACTGGATATAGAGTTCAAAACACGGTTATAAGGTTTTTCAAGAATTTCCTAGAAAAGGCCGATAAATTTAGCAAGACCCTCAAGGATATGAAAAAGGACCAACTAGAAATTAAACATACACTGACTGAAATAAAAAATATTATACAGAGATCTAACAGCAGACAAGAGGACTGCAAGAATCAAGTCAAAGATTTGAAATGCAAAGAAGCAAAAAACACTCAACCGGAAAAGCAAAAAGAAAAAAGAATCCAAAAATTTGAAGATAGTGTAAGGAGCCTCTGGGACAACCTCCAGCGTACCAACATCAGAATCATGGGGGTGCCTGAAGAAGAGAGAGAGCGAGATTCTGAAAACCTATTTGAAGAAAAAATGTCTGAAAACTTCCCCCACCTGGTGAAAGAAATAGACTTACAAGTCCAAGAAGCGCAGAAAGGAATCCAAAGAGGACCACACCAAGACACATCATAATTAAAATGCCAAGAGCAAAAGACACAGAGAGAATATTAAAAGCAGCAAGAGAAAAACAGTTAGTTACCTACAAGGGAGCACCCATACGACTGTCAGCGGATTTCTCAACAGAAACTATGCAGGCCAGACAGGAGTGGCAAGAAATATTCAAAGTGATGAATAGCAAGAACCTACAACCAAGATTACTCTACCCAGCAAAGCTATCATTCAGAATTGAAGGGCAGATAAAGTGCTTCACAGATAAGAAAAAGCTAAAGGAGTTCATCACCATGAAACCAGTATTATATGAAATGCTGAAAGGTATTCTTTAAGAAGAGGAAGAAGAAGAAAAAGGTAAAGATAAAAATTATGAACAACAAATACATGTCTATCAACAAGTGAATCTAAAAATCAAGTGAATAAAAAATCTGATGAACAGAATAAACTGGTGAATATAATAGAATCAGGGGCATAGAAAGGGAGTGGACTGACAATTCTCGGGGGGATAGGTGTGTGGGGGGGTGCGGGAAGAGACTGGACAAAAATCGTACACCTATGGATGAGGACGGGGTGGGGGAAAAGAAGAGGGTGGGGTGGGAACGGGGTGGAGGGGAGCTATGGGGGGAAAAAAGAGGAACACTTGTAATAATCTTAACAATAAAGATTTATTAAATTAAAAAAATAATCATCTTAATTGTAAATAAACTGAACTCAAAAATCAAAAGGAACAGTGTAGCAGATAGATTAAAAATAAGACCCAATTATGTGTTGCTGGCACGAGATTCATCTAAGCTCCAGAGACAAACATAGGCTCAAAGTGTAGGAGTGGAAGATGATACTCCAAATAAATGGAACCCAGAGAAAAGTGGGTGTAGCAGTACTTCTATCAAACAAAATAGATTTCAAAATAAAAAGGTAACAAGACATGAAATGGACATTTTATAATGATAAAGAGGGAAATTCATTAAGAAGACATTACAGTCAAAACCGGTTTGGCTCAGTGGATAGAGCGTCGGCCTGCAGACTGAAGGGTCCCGGGTTCGATTCCGGTCAAGGGCATGTACCTTGGTTGCGGGCACATCCCCAGTGGGAGGTGTGCAGGAGGCAGCTGATCGATGTTTCTCACTCATCGATGTTTCTAGCTCTCTATCCCTCTCCCTTTCTCTCTGTAAAAATATCAATAATATATATATATATATATATATATATATATATATATATATATATATGACATTAAACTTATCAATATATAAGCACCCAACCTGAAAACACCAAAATATATAAACAAATTACTAACAGACCTAAAGGGAGAAACTTACAAAAATAAAATTATAAAAAGGGGCCTGAATGTTACACTTATAAAGCAATGAACAAATAATCTATACAGAAAGTCAATAGGGAAATATCAGCCTCAAATGACGCATTAGAACTCATGGACTTAATTGATATTCATAGAACTGTCCCTTCCAAAATGACAGAATACATAATCTTCTCAAGTGCACATTGAATATTCTCAAAGATATACCATATATTGAGGCATAAAACTTAGTCTCAATAAATTTAAAAAGATTGAAATCATACCAAGCATATTTTTATAACAACATGAAATTGGAAATTAACTACAAGTAGAAAGCTGGAAAAACAACAAATATACAGAGATAAAACATCATGCTACTGAACAATATTCAGGTCAATGAAGAAATAAAAGAGATCAAAAGATACATTGAGACAAATAGAAAGAAAAATATAGCATACCAAAAATTTAGGGATACAACAAAAACTGTACTAAAAGGGAAATGTAATTAATCATGAAAAGGTAGAAAACCAAATAGATCAATCAATGGTAAGGAAATTGAAACAGAATAAAAACTACCCCCCAAAAACACAAAAGTACAGGACCATTTTGAATTCCATCATGCATTCAAAGAAGATTTAATACCAAATTTTCTTAGCTCTTCCCAAAAAAATTGAAGAAGAGGGAATACTTCCTAAATCATTTTATGAGGTCAAAATGACTCTGATACCCAAACCAGTCAAGAACAACACACACAAAAAAAGAAAATTATGCAGAAATACATGGTAGATGCAAAAGTCCTGACAAAAATACTATCAAATCAAATACAACAATACATTAAAAAGATCACACATCACTATTTTTTTTAATATATTTTATTGATATTTTACAGAGAGGAAGGGAGAGGGATAGAGAGCTAGAAACATCGATGAGAGAGAAACATCGATCAGCTGCCTCCTGCACACCTCCCCCTGGAGATGTGCCTGCAACCAAGGTACATGCCCTTGACCGGAATCGAACCCGGGACCCTTCAGTCCGCAGGCCGACGCTCTTTCCACTGAGCCAAACCGGTTTCGGCCACACATCACTATTAAGTGGGGTTCATTCCAGAGGTTCACTAATGGTTCAAAATGTGCAAATCAGTCAACAAGATAGACCACATTAATAAAATTAAAAGATACAAATTAGCCTGACTGGCATCGCTCAGTGATTGAGTGTTGACCTATGAACCAGGAGGTCACAGTTCAATTCCCAGTCAGGGCACATGCCCAGGTTGCGGGTTCAGTCTCCAGTATGGGGCATGCAGGAGCCGGCTGATCAATGATTCTCTGTCACCATTGATGTTTCTATCTCTCACTCCCTCTCCTTTCCTCTCTTAAATCAATAAAAAATATTTTTTTAAAAAAGATACAAATTATATGACCATCTGAATAAATGCAGGAAAAGCATTTAACATGATACAACATCCATTTATCATAAAAATCACTCAATAAAGTGGGTATGAAGGGAAAATACTGCAAAATAATAAAGGCCATATATGACAAACCCTCATCTAACATCATAGTCAATGGTGAAATCTGAAAACTTTTCTTCTATAATAAGGAACAAGACAAGAATGTCCAATCTCACCACTTTTACTCAATGTAGAATTGAAGTCCTAGCACAGGAATCAGACAAGAAAAAAAAATTAAAAATATCAAAATTGGTAATGAAGGAGTAAAACTTTCACTATTTGCATACATGATTTTAAATTTCTTTTAAAAATACTAAAATTACATTAGAAATCTATTAGAACAATAAACATGTACAGTGAAGTTGCAAGATTCAAAATCAATATACAAAACATGTTGCATTTCCATATACTAACCACAAAATATTAGAAAAATCAATTAAAAAATAATAGAACACCTACAAATAAACTAAGAGAAGGCAAAGGTCCTGCACACTGAAAAGTATATGACATTGTTGAAAGAAATTGAAGAAGACATACAAAAATAAAAAGATATTACATGTTCATGCATTGGAATAAGTAACATTGTTCATATGGCCATATTACCTAAGCAATATACAGATTTAATGCAATTCCTATCAAAATCCCAACTTTTTTCACAGCAATAGAACCAAAATTTGTATGGAACCACAAAAGTCTCCAAAATACCCAAAGTAAGACGGCAAGGTGGGGGCATGCGGGGGGGGGGGGGGAGATCTGGAGGTATCACACTCCTGACATCAAATTATACTACAAAGCTGCAGTAATTAAAACAGTATGGTATTGGGAGAAATACAGATAAAGATAATAAAATTGGGAGCCCAGAAATGAAGCCACATGTATATGTGCAACTAACTTCCAACAATGGAGTCAAAAATATACAATAGAGAATGGAAAATCTTAATAAATAGTATCGGGAAAATTGGAAAACCACATGCAAAATAATAAAACTAGACTGCTATATGACACTATAGACAAAAATTAACTCAAAATGTGTTAAAGACTTGAATATAAGATCAGAAGAAGTAAAATACATAGAAAAAACATAGGCACTAAACTTACAAATGGTTGTTTCTGGGAGGGTTTGTGAACTTGACCCCAAAGGCAAGGAAAGTAAAAGCAAAAATAAACTAATGGAACTACATAAAACGAAAATGTTTCTACACAGCAAAAGACATCATCCTATCTAACAAAGAGGGAATATGCAAATTGACCATCGTGTTGTCACAAAGATGGCAGCGCCCATAGCCACAATATGGCAGTACCCAGTCACCTCAGCCCCACCGGAGTCCCCCAGTCCTTTCAGCCCCGCCAGGAAGGTGCCAGGTGCATGGTGCAGCCGGACCTGCCCTCAACCCCCCAGCTGCCCAGAGCCAGCCCGAGGCGCAGGCAAGCCTCGGATGGTGGCTACCCAGCCGACACCCAAGGCACAGGCAAGCATCAGATGTCAGCTGCCCAGCCAATGTCCGAAGGCACAGGTAAGCCTCGGATGTCGACTGCCCAGCCGCCTAGGGCCAGCCTGAGGTGCAGGTAAGCCTCGCATGGTGGCTGCCCAGCCAATGCCCGAGGCACAGGCAAGCCTTGGATGGCAACTGCCCAACCTCCCAGGGCCTCCCGAGGCTCAGGTAACCAGGGCCAGCCGAGGTTTGTGCTGCCAGCAGTGGCAGCAACAGAGGTGTGATGGAGGCATCGCCTTCCCCAGATTGCCGGGTCGCCTCCCGCCCCTGAGGGCTCCCAGACTGTGAGAAGGGGCAGGCCAGGCTGAGGGACCCCCCCTCCAGTGCATGAATTTTCATGCACCGGGCCTCTAGTCAACAAAATAAAATGACAGTCAACAGAATAGGAGAAGACATTTGCAAACAATACCTGTGATAAGGGCTATTATCCAAAATATATACAGTACTCATAACAACTCAAAAACAATAAATATGCAAAATGGGCAGAGGACCTAGATAGATATTAGATATTTTTCAAGTTCTAACAGATGAAAAGATGCTCAACACCACTAGTTATATGGAAAATTCAAATCAAAACTACAATGAGAACCCACTTCACACTTGTTAGAATAGCTATTATGAAAAAGACAATAAATAAGGCTTCCAGTGAAAATGGCAGAGTAGATAAACATGCAAATTCAGAGCCTCACATGACATCAAAATTACAGCTAAACTACAGTCATTATTGACAACCGCATGAAATCTGATTGGAAGTCCTACAACTAAAGATATACAGATGGGAGGAGAAACCAAGATGGCGGCATAGTAAACACCTAAACTGCTGCCTCATACAACAATTTCAAAACTACAACTAAAAGCCAAAACCGGTTTGGCTCAGTGGATAGAGCGTCAGCCTGCGGACTGAAAGGTCCCGGGTTCGATTCCGGTCAAGGGCATGTAACTTGGTTGCGGGCACATCCCCAGTAGGAGGTGTGCAAGAGGCAGCTGATCGATGTTTCTCTCTCATCAATGTTTCTGACTATCTATCCTTCTTCCTTCCTCTCTGTAAAAAATCAATAAAATATATTAAAAAAACAAAAACAAAAAACTACAACTAAAAGACAAAACGGACATAATCCAGAACCACAGGAAGGCTGGCTAAGTGGAAATTCTACAACTATAAGGAAAGAGAAAAGCACACTGAGACTCAGAGGAGCTACAGGAGGCAGAGGTACTGAGACACGCACGGAGAGGACTGGCAACTGAGTGCGCAGCTGGCTTTCTCAAGTGGGAGGGAGACAAAAGCTCCCGACTGCACTGAACTCCAGTCTGGACGAGACTCTGGGGACCCAGACTTATACGGAGTGAAAGTGGACTGTCAGGATAAAAAAGAGCACACTGAGATTCAGAGGAGGTGCAGCAGGCAGAGGTACCGAGGCGCGTGCACAGAGAGGGTGGGCAACTGAGTGCACGGCTGGCTTTCTCAAGCGGGAGGGAGACAAACGTTCCCGACTGCACTGAACTCCACTTCTGGGCAAGTTTCTGGGAACCCAGACTCATTCGGGGAGAAACTGGACTGTCTGGCAGTGGACAGAACTCGAGGGCGGCTTTGTCTCAGAGGTGCTTGCAGTGATTACCATGGGACACTGAGACACAGGGTCCTATTAGGGCAGGGCTGATGGGAAACCAATGCTGTCTGCTCCGCCCTGAGACTCCGCCCCATCCAAGCTGAGCATAGAGGCTTTTGCAAGTCTTGTCCCATAAGAGTGTCTTCAGCACAGAAGTTCTCCCAGTGTAGACACAGCTGATCCTCACAGCCAATTGGCCTGGAGGTCAATTCCTCCCAGTGATACCAACAACAATCAAGACTTAACTACAACAAGACTGTGCACACAGCCCACAAAGGGGTGCACCAAGAGTGTCCACCTCAGGTAACTGGGGGCACTGAGCCACTGGGCCTTATAGGACACCTAGCACACAAAGCCACTCTATCAACTCAGGGAAGCAGCCAAAACATGGAGACAAAGAAACAGATCGCAAATGAAAGAAATGGAGGAAAGCAAACGACTGGATATAGAGTTCAAAACACGGTTATAAGGTTTTTCAAGAATTTCCTAGAAAAGGCCGATAAATTTAGCGAGACCCTCAAGGATATGAAAAAGGACCAACTAGAAATTAAACATACACTGACTGAAATAAAAAATATTATACAGAGATCTAACAGCAGACAAGAGGACTGCAAGAATCAAGTCAAAGATTTGAAATGCAAAGAAGCAAAAAACACTCAACCAAAAAAGCAAAAAGAAAAAAGAATCCAAAAATTTGAAGATAGTGTAAGGAGCCTCTGGGACAACCTCCAGCGTACCAACATCAGAATCATGGGGGTGCCTGAAGAAGAGAGAGAGCGAGATACTGAAAACCTATTTGAAGAAATAATGTCTGAAAACTTCCCCCACCTGGTGAAAGAAATAGACTTACAAGTCCAAGAAGCGCAGAGAACCCCAAACAAAAGGAATCCAAAGAGGACCACACCAAGACACATCATAATTAAAATGCCAAGAGCAAAAGACACAGAGAGAATATTAAAAGCAGCAAGAGAAAAACAGTTAGTTACCTACAAGGGAGCACCCATACGACTGTCAGCGGATTTCTCAACAGAAACTATGCAGGCCAGACAGGAGTGGCAAGAAATATTCAAAGTGATGAATAGCAAGAACCTACAACCAAGATTACTCTACCCAGCAAAGCTATCATTCAGAATTGAAGGGCAGATAAAGTGCTTCACAGATAAGAAAAAGCTAAAGGAGTTCATCACCATGAAACCAGTATTATATGAAATGCTGAAAGGTATTCTTTAAGAAGAGGAAGAAGAAGAAAAAGGTAAAGATAAAAATTATGAACAACAAATACATGTCTATCAACAAGTGAATCTAAAAATCAAGTGAATAAAAAATCTGATGAACAGAATAAACTGGTGAATATAATAGAATCAGGGGCATAGAAAGGGAGTGGACTGACAATTCTCGGGGGGATAGGTGTGTGGGGAGTGCAGGAAGAGACTGGACAAAAATCGTACACCTATGGGGGGTGGTAAGGGCAGAGGGTGGGGTGGGAACGGGGTGGAGGGGAGCTATGGGGGAAAAAAAGAGGAACAATTGTAATAATCTGAACAATAAAGATTTATTAAATAAAAAAAATAAAAATAAAGATATACAGATGAAGCCACATTGAGTCTTATAGGAGGAGCAGAGATGCAAAACAGTCTGGTCCCACACCCACATGTAGCAGTTAAAAATCGGGAGGGATATCTCAATTGTGGGGGTCCCGACCTCTGAGAAGCAAAACCATCTGTTCCCACACCCACATGTAGCAGTTAAAAATCAGGAGGGATTTCTCAATTGTGGGGGTCCTGACCTCTGAGAAGCAAGGGATCCCAGCTCCACACCAGGCTCCCCAGCCCAGGGTTCCAATGCCAGCAAAAGAGGTCCCCAAAATTTCTGGCTGTAAAACTCCACGGATGGCTGTTAAAAAATCACGGGGATTGTCATTGAGTGAAGCATAGGCTGCTGCAGTCTCAGGCATTTCCTCTTAAAGAATCCTCCCACAGACTTACTCAGATTCACTTGCTCTGAACTCTAAGGCTGGGGAAGCAGCTCAAAGGTCACCAAGGACATATGGGGAGGAATTGAGTTGTCTGGCTTTGAAGCAAGGGTTGGAGGGGCAGCTTTCACCCAGACAGAAGTGCTGGAAGAAGCCATTGTTCCTTTGATAAGCCCTCCCCCTGCAGGTACAGATGGGTGCCATATCTAAGTCTCCATCAGCCTGGCTAACATTTTTCACCTTTGCTTGGTGATTCCCTGAAACCCCACCCCACCCAACATGTGAGCCCATACAAACTGTTTAGGTTTTCCATACATGTGCCCTGTCGTGGCTCATGAGGTGGACTTACCTAAAATCTCTAAAAGGTGCACAAACTCCAAACAAGAAACTTCTGTCAAGCCCAAACAAGCAGCATCTGTCCTTGGCATGCCATGTAACTCTTTCTAAATGGCCTGAAGCTCAGCACTAGTGGCAGCTGGCCTCGGTTTATAGCTTGATCTCTCCTAAGCAACTGCAAGCCCAATAAAAGTAGCAGCCATCTGCAGATCGCTTTGTAGCACATTCTGTGTGGCTCCAGACAGGATAGTTAACTTTGGTGTGTGCCTGCAGGAGACTGTAGAGCCACCAAACCCAGTAGCCAGCTTCAGACCATGCTGGGGCACCATCCAACCCCCTTCCAAGAGAAACACACTCAAGGGACAGACTAAGCAAAAACCACAGCCCTCCTGAAATTAGTTTTGCTCTATGAGGCTGTACCCTTCACAGTAGGTCCTCTGCTGTAGTCACTACTGGTCCTCACAGCTGGTCAGTCTGGGAGTCATAGCCTCCCACTGGTGTGCCAACAGCAATCAAGACTCAAATACAACAGGAGGGTGAACAGAGCCCACATGGAGCACCCAGCTCGAGAAACAAGGGAGGCTGCACCACTGGGCCCTGAATTATGCCTAGAAAATAAAACCACCCTAATAAGACTGTGACACATAGAAGATCCATATCATACATAGGAAAAAACAAAGAAGCAGAGAAAATGGGAAGAAAAAGAAACATGTGCCAAATAAAAGAATAGGAGATATCCCCAGAAAAAGAACTAAATAAAATGGAGGTAAGCAGACTACCAGACACAGTTCAAATCAATGGTTATAAGGATGCTCAAGTAATTTAGTGAGAACTTTAGCAGGATAAAAAACGACATAAAAAACATTTTTTAAAACCAGCAGAAATGAAGAATACAGTAACTGAAATAAAGAATATATTACACAGAATAAACAGCAGATTACATGAAGCAGAGAATCAAATCAGTGACTTGAAGACAAAGCAGCAGGAAACACCCAATCAGAGCAGCAAAAAGAAAAAAATAATAATTTTGAAAAATAAGGAAAGTTAAAGGGACTTCTGGGACATTAAGCATAACAATATCTATATCATTTGTGTACCAGAAGCAGAAGAGAGCAAAGGCTTGAGAAGTTATTTGAAGGAATACTGATGGAAATCTTCCCTAACCTAGTGAATGAAAAAGACACACAAATCCAGGAATCACAGAGATCCCCAAACAAGAGGAATCCAAAGACACATCATAATTAAAATGCCAACAGTTAAGACAAAGAGACAATCTTAAAAGCAGCAAGAGAAAAGTAGTTAGTTTCCTGAAAGGAAGCTCCCATATAACTGTCAGCTGATTTCTCAACAGAAACTTTGCAGGCCAGAAGGGATTGGCATAAAATATTCAAACTGATGAAAAGCAAGGATCTACAACCAAAATAATTCTCCCCAGTAAAGCTATCATTTAGAATCAAATGACAAGTAAAGAGTTTCCCAGACAAGAAAAAGCTAAAGGAGTTCATTACCACCAAACCAGTATTACAATAAATATCATATGTACCACATCATCTTTTTTTTTATATCACATCTTCTTTATCCAATCATCTATAGAAAGATACTTTGGTTGTTTCCATGCTTGGGCTATGATGAATAATGCTGCAATGAACATTGGGGTGCATGTATCTTTGTGAATAAATGTTTTCAAATTTTTCTAGTAGATACCCAGTGTCATATGGTAACTCTATTTTTAAATTTTTGAATAGTATCTATATTGCTTTCCATAGTGGCTGTACCAGTTAAAATTCTAATCAGAAGTGAGTGAGGGTTTCATTTTCTTCACAACCTCTCCAATACATATTATTACTTGTCTTGTTGATAATAAACATTCTAACAGATGTGAGGAAAATCTCATTATATTTTCATTTGTATTTTCCTAATAGCTACTGAAGTTGTTGTGTGTGTGTGTGTGTGTGTGTGTGTATAATATATATATATATATATATATATATATATATATATATATATATATATAATAGAATACTATTCAACCAAAAGAAAAGATGAAATAATTCAATTCACCACATGAATGGGTGTTGAGAATATCATGCTAAGCAAAATAAGACATAAAAAGTCAAGAACCATATGATTTCACTTATATGTGGGATATAAAACTGAAAGCAACAAATGAACAACAATAAAAACAAATAAACAAAAATTCATAGACACAGACAACAGTATGATGGTTACCAGAGGGAAGGGGGGAGTAGTTATAAAGGGTAAATGGTGTCAAATAGAGGGTGACAGAAAATTTTATTTTAGGTGTTGAGTGCACTATGGAATATACAGATGATGTATCATAGAATTGTTCACTTAAAACCTATATAATTTTATTAACCAATGTCCCATCAATAAATTTAATTAAGAAAAATTTAAGGGTCTTCTTTTAAGAAGAAGAAGAAAAAAGATTAAAACATGACTAATAAAATGGCAATAAATTCATATCTATCAATAATTACTTTAAATGCAAATTGACTAAATGTTCTATTCAAAAGACATGTATTAGAAAACAAGACTCTTACATATGCTTTTTACAAGAGATTCATTTTAGATCAAAAGACACACACAGACTGAAAGTAAACTGATAGAAAAAGATATTTCATGAAAATGAAAACAAGCACATAAAAAAAAAAAGCTTGGGTAGCAATACTTATACCAGACAAAACAGACTTTAAAACAAAGGTGTAACTAGAGACAAAGAAGGACCCAGCAATTCCACTTCTGGGAATTTATCCAAAGAAACTCAGAACACTACTCTGAAAAGACATATGCTTCTATATTTTCATTGGAGCATTATTTACAATATCCAAATATGGAAGCAACCTGTGTCCATCAATAAATGAATATATAAAGCAGAAAGGATGCATATATTACACTGGAATCTTACTCAGCCATAAAAAAGAATGAAATCTTGCCATCTGCAACAACATGAATGGACCTAGAGGGTACTGTTCTGAGTGAAATAAATCAGACAGCGAATGATAAATACTATGATTTCACTTAGTAGTATATGTGGAATCTAAAAAAAATAACAAATGAACAAACAGAACAGAAACAGATTTATAGATACAGATAACATTTTGATGGTTGACAGTTGGGAGGGGGTTTAGAGAATGGGTGAAAAAGGTGAAAGGATTAATAAGTACATGTTGGTACATACAGAATAACCATGGGGAAGTAAAGTACAAGATATGAAATGTAGTCAATAGTAATGAAATAACTATGTATGGTGTCCACATGGGTACTGGATTTATCTGGGTGATCATTTTGTAAGTTTTATAAATGTCTAATCACTGGGTTGCAGACTTTAAACTAATATATTTTATGTCAACTGTAATTTAAAATGTTTAAAATATTGTTTAAAAGTAATTTAGTGAAGTATCCTGTTTTGCAATTATCCCACTCTATCATTTACAATTGATGTGGCTTATTTATTTTTTAGTTTCTTATAGCTCTTGACTGACTTTTATATAATGACATTGATAACATGGAGATCAGTGACAGGGGTTTAATATAGTAAAAAAAAAAGTTGATCTTTCACAAAGAAACATGGATGAAAATACAAATTGGTCATCAAATAGCATAGTGAAAAAGTGAGAATGTTTATGATATTTTGTTAAAACAATAGGTAAAATAGTCTCATTGTAGGTGTTTCCCTGGAGATAATATTGAGCAACATTTTTTTTTGGTTTAGCCTTTATTGGCTGATAGTGAAGGGGGACTCTAGAATGACAGACCAAATTTAAACTTTATACAAAAGGTATTAAAAACTTACTGAACGTTTTTGCACAGAGAATAATTGAAAGTAGCAGTATTTGAAGAGAAAATGTTCCTGGAAGCAGGAATAAACAAAATGGTAGATAAACTAGGGAGGATATTGCAATGGCACAGGAAAACAGCAACAGGAAACTGAATTAGTGTGGTGTCAGTGGATATGAATTAGAAGAGAAAGAAACTTTATGATAAAAAAAAAAAAGTCTCAACAGGACTTGTGGGCTGAGGCTTACACATTTTTTAATATACTCATAAAGATTGGTGCTTACTCACATCTGAGACCTATGAGATAATTCCTGAGTTCCAGTTAATATGAACATGCCACCAGACCGGAATAGCCCTAGATGAATATTAACTATTCAAATTAACTGGAAAGATGTGGAAAACCCCTAATCACTTTGAGTCATTTACGTATTTGTGCAAGTAAGTGCTTTTGTTTTTAACAACAAAAAATAAACTTAATTTCTAATTGGGGACTTTTTATGTTCAATTTTTGGTGATAGGGTTGCCTTATTTGTGCTAGAAGAGAGTTTCTAGCTTAAGTCTTTACATAAACTATTTTTGGGAGAAAGAAATAAAAAACATAGTAATTAGAAGAGCTTATTAATAACTTCCAGAAAGTGGAAACAACTTAAAAGTCCATCAATTGATGAATGTACAAATAAAATATAACATATCTTTATAATGCAACTAGAGGCCCAGTGCACTAAACTTGTGCATTCTGTGTGTTGGGGGGGGGGTGAGTCCCTCAGCTTGGCCTGCACCCTTCACTGTCCTGGAGCCCTCAGGGGATGTCTGACTGCTGCAGAGGTGGGAGAGGCTCAAGCCACTGTCTCTGCACTTGCCAGCAGTGAGCCTAGATTCTGGTTGAGCGGCGCTCCCCCTGTGGGAGAGCACTGACCACCAGGGGGCAGATCCTGTATTGAGCGTCTGCCCCCTGATGGTCAGTGCACATCATAGTCACCGGTCATTCTGCCTTCGGGCCGAAACCAGCTCTCCAAGGGGTCCCAGATTGCAAGAGGGCGCAGGCCAGGCCAAGGGACCCCACTGGTGCACGATCAGGGCCGGGGAGGGACGTGGGAGGTTGGCCAGCTGGGGAGGGACCATGGGAGGGCTCCAGGGCATGTCCAGCCCATCTTGCTCAGTCCCGATGGGCAGGACCCCAGCAGCCAGCTAACCTACCGGTTGGAGCGTCTGCCCCCTGGTGGTCAGTGCATGTCATAACAACTGATTGACTGGTTGACTGGTTGGCTGTCTGCCCCCTGGTGGTCAGTGCACATCATGGCCTCTGGTCGACCAGTCGACTGTCTGCCCCCTGGTCATCAGTGCACGTCATAGCAAGCAGTTGAGCGACCTTAGCAAATCATTAGCATATTATGCTTTGATTGGTTGAACAGCCAACTGGACGACCAGACACTTAGCATATTAAGCTTTTATTATATAGGATATTATTCAGCCTTGAAAAGAAATGAAGTACTGATATATGGCACAACATGGATGCACCTTAAAAACATTATGCTAAGTAAAAGACCAGTCACAAATGACCACTATACTGGTCAGTGTTCTCCAAATAAACAAAACCAACACAATATGTTTAGATACATTGAAGAGATTTATTTTAAGGAATTGGGTTACGTGATTGTGGAGGTTTGGTAAGTATAAAATCTGCAATGTTGGCCAGCAGACTGGAGACTTAGGTAATAATTATAGTTTAAATCCAATGACAGTCTGCAAGAAGAAACCCTTCTTTCTCAAAAGAGATCAGTTTTTGTTTTAAGATTTTCAAGTGATTGGATGAGGCTTACCCACATGATGGAGGGTAATAAGCTTTATTCAACGTCCACTGATCTAATTGTAAGTCACATCCAAAAAACACCTTCATGGAAACATTCAGAATAATGTTTCAACAAATATCTGGGCACCGTGGGCTGCCAAATCAACACAAAATTAACTATCATAGATGGATAAAAAATATATTAAAAAATTCAGATCAGGTTTTCAACCATATAGCAAGTCAATCCTAGTGATGATCTGCTCTTATTAGCAGTGTGACCTTAGGGAAATCACAGTTCCTATTTTACTTTATCTCTATGTAAAATGCAGGATCTCAATATTCCTGACGGAGTGGGAATATACTAGTAATTATTATTAGATGCTATAAAATCTCATTTTGACTGAGTACTCAAAACGTTCCTATTTGTTCTGAAGTGAAAAATTAGCTTTCAAGATGTTATTCAATGATATTGGATGTGCAGAAAAAAATAATAGACATTGCAGAACATTTTAATCTTTCCTTTGGGCCTAAATAAAGTCCAATCTAGTTCTTGGCCCTCAGTGACTCATTCCTCTTGTTTTGTACTGATACATCTCAGGGTGTGAAGTAAGGCCAAGAGGGGCCAGGCCAGGGATGAAGGGGAGACAGGCAAGTTCTATGGTTTCATTACAGTTGATCCATAAAGTCTGTGAGTAAAGACAGTGATGAATACATGTGGATTAAAACACCAGCAAGCCTGCATCTGACAACTTCAGAGGCAGTGATACTTTAAAAAAATATTTTTTATTGCTTTTTAGAGAGAGAGGAAGGGAGAGGTAGAGAGAGATAAAAACATCAATGAGAGAAAAATATTGATCTGCTGCTTCCTGCACGCCCCCTGCTGGAAATCAAAGCCCACAACTTGGGCATGTGCTCTGACCCGGAATCTAACCAGTGATGCCTGGGTCGATGTTCAACCACTGAGCACACAGGCTGAGGAAATTGATACTTTTGATAAGCTTTTGTTGATACTGCAAAGGTCACTGAGTATGGAGGTCTGTGTTCTATTCAGGACTAAGCAAGTCCATAGGAGTATGATGTTGTAAGTCCGTGTAAAGACTTCAGTTCACTTTCTTTTTATTTTAGCTCAACCCTCAGTAGGTTTATGGATGACACTTCCTCCCAAAGGCTTCTACCTTTTCTCTTGCCTCAGACATGTCACATAATCATTGAACGAAAATAATTTGTATTCTAACATTTAGAATCATCTGAAATAGACCCAAGAAACTACCAGGGGTGGGCAAACTTTTTGACTCGAGGGCCACAATGGGTTCTTAAACTGGACCAGAGGGCCAGAACAAAAGCATGGATGGAGTTTTTGTGTGAACTAATATAAATTCAAAAAATAAATAAATAAATAAAAAACAAAGTAAAGGAGCGGGGGGGAGAGCAAGAGAACCGGATAGAACAGCTGGATCCGGCCCGCGGGCCGCAGTTAGCCCAAGGCTGATTATGTCAATGAGAAGCAATTTTGTCCAGGTGTTAATTATCTCCAGTGATAGAAACTAATTAATTAAGATCCAGGCTTCCAAAGGCAACTTGCTCTGCTTCTATCCCCCAACTCAGTGGTCGGCAAACTCATTAGTCAACAGAGCCAAATATCAACAGTACAACGATTGAAATTTCTTTTGAGAGCCAAAAACCGACTTCTGCACATATGCCACGAAGTTTTAATCGCACTGTATGTGCGCACCCCCACATGGTATTTTGTGGAAGAGCCATACTCAAGGGGCCAAAGAGCCGCATGTGGCTCGCGAGCCACAGTTTGCCGACCACTGCCCCAACTCATGTCGATGCAGTCTTTTCAAAAGAAAAGCAAACCAGCCTAGCAGCACCTGATGCAACTGGTTTGGAGAAGAGTTGATATTGAATTTGAGGTGGCTCAAGAGTCTTAATTTTATTTATTTGTTAAAGATTTTTTTATTTACTTTTAGAAAGAGAGGAATGGAGAGAGAGAGAGAGAGAAACATTGATGTGAGAGTGAAACATCAGTTGGCTTCCTCCTGCAGGGCCCCTACCAAGAATTGTGCCCTAAACCACCCAAGCATGAGCCCTGAACTGGAATCAAGCCAGCAACTTTTCAGTGCATGGGGCAATGTCCAACCAACTGAGCCACACCACCCAGGACATAGGAGTCTCAATTTTAGAACTGACTGTCACACTTCCTGAAATTCCATCAGTGGGGCTTATTGTTTTGGATTAAGGCACTACTATATCTACAAGTTGTTTAGGTAACAAATAAGTTATTACAATAATTGCCATTTATTTTCTCTGATATTCTCTATCTTTTGCTTCATGGACTCCTTTTTAAAAAACTTTTATTCAATTAATTGAGGTGACATTGGTTTTAAAAATTATACAGAACTGGCAAGTCAGAGACAGGGCCTGGAATAGGTTTCAGGCCCAGTTATCTAGCTGAGTCCCACAGACCCTAGTTTTGCTAGGAAGGTAGTGTAAGCAGAGAATTTTCAAAATGCTGTAACCATTTCTTGCCATTTTCAACATTTATTAAACTTTCCAACTCAAGGCCATGGCAATGGCTTTCCAAGATATATTTTTTAATTAAAAAATAAAAACAAAAGTGAATCCCTGGAAAAGAAGATGGCAGCTGGAAGGACGGAGATGAGGGAGAGGATGTGAGTAAGTGAGGGGGTAAAAGGAGAGTTTGTGGATGTGTATGGCATGTGTGTGAGTGAGTGAGGGACAGTTAAATCCGGCAGGAGTAGCAGGGGCTGGCAGACCAGACTCTCCTGGACAGGGAGAACCTACCACCGCTGCTGGCACTCCCTGGGCTGTGGGGCTCGGGCACGGAGCCCACGCCATCTTGAAGGGGAAAGCGGCCTCTTCTAGGAACTCATCAGCACCACCACCCAGACAGGCCTTGCACACTGCCCATGACCCTGCAGCCACTCCAACCAAAATCCTGCTACCCCACCTGCAAACCTGCAGACCCTAGGACCTCCACCTCCAAAGGTGCACCGCTCCCACAGCAATAAGTGCAACTTCCCCCTCCCCAGCTGCCGACCTCTGGTCGCCACAGTCACACTTTTCCAGTGCATAGGCCTCCTGAGCGCACCGCTCCACAGGCTACTCTTGGATGCCACTGTGAGCCCCCACTGGGCACGCTCTTATACAAACAAGGGTGCACTGCCCCAGCAGTAGAAATTCTGAATTCCCCCTTCTTGAATACCTGCCCACAGACACCTTGGTTGCTCAATTTCAGCACCAGGGTCCCTCTGAGTGTGTGAGGATGATGTCCTGTAAGCCGCCACTGGGCGTGTACAAAACAAACCAAGTGGGCAAGGCCCCTGGCAGTAGAATTTCGGACTTCCCCCACTCCTGGCTGTCTGCCCACAGACACCTCAGTCACGCAGCTAAAGTGCAAGGGCCTCTCTGAGTGCACTGCCCTGTCAACGCCCCAAGGTACCTCTTATGAGCCACCACTGGGTGTGAGCGAATCCAACCAAGGGCACAAGGCCCCAGCAGCAAAAACTGACCCTCCCTACTCCACAGCTGCCAACCTCTGGACAACACAGTTGCACCAATATGGAGTACACGTCTTCTGAGCCCCACCACCTTGACAGACGACTCCTGGGTGCCTCTGTGAGTCCCAGATGGGCATGCGCGATTTCAACCAAGGATACACAGTAGCAAAAATTGGGACATCCCCCTCCCCAGCTGTTGACCTCTGGACACAGCAGTTGTGCATTTCCAGCACACAGGCCTACTGAGCCCGCTGCCCCTATAGGCAGCTCCTGGGTGCTTCTTTGAGCCCCAGCTCAGCACACTCATATCCAAACAAGAGCACACAGCCCTGGCAGTAGAAATTTGGACTTCCCCTTTCCTGGCTGCCTACCCACAAACACCGCAGTCACATGGTTTCAGCATGCAGGCTTCCTGAGGCCAGTGCCCTAGCTGGCGACTCCTGGGTGCCTCTGTGGGTGGCCACTAAGTGCACTTGTATTCAACCAAGGGCTCAAGGCCCCAGCAGCAGAAACTTAGACTTCCCCCTCCTCAGCTGCTGACCTCTGGTCACTGCAGTCACACCAATCCAGCACACAAGCCCCCTGAACCTGCTGCCCCTGGGTGCTTCTCTGGCCATCACAAGGCACACCCCTGGCTGCTGGCATCCAGTCCCTGCAGTAGCACAGCTCCAACACAAGGGCCCCTTGATCCCACTGCCCTAGCAGACGGCTCCTGAGCACGTCTGTAAGCAGCCATTGGGCATGCATTACCAACCAAGGGCACACATTCCCCAAAGCAGAAACTGGGACTTCTCCCTCCATGGGGCTGGTGGCACACCACAATTGCTCCCATCCAGTGTGTGGGGCCCCATGAGCACACACCCCGTGCAGATGGCTCCTGGGCCCCTCTGAGTGTTGCCACTGGGCGCATGCCTCTCCAACCAAGGGCTCACAACTCCCTCAGTAGGATCCATGACATCCCCCTCCTGGCTACCTACCACTGAACAACTTGGTGAGTTACTGAGGACTTGCATCCCTGGACAAGATCACATTGTTTCAGTCACAGACCTCAAGATTCCCACATCCCCAGCTGCTGGATCCTGAACATCCTCGTGATTCAGAGAGGGAAATCACTTTTTCCAGACTCCTACTGCCTCAACCACAGACTATGAGACACCCACCCCCACTATCATGGGATGTGGGCCCCTCATAGTGAGTTGCAGAGTAACACTAATCCAGCCAGAGTCACACCACACCAGCCAAAGTCACAGCACCTAAACCTCAGACCCTGAGACTTCTTCCTCCCAGGAATGGACTCTGGGAACCCACAGTGAGCACATACCAGTGAGACCTCAGACAACTTTTTCCACCAGAGCTGGAACCACAATCACATCCAAAACTGCTTGCACAACAAAGCCTGGGGTGAGTCGCATTGCCAATCCTTGATGAAACTTCATCCATGAATAAGAAACTAACATTCAAGATCCAACTACATCAAGAGAACACAAATAGCTTAATAAGGGAGCTCTGCTACATCACCAAGCCCAGGAGACCTGAGAGATCACACCAGTAGCATTCCCCCCCCGCTCAAAGAACCTTGGCAGCAAAGCACTTGGATCCAGGTCACAGAAACAATTAAAACGTTACAGCAAAACATGGGAGACCAAAAAACAATCCCCAAAGGAAAGAAAAAGAGGAATCACCAGAAAGGGAATTAAATGAAATGGAAGCAAGTAACATGTCAGAGTAATGGTTATAAGGATGCTCAAATGGTTGGATGACAAATACACACAACTTAATGAGAATTATAAGGAGATGAATGAGAATGTCAACTACATGAAAAAGAACCAAGAAGAAATTAAGAATGGCATAGATGAAATAAAGAACACAATGGAAGGCTTAAACAATAGACTAGAAGGGGCTGAGGACCACATCAGTGAATTAGAAGACAAGATAGGAAAAAACACTCAAACACAGCAGCAACTGGAAAGAAAACTTAAAATGCAAGAGGACAGCTATGGGAGCTTTGGGACAACACAAAATGAAATAACATACACATATTATGGGTACCAGAGGAGAAACTGAATAAGGAATAGAAAACTTGTTTGAGCCTTAACTGGTTTGGCTCAGTGGATAGAGCACTGGCCTGCGGACTCAAGGGTCCCCCGTTCGATTCTGGTCAAGGGCATGTGCCATGGTTGCAGGCACATACCCAGTAGGGAGTGTGCAGGAGGCAGCTGATGGATGTTTCTCTCTCATCAATGTTTCTAACTCTCTATCACTCTCCCTTCCTCTCTGTAAAAAATCAATAAAATATATATTTTTTAAAAAGAAAACCTGTTTGAAAAAATAATGACAGAAAACTTCCCTGATATTGGCAAGAAAAAAAAAAAAAACACAATGCAAGTACAAGAAGCACATAGAGTCCCAAACAAGATGAAATCAAAAAGACCCACACCAAGACACATCACAATTAAATTGGCAAACATCAATGACAAAGTAAAAATCTAAAAGGCTGCCAGAGAGAGACAGAAAGTTACCTACAAGGGATCTCCCATTAAAATATCAACTGATTTCTCAACAGAAACACACCAGACCAGAAGGGTATGGAATGAAATATACAAAGTGATGCAAAGCAAGGAAATGAATCCAAGAATACTATACCCAGAAAGGCGATCATTCAAAATTGAAGGTGGAATCAGGAGATCCACAGACAGAACAGGGTTAAGAGAGTTTATTACCACCAAGCCAGCAATGCAAGAAATGCTAAAGGGACTGCTATAAAAAGAAGAAGCAGAAAGGCAAGAGGAAACACAGTCATCCTATCTAATAAAAGAGTAATATGCAAATTAACCATCACTCCACTACACCCACAAACCACGCCCACCAGCCATGCCCACCAGCCAATCAGGAGCAAATATGCAAATAAACCCAACCAAGATGGCTAGGGGGCCACAGAGAGCAGGAGGGAGGCTTGGGTTTCCCCGGCAATGGAGGAAGCCAAGCTTTCCACCTGCCCTTGCCAGCCTAGGCCTCCACTCAAGGCTACAAAGTTTCAATGATAGAAGATACATAAACCCAAAGAGAAATGGAGGCAGCCACAGAGCTGGAAAGAGCAGGAGGCTAGGGTTGCCCCCAGTGATGGAGGAAGCCAAGCTTTCCACACACCCTGGCTGGCCCAGGCCTCCACTTAAGGCTACAAAGTTTCAATTATAGAAGATACATAAATCCAAAAAAATAAAGGCTGCCACCACGGAGCAAGCAGAAGGCTTGGCTCCCCTCCAGGCTACAAAGTTTCAATTGTAGAGATAAATAAACCCCAGATACCAGGACCTCCACTTGGATCACCAGGGGGCTTGGCCGGCCTGCAAACCACCACAGGCCCCTCACCCAGGCCACCCCACGCCCCAAGGGAACCCCCACCCTGATCCAGGACACCCTTCAGGGCAAACCAGCTGGCCCCCACCCGTGCACCAGGCCTCTAACCTATCTAATAAAAGAGTAATATGCATATTGACCATCACTCCAACACACAAGATGGCTGCCCCCATGTGGACACAAGATGGCCACCACAAGATGGCCTGCAAGGGAGGGCAGTTGGGGGCGATCAAGCCTGCAGGGGAGGGCAGTTAGGGGTGACCAAGCCGGCAGAGGAGGGAAGTTGGGGGCGACCAGGCCTGCAGGGAAAGGCAGTTGGGAGGGACCCAGGCCTGCAGGGGAGGGCAGTTGGGGAGGACCAGGCCTGCAGGGGAGGGCAGTTAGGGTTGACCAGGCCTGCAGGGGAGGGCAGTTAGGGGTGACAGGCCTGCAGGGGAGGGCAGTTAGGGGCAAACAGGCTGGCAGGGGAGTGGTTAAGGGGTGATCAGGCTGGCAGGCAGAAGCAGTTAGGGGCAATCAGGAAGGCAGGCAGGCAAGCAGTTGGGAGTCAGCAGTCCTGGATTATGAGAGGGATGTCCGACTGCCCGTTTAAGCCCGATCTCACCGGGATCAGCTTAAATGGGCAGTCAGACATCCCTCGAGGGGTCCCAGATTGGAGAGGGTGCAGGCTTGGTTGAGGGACACCCCCCTCCCCTGTGCACGAATTTCGTGCACCGGACCTCTAGTTAAGAATAAAAATGATGACAAACAAGTACTTTTCTTACCTAATAATAGACAAACATGTCAATTGACCGTACCTCCTCTATGCCCACAGCCAATCAGAGTGAGTGTGCAAATTAGAAGGCCAAATATGGCAGACGCCCAGCTGCTCCAGGGGCGGAGTGGCCAGGCGGGGCAGGACGCCTGCTATGAGAGGGAGGGTGGGGGGCGAAGGGATCTACAGGAGCAGAGTGCTGCAGCGAAGACAAGATTGCAGACTCCAGAGTCTGCAGCGAAGGCAAAGATGACAGACTCCAGCCAGATTCTGCAGTGAAGACGAAGATGGCAGTCTCCAACTGGAGTCTGCAGTAAAGACAAAGAAGGCAGACTCTGGCCAGAGTGAAGGCCTGGGTCCCAGGTGCCAGAGGAAAACTGGTGCTGAAAGCAAAGGGAAGGAAGTGCCTATTGCACGAACCTCTTCATGCACCTGGCCTCTAGTCAATATTAACATTAAACGTAAATGGATTAAATGCTCCAATCAAAAGACATAGGGTAGCTGAATGGATAAGAAAACATGACACATATATTTGCTGTCTGCAAGAGACCCACCTCAGGAGGAGAAACCAAGATGGCGGCATAGGTAAACACCTAAACTGCTGCCTCGCACAACAATTTCAAAACTACAACTAAAAAACAGAACGGACACCATCCAGAACCACAGGAAAGCTGGCTGAGTGAAAATTCTACAACTAGAAGGAAAGAGAAAAGCTCACAGAGAATTGGAGGTTCGGCAAAGGGGCTTTGTGCGCGCAGAGAGGAAGGGCGGCTGAGAGCCTGGCTGACTTTCTCTGGCGGAAGGGGGAAGGAAGCCTCCGACCGCACTGAACCCCAGTTCTGACTGCACTGAACCCCAGTTCCGGGTGAACCCCTGGGGACCCACGCTCTTAAGGGGGGAGTCTGGACTCTCGGGCGGAGACTCGAGCTGGGAAAGGCAGAAGTCTGAAGGCGCACGCGGGCCAGTGCGCACAAAGGCTGCGGAGGTTGCCACAGGCTTTCCCTAGTGGAAGGGAGTCAGAGGATCCTGACTGCACTGAGCCCCAGTTCTGACTGCAGTGAACCCCAGTTCCAGGCGAGCCCCTGGGGACCCACACTCTTGTGGGGAGAGTCTGGACTCTCGGGCGGAGACTCGGGAGCCGGGGAAGGCGGAGGACTGAAAGTGCACATGCGCACAAGGGCAAGGCTGACAGGAAGCCAAAACTGAGACTCCACCCCATCCAAGCTGAGCACAGAGGCTATTGCAATTTGGCAAGTCTAATACTATAAGGCTGTCTCCAGCACCGGACTTCTCCCAGCATAGACACAGCTGATCCTTACAGCCAACTGGCCTGGATGTCAATTCTTCCCAGTGATACCAACAACAATAAAGACTTAATTACAACAAGGCTGTACACACAGTCCACAAAGGGGTGCACCAAGTGTGTCCACCTCAGGTTAACTGGGGAAGCAGACCCACTGGGCCATATTGGAAATCTAGCACAAATATCTACCTTACCAACTCAGGGAATCAATGAAAATGCGGGGTCAAAGAATCAGATCACAAACGAAAGAAATGGAGGAAAACAAACGACTGGATATAGAATTCAAAACCACGGTTATAAGACTTTTTAAGAATATCCTAGAAAAGGCCGATAAATATAACGAGACCCTCGAAGATATGAAAAAAGACCAACTAGAAATTAAACATACACTGACTGAAATAAAAAATATTATACAGAGACCCAGAAACAGAATAGAGGAACCCAAGAATCAAGTCAAAGAATTGAAATACAAAGAAGCAAAAAACACTCAACCGAAAAAGCAAAAAGCAAAAAAAAAAAAATCCAAAAAGTTGAAGATAATGTAAGAAGACTCTGGGACAACTTCAAGCGTACCAACATCAGAATTATGGGGGTGCCAGAAGAAGAGAGAGAGCAAGATACTGAAAACCTATTTGAAGAAATAATGACCGAAAACTTCCCCCACCTGGTGAAAGAAATAGACTTACAAGTCCAGGAAGCCCACAGAATCCCAAACAAAAGGAATCCAAAGAGGACCACACCAAGACACACCATAATTAAAATGCCAAGAGCAAAAGACAAAGAGAGAATATTAAAAGCAGCAAGAGAAAAACAGTTAATTACCTACAAGGGAGCACCCATACGACTGTCAGCTGACTTCTCAACAGAAACTATGCAGGCCAGACGGGAGTGGCAAGAAATTTTCAATGTGATGAATAGCAAGAACCTACAACCAAGATTACTCTACCCAGCAAAGCTATCATTCAGAATTGAAGGGCAGATAAAGAGCTTTACAGATAAGAAAAAGCTGAAGGAGTTCATCACCACCAAACCAGTATTATATGAAATGCTGAAAGGTATTCTTAAAGAAGAGGAAGAAGAAAAAAGTAAAGAGAAAAATTATGAACAACAAATACATATCTATCAACAAGCGAACCTAAAAATCAAGTGAATTAAAAACCTGAGGAACAGAATAATCTGGTGAATATGATAGAATCAGGGGCATAGAAAGGGAGTGGACTGATAATTCTCAGGGGGAAAGGGGTATGGGGGGTTCATGAAGAGAATGGACAAAAATCATACACCTATGGATGAGGACAGTGCGGGGGAGGTAAGGGCAGAAGGTGGGGTGGGAACTGGGTGGAGGGGAGCTATGGGGGGAAAAAGGAGAAATAATTGTAATAATCTGAATAAAGATTTATTTAAAAAAAAAAAAAAGAGACCCACCTCAGAACAAAGGACGCACACAGACTGATAGTGTAGGGATGGAAAAAAATTTTCAGGCAAATGGAAATGAGAAAAAAACTGGGGTTGCAATACTTATATCTGACAAAATACACCTCAAAGTAAAGGCCATAAGAAGAAATAATGAAGGCCACTACATAGTACTAAAGGAAGCAATCCAACAGGAGGATATAACTCTGGTAAATATATATGCACCCAATACAGGAGCACCCAAATACATAGAACAACTTCTGGAAGATATCAAGAGAGAGATAGCAATACAATCATAGTAGGGGACTTTACTACCCCACTGACACCACAGAATAAATCCTTTAAACAAAAAATCAGCAAAGAAACAACAATCCTAAATGACTCACTAGATCAGATGGACTTAATTGACATCTTCAGAACATTTCACTCCAAAGTTACAGAATATACATTTGTCTCAAGTGCACATGGGACATTTTCAAAGATAGAACACATATTAGGACACAGGCAAAGTCTCTTCAAATTCAAGAAGGTAGAAATCATAACAAGCATCTTTTCAGATCACAATGGCATAAAATTATAAATCAAAAACAATAAAAACAATGGAAAAACACACTTGGAGGCTAAATAGCATGCTTTAAACAATGATTCGGTTACCAAAGAGATCAAAGAAGAAATAAAAAGCATCCTAGAAACAAATGACAATGAAAACACAACAATCCAAAACCTATGGGACACAATGAAAGCAGTCCTGTGAGGGAAATTCATAGCTCTACAGGACTACCCCCCCCAAAAAAAAATGGTAATAAAATATAACTGCTTTAGGTTCATTACATGTTATGCAATTTTACCATGAGATGAACTACTAATAAAAATTTTAGTTAACATTTTAGGAACAGCTTTTTGTCCAGTACCATTAATTTTTCTAGAATATCCGCTTATTTCAATTAGCCAATTTAAATTAGTCCAAGAACTTGACTACTATTTTACTGTCAAATTTAATACTCTATCAACAATCTTATTTTACCCTGTAAATATTAGTGGAAAGGATTATTTGCCTTCTTGAGTAGGCCCTGAGCATTCCTGGTGCTAGGTTGGATTTAGATATCAAAAACCCACTTCCCCACACCATGGGTACAAGACAACTCAAACAAGTCTTGTTGCAGTGAGAGGGCAGCTGCTGTCGGCCAAGTCTCTGTCTGTTACCTGGGTCCCGATTTGAGCTGGGCATGGGCAGCAAAGCAGCCATGGGGGCAGGAGACCTCCCTCAGAAGGGGTGAGGGTTCAGACCCCTGCAAAGTTGGGGGGGTGAGGGTCTGTGCCCCACCTCTGTAGACCCCCAAGTTCTCTCCTAATGGCCCCTCTGTGACTGTGCCTGTATTAGGTTGTTCCTTCCCTGAGGAATCTTACCCGTCTCTGGCTAACCAGCCATCCTCCAGGGCCAAGCAGGGTGATGTGAGGTTCAGTTCTGTCTCCTTGGTGGCCTATGTCCCCGTGGCCTCCATGCCCAGCACCTGCCTTGGGATGCCCTGGCATAAAATTTAAAAGCTATCAAGACTACATTATAAAATTTCCCAAAGCCTCCTAATATTTAAATCAAAAAAGGGGGGACAGTAGAAGAATATCATGTAAGGAAAAATATCCTGTAAGTAAATTACATCTAGAAAATTTTTACCTTAGAAAATTAACTTTCATTTGTAATGCTAATAGCAAGACACCCATGAAAAACACACATGGTGTCAAAACAAGCCAAAGGAAAATTGTTTGGGCAAAAAAATGAAAAAGGGTCCCAAGTCAAATTTATAGGAAAGATTCCTTTATTAACTTTCGGTCAAGAATATGTTTGTATATTTTCAGAAAACAACTCCAAGACCATGTGGATTCCTGCAACAGAGAGCAATTGCTCCAGCCATGAAGACAGAAGAGAAACAGTCCAGAGATGGAAGACGCTGACGATGCCTTGCCATACTAGCAGTCAGCCGCTATGTGTCACTGCAGGTTGCCCAGGACCAAACCAGAGAGGGTTGGTCCTGCATTACCACCATTTGTCCACCATCCAGAACTGAAATATCATTGCTGACATGTACACATAAGGAACTGTTTGACATTGAAATTGGGACTCAAAAGAACTGTTGGCCCAGAAAGAAACTCACTACAGACTGATTCATTTGCCTCTCAGCATAACCATTATTGCTTGTCCCATTTTCGGTTCTTATAAGTGTATTTCTAGTATCACATGATCTCACTCATCTAGGGGAAATAATGAACACCATAAACTGATGAACAAAAACAGACCCAGAGACAGGGAAGCATTGATAAGACTGTCAAACCTCAGGGAAGGTAGGGGAGGGTGGGGGTAAGCGGGGGGCGGGGGGAATCAACCAAAGGACTTGTATGCATGCATATAAGCCTAACCAGTGGTCATGGAAAACAGGGTGGTGGGGGCATGCATGGGGAAGGGTTTGGGAGGGGAATGGGGGGAGGAGCACAAATATGTGATACCTTAATCAATAAAGAAATTAAAAAAAAAGATGCTGGGTTAAAGGTTCATGGGACCTATGTACTAATTTTTTTGCAACTTTCTGTAAGTCTATATTATTTCAAAATAAAAAGTTTAAAAAATGAAGAAAAAGGTAATAAATTTCCTAACCTTGCAACTTAAAGAATTAGAAAGAGATCAACAAGAAAAGCCCACAGTAACCAAAAGGAAGAAGATAATAAAGATCAGAGCAGAAATAAACAACATAGGGGCCAAAAAATAATTAAAAAATACAAAAGATCAATAAAACCAAGAGCTGGTTCTTTGAAAGTATAAAGAAGATTGGTGAACCTCTAGCCAGACTCACCAAGAAGCAAAGAGAGAGGACCCAAATAAACAAAATCACAAATGAAAGAGGTGAAGTAACAACTGACCCCACAGATATACAAAGGATTGTTAAAAAAAAATTGCTATGAACAACTCTCCTCCAACAAACTGGACAACCTCAATGAAATGGATACATTCTTAGAAAAATAAAAGCTTCCAAAACTCAATCAGGAAGAATAAAAAAACCTGAATAGGCTGATAACTACTGATGAAATTGAAACAGTAATCAAAAAGCTTCCAGGAAACAAAAGCCCTGGACTGGGTGGCTTCACAGGGAAGTTTAACCGAACATTCAAAGAAGAACTAAAACCAATCCTTCTCACACTATTCCAAAACATTCAAGCTCGTTCTATGAAGTCAGCATTACCTTAATCCCAAAACCAGATAAAACACCACAAAGGAAGAGAATTACAGGCCAGTATCTCTAATGAAGATAGATGCTAAAAAACTCAACAAAATTCTAGCAAACCAGATCAAGCATTACATTAGAAAGATCATACACCATCACCAAGTGGGATTTATTCCAGGAATGCAAGGCTGGTACAATATCTGCAAATCAATAAACGTGATACATCACATAAACCAATTGAGAGACAAAAATCACATAGTCATATCAATTGTTACAGAAAAAGCATTTGACAAAGTCCAACACTCTTTTCTGAGAAAAATGCTCACCAAAGTGGGAATAGAAGGATCATACCTCAACATAATAAAAGGCTTATATGACAAACCTACAGCCAACATCAAATTCAACTAAAACCATTTCCCCTAAGAACAGGAATAAGACAGAAATGCCAGCTTTCACCACTCCTGCACAACATAGTACTGGAAGTGCTAGCCACAGCAATCAGACGGGAAGAAGAAATAAATGGCATCAAAATTGGAAAAGAAGAAGTAAAACTGTCATTATTCACAGATGACATGATACTGTACGTAGAAAACCCTAAAGACTCCATCAAAAAGTTATTAGACTCAATAAATGAATTTAGTAATGTAGCAGGATACAAAACTAACACCAAGAAATCTGTGGCATTTCTATAAACCAATAGAAATGAGACTTTCTTACAGAAAGAGAGATTAAAAAAACAATCCCATTTACCATTGCACCAAAAAAAAAAAAAAATTAAGATACCCAGGAATAAACTTAACTAAGGAGGTAAAAGACCTCTACTCAGAAAACTAAAGGACGTTGAAAAAAGAGATAGATGAAGACATTAACAAATGTAAGAATATACCTTGTTCATGGATTGGTAGAATCAACATCATTAAAATGTCCATACTACCCAAAGCAATCAACGGAATCCCCATTAAAATACCAATGGCATACTTCGAAGACCTAGGACAAATTCTCCAAAAATTCATCTGGAATAAAAAAAGATGCGAATAGCTGCAGCAATCTTGAAAAAGAAGAACAATGTTGGAGGGATCACAATATCAGATATCAAGCTATACTACAAAGCCACAGTTCTCAAAACAGCCTGGTACTGGCACAAGAACAGACATATAGACCAATGGAATAGAATAGAGAATCCAGATATCAACCCAAACCACTATGCTCAATTAATATTTGACAAAGGAGGCAAGAGCATACAATGGAGATAAGACAGTTTCTTCAATAAATGGTGTTAGGAAAACTGGACAGATACTTGAAAAAAATGAAACTAGATCACCAACTTACACCATACGCAAGAATAAACTCACAATGGATAAAGGACTTAAATGTAAGATGGGAAACCATAAAATCTTAGAGAAGCCAAAGGCAACAAGATAGCAGACATTTGTCGTAGCAATGTCTTTACCGATACAGCTCCTAAGGCAATGGAAACTAAAGAGAAAATAAACAAATGGGACTATATCAAAATTAAAAGCTTCTGCACAGCAAAAGAAACCATCAACAAAACAACAAGAAAGCCCACTGCATGTGAGAACATATTTGCCAATGTTATTTCCAATAAGGGTTTAATCTCCAACATTTACAAGGAACTCATACAAATTAACAAAAGGAAGATAAACAATCCATTCAAAAAATGGGCAAAGGACCTAAATAGACACTTTTTGAAAGAGGACATTCAGAAAGCCAAGAGACATATGAAAACATGCTCAAAGTCACTAATCATCCGAGAGATGCAAATCAAAACAACAATGAGGTACCATCTCACACCTGTCAGAATGGCTATCATCAACAAATGACAATTGCTGGAGAGGATGTGGAGAAAAAGGAACCCTTGTGCACTGCTAAGCGGGAATGCAAACTGGTGCAGCCATTGTGGATAACAGTATGGCACTTCCTCAAAAAATTAAAAATGGAACTTCCATTTGACCCAGTAATACCACTTCTAGGACTATACCCCAAGAAAACAGAAACACCAATCAGAAAGGATATATGCACCCCTATGTTCATAGCAGCGCAATTTACAATAGCTAAGATATGGAAACAGCCTAAATGTCCATCAGCAGATGAATGGATTAGACAACTGTGGTACATCTACACAATGCAATACTATGCTGCTGTAAAAAGGAACTCCTACCATTTGCAACCACATGGACGGAGCTGGAGAGCATTATGCTAAACAAAATAAGTCAGTCATAGAAAGATAAATATCATATGATCTCACTCATTTGTGGATTTTAATGAACAACATAAGCTGATGAACCAAAACAGATCCAGAGACAGAGAAGCATAGATCAGATGCTCAAACCTCAGAGGGAAGGTAGGGGAGGGTGGGGGTAAAGGGGAGAGATCAACCAAAGAACTTGTATTCATGCATATAAGCCTAACCAATGGACGCAGACATCAGGAGGGTGAAGGCATAAACGTGAGTGTGGTGGGGGCCAATGGGGGGATAAGGACACATATGTAATACCTTAATCAATAAATAAAAAACAAATAAAAACAGTTTAAAAGGCAAAAAATATTATACAGACTTCAGGTGCACATTTCTACAGCACATCATCTATACACTGTATTGTGTGTTCACCACCCCAAGTCAAGTCTTCTTACATCATTATTTGTTCCCCCTATACTCTCCTCCACCTCCTCCACCCCACCCTCATAATCACCAAACTGCTGCCTGTGTCCATGTGCTTTTCCTTTTTATTATTTTTTGTTCAATCCCTCCACCCTCCCACCCAGCCCTGCACCCTCCTCCCAACAGCTGTCAGCCTGGATATCTATCTATGAGTCTGTCTCTATTTTGCTTGTTAGTTCATTTTGTTCTTCAGATTCCAAATATGAGTGAATTCATATGGTACTTGTCTTACTCTGACTGCCTTATTTCACTTAGCATAATGCTCTTCAGGTCCTTCTATGCTGTCACAAAGGGTAAGATGCCTTCCTTTTTTTGGCCAAGTAGTATACCATTGTGTAAAAAATTTTCCCTATATTTTCAAACAGGCTTATGACTTCTTTATCTTCATATAAATCAAATTAACAAACTAATAACAATACCTGTACTTAGAAGTTAAAGTTCATAACCAGTTTTTCACCCTTCCTTTCCCTATCAGAATCTTAAAACCAATGGTTCACACATTTTTAAACTTTTAAAAAAATGTTTTTATTGATTTTCAGAGAGAGGTAGGGAGATAAAGATAGAAATATCAATGATGAGAGATAATCATTGCTTGGCTGCCTCCTGCACGCCCCCTGCTGGGGATTAAGCCCACAACCCAGGCATGTGCCCTAACTGGGAAACAAACTGTGACTTCCTGGTTCATGGGTCAACTCTTTACCACTAGCCACATAGGCTGGGTCTTTTTAAACTTTTTAATTAACCTCTAACTCTTTGAAATCTATCTTCTTTTGTCTCCTTTCCTACCCGTCCTCTGTCTTATCATTCCACCATTCCTTCCTAACTATTTTCTTCACTGGCTATAATAACTTTTCTTTACTATAGCTTATAGTCTTGAATATACTCTTATTTTCCTTGATTTTGAAAAATTTAATACTATTAACAGTGTTCCTTGGTTTACTAGAAATATATATTCAGTGCCAACTATTGCCAGATGTTCTCCTCCCTTCCAAGAGGTTTCATAGTATTAGCCAACACCTCCATCATGTCACATAATTACCATTTGGTTCTTGTAGTAAAAACATGTAAGATCTATTCTCTTAGCAAATTTCAAGTATATATAGTTCAATATTATTATTTATAATTATAATGCTATTCATCAGCATCCCAAGAAATTATTTATCTTATACGTAGAAGTCTGTACTCTTTGACCAACATTTGTCCATTTTCCCCACTGTTCATCCCCTTGTATCCAGCACTCTAGTCTCTTTTATACAAGTTCAGGTTCTTAGATTTCACATATAAGTGATATTATACAGTATTGGTCTATCTCTGCCTGACTTATTACACTTAACATTATGTCCTCAAGGATTATTCATGTTGCACATGGCAAGATTTCATTTCTTCTTGTGGCTGAGTAATATTCAGTAGTATACCATATCTTCTTTATTCATTGATCTCATTATGGACACATATTATTTCCGGGTCTTGGCTATTGTGAATAATCCTTCAACTCCTGTTTTCCATTGCTTTGAATATATATCCAGAAATGGAGTTGCTGGATGTGATAGTTCTATTTTTAATTTTTGAGGAACCTCCAGGTTTTTCATAATGAGTGTAACAAGTTAGATTCCCACCAACAGTGCGCATGTGTTCCTTTTCTCTAAATCCTCACCAACACTTGTTAAAACTGGTCATTTTGAAAATAAACATTTTAACTGGTATGAAATGATATATCACTGTAGTTACCATTTACATTTTCTGGCTGATAAGTGAGATTGTTTTATCTTTTCACGTATCTGTTGGACACTTGCACATATTCTTTGGAAAAAGACCTATTCCATTTCTTCACCCATTTTAATCAGATTCTTTGCTTTTTATTGAGTTGTATTATTTTTTATCTATTTTACTTATTTCTTTTATTCTGGGATCTTTTAAAAATTCCTTATTGTTTAAAGTATTACAGATGTCTCCTTTTTCCCTCATTGACTTCTCCCCAGAGACGCCCACTCCCCAGCACATGCCCTCACCCCCCTAGTATCTGTGTCCATTGGTTATGCTCATATGCATGCATACAAGTCCTTTGGCTAATCTCTTACACCTCCCCTCCCCCACCGCCTTCCCTAGGACAGTCTGTTCCATGCTTCACTGTCTCTGGCTCTATTTTTGTTCATCACTTTATGTTGTTCTTTATATTCCACAAATGAGTGAGATCATGTGATATTTATCTTTCTCTGACTGGCTTAGTTCACTTAGCATAATGCTCTCCAAGTCCATCCATGCTGTTGAAATGGTAAGAGTTCTTTCATCTTTATAGCAGCATAGTATTTCATTGTGCAGATCTACCACCGTTTTCTAATCCACTCATCTGCTGATAGGCACTTAGGCTATTTCCAGATCTTAGCTATTGTAAATTGTGCAGCTATGAACATAGGCATGCATAGTATATCCTTTCTGATTGGTGTTTCTAATTTCTTGGAATATATTTCTGGAAATGGGATTATTGGGTCAAATGGGAGTTCCATTTTAAACTATTTGAGGAAACTCCATACTGTTTTGCACAGGGCTCACCAGTCTGCATTGCCACCAGCAGTTCACTAGGGTTCCCTTTTCTCCACATCATCAACAGCACTTGTTGTTTATTGATTTGTTGATGATAGCCATTCTGACAGGTGTGAGATGGTACCACTTTGAATTGCTTCTCTTGGATGATTAGTGAATTGAGCATGTTTTCATATGTCTCTTGCCCTTTTGTATGTCCACTTTCGAAAAGTGCCTATTTAGGTCCTTAGCCCATTTTTTTTCTTTATTGATTAAGGTTTTACATATGTGTCCTTATCTCCCCATTACCCCCCTATTTCCCCCTCATGCCCTCACCCCCCTGTTGTCTGTGTCCATTGGTTAAGCTTATATGCATGCATACAAGTCCTTTGGTTGATCTTACCCCTTACCCCCACCTCCCTTACCTTCCCTCTGAGGTTTGATGGTCTGATTGATGTTTCTCTGTCTCTGGATCTGTTTTTGTTCATCAGTTTATGTTGTTCATTATATTCCATAAATGAGTGAGATTGTGTGATATTTATGTTTCTCTGACTGGCTTATTTGACCCAGTGATCCCACTTCTAGGAATATATCCCAAGAAACTGTTAACACCAATCATAAAGAACATATGCACCCCTATGTTCATAGCAGCACAATTCAGCATAGCTAAGATATGGAAACAGTCTAAGTGCCCATCAGCAGATGAGTGGATTAAAAAACTGTGGTACATCTACACAATGGAATACTACGCTGCGGTAAAAAAGAAGGAATTTTTACCATTTGCAACAGCATGGATGGAACTGGAGAACATTATGCTAAGTGAAATAAGCCAGTCAGAGGGTTCATTTTTCTCTGCATCCTCTCCAGCACTTGTCGTTTGCTGATTTGTTGATGATAGCCATTCTGACAGGTGTGAGATGGTGCCTGATTATTGTTTTGATTTACATCTCTCAGATGATTAGTGACTTTGAGCATGTTTTCATATGTCTCTTGGCCTTTAATATTTCCACTTTCGAAAAGTGTGTACATAGGTCCATTGCCCATTTTTTGATTGGATTGTTTATCTTCCTTTTGTTAAGATGTATGACTTACCTATAAATTTTGGAGATTAGACCCTTATCACATATAACAGTGGCAAATATATTCTCTAATGCAGTGGGTTTTCTTGTTGTTTTGTTGATGGTTTCTTTTGCTGTGCAGAAGCATTTCATTTTGATGTAGTCCCATTTGTTTATTTTCTCCTTAGATTCCATTGCCCTAGGAGCTGTATTGGTACACACACTGAGTGGCCAGATTATTATGATTGCTGAACGCATAATAATCTGGCCACTTGTAAACAGCACCAGGGAAGGCACATGAGCATTATTTAATTATTGTCAGCTGAACCTGAGGCGACAGGCAAAGCCACGCTCTGGGAACACGCCTTGCCAAAAGGGCAAGGGTGTTGTCAGCTTGACCTTCATTTCAGCCCATGGTGTGGGAAAATGGTTTTGATATCTAAATACAGCCTAGCACCAGGAATGCTCAGGGCCTACTCTAGAATGCAAATAATCTCCTTTTGTCTTGACCTTTTGGTGAAACTTCCTGGTATTTGGGATATAAAATAAAATCACTGGATTGGCTCTGGGTCCCTGTCTCTCCATCAGAAGAGGACAGTGGTCCCACCCGGTCCCAGCTTTTTCCTTCTATCACTGTGTCTTGTCTCTTTCTTTTATTTCTCAATCCCCAGCCACCCCTACTCAGGAACTGGACCCACTCTCTAGTCGCGCTGGACGTGGAAAGAAAGAAATACCTACATTTGGTGCCCCAGAACAGGGACTGAATACAAGGGTACTCACAAAGGTAAAAGTCAGGCTAGGGGATGGCTCCAAGAACTGCGCGTGCCACAGATTTAAAGAAGTAAGGTAAGGATCGGATTGTTGTGAATTTTATTAACTGGGTGTAAAATATGGGTAATTCAGGGTCTCAGGAAAGAGATTTCTACTTTCAAATGCTTAAAACTATGCTCAAAGCTCAAGGATGCTCTGTTAAGTGTAGTCAGATTCTTGATTTCTTAAGTTTTATTGATGAAACGTGGGAAAAGGTCAGAAAGCAGTTGCGTGACCGATACACAGCAGAAGGTCCAGAGAAGATTCCTATTCCTACTTTAATTTGTGATGGCCTTGATCCAGCACAGGAGAGTTTAAGAATGTCTAAGTGGGATGTGGCCATGGTCTTACAGCCTGCAGTGGAGGGGTGCAAATCTCTAAGAATACCATCTGCACCTCCTCCGCCTCCACGTGTCGCTCCTGTGACCGCAGTCAAAAGCCCACCTGATAAAGAATTATGAGCAGGAGCTAGAGTTTGAGGCAGAGCAGAACAAGCATCACTGTGAGTGGGATAAGAAAGGTTTTTCTCGCAGCTGCCCAGCCTTTATGGCTGGATTCAAGTGCTTACCCAAAAGTGACTTCATATTTCATTTTGTTGGAGTCTCAAACTACTTGTATTAGGCTGAACCAAGTAGAAAGGATTAAAGGAATTTCTCAGCAACTGCCAATGATTCTTTATTTTAAAAATCATTTTCTTTCCTTAAAAAATAAAAATAAATAAAAATTGAAATAATAATGAAAATAAAAACAGTAGATGCCAGACCATCACTGAATTTTCCCCCAAAGCAAGAAGGAGGTGGGGGAAGGGATACACGTGGTGATCCAATATGGACACCCACTCTCCCAGTATGCTAATTTAAAATTTCCTTTCTCGCCATGAAAAAGTCTTCTCGCCTTAAAAATTTAGAAATGTGTCTGGAATTTCTGTGCTCATGGGGAGAGAAGCCAGGCTTAAAAACAAATTCACGCAACTGTCCACTTTTTGGACATATTAGATAGGATTTTAAGCTGGAGACTCTCTGCAAAAGCTGTAGAAAAAGAAAAACCCAGAACTGTTTTTTTTTTCCTAAGAAAAAAACGGCAATTATATATATATAATTGATTTCTTACAGGGAGGAAGGGAGAGGGATAGAGAGTAAAAAACATCGATGAGAGAGAAATATCGATCAGCTGCCTCCTGCACACTCCCTACTGGGTATGTGACCGCAATCAAGGTACATGCTCTTGACCGGAATCGAACCTGGGACCCTTGAGTCTGCAGGCTGACAATCTATCCACTGAGCCAAACCAGTTAGGGCCAAAAAGATCTTCTTGAAAGAAATTCAAGCTAATTCCAGCAACAGGATTTGCATTTTCATAATAAAGAGTAGTTTTTAAAATGCTAATGAACCTAGGTCAAAGTTAACTTTTAAGGCCTTCAAGAAAATAAGTAAATTTGTCTCTGTTATAGAATTTATCCAAAGTAAATGCTTTAAAATAATTATAATTGACTCAAGAATCTCAAATAAATTATTGAAATAATGTATTAATTATAAAGATCTAAGTAGCCCAGGTAACTGGCTACACCTTTTGTTAATGGAGGAAAAAGGCTAGCTGCCCTTCCCCCAGCAGGACAGGTTGACCAGTTCCCGCCAGTAGCCGTTCTTTAGGACAAGTTTGCATTTGAATATCTGCAGGCTTGCTACTCAATTCCCCCAGGCAAAGGAAAATCATGGTCGCTTTAAAAGGTCAAGCGGCTAGGCTGGGCCTGTTAACCAAATGATAAAAACTTGTTTAATAATCTGAGTTTGCTTCCTCATGAGAAAGACCTAGAGGACAGAATTGAAGCTATTAATTGATTATGTCTTGTATTTTTCTTAAAAATATAAAAGTGTTATTAATCTAGGAACTGCTAAATGTTTGACTTGCCAGCTTTAAAAGTTCAAAGTGCAAATTGAATTGGGAGAAATTATATAATTGTGGTAACTAAATGCCTAGAGTATAGCAATTTATTTTGAGAAAATAATTTTTGTGTTTTCTCTGATAATTAGGAATTCAAAATATGTTACTTATTGGTCTAATTAAAAAAGAAAAATTAATTCTGTGATCCCAACCAAGGTTTTTAATGCAGTAACTAGTTTGAGTTTAATTGATATCTTAAGATAATTATAAAAAGTATTATAATCTTTAAATCATATATGGAGATTATATATATATATTTGATGGTTTTTTCCATGTTAAAATTTCAAGGCTGTAACCGAGAGATGATTCTTGGAGAGTTCCAAGGGCGCCCTGAGTAATACAAGAAATTTGTTCTCTGTTCTTAAAAAAAATTTTTTTTGAAATTTAACCAGTCTAATATACTTGAAATTACATGGAAAGCTTTATCAAATAAAAATTAATCGATATATTTTACTTATATACATATATTAAATGTTATGAAGGTTTTGGCCTCTAGGAAGGGCAAAATGAAGTAACTAAATATTTCTTAAAATCCAACAGCAGAATTTAAAATGACAAAAAGCCCCTAGCTGCCTGCATTCTTAATTAAGCTAGAGGTGGGGCAACATTTGCGGCTTGTGAATCAGGCATAAACATTTACTAAATTTGCTTTGCTTTTTAAATGAAGATACCTACTTTAATTGCTTAAATAAATTAGCTTATTAAATTATAATCAAGGTTTTCAGCTAAATAAAAAGCCAATATTTTTATAAACAATTCTAATAAAGACCAGAAACAGCTAGTGAGATTTTTGTTTGTCTGCAATATAAATTTGACTGTCTTTTAAAAGAACGGATTAGACAGCCGCCATGATGGCCACATAGCTTGCTGGTCCCCTGGGGGCTGCCATATTGAAGCTGTAAGGGCCAATCCCTTCCTTTGAATAAGCCAATGTCTTTGTAAGCAATTTAAATAAATCTTCTAAGAAAGTTACTGAGACCTCCCATAATCCCTCTGTATATGCAAATAAGCCTAAGAGGATACTTGAAAAATATAATTATAATTTTAATAAAAAGGAGAAATTTGAAAATTTTAAAATCTCTTTCACTGATATTTACAGAACTAAGATTGTTGTTAAAGTATTAAATCTGACAGTAAATTAGTAGTCAACTTTAACGTAAAAGTGCTTGTGATCTGGCTACTTGGACGTATGACCCAGTACTTACTATTGGTGTAAAGAAAGACAAAGATTCTTAAGTGAAACTCTCTGTAGCCTGAAAATTATTCTGGAAGGAAATAAAGAGATTTCCTTTAAATGTCATAAGGATTGTAATTGGAAGTCAATATATTTGGCCTCATAAACTGAAGCAAATAATTTGTGGTTTTGCCTCCCTGATAAAGTTTATGTTAAAGTTATTTAAAGACTAATTGTAGAAGTTTACAAGTGAAGTTAAAAAATAAACCTTATTTCAAATTATTTAAAATTGGCTACTTGAAATAAGGGAATATTCAAGAAAATTTAATTGTACTAGACAAAAAACCTGTTTCTAAAGTATTAACTAAAATTTTTATCGATAGTTCATCTCATAGTAAAATTGCTTAACATGCAATGAATCTAAAGCAGTCATATTTCTGTGCAAAAATTAAAATTACCTCAGGCATTAACCATTTTTACAGATGGATCCAGTTCTGGAAAGGCTGGATCTACTGCATCAGGGGAGCAAAGGTTGTTTAAACCCCTTATATCTCAGTAGAAATACAAGCTCTTATTTATGCCTTAACAGATATTGCTACAGAGCCCATCAACCTATAGTGATAGTGCTTATGTGGTAAGTATGGCCAAAATTATTGAATCAGCTGCTATAGGGCACACTAATTCAGAGGAACTTTTTCATTTATTTTTCAGCCTTCAAAATGTTTTTTGAGAACGACAATTTCCATGTTTTATTGGAAGCAATGTCCTCAGTGTGTTATCCACCTCTCTGTGCCAACTTTAGGGGTAAAGCCCCGAGGACTTAAACCTAATCAAATGTGGCAAAATGGATGTCACTCAATAGTGGAAAGAGCCAATTGTACTTTTAAAATGGAAATACTAAAATGAAAAGGGGGAGACGGATGTTATGTGTCACCTCAAAACAAACTCAGTCATGCTCTTTATACTTTAAAATTTTTGAATTGCGATGCAGAGGATCGTACAGCAGCCGAAAGGCATCAGGCCTTCTGTACAATAGCTTCCACCGAGTTAGCTAGGTGGAAGGAAGCATAAACCAGACAAGAGTTTTACCACATTCAGTAATAATGGTGGGGAAGAGTTTTGTATCTTTCCAGAAGGAGCAGTGCAGCGAATTCGGGTGCCAGAGTGTTATGTCCTCCACCAAAATAGACCCAGACAAGCTCCTGGTCCCTTCACTCAAAAGGACTGAGAGTTGCCCCATGGCAGCAAAGCAGAAGAAGAAAACTGAAAGCTATGCAAGGGACTGAGGTGCCAACATAGAATCAGCTGAAGAAGTTAACGACTGAAGCGCAGCAGATTGTGGAAAAGCAAGAAGTGGAAGCTACTTCTTCAACCATGTTCCTTCTTATGCTAGCATTGGTTAGCTGCGAGTCTTCTGTAGGGTCTTGCACAGTCAAGTCTGAGGACTCTGAGTAAATATACACCAGCAGCAGAAGAAATTTTTTCATTTAGTAGCTAAAAATGTTAACATGTCTGTAGTTTTGTTTTCTCTCTTATTGCTGTTTTGCATTGGCATTGTTTTGTTATTATTTAATAGCCAGAGTTTTGCTCTTGACGTTCAAGTTTTAAAGTGATAACATGTATGTAGTTTGACTTTTGCATTGGCATGGTTTGCAATTGTTTTAATATTAGAGCTTTGTTCTTTTTTAATTAATTTATTTTTATTAAGGTATTATATGTGTACATATCTTACCATTGCTCCCCCACACACCACTCCCATACATGCCCTCACACCCCAATGTTTGCATCCGTTGGTTACTCTTACATGCATGCATATAAGTCCTTTGGTTAATCTCTTATCTCCCCCACCTCTCCTTAACCTTCCCGCTGTAATTTGACAGTTTGTTTGATGCTTTACTGCCTCTGTATCTATCTTTTTGTTCATCAGTTTATAATGTTTTTTATTATCCACAAATGAGTGAGATCATGTGGTATTTTCCTTTCATTGACTGGCTTATTTCACTTAGCATAATATTCTCCAATTCCACCCAGGTTGCTACAAATGGTAAGAATTCCTTCTTTTTATGACAGCATAGTATTCCATTGTGTAGATGTACCATAGTTTTCTGACCAGTCATCTGCTGACGGGCACCTAGGCTGTTTCCAAATCTTAGCTATTGTAAATTGTGCTGCTATGAACATAGGGGTGCATATATCCTTTCTTTTTTTTTAATATATTATATTGATTTTTTACAGAGAGGAAGGGAGAGGGATAGAGAGTTAGAAACATCGATGGGAGAGAAACATCGATCAGCTGCCTCTTGCACACTTCCCACTGGGGATGTGCCAGCAACCAAGGTACATGCCCTTGAAGGGAATCGAACCTGGGACCCTTCAGTCTGCAGGCCGATGCTCTATCCACTGAGCAACACCGGTCAGGGCCATATATCCTTTCTGATTGCTGTTTCTAGTTTCTTGGGATATAATCCTAGAAGTAGGATCTCTGGGTCAAATGGGAGTTCAATTTTCAGTTTTTTGAGGAAACTCCACACTATTCTCCACAGTGGCTGCACCAGTCTGCATTCCCACCAGTAGTGCATGAGGGTTCCTTTTTCTCCGCATCCACGCCAACACTTGTCGTTTGTTGATTTGTTGATGATAGCCATTCTGACAGGTGTGAGATGGTATCGCATTGTCGTTTTGATTTGCATCTCTCCGATAATTAGTGACTTTGAGCATGTTTTCATGTGCCTCTTGGCCTTCCTTCTGTCTTCTTTCGAAAAGATTCTATTTAGGTCCGTAACCCATTTTTTTATTGGATCATTTATCTTCCTTTTATTAAGTTGTATAAGCTGCCTGTAGATGTTGGAGATTAAACCTTTATCAGTGATAACATTTGCAAATATGTTCTCCCATACAGTGGGGTTTCTTGTTGTTTTCAAATTGTGTATATATATATATATATATATATATATATATATATATATATATATATATTATTGATTTTTTACAGAGAGGAAGGGAGAGGGATAGAGAGTTAGAAACATCGATGAGAGAGAAACATCAATCAGCTGCCTCTTGCACACCTCCTACTGGGGATGTGCCCGCAACAAAGGTACGTGCCCTTGACTGGAATCAAACCTGGGACCCTTCAGTCCACAGGCCGACACACTATCCACTGTGCCAAACCGGTTTCGGCTTTTTGTTGTTTTGTTGATGGTTTCTTTTGCTGTGAAAAAGCTTTTTATTTTGATGTAGTCCCATTTGCTTTTCTCTTTGGCTTCCATTGCCCTAAGGGCAGTATCAGTGAAGAAGTTCTTTCGGCAAATGTATGAAATTTTGCTGCCTGTGGATTCCTCTAGTATTTTTACGGTTTCCCGTCCTATGTTTAAGTCCTGTATCCAATTTGAGTTTATTTTTGTGTATGGTGTAAGTTGGTGATCTAGTTTCAGTTTTTTGCATGTATCTGTCCAATTTTCCCAACACCATTTATTAAAGAGACTGTCTTGAATCCACTGTATGTTCATGACTCCTTTGTCAAATATTAATTGTGCATAGTGGTTTGGGTCAATATCTGGATTCTCTATTCTATTCCATTGATCTATATGTCTGTTCTTGTGCCAGTATCAGGCTGTTTTGAGGACAGTGGCTTTGTAATACAGCTTGAAATCTGGTATTGAGATCCCTCCTACTTTATTCTTCTTTCTCAGGATTGCTGTGGCTATTCAGGGTCTTTTTTTATTCCAGATGAATTTTTGAAGAGTTCTTTCTATGTCTGTGAAATATGCCATTGGTTTTAAAAGGGGAGGGAATAGAATCTATAGATTGCTTTGGGTAATATCGATATTTTAATGATGTTGATTCTACCAATTCATGAACATTGTATGTTCTTCCATCTGTTTACGTCTTCCTCTATCTCTTTTTTCAGTGTCCTGTAGTTTTCTGCATAGAGGTCTTTTACCTCCTTGGTTAAGTTTATTCCTAGGTATCTTAATTTTTTTGATGCGATGGTAAATGGGATTGCTTTTTTAGTCTCTCTTTCTGTAAGTTCACTATTGGTGTATAGAAATGCCATAGATTTCTTGGCGTTAATTTTGTATCCTGCTACATTGCCGAATTCATTTATTAAGTCTGTTAGTATTTTGATGGAGTCTTTTGGGTTTTTTATGTACAATATCATGTCATCTGCAAATAAGGACAGCTTTACTTCTTCTTTTCCAATTTGGATGCCTTTTATTTCTTCTTCTTGTCTAATTGCAGTGGCTAATACTTCCAGTACTATGTCAAACAGGAGTGGTGAGAGTGGGCATGCCTGTCTTGTTCCTGTTCTTAGGGGAAATGGTTTTAGTTTTTGCCCATTGAGTATGATGTTAGCTGTGGGTTTAACATATATAGCTTTTATTATGTTGAGGTATGATCCTTCTATTCCCACCTTGTTGAGAGTTTTTATCAAGAAAGGGTGTTGGATTTTGTCAAATGCTTTTTCTGCATCAATTGATATGACTATGTGATTTTTATCTCTCAATTTGTTTATTTGATGTATCACTTTTATTGATTTGCGGATATTGCACCATCCTTGCATTCCTGGAATAAATCCTTCTTGGTCATGGTGTATGATCTTTCTGATGTACTGCTGGATCCGATTTGCTAGAATTTTGTTGAGGATTTTGGCATCAACGTTCATGAGGGATATTGGCCTGTAATTGTCTTTCATTGTGTTGTCTTTATCTGGTTTGGTATTAGGGTGATGCTGGCTTCATAGAAAAAGCTTGGAAGTGTTCCTTCCTCTTGAACTTTTTGGAATAGTCTGAGGAGGATAGGTTTTAGTTGTTCTTTGAATGTTTGGTAAAACTCTCCTGTGAAGTTGTCTGGCCCCGGGCTTTTGTTTGCTGGAAGCTTTTTGATCACTGCTTCAATTTCTTCCATAGTTACTGGCATATAGAGCTGTTTAGATTCTTCCTGATTGAGTTTTGGAAGGTTATATTTTTCTAGGAATATGTCCATTTCCTTCAAGTTGTCCAGTTTGTTGAAATAGAGTTGTTCGTAGTATTTTTTAACAATCCTTTGTATTTTGGCTGGGTCTGTTGTTATTTCACTTCTTTCATTTCTGATTTTGTTTATTTGGGTCCTCTCTCTTTGCTTCTGGGTGAGCCTGGCTGGAGGTTCATCAATCTTGTTTATCCTTTCAAAGAACCAGCTCTTGGTTTTGTTGATCTTTTGTATTGTTTCTTTGGTCTCTATGTTGTTTATCTGTGCTCTGATCTTTATTATTTCCTTCCTTCTGCTTACACTGGGCTTTTCTTGTTGCTCTTTTTCTAACTCTTTGAGTTGTATGGTTAGATAATTTATTACCATTGTTTCTTGTTTTTTTGAAGTAGGCTTGTAGACCTATGAATTTACCTCTCAAGACTGCTTTTGCTGTGTCCCATAGATTTTGGATTGTTGTGTTTTCATTGTCATTTCTTGCTGTGATGTTTTTTATTTCTTCCTTGATCTCTCTGGTAACCCAGTCATGGTTTAATAGCATGCTGTTTAGTCTCCATGTGTTTGATTTCTTTGTGTTGTTTTTATTGTAGTTGATTTCCAGTTTTATGCCACTGTGGTCTGAGAAGATGCTTGATATGATTTCTATCTTCTTAAATTTGAAGAGACTTTGCCTATGACCCAACATATGATCTATCTTTGAAAATGACCCATGTGCACTTAAGAAGAAGCTATATTCTGTGGCTTTGGGGTGAAATGTTCTGAAGATGTCAATTAATTCCATCTGCTCTAGTGAGTCATTTAGGATGGATGTTTCTTTGCTGATGTTTTGTTTAGAGGATTTGTCCAATGGTGATAGTCGGGTATTAAAGTCTCCTACTATGATGGTATTGCTGTCAATCTCTCCCTTGCTTTCCGCCAGGAGATTTTTTTTTAGTGTATTTGGGTGCTCCTATAGTGGGTGCATATATGTTTATCAGAGTTATTTCTTCTCGTTGGATTGCTCCCTTTAGTATTATAAAGTGGCCTTGCTTATCTCTTGTTATGTCCTTCACTTTGAGATCTAATATGTCAGATATAAGTATTGCTACCCCAGCTTTTTTTTCAGTTCCATTCGCCTGGAAAACCTTTTTTCATCCCTTCACCCTCAGTCTGTGTGTGTCTTTTTTTTTCTGAGGTGGGTTTCTTGTAGACAGCAGATATATGGGTCTTGTTCTCTTATCCAATCCGTTACCCTATGTCTTTTGATTGGGGCATTTAATGAATTTACTTTTAAAGTTATAATTGATATGTACTTATTTGTCGCCATTTTTATTCTTTACCCCTGTGTTCCTTCTTTGCTTCCTATTTCTTTTTTTTCCTAGCAGACCCTTTAGCATTTCTTGCATTGCTGGTTTGGTGGTAATAAATTCCCTTAGTCCTTTTTTGTCTGTGTAGCTCCTGATTTCACCTTCAATTTTGATTGATAGACTTGCTGGGTACAGTATTCTTGGATTCAGCCCTTTCCTTTGCATGACTTTATATATTTCATTCCATTCCCTTCTGCCCTGATGAGTTTCTGTTGAGAAATCAGTTGCTAGTCTGATGGGGGTTCCTTTGTATGTAACTTTCTGTCTCTCTCTTGGCGCTCTTAAGATTCTTACCTTGTCGTTGGTCTTTGCCAATTTAATTATAATTTGCCTTGGCGTCAGTCTTTTGGGGTTCATTTTGCTTGGGGCTCTGTGAGCTTCTTGGATTTGTGTTGGTTTTTTCTTCCCTATATCAGGGAAGTTTTCTGTCATTATTTCTTCAAACAGGTTTTCTATTCCTTGCTCAGTTTCCTTTCCTTCTGGACCCCTATATGTGGATGTTGTTTTGTTTTGTGTTGTCCCAAAGTTCCCTTAGGCTCTCCTCCTGCTTTTTAATTTTTTTTCTAGAAGCTGCTCTACTTGGGTAATTTTTCCCATCTTGTCTTCTAGCTCACTGATGCGGTCCTCTGCTTCTTTTAGTCTACTCTTTCTAGTCTGATGCTTTCTATTGAGTTCTTTACAGCAGCGATGTCATTTTTCATTTCTTCTTGGTTCTTCTTCATTTCCTCTTTGTTCTTGCTCATATTGTCGAATTTGTCTTCCATTCTTTTCAGCCACCTTATGACCATTTCTCTGAATTCTTTCTCTGGAATGTTGCTTGCCTCCATTTCGTTTACTTCCTTTTCTGGTGATGCCTGCTTTTCTTTCATATGCAGGCTGTTTCTTTGTCTCCCCATGGTCTCTCTTCTCTGGATGTCTGGTTATGTAGTTCTCTCTCTCCTGTGTTGATTTAAAGGCACAAAATACAGCACTACCAGGTACAACACAAAAGGCACTGAACAGAAATGTATTCACAATATTAATAACCTCCAATAAAGGTCACCACCAGAGAGATGCAAATTAGGGAATAGGAGAGAATGAAGAAGAAGAAGAAAAATAAAGAGAAAAAAAGAGTGTCAAAATGATATTGGGAAAAGGAAAAAAAAGTAAGAGAGACAAGAAAGAGACTAAGAGAGAAAAGGGAACAAACTACATATATGGGGAGAAAACTCCAATAGAACAACCACTGATCCCAGCAAATGCCAGCAACAAGTACCTGGGGATTAATACCAACTACAACACCAACTAATATCAAGTGAGGCAAGGGAAAACAGAAGCAAAAAAACAAACAAAAACAAAGCAAAGCAAACAAACAAACAAACAAAAGAATACGCAAAACAATCTCAAAAAAGCATAAAAATTCGATATAATCAACATTCAAGCAAACAACAACAAAAGGACAGAGAGAAAAACAATTTTTTGGATAGTTAAGACAGCTAAGAGAGAGGTGTGTACGGACTTGGAGCAGGGGATTGTAGATTAGATATGTAAGTATGGTGAAATTTTAACAGGGGGTAAACAGAAAGAATAGGGAAAATCTAAATCAGGAAAGGGGAAAGATAAACAGGACACCAAAAGGGGAAAGTTAGGAAGAGAGTGATGGCCTAAAGGTAGAGTTGAGATAGAGTAAAACGATGCTAAAGGAAAGATGAAAATAGAATGTAGAACACTAATCCCAAAGTAAAATAAAAAGAAAATAAAATACTTAAAAAAAGATAAAATAGTAGTAGTAATAATATGGATTGAAGATAAAAATGTAATAATTAAAAAGATAAAATCAAGTGAGGAAAAAAGAAAAAAAATAGTTTCTTGAGTAAAAGATGCAAAAAATGAAAATAAAAAAATGAAAAAATTTAAAAAATAAAATGTGCAGTAGTGAAGGTCATTCACTTCCTCTATTGTTCTGTTTGGCATGCCTGTTTCTCATTCTGGACAGTATTGCAGTTCCCTGCGTTCCACTGCTTCTCAGTGTTGTAAGCCAGTCCTGATTTTTAAGTAGGTGGTATGTCTTAATTTCTCCTATTCCTTTATTTTTTATTACACAAGAGTCAATTTGTGATTCAACCCCTGGGTGGCAGTGTTTCTGAATTGACTTCCGGGTCTATATATGGCCTCTCTAGCCTGTGTTTAGAGCCTTCTTTCCCTGTGGCACTCAATACCGGTTTGTGGGAGTGGGCTGCCTCAGAGCTGGTTCTCTGATGGTCACTCCCAGCTCCAATCCCCAGGTTCCAGAAAAACAACTTTCTCCTGCAGTCTCCCAGGGTGTCTCCAACTGGGTGATCCTATGTATTGGGCTTAGTAATCAGAAGCAAGGATTTGAAGAGGAAAAAACCCAAGTGTGCGAACAATGGGTCTGTGCACAAGTCTAAGCAGATGGCACACCTTTGAAATTTTTAGGTTGCCCCTGCACGTCAGATCAAAATGGGTTGCTTTTTAGAAATCCCTTCTATTAGTAGCTCTGAGGACCCCCTTCCACATTCATGGATCACGCCAGTCCCAACAGCCACAGATTTTTCTAGGCACAGACTTCCCTGGTCCTCCAGCTCCCGCAAAGCACACGTTTCTCTCTCCTGCCAGGACCAGAGACCTCACCTTATCCCAGGCGAAATCTGACCTTTCCGTGGTGGAGTGTAGAGCTCCTCTAAATTCGCGTGTTTGCGCCAATTGGGGAGCGTTGTTCTGGGGCTCGCAGCTGTTCAGTGGGTGCCGCAGTTGTGGATTCTCAGGCTTCCAATAAGCTCCACTTTCCCATTCAAGATGGCGCAGTCTCTGCGTCCGAGCCTGTAGCTCTGGGAGGGGACCCAGCCTCAGTGGGGGCTGCCCGGTCAGGGGAACCCCTTCTAGCAGTCCCGCACCTTCTCCTGGAGTTTAGCTGTCCCTTAACTTGCCAACAAACACTCCTCGTGCAACCCTCAGCTGTTCTTTCTTTCTGCTCCAGGACAAGTCTCAGAACACATCTGTCTATTCTGCCGCCATTTTTCTCCCCCTAGAGCTTTGTTCTTGATGTTTAAATTTTACTTTTATTATAGTAGCTTAAAAACAAAAAAAGGGAGGGTGAGATGTAGACAGCACCTGGGAAGGCACATGGGCATTATTTAATTATTGTCAGCTGAACCCAAGGTGACAAGGCAAAGCCATGCCTTGGGAACACGCCTTGCCAAAAGGGCAAGGGTGTTGTCAGCTTGACCTTCATTTCAGCCCATGGTGTGGGGAAGTGGTTTTGATATCTAAATCTAGCCTAGCACCAGGAATGCTCAGGGCCTACTCAAGAATGCAAATAATCTCCTTTTGTCTTGACCTTTTGGTGAAACTTCCTGGTATTTGGGATATAAAATAAAATCGCTGGATTGGCTCTGGGTTCTTGTCTCTCCATCAGAAGAGGACAGTGGTCCCACCTGGTCCCAGCTTTTTCCTTCTATCTCTGTGTCTTGTCTCTTTCTTTTATTTCTCAATCTCCAGCCGCCCCTACTCAGGAACTGGACCCGCTCTCTAGCTGCGCTGCACATGGAAAGAGAGAAATACCTATAGCCACTCAGTGTATATCCCATATAATAAAAGGCTAATATGCAAATTGTCCCCTCGATCAGGAGTTCCACCAGCAGGCAGGCCAGCCTACCGCCCATGTCCCCTCCCCCTGGCCAGGCTGGCTGCACCCCACCCATGCATGAATTCATGCACTGGGCCTCTAATATACACACACACTGAGTGGCCAGATTATTATGTATTCAGAGATCATAATAATCTGGCCACTCAGTGTATAGCCCTATGACATATGTCTGATATTTTGTTGCCGATGGAGTCTTCTAAGATTTTTATGGTTTCCCATCTTATATTTAAGTCATTTAACCATTTTGAGTTGGTTTTGTGTATGGTGTAAGTTGGTGATCTAGTTTCATTTTTTTGCATGTATCTGACCAAATTTCCCAACACCATTTATTGAAGAGACTGTCTTGACTCCATTGTATGCTCTTGCCTCCTTTGTCAAGTATTAATTGAGCATAATGGCTTGGGTCTACTTCTGGGTTCTCTATTTTGTTCCATTGATCTATATGTCTGTTCTTGTGCCAGTACCAGGCAGTTTTGAGAACCGTGGCTTTGTAATATAGCTTGATATCTGGTATTGTGATCCCTCCAACTTTGTTCTTCTTTCTCAGCATTGCTGTGGCTATTTGGGGTCTTTTTTTTATTCCAGATGAATTTTTGGAGAGTTTGTTCTAGGTCTGTGAAATATGCTGTTAGTATTTTTTTTTTTAAATATATTTTATTGATATTTTTACAGAGAGGAAGGGAGAGGGATAGAAAGCTAGAAACATTGATGAGAGAGAAACATCGATCAGCTGCCTCCTGCACACCCCCCACTGGGGATGTGCCCGCAGCCAAGGTACATGCCCTTGACCGGAATCGAACCCGGGACCCTTCAGTCCGCGGGCCGACGCTCTATCCACTGAGCCAAACCGGTTTCGGCTGCTGTTAGTATTTTAATGGGGATTGCATTGAATATATAAATTGCTTTAGGTAGTATGGACATTTTAATGATGTTGATTCTACCAATCCATAAATACAGTGTGTTCTCCCCTTTCTTTATATCTTCCTCTATCTCTTTTTTCAATGGCCTGTAGTTTTCTGAGTACAGGTCTTTTACCTTAGTTAAGTTTATTCCTCGGTATCTTAATTTTTTTGTGTGTGTGCAATGGTAAATGGGATTTTTTTAAAATTTCTCTTTCTTTGAGTTCATCATTGGTGTATAAAAAAGCCATATATTTCTGGGAGCTAATTTTGTATCCTGCCACATTGCCAAATTCATTTATTAAGTCTAGTATTTTTTGGTGGAGTTTTTAGCATTTTCTATGTACAATATCATGTCATCTGCAAATAATGACAGTTGTACTTCCTCCTTTATAGTTTGGATATCTTTCTTTTTTCTTCTTGTCTGACCAGTGTGAGAAGGACGTCCATTACCATGTTGAATAAGAGAAGAAAAAGGAAAAAAAAAAAAAAAAAAAGAAGTGGCATTCCTTTCAGCCAAGTTTAGTGTCCCATGGGGGCCCTCTTTGAATGCTCCTCTTCTAATGACTGTGGAGAACTCTTCTGTCTGCCAATTCTGGGCTTTCTGAGCAATATTTATGTGCTAACTGCTGTCAAAAACTGTCCTCCTTCGGCTTTCGACAACCCTTTTGAAGTTCCATGTAATCCACAATTTTTGTCTGTTTCCACAGGACTTGGCTGCAAGCAGGAAAGACCACTCTACCCTCTAAGGCAGGTTTGTTAGCAGTGTTGGGCCCAGGGCTGGGTCAACAAATTTCCCCTAGTTCCCAGAGCTCCGCCTCTTCCCGACTTTGCTGCTAGCCAGCTGTCAATCTTAATCACTGGAAAGTCTGTTTCTGAAAGGGCTTTAGGCGAGGGATATGCTGTTTAGCTTTCAGGAAATATGGTGGGTGTGTTTCCCTGTCCCAGAGCTTCTCCTGCGTGATTGGCCCAAAATATTGCTTGCCTCTTGGTTAGACATATATCTTTGTAGGAGACCAGCAGACTAGGTTGAAAACCTGGAGATTTTATCAGTTCTCCCATGTGGGGAAAGTACTAGTCTGGTTTCCAGGATAGTGGGGTGAACGGCCTGTCCCCAATCCAGTCACTGAGGGCTCATTGAGACAGTACAAATCCATAGATTTGACCTGGGCTTTTGTTTCCTCTGAAAAGCTCAAAATGCAGGGCGAGGCATTCAGGGGTCCTGCGGGTATGACAGGCTATATCACCTAGGGTGTGTGTTTTTTCTTTTCCTGCCCTCTGGCTACTGGGGAAAAAAAAATGACCCTCTCAGGAAAAATGACCATTTCAGTTTGAGGGTCTATGATCAGATACACCTGGCTGCTGTTTTTCCAAGTCTCCCCACAATGCTTCCCACCCCAGCCTCTCCTTAGGCACCTTGAATCCATGCCTTCTTGCCTGCACCAAAGCCTCACATGAGTAGCTGCATATGAAAACTCCTATGCTCTGGATTAAAAATAAATGAAACAAAACTGTGGTTTTCTCTCTGACTGGCTCTTGTCTGTTGGCTCCAAACTCTGCTATAGCCAGCTGCCCTGCTGCCTTTCATGGCTGGATATTACTTGGGCAGCCGATCTCTGATCTGGTGGTTGGGGCTGTGGAGCCCAACCTGGGTTCTGAGCCTCCATCTTCAGCGGGAACAGACCCTCCAGTAGCTCAGCGTCCCCTCCTCACTCTTGGCCTGCAGGCCTGCCACCCCTGGGAGCTGGGTCAGCTCCTCTTGCGACCTCAGCCTTCCTACAGGTTTCCAGGTGTTTTCTGTCTTTCCTTGATATGCCTTCTCCTTAGCCAGACCTCAGTTGGTAATTCCAAGTGAATGTTCTCCAATTTAGTTGTATTTCCAGTCTGTCCCTGGGACGAGGTGTGTGACTGGTCTGCCTATTTGGCTGCCATTTTTTTCTCCAGTATTTCTTCTTTATTATTGAATAACTAGAGGCCCAGTGCATGAATTTGTGCACTTGTGGGGTCCCTCAGCCTGGCCAGTGATTGGGGCTGTCTCGCCCAGTCTGGGGGCAAGGGGGACCCCAGGAGGTTGGCTGGCCACAGGAGGTTGGCTGACCATGGGAGGTTGGCTGTGGGAGCACACTGACCACCAGGGGGTAGCTCCTGCATTGAGCATCTGCCCCCTGGTGGTCAGTGCACATCATAGCTACTGGTTGGTTGTCTGTTTGTCTGGTTGTCTGGTCGTCTTGTCATAACAGTTGCTTAGGCTTTTATATATATAGATAACTTTGCCAGAGAGTATTGTTGGTTAGCATATTTTTCTGTCATCCTAATTTATATAAAGAGCAAGGTGGCATCATGACCGAACAGGCAACTGGTCACCATGAAGTGCATGGAGCACCTCTAGGTCCCCCCTCTCCCCCAGCCCCTAAGCCGCTAAACCATGAGGGGGGGCTGGCGGCAGGGCGGGACTGGGGACTGTTGAGCAGCAGTGGCGGGCTGTTTCATGGGGTGGCCATGAGCTTAGCAGAGCAGTCACCCAGGTGGCAGTGAATTTCACGAAGCAGTTGTGGGGCAGGGGAGCCTCACAGAGCAGTGGCGGGGAGGGCGGAGTTTCACGGAGTGTCCAGCAGTGAGCTTTGTGGGGCAGCAGCAAGCTTCGCAGAGTAGTCAAGGCGGGGGTGGGGGGTTCACGGAACAGTCAAGGGGCTGAGAGCATCACAGAGCATCCTGGGGAGGGGAGCTTCATGTAGCATCACAGGGCGGCAGAGGCCATGCGACAGAGGCCAGGCTAGGCCTTGGGACCCTAACCACACATGATATCATGCGCGCTGGGCCTCTAGTCATTTGATAATATCATCCAACTTTCTCCTGGCATGTTAAGTTTTCTGCTGAGAAATTGACTGATAGTCTAGCATGGGTGGGGAACTTCTGGCTTGTGGGCCACTTCATTTGGTCTTGCCTTGCCAAGGCAACTGCAAGAAGGACTTGAAATTCAATAAATCTAGGAGCGTTTTTTCATAGCAACATAATTTTTAAGTTGATAATTTTATATGAATCCTATATAATAAAGAGGTAATATGCAATTTAACCCTCACACCCTCACAAGATGGCTGCCTATGACCAGGCAGGCATGTGGGTTAGTGAGGGATGACCAAATGACTGAACAGCAGGCTGCGTGGGGCGACCAGGCTGGCAGGGGGGTTAGTGAGGGATGACCAGGCCAGCAGGGGGGGCAGTAAGAGGTGACCAGGCCATCGGGGGGGGGCAGTTAGGGGTGACCAGTCTGGCAGGGGGGTGCAGTTGGGGGCAACCAGGCTGGAAGGGGAGGCAGTTGGGAGCAACCAGGCTGGTGGGGGGGGGAGAAGTTAGGGATGACCAGGCCAGCAGAGAGGGGCAGTTGGGGGCAACCTGGCCAGCAGCAGAGAGCAGTTAGGTACAATGAAGCCCACATGCAGAGGCAGTGAGGGGCAATCAGGCAGGTGGGGGGGGGCAGTTATGGGCGACTAGGCAGACAAGCAGGTGAGTAATTAGGAGCCAGTGGTCCAGGATTGTGAGAGGGATGTCTGACTGCCAGTTTAGGCCCAATCCCCTAAACCAGCAGTAGGGATTGGGCCTAAACTGGCAGTAGGGATCGGGCCTAAACTGGCAGTCAGATATCCCCCAAGGGGTCCTGGATTGGAGAGGGTGCAGGCTGGGCTGAGGGGACCCTCCCCATGCACGAATTTCATGCACCAGGCTTCTAGTAATGTTATAAATATTCAAATGGCCCTTGGCAGAGAAAAGGTTCCCCACCCCTGGTCTAACGTGTTTAGGGGTTTTTGTAAGTTACAATCTTCTTACTTCTTGCTACTGCTAAGATTCACTCTTTGTCATTGAATTTTGAGCATTTTTAAAAACAAAGTGTCTTGAAGAAGGTCTATTTTGATTAATCTATTAGTTTCATAAACTTGGACGTTCAAATCCCTGCCCAGGTTTGGGAAGTTATAAGCCATTATTTATTTAAATAAGCTTTCTGCCTTCTCTTTCTCTACTTCTGGAACTCCTATAATTTTGATAGTGGTTTTTTTTTATGGTTTCTCATAAATCACATAGGCCTTTTTCACTTCACTTTATTCATCTTTCTTTTTTTCTCCACAGACTATTTCAAAGTTCCTATCCTCTCTCTCACTGATTATTTCTTCTAATTGGTCTATTTTGCTCTTAATGTTCTCTGTTGCATTTTTCATTTCATCCATTGAATATTTCTGTTCCAGAATTTCTATTTAATTCATTTTTTTGTGATTTATATTTTTTGTTAAATATCTCATTTTGACCATGTGTATTTCCCTGATTCCATTGAATTGTCTTTCTATTTTCCTGTAGCTCATTGAGTCCTTGTAAAACAGGTATTTTGTATTCTTTTGAGAAATCATAGATCTCCTGGCTTGATTACTAAAGATTATTGTGATCTTATTTTGATGTCATGTTTCTTTGCGTTTTCAAATTTATTGGAGTTTTGCATTGTTCTTTTTACATTAGAATTAGCAGTTTTCTCTCCAATATTTACTAACTACCTGCAGTGTAAAAATACCTTTCATTAATCTTGCAATTGAATCTGAGGCTTTATCAGGCCTTATATGTATACACTTGTTCCACATCTTTTGCTCCCTCTTATGGCAGAATCCTTCAGCTTGTTTGTCTTCCTTGATCCTACAATGAACCAGGCCATCTGCTGATATCTTCTCTTTTGTTTTCCTTAAGGTGGCACTGTAGTTCAAGTTTGTGGTTTCTCTTATCTGGTAGACCTCCTCTTATCAGAGTAAATCAGGAGTGTGTACGAAGAGTCAGCTGGAGAATGGAGGGATATGTGAGTTTGGCACATGTAACACTAATCTTGCCTGCATATTTTGTGTTTGTTTGTTTCTTTGTTTGTTTTGTGGGGGAGTCCATTGGTAAGGTTTGCCCATGAGGGGCTCGTGGGCAAGTTTCCTGATGGAGTCCAGAATGTAGTCAGCAGAAACCATGTCCTTTTAATGCCCTCTGGGAATCTTTTATACTACTCTCCTGATTTGCTCCTTCTCCCCATTTATGAAGCTTTCACTTTAATGTGCTTAATGCTGAAAGAGCACAATTAGTCTCTTCTCGGTGTCCCACACAACTGGTGAAGCTGTACATTCACCTACTGATTCTTTCTTTTTCCTGCTGGTGAAATTGCAGACTGTCTAGTTTAGTCCTAAACTCTACCACCTTTGCGGAGGGGTGATGCTGGAAAGGCAAACTATTACCCACTCCAATGCATGCAATCTAATTTTTATTGCTTCAATGGAGTGATAGAAATTTTTCTCTGGAAACATGGGCATCCATAAAGGCCCTCTCATCTGTCAATGACTACCTAAGTCATTGTTCAGCAGGCACTCCAAGACTGTGGCCATGAAAAGCCAGAACAACTTCATAGTCTCTTGTATGTTCCACAGCCAGTACATAGTCTGTTTACCTATTACCCAATGCACCAACTGGCAAGGCTTCTTGAGGTCCGTTAGTGTTCCCACCCTCTCACAGAGGTATTTCTATTTGTGATGGATACTGAATTTTTGTTGTTGAATAGGGGATAACTATTAAGTATGTCTTATGCCATCATAATTGTTACATCACTACTCTTTCTTTATCTCTCTTTCTTTCTTTTTTCTTTATTTCTTTTATCTTCTCTCTCTCTCCAATTTGTGCCATTGTACAAATCATGTGTCTTGAAATGCATTCAAGCAATCTCTATTTAGGAGCCCAATTAACAATTTCAATAGAAATCAGTATTAATTTTCCCAGCTGCAAAGAATATATAGTCATATATACTCAATTCTGTCCACATACATATAACCCTTTTTCTAGTTTAAAATATTCTGACTCCATTTTTATTCTTGTTTTCTCTTCCATCCTCTGTCACCAACATACCAGAACCCATATTTTCTTGTCTGTTCATGTGAAATACCTTTTGGGTTTGCTTCTTACTCTCCTTTCTTACTTCCTCTTTAGTTTCTTTTTTTCCTTTGTAATACCATACCTTAAATGTTTGTGGTAGCCTTTTGCTGTCCTCCCTGACCTCAGGTGCCGGCCTCTACTATTCTTCTAAACATTAATCAATGTTTAATTTTGGGGGGTAAATATAGCTTTCACTAGGTCAATCTTTTATTCAGATGCCTATAATGACTTCTTATCATCTATATCAAGTCCCAATTCCTTTGCCTGCCTTTCCAAGACTTCCTCACCTATCCAACAAATTCCATTTCTCTAATGCTATGCAGTTATACTACTATTTCTTATATTCAGCCTAATCTCACTGCTGTTGATACATTTCACTCCCATTTTCTTTGGTTACATTGTTTTTCCAACCCAGAGTGTCCACTGTCTTCCTCTCAACCTATTTTGATACTCCTCCCCTGAAAGAACCATACTAAGTCCTACATACTCTGTAACACATTGTTGCTCTCAATGTCTCCTTTTTCGTGTGTACAGCACATTTGCCTATGACTGGTATGCTTAGTTTGTTTCTGACTTAGGATTCTAAGGGAAGCATCTGTGAAATATTCATTAACTCATATTTGTGAGCACCTACCATAGTGCCTGGGACACAAAAACTGTTCAAGAAATTGAAAAACTCTAAGTACAGCTGAGTACATAATTTGCACTGTTAAAGACTTAGGCACTTACTGACAATTATCTCATAACAAGACACCAAATAAATACCAGCTCCTCAAAGTCAAGCTCTTTAGCTTATACATATTTTAATGCATTTCAGTGTCTAACACTTGAAAATATAGTCATCACTACCCTTTGACATGAATTGGAGTTTTCCATCTTGACATAAATGGGAATATTGCTTTGGGGACAGAGAACAAGTTAGAGCATATGTGTGAGAGCTATTTTGGGTTGGTTACCTGAATTATTAGGAACTTTCATGTGGGACCTAGGGAGATTGTGATTTATCATGAAGAAACTGAGTGCATTTAGAGTAATAAATAGTGTTAAACCACTGGAAGCATTAAGACTTCTTGGGAAAAAGACATAAAAACAAACAGCCAGTTTGCCATTTTTGTGAATCCCAGCTCTTTATAGTCTAGGCAATAGCCTGATATTGCACAGGTTAATCCAGGAATAGCCTTTACCATTTTATTCTATGTAAATATGAGCACTAGTGTAGGGCAGAACCAGAACTGCCAGCCACCACTATTTATCCCTACTGCTAGAGAGTACAGATACAATTATGGCTGCAGTGGGAGCATAAAGAATCACAGGAAGAAAGTTCTGGAATGCTCCTAACCCCAGCCTGAGTCAGTGGGATCTTTAAAAATAATTTTCTTTGTTGAGTAAACAAATTCATGGAAGACAGTTTTCATAATCTTTTTTCTCAAGCAAACTCAGACTTATGATATCCTCTGGAGAGATTGCTTCTAACAAACTTTCCATAGATCTAATATTTTCAGTCTTGGGCCCCTCACTGCAAGACTGACAATTATGGAGAGGCATGAGCAATGATTTATGTTTAATGAAATCACAATAATGGGAAATTGATTCCAATATTCTTTAAAACAAGCAGCCCTTATTGAAAAACTTCAGAATCTATCACTGTAAGTTCTAATTGCTGATGTCAAACAAGATATATTGTATGCAAAGAAACAGGCAATGGGTAATAAGTAAGGGTCTAGGTGATGTGATTTTTATCCAACTGATATAAATTCTTTTTTATTTTTTAACCTTTAATTGATTTTAGGGAGAGAGGTAGGAGGAGGGAGAGAGATAGAGAAACATTGATGTGAGAGAGAAACATCGATCAGTTGCTTCCCATACGTGCCCCAAACAGGGATCAAACCCACAACCTAGGTATGTGCCATGACTGTCAATCAAACCTGCAACACTTTGGTATATGGGATGATGCTCCAAACAACTGAGCCACCCGGCCAGGGCCCCAACTGATAAAAATTCTTATCCTATATAATAAAGAGGTAATATACAAATTAACAATCACTCCAACACACAAGATGGCCGCTCCCATGTGGTCAAAGATGACCACCCCTATGTGGACACAAGATGGCTGCCACAAGATGGCCAGCAGGGGAGGGCAGTTGGGAGGGACCAGGCCTGCAGGAGAGGGCAGTTGTGGGCGATCAAGCCTGCAGGGGAGGGCAGTTAGGGGTGACCAGGCTGGCAAGGGAGGGCAGTTAGGGGCAATCATGCTTGCAGGGAAGGGCAGTTAGCGGTGACCAGGCTGGCAAGGGGGGGAAGTTAGGGGCAATCATGCTGGCAGGGAAGGGCAGTTAGGGGTGACCAGGCTGGAAAGGGAGGGAAGTTAGGGGTGACTGGGTGATCAAGGGAGGGCAGTTGGGGGCAACCAACCCTGCAGGGGAGGACAGTTGGGGAGGACCAGGCCTGAGGGGAGGGCAGGCCTGCAGGGGAGAGCAGTTAGGGACAATCGGGCTGGCAGGGGAGTAGTTATGGGGTGATCAGGCTGGCAGGCAGAAGCAGTTAGGGGCAATCAGGCAGGCAGGCAGGCGAGCGGTTGGGAGCCAGCAGTCCTGGATTGTGAGAGGGATGTTCGACTGCCCTTTTAGGCCCTATCCCACCGTGCATTGGACATCCCTAGAGGGATTCCAGATTGGAGAGGGTGCAGGCTGGGCTGAGGGACACCCCCCACCCTGTGCACGAATTTCGTACACCAGGCCTCTAGTCTATTATATAAAGAGCCTGTGGTCATTACACCATCACGCCATAATGACCGATCAGCAGGAGGCTGCATGCGAGGGGTGGGCCAGACTGCATGTGCAGCGAGGTGTGCATGGGTGGGCGGGGACTTGAACAGAGGTGCGGGTGGGTTTCTGGGTCCCTCTGGGGTGGCAGTACTCTTTCTGGGTCCTGCCTCCCACGGTGGCGGCAGCGGAGGCCACAGGACCATTTCTGGGTCCCGCCACCTGTGGCAGTGGCTGTGGCAGTGGCAGTGGCAGTGGTGGCCATGGGACTCTGGGTCCCACTGATCTGCAGGACTCTGGGTCCTGGGTCTTGTGCAATTTTTCACTCTGGGCCCTTAGGATTTTCATAAAATTCTGTAAGTTTATTATTGTTTTGGGTTCAAGACACTGATTTTTTTAAAAAAATAATATCTTTGAGAAGGCAAAATTATTATTATTTTTAACAAGAGGCCCGGTGCACAAAATTCTTGCACAGGGGGGAGGGGGGTGTGTCCCTCAGCCCAGCCTGCACCCTCTCCAATCTTGGACCCTTCAAGGGATGTCTGACTGCTCGTTTAGGCCTGATCCCAGTGGGATCGGGCCGAAATGGGAAGTCAGACATCCCTCTCACAATCCAGGACTGCTGGCTCTCAACCGCTTGCCTGCCTGCCTGCCTGATTGCCCCTAACTGCTTCTGCCTGCCAGCCTAAACACCCCCTAACCACTCCTCTGCCAGCCTGATTGATGTCTAACTGCTCCCCTACTGGCCTGCTAACCCCTAACTGCCCTCCCCGGCTGGCCTGGTCACCCCCAACTGCCCTCCCTGGCCGGCCTGGTCACCCCCAACTGTCCTCCCTTGCAGGCCTGGTCCCCCACAACTGCCCTCCCCTGCTGGCCCAATAACCCCTAACTGCCCTCCCTTGATGGCCTGGTTGTCCCTAACTGCCCTCCCTTGCTGGCCTGGTTGCCCCCAACTGCCCTCTCCTGCAGGTCTGGTTGCCCCTAACTGTCCTCCCCTTCAGGCCTGGTCTCCCCCAACTGCCCTCCTCTGCTGGCCCGGTCACCCCTAACTGCCCTCCCCTGCTGGCCTGATCACCCACAACTGCCCTCCCCTGCAGGCCATCTTGTGGTGGCCATCTTGTGTCCACATGGGGGCAGCCATCTTTGACCATAGGGGGGCGGCCATCTTGTGTGTTGGAGTGACGGTCAATTTGCATATTACTCTTTTATATTAGGTAGAATAAATCTTTATTGTTAAAGTATTAAATATGTCCCTTTTCTTCCCCCATTGCCCTTTCCCACCCTTCTTCCCCCAAGCCTTCAGCACTCTATTGTCTGTGTTTATGGGTTATGCATATATCCATATGAGTTCATTGGTTGATCTCTTCCCTCACCCTCCACCCTCCCCTGCCTTCCCTCTGAGTTTTGACAGTCTGTTCGATGTTTCTATGTCTCTGGGTCTATTTTTGTTCATCAGTTTATGTTGTTCATTAGATTCCACATATGAGTGAAATCATGTGATATTCATCTTTCTCTCACTGGCTTATTTCATTTAGCATAATTCTCTCCAGGTCCATCCATGCTGTTGCAAAAGGTAATAGTTCTTTATTTTTATTGTTGCGTAGTATTCCATTGTATAGATGTAGCACAGTTTTTTTAAATTCTTTATTGTTTAAAGTATTACATGAGTCTCCCTTTTTCCCCCATTGACTTCTTCCCCATCAAACCCTCACCCAAGCAAAAGCCCTCACCCCCCCCCCCACTACTGTCTATGTCCATTGGCTTTGCTCATATGCATGCCTACAAGGCCTTTGGTTGACCTCTTACTCCTTCACCCCAAGCCTTCCCTTATAGGTTGTACAGTCTGTTCAATGCTTCTATGTCTCTGGTTCTATTTTTGTTCATCAGTTATATTGTTCGTTTTATTCACTCACAAATGAGTGAGATCATGTGATATTTATCTTTCTCTGACTGGTTTATTTCACTTAGCATAATGCTCTCCAGGTCCATCCATGCTGTTGCAAATTGTAAGAATGCTTTCATTTTTATAGTGGCATAGTATTCCATTGTGTAGATGTACCTCAGTTTTCTAATCCACTCATCTACTGAAGGGCACTTAGGCTGTTTCCAAATCTTAGCTATTGTAAATTGTGCTGCTATCAACATAGGGGTGCATATGTCCTTTCTGATTGGTGTTTCTGAGTTCTTGAATAAACACCTAGAAGTGGAATTACTGGGTCATATGGTAGATACATTTTTAATTTTTTGAGGAAACTCCAAATTGTTTTCCTCAGAGGCTGCACTACTTTGCATTCCCACCAGCAATGTACAAGGGTTCCCTTTTCTCCACAGCCTCTCTAGCACTTGTCATTTGTTGATTTGTTGATGATAGCCATTCTAACAGGTGTGAAGTGGTACCTTATTGTCATTTTGATTTACATCTCTTGGATGATCAGTGACTTTTAGCAATTTTTCATATGTCTTTTGGCCTTCTGTATGTCCATTTTGGAGAAGTGTCTATTTAAGTCCTTTGCCCATTTTTAATTGGATTATCTTCCTTTTGTTATGTTGTATGAGCCATTTCCCATAAGAACAGGAACAAAACAGGGATGCCCACTTTCACCACTTCTGTTCAACATAGTACTAGAACTGCTAGCCATTGTGATCAGACAAGAAGAAGAAATAAAAGGCATACAAGTTGGAAAGGAGGAAGTAAAACTGTCACTATTCGCAGATGATGTGATACTGTACATAGAAAACCCTAAAGACTCCATAAGAAAACTACTAGATTTAATAAATGAATTTGGCAATGTAAAATTAATACCCACAAATTTGTGGCATTTTTATACACCAATAATGAATGCCCAGAAAGAGAAATCAAACAAACAACCCCATTTATCATTGCAACAAAAATATTTAGATACTTAGGAATAAACTTAACCAAGGGGGTTAAAGACTTGTACTTGGAAAACTACAGGATATTGAACAAAGAGATTGAGGAAGATAAATGCAAGTGGAAGAATATACCGTGTTCATGGATTGATAGAATCAACATCATTAAAATGTTCATACTACCCAAGGCAATTTACAGATTCAATGCAATCCTTATTAAAACACCAATGGCATATTTCACAGAGTTAGAACAAATATTCCAAAAATTCATATGGAATCAAAAAAAACCCCAAATAGTTGCAGCAATCTTGAGAAAGAAAAACAAAGTTGGAGGAACCACAATACCATATTTCAAGTTATACTACAAAGCCACCATAATTAAAACAACCTGGTACTGGCACAAGAACAGTCATATAGAACAATGGAACAGAACAGAGAACCCAGAAATAGACCCAAGCCATTATTCTCAATTAATATTTGACAAAGGAGGCAAGAGCATACAATGGAGTCAAGACAGTCTCTTCAACAAATGGTGTTGGGAAAATTGGACTGATACATGAAAAAAATGAAATTATACCACCAACTTACACCATACACAAAAATAAACTCAAAATGAATAAAATACTTAAATGTAAGGCATGAAACCATAAGAATCCTAGAAGAAACCATAGGCAGCAAAATCTCAGACATCTCTCATAGGAATACGTTTAAGGATACATCTTCTAGGACTGTGGTCGGCAAACTGTGGCTCTCGAGCCACATGCGGCTCTTTGGTTCCTTGAGTGTGGCTCTTCCACAAAATACCACAGCCTGGATGAGTCTATTTTGAAGAAGTGGCATTAGAAGAAGTTTAAATTTAAAAAATTTGGCTCTCAAAAGAAATTTCAATTGTTGTACTGTTGATATTTGGCTCTGTTGACTAATGAGTTTGCCAACCACTGTTCTAGGACAATGGAAACTAAGGAGAAAATAAATAAATAGGACTTTATCAAAATAAAGAGTTTCTGCATAGCAAAAGAAACCATCAATAAAATATCAAAAGCAGCCACCCCATGGGAGAACGTATTTGCTAATGATACATCCGATATGGGTTAACCCCCAAAATCTACAGGGAACTCATGCAAAATTATTTTTAATATTTTAATGTTAATATATTTAAAGCATATGCCCCCATTTTAAATTCTTAGCTGAGTCTAGGATAAAGGAAGGGAACTGGATAACAAAAATCTATATATATAAAAGCCTAAGTGACCGGTTGCTATGATGTGCACTGACCACCAGGGGGCAGTCAACTTGGACAGATGAAAAGAGAAACAGGCAATTGAGTCTATGAAAGATGGCAAGCAGGTGTGGCTGAACTACAGTTCGCATTGAGATTTGGGCCATTGGCCCAAATTCCGCCGCTCCCCAGGCACCACTCCAGAGGTGGCACCCCTGACCCCCAACAACCCCTCCAGCCACGTCCTCCCTGGGAAGCCAGGATCGAGGGACTGAGGGAGGGAAAAAAGGGACCACAAACTCTGCCCCTATCACCTGCCTCCTCCTATAAGATCAAAGCCACCTCAGGAGAGAAACCAAGATGGCGGCATAGGTAAGCACCTAAACTGCTGCCTCGCACAACAATTTCAAAACTACAACTAAAAGACAGAACAGACACCATCCAGAACCACAGGAAAGCTGGCTGAGTGGAAATTCTACAACTAGAAGGAAAGAGAAAAGCTCACAGAGAATTGGAGGTACGGCAAAGGGTCTTGTGCGCACAGAGAGAAAGGGTGGCTGAGAGCCTGGCTGACTTTCTCTGGCGGGAGGGGGAAGGAAGCCCCCGACTGCACTGAAACCCAGGTCCAACTGCACTGAACCCCAGTTCCGGGCGAAACCCCCTGGACCCAGGCTCACACAGGGCGAGTCTGGACTGTCAGGTAGAGAGAAAGGCACCCGGAGACTCGGAGACCCGGGGGAGACCTGGGGGAGCCCCAGCAGCCAGGGGTCTGGAGGCGCGCGCGCCCGTGTGCACAAAGACTGAGGAGGTTACCACAGGCTTTCCCTAGTGGAAGGGAGTCGGAAGCTCCTGACTGCACTGAACCCCAGTTCTGACTGCACTTAACCCCAGTTCCAGGCGAGCCCCTGGGGACCCATGCTCTTACAGGGGGAATCTGGACTCTCAGGCGGAGGCTCGGGAGCTGGGGAAGTCAGAGGTCTGGAGGCGTGCGTGCGCAAGGGCAAGGCTGACGGGAAGCCAAGACTGTCTGCTCTGCCCTGAGACTCGACCCCATCCAAGCTGAGCACAGAGGCTTTTGCAATTTGGCAAGGCTAATCCTATAAGGCTGTATCCAGCACCGAACTTTTCCCAGTGTAGACACAGCTGATCCTTACAGCCAACTGGCCTGGAGGTCAATTTCTCCCAGTGATACCAACAACAATCAAGACTTAACTACGACAAGGCTGTACACACAGTCCACAAAGGGGTGCACCAAGAGTGTCCACCTCAGGTTAATTGGGGTGGCTGACCCACTGGGCCTTATAGGAAACCTAGCACACAAAGCTACCCTACCAACTCAGGGAAGCAGTGAAAATGTGGGGACAAAAAAACAGATCACAAATGAAAGAAATGGAGGAAAGCAAACGACTGGATATAGAATTCAAAACCACAGTTATAAGGCTTTTCAAGAATATCCTAGAAAAGGCCGATAAATATAACGAGACCCTTGAAGATATGAAAAAGGACCAACTAGAAATTAAACATACACTGACTGAAATAAAAAAAAAATTATACAGAGACCCAACAACAGACTAGAGGAACACAAAAATCAAGTCAAAGAATTGAAATACAAAGAAGCAGACGAGATTGGGCGCGTTCAGGGTGGTATGGCCGTAGACATTATAAACCGATGAACAAAAAGATAGATACAGAGGCAGTAAAGCATCAAACAGACTGTCAAATTACAGTAGTAAGGTTAGGGAGAGGTGGGGGAAATAGATCAACTGAAGGACTTATATGCATGTATATAAGAGTAACCAACGGATGCAAAACATTGGGGGGTGAGGCATGTATGGGAGTGGGGTGGGGGGGGGCAATGGTAAGATATGTACACATATAATACCTTAATAATAATAAAAAAAAAGAAGCAAAAAACACTCAACCGAAAAAGCAAAAAGAAAAAAAAAATCCAAAAAGTTGAAGATAGTGTAAGAAGCCTCTGGGACAACTTCAAGCGTACCAACATCAGAATTATGGGGGTGCCAGAAGAAGAGAGAGAGCAAGATACTGAAAACCTATTTGAAGAAATAATGACTGAAAACTTCCCCCACCTGGTGAAAGAAATAGACTTACAAGTCCATGAAGTGCACAGAACCCCAAACAAAAGGAATCCAAAGAGGACCACACCAAGATACATCATAATTAAAATGCCAAGAGCAAAAGACAAAGAGAGAATATTAAAAACAGCAAGAGAAAAACAGTTAATTACCTACAAGGGAGCACCCATACGATTGTCAGCTGATTTCTCAACAGAAACTATGCAGGCCAGACAGGAGTGGCAAGAAATTTTCAAAGTGATGAATAGCAAGAACCTACAACCAAGATTACTCTACTATCATTCAGAATTGAAGGGCAGATAAAGAGCTTCACAGATAAGAAAAAGCTAAAGGAGTTCATCACCACCAAACCAGTATTATATGAAATGCTGAAAGGTATTCTTAAAGAAGAGGAAGAAGAAAAAAGATAAAAATTATGAACAACAAATACATATCTATCAACAAGTGAACCTAAAAATCAAGTGAATTAAAAACCTGAGGAACAGAATAATCTGGTGAATATAATAGAATCAGGGGCATAGAAATGGAGTGGACTGATAATATTCAGGGGGAAAGGGGTATGGGGGGGTTCAGGAAGAGACTGGACAAAAATCAGACACCTATGGATGAGGACAGTGGGGGAGAAATAAGAGCAGAAGGTGGGGTGAGAACCGGGTGGAGGGGAGCTATGGGGGGAAAAAGGAGAAACAATTGTAATAATCTGAATAAAGATTTATTTATTTTTATTTTTTTAAATATATTTTATTGATATTTCACAGAGAGGAAGGGAGAGGGATAGAGAGCTAGAAACATCAATGAGAGAGAAACATTGATCAGCCGCCTCCTGCACACCTCCCACTGGGGATGTGCCTGTAACCAAGGTACATGCCCTTGACCGGAATCGAACCTGGGACCTTTCAGTCCGCAGGCCGACGCTCTATCCACTGAGCCAAACTGGTTTCGGCTAAAGATTTATTTTTAAAAAAGCCACCTCAGTTCTTGTGGGATGGTGTATGACAGGGGTGGGCAAACTTTTTGACTCGAGGGCCACAATGGGTTCTTAAACTGGACCCTCGGAGGGCTGGAACAAAAGCATGGATGGAGTGTTTGTGTGAACTAATATAAATTCAAAGTAAACATCATTGCATAAAAGGGTACTGTCTTTTTTTTTTCAATAGTTTTACTCATTTCAAACATTTTAACAAGAATGTAAACACTAATTATTATAATTTGAAACTTCAAAAAATGGAGGAATCATAGCACAATAACATACCTTATATTGAAGATGGCAAAGGCAAAATAAAATTGCCTAACAAAGGAAAGGTACAAAAGCCTTTCAAATTAAACTTAAATATAATAAAATAATTTAAAACTAAAACAAAAGAAAAGAACAAAAGGTGTAAACAGTAAATTAAACATTTTCTTTAGTGCAACTTCCAAATTATGCCCGGGACGTAGATGTAGATGGCAATGTAGACTGGGTTGAAAGGTTTTTGGTCTTTAAAACATCAACTTCAGTGGGAACAGTGTTGTTGGTCTCCTTTTGAGCTAATGCTCTGATACTGTGCTCTCCAGGGGCATGTCTCCCTACATCACCACGATAACGTGTCTACGCATTCCCAGGGTGATGTCGGGGGACGCATCCGAGGGCATTACAAGGAGCCTCTGGAAGATTGAGAGGTTGTTCCTTCTACTGAATGGGTGGATATAAATCCGCCCACTCAGAAGAAGGAGCTGCGGCCGTGTTTCCCGACGTTGCCATGTTAACACTGCTGCTGGTGAAGGAGCAGAGGGGAGAGCAATAGAACCTTCTGCTCTTTCGGCTCCACGGGCCAGATAGAACAGCCGAACAGGCCGGATCCGGCCCGCAGGCGGTAGTTTGCCCACGGCTGGTGTATGAAGTGGGCGGGCTTGCCATGCAGCTACTGCAACTCTCCGGTCCACCCTGGGCACCCTCAGGCACGCATCCCACTTCTCTAAGCCTCAGTCTACACCCCTAGCAAGGCAGCAGGAGCTCTGCCCTAGGGCCCCACTTCTCCATAGCTGGGTGTGACAGATTAGGAGATGTGAGGGGTGGCAGTGGTGGAAAACAGGGGCAGATGCTCAGCTGACTGGGATGAGCGGGGCCAAGATGAGCACCAGCAGCTCCTCCCTGGCTACCTGCTGCTTTGTCCACTACTACATTCCTTGGGGGATGTTGGATGCTGGTTTCAGTCCAATCCCCGCAGGCCATGCCGAGAGACCCCACCGGTACCCGAATTTGTGTACCGGGGTTCTAGTAAAGGAATAAAAGGAGAGAAATAAATATTTATTTTGGAATATATTGAATCAGACAAACAAAAAGAAAAAGTAGAATAAAAACAAGTAAAGACAGCTTAAATGATTAATGGGACAAGAACATGCAAACCAATATATGCTTTATAGCGTTTCAAAAGAAATTGAGAAAGGCTCAGAAATCACATTCAATGATATAATAGATTAACATTACCAAACCAGAAGAAAGAGATACTCAGATCACTTAAGTCCAGAGAGTAAACAAACAAGATGAATCTGTCAACACAAGAAACATCCAAACCTGTACATAATTTTTACAAGATTTTATTTGAGCCAAACTGACAACATATGATAGGGAGCAAAATCTCAAATGCTCCAGAGAATAACAGTTTTGCAGCTTCTTTTATGCATTTGAAATTAAGGAGGAAACATAAAGAAAGTTGCATGGAAGTGGGAGAAAACAAGGTGGGGATTGGATTACAGGATAGTTAACTATATTATGTGCTTTCTTGAAGGTGGTTACAGCTTATTTCAAATGTGTGTTAACCTAGATGCACAGATAATACTTGCTTAAGTCACAACTAAATATTTCATTAAAAAGTTACATGTCTGAAACATGACTGCCCAGTTGGAGATTTATCATCAGATCATTCTGTGAGGTTATTTTCCTTAGAACCCTTTTTGTCCACAAATCCAAAAAGACCCACACCAAGACACATTGCAAATAAATTGTCAAAAGTTAGAGCCAAAGGAAGAACCTTAGCAGCAAAAACCAACTTGTTTCATACAAGGGAACCCCCATATGACTTCTGTCAGATTTTTCAGCCAAAGCTATGGAAACAAAAAAGATTTGTGAATGTATTCAAAATGCTCAAAGAAGAAAAAATATATTATCACCTGATAATACTCTTCCTGGCAAATTTGTCCTTCAGAATTGAAAGAGCAATAAAAGTTTTGCAGATAAGCAATAGCTAAAAAAATTCATCACTCTAAGACCACCTTTACAAAAAATATTAATGGAATTATTTAAGCTGAAACAAAACGATAATAATTAATAATGGGAAAATATGAACATGTAATCTCACTGGTAAAGGTAAATCCTATATAATAAAAGGCTAATATGCAATTTGACTGAATGGTGGAACTGTTGCAGAAGACCAAAGAAAAACCAAGCGACACTTTAAAGAAAAGGAGGAACACTGTTTAATACGCCGGCTGACTCAGGGAGCAGCGAGCCAAGTGGTAAGGAGTAGCGAGCAGGCAGGTGGTAAGGAGCGAGTGTTCCCAGACTGCAAGAGGCATGTCCCACTGCCAGTGTAGGCCCGCTCCCCACCATCAGTCAGACATCCCACAAGAGCTCTCAGACTGGAAGAGGACACATGCTGGGCTGAGGAACAGCCCCCCGCGAGTGCACGAATTTCGTGCATCGGGGCCTCTAGTATATAAATAATATGTTGTAAAAGTAGTAGATTAATCACTTAAGAAGATAGTATGAAGGTGGAAATCCAAGATGACAGTGGAGTAGGTGGAAGTTACACCCACCTCCTCCCAGATAAAATCAAAATTACAACTAAATTATAAAACAGCTAGAGGCCTGGTGCACAAAATTCATGCTAGGGGCTCAGCCCTCGCTGCCCCAGCTGCCACTTGGACCCAGCTGCCCTGGCTACCTCGTGACCTGGCTGTCTGGCAGCCCCACAGCCCCACCCCCCAGTCACTGTGGAAGGTCATTCTGGAAGGTCGTTCTGGAAGGTCATTCTGCTGTCTTGTCTAATTAGCATATTAGCTCTTTATTATATAGGATTAACCTGAATAACCAAATGAAGACTAGCTGAGCAGAAGTCTTATAGCTAAGGATTTAGAAAAAAAGCCACATTGAGACTCGTAGGAGGGGCAGAAAAATGTGAAAATGGCTGGCCCTGTACCAATATGCAGTGGTTGAGAAGCCAAAGGGATGCCTCAGCTACAAAGGTACTCTGAGAAATGATGGGTCTCAACCTCATGCCAGAACCCCAATCCCAGAGTACCAGTGCTAGGAAGAGGAGCCCACATAGCACCTGGCTGTGTAAGTCATGGGGATTTCATCCCCCAGGGTGAAACTGGAGGCTATTAAAAATGAAAGCATTCTTATAAAGGGCCAGCATACAAAATCTTATTTATGGCCATATAGCTTGGATTCCAGGAGAGGGATTACAACTAAGAGTTGACTGGAGTCATACAGAGAGAGACAGAGTGGAGTGGCTTCAGGGTGAGGGCTGTTGTTCACTGTTTGCCCTACTGGTGTTGCCCTTCCATAGCATCATCCCCATAAGATACACTAGCCCGCCCTCCCAACTCCCTGAAGCCCCACCCTGCAGAGGGGTTAGCTACCTGCAGCCAACCCTGGGTCTGCATTACAGTATTTCTTGGAAAACTTGCAAGGCAATCCAAGCAGACTCAGAGAGTGCCAGAGACATGAAGGGAGAGACTCAGTTGTGTAACTTTAGACATAGGGCCATTTTTAAGTATCCTATATAATAAAGAGGTAATATGCACATTGACCATCACTCCAATACACAAGATGGCCACCCCCATGGGACACAAGATGGCCACCACAAGATGGCCAGCAGGGGAGGGCAGTTGGGAGGGACCCAGGCATACAAGGGAGGGCAGTTGGAGGCAACCAGGCCAGCAGGGGAGGGCAGTTGGGGGGGACAAGGCCTGCAGGGAGGGGCAGTTGTGAGGGGCCCAGGCCTGAAGGTGAGGGCAGTTGGGAGGGACAAGGCCTGCAGGGGAGGGCAGTTGGGGGGACCAGGCCTGCAGGGTAAGGCAGTTCAGAGGGACAAGGCCTCAAGGGAAGGGCAGTTGGGGGGGGCAGGCCTGCAGGGGAGGACAGTTGGGGATGACCAGGCTGGCAGGGGACTAGTTATGGGTGATCAGGCTGGCAGGCAGAAGCAGTTAGGGGCAATCAGGCAGGCAGGCAGGTGAGCAGTTGGGACCCAGCGGTCCTGGATTGTGAGAGGGATCGGGCCTAAATGGGCAGTCAGTCATCCCTTGAGAGGTACCAGATTGGAGAGGGTGCAGGCTAGGCTGAGGGAGACACACTCCCACGCACAAATTTTGTGCACCGGACCTCTAGTTACATATAATATTACATATGTCTCCTTTATCCCCCGTGGACCTCGCCCCGGCCACCCCCACGCCCCAGTGCATGAGCTCACCCCCCCAAATCAGTGTCCATTGGTTATGCTTATATGCATGCATACAAGTCTTTTGGTTGGTCTCTTACCCCTTCTCCCATAACCCGTCCCTGCCTTCCCTATGAATTTTGACAGTCTGTTAGATACTTCTCTGTCTCTGAACCTATTTTTGTTTATAAGTTTATGTTTCTCATTATATTCCACAAATGAGTGAGATCATGTGATATTTATCTTACTCTGATTGGCTTATTTCGCTTAGCATAATGCTCTCCAGGTCCATACATGCTGTTGCAAATGGTAAGAGTTCTTTCTTTTTTACAGCAGCATAGTATTCCATTATGTAGATGTACCAGATTTCTAATCTACTCATCTGCTGATGGGCACTTAGGCTGTTCCCAAATCTTAGCTATTGTAAATTGTGCTGCTATGAACATAGGGGTGCATACATCCTTTCTGATTGTGTTTCTGACTTCTTGGGATATATTTTTAGAAGTTGGATTACTGGGTCAAATGAGAGCTCCATTTTTAACTTTTTAGGAAACGCCATACTGTTTTCCACAGTGGCTACACCAGTCTACATTCCCACCAGAAGTGCACGAGGGTTCTTTTTTCTCCACATCCTCTCCAACACTTGTTGTTTGTTGATTTGTTGATGATAGCCATTCTGACAGGTGTGAGATGGTATCTCATTGTCATTTTGATTTGCATCTCTCAGATGATTAGCGACTTTGAGGATGTTTTCATATGTCTCTTGGCCTTCTGTATATCCACTTTCGAAATGTGACTATTTAAGTCCTTTTTCCATTTTTGGATTGGTTTGTTTATCTTCGTTTTGTAAAGATGTATGAGTTCCCTATAAATGTTGGAGATTGGGCCCTTATTGCATTTAACATTTCCAAATCTGTTCTCCCATGTATTGTGCTCTCTTGTTGTTTTGTCAATGGTTTCTTTTGCTATGCAGAGGATTTTTATTTTTATGCAACCTTATTTATTTATTTTTCCTTAGTTTCCATTAACCTAGTAGCTGTATCAGTAAATATATTGCTACAATATATATCTGACATTTGGCTGCCTATGGATTCTATAAGATTTTTATGGTTTCCCGTGTTACATTTAAGTCCTTTATCCATTTTGAGTTTATTTTTGTGTATGCTGTGTGTTGGTGGTCTGATTTCATTTTTTTTGCATGTACCTGTCCAATTTTGTCAACACCATTTATTGAAGAGACTTTCTTGACTCCATTGTATCCTTTTGCCTCCTTTTTCAAATATTAATTGAACATAATGGCATGTATCCTTGTGCCAGTACCAGGCAGTTTTGAGAACAGTAGCTTGGTAATACAGCTTGATATATGGTATTGAGATCCCTCCTACTTTGTTTTTCTTACTCAGAATTGCTGCAGCTACTCCGCATCTTTTTTTTTAATTCCATTTGAATTTTTGGAGAGTTTTTTTCTAGGTCTGTGAAATATGCCATTGGTATTTTAATGGGGATTGCATTGAATCTGTAGATTGCTTTGGGTAATATAGACATTTTAATGATGTTGATTCTACCATTCCCTGAACCCAGTATATTCTTCCATTTGGTTATGTCTTCCTCTCTCTTTTTTAATATCCTGTAGTTTTCTGAGTATATGTCTTTTACCTCATTAGTTAAGTTTATTCCTAGGTATCTTAATTTTTTTTGGTGCAATGGTAAATGGGATTTATTTTTAGTTTCTCTTTGAGTCATTATTGGTCTATAAAAAAGCCATAGTTTGAGTAAGGCTAGGTAGAGATCCAAGATGCCAGCTGATAGGATGGCAGGCTGCAAGACAGTGTGTGAGTGAGAGAGCAAAAGGAGAGTGTGTGGACATGCATGGAGAGTCTGTATTTGTGAGTCAGGGACAATTATATTCCACAAGACTGTTGGGGACTGGCAGACCAGGCTCCCCTGACCAGGAAACCTCTACTGCTGCTGAAATCTCTCCCAGAGCAGTCGGCTCTGCTGCAGAGACCATGCCATCTTGAAGGGGGAAAGAGGCTGTGATCAGAATCCCAGCCTTACCTTCAACTGGGGAGACCTTGGATACCTCCCAGGACCCTACAGCCACAATGCCCAGGGACCAGCTGCCTCAGTTGCGAACTCATGAACACCAAGACTTCCCAACCATGGGTGCCTAAAAAGTTTGTCCAGGAGGAGACAAGGTGGCAGCCAAATACGCAGATGGGTCTTGCACTTTCTCACAGAGCAGATAGAGAACAGCTGAATCGAATAACATCCACCTGGAATTGGTGAATTAAACACAGCTGGTGAGGCAATCTGTGGATGGAAAGGTCAGAGATAGCCTGGAGAGATGTGGGATCTGGGGTGAGGACTGGAGGGGGAAACACACGCAGCGGGGACTAGAGTCTCAGAGGGAGACTGCACACCACCAAATCCATAGCCCTTGGGGTCAGTGTAGCCCTCAAATGTGGAAGGGGGTACACAGGGCTGATGGCAGAGGGAGGCTGTAGATCTAAGCCCACAGCCATGGGAGACTTTGCCCAGAAAGGCAGCCTGAAGATCTATACCGGCTGTGCACTGCTGGGGAGAGAAAGATGTGAGGTGGCGTCTTTTTTACTTCCTTGCTTTTGCTTACTAAGCCCAGTACATAGGATCTTCCCCTCACTGAGACTGCAGGGGAAGGTGGTTTTTGTGGAAACTGGGGAGCAGAATAGGGAGAAACGAGCAGGAAACAAGCTCTGAGACAGTCTGTCCCTCCAACCCAGTCTTGAGTGTGGAAAGGAAAGGAAGAGTCTAAACACTGTGTTGAGGGGCCATTTGGTTGAGAAACTAATACGGAAACACCACCACCCAGGGGCTGTGTCAGAAATAGATGGTTGTGTAAATACAAGTGAAGGCAGGCAGAGAAATAAAGTGAGCAGAGTGATCCCGCCTGCTTGAAACCTAGGTTGTGGTTTATGACACAGAAGAGCCGTGGATTGCAGGGAACTTCAACACTGTGCTGACTATCTGACAGGAAACAAACATGCCAGACAGAGCAGTAGAGAGGTGTCTTAAACCAACCCCCTTGGGTCATTGAAGCTTTGCTGAAGTGAACGATGTTCACTACTTCACTTTTTTATTTTTTATCTTTTAGTTAATAAACTAAAATTTATTTCTCACTTTATTTTACTTTTTTATTATTATATTTTTATTTTTAATTATTATTATTACTATTATTTTACCTTTTTTATAAAGTTTCATTTCCTTTATATTCTTTTATTTTACTTTTTTTGGATTAGTGTTCTACATTCTATTTTTATTTTTATTTTAACATTATTTTACTCTATCTCAATTTTACCTTTATGCCAGCACTTTCTTCCTCACTCTTCCTCTTTTTCATCCTACTTCTTTTACCTTGCTCCTGCTTTATTTTTTTCCTCTATCTTTTCTTTTACTCCCTATTAAAAATTAATCTTACTCATATATCTAATTTCCTCTCCCCTGCTCCAAGTCCATACACACTTCTCTTTTCTCTTTCGTCACTAGCCAGATTTTTTTCCTTTTTTTCTTTTCTTTCATTCTGTCTCTTGTTGTTTGATTGATTGTTAGTTTGTTTGTTTTCTGGTGTGTTTTTTTCTTGTTTTTCCTCTCCTCGCTTGTTCGCTTCTTCTACTAATAGCTTAATTAGTTTCAATCACCAACTCAGGCCTATCTACTCTCTATTCTCCTTTTCCAAAAATAGATGAATACATAGATAGATAGATTAATATGCATATATTTTCTTTTTTTTGTATTTTGTTGTGTTTTTTTTTTTACTTTTCTTCTTATACACTCATTCTCTTTCTACCTCCTCTATACTGACTTGTGGCCATTTCCCCATTCATTCAATTCCTTGACCTTACCTTCTGGAAATAAACTCTGCCTCTTCAGATTCAGCTTTCCTCCTTCTTTTCTGGGTGTTTATTGTTTGAATTTTTTGGATTAGTTGTTGGTTTTTTTAGAGTTTTCTCCCCATATACATATACTTTTATTCCTTTTTTTCTTCCCTTTCTTTTCTCTCTTACAATTTTTCATTTTCTCAATATCATTTTTGCACTCTTTCTCTCCCCAAATTTGCTTTTCTCTGGTGGTAACCTTTATTTGGGGTTATTGGTATCATGAATACATTTGTGTTTGGTGCCCTCTGTGTTGTGTCTTGTTGTGTTATATTTTGTGCCTTTAAGTCAATGCAGTAGAGAGAGAGCTACATAACCAGACACCCAAAGAAGAGCAAAAATAGGGAGACAAAGAAATAGCCCTCATATGAAAAAAAAAAGGAGGAATCACTGGAAAAGGAAGTAAACAAAATGTAGGCAAGCAATTTTTCAGAGAAAGAATTCAGAGCAGAGATCCAAGATGGTGGCCAATGGAACAGCAGGCTGCAAGATAGTGTGTGAGTGAGAGAGTGAAAGGAGAGTGCATGGATGTGCAGGGAGTGTCTGTATTAGTGAATGAGGGACAGTTATATTCCACAGGACTATTGGGGACTGGCAGACCAGGCTCTCCTGGCCAGGCAGCCTCTACTACAGCTGAAATCTCTCCTGAAGTGGCCAGCTCTGCCACAGAGACTGCACCATCTTGAAGGGGAGAGAGGCTGTGATCAGAAGCCCAGCCTTACCTTCAACTGGGGAGACCTCGGATACGTCCCAGGACCCTACAACCACAATGCCCAGGGACCAGCTGCTTCAGCTGCAAACCAACAAACACTGAGACTCCAGCCTCCCTAGCCACGGGTACCTAAAAATTTGTCCAGGGGGGAGACAAGGTGGATGTCGAATATGTGAACGGGTCCTTCACCTAATCACAGAGCAGATAGAGGGAACAGCTGAACTGAACAACACCCATCTGGAATTGGTGAATAAAACACAGCTGGTGAGGCAATCCATGGATGGAAAGGTTAGACATTGCCTAGAGATAGGAGATAGCTACATAACCAGACACTCTGAGAAGAGCGAACATGGGGAGACAAAGAAACAGCCCCCATATGAAAGAAAAGGAGGAATCACCAGAAAAGGAAGTAAACGAAATGGAGGCAAGCAATTTGTCAGAGAAAGAATTCATAGCAATGGTCATAAGGATGCTGAAAAGGATGGAAGACAAATTCAACAATATGTGTAAGAATCAAGAGGAAATGAAGAAGAACCAAGAATAAATGAACAATGACATCACTGAAATAAAGAACATAATATAATGCATCAACAGTAGTCTAGAATAAGTGGAGGACCACATCAGTGAGCTAGAAGACAAGATAGGGAAAAAAATACCCAAGTAGAGCAGCAATTGGAAAAAAAAACTTAAAAAACAGGAGGAGAGCCTAAGGGAGCTTTGGGACAACATGAAACAAAACAATATCCACAGAATAGGGGTGCCAGAAGGAGAGGAAACTGAGCAAGGAATAAAAAACCTGATTGAATAAATAATGACAGAAAACTTCCTGATATTGGGAAGAAGAAAAAACTCACACAGGTCTAAGAAGCTCATAGAGTCTCAAACAAGATGAACGCAAAAAGACTGACACCAAGACACATTATAATTAAATTGGCAAACACTAATGACAAATAAGAATCTAAAAGACTGCCAAAGAGAGACAGAGTTACCTACAAGGGATCTCCCATCAGACTATCAACGGATTTCTCAACAGAAACACATCAGGTCAGAAGGGAATTGAATGACATATACAATGTCATGCAAAGAAAGGGTCCAAATCCAAGAATACTGTACCCAACAAGGCTATCAATCATAGTTGAGGGTGAAATCAGGAGCTTCACAGACAAAAAAGGACCAAGGGAGTTTATTACCACAAAACATAAATGCAAGAAACACTAAAGGGTCTGCTGTAAAAAAGAAGAAATAGGAAGAGAAGGAACACAGGTATAAAGAATAAAAATGGTAACAAACAAGTACCTATCCTATATAATAAAGAGGTAATGTGCAAATTGACCCTCACGCCGTTGCACAAGGTGGCCACCTCCATGTGGTCAAAGATGGCCGGCACAAGATGGCCTGCAGGGGAAGGTAGTTGTGGGTGATCAGGCCAGCAGGGGAGGGCAGTTGGGGGGTAATAGGCCTTCAGCAGAGGGCAGTTAGGGGTGACCAGGTCAGCAGGAGAGGGTAGTTGCGGGGGACCAGGACTGCAGGGGAGGGCAGTTGGGGGTGACCAGGCCTGCCAGAGATGGCAGTTAGGGGCAACCAGGATGGCAGGGGAGGGCAGTTAGGCGTGACCATGCCAGCAGGGGAGGCCAGTTGGGGGTGACCAGACCTGCAGGGCAGGGCAATTAGGGGTGACCAGACCAGCAGGGGAGGCCAGTTAGGGGTGACCAGGCTGGCAGTGGAGGGCAGTTGGGGGAGACCAGGCCAGCAGGAAAAAGCAGTTGAAGGCAGTCAGGCCAACAGAGGAAGGCAGTTGTGGGAAACCAGACCTGAAATAGAGGAAAGTTGGCAATGACCAGGCCTTCAGGGGATGGCAGTTGGGGGGGACCAGATCTGCAGGGGAGGGCAGTTGTGGGGGACCAAGCCTGCAGGGGAGGGCAGTTAGGGGTGACTGGGCCAGCAGGGGAGGGCAGTAGGCTGTTACCGGGCCTGTAGGGGAGGATGGGCATTTGGGGGGAACCAGGCCTGCAGGGGAGGGGAGTTAGGGGCGACCAGGCCTGCAGGGGTAGGCAGTTGGGGGCAATCAGGCCACAGGGGAGGAGTTAGGTGTCAATCAGGCTGGCAGGGTAGTGGTTACAAGGTGATCAGGCTGGCAGGCAGGCAAGTGGTTGGGAACCAGCAGTCCCAGATTGTGAGATTGGGCCTAAACTGGTAGTCAGACATTTCCCAAGGGGTCCCAGATTGGAGAAGGTGCAGCCTGGGCTGAGGGACACACTCCTGGTGCACGAATTTCATGCACCAGGCCTCTAGTCAATAATAACTTTAAATGTAAATGGATTAAATGCCCCAATAAAAAGACATAGGGTAGCTTGAATGGATGAGAAAACATGATCCATATATCTGCTCTCTACAGGAGACCCACCTGAGAACAAAGGACTCACACAGACTGATTGTGAAGGGATGAAAAAAGGTACTTTAGGTGAATAAAAATGAAAAAAAAAAAAGCTGGGTTAGCAATACCTATACCTGACAAATTAGACCTCAAAGTGAAAGCCGTAACAAGAGGTAAGGAAGGCCACTTCATAATACTAAAGGGAGCAAATTAACAAGAAGATATTAATCTGGTAAACATATATGCAACCAATACAGGAGCACACAAATACATTAAAAAAAATCTTCTGGAAGATATCAAGAGAGAGATTGACAGCAATACAGTCATAGTTGGGGAGTTGAATATCTCACTAAAATCACTGGATAAATCCTCTAAAACCATCAGCAAAGAAACATCAATCCTAAATGACTCACTAGATCAGATGGAATTAATTGATATCTTCAGAACATTTCACCCCAAAGCCTCAGAATATATATTCTTCTCCAGTACACATGGGTAATTTTCAAAGATAGACCACATATTGGGGCACAGGCAAAGTCTCTTCAAATTCAAGAAGATAGAAATCATATGAAGCATCTTCCAGACCACAATGGCATAAAATTAGAAATCAACTACAATGAAAACAATGAAAAAAATCAAACACCTGCAGGCTGAATCTCATGCTATTAAACAATGATTGGGTTACCAATGAGATCAAAGACAAAAAAAGCATCATGGCAACAAAGGACAAAGAAAACACAACAATACAAAATCTATGTGACACAGTGAAAGCACTCTTGATAGGGAAGTTCATAGTTCTACAGGCCAACCACAAAAAAAACAAGAAAAATTTATAATAAACTATCTACCACTACAACTCAAAGTGTTAGAAGAGAGCAACAAAAAAAGCCCAGCATAACCAAAAGGAAGTAGATAATTAAGACCAGAGCAGAAATAAAGGACATAGAGAAAAAAAATACAAAATATCAATGAAACCAAGAGCTGGTTCTTTGAAAGAATAAATAAGATTGATGAATCTCTAGCCAGGTTCACCAAAGAGCAAAGAGAGAGGACCCAAACAAACAAAATCAGAAATGAAAGAGGTGAAGTAACAACCAATTCCATAGAAATACAAATGATTTTTTAAAAAATACTATGAACAACTCTATTCCAACAAAATGGACAACCTAGAAGAAATGGACATATTTTGAGAAAAATACAAGCACCCAAAAATGAAGCAGAAAGAATAAAAAAAAAACGGAATAGGCTGATAACCCCCAAAAAGTGAAGCAGTGATCAAAAATCTTCCAGCAAACAAAAGCCTTGTCTGGATGACTATACAGGGGAGATTTAGCAAGCATTCAAAGAAGAACTTAAAACCTATCCTCCTCAGACTATTCCAAAAAATTCAAGAGGAAGGAAAACTTCCAAGCTCTTTCTATGAAGCCAGCATTACCCTAATTACAAAACCAGATAAAGACACCACAAAAAAAAGAGAACTACAGGCCAATATGCTTGATGAACATAGATGCTAAAATCCTGAACAAAATTCTAGCAAATTGAATTCATCATTACATTAGAAAGATCATACACCATGACCAAGTGTGATTTATAAAAGAGAGGCAAGGATGGTACAATATCAACAAAACAATAAATGTGATACATCACATAAAATATTGTGCAAATCATGCAATCATATCAATCCATGGAGAAAAAGCATTTGACAAAATCCAACACCCTTTCTTGATAAAAACTCTCAAAGTAGGAATAGAGGGATCATACCTCAACATAATAAAAGCCTTATATGACAAACCTACAGCCAACATCATACTCAATGGGAAAAAACTAAACTCATTTCTCCTAAGAAAGGGAACAAGACAGGGATGCCCACTTTCACCACTCCTGTTCGATATAGTACTGGAAATACTAGCCATAGTGATCAGGCAAGAAGAAGAAATAAAAGGCATCCAAACTGATAAAGAAGGTAAAGCTGTCCTTATTCACAGATGACATGATATTGTACATAGAACACCCTAAAGACTCCATCAAAAAATTATTAGACTTAATAAATGAATTCAGCAATGTAGCAGGATACAAAATTAATGCCAAGAAATCTATGGCCTTTTTATATATCAACAATGAATTCACAGAAAGAGAGACTAAAAAAGCAATCCCATTTACCATCGCACCAAAAAAAAAAAAAAAAAAAAGATACCTAGGAATAAACTTAAGTAAGGAGGTAAAATACCTATACGCGGAAAACTACAGGACATTGAAAAAAAGAGATAGAGGAAGATTTAAAAAAATTGAGAACATACCATGTTCATGGATTGGTAGAATCAACATCATTAAAATGTCCATATTATCTAAATTATAATCTACAGATTCAATGCAATCCCCATTAAAATACCAATAGCATATTTCAAACACCTAGAGCAAACACTCCAAAAATACATCTGGAATAAAAAAAGACTCTGAATAGACACGGCAATTCTGAAAAAAAAGAACAAAGTTGGAGGGATCACAGTACCAGATATCAAGCTATATTACTAAGCCATGGTTCTCAAAACTTCCTGGTACTGGCACAAGAACAGACATATAGACCAACGGAACAGAACAGAGAACCCAGAAATTGAATGAAGCCATTATGCTCAATTAATATTTGACAAAGGAGGCAAGAGTATACAATGGAGTCAAGACAGTCTCTTCAATAAATGGTGTTGGGAAAATTGGACAGATAGATGAAAAAAAATGAAACTAGACCACCAACTTACACCATACACAAAAACAAACTCAAAAGTGCTAAAGGACTTAAATGCAAGACGGGAAACATAAATACCCTATAAGACTCCATTGGCAGCAAAATATCAGACATATGTTGTAGCAATATCTTTACCGACACAGCTCCTAAGGCATTGGAGACTAGGGAGAAAATAAACAAAAGGAACTACATCAAAATAAAAAGTTTTTACACAGCATAAGAAACCATCAACAAAACAACAAGAAAGCCCACTGCACGGGAGAACATATTTGCCAATGTCATTGCTGATAAGGGTTTAATCTCCAAAATTTACAGGGAAATCATACAACTGAACAAAAAGAAGATAAATGATCCAATCAAAAACTGTGCGAAGGACCTAAGTAGAAATTTTTCGGAAGAGGATATACAGAAGGCCGAGAGACATATGAAAACATGCTCAAAGTCACTAATCATCCAAGAGATGCAAATCAAAACAACAATGAGTTACCATCTTACACTTGTCAGACTGGCTATCATCAACAAATTAACAAATGACAAGTGCTGGCGAGGATGCGGAGAAAAAGGAACCCTCGTGCACTGCTGTGGCAATGCAGACTGGTACAGCCACTGTGGAAAAGATTATGGACTTTCCTCAACAAATTAAAAATGGAACTACCATTTGACCCAGTAATCCCATTTCTAGGACTATATATCAAGAAACCAGAAACACCAATCAGGAAGGATATATGCAGCCCTATGTTCATAGCAGCACAATTTACAATAGCTAAGATTTGGAAACAGCCTAAGTGCCCATCAGCAGATGCGTGGATTAAAAAACTGTGGGACATCTACACAATGGAATACTATCTAAATATATAAAGAGGTAATACACAAATTAGCCAGGACGCCGTAACATCACAACTGCTCAGGAGGAAGTTGCACGCGCAGGTGGGTAGGATGGGACTGTGTGCATGGTGAGGCAAGCCACGGATGGCACAGGCCTGCAGAGAACAGGGCCTGCCCGCCGTGCTTGCTGGCAGCCCCACCTCTGCGCATGAGCTGCAGAGGAAACGCCTTTTCTGACCACTCATTGGTTAAGCTCCCCTTTTGCCACTCTCAGTGTTCTTGATAACTTGGGTAATAAGACTCCAAGAAGGTGATCTAGGGTTTTTTCACCTCACTCCTGGAGGAAAAAATGAAGGTCCGCTTCTGGAGAGGCTAAGAAATGTCATATCCTGCCCTAGCTGTTTTGGCTCAGTGGATAGAGCCTGGGCCTTCCGACTGCAGGGTCCGGGTTCCATTCTGGTCAAGGGCATGTACCTAGGCTGTAGGCTCCTCACTTGCCAGGGCCCAGGTAGGGCTCATGCAGGAGGCGACCAATTGAAGTGTCCCTGTCACATTGATCTTTCTATCTGTCTTTCCCTCTCTCTTTCACACTCTCTAAAAATCAATGGAAAAATATCCTCAGGTGAGGAAAGGAAGGAAGGAAGGAAGGAAGGAAGGAAGGAAGGAAGGAAGGAAGGAAGGAAGGAAGGAAGGAAGGAAGGAAGGAAGGGAAAGAAAGAAAGAAAGAAGAAAGAAAGAAAGAAAGAAAGAAAGAAAGAAAGAAAGAAAGAAAGAAAGGAAGGAAGGAAGGAAGGAAGGAAGGAAGGAAGGAAGGAAGGAAGGAAGGAAGGAAGGAAAGAGGGAGGGAGGGAGGGAGGGAGGGAGGGAGGAAGGAAGGAAAGAAGGAAGGAAGAAAGAAAGGTCATATCCTATGAAAGAGACATCTTGAAAATGCCTAAAGAAATTTGTCTCGCCCAATCGTGTGAGTTGGACCCTCTCTGGAGAAGAAACCTGAGTTCCCCGAGATATGTGATCAGTGCTGGGGCCCTCCAGAAGGCAAGGGGATCCCAAGGCAGGTCCTGGGCATGGAGGCCATGGGGGCATAGGCTACCAAGGAGACAGAACTGAACCTCACATCACCCTGCTTGGCCCAGGAGGATGATTGGTTAGCCAGAGATGGGTAAGATTCCTCAGGGAAGGAACAACCTAAGACAGGCACAGTTGCAGAGGGGCCATCAGGAGAGAACTTGGGGATCAACACAGGTGGGGCACAGACCCTCACCCCCCCAACCTTGCAGGGGCCTGAACCCTCACCCCATCTGAGGGAGGTCTCCTGCCCCCATGGCTGCTTTGCTTCCCACGCCCAGCTCAGATCGGGACACAGGTAACAGACAGAGACTTGGCCGATAGCAGCTGCCCTATATCTAAATCCAGCCCAGCACCAGGAATGCTCAGGGCCTACTCAAGAATGCAAATAATCCTTTCCACTAACATTTACAGGGTAAACTAAGATTGTTGGTAGAGTATTAAATTTGACAGTAAAATAATAATCAAGTTTTCAGATTAATTTAAATAGGCTAATTGAAATAAGTGAATATTCAAGAAAATTTAATTGTACTGGACAAAAAGCTGTTCCTAAAGTGGTAACTAAAATTTCTATTGGTAGTTCATCTCATGGTAAAATTCCTGAACATGCAATGAAACTAAAGCAGTCATATTTTTGTCCAAAAAAATAAAATTTAAAGTTATCAAGACTGCATTATAAAATTTACAAAAGCCTCCATTAATCAAAAAAGGGGGGATAGTAGGGTAATATCATGTAAGGAAAAATATCCTATAAGTAAATTACATCTAGAAAATTTTTACTTTACAAAATTAATTTTCATTTGTAATGCTAACAGCAAGACACCCATGAAAAACACACATGGTGTCTAAATAAGACAAAGGAAAATCATTTGGGCAAAAATAAAAAGGATCCCAAATCAATTATATAGAAAAGATTCCTTTATTAACTTTTGGTCGAGAATATGTTTGTATATTTTCAGAAAACAACTCCAAGACCATGTGGATTCCTGCAACAGAGAGGAATTGACAGGTCTGCTCTAACCACAAAGACAAGATGAGAAACAGTCCAGAGATGGAAGATGCTGACGACTCCTTGCCACTCTAGCAGTCAGCAGCTGTGCGACGCAGCAGGTTGCCTAGGACCAAACCAGAGAGGGTCAGACCTGCATTGCCACCATGTGCCCACCATCCAGATATCATTGCTGACATGTACACATAAGGAACTGTTTGACATTGAAATGGGACTCAGAACTGTTGGACATTGAAATTGGGACTCAAACATTTTTTGTTATTATATGTTTATTTCTAGTCTGCAGAGGCAAGATTTTTTAAAGGAAAGAAATGGGGAAAAAAATAGATACAGAGGCAAAGAAGCATTGAACAGACTGTCAAACTACAGCGGGAAGGCAGGGGAGGTTGCGGGGGCGGGGGGCTGTAAGAGATCAACTGAAGGACTTTTATGCATGCATATAAGCATAACCAATGGATACAAGACACTGGGGGAGGGGTCAGGTAAAGGCATGTACTGGGAGGTAGGGGAGGCCGGGGGGAGGTCAATGGGGAAAAAAAAAGGAGACATATGTACTACTATTTGTAATACTTCAAACAATTAAAAAAAATTAAATAAAAAAGAGAAATTTGTCATTTTTTTGTGGTTAAGGGACTGGAGTCTGTGTTGATGAAAACACAGTGGCAGTGGCAGCAGCAGTGGGGTGATGTGGGTGGCGCCTTCCCCTGATCAGCCCAGTCGCCTCCTGCAGAGTGAGGCCAGACTATGGCTTAAACCATCAGTAGGACATCCCCTGAGGACTCCCAGATTGGAGAAGGTGAGGGTGGGCTGAGGACCACCCCCCATACACGAATTTCATGCACCAGGCCTCTAGTACTATTATAAAAAGAAGGAACATTTATCATTTGCCACAGCATGGATGGAACTGGAGAGCATTATGCTAAACGAAATAAGCTAGTTGGAGAAAGATAAATATCACATGATCTCACTCATATGTGGGAAATAATGATCATCATAAACTGATGAACAAAAATAGATCCAGAGGCAAATGGCAGGGGAGGGGGGCTAGAGATCAACCAAAGGACTTGTATGCATGCATATTAGCATAACCAATGGACACACACACTGGGGTGGTGGGGGCTTATCCGGGGTAGGAATGGCTGGGCGGGGGGAGGTCAATCAGAAAAAAAATGAGAAAAAAAATCTCTATGTATCTACTTCAGAGTTATTTTCAGGATCCAATGAATTTATATGGTTAAAAGCAGTAAAGAGCTCAGGCATAGAAGCCACTCATTCCTAGGTCTGAATCCCAGTTCAACATTCTGTAGCTGATTAGTCTTAGGCAAATTAATTGTCTAAGGGTTCACTTTCTAATCTGTAAAACAGGCATAATATCCCACCATAGTAAGGCTTTTGGGGAGTCAGTGATGAGCACAGTGTTTGTGTACAATAACTGTACCATAGATATGTGCCCTACCTTCACTTCTGCCTCCCAGTGAAACCTACACTTTAAAATAGGAAGTACTGTCATTTTTAACTGATTACAGCTAAGAGTCAGTCTTTGTGCCCTCTATCCTATATAATAAAGAGGTAATATGCAAATTAACTCTCACACCATAATGCTGTCACAAGATGGTGGCACACAGAGTGGGGGTGGGGCCGGCTGCTCTGTGTGCCTGCTGCCAAAGTTCCCTCAGCCCCACCAGGGCGTGGGTTCCAGCTGCTGCTCCAAGAGGCTTCCACCGGGAGTTCCCTCAGCCCTGTGCACCACGGGGGTGGCTCCACGGGAGGTCCCGCTGCTCCATTCGGCTTGATGCTGTGTACATCTGCGTGGGTGCAGGCATGTCTGGATCTCACGGTATTTTGAGACACATGCAAGTGGGCCAGGACTTGACACTGGGTCTCCTGCCACAGGCGGACTTGAAGCTGTGTCCCCATAGACACAGGCCCAGCCTCTCACAGCAGAAAGGAGGGAGTCCCATCCCCCACAGAGTCAGCCAGAATCAGCCATTGGTTAGCCAGCTCTCAGCAGCCTAACAGCCAGGACTCTCATTCACCTGCATCCCAGACCCTGAGAGCAGGGAGGTGGGAATATGTGTAAAGAGCAAATATTGGCACAACATAACTCTGAAGCCAAAAGAAGCCAGCGTCATCAAGAAAAAATGTCTAAAGATCAACGTGCCTCTGAAGTTGAAAGAAGGTGGCAGCAACGACCGAATATGTCTAAAGAACAGTCGTCAACAAGTACTACCAATACTGGTAGAAACTGCCTTCTCCGCGAAAATGGAGTACAATTCTCGAACGTAGTTGTGGTGGAATGACTGTTAGATGTCAATTTTGCCTATCACTAAATTTCTTTGATGAAAAGCCATCTGAAGGAAAATTTATTCGATGTTGTAGCAAAGGTAAAGTTTGTCCAAATGATATACATTTTCCAGAATACCCGGCTTATTTAAAAAGATTAATGACAAACGAAGATTCTGACAGTAAAAATTTCATGGAAAGAAATTTGTTCCATAAATAGTTCTTTTGCTTTTGCTTCAATAGGTGTAAATATTGCATTGCCATCAGGATATGGGTCATACTGTTTTAGAATACACGGACAAGTTTATCACCATACTGGAACTTTACATCCTTCAGATGGTGTTTCTCAGAAGTTTGCTCAACTCTATATTTTAGATACGGCTGAAGTGACAAGTAAAAGATTAGCAATTTCAGAAAATCAGGGCTGCTCAGAAAGACTCATGATCAACATCAACAACCTCATGCATGAAATAAATGAATTAACAAAATCGTACAAGATGCTACATGATGTAGAAAAGGAAGCCCAATCTGAAGTAGCAGCACAAGGTATTCCTCCCACGGAAGTAACAATGGTGATTAAATATGATCGTAACAGTGATCCAGGTAGATATAATTCTCCCCGTGTAACCAAGGTTGCTGTCATATTCAGTAACGAAGATGGAGAACCTCCTTTTGAAAGGGACTTGCTCATTCACTGTAAACCAGATCCCAATAATCTGAATGCCACTAAAATGAAACAAATCAGTATCCTGTTTCCTACATTAGATGCAATGACATATCCTATTCTTTTACCACATGGTGAAAAAGGCTGGGGAACAGATATTGCATTAAGACTCAGAGAGGACAGTGTAATCGACAATGATACTAGACAAAATGTAAGGACACAAGTCACACAAATGCAGTATTATGGATTTCATCTCTCTGTGTGGGACACATTCAATCCTATTTTAAATGCAGGAAAATTAACTCAACAGTTTATTATGGATTCATATTTAAAAATGGAGGCCAATTGGATAAATTTCATTAAAGCAAACCAATCTAAGTTGAGAGTTGAAAAATATAGTGGTTTGATGGATTATCTCACATCTAGATCTGAAAATGACAATGTTCCAATTGGGAAAATGATAATACTTCCATCATCTTTTGAGGGTAGTCCCAGAAATATGCAGCAGCGATATCAGGATGTTATGGCAATTGTAGCAAAGTTTGGCAAACCCGATTTATTCATAACCGTGACATGCAACCCCAAATGGGCAGATATTACAAACAATTTACAATGCTGGCAAAAAATTGAAAACAGACCTGACTTGGTAGCCAGAGTTTTTAATATTAAGCTGAATGTTCTTTTAAAAGATATATGTAAATTTCATTTATTTGGCAAAGTAATAGCTAAAATTCATGTCATTGAATTTCAGAAATGCGGACTGCCTCATGTTCACATATTATTGATATTAGATAGTGAATCCAAATTATGAACAGAAGATGACATTGACCATGTAGTTAAGGCAGAAATTCCAGATGAAGACCAGTGTCCTCAACTTTTTCAAATTGTAAAATCAAATATGGTACATGGACCATATGGAATACAAAATCCAAATAGTCCATGTAGTCAGACATCCCCTGAGGGGTCCCAAATTGGAGAGGGTGCAGGCCGGGCCGAGGGACACCCCCCCCCATGCACAAATTTTGTGCACCGGGCCACTAGTATTAAATGTTTATGCATAATATATGTAGATTGTGATCTACCTGGAGACAGAGGGAACAGGTTTGGAACAATAAGTGCATAAAATCTTAAACTAGCTAACATTTGTGAGACAAGTATTGTTATTATTCCCATTTTACAGATGAGAACACAGAGCCTCAGTGTGATTAAGTGATTTGCCCAAAGTCACACAGCTAATGTGAGGAGCAATATTCAAAACCAGATCTGTTTAACCTCTAATCTCTTTATTCCTTGGATTTATGGGTGACCTATCATAATGTTTTACATTAAAGAGACACTTACTCTCTGATATACCCAGCTTTGGTTTGAATACTCCCTGGAGGTACCTACTCCTTTTGATGGTGTCTTTATTCCCTTTTGTTTGCTTTTCTCACTCTTCATTTTCTCTGACCATGTTTTGGATAAGCCTCTACTGGAAGGCTCAACTGCTTGACCTACCACCACTCATGCTTAAGCTTTAGCTATATAGCGTATGCCAGCCAGGGCACTTTTTAAGGTTAAGAAATAAACCATGGCCACAATGAGGCTCTTTGATGACCTCATCCAGCCACACTTGTCACATATGAAAATCATTGGTGTATACTCCATTCTTACTGTTTACTATGCAATACCCACAATGCTCTAGGTCCCCCTTATAGGTAACTAAATATATTACAGCACAGAATAATGAAGATTCCATTCCTTACCCCCATTCACTATTTTACATGAAAATCTAAAAAGAGTTTCAAACATCTGGCAGACCCATCTCAAATGCCTGAAAATGTTAAGTTTTGAGTTCAGACCCAGAAACAAAGCCCAGATGGCTTTCACTACAAACAGTTCTTTCATCTGCAATATTCAAGGACATAATTTGGCTCACATTTGTCAGAGGTACTACCTCGAATTGACAAAGCAGAGGTGTTTGGATAAAATTTGACTAATCTTTAGCTGACTGTTTTTGCCATGTGTTTGATCTGATTGATATAAGACAGAGTCACCTCCAGATATCATGGTGAGCTCTATTGATTATGCTCCCTTCATCTGTGCAAAGATACTGTTGCCTAAATGTCAGTTGAGCTGTTTCCAAGTCTTGAAGATAAGCAGTACTAAACCATAGAAATTCATGCTGAGTCTTTCCTTGAAACTTATATTGGTTAAAGAGCTGGAAGCAAGAGGGGAAAGGCTGTAAGGTATAGGCTGTAGCCAGGAAACAAACAAAACTAATTAGCCCATATGGTAAATAACCCTTAAGTCCTTAGCCTCATTAAGTATGGAGTTCTAACCCAAAAGAACCAGCACACCTTCAAAAAGAAATTCTTAATCCCTAAAAATTGCAACAGATTATCCCTATAGTTTGTAGGGTTGTTGTCACCATGGATAATTGATACCCAGTGAGACCAAGCCAAAGAGGACTCAATCACTGATCCATCCCACTGAGATCCTGGAATGCAAATTTGGAACAGAATTTGAACGATTATCTAGCCCAAGCTCCTCACTTTACAGATGAATAACTGAGGCCTAAGGAAAGGAAATAGCTTGCCCAATTTATATATCTAGTTAGTGGCAGCACCAGGAAAAGACGCAAATCTCTTAGCTCATAGTTTAGCGTACACACTACACTGCATCTCAGTACAATGATTCTTTATTTTCAGAGAACAGAGGGTGATTTAGAAACATACTTAACAATGCCTGGTAGGAGAAAAAGGCATTACAGAGGCCAGTGAGAAGCCTGGGGTAGGCAGCTGCCTCAAGGATCCTGAGGAAGTTTGTATTTCATTGTCTTATAATTCATGTAAAATGAGTTACATAAGACTTGAGGTCAAGAGATTCAGACTAACTTCAAGTCTAAAGTCACTTTTAGAAGCAAAGGCAAGTAAACCAGAAAAGAAAGAAGGAAGTAAGGGTAGCTGAAAACAGAATATAACCATTGTTACAACTTTCCTCAGGAATTTCCCAGGCCACCAATATCATTGTTCTATCATGATGTAGGCAGCTAGGAAAACCCAAACAAAACATATATTATCTATCTCAGGTGTCATCAAAGAAGAATGGAAGCCCTGTGAATATATTAAAAATAACCTTCTCCTAGCCTGTTTTTAGTAAGGCTGATGACCATGAACCACTTAAGACAGCTTATAGACCTTTTTCATTGCCTATATATTAAGACAGGTTCAGACAATAGGAGAAATGCATTTGTGTTCACAGTTACTTCCCATTTTAAGCCATTTCTGCTTCCTCTTGGTGTATCTCTGCTAAGTTGTCAATACTAACAAATTATCCTGTAGCAGGTTGACAGCTCCATAGCAAAGAGATGACCTTCACATGAAATAGAAGGTGGGTGCATGAAGCCATGTAATGTGCAGGTCACTACAATAATATAAATTATTTAAGGGACATAATTTTTGTCAATTTTGTTCACTGTTTAAGGACCTAAAACAGTACTTGGCACATGATAAGTGCTGAACTGTATTTGTTAAATGAGTGAATTAATTGAAAGTATTAAAGAGGAATGGACCTAGATCTGTGTTGTGGTCCTGCCAAAGTGTGTTTGACAGGCAAAAATAGGCCACCTTGTTAAAGCTGAGAGATTATTGTAGGGAAAAGAGTGGGATGAGATCACTGAAAGCCTTGATGGCTTTGCCAAAGTGTAATATATTTTTAGTCAGTTTTACCAGGAAGTAATAATATCAAGTCTCTATTTAGGAAAGATATGTCTGATGTTAATGTAGGGGATGTATTGAATGAAGTAGTCAGAGGCAGAGAGACTTCAGAATTATAAATTCTTAGAGTTAAACTGGAGATCTGGATTATCTAATCCAGCCTCCCAACAAGTGCTATTTACCACCTCTCTGATCAAAACAGAGTAACCTCTACTATAAAATAAGCTCCATGAACATGAGGATATTTTCTATCTTTTTATGTATGTATAACCACAGTCTAACACAGAGCTTGAAATTTATACACACAATACATATCTGTTACATGAATGAGTAAATGAATGAGTACTTACACACTTACAATGACAGCATACTAACTTGTTCAAAATTATTCTGTTGGAATAGATATCTGCTGAAAAAATAAATCTACATTACTTGGCAAAATAGCCTGCCTTCCCTGTGGCTTACACCTAATGACTTTACTTCTGCTCACTTGAACCTACATAAATAGTAGCAGCAGTTGCCATCATCTTTGAAGCTATAAAATACATTCAGCCTTGAAATCACAGAAGCTTGGAAAAGGGTGTTAGTAAGGAGTTAGTCAAGGGATTTAAAATGTATTTTTAAAATTTATCTTTATTGTTGAAAGTATTAGAGATGCCCCCCTTTTTCCATTGACCCCTTATACCATAATCATCCCTCCCAGGCATTCACCACACTATTTATTGTCTGTGTCAATGGGCTATGAATATATTCATATAACTTCTTTGGTTAATTTCTACCGTTCAACCCACCCAACCCTGCCTTCCCTCTAAGATTTGTCAGTCTGTTGTATGCTTCTATGTCTCAGGATCTATTTTGTTTATCAGTCCATTTTGTTCAATAGATTCCACATATGAGTGAGATCATGTGATACTTACCTTTCTCTAACTGGCTTATTTAACGTAGCATGATACTCTCCAAGTCCTTCCATGCTGTCTCAAAGGGTAAAATATCATTCTTTCTTACAGCTGCATAATATTCCATGGAGTAAATATGCCAGAGCTTTTTTATACACTCATCTACTGATAGGCAAAAATAAAAGGTATTTTAAGATTTAGGAAGGCAAGTATTCTGTTAACAGTTATATGTTATATCCCCAGTGCCTAAAACAGTGCCTGTAACATAGTAGAAACTCAATAAATATTTAAGTGTTTATTTATTGATTAACTAGATGTATGTGGGATCCAAGATAAAGAAAATCAGAGAATCAATCCAAGATTTTGAGTTTTGGTGAATGGAAGGACCTTTGACAAAACCAGAAAAGTAATGAGGAAGAAGACAGTTAAAGATATGGGGAAAGAGAGATTAGTACCTCTCTGAAATGTTGATCTGTGATGATAGCGGGATCTCTCTAGTTAACAGTGGTTGGTTACAGATGACCCAAACTAACACAAATGATCAAGACAAAATAATAATGAAAGAAAAAGGAAACCCAAAGTAGTGTTCAGTCATAGACCCAAATTAGAAATTAATTTCAATAATTTTTAATACATATATATATATATGTGTGTGTGTGTGTGTATATATATATATATATATATATATACATATGTGTGTATATATATATATATATATATACACACACACACACACACACACACACACACACACAAAAGCCAGTGACAGGAATGGAATAACCAGAATGACCAGAATGACTTGTCACTGTGATGCGCACTGTGGCTGGCCAACCAGCCCAATCGGGGTCTCGGGCATGCGGCCAACTGGCCAACCTCCCGTGGCCCCTCCCTGGCCTGGCCCCAATCAGCTCTGATTGGGGCAGGCCACTGGACCCCACTTGTGCATGAATTCGTGCACTGGGCCTCTAGTATATATATTTTATTGTGGACAGTATTACAGATGTCTCACATTTCCACCCCTTTGCCCAGCCTCTAGCGACCCCTGCCCCCAGGTCTTCACCACCCTATTGTCCATTTCCATGGGGTATGCATATAAGTATATAAGTTCTTTGGTTTTTCTCTCCTTATCCCCCTACCCCCACATTGAGGTATGTCAATCTGTTCTAGGTCTTATTTTGTTGGACAACTCAATAATTTTAAGAACAAGTGCAAAAAAACTTAATAAACACAGTTCAATTGTACTAAAAGGTAACTGATCTCCAAAAGTGTTGCTGGAACACAGTACTAGTATAACATACAGGCAAACCTTGATTCTCAAACATCTCCCATCTTGTACAATTCAGTTCTCAACTAAGTTGTTCACAAGGGAAAGTGTCGGTTGTCAAAAAAAAAACAACAAAACTTGAACCCTCCACCTGACAACCCTTTTATGCTGATAAACGTATGATCAGTCAAGGGTCTCTCAGGTGACAGAGGAAAGAATGCATGAGTATGAGTCAGTTTAATGTTAAACTTCATGTTGTTAACATCTCAGGAAATTATGCTGTAAATGTATTCTGATGGGAGAAAAGTGATTTGGTTTTCTACAAATGGCTTCTTGAACAGCCTTCCAGAACTAATTAAGTTCAAGAACTCAAGTTCCACTGTAGTGGCAAAGCGCATCAACTTTAGAGCCAGACAACATTGGTTTGAAGTCAGGCTCCACCACTTATTATCTGTGTGACTTGGACAAGTTCCTTGACTTCCTCATGACAATTTTCTTCATTTGTAAAACTGGGATGGTAAAAATAAATAGTAACCGAGTTGTTATGAAACTTAAATGAGTTAAAGTATGTAAAGCACTCAGTAAACATTAACTGATTATTACTATAGGAATGGCAAGGGAAAGAAAGCAGTTAAGTATTTTGGGGAGTGAGAAAATAGAAACAATGACGACATGGTAATGAAACACTAAAGGGAGCTAGCAAGAGAAGAGAGAGAAACAAGGAAAGTAAAAACTTTTCAAAATGTTGGGTAATTGAGTATGTACAGAGGACAGAGGCCAAGCAGTTTGAGTTGTGGGTAGAGGTGGAATAAAACAGGAAATGCGTGTTGGGGAGAGGGGAAAGAGATCAACCAAAGGACTTGTATGCATGCATGTAAGCACAACCAACGGACACAAGACACTGGGGGGTGGAGTGGGATGAGGGCATGCGGCAGGGGTAGGGGAGGCTGGGAGTAGGTCAATGGGGAAAAAGGAGATATATGTACTACTATATGTAATACTTTAAACAATAAAAAAAAAACAGGAAATGGGACTGAAGATGCAGCTTAATAGATTATTCTGGAAGAAGAGGGGGAATATAAATAGAATGGAAAAACATAATGCTGGGGTTATTTAAAAATGATGCTTCTATTGAATAATCAGCAAATGGCCTCATTACTACTCCAGAAAAAAAAAATAGTCAAATAGCTTTATCCCAACCTGGTGGCCAGCAGGACAGCAGTGAAGGAGACAGGGTGAGTAAAGGAGTGAGAGGGAAGTATGTGGACGTGTGTGATGTGTGTGTGGGTGAGTGAGGCAGAGTTAGATCTTTCAGGAGGCTTGTCTGGACAGGGAGCCCCTGCTACCACCAGGGGCACTCCCAGGCAGGGCTGGGCTTTGGTGAGGATCCCATGCCATCTTGAAGAGGGGAGCAGCAGGGTCCAGGAGTGCAGCCACACCAACACCCAGACTGGCTTCAGACAGCACACTGGCCCTGCACATGAGCCACTTGACAACCATAACCTGCATAGGACTACCACACACCCAGGCAGTGAGTGGTCACTGCTTTGCCCTGGGCTTCCAGATGACCTCAGTGACCGTATGCCAGAGAGACCTTCCATGCCACACTTCCCTGCCCTCCCTCCAGTACCCTGTGCTCCCAGACTAGATGCTCCAGACCTGGCACTCCAGGACTCCATGACCCAATCCCCCTCACACAGATCCTGCACAGCCAGGCCCCAAGACCATGCAGCCAGTGCGACTCAGAGCCATCTGGAAAGTGGCCTGCTCCAGGCCCCAGGACAGTGCTATTGGTGCGACCTGGATCCACATGGAGCCTCATCCAGGCCCCAGGACCATGCTGCAAGTGTGCTGTTAAAGGGACCTAGGATACCACCCTCCTGTGGGCATGAGGGCTGTGCAGTGAATTGCATCCCAGAGGGTTCTGGGACCTCACAGAGAGTTGCAAACCAGAGGAACTGTGTGTATGCCACCACCAAACACAAGCATCTGCAGAAGACAACTGAAGGACCAGATCCATGGGAAAAGGGAGTACAACTCAAGCAGAGACAATAAAGGTGTGAAACTCAAGACAGACCCAGGCTCTGGGCTAAGGAGTCCTGGACCATTGGACAATTAAGGGCTTCAAAATCTTGGACCCCAAGCAGGATGCACAGGGCCAGAAAAAGACAGCAACTCCCTTGATATAGAAATTAAGAAAAAGGGACAGAAAAAGTGGGGAAACAAAACAATACAAAACAAAACAAAATGCAAAAGTGAAAGAAAAGGAGGAATCGCCAGAAAAGGAATTAAATAAAATTGAAGCAAGCAAAATGTCAGAGAAAAAAGTCAGAGTAATAGTTATAAGAATGCTCAACTGTCTAGATAGGAAATCAACCAACATTTGTAAGGTTTCAACAGTAGACTAGAAAAAACTGAGGACTGAGTTAGAAGACAAGGTAGAAAAACACCCAATCTGAACAGCAATTGGGAAAAAAATTAAAAAGCAGGAGGGGAGTTTAAGAGAGCTTTGGGACAATGTGAAATGAAGCAACATCTGCATAATAGAGGTGCCAGAAGGACAAGAAACAGAGCAAGGAATAGAAAACTTATTTGAAGAAATAATGACAGGAAATGTCACTGACTTGGGGAAGAAATAAGTCACACAAATACAGAGAGTATCAAATAAGATGAACCCCAAAAGACCCACACCAACACGTGTCATAATTACAATGGCAAACATTAATGACAAAGAAAGAATCTTAAGGGCTGCAGAAGAAAAGATCCTACAAGGGATCTTCCATCCTATCTAATAAAAGAGTAATATGCAAATTGACCATACCTCTGCTACAGCCACGCCCACCAGCCAATCAGGAGCGAGTATGCAAATTAACCAAACCAAGATGGCTGTGGCCACAGAGAGAGCAGGAGGCTTGGGTTTTCCTGGCAATGGAGGAAGCCAAGCTTTCCGCCAGCCCTGGCAGGCCCAGGCCTCCGCTCAAGGCTACAAAGTTTCAATTATAGAAGATAAATAAATCCCAACAAAAATGGCGGTAGCCACAGAGCTAGAGAGAGTAGGAGGCATGAGTTGCCCCCGGCAATGGAGGAAGCCAAGTTTTCCACCCACCCCCACCCTGATCCGGGACACCCTTCAGGGCAAACCAGCTGGCCCCCACCAGTGCACCAGGCCTCTATCCTATCTAATCCTATCTAATAAAATAATACTATGCAAATTGACCATCACTCCAACACATAAGATGGCTTTCCCCATGTGGTCAAAGATGAATGCCCCTATGTGGACACAAGATGGCCACCACAAGATGGCCAGCAGGGGAGGGCAGTTGGGAGGGACCAGGTCTGCAAGGGAGGGCAGTTAGGGGTGACCAGGCCTGCAGGGGAGGGCAGTTAGGGGCAAACAGGCTGGCAGGGAAGCAGTTAGGCATCAATCAGGCTGTCAGGGGAGTGGTTAGGGGGTGATCAGGCTGGCAGGCAGAAGCAGTTAGGGGCAATCAGGAAGACAGGCAGGCGAGCAGTTGTGAGCCAGCAGTCCTGGATTGTGAGAGGGATGTCCGACTGCCAGTTAGGCCCAATCCTACGTGGATCCTATGTGGATCGGGCCTATTCGGGCAGTCAGACATCCCTCGAGGGGTCCCAGATTGGAGAGGGTGCAGGCTGGGCTGAGGGACACATTCCCCCCTCCCCGTGCACGAATTTCATGCACCAGGACTCTAGTTAGACTATAAAATGGTTTCTCAACAGAGACAAATCAAGGCAGAAGGGAATAAAATGAAGTATACAAAGTAATGAAAAACAAGGGACTGAATCCAAGAATACTCTAGCCCAGCCGTGGGCAAACTACGGCCCGCGGGCCGGATCTGGCTGTTCTATCCGGTTCTCTTGCTCTCCCCTCTGCTCCTTTACTTTGAATTTATATTAGTTCACACAAACACTCCATCCATGCTTTTGTTCCGGCCCTCCGGTCCAGTTTAAGAACCCATTGTGGCCCTCGAGTCAAAAAGTTTGTCCACCCCTGCTCTAGCCAATAAGGCTATCATTCAAAATTAAAGGTGAAATCAGAAGCTTTGCAGACACACACACACACAAAAAGGCCAAGGGAGTTTATTAGCACCAAACCAGCAATTCAAGAAATCCTAAAGGGACTGGTATAAGACGTAGGAATAGAAAGAGAAGGAGAAAGACAGACATAAAGGATGAAAATGGCAATAAATGAGTAGCTATCAATAATAACCTTAAACATAAATGGATTAAATGCTCCAATCAAGATATAGGGTAGCTGAATGGTTAAAAAAACATGACCCATATATATGCTGTCTACAAGAGACCTACCTCAGAACAAAGGACTCACACAGACTGAAGGTAAAGGGATGGAAAAAAATTTTGAGGCAAATGGAAATGAAAAAAAGACGGGCTAGCAATAGATATATCTGACTAAATAGACTTCAAAGTGAAAGCCATAAGCAGAGATAAGGAAGGCCACTTCATAATACTAAAGTGTTTGATGCAACAAAATGATATAACTCTGGTAAACATATATGCGCCCAATACAAGAGCACCCAATACATAAACAAACAAACAAAAAAAAAAAACCCAACAACTTCTGGAAGATATCAAGGGAGAGGTTGACAGCAATACAATCATAGTAGGGGACTTTAATATCCCATTGACATTACTGGATAAATCTTCTAAACCCGTGGTTTGCAAACTGCGGCTCACGAGCCACATGTGGCTCTTTGGCCCCTTGAGTGTGGCTCTTCCACAAAATACCACAGCCTGGGCAAGTCTATTTTGAAGAAGTGGCATTAGAAGAAGGTTAAGTTTAAAAAATTTTGCTCTCAAAAGAAATTTCAATTGTTGTACTGTTGATATTTGGCTCTGTTGACTAATGAGTTTGCCGACCACTGTTCTAAACAAAAAAATCAACAAAGAAACATTAATTCTAAATGATTCAATAGACCAGATGGAATAATTGACATCTTCAGAACATTTCACCCCACAGCTATTGAATATACATTATTCTCAAGTGCACATGGGACATTTGCAAAGATAGACCATATATTAGGACACAGGCTATGTCTCTCCAAATTCAAGAATATTGAAAACATATCAAGCATCTTCTCAGATCACAATGGCATAAAATTAGAAATCAACAACAATACAAACAATAAAAAATGATCAAACACTTGGAGGCTAAATAGCATGCTATTAAACAATGATTGTGTTACGGAAGATAGCAAAGAAGAAAGAAAAACATCCTAGAAACCAATGACAATGAAAACAAACAATCCAAAATCTATGGGGCATAGTGAAATCAGTGCTGAAAGGGAAGTTCATAGCACTACAGGCCTACCTCAAACAAACAAACAAACAAACAAACAAATAAAAAACAAAAAAAAACTGGAAATAAGTTATCTAACCCTACAAATTTAAGAATTAGAAAGAGAAACAAGAAAAATTCAGAGTAAGTAAAAGGAAGGAAATAATAAATATCAGAGCAGAAATAAATGACATGGAGAGAAAAAAAATCCAGTAAAAAGATCAATAGAACCAAGTTGATAAACCTCTAGCTAGGCTCACCAAGAAGCAAAAAGAGAGTACCCAAATAAACAAAATCAGAAATGAAAGAGGTGAAGTAAGCACTGATCACACAGAAATACAAAGGATTGTAAAACAAAACAAAAAAACTATGAACAACTATATTCCAAAAAACTGGACAACCTAGATAAAATGAACTTATTTTTAGAAAAGTACAATCTTCTAAAACTCAATCAATAAGATCAGAAAACCTGAATAGGCCAGTAACTAGATGAAATTGAAGCAGTAATCAAGAAACTTCCAGCAAACAAAAGCCCTGATCCGATGGCTTCACAGGGGAGTTTTACCAAACATTCAAAGAAGAGCTAACACCTAAACTCCTCATAATATTCCAAAAAATTAAAGAGGAAGGAACACTTCCAAGCTCTTTCTATGAAGCCAGCATTACCCTAATCCCAAAACCAGATAAAGACACTACAAAGAAAGAAAATTATGGGCCAACGTCCCTGAAGAGCATAGATGCTAAAATCCTCAACAAAATATTAGCAAATTGCATCCAGAAATTCATTTAAAAACAATCATACACCATGACCAAGTGAGATTTATTCCTTGGATGCAAGCCTGGTACACTATCTGCAAATCAATAAATGTGATACATCACGTAAACAAATTGGAAGACAAAAAATCATATGAACATATCAATGGACATAGAAAAAGCATTAAAAAAAATCTATCACCCATTTTTTTATAAAAATTCTCAGCAAAGAGGAAATCGAGGGATCATCCCTCAACATAATAAAGACCATATATGAAAAACCTAGAGCCAACATCATACTCAATGGGCAAATACTAAAACCATTACCGCTATGGACAGGAATAAGACAAGGATGCCCATTTTCACTACCTTTATTCAACATAGTACTGGAAGGTATAGCTACAGCAATAAGACAAGAAGAAAAAATAAAAGGCATTCAAATTGGACAAGAGGAAGTGAAACCATCATTATTCACAGATGACATGATATATAAAATCTACACTAATAAAAGAGAAACATGCAAATTAACCATCACTCTGCTATACCCACAAGCCACGCCCACCAGCCAATCAGGAGCAAGTATGCAAATTAACCCAACCAAGATGGCAGCCGGCCATGGAGCTGGAGAGAGCAAGAGGCTTGGGTTGCCCCGGCGATGGAGGAAGCCAAGCTTCCCGCCCTAGCCTCTGCTCAAGGCTAGAAAGTTTCAATTATAGAAGATAAATAAATCCTAGATACTTGCTTCCAGCCGGCCCTGGCCTCCGCTCAAGGAGGCACTGAAAAAAAAAAAAAGAATAAAGAAAAAAAGGAGGAGCTGGGACCAGGGGTGGGCAAACTTTTTGACTCAAGGGCCACAATGGGTTCTTAAACTGGACCGGAGGGCCGGAACAAAAACATGGATGGAGTGTTTGTGTGAACTAATACAAATTCAAAGTAAAGGAGCAGAGGGGAGAGCAAGAGAACCGGATAGAACAGCTGGATCCAGCCCGTGGGCCATAGTTTGCCCATGGCTGAGCTGGGACCTTGGGTCTCTGGGGGGTGATCAGGCCAGGATGGGATGGCAGGGGCCATTGGGGGTAAGCAGACCAGCAGGGGAACCAGTTGGGGTTAAGCAGGCTGTCAGTGGGGGTCAGTTGGAGGTGATCAGGACAGCGGGGGGGGGAAGTTTGGAGTGAGCAGGGGGGCAGTTGGGGGTGAGCAGGCTGGCGGTGGAGGGCAGTTCAGGGAGAGCAGGCCAGCAGGCAGAGTGGTTAGGGGCAATCAGGGAGGCAGGCAGGCAGGTGAATGGCTGGAGACAGCAGTCCCAGATTGTGAGAGGGATGTCTGACTGTCGGTTTAGGCCCAATCCCTGTAAACTGACAGTAAGACATCCTTCGATGGGTCCTAGATTGGAGAGGGTGCACCCCCACCCCTGTGCACAAATTTCGTGCACCGGGCCACTAGTTTATATATAAAATCTTAAATATTCCACCAGAAATCTACTAGATTTAATAAATGAATTTGGCATTGTAGCTGGGTACAAAATTAACACCCAACAATCAATGGCATTTTTATACAACAGTAATGAACTCTAAGAAAACAAAACAAAACAAAATCCCATTTACCATTGCAACAAAAATATTAAAATACCTATGAATAAACTTAACCTAGGAAGTAAAGACCTGTACTTGGAAAACTACAGGACACTGAAAAAAAGAGATGGCTGAAGATATAAGCAAATAGAATATACCATGTTCATGGACTGGTAGAATCAACATCATTAAAATGTCATACTACCCAAAGCAATCTATAGATTCAATGCAATCTTCATTAATAATTTGTATGACATAAGCGTCTATAGACACAAGCAGTGGACCTTTTTAATTAAATTCAAAATATTGTGGCATGTGGGGATGGTTTCCATTTTGGACGCATGGCAGATAACTGGTTAAAATACCAACAGCATATTTTACAGACGTAGAACAAACTCTCCAAAAATTTATATGGAATAAAAAAAGACCACAAATAGCTGCAGCAATCTTGAGAAAGAAGAACATAGTTGGAGGGATCATAATACCAGATATCATGTTATCCTACAAAGCAACCATAATCAAAACAACCTGGTATTGGCACAAAAACCAGCATGTAGATCAGTGGAACAGAAGAGAGAAGCCTGAAATCTACCCAACCCATTATGTTCAATTAATATTTGACAATGAAGACAAGAGCATACAAAGGAGTAAAGAGAATCACTAAAATAAATGATGCCAGAAAAACTGGACAGGTACATGCAAAAAAAGGAAAGTAGACCACCAACTTACACCATACAAAGAATAAAGTCAATATGGATAAAAAATTAAATGTAAGGTATGAAACTATAAAAATCTTAGAAGAAAACATAGGCAGTAAAATCTCAGGCATCTCACATAACAGAATTTTTGCCAATACATCTCTTAGGGAAAGGGAAACTATGGAGAAAATAAACAAATGGGACTATATCAAAATAAAAAGCTTCAGTACAGCAAAAGAACCATCAACAAAATGAAAAGGCATCTCACTGCATAGGAGAACAGATTTGTCAAAGAGACATCTGGTAGGGGGTTAATTTTCAAAATATATAAGGAACTCATACAACTTAACAAAAAGAAGACACACAACCAAATGAAAAGGGGCAAAGGACCTAAATAGACACTTCCCTAAAGTGGACGTACAAAAGGACAAGATACATGAAAAAATGCTCAAAGTCACTAATCATCAGAGAGATTTAAGTTAAAATGACAATGAGTTATTACCTTACACCTGTCATGTCTATTATCAACAAATCAACCAACAAGAAGTGCTGGCCAGGATGTGGAGAAAAGGGAACCTTAGCACACTGCTGGTGGGACAGCAGTCTGGTGCAGCCAACATGGAAAACAATATGGAGATTCCTCAAAATATTAAAAATGGAACTACCACTGACCAATAATCCCATTTCTAGGAGTATATCATACAAAACCATCAACACCAATCAGAAAAAATATATGCAAGCCTATGTTCATAGCAGAACAATTTACAATAACTAAGACTAGGCAACAGCTCAAGTTTCCATCAGTAGATGAGTGGATAAAAAAGTTTTGGTACATTTACACCAAGCATGTCAAACTTGAGGCCTGAGGGCCACATGTGGCCCACAACGCATGTTTTTTTTTTAGCCCAGCCAATATAGCAGAATGTAAAAAACGTTTTAATAAAAATTTTGTAACTTAATTTTTACAATATCTTGTTATACATAATCCTATCTAATAAAGAGGGAACATGCTAATTGACCTTCATGCCATCGCAAAGATGTCAGTGCCCACAGCCAATAAGGAGGGAATATGCTAATTGACTGCCCTGCCCTCAAAGATGGCAGCGCCCACAGCCACAAGATGGCGGCACCCAGTCCCCTCAGCCCCGCCGGGGCAGCAGGCATGTGGCAAGGCCGGGCCTGCCCCTAGGCAGGCCTGGCTGCTCTGCCCACCTGCCTCTAGAGTCCCCCAGTCCCCTCAGCCCCTAGCCACCCAGGACCAGCCTGAGGTGCAGACAAGCGGTAACCAGGGCCAGCCAAGGCTTGTGCTGCTGGCAGTAGCAGCAGCAGAGTTGTGATGTGTGCGTTGCCTTCCCCTGATCGCCGGGTCACCTCCCACCCCTCAGGGCTCCCGGACTGTGAGAGGGGGCAGGCTGGGCTGAGGGACCCCCCTCCAGTGCATGAATTTTCATGCACTGGGCCTCTAGTTATTAATAATGAACTACAATGTTTGCTAATGACTGATTACTATAATCATGTTGCATTCATTTCCCTGACATGCCTTACATGCAGGCACACCATTTTTCTCCACTAATACTAACAGCATATATTTTAGCAGCTGATTTCCATGTCATTAGTCTTATACTGACTTGTTTGGTGTACACAACAGGAAATATTTTGCTTTCGGAGAAAAAGAAAAATAGGTTTATTTGCATTACACTTATTAATTTGTGCAGTTATTCAGTGTCTGGTAAGTTAATGTTCAAGAAAAAAATATTAATTTTTATTAAAATGTTCTATTATTTTATGTTAATGATTACTCATTTATTTCAGCCCTTTCTATTCAGCATGTCTCTATCAAAATAAACCTACGTTTCTATGAAAATTGAAACTTTTGTTTTCTTGTGGCCCACATAAACTTAAACCTTATTTATTTGGCCCCTGTTAGCCGTTGAGTTTGACAAGCTTGATTTACACCATAGAATACTATACAGCTGTATAAACGAAGGGTCTCTTATCCTTTGAGACAGCATAGAGGGACCTAGACAGTATTATTCTAAGCAAAATAAGCCAGTCAGAGAATGATAAGAATCACATGATTTCACTCATATGTGGATTCTAATGAACAAAATAAACTGATGAATAAAAAAGATCCAGAGACATAGAAGCATGGAACAGACTGACAAATCTCACAGGGGATGTGAGAGTGAGAGGTGGGTGGGGAGAGATTAACCAGGGAACTTACATGCAGATACGCATAACATATGGACACAGATAATACTGTGGTAAAGGCTTGTGAGGGGCCAGTTCTGGGTGGAGGGGGTCAATGGGGAAAAAAGGGGGACATCTGTAATACTTTCAATAATAAAGATAAATTAAAAAAGAGAAAAATGAGCATTAGCAATACAGAAAATCATTAAACCACAAAGGAAGAGAGGAAGAGAAGAAGAAAGGAACAAAGGAATTACAAAAAGCCAGAAAACAATGACCAAAATAACAACCCGATATAATAAAAGTGTAATATCCAAATTGACCCTAATGGCAGAACAACCAAGAACGACTGGTTGCTATGATGTGCACTGACCACCAGGGGGGCCAGAAGGTCAATGCAGGAGCTGCCCCCTGGTGGTCAGTGCTCCACAGGGGGAGCACCACTCAGCCAGAAGCCGCCTCACAGCTGGCCAGCACAGCGGAGGTGGCAGGAGCCTCTCCTGCCTCTGCAGCAGCGCTAAGGATGTCCGACTAATGGCTTAAGCCAGGGGTGGGCAAACTTTGACTCGAGGGCCACAATGGGTTCTTAAATTGGACCGGAGGGCCAGAACAAAAGCATGGATGGAGTGTTTGTGTGAACTAATATAAATTCAAAGTAAAGGAGCGGAGGGGAGAGCAAGAGAACCCTCCGCTCTTTCGGCTCCGCGGGCCGGATAGAACAGCCGAACGGGCTGGATCCGGCCTGCAGGCCATAGTTTTTCCATGGCTGTAAGCCCACTCCCTGCCTAAACCATTAGTCGAACATCCCCTGAGGGCTCCTGGACTGCCAGATGATGTCTAACAGGCAGCTTAGGCCGGATCCCCTGGGGAGTGGGCCCAAGCCAGCAGGTGGACATCCCCTGAGGGCTCCCGGACTGCGAGAGGGTGCAGGTTGGGATGAAGGACCCCCCACTACCCGAGTCCCGAGTGCACGAATTTTTATGCACCGGGCCTCTAGTAAGTATATAACTATCAATAATGACTTTAAATTCAAGTGATCTAAACTATCTAATACAAAGACATAGCATGGGTGAATGGGTTTTCTTAAAAAGACCCAATAACATGCTGTTTAAAAAGACTAACTTCAGATGTAGGACAAACATAGACTGATAGTGAAAGGCTAGAAAAAGTAACTCATGCAAATGATATTCATTTATTAAATTGGTTGGCGTGACATTGGTCAACATGAACATAGGTTTCAGGTGTGAGTTTCTATGTTATAAGATCTGTATATGGTACCATGTGCTCACCAAAGAAAGTCAAATCATCTATCACCATATATTAGAATCTCCTTCTTCCCCCTCCCCTTTCCCTCTGTTAATCACCACACTGATGCTTGTGTTCACAAGTTTCAATTTTATACCCCACATATGAGTGAAGTAATATAGTTCTTAGCGTTTTCTGACTGACATTTCTTTCTTATGGCTTAGTACTATTCTATTGTGTATATATATCTCACATATTCTTTATCAAGTGTTCTATTGTGGGACACTTTGGTTGATTCCATGTTTTGGTTACCATGAATAATGCTGTAATGAACATAGGGCTTCATATATCTTTGTGAATACATGATTTTGAGTTTTTTGGGTATATATTTAAGTGAGGGATTGCTGGTTGTATGGTAGCTCCATTCTTTTTTTTAATTAATTTTTTATTGTTTAAAATATTACATATGTCTCCTTTTCCCCCCATTAACCTCTCCCCAGCTGTTTCCACCCCCAGCACATGCCCTCAAGCCCCTACTGTCTGTGTCCATGGGTTATGCTTATATGCATGCATATAAGTCCTTTGGTTGATCTCTTACCCCCCCCACCCTCCACTGCCTTCCCTCTGAGGTTTGGTGGTCTGTTCAATGCTTCTCTGTTGCTGGACCTATTTTGTTCATCAGTTTATGTTGTTCATTATATTCCACAAATGAGTGAGATCATGTGACATTTATCTTTCTCCAACTGGCTCATTTCACACAGCATAATGGTCTCCAGGTACATCCATGCTGTTGCAAATGTTAAGTTCTTTCTTTTTTAGAGCAGCATATTATTCCATTGCGTAGATGTACCACTGTTTTCTAATCCAATCATCTGCTGATGGGCACTTAGGCTGTTTCCAAATCTTAGCTATTGTAAATTGTGCTTCTATGAACATAGGGGTGCATATATCCTTTCTGATTGGTGCTTTTAGTCTCTTGGGATATATTCCTGAAAGTGGGATCACTGGGTCAAATGGGAGTCCCATTTTTAATTTTTTGAGGAAACTCCATACTGTTTTCCACAGTGTCTGTACCAGTCTGCATTGCCACCAGTAGTGCACAAGGTTTCTTTTTCTCCACATCCTCACCAGCACTTGTCGTTTGTTGATTTGTTGATACTAGCCATTCTGACAGGTGTGAGATGGTACCGCATTGTCATTTTGATTTGCATATCTCGGATGATTAGTGACTTTGAGCGTGTTTTCATATGTCTCTTGGCCTTCTGCATGTCCTCTTTCAAAAAGTGTCTATTTAGGTCCCTTGCCAATTTTTTTTTATTGGATTATGTTCCTTTTCTTAAGTTGTATGACTTCCCTATAAATTTTGGAGATTAAACCCTTATCAGATATGACATTGGCAAATATGTTCTCCCATGCAGTGGGCTCTGTTATTGTTTTGTTGATGGTTTCTTTTGCTGTACAGAAGCTTTTTATTTAATTACTAGAGGCCAGGTGCATAAAAATTCATGCACTGGGTGGGGGGGTCCTTCAGCCCGGCCTGCCCCCTCTAACAGTCCGGGAGCCCTCAGGGGCAGGAGGTGACCTGGCAATCAGGGGAAGGCAATGTCCAATCACACCTCTACTGCTGCCACTGCCAGCAGCACAAGCCTCAACCAGCCCTGGTTTCCTGAGCCTCAGGCGGCCCTGGGTGGCTGGGCAGCTACCATCCGAGGCTTGCCTGTGCCTTGGGCAGGCCCTGGGCGGCTGTTGGGCTGAGGGGACTGGGGGACTCCAGAGGCAGGTGCGGAGCAGCCGGGCCTGCTTCAGGGATGGCCAGGCCTTGCTGTGAGCCTGCCGCCCAGGCGGGGCTGAGGGGACTGGGCCCTGCCATCTTTTGGCTGTGGGCACTGCCATCTTTAAGGGCATGGCAGTCACTTAGCATATTTCCTCCTTATTGGCTGTGGGCACCGCCATCTTTGAGGGTGGAGCAGCAATTAGCATATTCCTTCTTTATTGGCTGTGGGCGCCACCATCAGTTGCGATGTTGTGAGGGTCAATTAGCATATTCCCTTTTTATTAGATGGGATTTGAGGAATCACCAGACTGCTTTCCATAGTGGTTGTACCAGTATATATTTCTACCAGCAATGAGTGAGTGTTTCCTTTTTTCTGCAACCTCTCCAACACTTATTATTGCTTGTCTTGTTGATAATGACCACTCTAACAGGTTTAAGGTGGTATCTCATTATAGTTTTGATTTGCATTTCCCAAATTGCCAGTGAGGTTGAACATCTTTTCACCTATTAGCTGTTCATAAGTCTTCTTGGGAGAGATGTATTTTCAGGTACTCTGCCCAGTTTTTGATTGGGTTATTTGTTTATTTCTTGTTGAGTTTTATGAGTTCTTTATATGTTTTGGAAATTAAACCTTGGTCAGAGCAAATGTTTGCAAATGTCATCCCCCATCTGGCTGGCTGCCTCTCTGTTTTGTTGTCAGTTTCTTTTGCTGTGCAGAAGCTTTTTAGTTTGACATATGAGTGAGTATCTTCCCTTGCCTATGGAGTCAAGTTCATAAAATATTCTCTAGGACCAAGGTCCATAAGATTGGTGGTACCTATATTTTCTTCTATGTAACTTATTGATTCAGGTCTTATATATAGGTCTCTGATCCATTTTGAATATTTTTTTTACATGGGGACAAACTGTAATACAGTTTTATTCATTTGCATGTGGCTTTCCAGATTTCCCAGCACCATTTATTAAAGAGAATATACTCCATTGTGTATTTATGGTTCATTTGTCAAGAATTATCTGTCAACATTCATGTGATTATATACATGGACTCTCTATTCTGTTCCATTGATTTGTGTGTGTATTTCTCTGCCAATACCATGCTGTTTTGATTATCATAGCTCTGTTGTATAATTTGAAATCAGGTAGCATGATAACTCCAGCTTCATCCTTTTTTCTCAGGATTGTTTTGGCTATTCGGGGTCTTTTGTGGTCCACACAAATCTGATGACTTTTCATTCTATTTATCTAAAAAATGGCATTGGGATTTTGATGGGGATTGCATTAAATCTATATATTTATTTGGGCCATATGGCCATTTTAACCATGTTCATAATCCATGAACACAGAATATTTTCCCATTTTGTTGTGTCTTTTTCAATCTCTTTTAATAGTGCTTTGTAATTTTCAGTATAAAAGCATTTCACATTCTTTGTTAAGTTAATCCCTAAGTATTTTATTTTGGGGGTTGCAATTGCAAAATGATCTGTGTGCAATTCTTTTTCTGAAGTTTTGTTGTTAGTATACATGAAGGCAATGGATTTTGCACATTGACTTTGTATCCTGCAACTTGACTGTGTTTTTTGTTTCAGGTAGTTTTTTTGGTGGAATCTTTAGGACTTTCTATATACAGAATCATGTTGTTCACAAAAAGTGAGAGTTTGATTTCTTCCTTCCCTATTTGGGGCCTTTTATTTCTTTCTCTTGCCTTGTTGCTCTTGCTAGGATTTGAGCACTATGTTCAGAGTGGTGAGAGTGGACATCCTTATCTTGATGCTGATCTTCAAGGGAAAGCATTCAGATTTTTTTACCATTGAGTTTGATATTAATTGAGGATTTATCATATATGGCCTTTATTATGTTGAGGTACTTTCCTTCTATGCCTGTTTTATTGAGTGTTTTAATCATACATGGATGTTGTATCTTATCAAATGATTTTTCTGCATCTGTTGATAAGATCATATGATTTTTGTTCATTCTTTTGTTAATGTGGTGTATTATGTTGACTGATTTGCTTATGTCAATCTATTATCATGCCCCTGGAATAAACCCCACTTGTTCGTGATGTATTATTGTTTGGTTGTACTGTTGTATTCCATTTGCTAGTATTTGCTTTAGGAATTTTGCATCTGCACTCATTGGAGCTATTGGTCTGTAGTTTTTTTTTTCTTTTTTGGATTATCTTTGCCAAATTTTGTATCAAGGTTATCTTGACCTCATAGAATTTGCTAGCATGTACTGCCTCTTCCTTACTTTTTTGGAAGAGTTTGAGAATAGGTTTTAAGTCATCTTTGAATGTTTGGTCGGATTCATTGGTGAAGCCATCTGGCCCTGGATTTTTTGTTTTTCTTAGTTTTTGGATGTTTATTTCAATTTCCTCACTGCTGATTGGTCTATTTAGATTTTTGAATTCTTAATGATTTAGTTTAGGAAGGTTATATACTTCTAGGAACTTATGCATTTCTTCTAGGTTATTGAACTGGGTGGCATATTGTCTTTCATAATGTTCTAGTATGATTCTTTGTATATTGTGATGTCTGTGGTGACTTCTCTCATTTCTGATTTTGTTTATATTGGTCTTTCCACTTATTTTCCTTAGTGACTCTAGCCAGGGATTTGTCAATTTTATTAAACTTTTCAAAGAATCATCTCTTTGTTTTATTATTTTTTTATTTAGTCATTTTGTTCTCTATTTCATTCAACTCTGTTCTAATTTTTGTTATTTCTTTTCTTCTGCTGACTTTGAGTTGCTTTTGTTCTTCTCTTTTGAGTGCTTTAAGATATAATGTTAGGGCCCTGACTGGTTTGACTCAGTGTATAGAGCATCAGCCTGTGGACTGAAGAGTCCCAGGTTCGATTCTGGTCAAGGGCATGTACCTTGGTTGTGGGTACATCCCCAGTGGGGGTTCTGCAGGAGGCGGCTGATGGATGTTTCTCTCTCATCGATGTTTCTAACTGTCTATCCCTCTCCCTTCCTCTCTGTAAAAAATTCAATAAAAAATATATATTTTAAAAAAAGATATAATGTTAGGTTGTTTAGTTGACATTTCTCTTGTTTCATGACATAGGCCAGTAATGATACAAACCTCCCTCTTATTACTGCTTTTATTGCATCTTGTAAATTTATTATCTCATCTTATCATTCTCATTTGTTTCTATATATATTTTGATCTAATTTTATATTTCTTATTTGACCCAGTCATTTTTTAGTAGTATGTTGTTTAATCTCCATGAATATGTGGGTTTCTTTACTTCCTTTTTGCAGTTGATTTCTAATTTTAAGGCATTGTGGTCACAGAATATGCTTGGTATAATTTCAAACTTCTTGAGTTTGTTGATGCTAATTTTGTGACCCAACATATGGTCTATTCTTGCGAATGTTCTATGTGCACTGGAGAAAAATGTATAATCTGATGTTCTTGGATGAAAGGTTCTGTAAATGTCAATTATGTCCATTTAGTCTAAGTGTTTCATTTAAGGTCAATATTTCTTAACTAGAGGCCTGGTTCATGAAATTCGTGCACGGGGGGATGTGTCCCTCAGCCCAGCCTGCACCCTCTCCAATCTGGGACCCCTCGAGGGATGTCTGACTTCCTGTTTAGGCATGATCCCAGTAGGATTGGGCCAAAACGGCAGTCAGAAATCCCTCTCACAATCCAGGACTGCTGGCTCACAACTGCTCGCCTGCCTGCCTTCCTGATTGCCCCTAAGTGCTTCTGCCTGCCAGCCTGATCACCCCCTAACCACTCCCCTGCCAGCCTGATTGCCCCTAACTGCCATGCCCTGCAGGCCTGGTCACCCCTAACTGCCCTCCCCTGCAGTCATGAGTCCCCCGCAACTGCCCTCCCCTGCTGGCTACCTTGTGGTGACCATCTTGTGTCCACATGGGGACAGCCATATTTAACCACATGGGGGCAACCATCTTGTGTGTTGGAGTGACAGTCAATTTGCATATTACTCTTTTATTAGATAGGATAGAGGTCTGGTGCACAGATTGAGGCCATCTGGTTTGCCCTGAAGGGTGTCCTGGATCAGGGTGGGGGTTCCCTTGGGGCATGGGGCATCCTGGGTGAGGGGCCTGTGGTGGTTTGCAGGTCAGCCATGCCCCCTGGCGACCCAAGCAGAGGCCCTGGTGTCTGAGATTTATTTATCTTCTATAATTGAAACTTTGTAGCCTTGAGCAGAGGCCAGGGCCGGCCAGGGCAGCCAGGAAGCTTGGCTTCCTCCATCACCAGGGGCAACCCAAGCCTTCTGCTCTCTCCAGCTCCATGGCTGCTGCCATTTTTGTTGGGATTTATTTATCTTCTATAATTGAAACTTTGTAGCTTTGAGCAAAGGCCAGGGCCAGCCAGAGCAGGCTGGAAGCTTGGCTTCCTCCGTTGCTGAGGAAGCCCAAGCCTCCTGCTTGCTCTGTGGCTGCAGCCATCTTGGTTGGGTTAATTTTCATACTCACTCCTGATTGGGTTGTGGGTGTGGTTTGTGATCGTAGCGGAGGTATGGTCAATTTGCATGTTTCTCTTTTATTAGTGTAGATTGATTTTCTGTTTGTTTGATCTGTCTAGAGATGTAAATGGATTATTAAGGTTCCCAACTATGATTGTGCTATGATCTGTTTCTCCATTTAGTTTTGTGAGTAGTTGTTTTATATACTTTGGTGCTGCGTGGTTGGGTGCATATATATATATATATATATATATATATATATATATATATTAAGAAATGTTATATTTTCTTGATGTAGTGTATCTTTTATCATTATAAAATGTCCATATGTATCTCTTGTTATCTTTTTTACCTTGAAATCTATTTTGTAAGATATAAGTATGGCTATACCAGCTTTTCTTTGGATGTTATTTTCTTGGAGAAATATTTTTCACTGTTTTTCTTTTAATCTACCTTTGTCTTTGTAGCTTATATGTGTCTCTTGTAGGCAACATATGGTTAGGTTTTGTTTTCTGATGCACTCTGCTCCTCTGTGGCTCTTTATTGGTGAATTTCAGAACATTTACAATTAGGGTAATTATTGAGAATTTCTTATAGCCATTTTATCTTTTGTTTTCTGTTAGCTCTGTGGCTCCATTCATTCTTTTCTTTTGTGTTTCTGCCTGTTGTTGTTTTGTTTTGTTTTTTGTTTTGTGGTATTCCATAATCCTTTCCTGTTTCCTCTTTTATTAAGCTATATGTCCTGGTTTGGGGATTTTTGTGTGTGGCTACCATTAGATTTATTTTAAAAAATGAAGTTGCATATACACGTGTGTGTGTGTGTGTGTGTGTGTGTGTGTGTGTGTGTTTTCCTTTTGAGTGCATCTGATTTTCAACTTCCTTTGCCAGTTAAGACCTTTATCTCCTCCCTTTTATGATTTTATTGTCACAGATTATCCCTGTTTATACTGTAAGTGTTTTGGTGATTTACTCTTAGAGATTTGAACTTATGTCCTTTGTTTCAGGTAGAATAACTTCCTTGAGTATTTCTGGCAATGGAGGTTTTCTGGTGATAAAATCCATCATCTCTGTATCTCTGGGAACATCTTTATTTCTCCTTCATATTTAAAGGGTAATTTTGCTGGATATATTATTCACACTTGATAAGTTCTCTCTTTCAGACATTTGAGCATTTGGTTCCACTCTCTTTTCACTTGCAGAGTTTCTACTGAGAAGTCAGATTAAACTCTGATGGGTTTTCCTTCATGTGTCACTTCCTTTTTTTTCCCTGGTTGCTTTCAGAATTTTTTCTTTGTAATTATTTTTTGACTGCTTCCATACCAAGTGCCTTGGAGAGGGCCTCTTTGGATTCAAATAACTAGATTATCTGTTTGCTTCTTGGATTCGAGGATCTAGTTCTTTCCATAGATTTGGGAAATTAATATCCATTAATAGTATTTGTTTGTTTGTTTCTATTATTTATTGATTAAAGTATTACATATGTCTCCTTTTTCCCCCATTGGCTGCTCCCCAGCCACTTCCCTCACAGGCACATGCCCTCAACCCCCTAATCTCTGTGTCTACTGGTTATGCTTATATGCATGCATATAAGTCCTTTGGTTGATCTTTAACCCCCGTACCTTAGCCTCCCTTGCATTCCCTCTGAGGTTTGACCGTCTGTTCAATGCTTCTCTGTTGCTGGATCTATTTTGTTCATCAGTTTATGTTGTTAATTATATTCCACATATGAGTGAGATCATGTGATATTTATCTGGCTTATTTCACTTAGCATAATGGTCTCCAGGTCCATCCATGCTGTTGCAAATGGTAAAAATTCCTTCTTTTTTTTTTTACAGCAGCATAGTATTCCATTGTGTAGATGTACCACCGTTTTTTAATCCACTCATCTGCTGATGGGCACTTAGGCTGTTTCCAAATCTTAGCTATTGTAAATTGTGCTGCTATGAACATAGGGGTGCATATATCCTTTCTGATTGGTGTTTCTGATTTCTTGAGATATATTCCTAGAAATGGGATTATTGGGTCAAATGGGAGTTCCATTTTTAATTTTTTGAGGAAACTCCATACTGTTTTCCACAGTGGCTATACCAGTCTGCATTCCTACCAACAATGCATGAGGGTTCCTTCTTCTCCACAGCCTTGAAAGCACTTGTCTATTGTTGATGCTAGCCATTCTGACAGGTGTGAGATGGTAACTCATTGTCATTTTGATTTGCATTTCTCCAATGATTAGTGACTTTGAGCATGTTTTCATATTTCTCTTGACCTTCTGCATGTCCTCTTTCAAAAAGTGTCTATTTAGGTCCTTTGCCCATTAATTGATTAGATTGTTTATCTTTCTTTTGTTAAGTTGTATGACTTCCCTGTAAATTTTGGAGATTAAACCTTATTGGAAATAACATTGGCAAATATGTTCTCCCATGCAGTGGTCTTTCTTATTGTTTTGTTGATGGTTTCTTTTGCTGTGTAAAGCTTTTAATTTTGATGTAATCCCATTTGTTTATTTTCTCCTTAGTTTCCATTGTCCTAGAAACTGTATCAGTAAAGATATTGCTAGGAGATATGTCTGATTTTTTACTGCCAATGGATTCTTCTAAGATTTTTTTGCTTTCCCATCTTATGTTTAAGTCCCTTATACATTTTGAGTTTATTTTTGTGTATAGTGTAACTTAGTGGTCTAGTTTCATTTTTTTGCATATATCTGTCCAATTTTCCCAACATCGTTTTTTAAAATATATTTTATTGAGTTTTTACAGAGAAGAAGGGAGAGGAATAGAGAGTTAGAAACATCGATGAGAAAGAAACATCAGCTGCCTCCTGCACACCTCCTACTGGGGATGTGCCCACAACCAAGGTACATGCCTTTGACCAGAATCGAACCTGGGACCTTTCAGTCTGCAGGCAGACACTCTATCCACTGAGCCAAACCAGTTCAGACCCAACACCATTTTTCGAATAGCTGTCTTGATTCCATTGTATGCTCTTGCCTCCTTTGGCAAATATTAATTGAGCATAGTGCCTTGGATAGATTTCTGGGTTCTCTGGTAAACATATATGCACCCAATGCCAGAACACCCAAATGCATAAAAAAAAAAAAAACTTCTGGGAGAGATTGACAACTATCATAGTAGGGGATGTTAATACCCCACTGACATCACTGGATAAATCCTCTAGAAAAAAATAAGCAAAGAAACAGCAATGTTAAATGACTCACTAGATCAGATGGACTTAATTAACATCTTCAGAACATTTCATCCCAAAGCTACAGAATATACGTTCTTCTCAAGAGCACTTGGGACATTTTCAAAATAGACAACATAATGGGTCACAGGTAAAGTCTCTCCAAATTCAAGAAAATTGAAATCATATCAAGCATCTTCTCAGACCACATGGCACAATATTAGAAATCAACTACAATAAAAAAAAAACACAACTAAATCAAACACTTGGAGGCCAAATGGCATACTATTAAACAATGATTGAGTTACCAAAGAGATCAAAGGAGAAATTAAAAACATCCTGGAAATGAATGACAATGAAAGCACAACAATCCTATATCTATGGGACACAGTGAAACCCATCCTGAGAGGGAAGTTCATAGCAGTACTGGCCTATGTCAAAAAACAAGAAAAATTGGTAATAAATTATCTAACTCTACAACTTAAATAATTAGAAAGAGAGCAACAAGAAAAGCTCAGATTCAGCAGAAGGAAGGATACAATAAAGATCAGAGCAGAAATAAATGACATAGTATCAAAAATAAATAAATACAAAAGATCAATGAAACCAAGAGCTGTTTCTTTGAAAGGAATAATAAGATTGATGAACCTCTAGCCAGGCTCACCAAGAAGCAAAGAGAGAGGACCCAAATAAACAAAATCAGAAATGAAAGAGGTGAAATAACAACAGAACCCACAGCAATACAAAAGAATATAAAAATATACTATGAATTACTCTATTCCAACAAACTAGACAACCTAGAAGAAATGGACATATTCCTAGAAAAATACGACCTTACAAAACTCAGTCAGGAAGAATTAAAAAATCTTAGTAGGATGATAACTATGGAGGAAATTGTAGCAGTAATAATAATAAAAAAAATCTTCTAGCAAATAAAAGCCCTGGGCCAAAGGGCTTCACAGGGAATTTTACCAAACATTCAAAGAAGAACTAAAACCTATCATCCTGACTATTCCAAAAAATTCAAGAGGAAGGAACACTTCCAAACTCCTTCTATGAAGGCAGCATTACCCTAATCCCAAAACCAGATAAAGACACTACAAAAAAAGAGATTTACAGGCCAATATCCCTTATGAAAATAGATGCCAAAATCCAAAGCAAAATTCTAGCAAATCAGATGCAGCATTACATTAGAAAGATCACACACCATGACTGGGGATGCAGGATGGTACAATATCCCCAAATCAATAAACATGATACATCACATAGACAAATTGAGATAAAAATCACATTGTTATATCAATTGATGCAGAAAAAGCATTTGACAGAATCCAACACCTTTTCTTGATAAAAACTCTCAGCAAAGTGGAACTAGAGGGATCATACATCAACATAATAAGAGCTTTATATGACATTATTTGTTTTAATAAACTCTCCATTCCCAGCTCCCTCTCTTCCTTCTCCACAATACCTATAATTCTAATATTGCTTTTTCTGATGGAGTCAGATAGGTCCTGTAGAGCTCTTTCATTTTTCTTTATATTCAGGCCTCTCTCTTCTTCCCTTTGCATCATTTATTTATTTCTATCTTTGATATCATTAATTCTTTCCTTCATGTGGTTGGTTCTGTTTTCTATGCTCAATAGTTCACCTTTAATCTCTTTAATTGCATGCTTCATTTCCAGTAATTCTGATTGGTTCTTTCATAAAATTTTGATCTCTTTGGTAAAATACTTGCTTTGTTCATTGGTTTGTTTTCTGAGTGCACTGAATTACCTGTCAGTATTTTCTCACATCTCTCTGAGTATTTCAGAACTGCCGTCTTGAAATATCTGTCATCTATATCAAATATTTCCATGTGTTCCAGGTTGCTTTCTCGGGATTTTTTATTGTCTTTCTAGTCCTTGTTACTGTAGTTGTTCACACTATTTGCAATCCTCCTTTGCTTATACATTTATCTCTGAAGAGATCTACTATTTTCCAGTAGATGGTGCTGAATCGCAATATTTTTTACCTCTGTGATCTCCCAGTCTTGAACCTCAGCTGCTTCTTTAAGAGAGTACAGCTGAACTCTTTGGGGGTGGGATTTGTTTTGCCCTCACCATAATGGGGTGGGATTTGTTTTGCCCTCACCTCCATGAGTTGCCACCCAAAGCACCCTTCCTAGGGATCACTCACTGAGGGAAACTGCAATTCTACAGCAACAGCTCTTGGTTTGCATCTAATGTGCCCCTTGCCCCAACTCCACAGGCAATTGGAGGTGAGTTTTGGTAGTTCAAGTGGCAGCACGGCTCTGAGGTTCCATTTCTTTTTCTGAAACAGGTTCCATTTCTTTGTCTGAAACACCACCACTTGCCGGACAGTGAAAAGCCTCAGAGGAGAACTCCCTGCTCTGTCTGGCATCTGTGGACTCGAACACTGTTCACTTCCTTGTCACTGGCCCTGCTGGGTTGTCTCCCCCAACCCAGCTCTCTGTTTCCCTCGGCCTAAGGAAGTGCCTACTACTGCCGCATTTCAGTCAGCCAAGCCATGAGCTCCCATCTGCAGGGCTGCATCTGTGCATTGTCTGTGCTTTCCTCCCTTCTTGTCTCCCTGTTTATTTCCAGTTGCCTACCTTTAGATGTTTCAGTGTGCAGGTATCTCAGACATGCATCTGTGTTGAGCAGGGATTGCTTTGTTGAATTATAGTTGGTTACCTTGTTGAAATTTCAGGGGGAGAGGAAAAGGTCTCTCATATCACCATTCCTCTGGCTACATGCAAATGTAACCCAACTAAAACTGGGGCAGCTATACTGATGTCAGACAAACTATACTTAAAAAAATAATAATGTAAGGAGACAAAGAAGGTCATTACATAGTGATAAAATGGTCATTCCAAGAAGAGGTTATAATGTTTGTAAATATATATCCACCTAATATAGAAACACCTAAATAGATAAAGCAAATAATCACAGGTGCAAAGAGAGACATAGAGAGCAATGCAGCTATAAGTAGGGGTAAATCCTCCACTTTCATTAATGGAAATGTCATCCAGGCAGAAAATCAATAAGAAAATATTGTCCATAAATGACACATTAGAAGATATTGACTTAAAAGTCATTAAAGAGTGCCCTAGCTGATTTGGCTCAGTGGATAGAGCGTTGGCCTGTGGACTGAAGGGTCCCAGGTTTGATTCTAATCAAGATCACATGCCCGAGTTGTGGGTTCAATCTCCCGTAGGGGGTGTGGAGGAGACAGCCAATCAATAATTGTTTTTCATCATTGATGTTTCTATCTCTCTCTCCCTACCCCTTTCTCTCTGAAACCAATAAAAGAAATTTAAAAAGAAAAAAAGTCATTAAAGAGCATTCTACCCAGAAGAAACAGAATATACATCCTTCTAAAGTGCACATGGAACTTTCTTCAGAATAAATCATATTAGGCCATGACACAGGTATTTTAAAATTTAAGAATACTGAAGTCATACCAAGCACTTTTTTTAAAATATATTTTATTGATTTTTTACAGAGAGGAAGGGAGAGGGATAGAGAGTTAGAAACATCGATGAGAGAGAAACATCAATCAGCCGCCTCCTGCACACCTCCTACTGGGGATGTGCCCGCAACCAAGGTACATGCCCTTGACCGGAATTGAACCTAGGACCTTTCAGTCCGCAAGCTGATGCTCTATCCACTGAGCCAAACCGGTTTTGGCAGTACCAAGCACTTTCATTACCACAATGTTATGAAGTTAGCCATAATTTACAAGAAGAAACCTGGATGATTTCCAAATATGTGGAGGTTAAACAACATATTACTGAGCAAATAAGAACTCAAAAAATAAATAAATAATTAAATCTTGAGACAAATGAAAATAGAAATACAACACACCAAAACTTTTTATATTCAGTAAAAGACATTTAAATAAGAAAGTTCATAGTAATAAATACCTACATAAAGAAACAAGAAAAATCTGAAATAAATAACCTAAATTTACTCCTTAGGGAACTGAAAAAAAAAGTCAAAATTCAAACTTAGTAGAAAAAATTAAATAAAGATTAGAGCAGAAATAAATAAAATCTATATATATAAAAGCCTAAGCGAACATTCAACCATTCGACTGTTCAACCATTCGTCCAGCAGCTATGATGTGCACTGACCATCAGGGGGCAGACCCTCAACGCACAGGCATGGAAACATGGAACAGACTGATGAATCTCAGAGGGAAGGGGGGAGAGTGGGAAGAGATTAACCAAATATCTTATATGCATATTAGAGGCCTGGTGCACGGATTTGTGCACCAGTGGGTTCCCTCGGCCTGGCCTGCGGGGATCAGGCCAAAACCAACAGTCCAACATCCCCCAAGGGGTCCTGGATTGCGAAAGGGCACAGGCAAGGCCAAGGGACCCCACTGGTGCATGAACCATCTGGACATCCATCTGGACAAAGTCACAGTGGCTACAAGGGCCTAGGGCCCATGGTGGAGTGGCCCACCACTGCAGGAGCGGGAGCGGAGGAGGCAGTACCGCCACCACAGGAGCCAGAGTGGAGGCAGCACCTCTGCTGTGGGAGCAGTGGCAGGTGGGTGTGAGGACTATGACCTTTGCATCAACTGCTACAACACAAAAGGCCACACCCACAAGATGGTGAAGGTGGGGCTGGGCCTGGATGAAGAGGCCAATGAGGGTGGCAGCCAGGGTGAGCCGCAGTTCAGGAGCCTCCGGGAGTGGTGGCGCCAGGCCATCCAGTGCTGCATCCAGTCCCTGAGGCATGCCCACCAGTGCCATGATGCCAGCTGCCCACAGCCGTCTTGACAGAAAATGAAGTGTTGTGCAGCACACCAAGGGCTGCCAGTGCAAAACCAATGGAGTTGTGGAGTGTTCAAGCAGTTCATCGCCCTTTGCTGCTACCATGCCAAACACTACCAAGAAACACATGCCCCATTTCCTACTGCCTCAACATCAGGCAGAAGCTCCACCAGCAGGAGATACAGCACTGCCGGCAGCACACGTAGCTCACGTGCCAGCGGATGCCACCATCAATACCTGCACCATGCCTCAGCACAGTCTACCTTCCCCTCCTTTAGCACCACCCTGGCCCTCCACACTGCATCCCAGAACACCCTGGAAACCACAGCCCTCGACTCTGCCCCAGCCCTTGCCTGTAAACATGTCACTAACTGGATTCTCCAGTGTAGCCAGAACTCAGCCCCCCACCACAGTTTGCATTGGGAAGCTCACTAACTAGGTGCCAGCCCCACCGCGCCCCCTGCCCAGTCCCACCTGCAGCAGTGGAGGCACCCGGCAGATTGCACGTGAGGCGCAGCAGCAGCAGCACCTGTACTGGGTGAGCACCAACAACGGTATGCCCCTGAGGCACAGTGACCCCCAAGAGCCAGATGGCCCCCATGGGCCTGAATGTGACCCAGTCAGGTCAGTGGGCCTGTTATTCTGCCCCCCGAGCCCTGGCAGTGGCAGCCAGCATCATCCCCCAGCAACAACCAATGTGAGGCATGCCCAGACCCATGATGTCTATGCAGACCCAAGGTGCAACCACCTCAGGGCATCTCTCCAGGTGCTCTGCAGGACCTGCTGCAGACCCTGAAGTCTCCCAGCTCCCTCAGCAACAGCACGTGCTCAACATCCTCAAGTCAAACCCTCAGCTGATGGCAGCTCTCATCAAATAGCACATGATCAAGTAAGTGGCCAGCCAGCCCGGCCTTCCGCTCTAGCCCAACCTGCTGAACCTGAACACTACGCAAGCCAGCGGGCCACAACCTGCTGTCCTTTCACAGCAGCAAGCAATGGGAGGCTTGAACCCCCAGCCAGGGTCAGGCCTTAAACATCATGAACCCAGGGCACAACCCCAGCATGGCAAGTATGAACCACAGTACAGAGAGATGCCACAAAGCAATAGCAGCAGCAGCAACAGCAACAGAAAGGCAGTGCTGGCATGGCTGCAGGCCTGGCAGGACACGCCCAATTCCAACAGCCTCAGGGACGCTGACGCTACCCGCAGCCATGCAGCAGCAGCAGATCCAGCAGCAGATTGGGTCCCAGGCCAGCCAAACCCTGTTAGGCATATTCTGTACCTTTCCCCTGCCCTCAGTTTCTCCCCTGTGCTCAGTACTTTTCTATTGTCCCCACTTGAGGCTCCTGACCTCTCTGCTGTTTTCCTGTTATTTTCATTTCAGGTGTCACAAGAGAAGCTAAACAGCCGAGAAAAGCAATGCTAGACCCAGCTTCCTGCAACTGCCTGCACCAACATCCAACCCACACAGAGACATAAATATCCTGCCCTCCTTACTCTTGCTTGCTGAAATGGATATACTGGTGGGTATTAAAAATAGAATTTCTAAAACTCTCACATCTCTTGACCTGTCTCCTGTCATCACGGACCTAACAAACCCCATAAGCCCCAGTAGCACATGCTTTCAGAGAACCCCAGAGCTCACCTCTCTGGTCAGCAGATAGCCACATCCCTCAGTAGCCAGGTGAGATCTCTGGCCCCTGTCCAGTCTCCAGACCCCAGTCCCAGCCTCCACATTCCAGCCCATCACCACGGATATGCCCCAGCCTTCACCACACCATGTCTCCCCCCAGATTGGTTCTCCCCATCCAGAACTCCCAGTCACCATGGCCAGCTGCATAGACCAGGGACACTTGGGGAACCCCAAACATGCAATGTTATCACAACTAAATACCCCCACAGGAGTGCATTGCCCAGTGAGCTGTCTCTGGTTGGTGACACTACAGTAGACACCCTAGAAATGTTGCGGGAGTGGGAGCAGAGAAGGTGATGCCGCCGTGGGAGCAGGAGCAGAGGTGGCACCACCCCAGGAGAGGCCTCAGTGCAGGCGCTGCTGAAGAGGCAGCGGGAGAAGGAGCTGTGAGGTCCCGGACCCAATGCTGCCCCTTCCACAGAGGCAGTCGCAGAGACAGCGGCAAGGGCCCAATCCTGGCGCCACACCTCTGCAGAGGCTGGATGGGATGTGACCTGCTGTGCCTCAACCTCCCAGAGCCCCTCCCACAGCTGCCTGGCCCCAGATTGCTCCCCACCCACCAGTGGGTGGGGGGTGGGGCCAGTGCTAAGAAGCAAGGGCTGAGGGCCAGCAGCCATGGCAGCTGGCAGTGGCAGCAGCAACGGGGTGATGGGGGCGGCACCTTCCCATGATTGCCTAGTTGCCTCCTGTGGAGGGAGGCCAGACTGTGGCTTAGGCCCACTCCCCATGTCAGTAAGATATCCCCTGAGGGTTCCCGGACTATAAGAGGGGGCAGGCCGGGCTGAAGAACACCCCCCCCCCCCGCCAGTGCACGAATTTTCATGTACCGGGCCTGTAGTCCTATATAATAAAAGGCTAATATGCAAATAGACCAAATGGTGGAACAACCGAACAACCAGTCCCTATGACATGCACTGACCAACAGGGGGCATGCATGAAACATGGTGGGTATCGGCCATGGTGGGATGGTGGAGCAGGTGAACGGGGGCACCAGACCAAGGCGGGGCACTGGTCACGGTCATCGGGGTGAGCCTCTGGTGGTTTCTGAAAAATCTTTGCTCCCACCCACCACAGTTCTGCCTGGTACTCACAGCTGCTGCTGGCACTGGCCCCATTGCACCTGCCACTCGCACCTGCTGCCTGTGCCTGGTGCCGGCCCCAATCACTCAGCACCATCAGTGGGTGTTAGTGGCGGCTGCCAGCACCGATCACCCCTTAGGGCTTCTCCACCTTCCCCTGCTCCTGAGGGGCCATCGAGGCCAGCCGCTGGCGCAGCTCACACTCGCTGATAGCAACAGCCCTGCTCACACCTGCTGTTGGCACCAGAGCCTCCGCTTGCACCCACTGCTGGCGCAGGCCCCACTCACACCCACAGCTGGCACTGGAGATGGCGCTTGCACCCGCTCCCAGTGCATGGCACCGGTCCCAATTGCTCGGCACCATCAGTGGGTGAGAGTGGCAGCTGCCAGCCCCAATTGCCCCTGAGGGCTTCTCCACCTCTCCCTGCTCCTGAGGGGCAATCGGGGCAGCAGCCACTGCTTACGACCACTGATGGTGCCGGCCCTGCTCACACCCACTGCTGGCATCTGCCCCAATTGCTCTACACCATCAGCGGGTGCAAGCGGGGCCAGTGCCATCAGCGTGTGGGAGCGGTGGCAGCAGGAGTGGGGCTGCCAGAAGACAGGGCGTGGGGAGGGCACAGTGGGACACGGAGGATGGGCTGAGACTCACCCCTGTGCCCACTGCAGCCTCGTGGCCCACAGTTCCTTTCAAGGTGCACGAATTTGTGCACTGAGCTCCTAGTAACATAATAGAAAATATGAAATTAAAAGCTGTTTTTTTAATTAAAATAAACAGAATTGGCAAACCTTTAGCTAGAGTCACCAAGAAAATCAGAGAGAGAACTCAAATAAATAAAACCAGAAATGAAAGAAGAGACATTACAGTGGATACCACAGAAATACAAAGAATCACAAAAAACTACTATGATCAAAATATTGGACATCTAGTTGAAATGAATAAATTCCTAGAGATGTAAGACCAACCAAACCTGAATCATAAAGAAATACAAAATCTGAGTTGATTATTAATAAGGAGATTGTATCAGTAATCAAAAACCTCCCACCAAATAAAAACCAAGATTGAGATGGTGTCAGAGATTAATTGAATCATACATTTAAAGACATTTATACCAACCCTTCTCAAATTCTTCCAAAAACACAGAAGAGAAGTAAACATTTCTGAACTCATTTATGAGGCCAGAATAACTCTGACACCAAATGAGACAAGGATACCATGTAAAAATAAAAAATAGTCATGGGGACATAAAGTACAGTATAGGGAATCTTATCTAATAAATAGGGAATATGCTAATTGACCATCACACCCTCACAAAGATGGTGGCACCCACAGCCAATAAGGAAGGAATATGCTAATTGACTGCCACATCCTCAAAGATGGCAGTGCGCACAGCCACAAGATGGTGGCACCCAGTCCCCTTAGCCCCACCAGGGTGGCAGGTGCATGGCACAGCCAGGCCTGCCCCCAGGTGGGTCCGGCCACTCTGTGCGCCTGCCTCCAGAGTCCCCCAGTCCCCTCAGCCCCCCAGCCATCCAGGGCCAACCCGAGGTGCAGGCAAGCCTCAGATGTCGGCTGCCCAGCTGCCCAGGGTGGGCCCGAGGTGCAGGCAAGCCTCGGATGGCGGTTGCCTAGCCACCCAGGGCTGGCCTGAGGTGCAGGCAAGCAGTAACCAGGGCCGGCCAAGGCATGCGTTGCTAGCAGTGGAAGCAGCAGAGGTGTGATGGGGGCATCACCTTCCCCTGATCGCCATGTTGCCTCCCACCCATGAGGGCTCCCAGACTGTGAGAGGGGGCAGGCTGGTCTGAGGGACCCCCCTCCAGTGCATGAATTTTCATGCACCAGGCCTCTAGTATAATCAATCATATAATAGAAAATATGTGTCCTGTCAGGTGGGTACTAGACTTTTTGGGGCAAACACTTTTGAGGTTTCATAAATGTACTAAAGGCCTGGATTTGTGAAAAGCAAAGACTTTTCAGTAACCACCAGAGGCTCACCCTGATGGGGTCCCTCAGCCTGGCCTGCAGGGATCAATGGACCTCCACGCTGCTGCAGCCCGGCCTTACCCACCAGCTCGTTGGGCTCCAAACCACTGTCCACATTGATCCTGTACTGCATAAAGTAGTATTCAAAGTGGCAGGTGGCCCAGAAAGGAGCCCAAGCCCAGGGTGGGTGCCACGCCACTCACACTCATCCTGGCCCCACTGCGCCTGCTGCTGCCACAGCTCAGGCATGCAGGGCGAGTGTCGTAGTAGAGGCTTGTGCAACCATGCTTGCCAGCCATCAGCCTGGCATCTGGCATCCATCTGTCAGCTGAGTGGCGCTCCCACTGTGGGAACACACTGACCACCATGGGGCAGCTTCTGCATTGAGCATCTGCCCCCTAGTGGTCAGTGCACATCATAGCTACTGGCTAGTCATCCGGTCATCTGGTTGTCTGGTTGCTTAGGCTTTTATATATATAGATAATCGCTATGCATTATACCTGAAAATAATATGACAATTATGTCAACTGCAATTAAAAAACCATATTGTAAAAAAAAATTCCAGGCCACTATTTCTGATTAATATAGATGCAAAAACCCTTAACAAAATATTACCAAAACAAATTCAACAATGTATTTAAAGCATCATACACCATGATCAAGTGGGATTTATTCCAAGAACGTGAATATGGTTAAATATCTACAAATAAATAGCTGTGCTAAAACACATTAACAAAATTATGTGGAATTTAATTAACAAACTGAACTACCAAGCAAAATAGAGACAGACTCATAAATAGAGAGAAGGCAGACAGCTCTGGTGAGAGGGAGGTTGTTGAGGTTGGGTGGTGGAGAGATTAAACAAAAAAAAAGAGAGAGAACTCATGAATATGGACCACAGTGTGGTGATGGTGGTGGGGAGAGGGGTGGGTGGAGATGGAAGAGGGCATAAAGGGGGAAAATGGTCATAGAAAAAGTAAAATTAAAATATAATATCAATAAACATATCCTCCGGTAATGATTAACAATAAACAAAATTAAGGGTAAAAATTATATGATTATCTCAATAAATACAGAAAAAAATTGACAAAATTCAACATCCATTTATGATAAAAACTCTCAAAAAGTCAGTTTTGAAGGAACTTACCCCAAAGTAATGTCTTTTTTTACCTTTTTCTAAAAATATTTTCATTCTTTAAGCGCATATATATATATATACTAGAGGCCCGGTTCATGAAATTTGTGCACAGGGTTGTGTGTCCCTCAGCCCAGCCTGCAACCTCTCCAATCTAGGACCCCTTGAGGGATGTCCGACTGCCCGTTTAGGCCCGATCCTGGTAGGATCGGGCCTAAATGGGTAGTCGGATATCCCTCTCACAATCTAGGACTGCTGGCTCCCAACTGCTCTCCTGCCTGCCTTCCTGATTGCCCCTAACTGCTTCTGCCTGCCAGCCTGATCACCCCCTAACCACTCCCCTGCCAACCTGATTGATGCCTAACTGCTCCCCTGCCAGCCTGTTTGCCCCTAACTGCCCTCCCCTGTAGGCCTGGTCACCCCTAACTGCCCTCCCCTGCCAGCCTGGTCACCCCTAACTGCTCTCCCCTGCTGGTCTGCCCCCCCAACTGCTCTCCCCTGCAGGCCTGGGTCCCCCACAACTGCCCTTCCCTGAAGGCCCGGTCTCCCCCAACTTCTCTCCTCTGCTGGCCGGGTCACCCCTAACTGCCCTCCCCTGCAGGCTTGATCGCCCCCAACTGCCCTCCCTTGCAGGCCTTGTCCCTCCCAACTGCCCTCCCCTGCTGGCCATCTTGTGGCAGCCATCTTGTGTCCACATGGGGGCAGCCATCTTGTGTGTTGGAGTGACAGTCAATTTGCATATTACTCTTTTATTGTTGACAGTATTACAGATGTCTCATTCCCCCCCAATTACCCCCCTCTTCCCAGCCACTACCTACCATCCTAGGTCTTCACCACCCTATTTCCCCTGTCTGTGTCCATAGACTATTCATATAAGTATATAAGTTCTTTGGTTTATCTCTTCTCATCCCCGCAATCCACACATCAAAGAATGTTAGTCTGTTTCATGCCTCCATGCTTTGGGTCTTATTTTGTTGGTCAATTCATTTTGTTCATTAAATTCCACAAATAAGTGAGAACATATCATATTTGTCTTTCTCAGATTGGCTTATTTCATTTATCATAATATTCTCCAAGTCCATCCATGCTGCCCCAGTGAGTAAGAGATCCATCTTTTTACAGTGGCATAATATTCCACTGTGTAAATGTCCCACAGCTTTTCTATCCATTCATTTACTGATGGGCACTTGGGCTGTTTCCAAATTTTAGCTATTGTAAATAATGCTGCTATGTACATAGGGGTGTATATATTCTTTCTGATTGGTGCTTTGAGTTTGTTAGGATATATTCCCAGAAGTGGGATTGCTGGGCCAAACAGAAGTTCCATTTTTTTATTTTTGAGGAAACTCCATACTGTTTTCCATAATGGCTGCACCAATCTGCATTCCCACCAGCAGTCAACTAGTATTCCCTTTTCTCCACATCCTTGCCAGCAATTTTGTCTGTTGATTTTTTTATGATAGAGGGTGTGAGGTGATATCACACTGTGGTTTTAATTTGAGTTTCTATGATGATTAGTAACTTTGAGCATTTTTTATATGCCTCCTGGCCATCTGTATGTCCTCTTTGAAAAATGTCTATTCAGCTCCTCTGCCCATTTTTTAATTGGATTCTTACTCTTCTTTTTGTTGTGTTGTATGAGTACTTTATATATTTTGGAAATTAACTCCTTATCAGGTGTATCATTGGCAAATATGTTCTCCCATATAGTGTGTTCACTTTTTATTTTGATGGTGGTTCCTTTGCTGGGCAGAAGTTTTTTATTTTGATGTAGTCCCATTTGTTTATTTTTTTACTTTGTTTCTATTGTCCTAGGAGATGTATCAACAAAAGTTCTGCTAGGTGAGATTACTGATATTTTGCTGCCTATGTTTTCTTCTACAATTTTTATGGTTTCACAACTTACATATAAGTGAGATTATGATTTGAACATCATACCATGTACCATGTAGGTTTTATATGCAGATACTTATATACTTTTGCAGGCTGTATTTTTTATGGATGTTTAATTTTCATAGTCTTTGCTGCATTATTTTGATCTGCCTGGTTTAGCTGGTGCTGCCGCGACTCACATTGGTTTCTGTTGGTGCTGCCTGAGAGGATGAAAGGAGATTACCCAGGCTGATTCTCTAGGCAGAGTGTCTCTTCATGGAAGTAGGGTGTGGTGGGATCTGTCTATAGGCTGACCCCTCTTGAGATGTCCCAATATATCTGGACTAAAGGAAAAGACTCTTGGCCCATGAGGACAAAAACATTTTCTAAGCATCCACTTATTATAGATACATCCCTCCCACCAGTTTTGCCTGCCAGTCCTGGTGTCTGGGCTTTGGAGGAGAGTCCCAGGGTTAGGCAAACAAACAGGCTTTTTGAACCATGGTTCTGGCTGTAGCTGGGTCTCTCCTGTGGTCTCTGTCCACTAGCCTCAATATCTCTTTTCTTTCCCTTTTTTACCACTTAAACTTTTGGGGAGGACAGGCCTGGCAGGAGTGTCTCCCTGACTGTTTATTGTTGACTGAGCTCCCATTTGATACCCCTTATTGAAAAAGTCAGGCTTACCTGACTCCAGTTTGATATTGACTCCAGTTTGATCCAGAAATGAAATCAGCCTACCTGGGCTGCCTTCTGTCACTATCTAATGGGAAGGGAAATAATAGTTTAGGTTGCCATCTTATTTCTCATGGTGGACACTAGATGTAGTTCAATTCCTTCATTACACATTTAAGAGTTCTTCTGTGGTTGTCTTTTGGACCATTCCCAGGGTTTATAATTTTTCTTAGTGAGGAAAAGGGGGAAATGGGTCTATATCATCCTGTCTTGACAGGAAGTGTTCATATTTATTGTTTTTTTAGACCTCCTCCACCCTGCACTCCCCCACGCCTTCACCACACTATTTTCTGTGTCCATGGGTCATGCATTTAGTCTTAATTTTTTAAATGCTAAGAAAAAGTAGTACATAATGAGTGGTAGAATTAATGATGGTATTTATTTTATTTTTCTATTTAAATAAAATTGAAAGTAAAATTAGCCATCTCTAAAATAAAATTGTACAGTGGAATAAGCAGAACTTTGTAATCCTGAGTTTGATTTCCAGCCTATCCTTTCTTACTGTGGTGATATTGGCCAAATAATTTCTTTTAGCCTCAATTTCCTAGGATTCAAATGAATCTACTAATATTTCCCTTTTAGAGTTTTGTGAGGATTAAATGAGGTAATGTTTATACTATATTTAGCACAATGTCCAGCCAGTACTCACTAGATGGTTATTTATTTATTTATTTATTTGCATCTTTCTTCTATAACCCTATTCTCTTCAATATTACAGGACAATCCTATGCTGACTAAATAATTTTAGAGTACTTTCTCTATTCTTAAAAGTAAAAATAAGTAACTTCCTTCTAAGGATGGTCAACTTACAGTTCATAAGCCCTCTTTGGCAAAGACCCTCTATGCTGTACTGTACACATCTGTATAAGTACTTGATTTTTTTCTCCTTTGTCTGTTGAAAACAGGGCTCCCCATTTCAGGGTTCTAGCAGATGTTTCTTTATTTAAACTGTATTCAGTGAAAGGAAGGAAAGAGAGATAGACACACACAAGGAGGAAAGAGGTCTGGGTCATAGTACCATATTTATTCAGAGGTCACAGTGCCAGGAAAAATGTGCATGCCAATTGAAATTTGTTTTTTCCTTTTTATTTGATTTTTTTTTCCAAACAGGAATTTCTTGTTTCCTTAAATACTAATTAAATATCAGTTACTGAGATTTAGCCAGTAGACTTTTGATGTGGTAATGGATGATAAAGTACTGTATTTATTGTACCCACTTAGCAGGAAATTTGATCGAGAATATTTGTTTCAATGCAGTGGCTGATTTTGTTTTCATGTGTATATATTTGTTTCATATGCAGTAGACTAAAAAAACATTTCAGGGAAGGAGTTAAATTTATAGTAGTTGTTTATTTTCAGATTTGAGTCTATCCTTTATTTAATAAAATTCCTATACATCCAACAGCATTGTTGGATCCAAAGAATTGTCATTCTTTAGAGCATATCATTACTCCATCTAACCCACTAACTTAACCTATAGCCTTTGTTTAGATTCAGATTTGCTCATTATTCTCAACCACAAATTCTAACTCCAGCTGCTTAAGCACTATGCCATAAAACAGATTAGAACATGAAAAAATCAGCCAATCTAGTGATTAGGTATCAAATGGAACAAAAACCATTCTAAACTGTCTGTCTGGATTTGGAATTGTTTTGTAACTAAACTCAATTACTCTGGTCAGTAAAAGAACATAAAGTATGGAAAGAAAACTGTTGAGGCAAAGTCCTGGAGGATTAACCAGAAAGTTAATTCTGGCCAGCATTGGATTCAAGCCCCATTCTTTTCAGTGTTTGGGCTTTCAATGATGCCAGGAATAATATGGACCATCCTGGTTAACTTCACTGGAATAACTATGTGGCTTGGACATGTATATAGATGATGATTTGTGGAAATATCTACTAAGGAGTAAACCAACTAGGTTGAACAATTCATTTGTACATTATCGACAAACTCAGCTACTATCTTTAAAGGAGACATGGCATGGTAGAAAAAAACAGGCCTTTAAGGTTAGGCAGAATAGACTTTGAATGACCTTTATTATAAATGTGACCTTGAGAAGGTTATAAAATCTTTCTAGGTCTCAGTTTATTCAACTGCAAAATGGGAATAATCAAACCTATCTTAATTTAAACAATATGAAACACACATAACTTCAAAGGAAAATGAGCAAGAAGTACAAGAAACTTACAGATGAAGAAAATCTAAGTAACTAAAAAGTAAGTATGAAAATTTCCAGTCCCACTAACGATAAAGAAATAGACATTAAATGTAATATAAGTGGAAGAAAAGATTGGGGGGTGCATAATATTCCATTAAAGGAATAAATCATAATTAATTTGATCTTTGTCCTACTTTTGGTCCTTTAGATTTCCCAAGTTGCCATTATAAATAATTCTTCAATGAGTGGCTTTCCAAAGTAATGGTTGTTGTGATTCTGACTTTTCTCTTTAACCAACTTCTTAGAAGGGAAATTCCTGTGTCAAAGGTTATGGGTTATGAATTATTTGAAGCCTTTTCATATATTTTGCCATTTTTTTCTCTTTTCAAACTATCAAAGATTCCAAAAATAATAATGTAATGCTGGCAAGGGTGTGGTGAAATGAGCATACTTTTATACCGATGAATGTTAATGGCCACAATTCCAAAACATATCACTACAATGAACATATTTTCACAATCAGTACAATAACATTTTTGTTATATGCTAGCAGGATGGTTGTGAAAATTAAATGAGTTAGTTTATTTATTGACTTACACAAAGTAGGTGTGTAGTTTCTCCTTTAAATTTTGGCTTACCGGTTTTTTTGGGTTTTTTTTGTTTTCTTTTAAATATATTTTATTGATTTTTTACAGAGAGGAAGGGAGAGGGAGAGAGAGTTAGAAACATCGATGAGAGAGAAACATCAATCAGCTGCCTCCTGCACACCCCCTACTTGAGATGTGCCCTCAACCAAGGTACATGCCCTTGACCGGAATTGAACCTGGGACCTTTCAGTCCGCAGGCCGACGCTCTATCCACTGAGCCAAACCAGTTAGGGCCGTTTTTGTTTTTTTTGTTTTGTTTTTTTATTTGATTTATATATTGTAACTACAGCCAGGGTATTGACATTCTCCCCACCCTCTGATCCCATTGTTCCAAATCTTGCACATTTTTGTGGTTCTGAGTCAAAACTCACTTAGCTCAAAATTCACATTTTCTCTGACATTTTTATTCCTCTGGGATCCTTCAAAATATATACAAAATATAAAAATATGTTAAAAATCATCAAGAATCAGGGAAATAAAAATGGAAACCTCAATGAGATATTACCACACAACTATCAGAATGGCTAAAGTTTTAAAAAATAGTGACAACATTAAATGCTGGCAAAGATGCAGAGAAACGGAATCACTCATACATTGCTGGTACAAATGTAAAATTGTTAAGTCACTCTGGAAAAGTTTTGCAGTTTCTAATCAAGGTAGACATGCAATTACTATACTACTCAAAATTGCACTCTGGAGCATTTATGCTAGAGAAATCAAGACATTTTTTAACAGAAAAAAATGTCTGTAAATGAATGTTCATAGCAGGTTTGTCATAATATTCATCAACTGGAAATAATCCAGTTGTCCTTCAACAGATGAATGGTTAAAAATGTAGGTACATTCTAGGTATATGGTATTTCCATACTTTGAAATAGAACTCAGAAATTACAAAGAATGAACTATTGACACATATCAAAATTTAAATGTACCTTGATGGAATTATGCTGAATGAAAAAATAATAATCTCAAAAAGTCACATATTTGGTTAGAGTTATATATATTTTTTTGAAATGACAAAATTGTAGATAAGAACAGATTAGCAATTGTCCAGAGTTAAAAATTCAAGCTGATGTGGCTATAAGAAGTAGCATGAGAGAGTCTTGCTAGATATCCAAAATAGAATGGTTCTGTATTTTGATTTTTTATTTGATAAGGAAACCCACACAGGTATAAACTTGTAGAGCACTTACAATGTACATACATATAAATACACAAATGAGTACAAATAATACTGGTGATCTCTAAAAAAGATTGGTGGGTTTTATCAATATTAATTTTTTGGTTTTAATATTATACTATACTAGAGGCCTGGTGCACGAAATTCGTGCATGGGGGGGTGTCCCTCAGCCCAGCCTGCACCCTCTCTAATCTGGGACCCCTCGAGGGATGTCTCACAATCCAGGACTGCTGGCTCCCAACTGCTCACCTGCCTGCCTGCCTGATTGTCCCTAACCAATTCTGCCTACCAGCCTGATCACCCCCTAACCACTCCCCTGCCAGCCTGATTGATGCCCAACTGCTCTCTTGCCAGCCTGATTGCCCCTAACTGCCCTCCCCTGCTAGCCTGGTCACCCCTAACTGCCCTCCCCTGCATGCCTGATCGTCCCCAACTGCCTTCCCTTGAAGGCCTGGTCCCTTCCAACTTCCTTCCCCTGCTGGCCTGATCTCCCACAACTGCCCTCCCCTGCCGGCCATCTTGTGGCAGCCATCTTGTGTCCACATGGGATCAGCCATCTTGTGTATTGGAGTGATGGTCAATTTGCATATTACTCTTTTATTATATAGGATGTGTGCAATATGTTACCATTTGGGGTAACTGGGTGAAGCACAGGAGGGATTTTTCTGTATGATTTCTTATTGAAGGGGAAAACACTGTGCTCAATTAATATTCAACAAAAGAGGCATGAACATAAAATGAAGTCAAGACAGTCTCTTCAATAAATGGTGTTGGGAAAATTGAACAGATACATGCAAAAAGAATGAAACTAGACCACCAACTTACACCATACACAAAAATAAACTCAAAATGGATAAAGGACTTGAACATAAGACAGGAAACCATAAAAATACTAGAGGGACCCACAGGCAGAGAAATCTCAGACATATGCCAAGGAATTTCTTCACTGATACTGCTCCTAGGGCAATGGAAACTAAAGTATAAATAAACAAATGGGACTATATCAAAATAAAAAGCTTTTTCACAGCAAAAGAAACCATCCACAAAACAACAAGAAAGCCCACTGCATGGGAGAACATATTTGCCAATGTTATCACCAATAAGGGTTTAATCTCCAACATTTACAGGGAACTCACACAACTTAACAAAAGGAAAATAAACAACCCAATCAAAAATGGGTAACTTATCAAAAGAAGACAGAAGGAAGGACAAGAGATATATGAAAACATGCTCAAAGTCACTAATCATCTGAGAGATGCAAATCAAAATGACAATGTGGTACCATGTCACACCTGTCAGAATGCCTATCATCAACAAATCAACAAACAACAAATGCTGGCGAGGATGCAGAGAAAGGGGAACCCTCGTGCACTGCTGGTGGGAATGCAGACTGGTACAGCCACTGTGGAAAACAGTATGGAGTGTCCTCAAAAAACTAAAAATGGAACTCACATTTGACCCAGTGATCCCACTTCTAGGAATATATCCCAAGAAACTAGAAACACCATTAGAAAGGATGTATGTACCCTTATGTTCATAGCAGCACAATTCACCATAGCTAAGATTTGAAAATGGCCTAAGTGCTCATCAGCAGATGAGTGGATTAAAAAACTGTGGTACATCTACACAATGGAATACTATGCTGCAGTAAAAAAGGAGTTCTTACCATTTGCAAATGCATGGATAGAACTGGAGAGCATTATGTTAAGTGAAGTAAGCCAATCAGAGAAAGATAAATATCACATGATCTCACTCATTTATGGAATATAATGAACAACATAAACTGATGAACAAAAACAGATCCAGAGACAGAGAAACATTGATCATACTGTCAAACCTCAGAGGGAAGGTATGGGAAGGTGGGGGCAAGGGGGAGAGATCTACCAAAGGACTTGTATGCATGCATATAAGCTTACCAATGGACACAGGCAACAGGGGGTAAGGGCATGAGTGGGGGGATAGGGGGTAATGGGGGGGGTAAGCACACATATGTAATACCTTAATCAATAAATAAATTTTAAAAGATTATATATATATATATATATATATATATATATTAAAATTTATATATTATAGGCCCTGCATTATCCCATATATCCCATGCCCTTGAACACATTGCTCCTTAGTCCCCCCAACTCCCTGCCAACAGACAATGTCTTCTCACAGACAATGTCTTAACACAGGGTTCATCCCACCAATTTTATTATATTTTATTGGAAAGCAATGCTCCCTACCCCAATAATAATTTAATAACAGTGATAGAACTTGATGTATTTTATTATTCTTTATTTTCTAATTATTCAATACTGTTATTATAAGAATGTTTTGGGCCCCTACAATTTTCTGAAAACTGCTAGAATATGGAGCTAATAGTAAAAATCCAAATAGATATTCCCTGCTTTCAAGGCATTATTGAAAGAATTTTAGCATAATGATTTAAAGTGAGTTGAAGTCCCAGCTTTCTTATTTCATAAAAATAGATAATAATAGTATGTATATTATAAGGTTGTTATAAAATTAAGTAATCATGAAAAATGATTAGTACTGTACCTGAAACACAGTAAGTGCGCAATAATGTTATCTATTTTTCTAATGCTGATATTCTTCTGGTAAGCTCCTTGTATACAAGCTACTTAAGTGCTAAACTATGTAATACAAATAATAGATATATTAATATATTAATCTTCCAGGGATGCAATATAAAGTATTACAAACTTGGTGGCTTAAGACAGACACCTATTCTCTAATAGTTCTGGAGGCTATAAGTCTGAAATCAAGGTGTTAGCAGGGTTGATTCCTTCTGAGCACAGTCAGGGAGAATCTGTTCTGTTTCTTTTCTATATTCTGGTGATTACTGGAAATCCTTGGTGTTCCTTGGCTTGTAGACTCATTACTTCAATATTTTCCTTCATCTTCACGTGGCATTCTTGTTGTGTATCTCTGTTCTTGTGCTCATATCTCCCTCTTAGTATAAGGACACCAATCATTCTAGGTTTAGAGCACACCCTATTCCAATATGACCTCATCTTACTTTGATTACATCTACAAAGACCCTGTTTCCAAATAAGGTTACATTAAAAAGTTCCTGGAGTTAGAATTTCAACATACCTATTTGGGGGGACACAATTCAACCCATAACAGTTAGGAATTAGGAGTAAACGTGATGTCTGAAGACTGAAGTACTTATTAAAAGCTTTATGGAAGAAGAGGGATTTGATGTTTTGATTTGATCAGGTAAAGAAGAGTGAGCAGGGGAAAATAACAATGACAGTGGACACAGGCATAATTAGATGAATAAATTCACTTCTCTTTTATCTTTTTCTATATTTAGTCTCTATGATTCACATTGAACTTGTATTAACCTGTAAACTTCTTATTAGTAGAGAGCTTTTGATGGGTAGAGATAGCTATTCCTTACCTGTATATCTTCCCTGTATTGTCTTCCTTGGGCTTGGCATAAAGCAAGTACTATGTAATAATTTAATCAATAAAGAAAAAATAAATAAAATTTTAAAAAAGACTTTCTGAACTGAACAGAATTTAGTAACGTTAGCAAGGAGTTGGTGACTAAAATAGTATTACAATTAATGCAGATGAACTTTTTTTCTCTGTAAGGTCTGTTCAAATATACATAAATCTGTTTTAAAGGTCAAATTCATATATTATGCGTTTTATGAGGATGTAGTAGAAAGAGGTCTAAGAGGCTGAACTGCTATCAGGTGTACAAGTTCTCTATACCATAGTTGACTGCTAAACTTTGAATAACTTTGGGAATGGCCAACTCAGTATTTCCCATAACTATAATTGTTAGAAATATTTTTTGTTAATTTATTTTCTTCCTTGATTAAATATTAAGATTAAATATCTGTTTTCTGAAATTAAGACCCATTGGCCTTACCTTTGTGTTCTGAGAATATAAAAATTAAGTACTACTACAAAACCATAGTCCAAGAATGATATCCAGTGGTGAAAGCCACAGTAGAGGAAATGTGCAATAATGGAATCACATTTTGAGTGATTCTTTTAAAACTTAATACCTGCCTGTGCATCAAGTGAAATATCTGACTGGGGAAGATTTTATTGCTACCCACAGGAAAAGAGAACATTTTTGCTTCCTATTGGAAATCAGTACTCCTAGAGTAAATCATTTCTGTTTATATCTCTGATTGCTGGACACAAGTATTTGACCAACTCTATCCTTGTAACTCCTTTTGAGTGTGATTGGGAAAGCACAGCAGAAAAGATTTCTGTTTGATTCAAATCCAGACATAAGCTGCACAAATATATTTACATTCATAAGATGGCTAAGTAGGTCAGTGGTTTAGAATTGAAAAATATCTGCTTCTTGCTTCCTCTCCTCCAGGGCCTCTGAACACTGAAGTGTGACAGGAAACAGGTTTGAGTTCCTTCTGTGTGTGTGTGTGTGTGTGTGTGTGTGTGTGTGTGTGTGTGTGTGTGTGTATGATGTCTTTTCTTTTCAGGAGAGTCCAGACAGCCTCATTTACACTACTTTTATTGGTGTGAGTACATATTACAGATGAAGAAAGGGATTAAATGAGGTGTTAAAGTAATAAAGCTTGCAGAATCTTTTCTAAAGCCCAGACTGCCTTTAAATTACCCAAAGAATGAACAGAAATTCTACAACATGAGGAAATAAAGTCACATGTGAAATTTTGCAGGGAACCAGCCATAATCAACAAGTTAAAGTTTGTCTCAAGAAGTTTATCTAATTTCTGCTACTGCTTGGTGTTTTAAACATGTTAAGCCTGAGAAGGCGTGAAGTCCCCGACAAACATTGCACAGACCAGCCAGATTTAGATTTGTTCCTAGAGCCACCATTTATTCCATAGCTCTCCCTCTTAGAAGTTGTGCATTCTGCATTTTACATCTAATCTTAGCCTTCCAGTCCACCACTTCTTTTTCCTCAAGGGATATTGTATCAGAAAAGAACTAAAGGCCAGATGATTGCTTAAAGTCATTGTGAACACTAACAGAGTTAAAACTCTGAGCCACCTGTTGTCCCATCTATCTTGGCCATTTCCTTTAGAAAAAAAAAAAAAAAAGACATGATTATATAACTTAGCTGTACTGTGTTTCCATGACAACATAATAGTCAGCTGCGGCTTTGGCTGAGTGTGCAATAATGGAATCACATTTTGAGTGATTCTTTTAAAACTTAATACCTGCCTGTGCATCAAATGAAATAACTGACTGGGAAGATTTTATTGCTACCCACAGGAAAAGAGACCATTTTTGCTGACTTTTGGAAATTGTCCTCCCCTTTCCCTATTTACATTCTCATTTTATTTATAAATTCTAGGTGGGATTTGCCCACAAATTGTAAAGAAGAAATGTTTAAAATCAGTATTACATGATTTCAAATGGTCATTTTATAGTCACAGAGATCAACATTAAAGTTCACCTAATCTTTTCATCTCATTTAAGTTTTCATGAAATCAATTTCATTAATTCATTAAATGAGAATCTGAGATCTGGATATATTCAGGATATCCATCCCAGGAACAATGACACACCAAATTAGGACATTGTAGTCCCTTTCTATAGGATGATTTGATTGGGGCTACTTAGAAAAAGAAAGTGGTAGGGAGAACTGTGACACTAATAGTTAAACCATAGTACACTGGAATTTTAACTGTAAAATTCAAAGGAGAATAAGATACTCTTAACACCTCAGGAGGTGATTGTGTCTGAGAGGAACAATTTAAGTTGCTATAATGATCTATCACTTAATTATCCATGCCTGGGGATTCATATTTTAACTTTCTCAAGTGGTAGTTCAATAAGCATTGAAGACAACAAAATCATTCTTTACAAGAGCCCCCAAAAAAGAGTTTGCCGGCTGGGTTGATATAATGATACTAGAGGCCCAGTGCACGAAATTCATGCACGGTGTGTGTGTGTCCCTCAGCCCAACCTGCACCCTCTCCAATCTGGGACCCCTTGAGGGATGTCTGACTGCCTGTTTAGACCCGATCCCAGTGGGCCTACTTTTCCTAAGTAGCCCCTAACTGCTTCTGCCTGCCAGCCTAATCACACTCTAACCACTCCATGCCAGCCTGATTGACACCTAACTGCTCCCCTGCCGGCTCGATTGCCTCTAACTGCCCTCCCCTGCTGGCCTGGTCCCCCCAACTTCCCTCCCCTGCAGGCCTGGTTGCCCCCCAACTGCCCTCCCTGCCGGCCACCTTGTGGTGGCCATCTTGTGTCCACATGGGGGTGGCCATCTTGTGTGTTGGAGTGATGGTCAATTTGCATATTACCTCTTTATTATATAGGAGGATCATTCTGGTGGAATAACTCTCCTACTCTGCCTGTGAGAAATTAGCCTTTGTGGTAACACAGCCCAAAACACATGAGAGAACAAGGGCAGGATGTCTACATGGATAGAAGTAATGATGTAAAATGCAGTGACAATGTCAAGATTCAACCATCAGAGTACCAGAGTCAAAAAAAACCTCAAGGTAACAGAGCAGAGGTGGTAGCAACAGATAGAGCAGAACTTGAGCTACCAGGAGATATAGTTAATACATCTGGGGCCCACTGCCAACAAAGGGATACATTTGAGAGCCTTGGACACCCAGCAAATTATATGTGGAAAATTAGAAGTGGAAATTCCTTTGGTTCCCATTAACACTGGTGGTTCTTCCCCAGGTCTTCAGTCCATCTACATGAATATATAGCTATGTAAATGCACCTCTCAGGAGCAACCCATTTCCTAATTACAAGTAGTTCACTAGTGACTATTTTTATCACTCTTCACACTAAATGATATAGGAGAACCTAAAACCTAGGGCAATTCCTGAAGGATGACAAAAGTGGGACCAAATATCAATTTCACAATCTTTCACCAAAGCACCTCCATTTGATCTTTTTTCTACATCAAGTTCTAAGTAAATTTTGTTTGAAGAAAGGATTATTTTTTTTAAAGTTGAAAAACAGAAGGCTAGTTAAACTTCTCTGGTCATTGTTCTCTTCTCTGGTAAAACTGGGATGATAATATTGTTTACCACATAGCCTATATTAGTCCATTACATTGTATCCTGTACTAGTCTACCTCTCACCAGGAAAATAGGAGCTCCTTGAGAGTAGGTAACTGTCATTCATTCATAGAATAATCATGAATGTCTTTTTGTACCAGGCACTGGGGATAGCCAACTGGGTATTCATTATGAACAAAGTTGACTTGGCCCTTGCCTCCCTGGAACTTACTCTCCAATAATTTCAAAGTCCTTACAAAAGCCTACAAAGCCCTATGTTATGAAATTTACTCAGTTGTCTGTGATTTTCTTTCTTGCTTTCAACCCCTAATTTTTTTGGATTTTAGCTACATTGACCTTTTTGCTGTTTCATGAAAACTTCAGACATGATCTAGCCCTAGAACCAATGCACTAGTTGTTCCCTCACCTGGAATGTTCTGTACATAGATATCCATATGGTAAACTCCCTACTCTCTTCACATCTCCTCTGGTATTAGCTTCTCAAATGAAGCTCATCCTGAACAACCTATTTACAATTGCAACTCCTATTTCCAACACTCCTTATTCCTCTCTTATTAAGGTGTAATTTTACCTCTGAAATATTTATCACTTTCTAAATACCATATGATTTACCTGTTTATTATGTTTTTCATTTATTATGTGTCTTTTCATACCAAAATAAGAGCTCCATAAGACAGAACACAAATTTTGTCCATTTTATTCACTTAATGGATTAGAACAATGCTTGGCACAGAATAGGTTCTCAATTACAATTTGTTAAATGAGTAGATTCCCAGAGACATTTTTCATATTCCCCTTCCCATGTGCCCCTTTGTTATGCTCAGATTTCCATATTCTGGTATCCCCAAAACAGCATTTTTTTTCTTTCATGTTCCTCTTTTTCTCTCCATTTTCTGAAAATAAAATATATCTTTTGTGTTTCATCCATTCAGGGCGCTGCTTTCTGTTAAAAAACAAACTGACCCCTCAGAGTCTAATATAGATGAAAATAACCTAGAGGATATCCTTGCCTACAAATCCAAATAAATTAAGTTGGTTGGGAGGTTTCAGGAATGGCACAAAATGGTGGTGGGAGATATTTTGGTCCAACTAAACCTTTTTCTTATTACAAATTCTACCCCATCCTATTGGTAGGTAGCAGAAAGCCTGGTATAATGGAAAGATCCTGGGACTTAGACCTGGAAGCCACAGGTTTAGTTTTGCCCTGCCTCTTATTTGTTTATGATTTTCAGAAATTTACTTTCATTTTCTAATTCTCAATCTACTTATCTCAAAAAATGGGAGGGCCCTAACCGGTTTGGCTCAGTGGATAGAGCGTCGGCCTTCAGACTGAAGGGTCCCAGGTTATATTCTGGTCAAGGGCATGTGCCTGGGTTGCAGGCATATCCCCAGTAGGGGGCGTGCAGGAGGCAGCTGATCGATGTCTCTCTCTCATCGATGTTTCTAACTCTCTATCCCTCTCTCTTCCTCTCTGTAAAAAAATCAATAAAATACATTAAAAAAATGGGAGGGAGAAATAGTAGTAATTGTTTTGCAGTTGCCAAGATGAGAAAACAAGATCAAATAACTAATGCACCTAGCCCATATTAATATCTCAATAAATTATAAGTATCATTTCCAGCACAATTTCCTGTCATAAAATTTGTTCACATTATTAATTTCCCCTCTCACAAATTTGTGAATATTAAATTGCATAATGAATTAAGAAACTATAAAATGCTGCACAAAGGTTAATTGGTTAGTTAGGATACAACTATTAAATTAAGTCAACAGACAAAAAGGTCATCTTTCAATATCTTTAAGTCTGGCAGTATAGTATTGTGAAAACTACGAATTAGGTCTATATTTTAGAATAGGATGTGTTGTAAGAAAGTAGATATCATCTGACTGACAACTCACAACTCTAGCTGCTTCTGAAAAGATTTAGCTCATTTTACATTGAGAATCACATTCTGATTATTTATCTGATGGAATCGTTATATGAAATCTTTTCTTTGGATAAACGTCCCATTTTGGATTCATTGAAACCACTTTGGAGTGAACTATAGAGATTGGTAAGAGTCTTCAAAAGAATAGCAACTACAAGAAAATTATGTTCACCTAGCACATACTCATTTAGTGTCCCATATCTTCCCTTATCTGTAATTTCCTGCTTGTTTGGATCTTCAATTTACACAGAGATTGCAAATCTTACCCTCATTTTTGTGCTCAACTTTTACTCATTCACTTATTTATTTAACAAGAATTTAATAGTCACTACATGCCATTGAGTGGGGATGCAAAAACATAAAACTCAATCATTGACAAAGAATAGGGGAAAGATTTCCAGAATAAAACACTAGCAGATCCAAGAGCTCAGCCTGACTGTTCAGGCTAAATGATGGAGAGTAAGATAGGTGCTTAAGTAAGCCATAAAAAGAAGCCTGTAACTATTAAATCATCAAGGAATTTTTTGTTGTTTCTGTTGAATAATGTAAAATTGTTTATTGACAAGTAAACTTATATATAACATATTCTTAGATTAAAAACAAATTATAAAATAGCAGATATAGTATGATCATATTTGAGGTGGTAAACACACAAAGCAATATACAAATGATATATCATAGAATTGTACTCTTGAAACCTATATAATTTTATTAACCAATGTTACCCCAGTAAATTTAATAAAAAATAAATAAATAAAAATAGAATTTTAAAGTAATTCAAAATGTTAACAGTAGTGAGATTATGTATATTTTATTTTCTCTGTGCCATAATATACTCTCTGAATTTTTAAAATAAGAGCATTTATTTAATTCATCATTTTAAACTCAATCATTTCTATTTTGTAAAACATCAAGTAGACTTTAAAACTACTTTTTTTCTGTCACAAAGTTTTATTTGAATGACTACATTTGACATACAATATCCAATTGGAATTCTGAATGCAAAACAAAATGTTGGCTTATATTTATTTATTTTTAAAATATTTTTTCATTGATTTCAGAAAGGAAGGCAGAGGGAGAGATAGAAACATCAATGATGAGAGAGAATCATTAATTAGCTGCCTCCTGCATGTCCCCCCTGGGGATGGAGCCCATAACCTGGGCATGTGGCCTGACCAGGAGTCAAACCCTGACCTCCTCATAGGTCAATGCTCAACCACTGAGCCACCTTCGCTGGGCAGCTTATATTTATTTTTATTTTATTTCTGAATACAGGGCTCTCTAAAAAAATAATTATAATGATCCATTTGTTTCTGTATTACATTATTTTATTTTTCTGCCCATATGTATTAAACTCTTCTATCTCCTCTTATTCATTTTGCAAATCAGTATCTGGAGAATAAATAGTTCTCATTTTTTCATTCTATCCTAATTTAACTGAAGGCCAAGAAAGTTAAAAGGCAGCAAACTCCTGAGTTAAAGAAAATGCCAGAAACTTCGACATTTAAAGCACCTTTCTTACATGAGACATGAAAAGGTGTTTGAAAAGGTGTTTTTTTAATTTTAGCAAACCACCAAAACTCTAAAAATTTGCCCATTTTATTTTATTTTTGTAATCTTTATTGCTAAAAGTATTACAGATTTCCTCTCCTTTATCCCCTGTTGCCCTCCTCCACCTAGTTCCCACTCTGCTTCAGGTCCTCGCCACCCAATTGTCTGCAAATACCTTTTAATGCTCTTACTGCTTGTAAAATTATAATTGAGCATTTTAAAAGATTAGCTCATAATATTTGTAAATAAAACATTTCCCAATGATCTTTAAAGAGCAAGAATACACTCCTGGATATCTCAAAAAGTAAGCATAACTGCACATTTTATACAACTCACATTATTTATGTAAAATAGGGAATAGTCTTTTATATATGTGTGTGTTTTCCTCACAAGAATAGTTGAAAGAAAAGTTCCATTAAAACGGAGCAAATATTTTATATACCTACCTTTTAGTAACATTAATTTTGTTGTCTTGTTCTTACTTGTTTCAATCCACTGACACAAAGACCTCAGCACCATACAAAATTTGACAGCCTTTGGAGGACTAGTATTAGTACATCATTACTCATTTCAAATAAAATGTCTGACAGAATAGTGTTAAATATTATAACTTAGAGCTTAGTCATGTACTACAAATAATTCATATTACAAACTATAATAAAAACAGCTAGACTTTACATATTCTTTAGAAGCGTGCAAAATTTCAGGGTGTCTTATCAATCTTCATTTCAGACCCTGTAACATAGAAGCTAGGTTTTCTAAGTAGGATTTCCACAAATTTCAGAAGGGAACATTGATCTGATCACCAATTCACTTCCACTATCTGTGCCTTATATACTCTTATATACTTGCCCTTTTTGGTTAAGTCACAGAATGGTTTTAATTGTTCCAAGAGCCCCAATTGCTTCCTGAGGTATATGGTTTGGTATATGTATCACCATCTGAGAGTTTACAATGAACAATCTGTCCATGTAGAATAGCAATTGTTTTCAGCAATTGGTGTGGATGACTATACTGAATGAAGAATAACTGAAAGAAACACATATTTTGGCTTTAAGACATGAACATTGCTACATGTTTGAAAATTTCTAACACAAATCAGTTACTCATTCCAGCTCCAGGTCTTCAGCACTTGCACTACATCAAGAAGCTCTAAACAAAGGAGCTCTGAGGAAAACCAAACCACCCCAATTCAATCTGGCTGTTTGAGGCTTTGACATTTCCATATCAGAACTGACAGTTTGTTAGGTCCCACCGGATAATAATAATCATTCTTCTGGACCACACCTGCATCCAGGGAACACTGGGGAAATGATAGAGCTTCTTCCTACTGTAGGCAAAAAACACTACCCTCCACCTAGAGAACAGAGCTTCCTGTTCTGGACCAGGTGCAGAAATAAGCAAATGAAAATGCAGCAGGCCAAAGTCACTAAGTTAGCACCGCTTGGCATCTGCCTTGGTATTTATGAAGCTTTTCAAACCATTTCAACCTGTCTCAATAAACTTATGGCTACTTTAAGGTATCCTTTCAAACAAGAAGTCTCTCAGAAAACCAAAAGAGGTAGACAGCTTTATAGATTTAAACTGCATCAGTCTTCCAAGAAACCCAGTAAAGAAGTGAGAACTGACGGAAAAATCTGCTTATTTTTTTAATTAATTTCTTTATTGATTAAGGTATCACATATTTGTCCTCATCCCCCCATTCCCATCCCAAACACCTCCCCACACATGCCCCCACCCCCCTGTTGTCCATGACCACTGGTTAGGCTTATATGCATGCATACAAGTCCTTTGGTTGATCTCTCCCCCTTACCCCCACCCTCCCCTACCTTCCCTCTGAGGTTTGACAGTCTGATTAATGCTTCTTTGTCTCCGGGTCTGTTTTTGTTCATCAGTTTATGTTGTTCATTATTTCCCCTAGATGAGTGAGATCACGTGATACTAGAAATACACTTATAAGAACCGAAAATGAGACAAGCAATAATGGTTATGCTGAGAGGCAAATGAATCAGTCTGTAGTGAGTTTCTTTCTGGGCCAACAGTTCTTTTGAGTCCCAATTTCAATGTCAAACAGTTCCTTATGTGTACATGTCAGCAATGATATTTCAGTTCTGGATGGTGGAAAAATGGTGGTAATGCAAGTCCGACCCTCTCTGGTTTGGTCTTGGGCAACCTGCCGTGATGCACAGCTGCTGACTGCTAGTATGGCAAGGTGTCATTAGCGTCTTCCATCTCTGGACTGTTTCTCTTCCGTCTTCATGGCTGGAGCAGTTCTGTCAATTCCTCTCTGTTGCAGGAATCCACATGGTCTTGGAGTTGTTTTCTGAAAATACACAAACATATTCTCGACCAAAAGTTAACAAAGGAATCTTTTCTATAAATTTGACTTGGGATCCTTTTTCATTTTTTGCCCAAATGATTTTCCTTTGGCTTGTTTTGACACCATGTGTGTTTTTCATGGGTGTCTTGCTGCATCAGTCTTCCAAGAAACCCAGTAAAGAAGTGAGAACTGATGGAAAAATCTCCTGCTTATTTTTTAACTTTATTTTTATTGTTAACACTATTAAAGATGTCCTCATTACCCCCACCTCCACCCAGCCCCGAGCCCCCTTCCCTCTGGCCATCATCACACTGTTGTCTGTTTTTATGGATTGTGCATTTGTCTTTGGCTAATTCTTTAACCTTCTTTCATCAAGCTTTCAAAGTGTTCAAGGTGTCCATGCCTCTGTTTCAATTTTGTTCATCAATTTATTTTGTTCATTAGATTCCACATATAAGTGAGATCATATGATATTTGTCTTTCTCTGAATGGCTTATTTCACTTAGCATAATGATCTCAAGGTCCATCCATCCATGCTGTCACTAAAGGAAAGAGTTCCTTCTTTTTTACTGCTATATAGTATATTCCATTGTGTAAATGCACCACAATGTTATTACCCATTCATCTACTGATGGGAACTTAGCTAACATAAATAAAACTGCAATGAACTTAGGGGTGCATATATTTTTTTTAAATTAGTCTTTTGGGTTTCTTCAGATATATTCCCAGAAGTAGAAGTACTAGGTCATAATGCAGTTCTGTTTTTAAATTTTTGAGGAAACTCCATACTGTTTCCCCCATTGGCTGCACCAATCTGCATTCCCACAAACAGCATATGAGGGTTCCCTTTTCTCCACATCCTCACCAGCACTTGTTCTTTGTTCATTTATTGATGATTAGCATTCTAGTTCTAATTTGCATTTCTTTGACCATTAGTGACTTTTAGCTTCTTTACCTATGTCTATTGGCCATATGTAGGTCCTCTTCGGAGAAGTGTCTAATTTGGACTTCTGCCTATTTTTTAAATTGCATTATTTGTTTGTGTGGGTTTTTTTGGTATTGAGCTTTTTATAAGTTATTTATACATTCTTGATATTGAGCCCTTATAGGGTGTATTATTGGCAATTATGTTCTTCTATTCTGGTTGCCTTTTGGTTTTGTTCATGGTTTCCTTTGCTAAAAAAAAAACCCCACATTTTAGTTTTATGTGGTAATGGGAGAAACTGAGTTCAGCTTCCACCTATCCTGCCATCTTGGCATAGCATCTACATGATTGTTAACTTCATATTTTTCTTTAAATCAAAGCATTTCTTTTTTAATTCAAAAATATTATGTCTTAAGTAAGAGTAAGAGTAACTGTGAATTCACAAATTTAGTGTTGTAATTATAGTTTTTATAACATTAATTAAATTAAATACATGCTCAAATTAATATCCAAATTTAAAATATTCATCTATGTACCAACTTTAATCAACTCACAAACCTAGCCATGGTACACATTTCATACAAACATATCAATGATACACATTCCACGCTTCTAGGAGCCACAGAGACATACAATTCTGCAATTTTATCACTTGCCCAATATCACACAGCTAGTGACAAAACTAGTAATATTATCCAGGTCTTCCAACCTCTTGTCTTGAATGTATTCTACTAGATTAGGCAGTATCTCCATGGATACCAATGAGTAGAAGTGGATCAAGAAATTAGATGGAGATAATAGGAAAGCTTAGCTTAGTGCAAAGCAGTGAAAGTATTATTAAGCTAATATAAATATATTAGTGGCCTGGTGCATGAAATTCATGCACATTAAAAGGGAATTAATTAGAGGAAATATTTTAATATTGCTATTTGCCCTTTCTCTATAATAGAAGTGTCAGAGATGAAAGAAAATTAGTAAAATGTATATGAAAATCTCCCTCCTGTCAGAGTCTGGGGCACATTGTGGGACCCAGAGTCAAGTCCAGGGAGCGCAGCCTTAGGTCCTCTGGCCCAGACTCAGGGTCCCCGGCCTGGCCTCAGGCCCCCTGGCCCCAACTCTGGGGCAGGTGGTGCAGCCTAAGGTCCCCCCTGCCCCAGCGTGAGGCGTGACAACTATTTGCATATTAGCTCTTTATTATATAGGATGTGAGATACAGAAAATAAGGGGTGGAGAATGGAACATAAGGTGGCAATTGGTTGAATAAAGTGATTTATGTTCATTTCAGAAGTTCTTAATGGCATAAGACAGCAGCTTTCATATTCAGCTCCAAAGAATTCTCACTCCATAATTTATCCCTGGGTCTTGCCCTATAGTATAGTTTGTGACTGGCTCTTTACCCTAAGACTTTTGGTCACTTACACACCCTATACACAAAACTGCTCATTAGGCAAGAATCCCCCAAAAGCTAAATTTTCCATTATAAAATTCCTTTACATACACTAAAATATATTTTCCACAAAGAGAAACAATACATGGTGGGAAATACATTAATGTACTGACTACAGATATAGGAGGCAAATTTTCTGAATCCTCACCTTTGTTACCCCACTGATTCAGATTTAGAAGAACAAGCTTTTACAAGAAGCTTTGAGAATAAACATTTACTTTGGTTCAATTCAAAGCTAGACTCAATATAAAGACCTCTTTTTACTTGTAAGGGAGTGACTATGTTGGATCAGCTCAGCAGAAACACTGGTTCTGGACCAATTCCTTTTAAGAATTTGCCTTGTGAAAGTCCTTCCTCTGAGTTAAGTGACTGTACAGTTATGATCTAGGTTTAATAGGTGCTGCTTATTCCAACACAGCTGTGACAGCACAAGTAGAATCATGACAGTATAAATTATAGAGTGCTAGACTAAACTCTGCTGAGTAAATTCTTCTATAGTAGCCATGGATCCAGGATAATAAATCTTTGCTTTGTAACAGCTTTCACAAAAAAAGAAAGAAGAAAGATTTGTTTATTACAGATTTACCCAAAGCACTTTGGAAAAATTAAGGCTGGTCCTTGACTGACCACCTGAAATACATACCCATTTCATCACCACAACTCATATACCTACACATTTTTCTCTAACATTAACATGCTTTTTTGTATAATTTTCTCATTGAGATATAATTAACATTGTATTATATTAGTTTTAGGTATTTGACATAATAATTTGAAATATGAATATATTTTGAAATGATAGCCACAATATATCTAATTACCACCCATCACCATACACAGTTACAATTTATTCTTATAACATTTTAAAATCTTTATTGTTGCACGTCCCTTTTTTTCCCCATTGACCTTTCCTATCCTGCTCCGCCCCCCACTTCAGGCCTTCACCACCCTATTGTCTGTGTCCCTGGGTTGTGCATATATGCATACAAGTTCATTGGTTGATCTCTTCCCATCTGCCCACCCCACCCTGCCTTCCCTCTGAAGTATGACCATCTGTTCGGTGCTTGTAAGTCTCTGGATCTATTTTTTGTTCATCACTTTATATTGTTCATTAGATTCCACATATGAGTGAGATCATATTATACTTATCTTTTTCTAATTGGCTTATTTCACTTAGCATAATGCTCTCCAGTTCCATCCATGCTGCTGCAAATGGTAAGAGTTCTTTCTTTGTTATAGCAGCGTAGTATTCCATTGTGAAGATGTACCACAGGTTTTTAATCCACTCATCTGCTGATGGGCATTTAGGCTGTTTCCAAATCTTAGCTATGGTGAATTGTGCTGCTTTGAACATAGGGATGCATATATTCTTTCTGATTGGTGTTTTCTGATTTCTTGGGATAAATTCTTAGAAGTGGGATAACTGGATCAAATGGGAGTTCCATTTTTAGTTTTTTGAGGAAACTCCATATTGTTTTCCACAGAGGCTGAACCAGTCTGCATTCCCACCAGCAGTGCAAGAGGGTTCCCTTTTCTCTTCATCCTCGCCAGCACTTGTCATTTGTTGATGATAGCCATTCTGATAGGTGTGAGGTTGTACCCCTTTATTGTTTTGATTTGCATCTGTTGGATGATCAGTGTCTTTGATCATTTTTTTCATATGCCTCCTGTCCTGCTGTATGTCCACTTTCAAGAAGTATCTATATAGGTCTTTTGCCCAATTTTAAGTTTGATTGCTTATCTTCCTTTTGTTAAGTTGTATGAGTTCCCTATAAATTTTGGAGATTAACCACTTATTGGATGTATCATGGCAAATATGTTCTCTCATGCACTGGGCTCTCTTGTTATTTTGTTGATGGTTTCTTTTGCTGTGTAGAAGCTTTTTATTTTCATGTAGTCCCATCTGTTTACTTTCTGCTTAGTTTCTATTGTCCTAGGAGATGTATCGGTAACCATATTGTTATGAGACATCTATAAGATTTTGCTGCCTGTGGTTTCTTCTAAGATTTTATGGTTTCATGTCTTACATTAAAGTATTTTATTCATTTTTATTTTATTTTTGCATATGGTGTAAGTTGGTGGTCTAGTTTCATTTTTTCCATGTATATGTCCAATTTTCCAAACACCAATTATTGAAAAGACTGTCTTACAAACGACAAGTGTTGGCGAGGATGCGGAGAAAAAGGAACCCTCGTGCACTGCTGGTGGGAATGCAGACTGGTGCAGCCACTGTGGAGAACAGTATGGAGTGTCCTCAAAAAACTAAAAATGGAACTCCCATTTGACCCAGTGATCGCCCTTCTAGGAATATATCCCAAGAAACTAGAAACACCATTAGAAAGGATATATGCACCCCTATGTTCATAGCAGCACAATTCACCATAGCTAAGATTTGGAAACAGCCTAAGTGCCCATCAGCAGATGAGTGGATTAAAAAACTGTTGTACATCTACACAATGGAATACTATGCTGCAGTAAAAAAGAAGGAGTTCTTACCATTTGCAACAACATGGATGGAGATGGAGAGCATTATGCTAAGTGAAATAAGCCAGGCAGAGAAAGATAAATATCACATGATCTCACTCATTTCTGGAATATAATGAACAACATAAACTGATGAACAAAAATAGATCCAGAGACAGAGAAACATCAATCAGAACGTCAGACCTCAGGGAAGATAGGGGATTGTGGGGGTAAGGGGGAGAAATCAACCAAAAGACTTATATGCATGCATATAAGCCTAATCAATGGACACAGACAACAGGGGGGTGGGGTCATGAATGGGAGGTGGGGGGTAATGGGGGGATAAGGACACATATGTAATACCTTAATCAATAAAGAAATTTTTAAAAAAAAGAAAAGACTGTCTTGACTCCATTGTATGCTCTTGCCTCCTTTGTCAAATATTAATTGAACATAATGGCTTGGGTCAGTTTATGGATTCTCTGTTCTGTTCCATTGGTAGCCAGTATTGGACTATTTTGAGTACAATGCTTTGTACTATAACTTGGTATCTGGAATTGTGATTCCTCCAACTTTCTCAAGATTGCTGTGGCTATTCAGGGTCTTTTTTGATTCCATATAAATTTTGGGGTACTTTTTCCTATGTCTGTGAAATATGCCATTGGTATTTTAATAGGGATTGCATTGAATCTATAGATTGCTTTGGATAGCATGGACATTTTAATGATGTTGATTCTACCAGTCCATGAACATGGTATATTCTTCCACTTGTTTAAATCTTCCTCTATCTCTTTTTTCAATGTCCTATAGATTTTTGAGTACAGGTCTTTTACCTCCTTGATTAAGTTTATTCCTAAGTATCTCCACTTTTTTGTTGCAATGGTAAATGGTATGTTTTTTTAGTTTCTTTTCTGAGAGTTCATTATTGGTGTATGAAAATGCCATAGATTTCTGGGTTTTAATTTTGTATCCTGCAAAGTGGCTGAATTCATTTATCAAACTTATTAGTGTTTTTATGGAGTCTTTAGGCTTTTCTATGTACAATATCTTATGATAACTTTTAAGATTTATTTTTGTAAAAATATTAATATAGTATTATTAACTCTAATAACCATGCTGAACATTATATTCCAGAATTTATTTTATAACTATATATTTACATTTTTGATCATTTTCTCTCATTTTACAATTTCACCCACCTCCCACCAATCTCTTCTTTGTGTTTGTAATTTGGGATTTTGTTTGGTTTGTTTTTATTCATTTGTTTTTAGATTCCACATATAATTTAGATCATATTGTATTTTTCTTTCTATGTCTATCATATCACTTAGCATACTGTCTTCGAGGTCCACCCATATTGGTGCAAATATCAGGATTTCCTACTTTTATAGGGCTGAGCAATAACCCACCTTTTCTTACGCATTCATCTATCAATGGACACTTAGGTTGTTTACATGTGTTGGCTATTGTAAATTGTACTGCAATGAACATAAGAGTACAGCTCTCTTTTCAAATTAGTGTTTTTTTTCTTTCAGATAAATACTCAGAAGTGGAATTACTAGATCATATGGTAGTTTTTCAATTTTTTGAAGAACTTCCATAGTTTTTTTCATAGCAACTGTACCAGTGTGCATTTCCACCAGCAGTGTACATGGATTTCCTTTTCTCCACATCCTTACCAACACTTATATCTTGTCTTTTTTATAACATACATTCCCACAGATGTGAGGAAATATTGTGATTTTTCACTTGCATTTTCCTGATGATGAGCAATGTTAAACACATTTTAATATACTTGTTGACTATCTGTATGGCTTCACTGGAAAAATGTCTATTCAGATCTTCTATCAATTTTTTAATCAAGTTGTGTGCTTTTTATATTGTGTTTTATGACTTTTTATACATTTCATATATTAACCACTTATCAAATATATTATATACAAATATTTTGTCCCATTCTTTAGATTGCCTTTTCATTTTGTTAATGGTTTCCTATGCTCAAGCATTTAGTGTTTTTTACACTTGTTTATTTGTTTATTTTGTTGCCTTTGTTTTTGATTGCAAAATGAAAAACTTATTACCAACTGAAGTCAAGGAGCTTATGACCTGTTTTCTTTTAGAAATTTTATGGATTCAGGTCTTGAGTTCAAGTATTTAATCCATTTTGAGTTTATTTTGTGAATGATTTGGACAGTGATCCAGCTTTTCCAGTTCCATGTATTTATTGAAGAGTCTGTTCTTTCCCATCCTATATAATAAAGATGTAATTTGCAAATGGTCATTACGCCGTGAAGAGTAATGACCAAATGCATAATGACCAGATCATGGATCAGCAGGAGGGTGGGGCAGCGAGCTACAAGCGGGCGGCGGAGAGCTTCAGGAGGGGGCAGGGCAGCAAGCTATGGTGGGGGGGAGCTACAGGAGGGCGGGGCAGCGGGCGGAGAGCTATTGGAGGGTGGCTGTGAGCTAATGGCGAGCTACTGGCACACGAATTCATGCACAGGGCTACTAGTTACATATAGTTGGCTCTGTCATAAAGTTATTGACCTGTTAAACTCTACATGTTTATTTCTGGGTTCTCTATTCTGTTCCACTGAACTAGTGTCTGTTTTAAGCCATTAATAATACTGTTTTGATTGCTATAGCTTTGTAAAACAGTTTAAAATCATGAATAATAATGCCTCCTGCCATATTCTTCTTTCTCAAGATTGTAGTGGCTATTCAGTGTCTTTTGAGGTTCCATGCAAAGTTTAGGATTGCTTGTTCTATTTCTGCAAAAATGCTACTTGAATTTTAATAAGGATAGCATTGGAATTTTATATTGCTTTTCTACAAGTAGTATGGATATTTAAAATATTCCAATTCATGACCATGGAATATCTCCCCATTTCTTTGTGTCTTGCTCAATTTCTTTCATCAGTTTATTATAAGATTAAGAGTACAGTTCTTTTTCCTTCTTGCTTAAATGTATCCCTAGGCACTTTACTTTTTTAATGTAAATAGGATTGGTTTTCTAAATTCATATTTCATTATTATACTAGAGGCCCAGTGCACAAAATTCGTGCATGGGGGGGGCCCTCAGCCCGGCCTGCACCTTCTCCAATCCAGGAACCCTGCAGGATCGGGTCTAAACCGGCAGCAGACATCCCTCTCACAATCTGGGACCACTGGCTCCTAACCACTTGCCTGCCTGCCTGCCTGATTGTCCCTAACTGCCTCTGCCTATCAGCCTGATCGCCCCCTAACAGCTCCCCTGCTGGCCTGATCACCCCCAACTGCCCTCCCTTGCTGGCCTGATTGCCCCTAACTGCCTCTACCTGCCAGCCTGATTGCCCCCTAACTGCTCCCCTGCCAGCCTGATTGCCCCCAGATGCCCTTCCCTGCTGGACTGATCACTCCCTAACTGCTTGCTCCCCGACGCTGGCCTGATCTCACCCCTAACTGCTTGCTCCCCTGCCAGCATGATCACCCCTAACCACCTCTGCCTTGGCCCCTGCCACTGCGGCTTTGTCTAGAAGGAAGTCGGATGTCTGGAAGATGTCCAGTTGACCTGGTCTAATTAGCATATTACCCTTCTATTAGTATAGATAGTAACAAAAGCAATTTTATATCAATATTTATCATGCAACTTCACTAAATTTATACATTAGTTCTAACAGTTTTGGGGAGGAAACTTTAAACTCTATGTATAATATCATGTGATCTGCAAATAAATAGTTTTGTGTCTTCTATTCTGATATAAATGTCTTTTGCTTCTTTTTATTGCCTAATTGCTCTGGCTGGGATTGTCAATACAGTGTTGAATAAAAATGGTGGGAGTGGCCATCCTTGTATTGGTTCTGATCTAGAGGAAAGTTTTCAGCTTTTCATCATTGAATATGATGTTAGCTGAGAGCTTGTCATATATGGCCTTTATTATGCTGAGGTACATTTCCTTTTTATTAACTGTCTTGAGAGTTTTTATCATAAATGGAGGTTTAATTTTGTCAAATGCTTTTTGTGCATCTATTGATATAAAAATCATATGATTGTAGCTTTCAATATATTAAAGTGGTATGCCACACTTATTGATTTGCATATGTTGGACCATCCTTACATACCAAGGATAATATTACTTGATCATGATGAATGATTCCTTAAAGTGCTGGTAAATTGTTTTGCTAGTATTTCAATGAGATTTTTGCACCACATTCATTATGGATATTGATTTGTGATTTTCTTTTCATGTAGTTTCCATTTCTGGCTTTGGTGTCTGTGTAATGCTGGATTCATAAAATGAGTTTGGGAGTGTTTCCTCCTTTTTTATATTTTGGAAGAGTTTGAGGATTGCCATTATTTCTTCTTTAAATGTTTGGTAAAATTTACCAATAAAGCCATCTGATCCTGGGCTTTTCTTTATTGGGATATTTTTGATTACTAATTCAAAAAACTTACTAGTAATTGGTCTGTTTAAATTTTCTAACTTTTCCTGATTCAGCCTTGGTAGGTTGTATGCTTCTAAGAATTTTTCCATTTTATCTAGAGTACCCAATTTGTTGGATTACAGTTGTTTATAATAGTACCTTATAATTCCGTATATGTATGCAGTATCAGTTATAATGTCTCTTCATCCATTATATATGTGTGTGTGTGTATGTATATATATTTATACTGAGTGGCCAGATTATTATGATCTCTGAACGCATAATAATCTGTCCACTCAGTGTGTGTGTGTGTGTGTGTGTGTGTGTATATATATATATATATATATATATATATATATATATATATATGAGGCCCAGTGCATGAATTCGTGCATGGGTCGGGTCTGGCCAACCTGGCCAGGGGGAGGGGACATGGGCTGTTGGCCGGCCTGCCTTGCTGGTCGAACTCCTGGTCAAGGGGACAATTTGAATATTAGCCTTTTATTATATAAGATATACACTGATAGAGCGTCGGCCTGTGGACTGAAAGGTCCCAGGTTCGATTCCGGTCAAGGGCACGTAACTTGGTTGCGGGCACATCCCCAGTAAGGGGTGTGCAAGAGGCAGCTGATCGATGTTTCTCTCTTATCGATGTTTCTAACTCTCTATCCCTCTTCCTTCCTCTCTGTAAAAAATCAATAAAATAATAAAAAAAAAGATATACACTGAGTGGTCAGATTATTATGCCTTCAGAGATCATAATAATCTGGCCACTCAGTGTATATCCTATATAATAAAAGGCTAATTTGCAAATGACCAAATGGTGGAATGACCACTCACTATGATGCATGCTGACCACCAGGTGGCAGACACTCAACACAGGAGCTGCCCGCTGGTGGTCAGTGTGCTCCCACAGGGGGAGCACTGCTCAGCCAGAAGCCAGGCTCACGGCTGGCAAGCACAGCTGCAGTGGTGGGAGCCTCTCCCACCTCCATGGCTATGCTAAGGATGTCTGACTGACGGCTTAGTGGGCCTAAGTTATCAGTCGGACATCCCCCCAGAGCTCCCAGACTGCAAGAGGGCACAGGCCAGACTATATATATATAAAATTGTTGATCATATTACAGATGTCTCCCATTCCCCCTCTCCCATTACCACCTTCCTCCCAGCCCCTACTCAACCCACAGGTCTTCACAACCCTATTGCCCTTGTCCACAGGTTATGCATATAAGTATATAAGTTCTTTGGTTTATCTCTTCTTGTCCCCCCAACCCCACATCAAGTTATGTCAATCTGTTTGATGCCTCCATACTTCAGGTCTCATTTATTTGATCAATTCATTTTCTTTATTAGATTCCATAAATAAGTGGGATCATATGCTATTTGTCTTTCTCAGATTGGCTTATTTCACTTAGCATAATATTCTCCAGCTCCATTCATGCTGTCCCAAAGGGGAAGGAATCCCTCTTTTTTACAGCTGCATAGTATTCCAATGTGTAAATGTCCCACATTTATCTTTATCCATTTATCTACTGATGGGCATTTAGGCTGTTTCCAAACCTTAGCTATCCTATCTAATAAAAGAGTAATATGCAAATTAACCATCACTCTGCTACACCCACAAGCCACGCCCACCAACCAATCAGGAGCGAATATGCAAATAAACCCAACCAAGATGGCTATGGCCACAGAGAGCAGGAGGGAGGCTTGGGTTTCCCTGGCAATGGAGGAAGCCAAGCTTTCCGCCTGCCCTTGCTGGCCTAGGCCTCCACTCAAGGCTACAAAGTTTCAATGATAGAAGATACATAAACCCAAACAGAAATATCAGCAGCCACGGAGCTGGAAAGAGCAGGAGGCTAGGGTTGCCCCAGTGATGGAGGAAGCCAAGCTTTCCCCACACCCTGGCCGGCCCAGGCCTCCACTTAAGGCTACAAAGTTTCAATTATAGAAGATACATAAATCCCCCCCAAAATGGCTGCTGCCACAGAGCAAGCAGAAGGCTTGGCTCTGCTCCAGGCTATAAAGTTTCAATTGTAGAAGATAAATAAACCCCAGATACCAGGGCCTCTACTTGGGTCGCCAGGGGGTGTGACCAACCTTAAACCACCACAGGCCCCTCGCCCAGGCCACCCCATGCCCCAAGGGAACCCCCACCCTGATCCAGAACATCCTTCAGGGCAAACCAGCTGGCCCCCACCCATGCACCAGGCCTCTATCCTATCTAATAAAAGAGTAATATGCAGATTGACCATCACTCCAACACACAAGATGGCTGCCCCCATTGGTCAAAGATCCTGCCCCCATGTGGACACAAGATGGCCACCACAAGATGACCAGCAAGGGAGGGCAGTTGGGAGGGACCAGGTCTGCAAGGGAGGGCAGTTGTGGGTGATCAGGCCAGCAGGGGAGGGCAGTTGGGAGGGACCACGCCTGCAAGGGAGGGCAGTTAGGGGTGACCAGGCCTGCAGGGGAGGGCAGTTGGGGGGGGGGACCCAGGCCTGCAGGGGAGGGCAGATAGGGGTGACCAGGCCTGCAGGGGAGGGCAGTTGGGGGGGACCAGGCCTGCAGGGGAGGGCAGTTGGGGGGGACCAGGCCTGCAGAGGAGGGCAGTTAGGGGTGACCAGGCCTGCAGGGGAGGGCAGTTAGGGGAAAACAGGCTGGCAGGGGAGCAGTTAGGCATCAATCAGGTTGGTGGGGGAGTGGTTAGGGGGTGATCAGGCTGGCAGGCAGAAGCAGTTAGGGGCAATCAGGAAGGCAGGCAGTCAAGCAGTTGGGAGCCAGGAGTTCTGGATTGTGAGAGGGATGTCCGACTGCCCGTTTAGGCCTGATCCCACCGATTCGATCGGGCCTAAACAGGCAGTCGGACATCCCTCGTGGGGTCCCAGATTGGAGAGCGTGCAGGCTGGGCTGAGGGACTCCCCGGCCCCGTGCACGAATTTCGTGCACCGGGCCTCTAGTATATATATGTTCTTGTGCCAGTTTTTGAGAACAGTGGCTTTGTAATATAGCTTGATATCTGGTTTTGTGAACTCTCCAACTTTGTTCTTTTTTCTCAAGATTATTGCAATTATGTGGGTCTTTTTTTATTCCAGATTAATTTTTTGAGAGTTTGTTCTAGGTCTTTGAAGTATGCCGTTGGTATTTGAATGGGCATTGCATGGAATTTATAGATTGCTTTGGATAGTATAGACATTTTAATGATGTTGATTCTACCAATACATGAACATGGTATATTCTTCCATGTATTCATAAATTTGGCAATCTAATGAATGCTAATTTCTTACTTTTCATTGTCACTAAAAATCAAGGTTTCAGAGAGTTAAGAATTCTAATTAAATTGAAAGGAAACTATGTTTTGAGTGATAGAAGGTATAAGATATGGAGATACTTTTGTTTAGATTTTTAAAAAGACAAGTTATGTATTACTATTTTCATATTGTGGGAAAATGACTGCAAAAGTTTATTATATAGCTACTAAGTATATTTATCTATACAACTATTAAAAACAAAGTATGTACTGGTTTATACTAGTAACAGTTAATTGTTTTTATATAAAAACTTTTGGGAAGCCTTTGATAAATATGACAGAATTCGATGTTTCTGATGAAGTGTAGATTCTGCTTGTGACAATCTATCATGTTTTGTTTATTTACCTTATTGTTCCATGCAATTCTGCTTGAAACAGTCTCTTTCTTATCTAGAGGTTTCTAACACAAAAGAATCACCCCCAAGCTGTATAAGGTAAACCTTATCAGAAAATTGTCATCAATTCTAGAGCCCAACATGGGCCAAGCACATAAGTAGTTCCTCTTGAGAATTTATATTTTATAAAGGCCTTTGTGTCTAGGGGAGATGCACATTATAAGAGCACATAAAAGAGACAGATTATTATTTTTTTCTGTATAAGGTTTAAAGAGCTTCACAAAAAAGAGAAGAGTGAAATTTTGACAAATAGAGAAATGTAGAAAAGATGTTCAGGATATATGAAAATGCTCAGCCATGTCATTTGAAGTAAAGGATTCATTTTTGCATTCAATAAATACGCATTGCATAGTTAGTAGGTGACACTGTATAATATGCAGAGAAATAGTACAAGAGGTGGGTAAGTCATGATATGGCCATTGCTTTTATGGAACTTGTATCTCATAATAAATAGAAAAAGAACAAGTTTAAAGAAATAAAATTTGTGATGTGATACCTAAAAAAAAAAAGAAAAAGATAAGGACATACTTTCTGAAGGAAAAGAAAGAAGTTGAGTTGTTCTAAAGTTGGTTATTTCTGAATGATTTAGGAAGAAGTAAACTAAAAAGGATATGAAAAGTTGTAGAAGATTTGTGAAGAGATATCTTGAGAGAAAACTATGTGGTTAAACTGAATAATGAATTTAATTAAGTAAATGAAGTTAAATATTAAAAGTAAGCTAATGAAGAATTGGCATATAGTTCTTTTTAACTCTATTTGAAAGTCAAGGATTTTCTTGTAAACTAATTTTTTTCTTAAAGCAATTTGATAAACAATACTGAAGCATTTTTTTTTATTTTTCTCCGTAACTATCCCTAAAGAATTTGGAAAGTTTTAATGAGTGTACATTATTTTCAAGACAATGCTTGTTTGCATGAAACCAATAAGAATCCTTTCTCTTTATAATAAGACACAATTGGAAACTGGTTTTATTAACCAACTAGAGGCCCGATTCACAAAATTTGTGCAAGGGGCTCAGCCCTTGCTGCCGCAGCGGCTACTTCTGTCTCACCCCCACCACTGCGGCTTCGTCCAGAAGGTCGTCTGGAAGGATGTCTGGTCTAATTAGCATATTACCTTTTTATTATTATAGGTGATTTGACTGGAATGTCATGTTTGATATAGACATGCCTAGACTCTGGATGTCATCAGAAAACTTTAAGGAATTAAGGTTGACTTTGGCCATCAACAAATCAACAAACAACAAGTGTTGGTGAGGATGTGGAGAAAAGGGAACTCTAGTACATGCTGGTGGGAATGCAGACTGGTGCAGCCACTATGGAAAACAGTATGGAGCTTCCTCAAAATATTAAAAATGGAATTGTCTCTAGGAATATATCTGAGGAAACCTGAAACACCAATCAGAAAGAATATTTGCACCCCTATGTTCATATCAGTGCTATTTATAATAACTAAGATCTGTAAACAGCCCAAGTGTTTATCAGTACATTAGTGGATAAAAAAGCTGTGTTACATTTACACAATGGAATACTATGCAGCTGTAAAAAAAAGAAGGACCTCTTACCCTTTCAGACAGCATGGAGAGACCTGGAGTATTATGCTAAGCAAAATAAGCTAGTCAGAGAAAGAGAGTATCACATGATCTCACTTATATGTCAAATCTAATAAATAAAATACAAAATAGATGAACAAAATAGATGCAGAGACATGGAAGCATAGAAAAAAATGACGAATCTCAGAGGGAAGGGGGTGGGTGTAGATTAACCAAAGAACTTATATGCATATGTACATAACCCAGGGACACAGACAATAGTGAGGTGAAGGCCTAGGGGGTGGGAGAGGGGTACAGGGAGATAATGAGAGAAGAAAGGAGAACATCTTTAATACTTTCCACTATAAAGATAATCTCCATTTAAAAAAAAAAAAGATTAACTTTGGAAGCCAATAAAGCTCCTTAAAGAAACAGCCTGGTACCTTGCTTATTTACACGGTTTATGGCTGCTTTTCCTGTTAAGGACTGAAGTTTGCTTTCCTGGGAGATGGCAAGTTAAGAACCTCAAGGCATTTTGGGGGACCTCAATAACTTAAGGAATTCACCCAAATCTATAGGTATTATAGGTAAAGCCTGATGACAACTATGTGGCTTGGCTTCTTGAACTGAGAGGCTAATTGAAGCTCAATCTGCAAATTCGTTATGAGTCCAGCCAAGGCAGATTTAAGAGAGTCTATATGATTGATTGCTATTCTTATTGTGTTTATGCAAATTAAAGGCCAAATTAAAACTGTATAAAATGCAGTAACTAAATTGGTCTTAATGTGGCTCTTTGATAAAAATGTGGGTGATTTTAGGGAGAAAAATTGTGTTCCAATAGAATCTATAATACATAATTGTGAATATTAGACCCTAGTTAATTGTCCCCAAAGTTTTATTTTCACCTATAAACTGGATCCTGACTGTTTCTCATTTCCCTGAATATTTGGTGACAACTCACCCAATTAATTTTTTCCCATCCTTTGACTTGAAATTATTGAGAACTAAAACATTTTTCTTACCTTTGCACTTGCAAATTACAAAGACATACTTACAGAATTTTAGTGACTATACAGAATTTACCTGAGCACTTGATGACATCACCAGAAATGTTACTTGTTGGTCAGGGAAAACAACTCCCAAACTCTGAGCCAGCCAGCCTGGGGAACCCCTTGTATCCTTCCCTGCAATCTCCCTTTCATTGGACAATTCATCATAACTCTAGTTGTCCTAAGTTTTTTCCCCAATAATATTAATATTTATAACACAATTTGTCTCCACCAGGTTATAAGCCCTATTCATACTCTGTGAATTTCATCCCTTACTAACTCTATACACCATCACAATCTGCTTTTTCTGTAAATCCTTGGATATAAGACTTCTGTTCAGCTGGTTACTTATGTTGATTTTTCTATATTTTTGTTGTAATTCCAATTTGGTCTTGGGTGGAGTTGAGTGTGACTTCTACCTATTCTGCCACTATTTTGGATCCTCTGATCATGTAATTTAATTTTATTAATGCATTGATTGATTTTAGAGAGAAAGGAAGAGAGAAACATCAATTTGTTGTTCCACTTATTTATGCATTCATTGATTGATTCTTTTTTAAAATTTCTTTATTGATTAAGGTATCACATATTTGTCTTCATCCCCCCATTCCCATCCCAATCCCCTCCCCACGCATGCCCCCACCCCCTTGTTGTCTGTGACCACTGGTTAGGCTTATATGCATGCAAACAAGTCCGTTGGTTGATTCTTGTTTGTGCCCTGACCGGTGATCAAACCGGCAACCTTAGTGTATCGGGATGACACTCTAACCAACTGAGCTACTAGGCCAGGGACTGATAATGTCCTTTTAATACTCAAAACCCTTCAGTTCCTGTAAGTTAGGTACAGAATAACTTCAAATTCCTTAGTATGGAATGTAAGGTCTGTGTCAAAATTGTATTCATCTGTTTATCTTCCACAAATTACTGCCCTCTGTAGGTACTCAGAAAAATTTTTTTAATTATATTCCTAAAGGAAGTCATAATCATTTTACTAAACATATTTCTTCCAAATGACATTAATAATGTGAACATGGCAATTTTTAGGACAGCATTTCTTGAATGTGACCCATTTCATTATACATATATTCCAATGTCCAGGACACAAAGTTATCTTGAGTTATCTTAGCAAGCAAATGAATAGAAGTAAGAATCTGAGACCCAGATTTATAGAACTAGAGATGAAAGTTACTCATATTTCATATTCCTGGATTTGAATGTTCTTGAAAACACCTGTAAAAATGCCTTGGTGAAATCTCTGGCACCTTTTTTTTAAATTTATTGAAGCTGTGAAGGTTATCACTAAAAAAGCTGAAGTTAAAATAACATAGATATTATCTAAATACACTCAAGAAAACAGTGAATATTTAGAATGCTCTGAATTTTGGAAATCAGTGGGTGTTGATGAATAAGAAGATGTGGTACATATGTTCATTATAACACTACTCAGCCTTAAGAAAATATAAAATATTTACCTTTTGCGACAACATAGATGGATCTTGAGAATATCATGATAAGTAAAATAAGTTAGACAGAAAAAGAATCACACAATTTCACTCATATGTGAGATATAAAACTGAAAGCAACAAATAAAGAAGCAAAAACTTATAAACACAGATACTGTATAGTGGTTACCAGAAGGAAGAGGGAGTGGGTGGTAGTATAGGGTAAAGTGGGTCAATTACAGGGTGACAGAAGACAACTTGATTTTGGGTGGTGGATACAGAGTGCTATATACAGATGATGTATCATAGAACTGTACATTTGAAACCTATATAATCTTACTAACCAGTGTCACCCCTATAAATTTAATTAAATATAATAATAATAAAGGAAATGAAAAGGAAAGAACATAGATATTATTGCTAGACACACCTGTGTTTGAATATTGTCAGTTGTCCAAGTTATTTAACTTTCTGAACCAGAATTATCTGTACATGAGATAATACTTTATTTTTATCACAGGATTATTATCATGATCAAAGATGAAGTTGTGTATGTGAAGAACTATATGGCAAATGATTAGTGTACAATAAATTTGCCATACCTTTACTGTGACATTATCTTAAACTTGTTTAGTATCTTCAACTGCTTTGGTGAATTTATTGTAGAAATAAGTAAATGCAGAGATCACGGGGAAATAGTATACAACTACTTTGAAAAAGCTAAGAACTGTAGACCTGAGGTAAATTTAACAGACATTTTGAAGATACTGAAGGAACAAATAAATTCACTGTTTAGAACATAGTAAGTTTATCAGAAATTATTTTTTAATGCAAATGAAAGAAGAGAGAGAGGAAAAAGAAAGTAAGACAGTCTAATAAAGCAGACCTGGATGGATAGGCCATCAGTGGGCAGAATATTTCATTCATGTTATCTCATAAAAGGGAGGGGGGCTGGGTGAAAGTGGGCAAAGGGGCAGAGGGAAATGGGGACATTTGAAATAGTGTCAACGATAAAAATAAAATTTTTAAAAGTGCAGATATTCACAGCTCCTGATCTTTGACTATATCCTCAGACTCCCAATATTAGCTCCCTCCCTGGATTATGCCTTCCAGGAACTTCTTGTTAGGTTATTTATCCCTGTTATCTGTCCTAGCAACCTACAATTTACTTTGACTTTTAGAGTACACATGGTGCCTACATCTGATTTCTATCTCTGTACAGTTCTGGTGCCACCTAAGGCTATAATTGTGAGTATGGTACAGAAATGAAAGATCTACGTTATCCATCTAAATTACCATTAACACATACTGAACCTTTAGGTCACTGCTATCAAATAGCAGCTCAAGCACATATGGATAATAGATAGGCAGATATATGATAGATGATAGATAGATAGATTCTAATGGCATAAAATGAAAATACGAAGTATTTGGGGGGAAATGTATGTTCCACAGTCTTTTAAGCATAAGGCATGTCTGAACGTTAAGATTGGTGCACCACAGGATTATTTCAGTCAGATTGGCATTGATGGCATTAGCAGGAGTGCATAAAACCTGTGAATGCTCTAATGATCAGAGTGCCAGAGGTAGAGGTCTTGGAAAATTTTGATATTAGGCTCTTATTTCCACCTTCTATTTTTCTGAAGGCCACATCTGAACTGCAGACATTCAAGCTAGTCAGCAAAGTTCAGCTTCTCTAGGCTGAAGTCCCCAGGGGGAAAATAAACCTGTTCTCATTCTAGACTAATTTGGCCTCCATAATCATACTAGTCGGTGCTCGTGTGTGAGAAAAGATTGTCAAAGCAACTTGGGGTAGAGGAAAGGAAGACATAAGAAACTGAGAGGAACCACATGTTAAAATTAGCTAATTTATTTTTCATTCAAACAGCAGCAGAGGGTCCTTCCACCCCCATATTATTTTCTTCATGCCTGTGTGATGTCCATTTCTGAGAGGTAAGCCTTTATCTCCAAAAAATAGAAATTAGAATATTAAAGAAAGAAATAAAACTATTTTTCTCACTGCCAAGCAGCAGGATTATCTTATCCTTATGCCTATTTACAGTCTTCACATTCCTTTTCATGAGAGGTTAGGAGAAGAGAACAATTTCAAAGAAAATGCTGTGTGATACTTTGCCTTTGGCATTGTTAAGCGATGTGCTAACCCAAGTCAGGTCCATGGGGACACAGAAAGCATCATGAAGGGAAAGGTCTTATTTTCGTGAAAGTTTTCATAGTAACTGACCCTTTGTGGTGTGGTTTGGGTTGAACTGAAATTTTTTCATTTATTTTTCTTCCATAATCAGTCTAATATATAGGTTTTATTGGTTATTGGTAATTTTTCTGGCTTCCCTTATGTATTTCCTTCTTTTAAAGAAAACAGAAAAATGCATACAGATTTATTTACTCCATAGTGCAATCAGTTCTCATCACATACACACACATACAAACACACATATAAAATCCTACTTCAAAGACTTTGTGAAGCAAACAGATTCTTTTATTAATGCAGCATTTCATTGTCCTAAATATTGTACTAAAAATTTCATTCCCAGATCTCAAGCACTGGGATGAAACAGATCAGATGTCTAGTCTCTCCACATTCACCTCCCTTCCTAACCAACATATATCATGGAAGTGAGCAATAAATTAGCAAGTAAAACCAAATACTCCAAAGGTAGAGGGGAAAAGGGAGAAATTCCATAAACAATGTGTCATTCATTCTGAAAAGGTATTATGTTGTTTGAATCATTCATTGATTTGCATCCTCCACACAGATCTCTTTGACCATAGCTTAAGTATCTACTATGTAGTTGAGAGGGTTATATTTATGTGATATTGTTCTGTTCTGTTTCAATGAATAATTTGGAAGGTAAAATTAATTTTTTTAGGTGGGGGCATTGAAAAATTAGAGATGAACAGTGTAAGTGAAATCAAAGGGTAATTGCTGTATGAAGGTCACTTAAACAAAACACAATAGCTGGGAAGAGCTGTTTCCAATCCTTACCATTCTCAGTGTTTTTATTATTTACTAGAGGCCCAGAGCATGAAAATTCATGCAGTGGAGTAGGGGGGTGTCCCTCAGCCCGGCCTGCCCCCTCTCACAGTCCGGGAGCCCTCAGGGGCAGGAGGCGACCTGGCAATCAGGGGAAGGCAACATCCCCATCACACCTCTGCTGCTGCCACTGCCAGCAGTGCAAGCCTCCACTGGCCCTGGTTACCTGAGCCTTGGGCAGCCCTTGGTGGCTGGGCAGCTGCCATATGAGGCTTGCCTGTGCCTCACGTCAGCCTTGGGCAGTTGGGCAGCCACCATCCAAGGCTTGCCTGTGCCTCAGGCGTTGGCTGGGCAGGCGCCATCCAAGGCTTGCTTATGCCTCTGGCTGGCCCCAGGTGGCTAGGCAGCCTACATCCAAGGCTTGCCTGCACCCCGGGCTGGCCCTGGGTAGCTGGGGAGCTGAAGGGACTGGGGGACTCCAGAGGCAGGCACGCTGAGTGGCCAGACCCACCTGGGGGTGGGCCCAGCCGTGCCGCACACCTGCCACCCCGGTGGGGCTGATGGGACTGAGTGCCGCCATCTTGTGGCTGTGGGTGCTGCCAACTTTGAGGGCGTGGCAGCAATTAGCATATTCCCTCCTTATTGGCTGTGGGCACTTCCATCTTTGTGAGGGTGTGATGGTCAATTAGCATATTCCCTCTTTATTAGATGGGATTTGTGTGCATTCCTTTGTTTCTTATTTATACTTTACTTTCTTCCAACAAGAATTTTTAGAGTCATATGATAAAAGATGTGCAATTAAAGCCATTAAAGGAAGGCCACATCAAAGACTTTGGGTGGAATGAGGTTGAATTCTTTTTTGCTATCTAAGTAATAATTTGAGGGTTCCTGAATTTGAAGTCTAAAAACGATAAAACATGTTCAAAGTCACTAATCACCCAAGAGATGCAAATCAAAACAACAATGAAGTACCATCTCACACCTGTCAGAATGCCTATCATCAACAAATCAACAAACAACAAGTGCTGGAGAGGATGTGGCGAAAAAGGAACCCTCTTGCACTGCTGGTGGGAATGCAGACTGGTGCAGTCACTGTGGAAGACAGTATGGCGTTTCCTCAAAAAACTGAAAATGGAACTTCCAATTGACCCAGTAATACCACTTCTAGGAATATATTTCAAGAAAACAGAAACACCAATCAGAAAGGATATATGCACCCCTATGTTTATAGCAGCACAATTCACCATAGCTAAGATTTGGAAACAGCCTAAGTGCCCATCAGCAGATGAGTGGACTAGAAAACTGTGGTACATCTACACAATGGAATACTATGCTGTGGTAAAAAAGAAGGAGTTCTTACCATTTGCAACAGCATGGATGGAACTGGAGAGCATTATGCTAAGCAAAGTAAGTCAGTCAGTGAAAGATAACTATCACATGATCTCACTCATATGTGGAATATAATGAACAACATAAACTGATGAACAAAATTAGAACCAGAGTCACAGACACATCAAACAGACTGTCCAACCTATGAGGGAAGGCAGGGGGTGAGGGGGTAAGAGATCAACCAAAGGACTTGTATGCATGCATATGACCATAACCAATGGATACAGATGGGGGTGGGGGTGAGGGCGTGTTCTGGGGGTGGGGGCAGCCAGGGAGAGGTCAATGGGGGAAAAGGGAGACTTATATGTAATACTTCAAACAATAAAGAATTTAAATTAAAAAAGAAAATATAAATAAAAAATAAAATGTGATAGTTATACAGTGACCATTCCAAATAAATAAAAGCATAACAGTTTTTCAGGAAATAAATGATAAGCCACATGTAGGCAAGTACTATACCCATCTTGTGATTAGCACAGGGCCTAGAATATGGTAGAGACTTAATAAATATTTATTGTATGAATGAATAAAGTTTTAATGAGTTTATTTAGAGTATAATCTATGACTTAACTAACTTTGTACCCCAAGTACTCATCAATGAGTCATAAAGTGGATATTCAATGTTTTTCTGTAAAATGGATACTTGAAAGGGAGAAAAGTTGCCCTGGCATTAATCTCTAATAAGAATTTACTAAGTGTGTATATATATATGACAGACAGGGAAAAACATTAAAAACTCAAGTGTTTGGTAGCAACAGTTTTATGGGATTTATTATCATGTTTATCATTCGCTCCTTTCTTATGTCATTCTTCAGTGAAAGTCAAGAACATAATCCTAATGTCACAATCTTCTTATTGATGAATTCAGAAACATTTTTCATTTCTTTACGCATTTACATTTTTGTCAGAATTTTATATTAGTAACCGCTCTTTCCGTAATGTTTTCATCCCATGGTTTCTATAAAATCATCTTTGCCAGGATTCCCTCTTACCTCCCCAGTCACTCTTTGTCACTGTTCTTTGAAGCTCCTCTTTCTTTACCTGTTTCTTGAATTTTGACATTCCTCAGAATTCTGTCCCTGTCCCAATTTTAATTTTACTCCAAATACTTTCTCTGAGTGATTTCATCCATTCCAATGGGTTTATCTACCATCTTTATGGTTTGATTCGCATTCCCACAATACAGATCTTTCCCCCAAGGTTCAAGTGGGCATAGTGTACATACTGCTTAGTGTGCACTCTCAACTAAAATTTCCACATGCATTTCAAATTCAAGATATCCAAAACTGAACTTATTTTTTTCCTTCTCCTGTGTTCCCTATCTCAGTAGATGACACAGGTAGGTACCTAGTTGCCCATGATCATCACTGTCCCTTACATGCCATATTGAATAACCAAATCTTGCAGATTCTACTGCTTAATTTGTCATAATTCTGTATTTCTTTAAAGCACACATGGTCATCTCTTGCCTAGAATTCCATGATAACCTCCTAATTGAACAGTCTACCTCTACTATTGTGACTCTCTGAACTATTTCATAAACTATAAGCCAGAATGATCTTTCCAAACTTAAATCTCTTTTTATCTGACCAACTCTTACTTCTCCATCAGTTTTCAACTTATATCTGATCTCCTCCAAAAAGTGCCTCCTGTCTCCAAAGTCTTAGATAGCCCTGCTATATATTTTCTTTTTTAAAAAATATATTTTATTGATTTTTTACAGAGAGGAAGGGAGAAGAATAGAGAGTTAGAAACATCGATGAGAGAGAAACATTGATCAGCTGGGGATGTGCCCGCAACCAAGGTACATGCCCTTGACTGGAATTGAACCTGGGACCCTGCAGTCTGCAGGCCGACGCTCTATCCACTGAGCCAAGCCAGCCAGGGTCCTGCTATATATTTTCATGGCACCTTCTACTTCTTTCATCTCCATTATATTGCTTATCACATTATATTATAATTGTTTACTTGTTGTTTCCTCTATTAAATTTCAAGATCTGTGAAGGCAAGAAACCTCTCTTATTTGTTGTTTTATACCCATGTACTATCATAGTTCCTGGAAAATGGTAGGTACTCAATAAATCTATACTAATAAAAGGAGAATATACTAATTATACTGGGTCGACCAGACATCTTCCGGACATCCGACTTTCTTCTGGACAAAGCCACAGTGGTGGGGGTTGAGGCAGAGGCAGTTAGGGGCAATCAGGCCAGCAGGGGAGGGCAGTTGGGGGTGATCAGGCTGGCAGGAAATGGCAGTTGGCAGCCATCAGGCTGTCAGGGGAGTGGTTAGGTGGCGATCAGGCCAACAGAGGTAGTTAGGGGCAATCACGGAGGCAGGCAGGCAGGCAAGTGGTTAGGAGCCCGCGGTCCCAGATTGTGAGAGGGATGTCAGACTTCCAGTTTAGGCCCGATGCCTGCGGGATTGGGCCTAACCAGCAGTCTGACATCCCCCGAGGGGTCCCAGATTGGAGAAGGTGCAGGCCGGGCTGAGGGACACCACCTCCCATGCACGAATTTTGTGCACTGGGCCTCTAGTATTAAATAAAGGTATACATCTGTGTAATGACTCAATTTTATCCAAAGACTGGTTTTTAAGTACTTCTCTTAAGTATCAATTGCCTTATCTCAGCTCAGCTCAATTATAAATTCAGCTATCATTTATTGGGTACCTTATGTACTATGAGCTATGCTATGTGCTTTACATTGATTTGTTCATTTGATCCTCACAAAAGCCCTGTAAAGTAACTCCATTTTACAAATGAAGAAAACAGAGTCCAAAGAGGTCAAGTCTCTCACTCAAGGGCACTATATCAGGTTTGAGGTGAAATTAACTTATCTCTGACCATTACAACAGCCCTATAAACTAAATATAATTATATACTTTTATTTTATAAATGAAGAAACTATAATCCAGAAGAGAAAGTTATTTGCCAAAATTCATGTAAAAAGTTGAGGCTTAAACTCTGGTCTGTCTAATTCCAGGTGGGTGCTCTTCCCACTGTGATTTTCTGCCTTTCTTTTGGTGGTGAATTAACTAGTGCAATTTCTCAGCAAATAGGGGTTTTTCAAGCCAAGTGATCTGTTTTGGCTGGTTGTTCCACCCAGAGGAAAAGTAATTGTTCCTTTTTGCAACCCAGCAGAAACACCCTTTGTGCTGAATGTTTTCTTTCACCAAATCAATAAAATCCCCTTTCCATAAACTATTGCCTAGACACTCCTTACAGAGGAATTTGATATATAGGTGAACAGTGCCTGTAACTCATCTAGTAAGAATATGCACACGGTATTTACAGTTTAAGATACAAAGTGCATAGGTTAAAAACAACATTTTCAGGACTTTCTTGAAAACACTTGGTAGTTTCCTTATTAGCGGAGAAAAGAGAAGTTAGTAAGAGGAGGATCTAGGAAATATTTATGTGTTTTTTTTTCTTTCACAGTTCTCTGCTCTATTTTTGTGCTTTGTGTGACTAAGCCTTTTCCTTTGACCATTCAAAGGGAAGAAGGAGCATATTTCCACAATTAGAATTCTACTGACACTTGTTTCTTGCGAAGCACAAACTTGCAGCTATTATTTTTGTTTCTCCTTGAGGAAACAGTGGACAAACATGAGGCAAACATGAACTATTTACACAGTGGGAGGAATTCCAAGAGCAGATTTTGGAGAGAGCAAATGCAAGTATTGGTCTATACAGGTGTTGCACATTTATAAAGATTTTCATGCATGTCTCATAGAGCTGCCTCCAGGGAAAGGTATAACTAGCTGGTTTTTAGCAGCCTAGCTCTCACTATCCTCTCTATCCTTCTCTCCCTGCTATTCCATCTCCTCAGTGATATTTGGAAGCAATCTCTGACTTACTTTAGAACATATATACTCACTGAAACTTCAGATTACTTGCTGAGATAGCAGTCCAATCTCTACTTACAGGAACTCAGGAGTGCTCCATCCTTTTTGAGAGACACTTCCCTCTCAGCTTCAAGGTCAGGGGGAGGGAAAATGAACATTTCATGGGTCTTGTAATCTGAATGATTGTAGATACATGGAAAAAGTTTGTTTCTCACAATCTTCATGGTAGGCTTGCTCTTGGACACTGATGAGAACTGCCTGATCCCTGGGATAAAAAGGAGGGAGTCTTTCATAAAAGAGATAACCCTGGCCCCCTCCACAGTGAAAGCAAGAATGGGTTCCAAATATATGCAAGAAGTACTCACAGTAAGTGAATCCTATCTATTAAAAGAGTAATATGCAAATTAACCATCACTCTGCTACACCCACAAGCCACGCCCAGCAGCCAATCAGGAGTGAGTATGCAAATTAACCCAACCAAGATGGCTGCAGCCCCAGAAAGAGCAGGAGGCTTGGGTTGCCCCTGGCAATGGAGGAAGCCAAGCTTTCTGCACACCCTGGCCGGCCCAGGCCTCCGCTTAAGGCTACAAAGTTTCAATTATAGAAGATAAATAAATCCCAACAAAAATAGTGGCAGCCACGGATCTGGAGAGAGCAGGAGGCTTGAGTTGCCCCCAGCGATGGAGGAAGCCAAGCTTTCCACAGACTCTGGCCGGCCTAGGCCTCAACTCAAGGCTACAAAGTTTCAATTATAGAAGATAAATAAATCCCAGATACCAGAGCCTCCACTTGGGTTGCCGGGGGGTGTGGTCGGCCTGCAAACCACCACAGGACCCTCGCCCAGGCCACCCCATGCCCCAAGGAAACCCCCACCGTGATCCAGGACACCTTTCAGGGCAAACCAGCTGGTCCCCACCCATGCACCAGGCCTCTATCTTATCTAATAAAAGAGTAATATGCAGATTGACCATCACTCCAAAACACAAGATGGCTGCCCCCATGTGGTCAAATATGGCTGCCCCCATGTGGACACAAGATGGCCACCACAAGATGGCCAGCAAGGGAGGGCAGTTGGGAGGGACCCAGGCCTGCAGGGGAGAGCAGTTGGGGGGGACCAGGCCTGCAGGGGAGGGCAGTTAGGGGCAAACAGGCTGGCAGGGGAGCAATTAGGCATCAATCAGGTTGGCAGGGGAGTGGTTGGGGGTGATCAGGCTGACAGGCATAAGCTGTTAGGGGCAATCAGGAGGGCAGGCAGGCAAGCAGTTGGGAGCCAGCAGTCCTGGATTGTGAGAGGGATGTCCGACTGCCCGTTTAGGCCCGATCCTACCTGGATCGGGCCTAAACGGGCAGTCGGACATCCCTTGAGGGGTCCCAGATTGGAGAGGGTGCAGGCTGGGCTGAGGGACACCCCCCCCCCCATGCACGAATTTCGTGCACCGGGCCTCTAGTGTCTGTATAAATGTGTAAGCTATTATGCATTATGTGACTGGGCAAGTTATTTAACTTTTTTGAACCTCAGTTTTTTATCTGGAAAATAATGCCTATTTTGCGGAACTGTTTTAATGAACTGTTACAAGGATCAAATGTGGTATATGACAATTCCTATCAAAGTGCTTAATATATGGTAGTTATTTTTCTTTAAATATATAGACCAGTATTACTTTAATTTGTTTAAGAGTTACCAAAGTGCGGTGGATAGATTATAAACTTTAAATTAATGTAAATCTGTCTTTGAAATCCACCTCTGCCTTTTTGGAGTCATTCAGAGCAGCTTAGAAGCTCAACTCTACCCCTCCCAAACCTTAATTTTGTCAAATTTAAAAATGTGATTATACCTGTATCCCAGAGTGGTTGTAAAGTAGGATTCAATGAGATAGTTTATATTAAAATCTTAGAATAATACTGGGCTCAAAATAGGTACTCAATAAACATTAGCCTCTTTTTCTCTTTCATCCTCAGACAACTGTTGGCTATCTAACTTAATGGTGACACTAGATGGGAAAATAGTATATTTTGTTCTTTCTGTGAAAAATATCCCAAAGAATGAATTTAAGTCATTTGAGCTCACTCCATTTATTTATGTGTTTTACAGTCTGTGTATAAAATATCTCTAGTACAGTACCCCTCCTTCAGGGAACAGGACCTTTGACCAAACTTCCCCTACTATAGTAGAGTTGCTAACATTTACCAGATAAAATGCATACTCTTTCATCAAGCATTCTTCAGATCTTATAGGTATGGCATTCATACACATCAGTTCTTCCAGGACATCCAATTTCAAGTATTGTATCCTATGTCTTATCCTATATAATAAAAGCCTAATATGCTAAGTGTCTGGTCATCAGGTCATCCGTTCAACCAATCAAAGCGTAATATGCTAATGATATGCTAAGGCCACTCAACCGCTCACTATGATGTGCACTGACCACCAGGGGGCAGACACTCTGACCAGTAGGTTAGCATGCTGCTGGGGTCTGGCTGATGGGGACTGAGCTAGATGGGCCAGACATGCCCCGGAGCCCTCCTGCTGTCCCTCCCTGGCTGGCCAACCTCCTGTGTCCCTCCCCAGCCCCAATCGTGTACCAGTGGGGTCACTCGGCCTGGCCTGTGCCCTCTTGCAATCTGGGACCCCTCAAGCAATGTCGGAGAGCCAGTTTCAGCCCTATCCCACTGGCCAGGCCAAGGGACACCACTGCTGCACAAATTCGTGCACCGGGCCTCTAATGTCTTTATAAATTACTGAAAAGGCCAGGTAATTAAAATACTTTGCTTTTCAAAATATCTCTTACCTCTGCCATTTATATCCAAAACGAGCATAAAAGTCATTTGATGAGCCACAGGGCTTGATAACTGATTCAGAAATCGTGATAATTGTACCTAGAGTTCTTTTCAGTATGTACAATGTGATAACTTTCCACTCATTCTTTTACACAACAAGCATTTAATTGGTACCCATTATTTGCTAGGTAAATAGAGCCACAGAGGTAAATATGTTATATAGGGAAGATATAGACGTAGACAAATTATAAAATAATGTAACATAATGTAAAATAATGTAGACGAATTGTAAAATAATGCATAGACAGACATATGAGATATATACATACCACCACACATACACACACACACACACACACACACACACACACACACTCACCACTCACAGTCCCCTTAAGTTCCAAGTACAGATACAAAATTGGCAGGGAGGATTTCTTGAGTACATTGCTTAATTTGGAGCTTTAAAAAGATTGGTGCCCTAGCTGGTTTGGCTCAGTGGATAAAGTGTTGGATTGCAGACTGAAGGGTCCTGGGTTTGATTCCGGTCAAAGGCAAATGCCTAGGTTGTGGGCTCGATCCCCAGTAGGGGGCGTGCAGGAAGCAGCCGATCAATGATTCTCTTTCATCATTGATGTTTCTATCTCTCCCTCTCCCTTTCTCTCTGAAATCAATAAACATATCTGTTTTAAAAAAAGATTGAAGTTGATCATTAAATGCTGATTTGAGTTTTTAAAAATTATCAACTAAAACAATTACATTCATAGAAACAGTTTGATGCTTTTGAACTCAGTGACTTTATTAAAAGTATTAATTTCATTGTTTTTAATTCATCATCTGTTAATTTAAGAAAGTTGACATGTTTGACTAGCCTTAATTGTTGTGTCCTGTTTTTCAAATTAGTGAGAGGGTCTTTTCATTCACCCCTTTTTTCCCTCACTATTGCTTCCACCCCAGCTCATTGCCTAGCAAAGCCATGCCACTTGTCACAAGGGCCAGGCGAGCAGAATGAACAGCTCATTGAAAATTCATCTCAGTGTGTTGGAAGAACTAATCCCCAGGCATGCCCTGCTTTAGGGGGAGGTGTATCAAACACTCCACATATTAAGAACTGAATATGAGGCCAAAAGTTGTCCAGAACAAACCAAAGCTGCAGAAAGAAACATAACTGCAAGTGATTTAGCAGGGATCAAGCAGGTGAATTCACAGAGGAATTAAAAGTCTTCATGACCAACCAGACACTACCATTGGTTTTGCAACTTTTATTTCTGTAAATGAGTCTGGGAGCAAATTGGTAGACTTTGATCAGACACTAGATTAACTCCTGGTCAATGTTCAAGAGGAAAATACCTTCTCCAGTATGCAGAGACAGCCCATATGGAAGGTCAAAAAAGTCTCTGAAAACACATTCAGCTCTACTTAACCAAGATGGGATTTGTCTGTCCTTCAAGCCCTGGCCAGCTCACAATACATTCAGCTCTGCTTAACCAAGATGGGATTTGTCTGTCCTTCAAGCCCTGGCCAGCTCACAATTCATCTCTGTTTGGGAACAGCCAGCTATACATTTTCCATATAAATTCCAACTGGCCACTGCTCATTTGTACCCCTCCCTCAAATCCAGCCATCCCAGTTCCTCTGAGGTTAGCTGACCAGGAGCTGAGAATAGACCTTTTCTCTATGAATGCATAATTGGTCATTGATGAACACACAGGCACTCACTCAGTCTACCTGGTCTAGGAAAAAAAATTCTGAATATCCTCCCAGATGTCCATGTCGGTCAACACAATCCCCGTATAATTTGTAATGTATTAAATATCAAAAATAATGGATTTTTTCAGTTAGTATTTTGGCAGATGATGACAGCAGTACATTTTATTTGAGAAGCCAGCAAGACTTCTCCCAGTAAATCTGCAAACAGAAAACTGTGAGCATTGGCCCCAGATCCTCCTTGAAAAAGGCTACCATTATACTCTATTACAGTTAAGCTATGTATGCACATCCTGGATGGCATCCAATTACATAGCAGTTTTCTCTCCCTTTTACCTTTTTTTTTTTTTGTGTGTAAAAACATGTTCCCTCGAATGCTCGACAGTGGTTTCTAATAAAGAAATTGAATGAAAATCAACCAAGAGAGTGTGTGCTGAAAATAATGGGAGATTTTTTTTAATCACCAGTAACAAGATACTTTTCTGTAGTCAACTTTATGTGCTGTGTGACATGCCATATGGACTGAAGGTTCCGCTCTAATGTATAACTCAGAAGTGCCAGCAAGTGCCAGAAAATACAAATTAGATGAGAGGAAACTGAAAAAGGAAAGGTGGAGTTATTTACTTAGGACTTAAATATAGCTTAAGAGTTTTAAACAAGCTCAAGATCTGTCTTCTTTCTTTGAGCTGTTCCTTGAATATTTGGAAAGATATGTGGGAACCCCTACATTCTGGAAAAAAAACTGAGAAATAAAAAAAAAAAAAAGGTTAGGATAATGAAAGTAGCCTCTTTTGGAAATTAGGTATGTACTTTGCCAATTGTACTCTAAAATAAAAATGTTTTGCTGTTCAATGTTCAGGTTCTGATGACAATTAGCATAAAGCAATTAGAAAATATATTGCACATGGGGGAAAATGTTCAAAGGCTAAATCAAGAGGCAGTAGAGTATAAAAAAAGAGCTTTAAAGTCATACAGACCTGGTTTCTCATCCCAGGTCTACCACTTTGAATCATTCAGCTGTTATTACTTGAGAATCTACTATACTCTAGATATTATACTGAAAAAAAAAATAGCATGAGTGCTACCCTTATGGAACTTAGATTTTATGGAAAGTGATGCATACAGACACTGAACAAATTAAAAGTAATAATATGAGAGGGCTTTGAAGAAAATTATAGTATGGTAAAGAGATAAGAGTAACTGCATATCTTCTGTAGATTGGATGATCAGGGAAGAACCTGAATGGTGAGAAGAAGCTAGCCACATGATGACCTAGTAGAAAAGTATTGTAAGCACAGAGAACAGCAAAGGCAAAGACCCTGAGACAAGAATAGCTTCACTTTTAAAAAAAGAACAGAAAGACCAACACACCTGGATTTTGAGTATGAAAGAGAGAGTAGTAAGAGATGAGGTTGGGCAATAGATAAGGGCCTGATCTTGCGATCCTTACCATGGTTAGGTTTTGGGTTTCATAAAGACTCACTATGAGACTTTGGACAACTTACTTAACTCTTTGTGTCTCCATTCCTTTATTTGTAAAAGACATAATAAGAGAACCTACTTCATAAGATTGTTGTAAAGATTAAAAGAGATACTTTATGCAAAGCACAATCCCTATTGGATATTTTTAAAGAAACAGAAGGATCTCTTATCCACAAAGCCTTCCTCTTCTTCCCCATAATGGCTGAAGTTCCACCATTAAAAATGCATCCTTTGGGCTTAAGACTCATAGTCCTGGATAGACAAACCAGTACTGATTAAGAACACAGGCTTTAGTAACATAAGCTACAGAACTGGGATCAAATCAGGCTACCACTTATTAGCCCTATGACTATTTTAAGTTTCCTCAACTTGGTGAGCCTCAGTTTTCTCATCTATAGACTGCTATTAGCCATAAAGCCTGACATAATATTGCTGTGAAATAATGCACATAAAGTTGTTAAAACAGTGTTTAGCACTTCCTTATCCATATCAACATTTTAAAAAAGATTTTTTAATTGATTTCAGAGAGGAAAGGAGAGATAGAAACATAAATGATGAGAATCATTGATTGGCTTCCTCCTGCATGCCCCACACTGGGTATTGAGCCTGCAACCCAGGCATGTACCCTGACTTGGAATCAAACCATGATCTCCTGGTTCATAGGTCAATGCTCATCTACTGAGTCACATTGGCCAGGCCATATCAATATTATTAATAAGTATTGTTATTTCTGATTCAGCATCAGTAAGTTTGGAGTTCCAGCCTTAGAACTATTAGGAACCTCAGAGATGACTTAAAACAAATCTTGTTCATTTTAATAATAGAGGAACTCAGGCAAAGAGTGAGAGACTCAACAGCAAGCAAGCCTCTTACTTCAGGATGACACCTTAGAAGAGAGGAGGCTGAGGCCATGATGTGATCAGCTTTGCTCACTGGAATTTGCCTAGGCCTGGGTCTCCATTAGCCTTTGTGGTCTCTGTAGCTTGGACAAGAGCATAAATACTTAAAGCAGAGAGACTAAGCACAATAATTGGACAACTCAAGGCTTAAAACTCCTTCAAAAACAAACATTAAAAATGTGATGTTTATACAATCAGAACTTTCTTGCATTTCGTTACATGCATTGATAAGTATAGCATAAACTTTATTTAAATAATTTTATTTATTTATTTAGACAGAGGCATCCTCCTCTTTTCAATGATCTTTAAAGTTTTAAACAAGTCTTGCTGTGGATCCTGAGATTTAGTTTCAGGTATGTTTTCTCCTTTACATTGAACTATTTTGCTCTATAGCACTATTTAATATCTATCATATTACTTTTTAATTTGCTTAATCATTTGTTTTGGGCTTCACCTGCTCTGACTTCAGAGTAAAACAGAATTTTGTCTCTTGTTATCACCATTTCATCCTTAGTGCCTAGAAGAGTGTCTGGCACATAGTTGATGTCCAACAAGTTTGTTGAATAAGTAAATAAATAAATTCTGGGTTCCTAAGTATTCCCCTAGTCAAATTATCCTATCCTAATATATAAAAGGTCAGGGGCTGTCACGACTGAAACAACCAGACAGACAACTGAACAGCAGGCTGCATGGGGCAACCAGGCCAGCAGGGGGGTTAATGAGGGAGGACCAAACGGCTGAACAGCAGGCTGCATGGGGAGACCAGGCTGGCAGTGGGGTTAGTGAGGGACGACCAAATGACTGAACAGCAGGCTGTGTGGGGCAACCAGGCCAGCAGGGGGGTTAGTGAGGGATGACCAAACAACTGAACAGCAGGCTGCATAGGTGACCAGGCCGGTGGGGGACAGTTGGGGGTGACCAGTCCGGCAGGGGGGACAGTTGGGAGTGACCAGGCCAGCGGAGGGGGAGCAGTTGGGGGTGACCAGGCCAGCAGGGGGGGCAATTAGGGGTGATCAGGCCAGCAGGCAGGTGAGCAGTTAGGAGCCAGTGGTCCTGGATTGTGAGAGGGATGTCTGACTGCCGGTTTAGGCCCGATCCCCGGGATTGGGCCTAAACCGGCAGTTGGACATCCCCCAAGGGGTCCCAGATTGGAGAGGGTGAAGGCTGGGCTGAGCCCCCCCCCCCCCCGTGCATGAATTTCATGCACTGGGCCTCTAGTCTATAATAATAAAAGCATAATATGCTAATTAGACCAGACGTCCTTCTGGACAACTTTCCAGATGAAGCTGGGGCTGCAAGGGAAGCCTGGGTCCCGGGTGCCAGAGGGAAGCTGGTGCCAGCAGCCAGGGGGGAGGAAGGCCTACTCTTGCATGAATTTCATGCATCAGGCCTCTAGTTTCCCAAAAATCTCAAACTGCCTTGAACTGGGGTTAGTTCAGAAGCCCCAGGATCCCAAATGAGGAATGTGACCCGGCCTTGGTACCACCAACATGAGTGAGAAAGGTAACAAGCTGAGCAGTTTACCCTGCACTAGCAATGATAGGAGTGAGGGCTCTTTGTAACAAGCTTCTCATCTATATGGCTGGAGCTCCTCCATGATAAGTAGAAAGGAAAACTAGTTGTCATGGCCATACAAGTCTCCCCAGTCTCAGAGCCTGTCTGGGTTTTCTCACAGACCTTACTCTGGCTCTATTCCTCTATGTTCTAGGATTTAATTCTTCTGTGGATGTTTGGTAGAGAAAAGTTTCATTGAGACACTCAGAGACTGAAAGAAGCAAAGCAGTAGGAAGTACCTAGTTCTTTAAAAACCTGAATATACAGGAAATTTTTACTCAGTAGACTGCTTTAGTTTCCTTATTGAAACAAAATGCTTTCTATTTTAAGAACCATTTCACTAAATCCACAAGAACTAGGAGATATTTGGGCAAAAGAATTCAAGACTATATGAAATGAGAATACAGGTTCCCAGTCACCTTGGGCAGTTTTGGAAAAGAGGGCTGTCTGGAGAAAGGAAGTGTAGGCTATGGATTCATACAGGTAATGGTAAGTGAGCAGAACAAAAGAGTTGAAGTACAGAGGCTTTACCATGATGTGAGGCAGGCTGAGGATCAAGAGATGATTTACGATGTACTAGAACAGTCATCTCTCCCCATCTTAACCCTGCTTCAGTCAATTGAATTAACTAGAATTTACTCCTTTTCTAAGATGTAAACACCAATGGAGGGATTAAAAGCAATGGGTGGATGGATCAATCATTCACACCTTAGTGTAAATCTATTCAACCTGTCACTGTCTTGACAGAGGTTTATGTATTTTTTGGACTGAGAAGCAATATTGCTGCAGGAGATAGAGATGTAGGAAAGGGCTGCAGGAAAGACAGAAAGTTTGGGAAACCACAGCAAATATAAGGTGCGGGAATCTGGAGGTGGAGATAGAAGTGGAAGGAGGTCAATAGGGATGTGAAACAAATAGCATCTGCCTCTTCTTGTTTGTGGTTTTTGTTTTATTTTGTTTGGTTTTTGAGTACCTGGCCTAGAAGGTCACTAATGACAAAGTTCCTATAATTTTAAACATTGCCTAGAGCTGATCATGCTTGTCATGTCAGAAAAAAAAAAGCAGCATTTGCTATCTAATGGAGAATCAATATGCAATGTGATTGCTTTCCCTGGGAGTTAGAAGGCATGAAAACAATAACCAGGAATTCCCTGTGCTGCCACCCTGGGACCACCACCTGTTCTAGTTATTGACCAGTCAGCCACCTAGCTCCTAAATCATCTCATTGTTATCAGATAGTCTGTTTGCTCTAACTTTCCTCAGGCCTCCCAGTTGTCCTAGGATATTTTATCAAATCCAAGAAATCAAATTCAAAAGTCAGCTTTTCAAGAAACTCCAAATATATCAAGTCAGAAAAATCAGAGAAAGTGGTATTTAATCTTTCAGCTTGATCGCTGAAAAGTCACCCAGGCATTTTTCATTTGCAACTCTGCATTTTTCTCCAGACAGCCTCAAAAAAAAGTATAGGAAATGATTTGTGATCAAATATACTTTAAAAAGTCCTTTCTTAGACAATGAAGGAAAGATAATGGAAAGAAGCCTCTGGGTGCCCACAAAAGAAGACACAGTTGAATAAGTTCAACTGCTAGACCAAAGTATAACTACTAGATAATCTAAATGTATTTTATCACATTTAATAAGCAATTAAAATCCAAGTTGCAATTATAACTGATTGATTGTTTTTTTAAAAAATGTAAAATAAGTCAATTTTACATTTAGTTATATGTTAAATTTTATTGATTACATTGCTCATATGACAAATGTTTTATTATTCCAAGTTATATTAACTATAAAATGGAAATTAATAATAATAAATTGAAATATGGAAAATTAAACAGAACTAAATATGGAAATTACAAAATAGCTTTACTGTTATATTTTACGTCAACTTGGTTAACATATCCCATTAAATGTTTTGGTATCATCACCCTAAAGTTTCATAATTTTGAGAGCCAAAGGCACAAACAAAAGTTCACATATAATTTATACTTACAAGAAACTGAAAAGAAAAAAATACCAGAAAAAACACAAAAAGATTATTCATACTGTGATTACTAATTTGATCTTAAAATATAACCTAACAACTGAGCTTAACCTAACTTAACCTAATTGCCTCTAACTGAACCTAATGTCATATATTCTATCTATTATCTGTTTTCACAAGACAATATAATGCATGATTACTTTTAGGACTTTAGATAATGAGGGAAAAGTAATGTGATTTTTGAGAATTCATTTTATTACTGTTCCATTGTTTTAGCATTTATTTTTCTATTAGTTCCTAATCCAAGAACAGCTTTAGTAGTTTTTAAAGTTACATAGTTCTTAGAAATGTGTACTTAAAAATCTTAGTATTTTTAAACCTATGCACAATCAGAAAGGGAAAAAAGGATAAGGAGAGATTTTAAAATTTGCTTATTTCTTTAAAATTTTTACTTTTTGGTTATTGTTTTATGGTTTTTAGTATTTTAATCACTTTCTGGCGCAAGTTAAGCAGCTAATGTCCCTTGTTACCGGCAGTTTTACTACAGCCTTAACATTTTAAAATTGCTATATCATCTAGGTATTTTAAAAATTGATTAATGTCCATTTTAAGAATATTTATTTTTGCAGTATTTTAAGTGTGTATGTGTGCGCGCGCACACACGGGAGCAGTTTATATGTGGGGTATTTATTTCCATTGTTCCTAACATAAGCACAATATATTATCTTTCGAGCTATATTGTGCTCAAAAGTTTTCTTTACAAGTCTCAATATTCTTAAATTTACAGTTCATCCAATAAATGGTAGAGTTTTTAAGGATATTCTTAATGCTTTTGCTGTTTTGGTGAGTTACAAAAAATGTTTCCTCCTCTTTTTTTAAATACTGACTTTAATTGCTCCTGAACTTGGTTCCTAGCTGCATTTTGATGCAAAGCATCATATTAAAGTTAGAGCATTTGACAAGTTTTGCAAACACTAAAAAAAATACAAGCTCTAAAATATTTGTGCTTTTTTTTCTTTGTTTAGGGTTGTTTTGTTTTATTTTTATTTTTTCAAATTCACTCCTCACTTGGTCACAAATTCAGAATTCTACCTAGCAGAAGAGTTTGGCAATTACTTTTGGTTGTAGTAATTAGACCTGACCTATAATTATTGAACAAATCAGCATATATATTGTACTCCAAAATTTCATACAAATTTTTAAATTTAAAGATCCTCAAAAAATAAAATATTGATGAAAATATTACAAAGATGTTTTGCTATTCTTATTGTTTTATAATTTTTCTGTTTTCTTGTTTGTATTGGTTTGGTTTAGTTTATATATTTTATTCAATATGCTCCCAACCTGGGCACAAATTCAGCAGGTCTGGCTACACTATGTTCCAAAATTTGGGGAGGAAAAAGCAATTTAAAGTTACAAATCTCTCCTACCCACCCATTCCCTCCCTAAATTATTAATGCAAGTTTTAAGAAAGCTTTTTGTTGGTTTTATTGTTTTGTTATTATTACTTTGTTATTTTTTTCCAATTTGCTCTAACATAGACACAAATGAAGCAGCTTTCTGGCTGCTCTGTGCTCCAAAATTTCATATGGAGAATATTTTATAGAAACCAGTCCCTCAAAAGTAATATTAGAAATTGGAAATTCTAAGAAAAAATATTGGTGTTACTTAGATTTTTAATGGACATTTGTTATTTTATGTGATTTTCCATTGTATACCTGTCTTGGGCACATATTTAGCAGCTTTCTGAATTTGAAGTTTCATATGAAATTCTTAATGTAGCTAAAAAAAGAAGAAATTTTTAAAAACTGACACTGCTGGTGACTGCAAATGTGTAAATCCAGTTAATTTTCTGTTTCTTCCCATCCATGCTCATGCAAACACAATTTATGTTTCTGCTTTCAACATATATAAAATAAATTTGCCAGCCCTTTTAAATTGGATGCATTTCTTATTAATTATTTTAGGCCAAAATAAACTTGATGGAAATTAAAAGAAAAACAATTCAAATAAAAATGTATCAGTAGTAACACAAAATGTCTGTTTTAAATAATCCCTGAATTTGTTCTATATTTATAGGCCCAATCTAATTACCAAATATTTTCAGAATGTAGTATGATTTTAAAAGTTTGAAAGTAATATCCATATCACTAAAGTCAAGTCCACTTGCCAGTTATATAATGTGATATAATAAAATTTTAACCCAGCAGAAGAGTTTGGCATTACTTTTGGTTGTAGTAATTAGACCTGACCTATAATTATTGAACAAATCAGCATATATACAGTAAATGCTCAAATAAATGTATTTGGCTGTATTTAGTACATTAATCTATTCTTAGTATCATTAGCTTCAAATCTTTCATCTTATTCATAACATAGAAAAATAATCATAGGAGAAACCATATTTGGATCTAAAGACAATTCTCGTACCTAGAAGGTGGATTCTAGCATTAACTCACCACCATTATTTGTTGTTTGATCACTGACTTCCTCTTGAATAGCTGGAAGGGAAGGCTTTGTGGTAAGAGGTGTTTCAGTCTTAAACATGGACTCCATCCTGATATGGGTATTGATGTAGAAGGACTTCTGAAAGGACTCAAGGGTGAAGTAATAGATGAAAGGGTCAAAGCAACAGTTAAGAGTTGCAAGGCACAAGGTGATTGGGTACATAATTTTAGCAAATCTTTCCAAAAAGCAATTGGTAATGGCTTGAGAGCGCACCAGGGCATACAGGAAGAGAACAGAGTTGTAGGGTACAAAACAGACCACAAAGATTGCCATATGCACTGTGATCATCTTCAGCACTTTTTTCTTATTGGTCCCAATTTGAGACAGTGTAGCAGGCTTGCGGAGGGTTCTCAGCACCACAGAAGAACAAGAGACATTCAATATCAGAGGAATGATGAAGCCAACAACTTCAATAAATATGGTGATCTTGGACAAATAAGTCTTCCAAACACGTTTGGAAAAGCCCTCAAAGCAGGTTGTGGTTGTATTGTTGACATTAGTGGTTGAGAACAAGGAGGCTGAAATACCACCACTGAGGACCAGGATCCAGACTCCAGCACACACAATGGCAGAATTCCTCCTGGTCCTAATGGTACGAGATCTGAATGGATAAACAATGGCTAGGAAACGATCCACGCTAATACAGGTGAGGAAGAGCATGCTCCCATAGATGTTGGTAAGGAATGCAGTCCCAGAGATCTTGCAGAGAGTGTCACCAAAAGGCCAGTGGCGATTGAAATTGTAAAATATTTTAAAAGGTAGAGTGCAGACAAAGAGCAAATCGGAGAGGGCCAGATTGGTGATAAAAATAGCTGTCTCACTTCTCATTTTCATGCGGAAGCAGAAGACAAACAGAGAGGCACTGTTGGTTATCAGACCCAGGATGAATACAACACTGTAGACAGCACCATTCAGATTATACTTGAAGGAATCATCAACAATACAAGTATTATTGGCAGTAGCATTGCCCAACCTGGGTCTGAGGCTTGAATTCAAAACTTGGAATTGAAAGTCAATGAATCTTCCGTCACCCATGGATTTATTTCAGGAGGCCTGCTGGCTGCAGGGTTCACCACTCTCACACTAGGGACTAGTAGGAAATGTTTTCCTCCTATGGGAGACAAGATGTTATGAATCATCAAACCTGCCTTCTATCCATTATTTCTGTGGAGTAAAAGATATTCTGTCTACTGAGATTGAAAATAACATTCAATTTGATTTGACAAGTACCTTTTGACCACCTACCATATGTTAAAAAGTACTCTAAGAGTATGTTGCAGGAGTGGAAGAGATCACATTGAATACAATAAGTGGAGTACTATAGCATTGCAATGAACAGGAATGAGATGTTGTGTTTACATAACAGACAGAGCTATGGGGGATGGGGTTCAGGAGAGGGAGGAGAGACTCTGATAGTTAAAACAACACTAATACTTTGAAATTTATATGGCAGTTTTTAGCTTTCAAAAGCATGTTTTATTTGATTCCCACAAGAACACCATAAAATACACAAGACAAGAATTGTTCACCATATAACAGAAACAGAAACTGAGGCCTATGTAATTTAGAATTACAGTAATGTCAGAATCGGAAGAATCCACAAATGATATAGTCAGAACCAGCGTTGAGGTTTTTTTTTAATTCCTAACCAAATGATTAAGCTACTCTAAATTGTATTGTCTACTCTCCAATATTACTAAACCTTAATTGTATGAGTATTAGGTCTATTGCACAAGACACAGGTGGATATGGGACCTCCAGGACATGCTCTTAAAACAGGTGAGACTAAATTCCTGAATTAAACTGTTGATTCATGTTTTTCTTCTAAAACATGAGTTCTGAGACCAGGGATCCCTCAGTTAATTAAAGCTTCCAGCTAAAAGTTTCTTTACTGTATCACATTGTCTTTCTAGAGAGATAATTCACATAATGATCTCAGCATTTGCCTCCTGCAGATTGTAATCCCCTTTCCAAAATTCTCTCATGCTAAACCCTAAGCCCAGGACAAGCATGTCAAACTTAAAGGCTAACACGGGCCAAATAAAAAAGGTTTAAGTTTATGAGGGCCACAAAAAAAACAGAAGCTTCAATTTTCATAGAAACATAGGTTTATTTCGACAGAGACATGCTGAATACAAAGGGCTGAAATAAATGAGTCATCTACACTAATAAAAGAGAAACATGCAAATTGACCATCCCTGCTACACCCATCAGCCAATCAGGAGCGAGTATGTAAATTAACCCAACAAAGATGGCAGCGGCCATGGAGCTGGAGTGAGCAGGAGGCTTGGGTTACCCCCGGCTTCCAGCTGGATCTGGCCTCCGCTCAAGGAGGGGCTGGAGAAAGAAAAAGAAAAAAGGAGGGGCTGGGAGCCTGGGCCACCAGGGGGCGTGGCCAGCCTGAAAACGGCCCTCAGCCTCTTACCCAGGCTGGCCAGGCACCTCAGCGGGACCCCCCACCCTGAAGGGGCTGTGGCCAGTCTGAAAATGGCCCTCAGCCCCTTACCCAGGCTGGCCATGCCCCCCCAACGGGGACCCTCACCCCATGGGGGCATGGCCGGCCTGCAAACCACCACAGGCCCCTCTCCCAGGCTGCCCCACACCCAAAGGGAACCCCCACCCTGATCCGGGACACCCTTCAGGGCAAACCAGCTGGCCCCCACCCGTGCACCAAACTTCTATCTATACTAATAAAAGGGTAATTGCTAATTAGACTGGGAGACCTTCCAGGAGACCTTCCGGACGTTCTTCTGGACAAAGCCATGGTGGTGGGGCCATGGTAGAGGTGGTTAGAGGCCGAAAGGGGACGGCATTTGTGGGTGATCAGGCCAGGATGGGATGGCAGTTGTGGGTGTTCAGGCCGGTGCCAGGGGTTGTTGGGGGTGATCAGGCTAGCAGGGGGGGGGGCATTTGGGGGTGAGCAGACCAGCAGGGAGGCCAGTTGGGGGCTAGCAGGCCATCAGTGGGGGTCAACTGGGGATGATCAAGACAGTGGGGGGGCAGTTTGGTGTGAGCAGGCCAGCAGGGGGGCAGTTGGGGGTGAGCAGGCCAGTGGGGAGGGATGGTGGGGGAGAGCAGGCCAGCAGGGGGGCAGTTGGGGGTGAGCACACTGGCACGGGAGGCAGTTGGGGGTGATCAGGCTGGCGGGGGGGGCAGTTGGGGGCGAGCAGGCTGGCAGGCAGAGTGGTTAGGGGCAATCAGGCAGGCAGGCAGGTGAGCGGCTGGAGCCAGCAGTCCCGGATTGCGAGAGGGATGTTTCACTGCTGGTTTAGGCCCATTCCCTGTAAACCGGCAGTAGGACATCCTTCAAGGGGTCCCAGATTGGAGAGGGTACAGGCCAGGCTGAGGGACATGCCCCCCCCACCCCCCGTGCACGAATTTCATGCACTGGGCCACTAGTCATTAACATAAAATAATAGAACATTTTAATAAAAATTAATATTTTTTCTTCAATATTAACTTACCAGACACTGAATAACTGCACAAATTAATACATGTAACACAAATAAACCTATTTTTCTTGTTCTCCAAAAGCAAAATATTTCCTGTTGTGCACACCAAACAAGTCAGTACAAGATTAATGACATGGAAATTGGCTGCTAAAATATTCGCTGCTAGTATTAGTGGAGAGAAATGGTGCGCCTGCGCGTAAGGCGCATAAGGGAAATGAATGCAACACGATTCTAGTAATCAGTCATTAGCAAACGTTATAGTTCATTGTTAATAGTTATGTATAACTGAACATTGTAAAAATTAAGTTACGAAATTTTTTTTTTTTTTGATATTTCACAGAGAGGAAGGGAGAGGGATAGAGAGTTAGAAACATCGATGAGAGAGAAAGATCGATCAGCTGCCTCCTGCACACCTCCCACTGAGGATGTGCCTGCAACCAAGGTACATGCCCTTGACCAGAATCGAACCCGGGACCTTTCAGTCCGCAGGCCGACGCTCTATCCACTGAGCCAAACCGGTTTCGGCAAGTTACGAAATTTTTATTAAAACACTTCTTATATACTGTTATATTGTCTGGGCTGCAAAAATATTCATTGTGGGCCAGAAGTTTGACATGCTTGGCCTAGGATGTCCTCCTTCTCTCTCTCCCACTGCCCATTCCATCACTTATTTTCATGCCTTCAGCTCCTAATATGGCCCTGGTCAGTAAAGCCTTTTCTGGTGAACACAAGTGAAATGTATGCTCACCTAGCTAGTTACATGCCCTCTGCCTGCCACCACTTGTACATGTGGTAGTCACTGACTTAATCACTATGTTGGGTAACTAGGCCAACATCGTTCAAAGGTACATATAGAAATGTTACTAACCTCCTAGATTAACAGCTGCCAGTGGACAAAAACTGTCTTTCAAATGTTCTGTAATACACTATAGGCAAGTAGCTGCTGAATGAATTCTTTTCAATGAGGAGGATATGGAATAAAAGTGCTCTTTGTCCCCTGGTATAGCCAGTAATGGGTTTTTACATAATTATATTTTAAAATGTGAAAGGCATTTCTTTGAAGTGATTCCTACTTATGTCACTTTTTCCTCTCAACTCCCAAGGAACAGGTCAAAGAAACTTTCTATATAACAAAGAAGGGAGTGGAAGGGGGAATCTGCCAGCATTATAGAGGCCTGAAATCACATCAGTGTTTGGCTTGAGGGAAAAAAATGGTTTGAGGAAAAATGAAATTCACTCACTATAGTGCCTGTAGGGAAAGATGACCTTGAAAAATCCAGGATGCAAAGAGTTGTCATTTTCAATAGCTGAAGTTTTCAAATTAATATTGGAATCTGGCTATTTCTGAATTCTTATTTAACAAATCTTTATGAAGTGCTTCCCCTGAGCCTAACACTGCACTAAGATTATATTCCTTCTTGACCATTTTTATCTCATAAGCCCAGCTCAAATTTGCTAGAGGCAACTTTGATATATAGAAGCAGGAACCTGGGCCAAACAAGGTCCCAGATAGGAAAAAAAGGCAGATGAGAAAGAGGTAAATATAGGTGGTGAGAGCAGAATAGGAGATCGGAAAGGAAGTAGCAGAGAAAGAAAAATAGGAGAATTGAGAGAAAGAGAAGAAAGGGTGAAATAAAAACGATGTTGCTGGGGAGAGGTCAGTGCTGTCATCTAATTTGTATCTAGGGCCTTGGGAGATGTTTCTATTTCACAATTACTTCAATCCTATCCTCTGTATCTTGCTTCATCTCAAACATTTCAATTTTATCAGGAAGAAGTACAATATGCAATAACTCTGCTTAAGGCCACTGAAACTGATTGGAAAAATACAGGAATAGACTAGAAAATATCAATCAATGGATTTCATACTTTACTTTGAGAGCTGTAGACCCAAGTTACTGCAGATTGTTTCACCAATGGGATGGCAGAAACAAAAAGAGAATGGTGAACGTGTCAACTGCTTAAATCACTTTACATATTATTTTTAACACCCCAAATCACCATCCATTACTCTAGAGGTCTTTTTTAATTGTTGAACAAAATCAAAATCTAACATAGTTGCACAATCTAAAATAAATATGGGACTGCAAAAGCCAACATTAAAATCAAGCTTCATTTGCTATTATTTGCTTGCATCTGCCTTCTATAATAAACTGACAATAAGTTTATTTGATTTGGAAAATGCTTTCATAATAGAAGTCTTTTTACCCCACCCCAGAGTTCCTCCAGTCTGCCCAATGGTGAGCCATTTACACAGCATGCTTCTAGCTCTCTATGTATTATTTTGTACTGCCCAAAATGGTGTGTTTGAAATAGGTGAGCTCTGTCTCCCCAGTTTTGCATCCAGTTTTATGTCTCCCAGAACATATGCATTATACCCACAGCATGCAGTCTGCAAATACCTAATATGTCTGCTTTGCTGCTTTGAGTAACCAAATATTGTGGGAGAGAAAGGACCACAGACAAGAAAGCATTACAGTCTCAATCCTGAAAAGAGTGCATGGGAAACTGCCACTAAGACCCTATTCATAGATTTCCCTGTTTAAACACACAGCACCTTTGCGGTCTATCAGTGAAGGTGTGGTGACGGTACTTAACACAGCATTGGAAGCAAAGAGTTCTATTTCCAACTCAGACACTGGTTCACTCTGTAACTTATCTATACAGTTTCTCTTCCCTATATAAACATACCTCTGAGCCTCACAGCTGATGTTAGGAAGATTCAATAGGGCTTATGAAGAGGTTTATGTGCTTGCAAGTATTTAGTTCTACCTAACCACAAATAAACATTATATAAGCTTTTATCTTTCTCCCTCACCTGACACAACTGGACACCTTTGACTGTCTTTGTTGCTGAACTTCGTATTTGCAACACATTATTCTCCTAACACCATGTATACCAAGAGAGCCCCTCTTGAGTTTCAACCTTAACAACACAATTTTCTCATAAAAGGACAATCCAGGAGGGTGCTCCAAAGGAATATCTCCCACTGAGCTATGGTTTAAAAAAAATCAGAGAGGTATTTGGCTCTTAAGCTGATTCTGAAAGAGAATCAACAGCATTCAAGAAACAACTCTTTTTGGACTGGCTCCTTTCTTTTCACAAAAAAAGCAGTGTTTTTAACCACTAGATTTTCCTAAATGGATAACATATTGTGCACTGAATGGAGGCAAAGGGCCAACTCTTGAGCCTCAGATGAGATCAAGAAGAAAAAAAAATAGGCTGACGTAGTTAATTACATCTTCCACTGCAAGTAGCATTAGACTATTGTCTTGTGAAGACCATTGTACCCAATTATTCCAACAATTAATCACCTAGAGGGGTCAGAATACTGGGTGTATGCATTTTCATTGACAATGGGCAGGAAGCAGGTCACCTGGAGGTTGACCAAAGAGAAATCTGACCCCAATGAATTTTTAACTCTGACCTACACATATGGAGCCAATTCGGACAGTTCATAATAGTGTTCACAATTTTTTTCTTTTTATAAACATTTATAATGTTAATGAAATATACCATGTTTGGAATCTTTGGGGCTCTTGGAGGAAGTGGAGTTAGACTTTTGGCCCTATTAAAATACATACTTAAATTATTCCACTTTACTAATGCTAAACTTTCAGATGATATGTTAAAAACAAAGCTCTAAATTCTGACATATGCCCAGTAGCCTAGAAAGGCAGGCTTGCTTTTGTTCCCTACAGAAGAGAATCCAGAGAAAAACAAAGCCTGGAAGACAGAGTATACTCAAATTCTCTTGCTTTGCTCCCTCTTTCATGAGCTCAGGGTCAGTTCAGAGTGCTTCTGATCCCCAGAACATTTCCTCTTTCTACTCTGAAGCTTAGGAACATTGACACAATGGTTTTTAGAGGAAGCTGAAACCTATTGTATCCTGGCCTATAAATATCTAGCAGTGAGGTAAATGAAAAAATACAAAAATGTTGCAAAAAATACAAATCAAAACCATCATGTGGGGGGATGAGAAGAGATAAACCAAAGAACTCATATACTTATATGCATAGCCCATGGACACAGGCAATAGGGTAGTGAAGACCTGGGGGATGGGTAGGGGCTAGGAGGAGGGGGGAAAGAGGGGGAAATGGGAGCTATCTGTAATACTATCAACAATAAAAAATACATTTTAAAATGAAAAAAAAATTAAAAAAAACACATCATGCTGGAGTAATAGGGAATATGTACATGCAATTGTTCCTCAGATAAGTGACTACTAACAGATAAGACTTCTTAACGAAATCTTCTAGACCAAGTCAGAAGGACAGGTCACAATCATACCCATGGTTCCAACTGATGTAACTATGCATTAGTTGATGTTTCATAATAGTTTTCAAAACATAACCCAGCCTTATGACATTACATATGGAGGAAACCATAGGTAGATATTTCACTCCAGAACTGAGCTGGGAAATTGATCTGTATGAGGTCTCATTTCAAACAAGCCTCCCCATGTGTGTCAATTGCTTAGATTGATATGCCTTGTTTAATTTTATTATTTTTATTGAGTTTATTGGGATTATATTGGCAATATAATCTTATAGATTTCGAGTATACTATTCCATAATACATAAACTGTATATTTACCATCCAAAGTCTAGTCTCCTTCCATCATCATTTATACCCCATTTACTCTCTTCTACCTGCCCCCATTCACCTTTCTCTCTGGTAATTACCTTATTGCTATCTGTGTCTATAAGGTTTTTTTCTCTCATAGAACAGACTGACATCCCTATTTATTTTTGATTCAAGAATCAGTTAGCAATTTGCATATCAATTTATCTGATATTATTGGATACTGATCCTGATAATATGAATAAAAACCATGTCACCCATCTCTAAAGGTATATACCAGTGGCACAGAGGGCTTAAAACCAAAGAATGAATATTCAGCTACACCAAAATTGCCTGGACTACAATAAACAATCACAAATCCTCATGGATTTTTATATTATACTAGAAGTCCGGTGCACAAAATTCGTGCACGGGGGTGGGGGGGTGTCCCTCAGGCCAGCCTCCACCCTCTCCAATCTGGGACCCACTGGGATCGGGTCTAACCGGGCAGTCGGACATCCCTCTCACAATCCAGGACTGCTGGCTCCCAACTGCTCGTCTGCCTGCTTTCCTGATTGCCCCTAACCCCTTCTGCCTGCCAGCCTGATCACCCCCTAACCACTCCCCTGCCAGCCTGTTTGCCCCCAACTTCCCTCCTCTGCCGGCCTGGTCACCCCTAACTGCCCTCCCCTGCAGGCTTGATCGCCCCCAAATGCCCTCCCTTGCAGGCCTGGTCCCTCCCAACTGCCCTCCCCTGCTGGCCATCTTGTGGTGGTCATCTTGTGTCCACAGGGGGGCAGGATCTTTGACCAATGGGGGCAGCCATCTTGTGTTTTGGAGTGATGGTCAATCTGCATATTACTCTTTTATTAGATAGGATAGAGGCCTGGTGCATGGGTAGGGGCCAGCTGGTTTGCCCTGAAGGGTGTCCCGGATCAGGGTGGGGGTTCCCTTGGGGTGTAAGGCAGCTTGGGCGAGGGGCCTGTGGTGGTTTGCAGGCCGGCCACACACCCCGGCGACACAAGAAGAGGCCCTGGTATCTGGGATTTATTTATCTTCTACAATTGAAACTTTGTAGCCTGGAGCGGAGCCAAGCCTTCTGCTTGCTCCGTGGTGGCAGCCATTTCTGTTGGGATTTATTTATCTTCTATAATTGAAACTTTGTAGCCTTAAGCGGAGGCCTGGGCCGGCCAGGGTGTGTGGAAAGCTTGGCTTCCTCCATCGCCAGGGAAACCCAAGCTTCCCTCCTGCTCTCTCTGTGGCTGCAGCCATCTTGATTGGGTTAATTTGCATACTTGCTCCTGATTGGCTGATGGGCGTGGCTTGTGGGTGTAGCAGAGTGATGGTTAATTTGCATATTACTCTTTTATTAGATAGGATAATCTATCATAAATTGGAAGTATTGGTTACAAAAAAAATTGAAGGATTATGAAGAAAGTTATTATCAGGAGATTGGTACTCACAGCATTAGTTCAAACCAAATTCTGGCACCAATTTTATCTGAGACTTGGGTGACCAAATAACTTTCTGGAGGCACTGTGGTTAGGGATTTCCTCCAATGGATGCTGTGAAATACAATTAGTCACAATAGTGTGACATCAAAAGATTTTTCAATAAAATGTATGTTAAGATCATAGGGTAAAAAAGGATTAAATGATACAAATCAAAGTAAATGAGAGCCAACATATTTTAAAATGGTATCTGAACGTTTTGCATTTCATTATTACAGAATATTAGATAACGTTTTATTTTCCAAACCCGCTACTATTGTGCCATATTTTATTAGTTGTATTGATAAGCAAAAAGTCCATGAGTCTGTGTAACCTATAAATGTTTAAAGATAACTAATGGCAAAAGGCATAAAAATACTTCCTCCACTTTCATAAGGAAATATACTAAATTAAAAATAACTGAACAGAGGAGGTTTTTTTGTTTGCTTTTGTTTTTTGTTTTTTTTTGTTTTTTTTTGGCCTGAAGTTATGTTGGTTCTTTGTTCTTTCTTTTTTTTTTCTTTTCTTTTCTTTTTCCCTGGCAACAACTGTTACTATTTGGCAAGAGCCTTGATAAGGGAAGAGGAAAAAAGACTGGAACAACAGGTGGAGACCCTATTGGCATGTTTCCAACCTGCATTCCCACCCCAGTTAAATTTATTTCTCCCTGAACTATAGTGATATGAACAAGGTTCCAAATTCTGGGCATTAGCACAATGACAAATCACTGCTGCCTCTACTAGGATGAACTAGGCCTAACCAATATAGCATGTCTATAACATCTTCAAATCACAACTCGGCACAAAATACTTGTATAGAACCAGAAATAGTTGGCAATAAAATTCTTACAAGTAGCACCTACATTTGAACCCTACTCATTTACTGCCTAGAAAGTAGAGTCATCTGTTAGTGCCAAACTTATATTATTGTCACATCTCACCCGCTTCTGAACAAAGGTGGCCTAAACAAAGCAGACTGCTAAATAATACTCCAACTCTCTTTAAATAATTTTTCTAATCTAAGAGAACTGAAATAAAAATAGTAAAATCATTAGACAATTTAAAATATATTTGAGATCACCTTGAATTGATTTTCACACTCCTCCAGAGAGCAGTATTCCTGGAATGAAATGAATATTATTTTACTGGCTTATGAAGACAGAACTATTAACATTTCTTTTTTTATAGCTTTCAAAATTTATACAGATTATTAAAAAAATTATTTTTATTTGGAATCCAAGCAAACTTGTAATTTCAAATACCCAGAAGTTTTCATATTTGTTATTAATTCAATAAAACCACATCCAGCCCCATCCATCACTAGCTAACTGTGTGAGAGCAAGTCACAATCCCTTTTTGGATCTCAGTTTATTATTTTCTTCTACCTTTTGCATTAATTGATAGCAACTTTCAACTGGTGCTATGGAATGGCCTCACTGACCCCTTTAGTCAGTTGTTTTCACCTGCTCCCATTTGTCACTGCAAAAAAAAAAAAATGTAATCCCTCAAAGTGTGAAGTAAGGGGAATTCATTTTTGTTAGACTCAATGAAATTATTCCTAGATTTATTTTATCTATTTTAATTGAAGTATAATTGACATACATTATATTAGTCTTATCTATACAACATAATAATTTGATACTTGCATTTCTTACAAAATGAATACCACAGTAAGTCTGTCACCATATATAGTTTAGATACCTTTAATATCAGAAATATTATTAATTAGTTCTAATGTCTTCCTAATGCCCTCATTTCTCTCATATTCTGTCTTTATGCCCATATCAGTAGGCATATTAGCTTTAACTATCTAGGTTTAGTCCTCAATCTTTGCTACCTGTTCCCTGGTCACTTAGTCAATTCTTTCCTCAAAATATAAGGTTATCAAAATACTTCAGAACATAACTAAATAATAAATCAATAGAATATTTATCCTATGTTTTGTTCTGATAAAATTACCTATCTACTAAAAATAAGGCTGGATTCCCAGTGGTAGGTGACCTCCTATTAAGCTCCCAATTTTCAGTACTAATATTCAGTACAAATACATTATAGGTGTGTGTTTTTTCCTTCCCAGTCAAGGCCAAGAGAATACTAATATATGATGACCGTACACACAGAAAAAAAAGGCAACTACACAATTAGGCCCTGACCACACCACAGCAAGGGCAATAACTGTCACTGCATTTTCTCTCAAAGGAAATTGAATTAATGAAGCTCTAGCTAATTTTGGCCTAAGTGTTGCTGTTAGACATCTTCCCAGTCCTCTCTTTAACTTACAGAGAGTACACATTCTGAAAGGATGATTTGATTGTTCCAATACTGCTTTCATTCGCATCTCTGATTGGCAGGAGATGCTCTAGAGTGTAGACGCCATCAAGTATCAGCTGAACTCATCCTTCATAGCAGGAGTGTAAACTTCATCTGTGATAAGGAAAAAGGATTTAAAAATCTATGTTGAGAGGATATGTTGTTTGGAATTTTTTTCTGAAAAATAAACATGTTTCAAAGCCACTGGATAATTTGGAGCTTCAGTTTTTATTGTTGTCTTCATGTTAGTCAAGGAAAAAGATGATATCATTTAGTAAGGTAGCAAAGTGAATAACCCAAAAAACCTCTGAAATGTTCTAAGATTTGGATTTATCTGGTTTTGTCCATGCTGGAATAATGATGAATTACATTACTATATTTCCTAAAACAAAGTAACTAAAATACAATATTTATCAGTTCAACAAGACCTTGTAGCTAAATTGTAAAAAATATTCTGGATATACAAGAAGAGAATGTTAAATGTCATATTATTGCATTTGTATGAAAAACAGCAATTAATTTAACATATAATAGTAAATTCAATTTATTCCAGAATTAGTTTTTCATTGAAATGTTTCTTCCTTTATAGTCAAGTTCATGAATTATTCAATATAGCAAATGTCACATTCTTCATAAATCAATTAAGCATCAAAGCATGCTCCATATAGTTTTCCTAGAAGAAATCTCATAATAGGAGCCACATTAACTCACAATCAATTGCAAACCAAAGAAATATAAAGCTAGCCAAAAGAATTTCTAAGCTCTACTCTGTGTTTACATAAAACAACAGCCTGAAAATCCTGTATCTTTTCCACTGAAACAATATTATTGCCAAAACAATAGATACTCTTCCTTTTTTTCCTCTCTTTTTAACCATTCGACACGACGATCTGTTCAGCACTTCAGAGTTGAAACCTAACTTCTTTCCCCAAACACTCAAAGCATTTCCACTGAAGTCTGTTACGCCGCCTCCACTCACCCCACCCCCATCCACAAACGCCCAAATCAAATCTTTCTCAAAGAGACTTACCCCAAGAAAGAGTATGCTAGATGACAGAGTGTGCTCAAGCGGGTAGAAAATTAGCTAATAAGCACGTGAACGGGCAACTCGCACTTTAAAAGTGCATATTTTAATCCATTTTTTTTTTTTTTTACAGGGAAAGGTTAGCCCAGCCCAAAGTAGCAGACTCTGGGCTGCCACAGCTTCTTACAGCAAACCGCTCATTCTGAAAATGTGAGCTTATTTACATCTATCTCTTTCCCTTTGTTAAGAAATGGCCCTCTTGAATGCAGTAGCCGGCATGCCTTTAACAAACAGGACACAAGAAAAGGCCCAAACTCCCGGCTGAAGCTGAGGGCCGGGGGGGAACTTCTGGGGGTCTCAATAGGAAATGCTTTTCATTGGATAAGGAGGCAGTATTGGGAGCCGAGACCCCGCCCAATCCCCTGTGCTCCCTCATTCCCTTAGTCACCAATCCCTGGGCTGAAGTTTTTCCTTAAAGAGCATTGCCCAGGAAAAGTAGTTTTCACAGTCAAGAATTAGCAGCTTAAGTGCTGCTTGGCAATATAAGAAGTGTCTCTCCTAACCAGTCAATCCAGAGAGAAAGCCTGTGTGCCTGTCTTTGCTGCAGGACCGCTACCCCTCCACAATTCTAATGAGGAGGAGGAGGAGACAAACCGCCAAACTTGGAGGAGGGAATTATGAGCAGCCCTTGTTTACTCTAATTTGTTTAAATAATTACAACAATATTGATAATAATAATTCGGGTGCAGGGAAAGGCAAAAGTGAATGCTACCATAAATACATTCCTGTTATACTATGTAGAATTAAACCTCACACCACCACAAAAAAATACAATTCAATATATATTCTCTTAAGCCAGTGAAGTGCCCTGAGATGGAGGTGGGGAGACGGAGGATCCCTTAATACCCATCCTCCATGAACTAAGGAGTACTCTGTGGCAAAAGGAGGGTCTGTATTTCTCTTAAATAACTGCCTGGCAGGAAGTCCAATTACCATTAAATTTTTAAAGTCTTACTCAAAACCAAAATAAATAGTACAGATGCAATTTGTTTATAATGAAGAGTTATCTTCAACTGTACTAGTATACCTCCGACCCCCCCGCCCCACCTCCGTAAGTTATTTTTCTATAGCTTGACTTCCTTGGTCACTCACATTGCTTTTTTCCCCCTTTCTATTTTTTTCCTCCTTCCCTCTCTTTCTCTGACATGAATTTGTTGCAGAAATGTACGCGTCCATCTGTAACTTTATTGTTAGCCTTTCCCCTCTGCCAGTCCCCTCCCCCAGTCCTCTCTCCCCTATCCTCCACTCACTGCCAACACTGCCACCAAGAATAACTCCTCTCCCTTCTCTAAAATGAAATTCTTAGACCAGGGAGAAGGTGCTTTCTCCAGTCATGCCCCTGGAGAATTGGGGAATCCTCTGCCTGCTTCAGGACTTAAGTCTGCGTAATTAAGCTGCCTCCCAAATAAAACATGCTTCAAGTTTCTGTATTCTCCCTCATTCTTCAGTTCTATTGTGGCTGTTCTCACTACCAATCAAGGCCAGTAAACAAGTGAGTGTGAAGCTAATACTAGTCTTATTACTTGTCACTGATTCTGAAAAGTACTTCTCTGTTATCTCTCCACCCCCACCTCTAGTCCCTGTTCTTTCTGTCACCTCTCTACTTACCTCAGGTATGTCCATATCTGTCAATTGCTGATATAGACTATATCTCCACAAAGTGGTCATTTACCCACTCTGAGCTAGGACTAGCTCTGAGTGCATTTATCAATCTACAAGAAAAAGATAACAGTCACTGCCGTGTAGTGCCTCACAGTCTAGCTGGAGACATAAGACATGTGAAAGTGTGAGATACCAAAAGCAAATTAAAAAAAAATACTAAAGGAGTTATATGGAGAATAAGTTTTGTAATGGATCAGAGGATGGAGATAAAGTCCCAAGGACAGGGGAGGGCTTCCCAGAGTAAGTGGAATTTGAGCAGGGCTTTGATGGTGATTATTATTTAAATAAGCCAAAAAAAGAAGAGGAAATCTTTCCAGGTGGTCAGATCCAAGTGACCAAATGCAGGAGGTGTGAAGTGAGACAAGGTGAGAAGGAAACTGGCTTGTGAAAAAAAAATAAGAGAGGTAAGGAGAAGAGCTTTGGAGGGGGCGGGGAGAGAGAGTGCTCAATTGTTGCAACTCAATGCACTATAGTGATTAAAGTCAACCTATAATCATGGTCACTATCTGCCTATATGACAGACCAGCTCACTATAATTCTCCTCTTTGGGTTAATATCTCTCAGTCTTCCAATTCATCTCCCTTAATTTGTCCCTAAGGAACTCAACTACTTTTCTAATTAATCTCATAAATGACTCCCAGGTCTTTTACCATATCACTGGGTGGCATGCCCTTTTAGCTTCACTCTTCCTTTATCTGAGCTCTAGACTCACTCACCCACTTTCATATTCCTAAAATGAAATATGATCCCTCACACTCTGGACATTTTCACAAGCTATTCCCCCTGCCTGAAGCACTCTTCCCTTCCTTAGCCTCCACTTCAGTTAATTCTTATTCTTCCTTCAGAAATTATACCAGTAATCATGCTTCAGGGAACCCTTCCTTAACCCCTACTTTAGGTCATAGCCATTTATTATATACTCATACAGCATCATGGACCTTTACTTCAATGCATTTATCATAAGTATAATTTTATATGCTGTTGTGTAATTTTTTATTTGTGTGAAATTTTGATTGTCAGTTTCTCTGAACCGTAAACCCCAAGGGGATAGTGTCCATATCTGCTTAATACAAAATTAATAATGGTAATGTTCACAAAACCTTTTCTCCCTCATTTTCTCTCTTGTCTAAGCAAAGTAGCAGTGTCCCTTTTCTAAAATTATCAACTGAAAATATGTGCTATTTCATCCATTTACAAACAAGTCCACATCAAGTTGTTATTTTAGAACAAAGAGTACATACAAATAAAGAAAAAAGGTCCCATGAACAAGAAAGTACTGAATCTTATTCATTACCATTCCCTTTTGCCCTCAACTCACTCTTTGCTACAAACATTCTAGTTTTGCCTGTTCTAATATTTGTAAGGTGGAAGGGAGAAAATTTTAAAATTTTCCAGGGTGTTCTCCAAGCTGCCAGTTAATAGCTACAAAGTGTAACCCAAAAAGTCCTATAAAAATAGCCTTCATTAAGTTTCTGATGTCTTTCCTACTGAGGGAAAAATGAATATGCAGCTGAAAAAGTACATTCAGAAATACCTGGGGGAGTAAGCATTTCATTTTTATCTGTTCAAAAAGAGAGCAACTGAAATATGACTAACTTCCTACAGGGAATTTACATACTTGAATAAGAATAGTCAGAGGCTTCAGACCTTCACACTCCAAACCCAAATCAATTTTTCTTTCTGCCAGCCATAACAAAAGACTGAGTGAATTCACTGCAAGTACCAGAGACTCATCACTGTGCTAGTTTCCTTAGAAACAGTACAAATGTAACTATGCCTATGGCTTAGGGTAAGACTAAGAGTTTTGGTAACACTCATTGTCTAAATGAACTCAGTGCCTATATAAACCTGAGCAGTGATCTAGGAAAGGAAGCCATTTAATTACTAATTTTGAATTAATTATCAAATGCATTGAGGCCTTTCACAAAACAAAAAAAAGGTGAGACCCTGGGTTCTACAGTCTTTCTCTTTTTAATACAGTCTTCTTCTGCTCCAATAGGGAAAAGATCATTATTTCTGGTTCCAATGCACTTTATAACACTGGACACTACATCTCTGAAAGGGTAAAAAACATTTTTTAAGCACAGACCCTGGAAAATTTTTAGCGCATACTTCACACTGGAGCACCATTACCTGTTACTTGTTTCTCTAGCAACTGAAATTTTCTTCTCACTAACTGAACAAGTTAGATAATAGCAAGATTCCAATGCTACAGGCAAGGTTGGTAGTTAGAGAAAATGAACATTTCAATCAAAGAGATTGATAAAGTGCCTAGAAGCCTAAAATGTTTGGTATAGGTAAGAAAAATGTCAAGGTAGTAATAATAATAATGGCAATAGAAAACTTCTTTTTTTTTTTAAATATATTTTATTGATATTTTACAGAGAGGAAGGAAGAGGGATAGAGAGCTAGAAACATCGATAAGAGAGAAACATCGATCAGCTGCCTCCTGCACACCCCCTACTGGGGATGTGCCCGCAACCAAGGTATGTGCCCTTGACCGGAATCGAACCCAGGACCCTTCAGTCCTCAGGCCGACGCTCTATCCACTGAGCCAAACCGGTTTCGGCAATAGAAAACTTCTTGAGCATTATTATATGCCAGGCATTCTTCTAAGTGCATTGCTTATATTTATTTACTTAATATGCACAACTCCTATTTTGTACTTAAGAAAAATCACGTGCAAAATAATTAAGGACTTGTCCAAAACCACACAGCTAGTAATTCTTCCATTAGTTCTGATCATTTGGGGGTTGATAATCGTGGCCACATTTATTTTAAAGGAGCACTTACAACTCCATCCAAATTATCTTTTTCATGAGCAAATATAAGGATCTGCAAACTGCTTAGTAGAAACAAACAAATCCCGCTAACAGAATATGTTGCTTTTGAACCATTTTAACATTTGTAAGTCTTTGGACCTGGATATGTTAATATAAGGCCTAAAGTAACAGGCTAACTCTAAAAGGCACAAGCAAAAAGTGACTTACCTAAGACAACAAAACAAATAGTAAAACCATATAATAATGCAAGTGTTTTGACATTACGTTATTATAATTTTGAAGCAGATTTTGATGAGTTAACCTAAATATTGGAAAGCCAAGAGTACTAACTAAGAAAGTAACTTAAAAATATAGTAAAAATCATTAAAGGAAAAAAAAAATACACTAGAAAATAGCCACTCAAGACAAGAAGAGATAGTAAAAGAGGAACAAATGACAGAAGCAGTATAGAAAACAAAAAAACAACGTGGTATACCAAGTCACAACCATATCAATAATAGCTTTAAATAGGATTGACTAAATAATTCAACCAAAATGCATAGATTATAAGACAAATTAAAAACAAGATCCAACAATGTGCTGTCTATGAAGCATACACTTTAGATTCAAAACCACAAATAGTTTTAAAATACAAGGATAGAAAAAGATATACCTCACACACACAAAAAAAAAAAACTTACAGTGGCTATACTAACATCAGAAAAAGTAAGCTTATCATAAATACCTGTTGCTCTGGCCGGTGTGGCTCAGTTGGTTGGAGCATTGTCCCATGAACTGAAGGGTCATGGGTTTGATTCCTGGTCAGGGCACATACCTGGGTTGCAGGTTTGATCCCTGGTCAGGGAGTATACGAGAGGCAACCAGTTGATGTTTCTCTCTCACATCAATGTTTATCTCCCTCTCCCTTACTCTCTCTCTAAAATCAATAAAAACATATCCTCAGATGATGATTTAAAAAAAATACTTGTTATTAAAAATAAAGATATTTTATGATAAAATGGCCAATCTATCAGGAAGATTGTTATGATTATAATCATATATGCACCCATATACAGAGGCACAAAATACATGAAGCAACAACTTACATAATTGAAGGAATTAATATACAATGTAACAATAATTGTAGGAGACATAAGTTCCTCACTTTCAATAATGGATAAAATGACTAGACAGAAGATCAAGAAGAATATAGAATAATTGAAAAATACTATACACCAACTAGACCTAATAGAATAATTCTATAAAACATTCTATTCAACAACAGCAGAATATACATTCTTCTCAGGTGCACATGGAATATTCTTCAGTATAGACCATATACAGAGCATAAAACATATCTCAATAGATTTAACAAGATTAAAATCACACAAAGTATGCTGATAGCCCACAGTGGAATTAAATTAGAAACCATCAACAGAAACAAATTGTGACTTTTTGGGTAGAACTAGAGGCCCGGTGCATTAAATGCATGCATGGGAGGTGTGTCCCTCAGCCCAGCCTGCACCCTCTCCAATCTGGGACCCCTTGAGGGATGTTCGACTGCCCGTTTAGGCCCGATCTAGGACTGCTGGCTCCCAACTGCTGGCCTGCCTGCCTTCCTGATTGCCCCTAACCGCTTCTGACTGCCAGCCTGATCACCCCCTAACCACTCCCCTGCCAGCTTGATTGATGCCTAACTGCTCCCCTGCCAGCCTGTTTTCCCCTAACTGCCCTCCTTTGCAGGCCTGGGTCCCCCCCAACTGCCCTTCCCTACAGGCCCAATCGCCCCCAACTTCCCTCCTCTGCTGGCCTGGTCACCCCTAACTGCCCTCCCCTGCAGGCTTTATCATCCCCAACTGCCCTCCCTTGCAGGCCTGGTCCCTCCCAACTGCCCTCCCCTGCTGGCCTGATCACCCACAACTGCCTTCCCTTGCAGGCCTGGTCCCTCCCAACTGCCCGCCCCTGCTGGCCATCTTGTAGTGGCCATCTTGTGTCCACATGGGGGAAGTCAGATTTGACCACATTGGGGCAGCCATCTTGTGTGTTGGAGTGATGGTCAATTTGCATATTATTATTTTATTAGATAGGATTAGATAGGACAGAGGCCTGGTGCACTGGTGGAGGCCAGCTGGTTTGCCCTGAAGGGTGTCCTGGATCATGGTTGGGGTTCCCTTGGGGCATGGGGTGGCCTGGGTGAGGGGCCTGTGGTGGTTTGCAGGCTGGCCACGCCCTCCAGTGACCCAAGAGGAGGCCCTGGTATCTGGGATTTATTTATCTTCTATAATTGAAACTTTGTAGCCTTAAGTGGAGGCCAAGGCAGGCCAGGGCAGGCAGAAAGCTTGGCTTCCTCCATTGCTGGGGAAACCCAAGCCTCCTGCTCTCTCCATGGCCGCAGCCATCTTGGTTGGGTTAATTTGCATACTCACTCCTGATTGGCTGGTGGGCATGGCTTGTGGGTGTAGCGGAGGTACAGTAAATTTGCATATTACTCTTTTATTAGATAGGATAATATATACTTCTGAATACCACTGGGTAAAAAATAAGAATCATGAGAGAAAAGAGAAAATCATTTAGGATGAATAATTATGAAAACACAACATATCGAAATTTGCGTGATGCAACAAAAGCAGTTCACATGGGGACATTTAAAGTTGAAAATAAGTATATTTTAAAAAGAATAAAAATCTCAAAACAATGTCTTACTTTTCACCTTAAGACATTAAAAAAGAATATAAACCCAAAGCAAGTACAATAATAATTATTAGAGCAGGCACTAATAAAGTACAGTGAAAACTAGAAATTATTATTAAAAGAAATTTAAGAATATATAAATAATGGAATGACAGTATATTTATTGGTTGGATGACATAATATTTTTAGGAGAGCAATACTCCTCAAATCTATCTATATATTCAAAGCATTACCTATCAAAATCCAACCTGAGTTCTTTGTAGAAAATGACAAGCTACAATACATATGGTGGTAATGCACATGGGCAGGCTAAATAGCCATCATAGATGGTGATTTAAAAAAAAATTGAATTTATTTAAGGAAAGGGGATGGGATATCCAAAGTGAAGGGCTGCACAACACTAAGCTAAGGGGACAGTGGGTTGATGATGACAGCACCCAGCAGCTGGAGTCTCATCCTTATGTGCAGTAACTAGTGGGAAACTCTTGTTGTCGGTGGGTCTGGGGCTGAGTTGGTGGGCTTGGAATGTGCATGGAATACAAGTATGCGATCAGGTGCCTTCAGGACAGTTTCAATTCCTTATATGGTCTGACTCCTGGTGTTCAGCAAGTTTTTCCTGGTCTTTTGTTCTCCTGTGGCAGGAAGCTTACAAATAGCTGTTAAGGATTGTATTGCCCTATAGTCCTAACATTCCCCTCCTCTTTCTATTTGTTAGTCATTATTCTTAATCAGGGTGAAAGTCTCTTCTGTCAGTCATCCTAAGAAACAAGACTCCCAGTACTGTTGTCAGGGATATAAGAATAAACAGTTACCCCATGTATCAGAAAACAACAAGCTGGTAGATTAGTATGTCCCTTACTATAAGGGAGGTTGAATAGTCAGAATAGTTTATATTGTAGTTATTAAAAAATGAAAGACAATAGCTAGAACATCTGGTAAAAGTCAGGCATTCACTACAGGGAGCTACTGAAGCAATCTTTAGAGAAAAAATTCCTGCATCCTTTTCCCCAAAAGTAAGTCCCAATGCATAAAGATCCCCCTATGTGACTTTCTTCCCAAAAATGAATAGAATGCATATAATTCTGTATATTAGTAATAGGTGTCCCAACTCCTACTAGGCAAGATGTAAAGGTCTGTTCTACATAGGTTCTTTCTTGAAGTGTTCCTTAGGTTCAGTCACACATTCTTCCCCTTCTGCCACCCCTCCATTCCTGTGTGATGATCCAGGGCTTTACCCCTGCCAGCTTTAGAGCATTTGGAGTGGTGAAAAGCATGTCCCAGGGTCCTCTCCATGTTGATCATCTGGTGATCCAGTTTCTAGGTTTTGAGTAGAATTTTGTTTCCTACTAAGAAGGGATGTAGAAAAAAAAATCCAAATTCCAATATCATTAATTATCCAAGGCTGAGGAAACCTGTTGAATGACTTGGGAGGTAAAAGCTGGTCCTGAGGCAGCGATGGCATCACTTGTCTGGTTTTGCTACTTTACTGGGCCTGGAGCTGAAATACAGCTGAGGCTTAGATGTTATCTTTAGGGAGGAAAAGGTCAGGGGGTCTAAACCACCAGACCAGCGATATGAAAGATCCTGAGTCCAAACCACATGACCAGTGATATGCTAGGGAAGGAAAAATTACCCTGGGGGGTGAGGTTCTTCTTTTCCCAACTTTTCCCCTTGCTACACATCCTGGGCTTTCTGCCCTGGTTAGTTTCTGTACCTGGCCCATCATTCTTGCTCTGGGAATCTGTCTAATATCCTCCCCCAACTCAAGGATTTTTGACACTGAATTATTTCAGAGAAAAGGGGGCACAGGGTTTCTTCTGTAACTGCTTCCTGCTGAAAGGAGGTGATGTTTTCCAGAGCAAAAAAATCCTTGCTTTCTGTCAGAGGGACAATGAGACCTGGGCACCAAAGGAGGTTGTGATGGTATTTAGGGGTGGTACTTTCTGTGTACAAGTAGGGCTTTTAACTTGGTGTAAATAAACTCTGTTATACATTTTAGTATTATTAAGGCAAAAGTTAGAATGACAAGAGTTATGACAAATGGTCTGGTGGAAGGAAAAAAAAACATTAGTTTGGAGGGTTCTAGCCAAATATTTAAGATAAATTGAGGATCCAGTTTAATTCGTAGGTGAAAAATAAAGCTTTGAGTCTAATATTCACAACTGTGTATTATAGAGTCTATTGAAACACAATTTTCCCCCTAAAATCACTCTCACTTTTATTAAAGAGCCAAATTAAGATGAATTTATTTACTATATTAAGTTTAGTTTTAATTAGGCCTGGTTGTTTGCATAAACACAATAAGAAAAGCAATTGATTATATAGGCTTTTAAGGAGACATGTGTACTACTATTTGTAATACTTTACACAATAAAATAAAATTTTAAAAAATAGAAGCAGATAATTAGTCAAAAATTCATTATGTTAGCTTTTGAAATATTTCCTTAAACCTTGAACCAATTATACTATACAGTCATCCCTCAATATTCATGAAGGATTGGTTCCAGAATCCCCCCCATGGATACCAAAATCCATGAATGCTCAAGTCCCTCATATAAAATGGCATTGTATAAAAAGAAATTAAAAAAAAACATGCTTTCTGCAATCTCATAATTGATCTTTACTTAGCCTCTCAAGACAAAGAAGCTGAGCCACCTAGCCTCCACCAGGTTTTCCTGCAATACCTATAGACGGTTGAATACATCACATTCTTGAAGTCCTCAATGATATATTGAGGTTCCCTCCTTGCCATCTCTCAAGAAATCAACCTTCATTCCTTACCTGGAAAGACTGCAATGAACCACTTGATCAAGCAAGATACCAGGCTTTCTCCAGCGGCTCTTATTGGCTTTTTAAGGCTTTCTGGTGACATCCAGAACCAAGCATGTTTCTCTTAGACATGACATAAGCATTAAAAAATATATATAAAAGCCTATGTGACCATCACAACCAAACGGATGACTGAACAGGCTGCGTGGGGCAACTAGGCAGGCAGGGAAGGTCAGTGAGGGGCAACCAAACGGCCGAGAAGCAGGCTGCAGGGGGTGACCAGGCCGGCAGAGGGGTCAGTGAGGGGGGACCAACTAACTGAGCAGCAGGCTGCATGGGGCAACCAGGCCTGCAGGGGGCTCAGTTGGGGTGACCAGGCCGGCAGGGGGGGCATTTGGGGGCAACTAGGCCAGCAGGGGGGCAGTAAGGGGAAGCCAGGCTGGTGGGGGGGGAGTTAGGGGCAACTAGGCCGGCAGGGGAGGCAGTTGGGGGTGACCAGGCCAGCACAGGGGGCAGTTAGGGGTGATCAGGCAAGCAGGCAGGTGAGCAGTTAGGAGTCAGTGGTCTCGGATTGTGAGAGGGATGTCCCAGATTGGAGAGGGTGCAGGCTGGGCTGAGGGGACTGCCCCCTCCCATGCATGAATTTCATGCACCGGGCCTCTAGTCTTTGTTAATAAAATCACAAACTGGTTTTATTGAATTCATGCAAAAAAAAACAAAACAATGTATTGCCATGGCTCACTTATTAAGAACTCTCAAATTCTGGCAGCATCAGGTGGGGAGAAAAATATAAAAGCTTTCATATTGCTTATCCTATATAATAAAGAGCTAATATGCAAATGGTCATCACGCCTTAATGGCTCAGACACTCAACACTGGGAGAGAGGAATGGGGACCAGCCAGGCACAAATGAGTTCACAAGAGAGGAATGGGGACCAGCCAGGTACAAATGAGCTCATGAGAGAGGAATGGGGAGCAGCCAGGATGTGACCTGGGAGAGGGATAAGCCACCTGCCCCACAGTCCTGGACACCAATGGCTGTGCCTGTGCCTGTGGTTCGGGAAAGGGACAAGCTGCCCACCCCACAGTCCCGGATGCCAGCACCTGCAGCTGTGGCCGAGGCAAAGCCAGTCCAGATCGTGGGTGCCTGTGGCCAGCCAGGGAAGCCCAGGTCCCGGGTGCCTACTACTGGCCAGAGGAGGGAATCCTGGGTTCTGGGTGCAGGGCAAGGCAGAGGCAGTTAGGGGCAATCAGGCCAGCAGTGGAGCAACTAGGGGTGATCAGGCTGGTAGGGGAGCAGTTAGGGTTGATCAGGCAGGCAGGCAGAGGTGATTAGGGTCCATCAGGCAGGCAGAGGTGATTAGGGGTGATCAGGCAGGCAGGCAGAGGGGTTAGGGGCAATCAGGCAAGCAAGCGAGCAGTTAGGAGCCAGTGGTCCCAGATTTCAAGAGGCAGTCAGACATCCGCTGAGGGATCCCGGATTGCATAGGGTGCAGGCTGGGCTGAGGGACTCCCCCCTCCTGCACGAATTTCATGCACTGGGCCTCTAGTGAAGATATAATTTACCAAATTATTCTAGGGAAATAAAAACAACCTTTATTATATTTGGAAGACAGAAAGATTTATTTTTATTGATTTCAGAGAGAATGGGAGAGGGAGAGAGATAGAAACATCAATGATGAGAGAGAATCATTGATTGGCTCCCTCCTGCTAGCCCCCTACTGGGAATAGAACCTGCAACCTGGGCATATGCCCTGACCGGGAATCGAGCTGTGCCTCCTGGTTCATAAATCAATACTCAACCACTGAGCCATGCCAGCCAGGCAGAAAGATTTTTATATAACTAATCTTTTGTTTATTCTGATTATTTGCTAGTATTTCAAGTTTTTAGTCATTCTTTAGAGTTTTATAAATTTTTCCTTACTTTAAAGAGATCACCTGCTTAGAAATCTGTAATTTAGAGTAAGTCAGAGTCCTTATTATGAATCTTTTCAAAGACCTAAGTAACATATTAAAACAATGATGGTTTGTAAGTGGCAAACTTAAATGACATGATTATAGATTTGACCATAAAATAATTGACAAAAAAATTGCTTTTCTGTAAGATATAACATTCTAAGATAATAATTTTTGTAAGTAATTATTATGAAATGACATAAAAAACAATATAAAGTTCATATTCTTAGATTTAATCTAGAGTTTTAAAATATATATCAAGAACAAATAATATGCAAGATTTTAAAATACTGTACATGGCTCATTGGAAGTGACTATTGAGCATTGGAAACAATTCATAAATGTCCCAATGTATAGATTGCAAACATCTGGAGTACTATTGCCAGATGCCTTCAATAAGGAACTACTACTCTAGGCTTATCTGGTGTCACTGACAAGATACCTGTTAATCCTGAGAATTTCTTATTTGAACTTGGCTCTGCATCTTTGCAAGTTCTTTCCTAGTGCAGACTGAAAATTTTAAAATATTCATTTAAAATATATATTTGTATATAAATAAAATAGCTATTATTATTAATTCTTATTTTGCAAAGCTTCCCATGTAACTTTTCAAGCATATTAAATTGGCCTAACTAGTTTAAAAACTTAGAGAATGAATCCTTGAGGTATTTCAGGGTCCATTAGAATAACTCAAAGTCATTTCTCTGTTAAAAAAAAAAAAGCCTTTTGAAATTTAAACTTCGGGAAGGTTGTTAAATATATTTAACTAAAAGATTATATTATAAATATTTTATAAATCTAGGTAAAATAATTGTATATATTACGGTAATAACTTTAAAGGATATTAAACTTAAACCAGTTTTAATATTAAATATTTTGTCTACACAATAAGATCCCATTTCATTTATATAAGTACTGGAGGCCTGGTGCATGAAATTTGTGCATGGGAGAGGGGGGCCCCTCAGCCCGGCCTGCACCTTCTCCAATCCAGGACCCCTCGGGGGATGTCTGACTGCTGGTTTAGGCCCAATCGGCAGTTGGACATCCCTCTCGCAATCCGGGACCACTGGCTCCTAACTGCTCACCTGCCTGCCTGATCGCCCCTAACCGCCTCTGCCTGCCTGCCTGATCACCCCTAACCGCTCTCCCCTGCCTGCCTGATCGTCCCTAACCACTCTCCCCTGCTGGCCTGATCACTCCTAACTGCCTCTGCCTCAGCCCCCACTACCGTGTCTTTGTCTGAAGGATGTCTGGAAGACGTCTGGTCTATCCGGTCTAATTAGCATATTACCCTTTTATTAGTATAGATTATATTTCTGTAGGCCAATAAAACATTATACCCTAGTGGTGCCACCTGGAGGCAGAAAATTATATATATATATATATATATATATATATATATATATATATATATATGCCTAAGGGACCATTCGACTGGTAAGTATGACGTGTACTGACCACCAGGGGGTAGACACTCAATGCACGGGCATGGAAACATGGAACAGAGTGATGAATCTCAGAGGGAAAGGGGAAGGGGAAGGGGGAGGGTGGGAAGAGATTAACCAAAGATCTTACATGCATACTAGAGGCCTTGTGCAGGGATTCATGCACCGGTGGGGTCCCCCAGCCTGGCCAGTGGGGATTGGGCCAAAACTGGCAGTTTGACATTCCCTGAAGGGTCCTGGATTGGGAGAGGGTGAAGGCCAGGCCAAGGGACCCCACTGGTGCACAAATCCATGCACTGGGCCTCTAGTTACATATAACGTACAGACAAGTACAAGAAGACCACACAGATGATTTAAATTATAAATATTTGGAGGGAAGACATAAGATTTGTCCTTTGTTTTTGATGACTTTTAAGAAGGCTAGAAAAAGGGAGATAAGTTCCTAAATACCAAGCAGGAAGACCAGTTGAGATTTTCAATGATAGTGTCAAGGACTGTGTGTGAATGAGTGGAGGAAATAAGGAAATTCTAGGCTCCAATATAAGGAGTTAAGCAACACGAGAGAGCCTGGGCGGAATTGGTTTGGGTCACTGAAAAGTCAGAAACCCTGGTGATATAAGATGTGACATGACAAGAGTGGGGTTGTTAGAAATACTAGGAGAGAAGGTGTCCTTTAGATATCAGGGGTGATTAAGTTCTGACTCACTTGACCCCATCATCCAGGTATTACCTTGGGACGGTCTTTTGGGTTGGTGATTTGTGTCCAGAGGACAGGTTTACCTTCCATTTCTCCACTGAGATGCATCTTTTTTTTAAAAATATATTTTATTGATTTTTTACAGAGAGGAAGGGAGAGGGATAGAGAGTTAGAAACATCAATGAGAGAGAAACATCGACCAGCTGCCTCCTGCACACTCCCTACTGGGTATGTGCCCACAACCAAGGTACATGCCCTTGACCAGAATCGAACCTGGGACCCTTCAGTCCACAGGCTGACGCTCTATCCACTGAGCCAAACCAGTTAGGGCTGAGATGCATCTTAATGAAGGACTTACTCCACAGCTGGACAGGTAGGTTTCTCCCACCCTGACAAGGGCAAAAGAAAGTGTAGTGAAAGCAATCCTAGGTCCACCAGAGAGAAATTAGGTGGAGGAAGGTGACTGGAGCCTGACTGGGGCCTTATTTCAAACTTAAAATTTTCACAAACTTTTACAATCTTCACAATCTTTTTTTACCCATATAGAAATAACCATCATTAGAATAACTTAATTTAATTTCAATTCTTTTCCTGCAAAAATGTATCTTTATAGTTTATACCTTCTATAATTAAATTTATATAATTTTCCAATTTAATTTGAATATTTAATTATTAGGAACCTTAATTTTCCAATGATAATCAAAAAGTAAACAATCAGCATTTCTTAGATTGGCATCTATGTACACACTTTAAAGACACTCTCACTTTCAAGAAACACACCTTTAACAAAGTACGTTACATCAACAGTTCCAAATTTACTTTATAGATTTTTTATAACAAAAGCTAAAATCACGTGAACTTAAAACTTCTCTAGCAATCAATGTTTTCGTATTTCCTGTTATTTTAAAATATTTAGATGTTTATCATTTAACCTAGCAATGCTCCAAAGCCTTTAAGTTACCAAAGAATTTGGAAAATTATATATAGTTATATGAGGCTGGAGAAATGGCGGGAAAAGGAAGGAGTAGGCCCTGCCACTTGTTCCCAGGACTGCACTTCCCAGGCCACCAGCTGCTTGGATTTAAAACAACCACATCTTTTCCTTTGAGATAACATGTTAAGGTTTTGATGATAATGAGTTTAGCTTCTGATAGTAACTGTACTGTTAAGTAAGTGTTTGCAGTTTTGTGATAAAGAAAGGGTTAAACAGCAGCTGCTTTTTGGGAAAGGGTTTCTCCTGGTTCTATGGGCCTGGAGCTGGCAGCACAAAGGATGCAGCAGGAATAGTACAATCCTGGGTGGCAGTAGAGCTCAAATAAGACCCAAACGTAGGGAATCGCGCATTTACCTAGGCAGCAGCAGTATAAATCCAATTGGAGCACCGTGTTATAATTAAGCATGCTATTCTGGGGCCAGATCTCCTGATTGTCTAATTTACATTGTGTTCATGCTGTATTGCAATAGAAAATGAGGCATTTGTGTCTAATTTTGTCTCATAAATTGAGGGCCTTAATGTTCTTTAAAAGGCAGGCCAGAGGTGAGTCCTTGGGAGGGGTTGAATTGCCTATGGTGTGACTAGGATAAGAGCATTTGCAGGAGGGAGAGTCATCTAGTGAGAGAGAGAAACCAATGGCTGGTGTCTCAGCCTAGTTGCTGCCCCCTTCCTTGTGCTGAGGTTTATTCTAGGAAGCATCCCCAGTGGCTAGAAAAGGCTCAGTTCAGACCCAGAGTCCCCCAGTGGCTAGGAATAAATAGTGCTGGTTGGACCCAGTGATGGGATTCATTGTTCCTAGTGCCCAGTGTGACATGACTACCCTGTGAATGAGCTATCTGCCCCCTGAAATGCTGTAATTGGAAATTCTGAGACTCACAGTTATAGTTCCCAAAGTAAAATCCTACAGGGTGTTTAGGGCTGGGGTTTGGGCTTGGGCTGGGGTTTGTGCGAGTGTGTGCTTTTTCATAGTGTACCTCAGTTGCTTGGATGTTTGCTTGTGACTGGCAGACTGCCTAGTGCAATCTTGCCTGTTTCAAGCTTGGTTTATCCTGTTATGGGAGTTTTCTAGTAGCAGCTGCCCTAGTGGCTTTTAAGTGGCTGACCCTTTCCCACAAGTGGTGGCCCTGTGGGAAAGTGAGAGTCTTGGTCCCCAGTGTTCTTCCCCAAAATGAAGTGACTCACTCATTAGTAGTAATCAAGAGGTCTGATGATCTGACATTCCTGTGGCCACTCAGGAGTCTGGAAGGCCTTGCTCAGTATTGGACCCTGAGACTAAAAGTCTCTAGGGATTAGGGGTAGGGGGAAAGGAAAGGAATGGGGCTTAACCTTATGAATATCCCCATATAGGCCACCAAAATGAAAGGTTAACATGGTGGTGATGCACATGGGCAGGCTAAATAGCTATCACAGATGGTGATTTAAGAAAAATTGAATTTATTTAAGGAAAGGGGATGGAGGATGGGATATCCAAAGTGAAGGGCTGCACAACACTGAGCTAAGGGGACAGTGGGTTGATGATGACAGCACCCAGCAGCTGGAGTCTCATCCTTATGTGCAGTAACTAGTGGGAAACTCTTGTTGTCGGTGGGTCTGGGGCTGAGTTGGTGGGCTTGGAATGTGCATGGAATACAAGTATGCGATCAGGTGCCTTCAGGACAGTTTCAATTCCTTATATGGTCTGACTCCTGGTGTTCAGCAAGTTTTTCCTGGTCTTTTGTTCTCCTGTGGTGGGAAGCTTACAAATTGCCTTTAAGGACTATATTGCCCTATAGTCCTAGAAATATGGAATGGAAAGAAACCCAGAATAACCAAAATAATCTTTAAAGAAAAGTTAGTAGACTTTTAACCAATATCAAAACTTACTACAGAACTACAGCAATCAAGATTGTGTATTACTGGCATAAGGATAGACAGATATATAGATGAATGGAATAGAAGTGAGAGTCCACGAACAAACCCACACTTTTACATTAATTGATAATTGACAAGGACAACAAAACAATTAAATGCGGAAAATAGTCTTTTCACAAATCGTACTGCCAGCTGAATATAAACAATCAAAAGAAATATTTTGGACCTTTATTTCACATCATGCACAATACAAAATTAACCTAAAATAGACAGTATACCTAAAATTAAGAGCTAAAATTATAAAACTCTTAGAAAAAATAAGCATAGATCTGTTATATTTGGGGTTAGGCAATGATTGTTTTAAGAAAAAATATAAAATCCACAAACTATAAAACAAGGTTGAAAAGTTACACGTGACCAAAATTAAAACTTTGTGGGCTAAAAACATCATTAAGAAAGTGAAAAGACAATCTATAGAATGGTAGAAAATATTTAGCAATTATATATCAGATATGAGACTAATATGCAGAATATACGTATAATGAACTCTTACAACTCAATAGGATAAAACAAATAGCTCAATTTAAATATGGGCAAAAAATTGGAATACACATTCATCCAAAGAAGATAAATGACCAATAAGCTCAAGAAAAGCTGCTCAACATCACTAATTATCTGGGAAAATTCAAGTCAGCACAACGAGATACCACCTCACACCTGTTAAGATAGCAATTATTAACAAACAAAATATTGGTCACCCTAGCCAGTTTTGCTCAGTGATAGAGCATCAGCGTGCAGACTGAAAGATCCCGGGTTTGATTCCAGTCAAGGGCACATGCCTGGGTTGTGGGCTCAATCCCCAGTAGGGGACATGCAGGAGGCAGCCGATCAATGATTCTCTCTCATCATTGATGTTTATATCTCTCTCTCCCTCTCCCTTCATATCTGAAATCAATAAAAATATTTTAAAAAATATATTGTAGAGTATGTTGAAAAATTAGAATCATTGTACATTGTCTTTGGGAATGTAAAATGGTGCAGCTACTATTAAGAACTATATGGAGGGTCCTCAAAATAATAAAAAAATAAATCTCCATATAATTCAGCAATCCTACTTCTGGGTATATATCTAAATGAATTGAAATCGGTATCTCAAATTGATATCTATATTCCTGTGTTTATTTCATCATTATTTATAATAGTCAAGGTATGGAAATAATCTAAATGTCTATTAACAAATGAATGGGTAAAGAAAAGGAAATGTGAAATATATATAATGGAATATATATGGAAATCCTACCATAAGTGTTCTTACCATGAAAAAGAGGCACAAGTTAATTTTTTTATATAACAGATATATCCATTTTCTTAATTTTGATGATAGTTTTGTGAGTATATGCATAAGTCCAAACTCATCAAATTATATTAATTAAATATGTACAGTATATATATATATTTATACATATATATAAATTAATATATATATATTTAATATATATATATTTTATACATATATATAAATTACACTTCAAGAAATCTGTTAAAAATAAAAACCTATGGATTATAAAAATATTTATTGCAGGATAATAGCAATGTTTTAAATTTAAATTATGATAGTTGCACCATTTGAATATACTAAAAATCACCAAATTATACAGTTTAAACAGGAGAGTATTAATATTATGTAAGTTATATCTTGACAAACATTTTTTAAAGAGATCAAAGGATGGAACACATTGGTCTTCAAGATCTATACATGGGCTATCACATTAGGAGATTATATAACGTTAAATCTAATCTATTTTATGCAACCACCTTCTATTGTCTGCTTTCCTTACCACATATTCAGATTCCTTTCACTCCTGAACTAACAATAAAACAACTATTGAAAACTCCATTAAAGTCTATGTCCAAAGGTATTTTTGAGATATTTTTAGTGTACAAGTCATAGCACAAAGTGATATAGCTGATCCAGAGATGATTAAGTACTGGACCCTGCCTCCAAGCATCTGACAGATGAATTTAAGTAGCTGTAAATCAATACAGAAGGAAGTCATGCTGAATATGTCAGAAAGAAAAGGTTTGACAGAGTGAAAATTATTTAGGCCTTGAATAATGAATAAGATTTTGGTAGGTGGATACAAGGGCACTCCAGGCTGAGAAAATTTAGGTGAACAAAAAAAGGATATAGATAGGAAAGTTTATTCTCAATGCAAGGGTCCCAAGGGCCTCAGTTATACAATAGCCAGTCTAACTTCAGTTATCATAAATATTTGAACATCATAAATTACTTTGCTTTAAGATATTCTATCATTCATACTTCTACCTCTACCCTTTAATCAGTTTACATTCATGAGGCTTTATTGTATTCCCACTCATACTTCTTTTTTTGATGACTACTATAAAGTTCAATTTCTTTATGGTCTTCTGTAGATTAATAAAGTAATGAATATTATTCTTTGCAGTCAGAATTGGTATAGTGCCTCAGGAGGCAGTACAAACTAAAATAAGGAGAATATTTAATCTTTAATATAACAACTTTAAAAATATATAATAAAAGATTCCCCTGAAGATTTTACATTTCAGGATATTTTACATTATTAGACTTATTCAGAGCAGCTTCAAGTTTACAGAAAAACTGAGGAGAAAGTACAGAGTTTCCAAATACTCCCCCCTCGACATAGTTTCTTTGATTATGAATATCTTGCATTAGCGTGATATATTTGTTAAAACTGATGAACAAATATTGATGCATTAACAAAAATTTATAGTTTACATTAGGATTCACTTCATTTCCATTCTCACCAGCAATATGTTACCCCCATTTCTAGATTATTTTAATAAAAGCTAATTTTAGTATTGGGTATGTGCCCCTCTCAATCATTATGACTAATTTATATATCTAGAAAATAAATCATAAAAGGGAAAACCAGAGTGTGGCTTTCAATTGTCTATGTGGCTTTCTGCTGTGATTTCTGGAATTCACAATGTTTCCTTTCAAAAACCCATTGAAGAGAGATCCAACATGCCGTTGAAGTAGATGGAAGTTACACTTACTCCTCCCAGGACCAAACTAGAGTGACAACTAAAATATAGAACAATTAACCTTTATAGAAAATTGAAGATTAGCTGAAAAAGAAGTATTATAACCAATGGTTTTCAGAATAAGCCACATTGAGACTGTTAGGAAGGGTTGAACTGTGAAAAGGGATAGCCCTGCACACATGTGTGATGGCTGATATATAGATATCTCAACTGCAAAGCACGCCCCCCCCAACCAAGATGAACCCAAAGAGACCCACACCAAGATACATAAGAATTAAAATGGCAAAGGTTAAAGACAAAGAGAGAATCTTAAAATAACATAAGAGAGACAGACAATTACCTACAAGGAAGTTCCCTTAAGGCTGTCAGATGATTTCTCAACAGAAACACAAAGGCAAGAAAGTATTCAAAGTAATGAAAAGCAAGGATCTAAAACCAAATGTATAGAAGGAACAGAGGCATAAAATAAGCCAGTCAGAGAAAGATAAATATCACATGATCTCACTCATTTGTGGAATATAATGAACATAAACTGATGAACAAAAACAGAACCAGAGTCATAGAAGCACTGAACAGACTGTCTAACCTATGAGGGAAGGAGGGGTGAGGGGGTAAGAGATAAACCAAAGGACTTGTATGCATGCATATGAGCATAACCAATGGACACAAATGGGGGAGGGCAGTTAAGTGGATGTGTTCGGGGTTGGGGGCGGCCGGGGGGAGGTCAATGAGGGAAAAAGGAGACTTATGTAATACATTAAACAATAAAGACCTTAAATTTAAAAAATAAAATAAAATAGAAATGGCAATAAATAAATACCTATCAATAATAACCTTGAATATGAATTGATGAAATTCTCCAATCAAAAGATATAGGGTAGATGAATGGATAGGAAGACATTATATAATGCTGTCTATAAGAAATCCACATCAGAACAAACAACTCACATAGGGTGAAAGTGAAGGAATGGAAATAAAATTCCCATACAAATAGAAATGAAAAAAAAAAATCTAGGGTAGCAATATTTATGTCTAACAAAATAGACTTCAAAGCAAAGGCCATCAAAAGAGACAAAGAAAGTCACTACATAATAGTAAAGGGAGCAATACAACAAGAAGATATAACCCTGGTAAACATTTATGCACCCAATATAGGAGCATCTAAATCTATTTTAAAAAAATATTCTGGGAGAACTTTAAGGGAGAGATCGAGAGAAATACAGTCACAGTAGGGGACTTTAACATTTCCCTGACATCACTAAATAGATCTTCCAGACAAAATTTCAACAAGGAAAGAGTGACCTTAAATGAAACACTGGATCAGATGGATTTAATTTATATTTATTGAATATTTCACCTCAAAGCTGAAGAACATACATTCTTCTCAAGTGCACATAGAACATTCTAAAAGACAGACCAAATGTTAGGACACAAAGTAAGCCTTAACAAATTCAAGAAGATTTAAATCTTATCAAGCATCTGCTCCCATCACAATGGCATGAAACTAGAAATAAACTATAATAAAAAAATTCAAAAACATTAAAACATGGGGACCCAATAGTATTTATTAAATAATGAATGGGTTACAAATGAGATCAAAGAAGAAATTAAAAAAACCTGGAAACAAATGAAAATGAACATGCAATGACTCCAAATCTATGGTATACAGTGGAAGAGGAAGTTCACAGCATTATAAGCCTACCACAAGAAAAAAGAAAAATTTCAAATAAACAACCTAATGCTATAACTAAAAAAAATTAGAAAAAGAAAAAAAAAAGAGAAAATCCCAGAGGAAGTAGAAGGAAGGAAATAATATATATTAAAGTGAAAATGAATTGTATAGAGACTAAAACAGCAATACAAATGATCAATGAAACCAAGAGCTGATTCTTTGAAAACAAAAATAAGATTGATGAACCTTTAGCCAAATTCATCAAGAAACAAAGAGAGAGGACACAAATAAAATAAAAAATAAAAGAGGTGAAGTAGTAACTGGCATCACAGAAATAAAAATGATTGTAAGAAAATACTATGAACAATTACATATGCCAACAAATTGGACAACCTGAGTTAAAGTGACAAATTCCTAGAAACAAAGAAGAATTCTAAAACTAAATCAGGAAGTATCAGAGAACATGAATAGACTGAATATAAACATTGGAAGTGAAGATGCAATAAAAAAAACTTCCAGCAAACAAGAATCCTGGACCTGATGGCTTCACATGGGGAGTTTTACCAAGCATCCAAAGTACTAACACCTACTTTTCTCAAACTATTCCAAAAAATTCAAAAGGAAGGAAAACTTCCAAACTCTTTTTACGAGACCAACATTATCTTAATTCCAAAACCAGAAAAAGACACTACAAAGAAGGAAACAAAACAGGATAATATCTCTGATGAACATAGAGGCTAAAATCCTCAAGAAAATATAGTAAATAGAATCTAACAATACATTAAAAAGATTGTACACCATGACCAAATGGCCTTCATTTCAAGAATGAAAAGTTGATACAATATTAGCAAATCAATAAATGTGATACATCATATAAACAAAATGAAAAATAAAAGTCACATGAACATAACAAAAGATGCAGAAAAAGCATTCAACAAAATCCACTACACATCCTATCTAATAAAAGAGTAACATGCAAATTGACCATACCTCTGCCACACCCACAAGCCACGCCCACCAGCCAATCAGGAGTGAGTATGCAAATTAACCCAGCCAAGATGGCTGCGGCCACAGAGAGAGCAGGAGACTTGACTTGCCCTTGGCGATGGAGGAAGCCAAGCTTTCCACCTGCTCTGGCCTGCCTTGGCCTCCGCTCAAGGCTACAAAGTTTCAATTATAGAAGATAAATAAATCCCAGATACCAGGGTCTCCGCTTGGGTTCCGGGGGGCATGGCCGGCATTCAAACCACCACAGGCCACTCACCTAGGCCATCCCACGCCCCAAGGGAACCCCTACCCTGATCCAGGACACCCTTCAGGGCAAACTATCCAGCCCCCACCCATGTACCAGGCCTCTATCCTATCTAATCCTATCTAATATAAGAATAATATGCCAATTGACCATCACTCAAACACACAAGATGGCTGCCCCCATGTGGACACAAGATGGCCACCACAAGATGGCCAGCAGGGGACGTCCATTGGGAGGGATTAGGCCTGCAAGGGAGGACAGTTGGGGGTGACCAGGCCGGCAGAGGAAAGAAGTTGGGGCGACCGGGCCTGCAGGGAAGGGCCATAGGGGGGACCCAGGCCTGCAGGGGAGAGCAGTTGGGGGGGACCAGGCCTGCAGGGGAGGACAGTTAGGAGTGACCAGGTCTGCAAGGGAGGGCAGTTAGGCGCAAACAGGCTGGCAGGGGATCAGTTAGGCATCAATCAGGCTGGCAGGGGAGTGGTTAGGGGGTGATCAGGCTGGCAGTCAGAAGCGGTTAGGGGCAATCAGGAAGGCAGGCAGGCAAGCAGTTGGAAGCCAGCAGTCCTGGATTGTGAGAGGGTGCAGGCTGGGCTCAGGGACACACCCCACCCCGTGCACAAATTTCATGCACCAGGCCTCTTGTTTATGATAAAAACTATCAGCAATATGTGAATAAAGGGATCATAACCTCAACATAATAAAGGCTATATATGAAAAATATACAGGCAACATCATACTGAATGGGCAAAAATTAAAATGTTTCCTTTAGAAGGTTTACTAAACATTCAAAGGAGAACTAAAACATACCCTCTGCAGACTATTCAAAAAAATTCAAGAGAAAGGAACCAATCCAAGCTCTTTCTATGAAGCCAGCATTACCCTAATCTCCAAACCAGATAAAGACAATATAAAGAAAAAGAATTACAGGCCAATATCCCTGATGAACATAGATGCTAAAATCCTCAACAAAATTCTACCAAATCAGATCCAGCATTACTTTAGAAAGATCATACACTATGACCAAGTGGGATTTATCCCGAGAATTCAAGGATGGTATAATATCCACAAATCAATAAACATGAAACATCACATAAAAAATTGAGAGACAAAAACCACATAATCCTATCAATTGATGTAGAAAAAGCATTTGACAAAATCCAACACCCTTACTTGATATAAACTCTCAGCAAAGTGGGAATAGAGGGATCATACATTAACATAATAAAAATCCTTATATTACAAACCTATAGCGAACATCATACTCAATGGGCAAAAACTAAAAGCATTTCTTCTAAGAACAAGAACAAGACAGGGATGCCCATTTTCACCACTCCTGTTCAACATAGTACTAGAAGTGCTAACCATAGCGATCAGACAAGAAGAAATAAAAGGCATCCAAATTAGAAAAGAAGAAGTAAAACTGTCATTATTTGCAGATAACATGATATCGTACATAGAAAACTTTAAAGACTCCATAAAAAAACTACTACACTTAATAAAAGAATTAGGCAATGTTAGTAGGATACAAAATTAACACCCACAAATCTATGGCTTTTTATACACCAATAATGAACTCACAGAAAGAGAAACTAAAAATAAATCCCATTTACCATTGCAACAAAAAAAAATTAAGATACCTAGGAATGAACTTAACTAAGTAGGTAAAAGACAACTATTCCGAAAACTACAGGATGTTGAAAAAAGAGATAGAGGAAGACATAAATAAATGGAAGAATATACCATGTTCATGGATTGGTAGAATCAACATCATTAAAATGCCCATACTACTCAAAGCAATCTATAGATAAAATGCAATCTCCATTAAGATACCAATGGCATATTTCATAGACTTAAAACAAATTCTCCAACAATTCATATGGAATAAAAAAAGACCCCGAAAAGCCACAGCAATCCTGAGAAAGAAGAACGAAGTTGCAGGAATCACAATACCATATATCAAGCTAGATTACAAAGCCACTATTCTCAAAACTGTCTGGTACTGGAACAAGAACAGACATATAGACTAATGGAACAGAATAGAGAACCCAGGAATAAACCCAAGCCATTATGCTCAATTAATATTTGACAAAGGTGGCAAGAGCATACTTTGGAGTCAAGACAGTCTCTTCCATAATAGTGTTGGGAAAATTGGACAAATACATGCAAAAAAATGAAACTAGACCACCAATTTATACCATACACAAAAATAAACTCAAAATGGATAGAGGACTTAAACTTAAGATGGGAAACCATAAAAATCTTAGAAGACTGCATTGGCAGCAAAATATCAGACATATCTCATAGCAATATCTTTACCTATACAGTCCTAGGACAATGGATGCTAGGGACAAAATAAACAAATGGGACTACATCAAAATGAAAAGCTTCTACACGGCAAAAGAAATCAAGAAGAAAACAACAAGAGAGCCCACTGCACAGGAGAACATATTTGCCAATGTTATTTCCTATAAGGGTTTAATCTCCAAAATTACAGGGAATTCATACAATTTAACAAAAAGAAGATAAACAATCCATTCAATAAATGGGCAATGGACCTAAATAGACACTTTTCAAAAGTGGACATACAGAAAGCGAGGAGACATACAAAAACATGCTCAAAGTCACTAATCATCCAAGAGTTGCAAATCAAAACAACAATGAGGTACCATTTCACACCTGTCAGAATGGCTATCATCAACAAATCAACAAATGGCAAGTGCTGCAGAGGATGTAGAGATAAAGGAACCCTCGTGCACTGCTAGTGGGAATGCAGACTGGTGCAGCCACTGTGGAAAATAGTATGGTGTTTCCTCAAGAAATTAAAATGGAACTGCCATTTGTCCCAGTAATCCCACTTCTAGGAATATATCCCAAGAAATCAGAAACACCAGTCAGAAAGGATATATGCACCCCTATGTTCATAGCTGTACAATCTACAATAGCTAAAATTTGGAAACAGCCTAAGTGCCCATCAGCAGATGAGTGGATTAACAACCATGGTACATCTACACAATGGAATACTATGCTGCTGTAAAAAAGAAGGAACTCTTACCATTTGCAACAGCATGGATGGATCTGGAGAGCATTATGCTAATTGAAATAATCCAGTCGGAGAAAGATAAATATCACATGACCTCACTCATTTGTGAAATATAATGAACAACATAAACTGATGAAAAAAAATAGATCCAGAGACATAGAAGTACTGAAAAGACCATCAAACTCAGAGGGAAGGCAGGGGAGGGAGGGGGTGGTATGATATCAACCAAAGGACTTTTATGCATGCATATAAGCATAACCAATGGAAACAGACCCAAGGGTAGTGAGGGCATGTGCTTGGGGGGCAATGGGGGCAAAAGGACACATATGTAATACTTTAATCGATAAAGCATAAAAAAAAGAAAACATAGGCAGTAATCTCTTTGACATCTCCTCAGATAAGGGGAACAAAAGAAAAAGTAAAAAAAAAAAAAATGGAAAAAAATAACAAAGAATTCCCCACTCTATACAGAGGCATGCTTGAGACCTGCACATTGAACCATCTAAAGATGGGAAACTGTGATTAAATGAGGTGATGAGAAGAGAGAATAGCTTAGATGGCCACAGATGCAGTCCTGCAGATGGGAGCTCATGGCTTGGCCTGGAGAGATGAAGAATCTGTTGGTATCGAGTTCTTCTTTCAGCTGGGAGAAACAGAGAACTGCAGTGTGAGGCGCAGTCCAACATGACAAGAGGAGTGAAGAGTGACTGAGCCAATTGATGCCTGACAGAGCACAGGGGTTCTGCCATAGAGTTGTCCACTTTTGGGCAGTGGAATTGCAGACAAAGAAAAGGAACCACAGAGCCATGCTATCTTTAGGACTCACAAAACTTGCCTTCCGTTGCCTTTGTTTTCTGGTCGAGGAGCACATTATATGTAAACTAAGAGCTAATACAGTAAAACCAGTTTCCCTCTGTGATTGATACCCAGGTGTTGCACTTGGTGGATACCACTGATGTCTGTGTTTGCCATTATGGTGAGGGCAAAACAAGCATCAGCCCCAAGCACCATGGCAGTACTGTCTTACAAAAGCTCTGGAGGTCAAGTCTGGGAGATCACAGAGGTAAGAATCTTGTGATTCAGTGCCATCTACTGGAAAATGGTATAAAGAAGTCTTCAGAAAAAGCTGAGAGAGAAGGGCCATTAATACAGACTTACATACAAGCCTAGATAAAGGAGATCAGCAAATACCAGAAATAACTACAGTAATGAGGATGCTCAGAAAGAAAATGAAAAATTCCCAGAAAAAAAAGCTGCAACACATGGAAACATGTGATAAAAATGACAGAGATTTCAAGATTGAAGTTCTGAAAATACTCAATGAGATGAGAGAAAAATCAGACAGACAATTCACTGCACTCAGAAAACAAATTAATGAATGAAATGAGTACTTTACAAAAGAGATTGAAACTTTAAAAAAGAACCAATCAAAAAACCTGGAAATGAAGTACGCAATTAAAGATATTAAGTGTGAACTACTGAGCATAGAAAAAGGAGCCCAACAGATGGAGGAAAGAATTAGTGATATTGAAGATGTGAATCTAAAAAGAAGAGAAGATACCTGAGCATAAAGAAAAATGAAAGGGCTCTAAGGGAACTATGTGACTCCATCAGAAAAAAAACAATATTAGAATGACTAGTGGCCCAGCACGTGAAATTGTATGCAGTAGGCTGCCCGCTGCTTCCATGGGAGGCAGGAGCAAGCCGCAGGCACCTGCGGGAGCCGGGAGGGAGCCACCGCCGCTGCCCATGGGAGCCGGGTGGGAGGGACCGAGAGGAGCTGTATGCATTTCCTGGTTACCAGTTGCACATGCAGGCCCGCCCACCTGCGCATGCCTGTTACACACACAACCTCCTGCTGATCAGTTGTTAAGCATGAGGGCATGATGACCATTTGCATATTAGCCTTTTATTATATAGGATAAGTATACCAAAAGAAGAAGAGTGGGAGAAGAGGATGGAGAACCTATTCAAACAAATAGTGGATTAAAATTTTCCAAACCAATGGAAATAAATAGATCCTCAAATCAAAGAAGCAAACAGAACACCTAGTTACCTCAATCCAGAGAGGCCCTCTTCAAGGCACTTTCTATTAAAGCTGTCAAGAATTAATGACAAAGAAAAAAATTCTCAAAGCAGCCAGGGAAATAATTAAGTTACATACAAAGGGAAATCATCAGAATATCATCCAAATTCTCAACAGAAACTCTACAAGCCAGAGGGAGTGGAACCAAATATTCAAACATCTGAAAAAGAGAAATTACCAGTCACAAATAATATATCCAGCAAAATTATAATTTAAATATGAAGGAGAAATAAAGATGTTCCCAGACATACAGAAGCTGAGGGATTTTATCACCAGAAAAACCTATTTCCTTTAATATCACTATCAAAGGAAATACACAAGGGAGTTATTCTACCTGAAACAGAACATAAGGTCACAGCACTACAGATAAGATCACCAAAAAACTTACAACATAAACAGGGATAATTTGTGACAACAAAAACATAAAGGTATGAACTGGCAAAAAAAAAAAAAAAATGACTGTCAGATGCACTCAAAAGATTAAAAAAACACACTATTGTATATACACAACCTGATTTTTATAAATCTAATGGTAACCACACACAAAAACCTCCAAACCAGGACACATAGCTAAAAAGAAAAAAAAACAAAACAAACAAACAAAAAAAACAGGAAACAGGGTAAAGAAGTATGGAATACCACCCAACAAAAACAACAAATAGAAACAAAAAGGAAAAGAACCAATGGAGGCACAGAGTTACCAGAAAACAAAAGATAAAATGGCTACAGGAAATCTTCATGCATCAATAATTACCCTAATTGTAAATGGTCTGAAATTCACCAATAAAGAGCCAAAGAGGAGCAGAATGGATAAAAAAACAGAACCCAATCATATGCTGCCTATAAGAGACACATATAAGTTGCAAAGACAAAGGTAGATTCAAAGAAAAATGGTGGAAAATGTTTCTCCAAGCAAATAACGTCCACAGAAAAGCAGGTGTAGCCATACTTAAGCTGACAAAATAGATTTTAAGATAACAAAGATAACAATAGACAAGGATGGACACCTTATAATGATAAAGGATACACTTCAACAAGAAAACAGCATGTCTTAATATATATGCACCCAACCAGGGAGCACCAACATTTAGAAAGCAACTACTCATAGAACTAAAGTACAAACAGATCAAAACACAATCATAGTTGGGGATCTTAATACTCCATTGACAGCTCTAGATAGATCAACCAAACAGAAAATCAATTAAGAAATATTGGCTTTAAATGAAACACTAGACCAAATAGACATAATTGACATTTACAGAGCCTTTCATCCAAGAATATTTGATTATACATTTTGCTCCAATGCACATGGAACATTCTCAAAAATAGATCATTTGTTGGCTCATAAAACTAGCATCAACAAGTTCAAGAAGATTGAAATTATACCAAGCATATTATTTCACCACTATACCTTGAAATAAGAAATAAACTGCAAAAAAGAAGTAAAGAAACCCACAAATTCATGGAGATAAAAAACATACTATTAAAAAAGGACTGGATCAAATCAATAAAAGATGAGATCAAAAGATATATAGAGGCAAATGAGAATGACAAGATAGCATAGCAAAACTTCTGGGATGCAATAAAATCAGTATTAAGAGGGAGGTTTATATCATTACAGGCCTATATCAAGAAACAAGAGAAATCCCAAGTAAAAAAGCTAACATTATACCTTAAAGCACTATAAAAAAAAAAAAAGCAAACCAAAGTCAGCAGAAGAAAGAAAATAACAAAAATTAGAAGAGAGTTGAATGAAATAGAGAACAACATGACTCTACAAAAAAATTAATAAAACAAAAATCTGGTTATTTGAAAAGATTAATTAAATTTACAACACCCCTGGTTACATTCACTAAGGAAAAAGGGGGAAATACCAATAGAAACAAAATCAGAAAGGAGAAAGGAGAAGTTACCAAAGACATTACAGATATACAAAGTATCATACTGGAATATTATGAAAGAATACATGCCACCAAATTCAATAATCTAGAAGAAATGGATAAGTCCCTAGAAATATATAACCTTACTAACCTAAATAATGAAGAATTGGAAAATCTAAATAGACTGTTCAGTAGTGAGGAAATTGAAATACCCATCAAAAAATTTTCAAAAAATAACAGTCCAGGCCAAATGACTTCACCAGTAAATCCTATCAAATTTTCAAAGATTTAAAAAACCTATCTCAACTTTTCCAAAAAATTGAAGAAGGGATTATACTCCTTAACAAATATTATGAGGCCAATATAACCCTGAAATTAAAAGCTGGAAAGGATAACACACAAAAAAGAACACTACAGATCAATATCTCTGATCAATACAGATACAAAAATCCTAAACAAAATACCAGCAAATCGAATACAACAGTACTTAGAAAAAAGCATGATAATCAAGTTGGGTTCACTCCAGGGGCCCAAGGATTGTTCAACATATGCAAATCAATGAATGTAATACACCACATTAACAAAAGAAAGGATATAAATCATATAATCTTATCAATAGGTGCAGAAAAATATTTAATAATATATAACATCCATTTATGATTACAACACTGAATAAAATGGGAATAGAAGGAAAGTACCTCAACATAATAAAGACCATCTATATATCCTATGTAATAAAAGAGTAATATGCAAATTAACCATCACTTTGCTACATCCATGAGCCACGCCTACCAGCCAATCAGGAGCAAGTATGCAAATTAACCCAACCAAGATGGCTGTGGCCACAGAGCAAGCAGGAGGCTTGGGTTTCCCCGGCATTGCAGGAAGCCAAGCTTTCCACACACCCTGGCCGGCCCAGGCCTCCACTCAAGGCTACAAAGTTTCAATTATAGAAGATAAATAAATCCCAACAAAAATGGTGGCAGCCACAGAGCTGGAGAGAGCAGGAGGCTTGAATTGCCCCTGGCGATGGAGGAAGCCAAGCTTCTGCAGCCCTGGCCTGCCTTGACCTCCGCACAAGGCTACAAAGTTTCAATTATAGAAGATAAACAAATCCCAACAAAAATGGCTGCAGCAGGAGAAACCAAGATGGCGGCAAAGGCAAACACCTAAACTGCTGCCTCACACAACAATTTCAAAACTACAACTAAAAGACAAAATGAACACCATCCAGAACAACAGGAAAGCTGGCTGAGTGGAAATCCTACAACTAGAAGGAAAGAGGAAAGCACATTGAGACTCAGTGGAGCTGCAAAAGGCTGATGTACAGAGACACACGCGCACGCAGAGAGGACTGGCAGCTGAGTGCATGGGCGGCTGCGTGCGTGGCTGGCTTTCCCAAGCGGGAGGGAGATGGAAGCTCCCGACTGTGCTGAACTCCAGTCCCGGGCAAGACTCTGGGAACCCAGACTCATTCGGGGGGAATCTAGACTGTCAGGAAAAGAGAAAAACACACTGAGACTCAGGGGAGCTGCAGAAGGCAGAGGTCCGGAGGCATGAGCACACAGAGAGGACTGACTGCTGAGTGCACGGCTGGCTTTCTAAAGCAGGAGAGAGACAGAAGCTCCCGACTGCACTGAACTCCAGTTCTGGGTGAGACTCTGAGAACCCAGACTCATTTGGGAGAAACTGGATTGTCTGGCCATGTGTGAAACTCGAGGGCAGCTTTCTCTCAGAGGTGCTTGCAGAGATTACCAAGGGACACTGAGACCCAGAGGCCTCATAGGGCAAGGTTGACAGGAAGCCAAGGCTGTCTGCTCTGCCCTGGGACTCTGCCCCATCCAAGCTGAGCACAGAGGCTTTTCAATTTTGCAAGTCTTGTCTTATAAGGGTGTCTCCAGCACAGAAGTTCTCCCAGCGTAGACACAGCTGATCCTCACAGCCAATTGGCCTGGCGGTCAATTCCTCCCAGTGATGCCAACAACAATCAAGACTTAACTACAACAAGGCTGTGCACACAGTCCACAAAGGGGTGCACCAAGAGTGTCCACCTCAGGAAACTGGGGAGACAGAGCCACTGGGTCCTATAGGACACCTAGCACACAAAGCTACTATACCAACTCAGGGAAGCAATGAAAATGCAAAGACAAAGAAACAGATCACAAATGAAAAAAATGGAGGAAAGCAAAAGACTGGATATAGAGTTCAAAACCACGGTTATAAGGTTTTTCAAGAATTTTCTAGAAAAGACCGATAAATTTAGTGAGACCCTCGAGGATATGAAAAAGGACCAACTAGAAATTAAACATACACTGACTGAAATAAAAAATATTATACAGAGACCTAACAGCAGACTAGAAGACCGCAACAATCAAGTCAAAGATTTGAAATACAAAAAAGCAAAAAACACTCAACTAGAAAAGCAAAAAGAAAAAAGAATCCAAAAATTTGAAGATAGTGTAAGAAGCCACTGGGACAACATCGAGCATACGAACATCCAAATTATGAGGGTGCCAGAAGAAGAGAAGGAGCAAGATACTGAAAACCTATTTGAAGAAATAATGACTGAAAACTTCCCCCACCTGGTGAAAGAAATAGACTTACAAGTCCAGGAAGCACACAGAACCCCAAACAAAAGGAACCCAAAAAGGACCACACCAAGACACATCATAATTAAAATGCCAAGAGCAAAAGACACAGAGAGAATATTAAAAGCAGCAAGAGAAAAACAGTTAATTACCTACAAGGAAGCACCCATACAATTGTCAGCTGATTTCTCAATAGAAACTATGCAGGCCAGATGGGAGTGGCAAGAAATATTCAAAGTGATGAATAGCAAGAACCTACAACCAAGATTACTCTACCCAGCAAAGCTATCATTCAGAATTGAAGGGCAGATAAAGAGCTTCACAGATAAGAAAAAGCTAAAAGAGTTCATCACTGGTAAACCAGTATTATATGAAGTGCTGAAAGGTATTCTTTAAGAAGAGGAAGAGGAAGAAAAAGGTAAAGATAAAAATTATGAACAACAAATACATATCTATCAACAAGTGAATCTAAAAATCAAGTGAATAAAAAAATCTGTGGAACAGAATAAACTGGTGAATATAATAGGATCAGGGGCATAGAAAGGGAGTGGACTGACAATTCTCAGAGGGATATGGGTGTGGGGGGTGCGGGAAAAGACAGGACAAAAATCGTACACCTATGGATGAGAATACTGGGGGGGAGGTAAGGGCAGAGGGTGGGGTGGGAACAGGGTGGAGGGGAGCTATGGGGGGGAAAAAGAGGAACAATTGTAATAATCTGAACAATAAAGGTTTATTAAATTTAAAAAAAGAATTAAAAAAAATGGCTGTGGCCACGGAGCAAGCAGGTGGCTTGGCTCTGCTCAAGGCTACAAAGTTTCAATTATAGAAGATAAATAAATCCCAGATACCAGGGCCTCTGCTTGGGTCGCCTGGGGGCATGGCTGGCCTGCAAACCACCACAGGCCCCTTACCCAGGCCACCCTACACTCCCAGGGAACCCCCACCCTGATCCGGGTCACCCTTCCGGGGCAAACTAGCTGGCCACCACCCATTCACCAGGCCTCTATCCTATCTAATAAAAGAGTAATATGCAAATTGACCATCACTCCAACACACAAGATGGCTGCCCCCATATGGTCAAAGATGGCTTACCCCATGTGGACACAAGATGGCCACCACAAGATGGCCAGCAGGGGAGGGCAGTTGGGAGGGATCAGGCCTGCAGGGGAGAGCAATTGGGGACGATCAAGCCTGCAGGGGAGGGCAGTTAGGGGTGACCGGGCCTGCTGGGATGGGCAGTTGGGGGGGACCCAGGCCTGCAGGGGAGAGCAGTTGGGGGGACCAGGCCTTCAAGGGAGGGCAGTTTGGGGTGAGCAGGCCTGCAGGGGAGGGCAGTTAGGGGCAAACAGGCTTGCAGGGAAGCTGTTAGGCATCAATCAGGCTGTCAGGGGGGTGTTTAGGGGGTGATCAGGCTGGCAGGCAGAAGTGGTTAGGGGCAATCAGGAAGGCAGGCAGGCGAGCAGTTGGGAGCCAGCAGTTGTGGATTGTGAGAGGGATGTCCGACTGCCTGTTTAGGCCCGATCCTACTGGGATCGGGTTTAAACGGGCACTTGGACATCCCTCAAGGGGTCCCAGATTGTTGAGGGTGCAGGCTGGGCTGAGGGACACACACCCCCGTGCACAAATTTTGTGTACTGGGCCTCTAATATATATATAAAAGGCTAATATGCAAAGTGTCTCCTCGGGAGTTTGACCGGGAGACCAGAGTTCGATTGTTTGCTATGACATGCACTGACCACCAGGGGGCGGTGTGGAATGAAGGAAGGCCCTGGCTGGCAGCCGGAAGGAAGGCCCTGGACAGCAGCCGGAAGGCCCAGATTGGCCCTAATCACCAGCCAGGCCTTGGTGCACCGGGCCTCTGGTATATGATAAACCCTCAGCCAATATCATACTCACTGGTGAAAAACTGAAAGCTTTTCCTCTAAGATCAGGAACAAGACAATCATATCCACTCTCACCACTCTTATTCAACTTAGTGCTGGAAGTCCTAGCCAGAGCAGTAAGGCAAGTGAAAGAAATAAAAGACATCTAAATAGTGAAAGAGGAAGTAAAACTGCCACTTTTTGTGGACAACATTATTCTGTATATAGAAACCCTAAAGACTCCACCATAAAACTATTAGAATCAATAAACAGAGTAAAATTGCAGGATACAAAATCATTGTGCAGAAATTCATTGCCTTCTGTATACTAACAGTAAAGCTTCAGAAAAATAAATGGAAAAAATAGTTCCTTTTGCCATTGCAACCAAAAGTATAAAATACATAGTAATAAACTTAACACAAAATGTGAAAGACCAATATACTGAAAATTACAAAGCATTATTAAAAGAGATCAAAGAAGACACAACAAAATGGGAAACTATCCCATGTTCCGGATTGAAAAAATTCAATTTTTTTTAAATTTTTTTTCAAAAAAATTGAAAACAAATAGTTAAAATGGCCATGTTACCCAAAGCAATATACAGATTTAATGCAATACACCTCAAAATCCCAATGTTATTTTTTAAAGAAATAGAATAAGAAATAATAAGATTTGTATGGAACCACAAAATACCCCAAATACCCAAAACAATTCTGAGAAAAAAGAACAAATCTGGAGGTATCACACTACCTGGTTTCAAATTATACTACAGAGCTAGAATAAGCAAAACAGTATTGTATTGGCAGAGAAACAGATACACAGATCAGTAGAACAGAATAGAGAACCCAGATATAAAACCATATATATAAATTGCAGATAATTTTCGACCATGGAGCCAGAAACAAACAAAAAAAAAATGGAGTAAAGATTATCTCTTCAATAAACGGAAAGCCACATGCAAAAGAATGAAACTGGATTACAGTTTGTCCCCACGTACAAAAATCAATTCAAAATGGATCAAAGACTTAGACATAAGACCTGAGACAATATTTACATAGAAGAAAACATAGGTACCAAACTTATTGACCTTGGTTGTAAAGAGCATTTTATGAACTTGATCCCAAAGGCAAGGGAAATAAAGGCAAAAATAAATGAATAGGACTATATCAAACTAAAAAGATTCTGCAAAGCACAAGAAACTGACAAAAGAACAGAGAGTCAGCCAACCAAGTGGGAGATGATATTTGCAAACAGTTGCTCCAATAAAGGTTTAATTTCTAACATATAGATAGATGTAGATGATTAGATGATAGATAGATATAGATGATATAGATATAGATATAGATGTAGATGTAGATAGATATAGATATAGGAATAGGTATAGATATAGATATAGATATAGATATAGATATAGATATAGATATAGATATAGATATAGATATAGATATAGATATAGAACTCATAAAATTCAACACCAAACAAACAAGCCAATCAAAAAATAGGCAAGGACCTAAACAAACACCTCTCCCAAGAAGACAGACAAAAAGCCAATAGATATGTGAAAAGATGTCCAACCTCACTAGCAGTTAGGGAAATTCAAATCAAAACTACAATGAGATACCACCTCACACCTGTTAGAGTGTCTATTATCAACAAGCCAAGTAATAACTAGTGTTGGAGAGGTTGCGGAGAAAAAGGAACCCTCATTCACTGTTGAGAATGTGCACTGGGACAACCACTATAAAAAATAGTCTGGTGATTCCTCAAAAAAATTAAGAATAGAGCTACCATAGTATCCAGAAATTCTTCTCCTGGGTATATACCCCAAAAAAACTTGAAAACATGTATTCACAATGATATATGCACCCCTATGTTCATTGCAGTATTATTCACGGTGGCCAAGACATAGAAACAACCAAAGTGTCCTGTGATAGAGGACTGGATAAAGGAGATGTGGTACATATACAGAATGAAATACTACTCAGCCATAAGTATGAAATACTGCCATTTGCAATAACATGGATGGACCTTGAGAATATTATGATAAATGAAATAAGTTAGTCAGAAAAAGATAAGAATGATATGATTTCACTTATATGTGGCAGCAGAGTAGTGGTTGCAAGAGGGGAGAGGGTATGGGTGAAGGGGGACTAATATATGGTGATGGGAGAAGATTTTACTTTGGGTGGTGAGCTCAGAGTGCAATATAAAGATCTTGTAACTTAGAAACCCACACCTGAAACCTATATGATCATATCAACCAATATTACCTCAATAAATTTAACAAAAAAAGAAAATAAATAAGCAATATGGTGCTGGTATAAAAACAGATATATAGATTAATGAAACGTAATAGAAATCCCAGAAATAAACCTACACCTATATGGTCAGTTAATATTTAACAAAGGAGGCAAGAAAATACAATGGGGTAAAGAGAGTCTATTCAATAAATGTTGAAAAAATTGGGTAATAAATGTGAAAAAATATAAAACTAGACCATCTTATTACAACATATACAAGAATAAACTGAAAATACATTAAAGGTGTAAATGTAAAACACAAAACTATAGCACTCCTAGAAGAAATGTTAGGCAGTAAAATCTTGACCATTTTTTCATTTTTCACATCTGATATATCTCTTTTGCCAAGGGAAATGAGAAAAAATAAACAAAGTAGACTATATAAAACTAAAAAGTTTTTACACAGAAAAGAAAACCAACAACAAAATTAAAATAAACTGAATGAGAGAACTTAATCACAGATGATATATCTGATAAAGGGTTAATTTTAAAGATTTATAAAGAGCTCTTACAACTGAACACTGAAAAAACAAATTTAAATGTGGGCCAAAAATATGAATATACACTTTTTTTACAACGTATTTTTATTGATTTCAGCGAGAAGAAGGGAGAGGAAGAGAGAGATAGAAACATGAATGATAAGAGAATCAGTGATCAGCCACCTCCTCCACGCCCCACACTGGGGTTCTAGCCCAAAACCTCCTGGTTCATAGGTCGATGATCACTTAGCCACACTGGCCGGACTGAATGTGTACTTCTTAACAGAGAAAATACAAATGGCCAATGGACATATGAAAAAATTCTCAGTGTCACTAATAATCAGAGAAATGCAAATTAAAAGCACAATGTGATATCACCTCACAACTGTCACAATAGCTATCATCAATAAAATAACAAGGAAGTGAAGAAAAGGGAAACCTCATTCATTGTTAGTGGGATTGCAAATTGGTGCAGCTACTATGGAAAAAAGTCTGAAGTTTCCTCAAAAAATTAAAAATAGAGCTACCTTCTGACCCAGAGTGGGAACCCTAATCAAAGTACGCTAGATGTTCAAGGCCAATTTGAGTGTGGCAACCCTGTCCAGAGTATGCTAGATACTCAAACTCAATTTGTCATTCGCAGGTACAAAAACAAGGACACAGTGATTGTACTGTATGCACTGCTCAGGTGTGCCTTTCTGTAACTCAAGTATTGATGTTACTACTTGGCAAGGAGCCTCTTTTTTCTAAGTTGGTATAAAGATGTTGTTGACCAGCTTGTGCACAGCTGCTTGGTTGGGCTACTGTGTGTACAAGGGCTCCTATGTTTGCTGGACTACTTTGTAAGCTACTTTGAAGAACTGTTTTGTCTGATGGCTCCTTGTTAGCAATGGCTACTTGGGCTGCAATAAAGACTCTCCTATATGCCCACAACTGCTCATATCTTCTCTAACACCCAGTGTTCATGAAGGTCCAGCTCCTGGCAGAGGACCTGTGCTCCCACACCCAGAAATTCCACTTCTGGGTATACATCTGAAAAAAAAATTGAAAACAAATAAAATATAGATGCATCACTATGTTCACTGCAGTAATTATTTACTATAGCCAAATATGGAAGCAACCCAAGTGCCCATCAATACATGAGTGAGTGGAAAAAGAAATGATACATGCTATATAATAAAGAGGGAATATGCAAATTGACCATCACTCTGTCACAAAGATGGCTGCACCCACAGCTGAGGCCAAGTTCCCATAAGGACCCTTAATGAGCAATAAGCAGGGACCTGAGGCTATGCCCTCCCCTGCCCCAAGGGGCTTGACAGGGGACCTCAGGCCACGTCCCCCGCCCTGGTGCCAGGCCAGGGGACCTAAGGCCACATCCCCCGCCAGGCAGGGCTTGACAGGGGACCACAAGGTGCGCTTCCTGTCCTGATGCTGGGCTAGGGGACCTCAGGCTGCTCCCCCCGTGCCAGTGCCAGGCCAGGGGACCTCAGGCCACGCCCCCCACCAGGTGGGGCTTGACAGGGGACTTCAGGCCACACACCCCCACCCCGGCACCAGGCCGGAGGACCTCAGACCTCACCCCCCGCCTGGCGGGGCTTGACAGGGGACCTCAGGCTACGCCCCCTGCCCCAGCACTAGGCCAGGGGACATGAGGCTGCGCCCCCCTGCCTGGCTGGGCTTGACAGGGGACCTGAGGCTGCACCCCCCTGCCAGTGGGGCTTGATGGGGGACCTGAGGCTGTGGCCCCCTCCCAGTGCTGGGCCAGGGGACCTGAGGCTGCACCCCCTACCTGGTGGGGCTTGAGAGGGGACCTCAGGCCATACCCCCCACCCAGCAGGGCTTGACAGGGGATCTCAGGCTGTGTCCCCCACCTGGTGGGGCTTGACGGAGGACCTCAAGGCATGCCCCCCATCTTGGGACCGGGCCAGGGGACCTGAGGCTATGCCCCCTGCCCAGCAGGGCTTGACAAGGGTGGGACTGGCTGGGTCTGGATCTAGTCCAATGCGGGGGAGGGGGGCAGCCGGGTCTGGGTCTCACACAATTTTGAGGTACATGTGGGTGGGTGGGGACTTGACTCTGGGTCCCGTGGTGAACCACTGACTCTGACAGGAGGAAGGTTTTCATATACATTTTACTAATTTTCTTTCATCTCTGACACTTCTATTAAAGAGAAAGGGCAGCCGAAACCAGTTTGGCTCAGTGGATAGAGCGTCGGCCTGCGGACTGAAAGGTCCCGGGTTCGATTCCGGTCAAGGGCATGTACCTTGGTTGCGGGCACATCCTCAGTGGGAGGTGTGCAGGAGGCAGCTGATCGATGTTTCTCTCTCATCGATGTTTCTGGCTCTCTATCCCTCTCCCTTCCTCTCTGTGAAATATCAATAAAATATATTTAAAAAAAAAAAAAGAGAAAGGGCAAATAACAATATTAAATTATTTCCTCTAATTAATCCCCTTTTAATGTGCACGAATTTCATGCACTGGGTCACTAGTATATACATAATGGAGTATTACTCAACCATAAGAGAGAATGAAATCTTATCATTTGTGACAACATGGATGAACCTAGAGAGTATTATGCTAAGTGATGTAAGTCAGACAGAGAAAAACAAATATCATATGATTTTACTTTTATGTGGAATCTAAAGAACAAAATAAACAAAACAAAACAGAAATTGACTCATTGATACAGAAAGCAGACTGATGGATACCAGATGGCAGCAGTGCTTGGGGGCTAGTGAAAAGGTGAAAAAATTAGGAAGTATAAGTTGTCAGTTACAAAATAGTCATGGGAATGTAAAGTACAGCATAACAAATATAGCCAATACTACTGTAATCATTATATATATGCCAGGTGGGTTCTAGGTTTAACAGGGGTTTCATTTCATAAATTATGTACTTGTCTAACCACTATATTGTCTACTAGAAAATAATATAAAATAATATTGAATGTCAACTATAATTGAAATATGAAATAAAATTTAAAAATATAAAAGAAACCTCAGTTATGCTAGAAGTACAGATGTACAATATAATTCACCATTTAATCTACTTTTATAATACCACTGCTCCAGATCTCCAACCATACACCACCCCCCTAATTTTGTCAGTCCTGTGGCCAAGCCTAAGCCAATTACTATTTTTATTTAGGCTTCTATGTTCCTTCTTACTAGTTTCTACCTAAAGATGGTACCTCACTATATAATGTTTTTGCCTGGATCTTTTGCACCTGAGCCCCTGCCACATCAAGAAACTACAGTTATCCTTGGCTGGTGTGGCTCGGTTGGTTGGAGCATCATCCCATTCACCAAAAGGTGGTGGTTTCAATTCTTAGTCAGGGCACATACCCAGGTTTCTGGTTTGGACCCTGATCAGGGCACATGTAAGAAACAGCTGATTGATGTTCCTCTCTCATTGCTCTCTCTCTGTCTCTCTCTCTGTGTCTCTCTCTCTCTGAAATCAATAAAAAAAGAAACTACAGTTTTACTGAACAAGACCTTTATATATAATACTAGTGGCCCGGTGCACGAAATTCAAACATGGAGGAGGCGATTCCCTCAGCCCAGCCTGCACCCTCTCCAATCAGGGACCCCTTGGGCAATGTCCTACTGCTGGTTTAGGCCCGATCCTGATTAGGCCTAAACCAGCAGTTGGACATCCCTCTTGCAATCTGGGACTGCTGGCTCCTAACCACTCACCTGCCTGCCTGCCTGATGGCCCCTAACTGCCCTCCCTTGCCGGCCTGATCTTGCCCCAAACTGCCGTCTCCTGCCGACCTGATCTCACCCCCAACTGCCCTCCCCTGCCAGCTTGGTTGCCCCCAACTGCCCTCCCCTGCCAACCTGATCTTGCCCCCAACTGCCCTCCCCTTGCCAGCCTGGTTGCCCCCAACTGCCCTCCCCTTGCCATCCTGGTTGCCCCCAACTGTCCTCCTCTGCTGGCCAATTTGGTTCTAAATGGTCATTTTCTATGCCAGTCAGTGTCAAAAGCTCCACCTCCTAGGCAGCTACTGGCTCCTCACAGTTGACCCAGATTTGGTTCTGATTGGCCAGTTTCTATGCCAGTCAGCGTCTCTGGGCCTATCAACAGGGCCTGATCAGAAAGGCAGGGCTGATCAGCATCCGGGTGGAGGTCTGGAGAGAAATGGAGGCAGGGCTGCTGGCCAGGCTCTGAGGGAAAGAGAGGCAAGTGCTTGTCAAAAGCTGCCTCAGATGCTACAGATCAGCCCCTGCTTCTCTCTTCAGGTCTCTTTCTGGGCCTGATTCAAAGCCCCCTCAGCAGTCACTGCTGGGTCACCAGGCCTGCAGCCTCAGTAGTCAGCCCTGGGTCCCCATGGCAATGGCAGCACTGACTGCAGGACTGACTTCCAGATTGGTGTTCTGATTGGCCTGTTTTTATGCCAGTCAGTGTCTCTGGGCCTATCAAAGGGGCCTGATCAGAAAGGTGGGGCTGATCAGCAGCCAGGGTGGAGGTCTGGAGAGAAATGAAGGCAGGGCTGCTGGCCAGGCTCTGAGGGAAAGAGAGAGGCAAGTGCTGGTCAAAAGCTGCCTCAGATGCTACAGATAAGCCCCTGCTTCTCTCTTCAGGTCTCTTTCTGGGCCTGATTCAAAGACCCCTCAGCAGTCACTCCTGGGTCACCAGGCCTGCAGCCCTAGTAGTCAGCACTGGGTCGCCATGGCAACCCAGCTCTGACTTCCGGTTGGTCAGCCTTTGGTTGATCAGTCATTACACCCTGGCTCTTTATTATAGAGATGTTGTTATATCTATCAAAATCATTGAAATGTTAAATAAACTATTAAAATATTTATTTAATAAAAATGACTATTTCAACCGCTTTTCAAATGTATATTAAACAGCCTTATATTGGAAGAAGATTCCATCTAGAACTTTCATAGCTAGAAAGAAGTCATGCCTGGTTTCAAAGTTTCAAAGGACAGGCTGACTCTCTTGCTAGAGGCTAATGTAGCTGGTGAATTTAAGTTGAAATCAATGCTGATTTAGCATTTAGAAAATCCTAGGTCCCTTAATTATGTTAAATCTATTCTGCCTGTGCTTTATGAATGGAACAACAAAGTCTGAATGACAGCACATCTGTTTACAGCATGGTTTACTAAATATTTTAAACTCAGTGTTGAGACATACTTCTCAGAAAAAAAAAATTTCCCTTCAGAATATTATTGCTCATTGACAATGCACCTGGTCCCCCAAGAGCTCTAAAGGAGATGTACAGTGAGATTAGTATTGTTTACATGCCTGCTAACACAACATCCAATCTGCATCTCATGGACCAAGGAGTAATTTCAAGTTTCAAGTCTTATTATTTAAGAAATGTATTTTGTAAAGCTACAGCTAACATTAAAAAGTGATTCCTCTGATGGATCTTGGCAAAGTCAATTGAAATTTTTCTGGAAAGTATTCACTTTCCTATATGCCATTAAGAACATAGAAGCATGCCCTAGCCGATTTGGCTCAGCGGATAGACCATTGGCCTGCAGACTAAAGGGTCCCAGGTTTGATTCCAGCCAAGGGCACATGCCCGGGTTGTGGGCTCAATCGCCCCCAGTAGGGGGCATGCAGGAGGCAGCCAATCAATGATTCTCATCATTGATGTTTCTATCTCTCTATCTCTCTCCCTTCCTCTCTGAAATCAATAAAAAAATATTTTAAAAAAAGAACATGGAAGCAGGGAACAGACTGTCAAATCTCAAAGGGAAGGTGGGGGTGGGTGGGTGGGTGGGTGGGAAGAGACCAACCAAAGAACTTGTATACATATATGCATAACCCATGGACACAGACAATAGGGTGGTAAAGGCCTGGGGTTGTGGATGGGGGCAGGCTATAAGGGGTCAATGGGAGAAAAAAGGGGACATATGTAGTACTTTCAACAATAAAGATTTTTTTTTAAATTAATAATAATAAAAAGAACATTCTGGATTCATGGGAAGGGTCGTCAATGTTAACAGGAGTTTATAAGAAGTAATTTTACCCTCATGGATATCCTTGTGGGGTTCCAGCACTCAGTGAATGAAGTAACTACACATATTGTGGATATTACAAGAGAACTAGAATTGTAAGTGGAGCCTGAAGATGTGACTGAATTGCTATAATCTCATGATAAAACTTTAGTGGATGAGGAGTTGCTTCTTATGGGGAGCAAAGAACGTGGGTTTTTTGAGATAGTTTATCTCTGGTGAAGATGTTCTGAAGACTGTCGAGATAACAACAAAGGGTTTACAATATTACATAATCTTAGTTGTTAAAGCAGTATTAGGTTTTGAGGGGATTAACTCCATTTTTAAAAGAGGTTCTAGCGTGAGTAAAATACTATCAAACAGAATCGCATGCTACAAAGAAGTCACTCATAAGAGGAAGAATCAATTGATGCGGCTAAATTTATTGTTGCCTTGTTTTAAGAAATTGCCACCGCCATCCCAACTGTCAGCAACGACCACCCTGATCAGTCAGCAGCCATCAACACTGAGGCAAGACCTTCCACCAGCAAAGAAGCAAATGAAGGTCAAATGATGGTTAGCATTTTTTTTTAGCAATGAAGTATTTTTTAGTTAAGGTATGTACATTTTGAGACATAATGCTATTATATACTTTATAGACTACAGTATAATGTACCATGTTTTATATCTACTGGGAAACCAAAAATTTTGTGTGACTTGCTTTATTGTGATATTCACTTTATTGTGGTGATCTGGAACCAAACCCACAATATCTCCAAGGTATGACTATACTGTAGAGGTCCAAGCATATGTTGATAAGGACCTAGCCTTGCCTTGATTCAGTGAAAAAGTTGAAGAGTAAATATGTAAGAAAAAAATTCAAGGAAACTGGAAAAATAAGGTGTCATTGATGACAACAAGGAAGATGTATGAGAGACTCAATCTGAGATGATAAAGAGCTTAATTTTGGCCAGTGCATGAAGGGTGTATCGTGTGTGTGTGTGTGTGTGTGTGTGTGTGTGTGTGTGGTGATTTTTTTTCATAAGACACACTAGATAAATAACTTCACAAGAAACTGGAAAAAGGAGATTCAGGAAGAGTTCAGGAAGAGGAAAGGGAAGGTTTATCATAGGCAATTTACCATTGCTTATGTATCAATTTACTCTTACTTTGCAAATGAAAACTACATGTTAGACTTTTCAATAAAGTGAACTATAACAAAAAGGTTGCTCACATACTATTAAAGAAGTAATCTATGGTGTTTCCAGGGGTTAGTAATTTACCATTTCAGTCTGATCTTATTACTGAGAAATAAAGATAAATTTATAATAATAAATACAATAATCCTAATAAATAAAAAATTATATGCTTCCAAAAGGGAAAAGGTATGAGAAGTAGTATTTATATTAAAATAAAAACATTTTTTGTTATTTCACATTCATGGATTTCAAGTATTTTAACCACTGCATATATAAAGTTCAAGTTGTTATATAAAGTTCAAGGAAAATGTAAGAAAAAAAGATACAAGAATGGAACATACCAATTTTTACACAAAAGAAAGTATTGGCTTTATACATGTTAAAGTTTAGGTGATAAAAGGACCTCCAAATAGAAATTTTCAGGAGACTCAGAAAAGAGGTCAGGACTTGAGATACAGAGGCAATAATTAAAGCCTTGAGACTTCTCCAAAAGAAAGCACAAGGAGCTAATATTGATTTCTGGGAATTGTCTGCATTTAAGGAGTGAAGGAAGTAAAAGAAGGAAAAAAATAAGGAGGAGTCATTGAAAAGATTAAACAATACATTATGACTCCAATTCCACCAAATAATTTCAAGAAAGGAAGGTTAACCAACAGTGCTTGCTAAATGCTGAAGAAGGCTTTTGTTTTGGTTAAGTTTGGCCATTAAGGCTGGTGACTAGTAAATCACTGATTATTTCTGAGAGAACAAATTCTGTAAAACCACAAGAAATAAAGAGTATCATGAAGCTGAAAGTTAGGCAAAGAAAAGAACTAAGGAAGGTAACTCTAGGAGAGTGACAGGGTCAAGTAGAAGAGCTGCCTCCTCCACTCTCCAAAAATGTGTGAGAATTGTGAAGACTCCATCAATTATTACATTCTGCCTAAAATATATATATAATTATTTTTATTTTAAAAGTATTAGTATTCTAAATAATCTTAGTTTATTGTAACATATTTGAAATTATTCATGATTTATTTTTTAAATTGCAATTTACTATATTACAACAGTCTAAGTAAAAATAGAATTAATTAGGCTGACACATATTTCAAGTGACTGGTGGTAAATGATATATGAAGAGCCTATAGAGCAGCTACTTAATAGCATGCATATTTGTATGTGTGTCTCTGTGTCTGTGTTTCTGAGTCTGTGTGTGTGTGTGTGCATTAATGTGTACACTCAAAATTTAAATTGTTTTTAAATGTCCAATTGCAAATTTATCTCTTCCTAAAAACCTTTGCTAAACTGATGTCTGTCTTTTTTATTTGCATTTTACATTTACTAATTTGTCATATATCCTTTGGTATTTTATCAAACAGTCCTTTAAAATGTTACTATTGAGCTTTCATTCATTGGTCCTATCTTCCCCTCCCCTCCATTAATTTGTAATTTCTGGCATTTTGGCCTTTATCTGTCACAGTGATTTCTACATTTGCATTATAGATTCATTCAACATCTCTAGCTCTTCTCCACTGGGGACTAAATCATTTACAATCTGTTCCACTCAATTAGGAGTAATTTTTCTTGTTTAGTTAGAAAAAATGCAAACCAAATGGAGTGCCTGATGTCATAGAATTCATAAGGCAGGTGAGTCTACACTTGGAAAAACAGCTGCAAATTCCCTGTTTGTGTTTACCTAAGCATAGTTGTAGCTCAACTATAAGGGTCTAGGTGAAGAATTCTTAAAGGTTGGTGGAAGAGGGAGGAAAAAGACAAGTGAGGAAGTTAACAGCAAGTAAAGCAGAATTCAGTTAGCAAGATGAAATGCAAGATTATACAGGAAAAGTGGATTTTCTTTTTTGTGTTGAATATTTTTCAGATATTTGTTCCATCTTTGATGTTCCCATTTTAGGAAAGGAATCAAATTGGTAGAAAACTTTATTCTTCCCTTTACCTAAGGTGCAGAAGTTTTCTAATATAGCCTTTTCAGTAAAATATGGAGTCCCTTGCCTTCAAAAATGATCAACTCATCTCTCCTGTAAATTTTTTCCAGCTTTATCAAGGTACGAGAGATGAATAAAAATTGTATGTATTTGGGTTGTACATTGTGATGCCTTTTTAAGGTGTACAACATGATGATTTAATATACATATATATTGTGAAATAATTACTACAATCAATTTAACTAACACATCATTGGGGGAAGTCATCAAAAGATGTGACCCATGAGCTAGATCTGGAGGCTCCCTATCTGCTCTTCTGTCATTGGAATGTAAATTCCACTTGCCTTCCCTGCTCCCAGAATCTGCCCCAAGGATACGGTATTAAAAGAGAAATTTGGTATTGAGAATCTGGATGGCATACATGACTAAAACTGGCTAAGGCCTCTATATAAACTTGTAAGATTTGGCTGATGAGTGAGGAAATCCACTAATCTTGTGGTCACCTAAAACAAACCTCATTAAATACTCTTGCTTATTAAACCGGCTACCTAACAAACTGGAGTGGTCTGTCTCTTTCTGCATTCTCTCCCTGTCCTCCTCAGAAAGGACCATTTCAGATTACACCCAGGAACCTTTTGAGGATTTTGCAAACCAACAAACCTCCAGCACCACTCATAATTACCTTTATTTAACGTAACTAATTATCATGGAAATGCAAGTTAAAATCACAATGAGTTACCATCTTACAGCTGTTGGAATAGCTATTATAAAAAAGACCAGAGATAACAAATGATGGTGAGGATGTGGATAAAAGAGAACCAGTCATACACTGCTGAATGGATTGTAAATTGGTACAGCCATTATAGAAAACAGTATAGAGGTTGCTCTGCTATAATATAACTATTTACCGATAGTCACAAAAGAGTAGTACTCTAGTACCATTCTCACAAATGGCAACAATGATTTCCACTGGTTGATTCCTATTAACTGAGTAGGCCAGACTCCACTCTGGCATCCTAAGACATAGTCTTGCCTGTGAAATGGCCCTTCAGACATTTTCTCCTGGGTGATTAATTTATAATATTCTGTGCTATTATGTTTCCAGCTTCAAATATGCTGATATTATTCTCTCAAATAAACATAAACCATGATCTACATTATTTGTTTTTATGTGGCCTCAGACAAATCATTTTCTCTCTCTGGGCCTTGGAATGCTCAGTTATAAAATGAAATGTTTAGATTAACACTAAGGTGTCTTTAATTTCTATCAATCCCCTAGTCAGTGTTGTTTATTGATATTAGCCTTCACTCTGACATACACACACACACACACACACACACACACACACACACACACACAGCCAAAACCCATTCTTTTGTAAAGACTGGCATAATATGGTAGCAAGGAAAGAGCATTAGATTTGTCCTCATGAATTTAGATCCTATCTTAGCTATGCCATCAAATAAATATTGGGCAGATGACATGATATCATGTATCCGTATCAAATTTTTCAATCTGTAAACTGGAGGGAAGAAGAGATTTCTACTAAGTGGATTTCTAAAAGTATTTTCCATCGTTTTCTAAGAACCATATATCTCAGAAGTGCAGTATTTTATAGGCATCCTTCTGAATTTCTTAGCTTGCTTATTGGCAGAACCATGTTCTTGATTACTCAGGCCCTCTTCAATTTCTTATGTCCAATCAATAACTAAGTTTTCCCAAATATCTTTTGCAAGCATCTGTTCTCCTCATCCTCACATTTACTATCCCATTCCTTGCATTGTTGCCAGAGTGATATTTCTGAAGAACATCTTGAGACATGTTATTCTAGTGCTCAAAATTCTTTAGTGATTCCCCTTTGGCCCCAATAAAATATCCAAAATTTTTAATCCTGTCACTTAAAGCTTTCCATTCTACCATCCCAGTTATGTATTCACTCTTTCCAGACTGTGCCATGACTTTCTCACTTTTATACTTATAGTCAACGATGTTCCCTCTGCCAAACAACCACCCCTCACAGCAAACCATTTTGCTTGTTGGATTTCATACATCCTTTAAGGTTCAGTTCACATTCTAACTGCCTCCATAATGCTGTCTCTGATTTCCCAAATAGATAAGATCTCTCCCTATGCTGTAATCCCACAACACCACTTCTGAATCTCTCTAATGGTACTCATTATATTCTGCCATGTATCAACTCATTTAGGTACATGATGTTATCCCTCACTGAACTGCAATTTTATTGAGGCCAGCTTCCATGTTTGACTTACTCCTATTAGTACTCTTCTATCTTCTATTCAACACAACCTGATACAGGGTCCTGCTTCTGTGCACATAATAGGCACACAAATAAATTTAAAAGTCATGGAGCTAACTCCAAACAAAGAACAGAAACAGTTTTAGTTCAAGCCTGCCTACCAAAACTGACACAGAGTGGATGAATTCTTTCTCCCAGCACTCAGAGAAGATAAAAATCAGATATACCAAGTCTGTACTAAAGCCAATGACCTGTATTTGAGGGGTCCTACTGTAAATAGCTAGTTAATGTACTGAGAACTCATTGGCAAAGAGCTCTAAAAACGCACAAGATACCACAAAAGTAACTAACAAAAGTGAAAGTGAATATCACTCCCATCAAAATAAAGCAAGATTTCTTCTGACAGTAGCTTTATTGGTAAAGTCTAGAAGTCATGACAAGCAATCTATCAGGCCTGAAGCAAAATTGAAGCATAAGCAATCAGGGACATAGGTACTAAACAAAGCACATTGTACTAGACAAACTCAATCATTTTATATTGGAACAAATTATAATTATTATCAAATGAAAGCCCACATCAGGCATCTATAAATTTAGTTAAATCAGTCAACATGTATTTTCTGGATTGTTGTTGGGGACACAATTGGTCTCAGGGCTGATTGGCTCTGAGGGCCATATGCATGCATAGAAAAATAAGAAGAAGGTAATGGTTTCAGGCTGCAGAGAGTCAAACAGTGGGCAAGAATAGTGGTCCATTTATAAAGAAAAATATAAACCCTTAGGTGTACAAAAGGATTTCTCCAAATCTCAATCTGACCATATTAGTATAAGGTAACAGTAAATAAAGCCATTAAAAGACCACTGTTGCCTGGATCAAAAACTGTGGGATAGGCTGAATTTGTATTCACTGATTATACAATACTATTTTCTATGTCTCTCTCTTTTTGTGATATCTGTCCCTTATTTCCAGTTGCCCAAATGCCCTATAGTTTCACACTGCTCCGTGGTGACCCAAGATCCCCTACTTTGACACTCTCCATCAAATGAGAAGGGCCCTGGACTTCCCTATGAACTAAAATTTGCCCTGCTCTGTCTCCTGCTCATCATAATACTCAGCCATCAAACAGTTCCATGGATCTGAAAATACACTGGAGAGGCTAAGAACTTACAATGGCATGAATTAGTTACCTCTTTCAAGATAAGTATGTTAACAAAAAAATAACTAAATCCAAAAGTTTGTACCTCTAATGGCTGTAGATTTGTCAGGTACATGGAAAGCTAGGAGTGTAATTTTCCCTTTTAAAGCCAATTAACTTAAAATAGAAACATGAGTCCAATTGCGGGTTCTGATGCTAGTTGACTATGTGGTTTTGTACAAGTCATTTGTTTTCTATGAGCATAAGTTTTCCTTTCTTAAAAATTGAATGGATCCCAGATCTTGCAGCCCAAGTGCCTATCAGTAGATGAGTAGATAAAACAGATGTGTTACATTTACACATCTGTAAAAACGAAGGATCTCTTACCCTTTGAGACTTCATGGAAGGGCCTGGAGAGTAATATGCTATGTGAAATAAGCCCATCTGAGAAAGACAAGTATCGCATGATGTCACTTATATGTGGAATCTAATGAACAAAACAAACTGATGAACAACATAGATCCAGAGACATGGAAACATGGAACAGACTGATGATTCTTAGAAGGAAGTGGGGAAAGGGGAAAGATTAACCAAAGAACTTATATGTATATATGCATAACCTATGGATACAGATAATAGTGCAGTGAAGGCCTGGGGAGGAGGCGGGAGCTTGGTGGAGCAGGTCAATGAGGGGAAAATGGGACATCTGTAATACTTTCAACAATAAAGATAAATTTTTAAAAAAGAATTGAATGTATTATCCAGGTTTAACAATTTGTATTCAATAAATCCCAATACATTTACTACTCTACTTATTCTATCTCTGCATAACGTTGTCCCTGGTTGTTACAAATCACATTGGTAAAGAAGCCTGTGTTTTTCATATTCTATACCACTGCTCACAAACATATTTACACTCAACTCAATAGAACTAATTCCAATTTAATTAACACTAAATAAAAGATATTGCCTAAAGTAGCATGAGATTTCATCTGCACAATAGGAAGATATATCCACAAAAGGGTACATGTGCAATAAGATATATCTGATATATAATGAGAAGGATATTGAATTTAAAGTCAAGCAAATTGGGTTCAAATACTAGGTCTACTATTTGTTAGCTGTGTGATTGCCTTTATGTAAGTCTCTTAATATATTAACCATCCATTGCCCTGTCTTCTAAAACAGAAGCTCAATATTCCAAGTTTCCAAGTCTGTTGCAAGGGTTAAATGATAAAATGTATATGAAGCATATAGCAGAGTCTGGAGATTGATAGGAGGTCCATTTACATTACTGAAAACAAAAAAAATTACTCAAGTTTTCACCTGAGAAAAATCTTGATGCTAAGTTAATATGTATAATGTTATCATGGTTCAGCTATGTTGTTTCATAGGGCAGGGTTTTCTTTCTTTTAAGGCTGAATAATATTTCATTGTATATATGTACCACATTCCCTTTATCCATTCATTTGTTGATAGAAATTTAGTTAATTTCCACAACTTGTCATGATTCTACTTATATGATGTAGCTAAAATAAATCTTGGAAGTCATGAAAGCAGAGAGTAGAACGGTGATTATCTGGAGTTGGGGAAAGGGAAAAATTAGCAGTTGCTGTTCAATTGATACAAAGTTTTGGTTATGTAAGATTAATAAATTCTAGACATCGGCTATACAACACTGTGCTTAGACTTAATACTGTGTTACATACTTAAAATGTGGTAAGAGGGTAAATCTCATCATAAGTGGTCTTACCATAATTGAAAATGATTGTATATGAATAAAACTAAGAGGCTGGTCTGAAAGGATTGACATATGAAAAAGATACATAATCATATGTTCTCAAAACATTATGAAAGAGTGTAAGGAAGAACTTTAGTCATTATGAAATCCAAATAAATGTCACAAGAACATTCATGTGTAGATTTGCTTCTACTTAGAGACAAGGGGAAGAAAAAGTGAACCTGAGAACATTTTATTTTTATTGTGTATTAAGTCTACTTGTATATATGTCTCAGAGATTGTTGCATTGTATGTATTTTATCTATATTATAAAAACCCAGTGGCCCTAACACTGTAATGACCAAAGACGGGCGCGGGTGGGCGGGGCTGCGAGAACGGCAGGGCGGTGGGATGCACTCGGGTGGGTGGGGCTACAAGCACTGAGAGGCCGCACGGGTGGGTGGGGATGCGCGATTTCACGCACTGGGCTTCTAGTATTTATTATAATAGGACAATGGAATGCCTCCTCAAAGAAGTAATAGAAAGCTATATTAAAAGTATTTGTGCTGGCTAATATTTAACTAGATTTTCTGAAGTAATAATTTGTAGTGCTTTTTAAAAGAACCTTTAAAGGTCCTTATTAAGACACAAGGAGTTTTTAATCCCCAAACTAGAATTTTACTTATAGAGATATATAGAGTGAGACAAAGGTTACACAATTGCTTTTATTTCCATATAAGAATTCAACTGTTTTCACAAGAGCAATTCTTTTAATCATAAATAAATTATGCATAACATAGTCTCATGTCAAGTAAGTATTTCATAAAATATGCAATTTAACTACACATGAGTTAAATACATCGTTATGTGTTTCTTTGTCTATACAGTGACTTTAGCCTTATGCTATAAGTAGACTGTAAAAAAAAAGTTCTCATCAATTTCATAAACTTTTACAAAAGTGGCTACTCTTATTATTTGAGGAACTGGGTTAATGGTTAGGGCACCCAGATTAATGAGACATCACCTCTGCCTTTCAAGAAACACAGATTTCTTGTTAGGGAGATAGGTGAATATGACTGACTCATAAGTATTTTAGTATACATGTCTGAGTTACACCATTAGCTAGAAAAAAGGTAGGAGGGAGAATATCAGTTTGACAGAAAAGATAAGTTTGGGGTTTTTTGTTTGTTTAATGGTTTTTATTTTTTTCGGGTGTATTTTATTTCAAGAAAAATGATTTTAAATATAATGTTATGTGCAATAATATTTCAAGAAAAATTATCTTAACTATAATAATGTTACATGCAATAAACATTAATATCTCAAGAAAAACTATTTTAAATATGATAATGTTACATGCAATAAACACCAGTTATTCAAGAAAAATGATCTTACATATAATAATATTACATGCAATAGCATTAATATTTCAAGAATTAAAGAATTTTCCTCAACAAAATGCTAGTAAACCAGATCCAGCATTACATTAGAAAAGTCATACACCATGACTAAGTCGGATTTATTCCAGGGATGCAAGGCTGGTACAATATCCGCAAATCAATAAACGTGACACACCACATAAACAAACTGAGAGACAAAAATCACACAGTCATATCAATTAATGCAGAAAAGGCATTTGACAAAGTTCAACACCCTTTTTTGATAAAAATGCTCAACAAAGTGGGAATAGAAGGATCATACCTCAACATAATAAAAGCCTTATATGACAAACCTACAGCCAATATCATACTCAATGGGCAAAAACTAAAACCATTTATTTTAAGAACAGGAACAAGACAGGGATGCCCACTTTCACCACACTTGTTCAACATAGTACTAGAAGTACTAGCCATAGCGATCAGAAAAAAAGAAATAAAAGGCACCCAAATTGGAAAAGAAGAAGTAAAATTGTCATTATTCGCAGATGACATGATATTGTACATAGAAAACCCTAAAGACTCCATTAAAAAATTATTAGACTTAATAAATGAATTCAGCAATGTAGCAGGATACAAAATTAACACCAAGAAATCTATGGCATTTTTATACACCAATAGTGAACTTACAGAAAGAGAGATTAAAAAACAATCCCATTTACCATTGCACACAAAACAATAAGATACCTAGGAATAAACTTAACTAAGGAGGTAAAAGACCTCTACTCAGAAAACTATAGGACATTGAAAAAAGAGATAGAGGAAGACATAAACAGGTGGAAAAACATACCGTGTTCATGGATTGGTAGAATCAACACCATTAAAATGTCCATACTACCCAAAACAATCTATAGATTCAATGAACTCTTCATTAAAATGCTAATGGCATATTTCACAGATCTAGAAAGAACTCTCCAAAAATTCATCTGGAATAAAAAAAATAAAAATAAAAAACCGAATAGGTGCAGCAATCCTAAGAAGAAAAACAAAGTAGGAGGGATCTCAATACCAGATATCAAGATGTATTACAAAGCCACTGTTCTCAAAACTGCCTAGTACTGGCATAAGAACAGACATATAGACCAATGGAACAGAATAGAGAACCCAGAATTTGACCCAAACCACTATGCTCAATTAATATTTGACAAAGGAGGCAAAAACATACAATGGAGTCAAGACAGTCTCTTCAATAAATGTTGCTGGGAAATTTGGTCAGACACATGCAAAAAATAAAACTAGACCACCAATTTACACCATACACAAAAATAAACTCAAAATGGATAAAGAACTTAAATGTAAGATGGGAAACCATAAAAATACTAGAGGAATCCACAGGCAGCAATATCTCAGCTATATGCCAAAGCAATATCTTCACTGGCACAGCTCCTAGAGAATGGAAACTAAAGAGAAAATAAACAAATGGGACTACATCCAAATAAAAAGCTTCTGCACAGCAAAAGAAACCATCAACAGAATGACAAGAAAACCCACTGCATGGGAGAACATATCTGCCAATGATCTCTCTGATAAAGGTTTAATCTCCAACATTTACAGGGAACAAAAGGAAGACAAACAACCCAATCAAAAAATGAGCAATGGACCTAAATAGATACTTTTTGAAAGAAGACATAAGGAAGGCCAAGAGACATATGAAAACATGCTCAAAGTCACTAAGTATCCGAGAGATGCAAATCAAAACGACAATGAGGTATCATCTCACACCTGTCAGTATGGCTATTATCAACAAATCAACAAATGAAAAATGCTGGCGAGGATGCAGAGAAAAAGGATCACTCATGCACTGCTTGTGGGAATGCAGACTGGTGCAGCCACTGTGGAGAACAGTATGGAGTTTCCTCAAAAAACTAAAAATGGAATTTCCATTTGACCCAGTAATCCCACTTCTAGGAATATATCCCAAGAAACTAGAAACACCAATCAGAAAGGATATATGTACCCCTATGTTCATAGCAGCACAATTTACAATAGCTAGGATTTGGAAACAGCTTAAGTGCCCATCAGCAGATGAGTGGATTTAAAAACTTTGGCACATCTACACAATGGAATACTATGCTGCAGTAAAAAGGAAGGAACTTCTGCCATTTGCAACAGCATGAATAGAGCTGGAGAGCATTATGCTAAGTGAAATAAGTCAGTCAGAGAAAGATAAATATCACATGATCTCACTCATTTGTGGATTATAATGAACAATATAAACCGATGAACAAAAACAGATCTAGAGACAGTGAAGCATTGATCAGATGCTCAAACCTCAGAGAGAAAGTAGGGGAGGGGAGGGTTAAGGAGGGGAGATCAACCAAAGGACTTGTATGCATGTATATAAGCATATGCAATGGACACAGACAACAGGAGGTGAGGATGAGGGCAGGACTGGGGGGATGAGGGGACAATGGGGGGATGAAGACACATTTGTAATACCTTAATCAATAAAAAAATACATAAAGAATAAAAAGAAAACACTACCTTAAAAAATAAAATAATAGGATTTTAAGTATAATAATATTACCAAAACTGTACTAACATAGTATGATATCACAAGAGTTGTAGGAAACATTACAAATCTGCAAATAACAGGATTACTTCTATTATATTCTAAAAGATTTTTTTCCCTTCTGGCTCTATTTTTGTTCATCAGTTTATGTTGTTCATTATATTCCACAAATGAGTGATCCTATCTAATAAAAAAGAAATATGCTAATTGCCCCTCATGCCATCACAAAGATGGTGGCACCCATAGCCAATAAGGAGAGAATATGCTAATTGACTGTCATGCCCTCAAAGATGGTGTCTACCAGAGCCACAAGATGGAGGCACCCAGTCCCCTCAGCCCCACTGGGGTAGCAAGCACATGGCTGCCTCCGGAGTCTCCCAGTCCCCTCAGCCCCTAGCTGCCCAGGGCCAGCCTGAGGTGCAGGCAAGCCTTGGATGGCTGCTGCCTATAGGACAGCTGATGGACAAGGTGCCAGCAAGCCTAAAATGTCAGCTGCCCAGCCTCCAAGGGCTGGCCTGATGTGCAGGCAAGCCTCAGATGGTGGCTGCCCAGCCTCCCAGGGCCACCTGAGGCTCAGGTAACCAGAGCCAGCCGAGGCTTGTGCTGCTGGCAGTGGCAGCAGCAGAGGTGTGATGGGGCATCGCCTTCCCCTGATCGCCAGGTCGCCTTCCGTCCCTTAGGGCTCCCTGACTGTGAGAGGGGGCAGGCCAGGCTGAGGGACCTCCCCCTCATGCACTGGGCCTCTAGTATTGTATGATATTCATCTTTCTCTGACTTGCTTATTTCACTTAGCATGATGCTTTTAAAATCTATTTTGTTGGATATGAGTATTGCTACTTCAGCTTTTTTTTCTTTTCTATTTGCATGGAAAAAATTTTTCCATCCCTTCCCTTTCATCCTGTGTGTGTCTTTTGTTTTGAGGTGGGTCTCTTGTAGACAGCATATAGTTGGGTCATGTTTTTGTATCCATTCAGCTACCCTACACCTTTTGATTGGAGCATTTAATCTATTTACATTTAGGGTTATTATTGAAAGGTACTTATTTATCAGCAATCCCTTACAGCAATACCTTTAGCATTTCAAGTAATGCTGGCTTGGTGGTGATGAACTCCTTTAGCCTTTTTTTCTTTTCTTTTTTGTCTGGGAAGCTCTTTATTTAACTGTCTATTTTTAATGATAGCCTTGCTGGATATAGTAATGTTGGTCTCAGATCCTTGCTTTCCATTACCTTGAGTACTTCATGCCATTCCCTTCTGGCCTGTAAGGTTTCTGATGAGAAATAAGGTGTCAGCCTTATGGGAACTCCTTTGTAGGTAACAGTTTTCTCTTGCTGCCTTTAAAATTATCTCTTTAATTTTTGGCATTTTAATTATGATGTGTCTGGGCATGGGTCTGTTTGGGTTCTTCTTGTTAGGGGTTCTCTGTGCCTCCTGAATTTGTATGAATTTTTCTTTACCAGGTTAGGGAAGTTTTCTACCATTATTTCTCCAAACACCTTCTCTGTTCCTTTCTTCCTTTCTGACTCTACTGGCACACCTACTATTCTAATACTAGAGGCCCAGTGCATGACATTCGTACACTGGCGGGTTCCTCAGCTCAGCATGCACCCTCTTGCAGTCCAGGACCCCTTGTGACTGCCCCCTGGTGGTCAGAGTGAGAGGGAAGATACCTCTCTCTTAGGGCTTGGTGCCTGCCCATCCCCTGGATCAGATGCTCAAGGTGGCAGTGCAGGCCACTCAGATAATCTCCTGCAACTTCTCAGCCTTCAGTTTCTCCATTTTCCAGTGCTATCCTGGAGGAAGATGAGGGTTTGTTTGGGTGCTGAGCCTCTCCTAGCCTGCCTGCAGCTCAGTTCAACTTGCTTGTTTTCTGATGAGTTTGGTTTTAAACAGGTTGTGTTTGACATGCCTATAGGACACCTTAGGTGGTCTTGGGTTCAGGGAAAATTCCAGGATTGGAGATATAAATTATTGAGCTGAAGCCAAGGTATTAAATATGATCACCCAGGGAGAACAGGTATAAGGAGATGAGAAAGGAATCTGAGAAAAGTGCAACAAGAAATAAGGTGACAGCAGAATAATAATTTTTTAAAAAAAGAAAATAAATGACAGTTCCAAACAAGTATCACTAATTGAACCTAAGTGTCTAATTTTATTCCATTTTGAAACCCCTTTAATACAACAGTATGGTTCTTTTTAGAGCTCTAAACACATAAATACAAGGAGAACAACTGAGAAAACAACACAGTTTTGGAAGCTGGAAGGCAGGTGGTTAAGTGGTCACTAACATCTACAAGAATTAAGTGATTGCCTCGGGAAAATAAAAAAAATGGAGGAGAAAGGTGTAAGAGAACTACAGAATTTTAACTCTCTTTTATTGTTTAAAGTATTACAAATACTAGTACATATGTTGCCATTTTCCCCCATTGACCTTCCCCTGGCCTCCCGCATGCCCCAGAACATGGCTCCACCCCCCTCCAATGTCTGTGTTCATTGATTATGCTTATATACATGCATACAAGTCCTCTGGTTGATCTCTTACCCCCTCCCCCAACTCTCCCCTGCCTCAGCTGAAGTTTGACAGTCTATTCCATGCTTCTTGTATCTGTATCTATTTTTGTTCATCAGTTTATGATATTCTTTATATTCCACAAATGAGTGAGATCATGTGATATTTATCTTTCTCTGACTGGCTTATTTCACTTAGCATAATGTTCTCCAGTTCCATCCATGCTGTTGCAAATGGTAAGAATTCCTTCTTTTTTACAGCAGTGTAGTATTCCATTCTGTAGACATGCCACAGTTTTCTAATCCAGTCATCTGCTGATGGGCACGTAGGCTGTTTCCAAATCTTAGCTATTGTAAATTGTGCTGCTATGAACCTAGGGCTGCATATATCTTTTCTGATTGGTGTTTCTGTATTCTTGGGATATATTCCTAGAAGTGGTATTACTGGGTCAAATGGCAGTTCCATTTTTAGTTTTTTGAGGAAACGCCATACTGTTTTCCACAGTGGCTGCACCAGTCTGCATTCCCACCAGCAGAGCAAGAGGGTTTCTTTTTCTCCGCATCCTCTCCAGCACTTGTCATTTGTCGATTTATTGATGACAGCCATTCTGACAGGTGTAAGATGGTACCTCACTGTTGTTTTGATTTGCATATCACTGATAATTAGTGACTTTGAGCATGTTTTCAAATGTCTCTTGACCTTCTGTATGTCCTCTTTCAAAAAGTGTCTATTTATATCCTTTGCCAATTTTTTGATTGGATTGTTTATTTTCCTTTTGTTAAGTTTTATGAGTTCCCAGTAAATTCTGGAGATTAAACCCTTATTGAATATAGCATTGGCAAATATGTTCTCCCATGCAGTGGCTTTCATGTTTTTCTATTGATGGCTTCTTTTGCTGTGCAGAAGCTTTTTATTTTGATGTAGTCCCATTTGTTTATTTTCTCCTTAGTGTCCATTGCCCTAGGAGCTGTATCGGTAAAGAAATTGCTAAGACAAATGTCTGCCATTTTGCTACCTATGGCTTCTTCGAAGATTTTTATGGTTTCCCATCTGACGTTTAAGTCCATTATCCATTTTGAGTTTAATTTTGTGTGTGGTGTTAGTTGGAGGTCTAGTTTCATTTTTTGCATGTATCTGTCCAATTTCCCAAACACCATTTATTGAACAGACTGTCTTGATTCCATTGTATGTTCTTGCCTCCTTTGTCAAATATTAATTGAGCATAATGGCTTGTGTCGATTTCTGGGTTCTCTATTCTGTTCCATTGATCTATATATCTGTTCTTGTGCCAGTACCAAGCAGTTTTGAGAACAGTGGCTTTGTAGTATAGCTTGATAACTGGTATGGTGATCCCTCCAACTTTGTTCTTCTTTCTTAGAATTGCTGCAGCTATTTGGGGTCTTTATTTTTCGAGATGAATTTTTGGAGTGTTTGTTCTAGGTCTTTGAAGTATTCCATTGGTATTTTAATGGGGGATTGCATTGAATCTATAGATTGTTTTGGGTAGTATGGACATTTTAATGATGTTGATTCTACCAATCCATGAACATGGTATGTTCTTCCATCTCTATGTCTTCTTCTATCTATTTTTTCAGTGTCCTGTAGTTTTCTGAGAACAGGTCTTTTACTTCTTTAGATAAGTTTATTCTTAGGTACCTTAATTTTTTTTGGTGCAATGATAAATGGAATTGTTTTTTTAGTCTCTCTGTAAGTTCACTATTGGTGTATAAATATGTCATAGATTTCTTGGCATTAATTTTGTATCCTGCTACATTGCTGAATTCATTTATTAAGTATAATAAGTTTTGATGGAGTCTTTAGGGATTTCTATGTACAGTATTATGTCATCTGCAAATGATGACAGTTTTACTTCTTTTCTAATTTGGATGCCTTTTATTTCTTCTTGTCTGATCACTATGGCTAGCAATTTCAGTACTATGTAGAACAGGAGTGGTGAAAGTGGGCATCCCCGTCTTGTTCCTGTTCTTAGGTAAAATTGTTTTAGTGTTTGCCCATTGAATATGATGTTGGCTGTAGGTTTGTCATATAAGGCTTTTATTACATTGAGGTATGGTACCTCTATTCCCACTTTGCTGAGTTTTTTTTTTTATCAAGAAAAGGTGTTGAATTTTGTCAAATATTTTTTCTGCATCAATTGATATGACTGTGTGATTTTTATCTTTCAATTTATTTATGTGATGTATCACGTTTATTGATTTGTGGATATTGTACCACCCTTGCATCCCTGGGATAAATCCTACTTGGTCATGGTGTATGACCTTTCTGATGTAATGCTGGATACGATTTGCTAGAATTTTGTTGAGGATTTTGGCATCTATGTTCTTGAGAGATATTGGCCTGTAATTCTCTCCCTTTGTGTTGTATTTATCTGGTTTGGGTATTAGGGTAGTGCTGGATTCATAGAATGAGCTTGGAAGTGTTCTGTCCTATTGAATTCTTTGCAATAGTCTGAGAGTAATAGGTTTTAATTCTTCTTTGAATGTTTGCTAAAACTCCCCTGTGAAGCCGTCTGGCCCTGGGCTTTTGTTTCCTGGAAGTTTTTTGATGACCACTTCAATTTCCTCCATAGTTATCAGCCTATTGAGATTTTTAGATTCTTCCCGTTTGAATTTTGGAAGGTCAAATTTTTCTAGGAATATATCCATTTCCTCTAAGTTGTCTAGTTTGTTGGAATAGAGTTGTTAATAGTATTTTTTTTTTTTACAATCCTTTGTATTTCTGTGGGGTTGGTTGTTATTTCGCCTCTTTCAATTCTGATTTTGTTTATATGGGTCCTTTCTCTTTGCTTCTTGGTGAGCCTGGATAAAGGTTCATCAATCTTGTTTATCCTTTCAAAGAACAAGCTCTTGGTTTCATTGATCTTTTATATTGTTGTGTGGTGTGGGGTTTTTTTTTTTGTTTTTTTTTTTTTTTTTTGTCTTGATGTCATTTATTTCTTCTCTGGTCTTTATTATTTCCTTCCTTCTGTTCACTCTGGGCTTTTCTTGTTGCTCTCTTTCTAATTCTTCAAGTTGCAGAGTTGGATGGTTTATTACAGGTTTTTCTTATTTTTTGAGGTAGGTCTGTAATGCTATGAACTTCCCTCTCAGGATTGCTTTGCCTGTGTCCCACAGATTTTGGATTGTTGTCTAATTATTGTCATTTGTTTCCAGGATGTTTTCTTATTTCTTCTTTGATCTCCTTGGTAATCCAATCATTGTTTAATAACATGCTATTCAGCCTCCAAGTGTTTGAGTTTTTGTTATTACTTTTATTGTAGTTTATTTCTAATATTATGCCACTGTGATCTGAGAAGATGCTTGATATGGTTTCAATATTCTTGAATTTGAAGAGACTTAGCCTGTGTCCCAATATGTGGTCTATCTTTGAAAATGTCCCATGTGCTATTGAGATGAATGTATATTCTGTAGCTTTTGGTGGGATGTTCTGAACATGTCAATTACAACCATATGATCTTGTGCGTCATTTAGGATTGCTCTTTCTTTGCTAAATTTTTGTCTAGAGGATTTATCCAGTGATGTTAATGTCAATCTCACCCTTGATATCTTCCAGAAATTCTATATGTATTTTCGTGCTCCTGCATTGGGAGCATATATGTTTACCAGAGTTATATCCTCTTGTTGTATCATTCCCTTTAGTATTATGAAGTGGCCTGACTTACCTCTTGTTATAGCCTTCACTTTGAGGTGTATTTGTTCAGATATATGTATTGCTACCCCAGCTTTTTTTTTTTTTTCATTTCCATTTGCCTAAATGGTATTTTTCCATCCTTTCACTTTCAGTTTGTATGAGTCCCTTGTTCTGAGGTGAGTCTCTTGTAGATAGCATATATATGAGTCATGTTTTCTTATCCATTCAGTCACTCATTGTTTTTTGATTGGAGCATTTAGTCCATTTATGTTTAATGTTATTATTGACTAGATGCCCAATGCACAAAATTTGTGCAAGAGTAGGCCTTCTTTCTCCTGGCTGCTGGCACTGTCTTACCTCTGGCCCTGGGGACCCGGGCTTCCCTCCAGCCACCATCAGGCACCCGGGACTTGGGTTTCACTCCAGCAGCCAGCAGGCATTCAGGACCTGGGCTTTGCTCCAGCCTCCAGCAGGCACCCAGAACCCAGTCTGGTCTTCCCTCTGGCCCCTGCTAGGCACCCAGCACCCAGGCTTCCCTCCAGCCCCAGCTTTTTCTGGATGTCCAGAATCATGTCCAAAATCACGTCCAGTCTAATTAGCATATTATACTTTTATTATTATAGACTAGTAGCCCAGTGCATGAAATCCATGCACGGGGAGTGGGGTTTCCTCAGCCCAGCCTGCACCCTCTCCAATCAGGGACCCCTTGGGGGATGTCTGACTGCTGGTTTAGGCCCAAAGGGATCGGGCCTAAACCGGCAGTTGGACATCACTCTCACATTCCAGGACAGTTGGCTCCTAACTGCTCGCCTGCCTGCTTGCCTGATTGCTTCTAACTGTTTCTGCCTGCCAGCCTGATCACCCCCTACCTGCTCTCCTGCCAGCCTGATTGACACCTAACTGCTCTCCTGCCAGCCTGATCCCTCACCACTGCCCTCTCCTGCCAGCCTGGTCACCCCTAACTGCCATCCCTTGCTGATCTGGTCACCCCCAACTGCCCTCCCCTGCTGGCCTGGTCACCCCTGACTGCCTTCCCCTGCAGGCCTGGTCCCCCCAAATGCCCTCCCCTGCAGGTCTGGTCACCCCAACTGCCCTCCCCTGCCAGCCATCTTGAGGTGGCCATCTTGTGGTGGCCATATTGTGACAATGTGGGGGCAGCCATCTTGTGACAATGTAGTGGCGGTCATCTTGTGATGATGTGGGGATGGCCATCTTGTGGTGGTCATCTTGTGATGACATGAGGGCACAAGGGCATGAGGTCCACCTAGGCTTTTATTAGTATAGATGACCATTACTCTGAATCCTATTTCTGACATATTGCATGCCTCTGTTTCATTTCATTCCTTTCTTTGTGATTCCTCTTTTTCTTTCCTTTGGGGATTATTTCATTGTCTTCCCATTCAAGCTATTACCAGAAGGTCCAAGTGCCGAGTTGCAGGGGCCTGAGCCATGTGTGGCAGGAGCATCGCGCCAACCAAGCATCACTGAAGAGCTCAGGCACTGAGATGTGTGGCTGCCGTGGATCAGTGGGAGCTATGCGCATGCCGAGAATCAGTGTCTCCGCACACCTGCACCAAGAATCAGAGTCATGATCACTCAGTGTGGCCTCGCATGCACATGCTGAGAATCGGTGTCACTGGCGCTTGGTGCAGCCTCGTGTTTGTGCCTATAATTAGGGCCCCACAGGCGCACGCACCAATAATTGGAGTTGCTGGAGCTTGGTGAAGCCTCGTGTGCGTGCTGTGAATCAGAGTCCCCATGCGTGCACGATATGACACTCAGAGTCCCCACTTGTGTGTGCTGAGAATCAAAATCACTGGCACTCACTGTGGCCTCGCACGCAGATAATCAGTCCACACAGGTGCCGAGAATTAGAGTCCCCATGTGTGTGTGCTGAGAATCAAAGTCACTGGTGCTCACTTTGGCCTTGTGCGCATGCTGAGACTCATTCCACATGTGCATGCATGCTGAGAATCAAAGCCCCCAGCCTGTTAGGAGGGATGAGTTGCATGGTCTCCCTGTGTCAGTGGGAAGGCCCCCTTGTGTGCCATGGGTTGTGTGGGCCTTGTGCCTCTGCAGCAAGCTGGCAGGGAGAGGGATGTGCTCTGTGATTCACAGGCATCTGCAGCCTGGATGTCTGGAGTCTCGGTGTTCGTGGGTCTGCAGCTGTGGTAGCAGGTCTTTGTCCAGAGTGGTTGTAGGGTTCTGGTTTGCATCTGAGGCCAGCCTGGGTGGTGGTGATCCTCAATGTATTTTTAAAAAGTATGTTACTGAGAAGAAAGCTGTATATTTTTTCTTATCTGCCTCCATCAATTTAAAGCACTAGGCTTGGGTGTCTTGCAGGTGCCAGCAACCTGGGAACATGTCCTGCCTTGGCAAAGGGCCATCACCAGACACAGGAGAGTGAGTGGATCGAATCACCAACAAGTGCGTGTGCAATGACTGATTTTTTAACTCTTGTGACAAGCCTAGTAGAACCCTAGGAGCCAATATCTGAATATATGTAGGTTAAGAAGTAAATTGAAGGTGAAGAATTAGAGACATCAAATATTAACTGTCTTCAAGAAGTGTAGTTACACAGGTCTGTACTGAATGCTCAAAATGTTTACTGATGGCCTGAGTTATTAAAACTCAACATGGAAGTTCCTGAAAAAGTTAAAAATAGAACTACCATAAGATCCAGCAATCACACTTCTGAATATATATATCCAAAATAGTTGAAATTAGAAACTCTAAGAGCTATCTGCAAGCCCATGTTCATTGTAGCATTATTCACAATAACCAAAACAGGGAAGCAACCTAAATGTTCATTAATGGATGAATAGATTTTTTAAGTGTTGTATATAAATACAATATAATATTATTAATCCTTTAAAAGAAGGAAATTCTGCCACTTACAACAATATGGATAAACCTGGAGGACATTATGTTAAGTTAAATAAGCCAATCATAGAAGGACAAATACTGCATAATTCTACTTATATGAAAAATAGAATATAGTGAAACTCAGAAAGAGAGAGTAGATAATGATTGTCAGGGACTGGGGCAAGGGGGAACAGAGAATATTAGTCAAAGGTTAGGAAGTTTTGGTTATACAAGATGAGCAAGTCCTAGAGATCTACTGTAGACCATTTAGGACTCTAGCTAACAATACTTTATTGTATACTTAAAAATTTGCTATGAGGGTAAATCTTTTGTTAAATTTTCTTATACAAAATAATAATGATTATAATAAAAAGAGCAGGAAAAACTTTTGGATGTAATGATGTGTTTATGACAGATTATGATAATGGTTTCACAAGTATATGCTTATCTCTAAACTCATCAATTTGTATACATTAAATATGTAAAATTTTATGACAATAACTAGTAACCCTGCACATGGATCTGTGTGCCAGTAGCTCTCTGCGGGGCCTGGCCGCTCTGCGCCCGCTGCCCAGCGGCTCTCCATGGCTCAGAGGCCCATCTGCAGCCAGGCGTGGAATGCTTGCCTCGTCACTGGGGCAACGACGCAAGCGTTCCCCCCCACCACCCAGGCCGTTCCATGCCTGCTGCCCAGAGGCCCTCCAAGGCCGAGGTGGAATGCTTGCCTCATCACCACAGCAACAAAGCAAGCATTCCACCAGGCTGCTCACACTGCCCACTCTCAGCGGCCACCTCCCGAGAACTGGGGGACTCCGGCAGTGCTGAGAGGACTGGGTACCACCATCTTCTGGCTATGGGCACCACTACCTTTGTGACAGAGTGATGGTTAATTTGCATATCACCCTTATATTAGATAGGATACCTCAATAAAGTGGTTTTAAAACTCTAAAAACTAAAAAGAAGTGTGGTTATAAAATAATGAAGCAGTTATAGCTTAAGGAGTAAAGAAGAAAGATACAAAGTTTTGTGTCTGTCAAACAGTCAGACTGGAAAACATTTGCAAGCTGTAAGAAAAGATAAGAAGAGATAAAATTGAGTTCAGTGATACAGGAGAAGAGAAGAAAAAGGATGAATGACCACAGAGACACTGGATGAGGAAAAAGGAGAGAATTGTTACCTGGTGGCATTTTTTAGTGAAATAGAAAAGTAGCTCATCTGCTCAAAGAGAGAAAGCCAAAAGTGGGACTTGAGAAGAGAAATTAAGTTTTGAAACAGCTGTAGTGGGAAATGAAAGTAGGAGCCAACTACAGATGAGAAAAAGATTAAGGATGAGAGTTGAGGGTCCAGCTAAAGTTGAAAAGCACACAAATGCGGTGGAGCCAATGTGCATGGATATACAATTTTCCCCAAATGGCTCTTCAGCACTCTGGGAACTATAACAGGCAGAGGGGGACATTGAACTGAGCCAGGACTGAGTAGGGATTGTCCAATTTATGAGATAGAAGGTGAAGGGGTCGAAGAATGGAAAATGCTTGTGCCAGTGTTATTGAAATGGTATCCAGAATAAGAAGAAAGGAAGGGAAGTGACAGGATGTGGTAGCTAGCCAAAGAGAACAAGAGAGAAGGGAATGGAGGTCACAATAAAGAACAATTTTATTAATCCAACAAGGCCATTCCTCAGTGTTTCACATACAAGTTTGGGTAACTACTGTCTCTGTGACCAAATCTTTGAACCCTTTTATTTGGACAGCTATTGATGTTCCAACAAGTATGGCATAAATGAAACTCAAATGACTGTTTCCACCATGAGTTACTTCACTATGGTGATCTTTATTCCAGTTTTCCTGTTGTTTTTAAGGTATTTTTTTCAACTAATCTTAATCAATTCAAGGTGGATTGGGGAGGGACTCAGGCGCAATGAGGTGGCATATATCTTTAATAATGTTCTTTTGTATGTAGCTGTAGGTTTGGCTTTGCTTCAGAGACCGTTTATTGTAGGAAATGCAAAGAACATTTGGAAGTTATCAATGTTCTGAAGGTCCAAAAGTGTGGCCTGCAGTAAACAGAAATCCTAGCTAATCACGTTTTCAGTCCTCCCCTAGAGGGCAGCTACTTCCCTTATCATTTTGAAAGCACATCTCCTCGATCATATAGCTGTTTACCATTTGCAGGTCCTAATTTTATAGTAATAGGGAAGTGGGGTGTTGGGGGTGGTGTTTGTTCACCATAAAATGCAGAGAACTAAAGACCTATCAATTCCCAATCCATGAAATCCTCCTCCAGCCTTCTGGACTATTTTACCAGAATTTCCAAAACAAAAACAAAAACAAAAACCCCTTTTATTTTTACCCACAAAGCTGTGGCTGATTCATACATATTTGCATTATTAGTAATTGCCTCCAGACTAGTAAAAAGAGTAAGAGTGACTTGTTCAACCTTCCTCTAGTTATAAGAAAGCATCTCATACACATACCCATGACTTTATTTCTTCATTATTAAATTGTTCAAGTAAAATAAATATTTTTGAAGAAAAATGCTTTTAATTATTTAAGATCACTACAACTGTGGTGTATGGTGACACAACCTTTAATAAATGTACTTTACATTTATTGAGACAATAGTTTATGCTCACAAAATCTATAATTACAGTCCACCATATTGTTCTCCTGCTCTTTACTGTTAGAAAACAGGAACTTACTAGGGTTACTCAAGTAGCTACTAGATTATCTGTGCTACTGAACATCATTTATCAAATTAAAATCTCCACAAATTGATACTCTATCATTTTCCTCAGCACAGTTCTGCTCTGTTTTTATGCGCAAAGACATAAAAACACTAAATGTCTAGATATTCAATTCCCATTGAAGACTTCTTATTAGTCTAAATATTGCAGTGTGACCATTATCAAATTATAAAATAAAATCCAATGAGAGAGAATTAAAAGACCAATTTCAATTGTTCATAGAACGTATGTTCAAGAGCTGTATAAAAGTATTGTTAAAGAAACAGGCAGGCTAACATAGCTTTGACTATAATTCTTCTCCATCTTTGGAATACAAAGAGCCAATTTTGGTACCAATACATCAGTTTTATTGGTGGAGAAAACTATCATGGAAAATTCTGTAAGAGTAATGTAGCTGTCATACATAGATTGTCTAGGCATTTTTAAGAATTTGTAATTAAAGGAGCAGAGAATTGCATGGGGGTAATTTCTCTTATGCTAGTGAGAGTGAGTTTCTTATGTATCTTGAAAAAAATAATTTTCTAAGACTCACATGGGCGAATGAGATGTAGTAAAAAGGTTTATTCATGTGAAATTAAATTCCTTGGTTTGTAAAATCCCATTACCCTTAAATCAGTCCTGGAAAAGGTGCAGCTGGGTGTTCAGCAAAGCTAAAAGCAAAGACAGTGTCCAGAGTTACCATTCCATGGTGGAGCTGGGTGCAGCACAGCATCAGGCTAATTTTAGTCTATCAGTTCATTGTGTATGTGGTCCACATGGTTGCGAGCCATGTGGCGAATGTAGGAGACATACTCCCTGCAACAAGAGACCCAGGAGTGAAAGAGAGCCAAAAGAGAGAACTCCCTTTGTTCAGGAGTTTATGTATCTCAGATTTTGCCCCCTTGCAGTGGCCACCCCTATTCTAGACAATGCCCTGTTCCCAAGTATAACTGACAGGCAAGAACCTTCTTTACATTACCCAGACTTTACTTGGCAGGCCTGTAATATTCAGCCTTTCCTTTGCATCTTTCCAGTTAATTAATAACTGGGTTGATTACAACAATATCATAAATATGCATAAAAGTGCCAATATTTGAAGTTTTATAAGTTCAAACAAAACCAAAATAATCTAGTTTTGTATAAAATGAAAAAGGTCTTTAGTTTACCTTGGAACTAAATTTTTTCTTGCTGAAAAATCCCTTCAAAGATCTAATTGAATATTCCCTCAGGAGAGAAATCAAGACTACATTTACACTTTTATTCAAAATGTGTAAAGAACTCATACATCTCAATAGCAAAAAATCCCAATTTTTTAAATTTAAAAATTAGCAGTTCTGAAAAGACATTTTCAGATGGCCAACAGGCTCATGAAAAGATGCTCAACATCACTAATCATCAGATAAATGCACATCAAAACCACAATGAGATATCAACTCACAGATGTTAGAAAGACTATTGTCATAAATACAAAAAAAAAGGGTTGGCAAGGATATAAGAAGAAGGAAAACCTAGTACACTGATGGTGGGAATGTAAATTGGTGTAGCCACTATGGAAAACAGTTATAGAAGTTCTTCAAAAATTAAAAATAGAACTACCATGTAATCCAACTATTCCACTGCTGGGTATTTATTCCAAGAAACTGAGAACATTAATTCAAAAAGATATATGTACTCCATGTTCATTGCAGCATTATTTAAGGTAGCCAAGATATTTCAACATCCTAAGTGTCCAACAATGGATAAATGGATAAATGGATAAAAGTATATATACACAATAGAATACTATTTGGCTATAAAAGAGAATTAAATAGTTATTTGTAACAACATTAATGGATCTTGGGGTCTTTATGTTAAGTGAAATAAGTCAGACAGAGAAAGATAAATACCAAATGTGGAATTTAAAAAAAGAAATCAAGGTCATAGATACAGAGAACAAATTGGTGGTTGCCAGAGGAGTGAGGGTGAGGGGTTGAAAGGTTGGCAAAATGGGTGAAAGGGATCAAAGAAATACAAACTTACTGTTATAACATAAATATGTTATAGGGATGTAATATGCAGCATGTGGCTATAGTTAATAGTGCTGTATCGCATATTTGAAAGTTGCTAGGAGTCAATTATAAAAGTCTTTATTACAAGAAAAAAGTTTTTTTAATTATGTAGGGTAACAAATAGTAACTACACTTATTGTGATGATCATTTTTGCAATGTATGCAAATATTGAATCATGTATTGCACCTGAAACTAATATAATATATTTCAATTCAAATACATTATATATGCAAATGACTTAGCCTGTTAGCTATATATTTGCTAATTTTAAACTTGTATTCATTTTGTAACCTCACTCTCACTGTGTAAAAAATGATTGTGCAAACTATGTTGGATTAAGCTGCACTGCATGTTGTTTTCCTTTAGGTTTGAGATGGAGGAAAAACATGTGCTTTTGCAATCCCTCTGGAATATTCTGGCTCAGACTTTAAATGAAATCAGCCCACTAAAACTATTCACAGCAACTTTCATTTCACTTTTGACTCTTATATCCTGTTACTTCTTTCAGGTAAATGTTTGTGACCTTGGCATCTCTTTTCATACCAGAACCTTTGGTTTATTGACTTTTATTCTTCAAAGTACAGGACACCAAGAAGAAAAAGATCTTTCAAAATCTGATGCATACTGTTTGACCAGAGAGAGACACATTCTAGGACACAGACATTTTTTAAAAATCTTCTCTTGCCATTAACCACAATATATTCTCAGTTGGGGATGGGTGGGAGAATCTACTCAGCTGCAATTTTTTTTATAAGTAAAGAAAAAGAGATTGAAGTCACTTTCAGACACATTTGTATATGTCACAGTTTTTGTCAGGCTGACTTGGCAGCTCAAAAAGTTAAACAATTCTAATACGTTAGGGGGAAATTACAAGACTACTATATTTTAAAATGTTTATAAGTTAGTTTTGAAGAAAGAAAGAACAGCTTCATATAATGGATCAAAGACATTTATTGCAAAGGAAGCCAAGAAATCTGTTTCTCAAAAATATTTGCCATAGGAAAAAGTACCCAAAAGACAGCCCTTTTGGTATAAAGGCTGGAAACCTTTTCTGGGTCATTTAAACAGCTCTCCAGTGAAACATGGCCAATTTATGATTAAAAGAAGAAATAAAAACTAAAATATAACTGCAAACTGTCCTTTGGGTAGAGTTCTCTTTTTCAGAAGCCTATAATAGGTCTGATTAATGTCTTATCCAGATCCAATATGCTGGTAAGTAACTAAAATTTTCTTTAAAGAGGCAAATTATTATCAAGGATTTAGGCCCTAACTATGAGACCACAGTAAACTTGAATACAAAATAACAGCCAGTACAGTTGATAGCAGGCCATTTTAATAACTTGAAATTAGAGAAAACAGTGTATTATTTTTCTCTCTTTTTAAATCTTTATTGTTGAAAGTATTACAGTTGTCCCATTTTTTCTCCCCATTGACCCCCCTCCATACTGCTCCTGCTCCTTCCCCAGGCCTACTCCACACTATTGTTTGTCTTGGGGCTATGCATATCTATATATATAAAAGCCTAAGCCACCATTATGACCAAAGGACTGGAATGACTGGAATGACCGGTCAACCAGTTGCTATTATGAGCACTGACCACCAGAGGACAGACGCTCAGTGCAGGAGCTGCCCCCTGGTGATCAGTGTGCTCCCACAGGGGGAGTGCTGCTCAGCCAGAAGCCAGGTTCATGGCTGGCAAGCACAGCTGCATTGTCAGGAGCCTCTCCCAACTCTGCAGCAGCACTACTGAGCAGTGGTGGCAGGCTCAGTGGGCCAGGATGAACATGGCCAGCGCAGTGCCTCTGCCCTGGCTAGAGCTCCTCCCTGGCAGCCTGCAGCTTGGTGCACTGCTACATTCCTTGGGAGCTGTCTGACTGTCAGTTTAGGCCTGATCTCCACCTTCCTGTGGGGATCAGGCCTAAACTGGCAGTCAGACATTCCCCGAGGGGTCTCAGATTACAAGAGGGTGCAGGTCAGGCTGAAGGACACCCCCCCACACACACACAAATCTATGTACCAGGCCTCTAGTATGTATATAAGTTCTTTGTTTAATCTCTTCCCACTCCCCCACAAGTATATCTTAACAAAGGGCAACTCATTCCTTCAGGCAAGTAAGTACTCATATACATGGTATGCTTTAGAGAAACCTAAAAAGATCATGCTTCCCTCAGAAGCCTGGTTTATTGAAATTTCTACCATGACAGTTTCCTTGTATGTTACAGATGCTATCACAGTAGGTCTATGCTTGAGAGGTAACATACAAATTACCGTGAACAAATTAATGTGGCTTCATTATCTATTTCTTAGCATAGTCAAGAGCTCTGGAAATTATGGAGAAAGACTAAGGATGTGCATGTAAAATAGAAGAATGGATAAGAGAAAGGTCTGAGTTTGTTGTTGGATTCCACTTGGAAGGGAAGCCTGAGGATTGAAGAGACTCTAAAAGTAAACATGGAACACCATAAACACCATTATGTGCTGAAAAGACCACTGGCCTATCAGTTGAAACATGCAATTCTAGTGTATTTGCTAAAAATTATATCCTATGACCTTGGATAAATCTTTTTCCTCCCTAGATTCAAATTACTCCCTCCATCAAAAGGGGATAGGGATTATGAATTAACTAGAGGCCTGGTGCATGAAAATGTATGCACTCGGGAGGAGGGGATCTCTCAGCCTGGCCTGCACCTTCTCACAGTCCAGGAGCCCTGAGGGGATGTCCTACTGATGGCTTAGGCCTGCTCCCTGTGGGGAATAGGCCTAAGCTGCAGTCTGGCCTCCATCTGTGAGAGGTGACGAGGCCGGCCGATCAGGGGATGGCATTGCCCCCATCACCCTGCTACTGCCACTGCTGTTGGCTTCCCTCTGTGGGAGGCGACCAGGCACGTGATCAGGGGACAGCACCAGTGGGCATGGCCTTGCCCCCTCCCCCATTACCCCTCTGCAGCCACTGGTCGCTGTCACTTTTGCCCCCCCCCCCCATCGCCGTCCCCTCCCTCTGCCCACTGGCACATGCTTTGGCTGGCCTGGCACCACCTCTTCGCTGGCCCTGACCCCTGCCGACTGGTCATTCTGCAGTTCGGTCAATTTACATATAACACTTTTATTATATAGGATAATTTCTGAAGTCCTATTTAGCACTCTTCAAATGAGAAAAGGTGTGGACAGGATGCTGCTGAAAGCAAACTGGTTATTTAACTATTTTGCCTATCCCCACTCTTAACTTCTGGGATCCAAATAACCTTCTGTGGAGACCCTTTAGAAACAATAAGAAGCAAAATGGATTACTCTTTAAAGGAAAACATTCCAATGAGTAACAACAGTCCTATTAAATAAATAATTATTTTTCTCCCCTTGCACACTCTATTCTGTCATTGTTTTAATTACTAAAATGAATTGGTTTTCTATTAACAAAGCCCATGCCAGTTTTCTCTATCTGACACAACAAATTCATGACACATTTTTTTTCTATCTTTATTTTACCACATTTCATTTACTGAAGACCCAAGGCTTACCAATCCAAAATCTCCTCTATTTTCCTACCTGGCCTTTCAAATATGTTATAGAAAAACAACATAAAAACATATAAGTTATCATAGAGTAAAGCACCAAATGGAGAGATATGAAACATTTAGAGCTTCTTGCCAGTACAAGATTGCTTTGTATAATTAGCCTTCAAAAGTATTGCACAATACATGTTGAAGTGCCCTGAGGCTGTCACATCTCCCTGGATACTATGCCTTAGTCTAAAAAGATTTTACTGGCAATAAAATTTTAGCTGGTACTAAGCTCAAACCCTCCTCTAAGTTTTTCTCCTGTGCTTTCTTATTAAACTTCAGGCAAAAGAGAAAATGAAGTCCCCCACCACTACCACCTTATTTTCAACAACTTCCACAGTTCTCAATCAAAACATCATAGTTAAACCTACTTTATTTAGCCTATATTCTTCCACTTCTTAACATAATTTTATATGGGCCAACTTGTTCTTCTTAAATGTGCTTGGGCCTCTTCTCACAAGGATAATAAGGGATTTCTGGGTTCATCCACACTCATTACTAGTTCCTTTTGCCAACAGAAACTGTAGCTTGGTTTCAGCAAAGGCTTTCCTAAGGTGAAACTGCTAAGTACTGCATTCTAACTGACCAAATTACATAGGAAAGGCACCTATAATGCTCCCTTTATCAGAATAGAGGCTTAATGTTTATGAAAAGACACATCTTTTAAAATTGTTCCACCCTTGAAATCTTACTGTCCATTTAAAGCAGTGGTACTTTTAGCTAATTTGAAATATTGATTAATTGCTCAATTTGGTCTAGTTACATCTGCTCAACAAACTAGAAATTTGTATTGAAAGTGGTATTTGTATGAAGTGCAAAACACTTACAAAATGTTCATTCTACTAAATAAGAAAAGTATTCACCAAGGATTCTGGCTGTGTTTGATACAGTGACTCTCTTGGTATATTCTGAAAATAATAAATTTGGAACAAGGAAAATCGGGAAGTTCTGGAGATTCTCAAGGGTCTCAGGGAACATTTAAATTTATGTGCCAAGAAAAATAACAAAATATGGCTTCCAAATAGGCAGATGTGTCCTGCTCCTTGTCAGAGAGCAGAGAAAAGGAACAACTAAATTGAATAACATCCACCTGGAATTGGTAAATTAGACACAGCTGGTGAGACAATCTGATGCCAGAAAAGGCAGAGGCCATCTGGAGAACAAGTTATTTTTTGTGTTGTTTGGTCAACATGGTAGAGAGCGAGCCACATAACCATACACTCTGAGAGGAGACTCCATCCACAAACAGGGCAATAACACTCAAGACCCAACTTCACCAAGAGAACTCAAACATCACATGTAGGGGGCATTTCTAGAATACCCAGCCCAGAAGACCTGAGAGATGGTACCATTGGGTCCCAAAAAACATCTAATATACAAAAAAAAAAAAAACTGGGTGACATAGAAGTTTGATCAAATACATAGAAACAATCACAAAGAAACAGCAAAAATGGGGAGGCAGAGAAACAACTCCCATACAAAAGAAAAGGAAGAATCACCAGAAAGGAAATAAACAACATAGAGGCAAGCAATTTTCAGAGAAAGACTTCAGAGCAATGGTTATAAGGACACTGAAAAGGATGGAAGACAAATTCAATATGTGTACAAATCAAGAGGAAATGAAGAAAGATATAGATTCAATAAAGAACACAATGGAAAGTTTCAACAGTAGACTAGAAGAAGCTGAGGACCACATCAGTGAGTTAGAACACAAAGTACAAAAACAGACACAAGAGGAGCACCAACTGGGGAAAAAAACAAACTTAAAAAGGAGGAGGAGAGCCTAAGGGAGCTTTGGGACAACACGAAAGAAAAGAACATCCACATAATGGAGGATCCAAAAGGAGAGGAAACTGATCAAGGAATAGAAAATCTGTTTGAAGAAATAATGACAAAGAACTTTTTTGATATTGGGAAGAAAAAACTCACACAAGGCCAAGAAGCACACAGAGTTCCAAACAAGAGGAACCAAAAAAGAACAACACCAGACACATGATAATTAAATGGGCAAACATCAAAACAAAGTAAGAATCTTAAAGGCTGCCAGAGAGAGACAGAACGTTACCTACAAGGGATCTCCTATTAGACTATCAACTGATTTCTCAATAGAAACACATCAGGCCAGAAGGGAATGGAATGAAATACAGAAAGTGATGCAAAGCAAGGGACTGAATCCAAGTATACTATGCCCAGCAAGGTTATCATTCAAAATTGAAGGTGAAATGAGGAGCTTCACAGACATAAAAATGGCTAAGGGAGTTCATTACCACCAAGCCAGCAATGCAAGAAATGCTAAAGGGACTGCTGTAAAAAGAAGAAACAGAAAGGCAAAAAGAAACACAAACATTAGGAATAAAAATGATGACAAACATGTACTTATCAATAATAACATTAAACATAAATGGATTAAATGCTCCAATCAAAAGAGAGGATAGCTGAATGGATAGCAAAACATGACCTGCCAGAAGCCAATTCCAGCATGTCAGCAGGGCTGAATCATCTAGAAATGGCTGAGGGCATTTCCCCAAACCTGAAAAGGATGCAAAAAATGATTGCTTGCTGCCAGACAGCTAAGGGCATCTTAATCTACATGTTATTGCCTCCTACTGGCCAAATACCTGAACAGCCATAGGCAATTCACTAATCTGACAATGGATTCTGTGTACTAAACCTTGGCCTTTGAAGTATATATCTACCTTGCCTTAGGGAAATTTGTGTTCATAAAAAGCAAGGGGTCCTGAGACAAGGGATAACTTATTTCCTTTAGCTAAGTATTCTCTGGCCCCCCAAAATGTCTTCCAAAATTATGTTTCGTCTCTGGACTCTAATTTACACACAGCACTTCTACAGTTTCCTGAACCCTTCTAGATGCTGGATCAAGAACCCCAGCAGGTGGGGGAAGGGAGACACGTGGTGATCCTACATAGATGCTCACTCCCCAAGAAAGCTATTTAAAAAGTCTCCTTCTCACAATGAAAAGTTTTACAAAATTTAGAAATTTTGGGATTTCTATGCACGTGTAAAGAGAAAAGTTAGCTTAAAAACAAATGCACACATCATCTGATTTCGGATTTTAGAGTTTTGAGCTAAACTTGACTCTCTTTACGGGTGCTACAGAATAAAACCCAAGACTGTTTTTTCCTCAGAAAGAAAAGTAAGTAATTTGTGTTTTTGCATCCTTTTCAGGTTTGGGGAAATGCCCTCTGCCATTTCTAGATGATTCAGCCCTGCTGACATGCTGGCATTGGCTTCCAGCAATGACCCATATATTTGCTGTCTAAAAGAGACCCATATCAGAACAAAGGACTCACACAGACTGATAGTGAAGGGATGAAAAAAAATTTTCAGGCAAATGGAAATGATAAAAAGGCTGAGGTAGCAATACTTATATCTGACAAAATAAACCTCAAAGTGAAGGCTGTAACAAGAGATAAGGAGTGCCACTTCATAATACTAAAAGAATTCACCCAAATAAGAAAAACTTCTGTAAGATAACAAGGGAGAGATAGAAAGCAATACAATCATAGTAGGGGACTTTAATACCCCATTGACACCAGTGGATAAATCCTCTAAACAAAAAATCAGCAAAGAAACAGCAATCCTAAATGACTCACTAGATCAGAAGGAATTAATTGATTTCTTCAGAACATTCCACCCCAAAGCCACAGAATATACACTCTTATCAAGTGCACATGGGTCATTTTCAAAGATAGACCACATATTGGAACACAGGCAAAGGCTCTAGAAATTAAAGAATATAGAAATCATATCAAGCATCTTCTCAGATCACAATGGCATAAAATTAGAAATCAACTACAATAGAAAATGAAAAAAAAATCAAGCACTTGGAGGCTATATAGCATGCTATTAACCAATGATTGGGTTACCAAAGAGATAAAAGAAGACAAAAAAAGCATCCTGGAAATAAATGACAATGAAAACACAATAACCCAAAATCTACATGACACCGTGAAAGCAGTCCTGAGAGGGAAGTACATAGTTCTACAGGTCTACTTCAAAATAACAAGAAAAAATGGTAATAAATCATCTAACACTACAACTTAAAGAATTACAAAGAGAAAACAAGAAAATTCCAGAGTAAACAGAAGGGAGGAAATAATGAATGACATAAAGACAAAAAAAAAAAAGTACAAACAATCAATAAAAACCAAGAACTAGTTTTTTGCAAGGATAAACAAGATTGATGAACCTCTAGCCAGGCTTATCAAGAAACAAAGGGAGAGTACCCAAATAAACAACATCAGAAATGAAAGAGGTGAGGACATACAAAGTATTGAAAAAAAAATACTAAGAACAACTCTACTCCAACAAACTGGACAACTTAGACAAAATGGACAATAATTAGAAAAATACAAGCTTTCAAAACTCAATCAGGAAGAATAAAAAAACCTGAATGGGGGTGGGGGAGGAAAAATGGAGGCGGAATAAACAGACATGTTCCGAGCCTTGTCCCAGAGTAGAAAGAAAGAACAGCTGAGGGTCGCACGAGGAGTGTTTGTTGGCAAGTTAAGGGACAGCTAAACTCCAGAAGAAGGTGGGGAACTGCTAGATGGGGTTCCCCTGACCTGACAGCCCCCACTGCAGCTGGGTCCCCTCCCGGAGCTGCGGGCTTGGACGCGGAATCTGCACCATCTTGAACGGGAAAGTGGACCTTATCGGAAGCCTGAGAATCCACAACTGCCGCACCCATGGAACAGCTGTGAGCCCCAGAACACCGGTCCCCAGTTGGTGCAAACACGCAGATTCAGAGGAGCTCTACACTCCACCAGGGAAAGGTCAGACTTCGCCTGGGATAAGGTGAGGTATCTGGTCCCGGCGGGAGAGAGGAACGCGCATTTTGTGGGAGCTGGAGGACCAAGGAAGTCTGAGCCTAGAAAAATCCGTGGCTGTTGGGGCTGGCGTGATCCTGCCAGGAGCCATAAAAACAGAGTTCGGTCTCACTTCCTGGTCAGCCCTACTTCCTGATTAAGCAAGAACAAAGAAAGCACTCGCGCGCCAAAGAAGCCCGCGCGCGCCAAGGGCCAGAAGAACCTCCCACATCAGAATAACCAATCAGCTAGGACAGATTCCCAATCCCCAACCAATCATCCCATGGCAACTCCTTATCCTACCCCTCCCCTCCTGAGTGCTTATATACCGCAACACTCGAATAAAAAATGAGGCTTGATCAGAACCTTGTCTTGCCTCCATTCTTCGTGTTCCTTGTTTGTTTCATTCTCTTAGGTGGTTCCTACGTGCCCTCGTTGTTGCCCTGCGGGCCGGGGCAAATTGGCGCCCAACATGGGGCACCCTGGGGACCCCCGACGAGAACGTCTACCAGAGAAGCCCTGGCCAGGCACCCCCCCCAGAGTCACCACGTGGACCCGCGAATGAAGGCTCAGCACTAGATCGCCACGGTCCCACCCGCCGTGAGACAGATCGGAGTAAGGTAGGTAGACGATTTTTCAAACAAGATTTCAGAACATTTCACCCCTTTTTGCTCGACTGCTATTATTGGCTCTCTTGGTCGATTCCTTCCTGCCCACTAATAAGCACTCACTTGTCGATTTGGGGAAGAGTGAAGGGTACCCATCTCCGGCTGTGAGAACTCTGATTCACTTGAATTAGTATCGTCGCCCGGCTTTCTTGTCGCGAATTCTCTCCAATTAGATCTACTCTTAAAACATTGAGCTTGCTTTGAACAAAAGGTCGTTCACCTCACAGACTCAACAAAGGGAATTCCTACTCGCCTGACGAGGGCAAAAGGGGTCTTCCCGTCTGTGCAGATCCATGTAGGCGGATTATACCTACCGACTGTTTCACGCAAGCAAGGGAGTAAAGGGTAGAGTCGAAAAGAGAGTAATTCCGCCTGAATCCCTGGGTTGACGGGAAAATTCAGGCTGACCTGGACGGGGATTATACGTCCCGGAGGCTTACATGGGGGAGGAAGTCACTCAGAGAGCCATCCAGTTGACCAATAATGGGGAATTCTTTGAGTACCCATGAAATGTTCCTTGACGGTGTCAAGATGTCCCTCAGAGCGCTAGGAATAAGGGTTAAAAGAAAAGACCTTAGGCAGTTCTTTGAGTTTGTTCATGATACCTGCCCTTGGTTCCCCCTAGAAGGAACTATTAATCAAAAACGCTGGGAACGGGTAGGAGATGCCCTACAGGATTTTTATCGGGCCTTTGGCCCTGAGAAGATTCCCGTTACTGCCTTTTCTTATTGGAACCTAATTCATGACATTCTAAAAATCCATTCTCAGGACCCTGATGTTAAAGAGGTCATCAAAACAGGAGAGGAGATTCTTAAGGAAAACTCCCGTCCCCCCTCAACATGCTCTTCAGTCGTTATAGATCTCCCAGGAGAACCCCCAGAGACCCCTAAATACCAAAAACCTTTAAATATTAAAAAAGAACCAGAAAAGCCACAAGAAAAAAATCCCCAATATCTACCCTTCGCTTATCTTTAAAAAAGATTACTCGGATCACCTAACCCCCGAAGAACAAGAAACCTTAGATGAGGAGGCGGCTTGCTATCATGATAACCCTTGGCGCCTAACTGCCCCGGCGCTTCATAGACCCCCCCCCCATAATCCCAATTCCCTAGTTCATCCTTCTCCTCTTCCAGATTTTAACTCCCGTCCATCTGACCCCATCAGACAAGCTAAAATAACCCTTGCTCAAGAAGTTTCTTCTTTAAAGGAAATTTTACAGCAGAAACGAGAGCATGTCCAACTTATTAAAGAAATTCAAGCCCTCGAGGCTGAGCTTTCCACCCTAAATCCTACCCAACAGAATACTCCTCCCTCAACAAAATCACCCCCCAACAGACGAAAAACTAAAACTAAAGCCCCGCCCCAGGCCCTATCGGCTAAAAACAAACCCCCTCTCCTTGCCTTCCCGGTCACCCGCAGTCTCGGCCCTAAACCCCCCTCAAAAGATATAGGGGAAGAGGAAGTAAACTCCCCTGATGAAGATGATACTCCCCCAGACTCCCAAAATCCTGATCAAGACCCTACAGATAATGACTCTGAAACAGAGGACCCAGACCCCGAGCCCCAACACAAGAATCAGAAATACCGTAGCCTAAACCTTAAACACATAAAAGATTTAAAGGCGGCGGTTACTAATTACGGGCCCACGGCTCCTTATACAGTAGCTATACTCGAAAGCCTGAGTGATCACTGGCTAACTCCTAATGATTGGATCTCTCTAGCTCGAGCGACACTCTCGAGGGGTGAATATGTCCTCTGGAGAACAGATTTTGTTGAAAACTGCCGAGAAACTGCCCAGCGCAATAGTGAAAGCAAAACTTCGAGTTCTTGGATGAGAGATAAGTTACTCGGCCGGAGTCCCTATGACTCCAATGAGGCACAGGCGACATTCCCCCCTGGGTTATTAGCTCAAATTTAAAACGCAGGCCTTAAGGCCTGGCGCCGAATCCCCCCAAAGGGCTCAGCCACAACCTCCTTGGCCAAGGTCCGACAGGGCCCTGATGAGCCTTATAGCGATTTCATCAGTCGCCTCACTGATGCCGAGGAACGGCTGATTGGTGAGGGCGAGAATGAGAGCACATTTATTAAACATCTTGCCTATGAGAATGCCAACCCGATATGTCAGGAAACCTTAAGACCATACCGGTGTGGGAGCCTTTCTGATTATATCAAGTTATGTTCAGGGATTGGTACTTCCCACTCTCTTGGCCTAGCTATAGGGGCAGCTTTAAAGAACTTCGGCCCGGAAAAACAAAGAGCCTGTTATAACTGTAAACAACCTGGGCATTTTGCTCGTGATTGTCCTACAAAGGAGCCTCAGACGCCAACCTTCCAGAAACCCCCCTCTAACAACTCATCAGATCGAAAACCCCCTAGAACCCCCTGCCCACGCTGCTGGCGCGGTCTTCACTGGGTTAAGGAATGCTACTCTAAAACGGATATAGAGGGCAAGCCTTTACCACCAAAACAGGGAAACTTCCAGAGGGGCCAGCCCTCGGCCCCAAACCAGGGACTGAATCAGGGGGCTATTCAATTCGTCCCACAGACGCTACCCCCTCAACAGATCCTTCACACTCAGGAGTCAGTTCCCTCCTCTGGGCCACCCCCGGCAGTGCAGGATTGGACCTCTGTCCCACTGCCAAATATGTACTAACTCCCGATATGGGTCCACAAGCAATCCCTACAGGGATTTATGGACCATTACCTAAGGGCACCATGGGACTTATTTTAGGAAGAAGTAGCTTATCTATGAAAGGATTAGAAGAATATCACTACTTGCTTCTGGGAGAGGTGCAGAGAATGTACAGTTTGAATTTGAATTGCCATTGGCTTAGAGCAAAGAATATCCTTACATGGTATCTTTCCTGGTTTGTGTGCTTAAAGAATGTGGTTTCTTGTTCAAATTAAAATCTTAGTTTGTATTTGGAATTTAAAATCTATAATAAGAAATGAAACTCCACTCCTGAAACAGCCTCTGGTGTGGAGAAATTCAATGGTGGCAGGAGAGGGCAAAGCTATCTGCTCTCCTGCAATGAGATTACTTAAAAGTTTTCTTTAAAATTCATAAAATAATCGGCAGGAAGATTCTGATCTTGGCCAAATTGGGTGTTAGTTATAAAGAAAAAATTTGAGATCTGTCTTTTAAGCATGAAAAAATGTGGCCAGATCTGTTGCAAAAACTTCCCCTAAAGTAAGCAGGATATAGGGGAAGGGAGAGACACATGGCAATCCAATATGGACGCCACTCCCCAAGAAAGCCACCATAAGAGGCCTCATATTCGCCATCTTTCCTTTTTCCAGCTAATGAATTAAAGTTTTTACAAATTCATAAATGCATCGGGGATTTCTGTGCTCACGTAAAGTGAAAAGGCCAGTTTACAAACGAGTGCGCATAGTTTTTGAGCTGGGCTTGACACTTTTCTGTGTACAGAATAAAAACCCTAGAGATTTTAGCTTTAAAGATGGTGAAGATGAACTGGGAGACAAATTAAAGCTAGTTTCCCAAGGCATTTTAAGCAGCCCCTTTTGAAATTCCCACCCTGAGGAAAGTAACCAGCAGGAAGTAAATAACAAGTTTGCATATAAATGGAGGATGCAAAAACTAGTAAATCATATATGAATATAAATATTTGTTTGATGGGTTTTTTTTTCCATGTTAAAATTTCAAGGCCTTAACAGAGATGATTCTTGTAAAGCTCCAAGGGCCCAGAGTAATACAAGAAAATTATTCTCTCTTCTTAAAAGAAATCCTTTTAAAACATCTAATATACTTGAAATTGCATGGTATTATTCTACAATGTCATTATAATTTTTGATATTTTACAAACAGCATATTGTACAATTAATCCAAACAAACTTAAAAATCTAAATTTTTTTTAATGTTTGGCAGCAATTTAAAAGGGACATGAAAGGATTCAATTCCTTCCACTGTGTGAAAGGCCCCTTGGGAAGGTACTTGAGCATTCTATATTGGCCCTTTTTGTCAAAAGGAACCCTCTTCTCACAATTCAATTGCCCACAGCTGTTGCTTGAGTTTTCAGTTCATTCTGAGGTTGAAACCTCATGTTGGATGGTACCATAGATCTGTCTCTCGCACAATGGCGTGAGCTGGGCCCTCCTTGGAGAAGAAACCTGGATTCCCCAAGATATATGATCAATGCCGGGGCCCCCCACCAGTGGGGGGATCCCAAGGCAGGTGCTGGGCATGGAGGCCATAGGGGCATAGGCTACCAAGGAGACAGAACTGAACCTTACATCACCCTGCTTGGCCCCGGAGGATGGCTGGTTAGTCAATGACGGGTAAGACTCCTCAAGGGAGGGGCAACCTAAGACAGGCACAGTCGCAGGGGGCCATCAGGAGAGAACTTGGGGGTCAACAGAGGTGTGGCACAGATCCTCACCCCCTCAACATTACAGGGGTTTGAACACTCGCCCCTTCTGAGGGAGGTCTCCTGCCCCATGGCTGCTTCATGCTTCCCATGCCCAGCTCAGATTGGGACCCAGGCAACAAACAGATTTGGCCCAGCTAACACTGAGACCCAGGCAACAGAGAAGTGGTTGATGGCAGCTGCCCTATACCTAAATCTAGCCTAAATCCAGGAGTGCTCAGGGCTTTCTCAAGGATGCATATAATCCTTTCCATTAACTAAAATTGTTGTTAAAGTATTAAATTTGACAATAAAATAGTCAAGTTTTCAGATTAATTTAAATTGGCTAAATGAAATAAGGGAATATTCAAGAAAATCTAATTGTACAAAAGGCTGTTCCTAAAGTATTAACCAAAATTTCTATTTGTAGTTCATTTCATGGTAAAATTGCTTAACATGCAATGAACCTAAAGCAGTCATATTTTTGTGCAAAAAATTAACATTTAAAGTTATCAAGACTGCATTATATATTTTCCAAAAGCCTCCTAATAATTAAATCAAAAAAAGGGGGGATAGTGGAGTAATATTATGTAAGGAAAAATACCTTGTAAGTAAATTACATCTAGAAAAATTTTTACTTTGAAAATTAATTTTCATTTGTTACGCTAACAGCAAGACACCCATGAAAAACACACATGGTGTCAAAATAAGCCAAAGGAAAATTAGTTGGGCAAAAATAAAAAGGATCCCAAGTCAAATTTATAGAAAAGACACCTTTATTAACTTTTGGTAGAGAATATGTTTGTATATTTTCAGAAAAAAAAACAAAAAAAACTCCAGGACCATGTGGATTCCTGCAACAGAGAGGAATTAGCAGGAAATAATTCAGCCATGAAGACAAGAGGAGACGGCATATGCTGAGGGGCTCTTCTATAGGCCCTACCTGCAACCTAAGACAGGCACTGAATCAGAGCAATTCAGTTAAGCCGATGACGGGTAATGCAGGCCTTAAACCAGGTATCCCGAGTCTCCCAACCTAAGACAGGCGCAGCCACCGCAGGGAAGGCTCTCTGGCCTTAAGTCCAGGCTCTACCTCTCCTCCCCAAAAGATACTTGTGGGCTTGGGAAACCCATGGGAGGAGCCGGGTCACTACTCCCTCGCTCGGTTAAAGGCCACTCCCTCTTAAAAACAGAAAGGGAAGAGATGCCGGGAGCCATAAAAACAGAGTTCGGTCTCACTTCCTGGTCAGCCCTACTTTCTGATTAAGCAAGAACAAAGAAAGCACTCGCGCGCCAAAGAAGCCTGCGCGCGCCAAGGGCCAGAAGAACCTCCCACATCAGAATAACCAATCAGCTAGGACAGATTCCCAGTCCCCAACCAATCATCCCATGGCAACTCCTTATCCTACCCCTCCCCTCCTGAGTGCTTATATACCGCAACACTCGAATAAAAAACGAGGCTTGATCAGAACCTTGTCTTGCCTCCGTTCTTCGTGTTCCTTGTTTGTTTCATTCTCTTAGGTGGTTCCTGCGTGCCCTCGTTGTTGCCCCGCGGGCCGGGGCATGATCCGTGAATGTGGAAGGTGGTCCTCTGAGCTGCTAACAGAAGGGATCTCTAAAAAGCAACCCATTTTGATCTGACGTGCAGGGACAGCCTAAGAATTTCAAGGTGTGCCGGCTGCTTAGACTTACGCGCAGCCCCCAAGTTCACACACTTGGCTTTTTCCACTTGAAATTCTTGCTTCTGATTACTAAGCCCAATATATAGGATCACCCAGTTGGGGACACCCTGGGAGACTGCAGGGGAAAGTTGTTTTTCTGGAACCTGGGGATTGGAGAGGGGAGTGACCATCGGAGAGCCAGCTCTGAGGCAGCCCACTCCCACAAACCGGTAGTGAGTGCCACAGGGAAAGAAGTCTCTAACACTGCCTAGAGAGGCCATATATAGACCCAGAAGTCATTCCAGGAACACTGCCACCCAGGGGCTGAATCACAAATTGACTCTTGTGTAATCAAAAATAAAGGAATACGAGAAATTAAGACACACCGCCTGCTTAAAATCAGGACTGGCTTACAATACTGAAGAGTAGTGGAAAGCAGAAAACTGCAATACTGTCCGGACTGAGAAAAAGGCATGCCAAACAGAACAACAGAGGAAGTGAATGACCTTCACTACTCCACATTTTATTTTTATTTTTTATTTTTTTTATTTTCATTTTTTGCATCTTTTACTCAAGAAACTAATTTTTTTTCTTTTTTCCTCACTTGATTTTAATTTTTTAATTATTACATTTTTATTTTCAATCCATATTATTACTACTGCTATTTTATCTTTTTTTTTAAGTATCATTTTATTTTCTCTTCATTTTACTTTGGGATTAGTGTTCTACATTCTATTTTCATCTTTCCTTTAGCATCCTTTTACTTTATCTCAACTCTACCTTTATGCCATCACACTCTTCCTAACCTTCCCCTTTTCGGTGTCCTGTTTATCTTACCCCTTTCCTGCTTTAGATTTCCCCTATTCTTTCTGTTTACCCCCTGTTAAAATTTCACCCTACTTACATATCTAATCTCCAATTCCCTGCTCCAAGTCCTTACACACCTCTCTCTTTGCTGTCTTAACTATCCAAGAAATTCTTTTTCTCTCTGTCCTTTTGTTGTTGTTTGCTTGAATGTTGATTATATCGAATTTTTATGGTTTTTTTTGTGAGATTGTTTTGCTTATTCTTCTTTTGTTTGTTTATTTTTTTGTTTGTTTTGTGCTTCTGTTTTCCCTTGCCTCGCTTGGTATTAGTTGGTGTTATAGTTTGTATTAATCCCCAGGTATTGTTGCTGGCATTTCCTGGGATTAGTGATTGTTCTATTGGAGTTTTATCCCCATATATATAGTTTGTTCCCCTTTCTCTCTTAGTCTCTTTCTTGTCTCTCTTACTTTTTTTTTTCCTTTTCCCAATTTCATTTTGACACTCCTTTTTTTCTTCTTTCTTTCTTTTTCCTCTTCTTCTTTCTCTCCTATCCCCTAATTTGCCTTTCTCTGGTGGTCACCCTTATTGGAGGTTATTAATATCATGAATACATTTCTGTTCAGTGCCTTGTGTGTTGTACCTGGTAGTGCTGTACTTTGTGCCTTTAAATCAACACAGGAGAGAGAGAACTACATAACCAGACATCCAGAGAGGAGAGACCATGGGGAGACAAAGGAACAGCCTGCATATGAAAGAAAAGCAGGCATCACCAGAAAAGGAAGTAAACGAAATGGAGGCAAGCAACCTTCCAGAGAAAGAATTCAGAGAAATGGTCATAAGGTGGCTGAAAAGAATAGAAGACAAATTCGACAATATGAGCAAGAACCAAGAGGAAATGAAGAAGAACCAAGAAGAAATGAAAAATGGCATCGCTGCTGTAAAGAACTCAATAGAAAGCATCAAGAGTAGACTAGAAGAAGCAGAGGACCGCATCAGTGAGCTAGAAGACAAGATGGGAAAAAATACCCAAGAAGAGCAACTTCTAGAAAAAAAAAATTAAAAGGCAGGAAGAGAGCCTAAGGGAACTTTGGGACAACACGAAACAAAACAACATCTGCATAATAGAGGTTCCAGAAGGAAAGGAAGCTGAGCAAGGAATAGAAAACCTATTTGAAGAAATAATGACAAAAAATTTCCCTGATATAGTGAAGAAAAAACCCACACAAATCCAAGAAGCTCACAGAGTCCCAAGCAAAATGAACCCCAAAAGACCGACGCCAACGCACATCATAATTAAATTGGCAAACACCAATGACAAAGTAAGAATCTTAAAAGTGGCAAGAGAGAGACAGAAAGTTACATACAAAGGAACCCCCATAAGACTAGCAACTGATTTCTCAACAGAAACTCATCAGGCCATCAAGGAATGGAATGAAATATACAAAGTCATGCAAAGGAAGGGTCTGAATCTAAGAATACTGTACCCAGCAAGGCTATCAATCAAAATTGAAGGTGAAATCAGGAGCTTTACAGACAAAAAAGGACTAAGGGAATTTATTACCACCAAAACAGCAATGCAAGAAATGCTAAAGGGTCTGCTGTAAAAAAAAAAAAATAAAAGAAATAGTAAGCAAAGAAGGAACACAGGTGTAAAGAATAGGAATGGCGACAAATAAGTACCTATCAATAATAACTTTAAATGTAAATGGATTAAATGCCCCAATCAAAAGACATAGGGTAACACATTGGATAAGAAAACAAGACCCATATATCTGCTGTCTACAAGAAACCCATCTCAAAAAAAAAAAAAAAAAAAAGACCCACACAGATTGAGGGTGAAGGGATGGAAAAAGGTTTTCCAGGCAAAGGGAACTGAAAAAAAAGCTGGGGTAGCAATACTTATATCTGACAAATTAGATCTCAAAGTAAAGGACATAACAAGAGATAAGGAAGGCCACTTCATAATACTAAAGGGAGCAATCCAACAAGAAGAAATAACTCTGGTAAACATATATGCACCCAATACAGGAGCACCCAAATACATAAAAAAAAAAACTCCTGGAGGATATCAAGGGAGAGATTGACAGCAATACAATCATAGTAGGAGACTTTAATACCCCACTATCACCATTGGACAAATCCTCTAAACAAAAAATCAGCAAAGAAACATCAATCCTAAATGACTCACTAGACCAGATGGAATTAATTAAAATCTTCAGAACATTTCACCCCAAAGCCACAGAATATACATTATTCTCAAGTTCACATGGGTCATTTTCAAAGATAGACCATATATTGGGACATAGGCAAAGTCTCTTCAAATTCAAGAAGATAGAAATAATATCTAGCATCTTCTCAGACCACAGTGGCATAAAACTGGAAATCAACTACAATAAAAACAACCCAAAGAAATCAAACACATGGAGACTAAACAGCATGCTATTAAACAATGATTGGGTTACCAGAGAGATCAAGGAAGAAATAAAAAACATCATGGCAACAAATGACAATGAAAACACTATAATCCAAACTCTATGGGACACAGCAAAAGCAGTCTTGAGAGGTAAATTCATAGGTCTAAAAGCCTACTTCAAAAAACAAGAAACAATGGTAATAAATTACCTAACCCAACAACTCAAACAGTTAGAAAGAGAGCAACAAGAAAAACCCAGTGCAAGCAGAAGGAAGGAAATAATAAAGATCAGAGCGGAGATAAACGACCTACAGACCAAAGAAACAATACAAAAGATCAACAAAACCAAGAGCTGGTTCTTTGAAAGGATAAAGAAGATTGATGAACCTCTAGCCAGGCTCACCAAGAAGCAAAGAGAGAGGACCCAAATAAACAAAATCAGAAATGAAAGAGGTGAAATAACAACAGATCCCGCCGAAATACAAAGGATTGTTAAAAAATACTATGAACAACTCTATTCCAACAATCTGGACAACCTGGCGGAAATGGACAGATTCCTAAAAAAATATAACCTTCCAAAACTCAATCAGGAAGAATCTAAACAGCTCAATATGCCAGTAACTATGGAAGAAATTGAAGCAGTCATCAAAAAGCTTCCGGCAAACAAAAGCCCGGGGCCATACAGCTTGACAGGATAGTTTTACCAAACATTCAAGGAAGAACTAAAACCTATCCTCCTCAGACTATTCCAAAAAATTCAAGAGGAAGGAACATTTCCAAGCTCCTTCTATGAAGCCAGCATCACCCTAATACCAAAACCAGATAAAGACAACACAATGAAGGAGAATTACAGGCCAATATCCCTCATGAACGTAGATGCCAAAATCCTCAACAAAATTCTAGCAAATCGGATCCAGCAGTACATCAGAAAGATCATACACCATGACCAAGTAGGGTTTATCCCAGGAATGCAAGGATGGTACAATATCCACAAATCAATAAATGTGATACATCACATAAACAAATTGAGAGATAAAAATCACATTGTCATATCAATTGATGCAGAAAAAGCATTTGACAAAATCCAACACCCTTTCTTGATAAAAACTCTCATCAAGGTGGGAATAGAAGGATCATACCTCAACATAATAAAAGCTATATATGATAAACCCACAGCTAACATCATACTCAATGGGCAAAAACTAAAACCATTTCCCCTAAGAACAGGAACAAGACAGGGATGCCCACTCTCAACACTCCTGTTCACCATAGTACTGGAAGTATTAGCCATTGCAATTAGACAAGAAGAAGAAATAAAGGCATCCAAATTGGAAAAGAAGAAGTAAAGCTGTCCTTATATACAGATGACATGATATTGTACATAAAAAACCCGAAAGACTCCATCAAAAAACTAACAGACTTAATAAATGAATTCAGCAATGTAGCAGGATACAAAATTAATGCCGAGAAATCTATGGCATTTCTATACACCAATAGTGAACTTACAGAAAGAGAGACTAAAAAAGCAATCACATTTACCATCGCACCAAAAAAATTAAGATACTTAGGAATAAACCTAACCAAGGAGGTAAAAGACCTAAATGCGGAAAACAATAGGACACTGAAAAAAGAGATAGAGGAAGATGTAAACAGATGGAAGAACATACCATGTTCATGGATTGGTAGAATCAACATCATTAAAATGTCCATACTACCCAAAGCAATCTATAGATTCAATGCACTCCCCATTAAAATACCAATGGCATATTTCACAGACCTAGAAAGAACTTTCCAAAAATTCATCTGGAATAAAAAAAGACCCCGAATAGCCACAGCAATCCTGAGAAAGAAGAATAAAGTAGGAGGGATCTCAATACCAGATTTCAAGCTGTATTACAAAGCCACTGTCCTCAAAACAGCCTGGTACCTGCACAAGAACAGACACATAGATCAATGGAATAAAATAGAGAATCCAGATATCGACCCAAACCACTATGTGCAATTAATATTTGACAAAGGAGGCATGAACATACAATGGAGTCAAGACAGTCCCTTCAATAAATGGCATTGGGAAAATTGGACAGATACATGCAAAATAATGAAACTAGATCACCAACTTACATCATACACAAAAATAAACTCAAAATGGATACAGGACTTAAACATAAGATGGGAAACCATAAAAATACTAGAGGAATCCACAGGCAGCAAAATCTCAGACATATGCTGAAAGAACTCCTTCACTGATAATGCCCCTAGGGCAACGGAAGCCAAAGAGAAAATAAACAAATGGGACTACATCAAAATAAAAAGCTTTTTCACAGCAAAAGAAACCATCAACAAAACAACAAGAAATCCCACTGTATGGGAGAATGTATTTGCAAATGTTATCACTGATAAAGGTTTAATCTCCAACATCTACAGGCAGCTTATACAACTTAATAAAAGGAAGATAAATGATCCAATAAAAAAATGGGCAATGGACCTAAATAGAATCTTTTCGAAAGAAGACAGAAGGAAGGCCAAGAGACACATGAAAACATGTTCAAAGTCACTAATTATCCGAGAGATGCAAATCAAAATGACAATGCGATACCATCTCACACCTGTCAGAATGGCTATCATCAACAAATCAACAAACGACAAATGTTGGCGAGGATGTGGAGAAAAAGGAACCCTCATGCACTGCTGGTGGGAATGCAGACTGGTGCAGCCACTGTGGAGAACAGTATGGAGTTTCCTCAAAAAACTGAAAATGGAACTCCCATTTGACCCAGTAATCCCACTCCTAGGAATATATCCTAAGAAACTAGAAACACCAATCAGAAAGGATATATGCACCCCTATGTTCATAGCAGCACAATTTACCATAGCTAAGATTTGGAAACAGCCTAAGTGCCCGTCAGCAGATGACTGGATCAGAAAACTATGGTACATCTACACAATGGAATACTATGCTGCCATAAAAAAGAAGGAATTACTACCATTTGTAGGCACCTGGATGGAATTAGAGAACATTATGCTAAGTGAAATAAGCCAGTCAATGAAAGAAAAATACCACATGATCTCACTCATTTGGGGATAATGAAAAACAGTATAAATTGATGAACAAAAAGATAGATACAGAGGCAGTAAAGCATCAAACAGACTGTGAAATTACAGTGGGAACGTTAGGGAGAGGTGGGGGAAATAAGAGGTCAACTGAAGGACTTATATGCATGCATATAAGAGTAACCAACGGATGCAAAACATTGGGGGTGAGGGCATGTATGGGAGTGTGTTGGGGGGGCAATGGTAAGATATGTACACATATAATACCTTAATAAAAAAATTTTAAAAAAACCTGAATAGGCTGATTACTACAAATTAAAATGAACCACAAATTATAATGAATCACAAAACTTCCAGAAACAAAAGCCCTGGCCTGGATGGCTTCACAGGGGAGTTTTATCAAACATTCAAAGAACTAAAACCTATCCTCCTCAGACTATTCCAAAAAATTCAAGAGGAAGGAACACTTCCAAGCTCTTTCTATGAAGCCAGCAGTAACCCAATCTGAAAACCAGATAAAGACACTACAAAGAAAGAGAATTACAGGCCAATATCCCTCAAGAACATAGATGCCAAAATCCTCAACAAAATTCTAGCAAATCAGATCCAGCATAACATTAGAAAGATCATATAACATGACCAAGTGGGATGTATTCTGGGGATGCAAGGCTGGTACAATATCCACAAATCAGTAAACGTTATACATCACGTAAACATATTGAGAGACAAAAATCACATAATCATATCAATTGATGCAGAAAAAGCATTTGACAAAATCCAACACCCATCTATACAATAAAAGGATAATATGCAAATTGGTCACAACGCCCTCACAGTAACAACCAAACAGCAGGCTGCATGGGGTGACAAGGCTGGCAGGGGCGTTAGCGAGGGAAAACCAAATGACTGACCAGCAGGCTGCGTGGGGCAACCAGGCCAGCAGGTGGGACAGTGAGGGGTGTCCTGGCCAGCAGGGGGGGGCAGTGAGAAGCGACCAGGCCAGCAGGGGGGACAGTGAGGGATGACCAGGCTGGTGGGGGGGGGCAGTGAGGAGCAACTAGGCTGGTGGGGGGCAGTGAGCGGAGACCAGGATGGCAGGGGGGCAGTGAGGGGCAACTAGGCTGGCGGAGAGGGCAGTGAGGGGCAACCAGGTTGGGGGGGGGCAGTTAGAGGTGACCAAGCCAGCAGAGGGGGGCAGTGAGGGGCGACCAGGCTGGCAGGCAGAGGCAGTTATGGGTGATCAGGCTGGGGGGGGCAGTTAGGGGCAATCAGGCATGCAGGTGAGCAGTTAGGAGCCAGCAGTCCCAGATTGTCAGAGGGATGTTTGATGGCCCAGGGATTGGGCCAAAACCGGCAGTCGGACATCCCCCAAGGGGTCCCAGATTAGGGAGGATCCAGGCTGGGGTGAGGGGACCCCTTGCCCCGTGCACGAATTTCGTGCACCAGGCCTCTAGTTTCAGATAAAAACTCTCAACAAAGTGGGAATATAGGGATCATACCTCAGCAAAATAAAAGCCTTATATGACAAACCTACAGTCAACATCATACTCAATGGCAAAAACTAAAACCATTTCCCCTAAGAACAGGAACAAGACAGAGATGCCCACTTTCACCACTCTTGTTTGACATAGTACTGGAAGTGCTAGCCATAACTATCATACAAGAAAAAGAAATAAAAGGCATCCAAACTGGAAAAGAAGTAAAACTGTCATTATTCGCAGATGACATGATATTGTACATTGAAAACCCTGAAGACTCCATCAAAAAACTACTAGACTTAATCAATGAATTTGGCAATGTAGCAGAATACAAAATTAACACCCAGAAGTCTATGACTTTTTATACAACAATAATAAACTCAGAGAAAGAGAAACAAACAAATAAACAAAAATCCCATTGACCATTGCACACAAAAAATTAAGGTACCTAGAAATAAACTTATCTAAGGAAGTAAAAGACCTGTACTCAGAAAAGTACAGGACATTGAAAAAAGAGATAGAGGAAGACATAATAAATGGAAGAATATACTGTATTCATGAATTGGTAGAATGAACATCATTAAAATGGCCATACTATCCAAAGCAATCTATAGGTTCAATGCAATCTCCATTAAAATACCAATCGCATATTTCACAGACCTAGAACAAACTCTCCAAAAGTTCATATGGAATAAAAAAAGACCCCGAATAGCCACAGCAATCCTGAGAAAGAAGAACAAAGTTGGAGGGATCACGATACCAGATATCAAGCGATATTACAAAGCCACTGTTCTCAAAACTGCCTGATACTGGCACAAAAACAGACATAAGACCAATGGAACAAACAGAGAACACAGAAATTGACCAAAGCATTATGCTCCATTACTATTTGACAAAGGAGACAAGAGCATACAATGGAGTCAAGACAGTCTCTTCAATAAATGGTATTGGGGAAATTGGACAGATGCATGCAAATAAATAAAAGTAAACCACCAACTGACACCGTACACAAAAATAAACTCAAAATGGATGAAGGACTTAAATGTAATATGGGAAACAATAAAAATCTTAGAAGAATCCATAGGCAGCTAAATATCTGACATATGTCATAGCAATATCGTTACTGATACAGCTCCTAGGGCAATGGAAACTAAGGAGAAAATAAACAAATGGGACTACATCAAAATAAAAAACTTCTGCACAGCAAAAGAAGCCATCAACAAAACAACAAAAAAGCCCTCTGAATGGGAGAACTTATTTGCCAATGTTTTATCTGACAAGGGTTTAATCTCTAAAACTTATAGGGAACTCATACAACTTAGCAAAAGGAAGATAAACAATTCAATAAAAAATGGACAAAGGACCTAAATAGATACTTTTTGAATGAGGACATACAGAAGGCCAAAGACATCTGAAAACATGCTCAAAGTCTCTAATAATCAAAGAGATGAAAATCAAAACAACAATGAGGTAGCATCTCACACCTGTCAGAATGGCTATCATCAACACATCAACAAACAACTAGTGCTGGCGAGGATTTGGAGAAAAAGGAACCCTCGTACACTGCTGGTGGGAGTGCAGACTGATGCAGCCACTGTGGAAACAGTACGGAGTTTCCTAAAAAAATTAAAAATGGAACTGCCATTTGACCTATTAATCCCACCTTTAGGAATATATCTCAAGAAATCAGAAATACCTATCAGAAAGAATATATGCACCCTTATGTTCATAGCTGCACAATTTATAGTAGCTAAGATTTGGAAATAGCCTAAGTGCACTTCAGCAGATGAGTGGATTAAAAAATGGTTGTACATCTGCACAATTGAGTACTGCGCTGCTATAAGAAAGAAGGAACTCTTACCATTTGCAACAATATGGATGGACCTGGAGACCATTATGCTAAGTGAAATAAACCAGTTGGAGAAAGATAAGTATGTCACTCATTTGTGGAATATCATGAATAACATAAACTGATGAACAAAAATAGATCCAGAGTCATAGAAGCATCAAACAGACTGTCCAACTTCAGAGGGAAGGTCGAGGTGTGGTGGTAAGAGAGCAACCAAAGGACTTGTATGTATGCATATAAGCATAACCCATGGACACAGATAGTAGACAGGTGAGGGCAAGTGCTGGGGGTGGGAATGGCCATGGAGAGGTCAATGGGGGGAAAGGAGACATATGTAATACTTTAAAAAATAAAGAAATAAAATAAATAATACATAAATAAATAATAGGTGCCAAATATATTCAGGTCATTATGAAGTATATAAAGATAAGTATGCATGGTTTCTGTCTTCACTGTGTTTAAGAAAAATAATTTATTTGTCATAAAAATCATAGTCCAAATACGCTAAATGCCATATATAGGCTATAAACTGCTAAAATGATTTAGAGATTATAGATTGCTGTTAGCTGTTTAAATTTATAATAAATAATTCAATAACAAAAATTAAATCTTTGTTGACTGAGTAGGTGAATGAATGGTTGCATGTGGAGGATATGGCAGGTATTTGAGCTGAACCTTGATAAATATATAGTATTCAGACGGAACGATATTGTGTGGTACTTTCCAAAGAAAGGAAAACCACAAAGCTTCCTGAAGGGAAACTTGGGATTATATTATGGAGATATTAAAATGCAAATTTAAATTAATGAATGCATATTCTTTCACACCAGCCTCCTGACACATATTTCCAGTCCTACTTATTGTCAGAAACTCTTTTGCCTACTTGAATTTCTCTTAGAAACAACACAGTCCTCAGTTCTGACCTTGAAGCAGTGTAGTCACCAAAGGAAAGAGCATGCTTTTCCCCTCAACTCCTGATACCTGATACATATTACCATCACAAATGTTTGGTGTGGTGCACTTAGACCTTAATTATGTCCCTACTAGAGGTCTGGTGTATGAAATTCATGCATGGGTGGGGTCCCTATGCCTGGCTGGTGATCAGGGCCAATTGGGGCCTTCCTTGTTCCATGTTGCCCCTGGTGGTGGTCAGCACATGTCATAGCGAGTGGTCAAACTCCCAAGAGGCCAATTTGCATATTAGCCTTTTATTATATAGGATTACCAGGACAATATGAAAATGGCTATTCCCTGCTATAGCACGCTTGACTCCCATCATATCCCTAAAATTGGCCACTCCAGCATGCCCTTTTTTCCCCATATGATATATTTCTCCATTTGCTTCTTCATACAAAGTCAAATAATAAGTTTCTACCTTCATAGAAAGTTAAATATAGTCTGGGCTTAACAGCCCATGAAGTTAGATGTGCCACATAAAATCGCCATTGGACTCATTGGGTGGCAACAAGAGAGTGTTGATATTATGATGAGTGATGTGATTTTGTTGCCAACATTCAAAACATACAAGGCAATGGGTCTTGTAAATCATGTCTTTACTTAAGACAATTTAAAAGAAATCATATAGTTGAAATATTGAAATTGGGCATATATAATACACTACTATAAGAAACTGTACTGGAGAATTATCAAACACTTCATAGGAAAATAGTTGTGGCATATCTGGTGATTGGTACATGTTTACACAATAAAAAAAAAGCATTTGTTTCATAGTATTGATCTTGTTTACCCAGTTACTGGTCTATACACCTCAAGAAAGAGGTAAAAGCACAGAATGAGTGGCAAGGACTAAAAACTTAGTACAGAGATCATCCATGGTATAGTCCCTATTTATCACTCACAAAGATGCTAATTATATATGTTATTTTATTCTGTAACTAACATAAGTGCAAAAGGAAAATTAAAAACTTAACAAAACAGAACCTACAAAAGGAGAAGGGTGGATAATGATTTCAGAATCTTGTAGCTTTTTATCTATTGGTACAATGTTTTGTCATAAAGTCTTGCCTACAGAAATTATGAAAATACTCAGACATTATATCTAAACTCTTGATATTGATTAAAGGCTCAAGGAAACCCATTGGCTCTTTTTATCTTTAAACATGATTATTTTTCAAAAATCAAATGATGTGTTTGAGGACCAAATAGTAAGATATCATTATGGTCAGCACCTGGCAATTTAAGCACCCGTAAACAGCATTTGTTGAGCACTGTTCCTGAATTTGCTATGCCTGCTGCTCTTGGTTAATCAGGCAAATGTGGACTTACACATGTGAAGGTGCTGTGTAAAAGCTGGTATCTCAGAAAAGCTTTCATCTAGCCAATATGAAATAAAGAAAATTTGGTGTTCAGAAATAAAATTTTATAGTATTGTCAGACAACTTTAAAGGCGAAATAATTGTTCCTATAGATGATTCATTTGTAAGAAACAATACCATTCCATCCACGATAAAATTTTTCAAAGATCACATTTCAGTAGCTTTATCACCAATAAGATTTCCATTTTTCATGAGAATAAATATTCCCACAGAAGAAGAGCTTATTGCTAATACATTTGATCTTCTTGCAGAATATCCAGGGTCAAACAGTGCCATATATCTGTCAGTAGAAGTACTGATTTCATCTGTATGGAAAGGAAAACAATTATTTAAAAATCATAAAATGAAAAAGCAAAAGATCATGATTTAAGAAAATGAAAATAGTCTGGAAAGTTTTAAAAATAATGGTAGTTGTACAGCTTGCCTCACTGGAGAATACCCTGTAGAGTTGGAATAGTAACCTTATGATTTATTATTAAATACATACAGTTGGTTTAAAAGTAATAGCCTTATTAAAGTGTGACTGTTATTCAGATAGTACAATGTAAAAATCGGCCCATATGCATGCATTTTACTTTTGTATAGAATATTTCTGAAAAGTGTACCTAAGTGATTTGTTTAATTTAATAATCCTAGACAAATACTTAGGAATTTAGTTAGCCCTATCAATTTTAGTTAACTTTGAGGCTACCAATTTTGAGATCATATATAGTCGTTTTCAGATCATCAGCAGTATATATTTGTCTGTGATCCATTTTGAGTTAACTTTTGTATAAGGTGTAAGACTTAGATCAAAGTTTTCTTTTTTTTCTTCTTTGCCTAAAGTATCCAGTTGCTTCAGAACTATTTGTTGGAAAAGGCTATATTTCTTCCATTGAATTATTTTTGTCCCTCATGAAAGTGAATTAAATACTGATTTATGTCACAACATGAATGACCCTTGAACACATTATGCTGAATAAAAGAAGTCAGACACAAAAAGACCATATATTGTATGATTTCATTTATATGAAATGCCCAAAATATGAAAACCCATAATTACAAAGTAGATCAGTGGTTCTCTATGGTGAATGGGATGGGGGTTTGTTTTGGGGTGATTAAAATATTTTGGAATTAGATAGTGGTGATGGTTGAACAACTTTGTGAATATACTAAGAAACACTGAATTGTATACATTAAAGGATGAATTATATGGCATGTGAATTATATATCAAAAAAGTATACTTCAAAAAATCAATTTGTCTATTTTTGTGTTAGCTATTCTGTTACATTGATTTATGTGTCTAACAGTCACACCAGACAGTGGTATAACTGCATCAGCTGGACCACACCTCTATCAAACGATATCTAAAACTCAAGAAGAAAATAAAAACCAATTGTTTTATCCATATTTTCACTTATTCTGTTTTTTTTTCTTCCTGATAGTCTAAAGCTTCTTATTTTATCACTAGAGGCCCAGTGCATGAAATTTGTGCATGGGGGGTGTGTGTCCTTCAGCCCAGCCTGCACCCACTCCAATCTGGGACCCCTTGAGGGATGTCCGACTGCCCGTTTAGGCCCTATCCTACTGGACATCCCTTTCACAATCCAGGACTGCTGGCTCCCAACTGCTCACCTGCCTGCCTTCCTGATTGCCCCTAACCCCTTCTGCCTGCCAGCCTGATCACCCCCTAACCACTCGCCTGCCAGCCTGATTGATGCCTAACTGCTCTCCTCCAGACTGTTTGCCCCTAACTGTCCTCCCTTGCAGGCCTGGTCCCTCCCAACTGCCCTCCCCTGCTGGCCATCTTGTGGTGGCCATCTTGTGTCCACATGGGGGCAGCCATCTTTGACCACATGGGGGCAGCCATCTTGTGTGTTGGAGTAATGGTCAGTTTGCATATTACTCTTTTATTAGATAGGATAGAGGCCTGGTGGGGGCCAGCTGGTTTGCCCTGAAGGGAGGCCCAGATCAGAGTGGGGGTTCCCTTGGGGCATGGGGTGGCCTGGGCGAGGGGCCTGTGGTGGTTTTCAGGCTGGCCATGCCCCCCAGCGGCCCAAGAGGAGGCCTTGGTAACTGGGATTTATTTATCTTCTATAATTGAAACTTTGTAGCCTTGAGCAGAGCCAAGCCTCCTGCTTGCTCCATGGCCACAGCCATTTTTGTTGGGATTTATTTATCTTCTATAATTGAAACTTTGTAGCCTTGAGCAGAGCCAAGCCTCCTGCTTGCTCCGTGGCCACAGCCATTTTTGTTGGGATTTATTTATCTTCTATAATTGAAACTTTGTAGCCTTGAATAGAGACCAAGGCAACTCAAGCCTCCTGCTCTCTCCAGCTCTGTGGCCACAGCCATCTTGTTTGGGTTAATTTGCATACTCTCTCCTGATTGGATGGTGGGCGTGGCTTGTGGGTGTAGCAGAGTGATGGTTAATTTGCATATTGCTCTTTTATTAGATAAGATTACACTAGTGGCCCGGTGCACGGAATTTGTGCATGGGGAGAGGGTGTCCCTCAGCCTGGCCTGCACCCTCTCCAATCTGGGACCCCTCGGGGGATATCCAACTGCCAGTTTAGGCAAACAGGGATCAGGCCTAAACCGGCAGTCGGACATCCCTCTCACAATCCGGGACCACTGGCTCCTAACCACTTGCCTGCCTGCCTGCCTGATTGCCCCTAACCACTTTTGCCTGCCAGCCTGATCACCCCCTAACTGCTCTCTTGCCAGCCTGATTGATGCCTAACTGCTCCCCTGCCAGCCTGATCGCTCACAACTGACATCCCCTGTTGGCCCGATTGTCCCCAACTGCCCTCCCCTGCTGGCCCAATGGCCCTCAACGGCCCTCTCCTGCTGGCCTGATCACCCCCAACTGCCCTCCCCTATCGCAACCCACCTCCTCCTCTAGGACTTGCCTCCTCCATGCAAGGTGGTGGAGACACCAGGACCAGCTTCCTCCATGCCACTTGGAGCCGCGGGTCCTCCAGGCCTCACCACATGCAGCGGCTGCTGGGCCCCACCTCTGCTGTGCACATGGCCATCTTGTGGTGGCCATCTTGTGGTGGCCATCTTGTGGTGGCTATCTTGTGGTGGCCATTTTATGGTGGCCATCTTGTGGCAACCATCTTTGTGATGGCCATCTTGTGGTGGCCATCATTGTGGCAGCCATCTTGTGACAATGTTGCATGTGAGGGCCACCTAGGCTTTTAGTAGTATAGAGTTCTGTGCAGAGAACTTCCTCTAGCCATTGTTTTAGGGTAGGACTGCAGGTGACAAATCTCTCAGTTTTTCTTCATCTGAGAATTTCTCCTGAGATTTTCTTGATTTATTCCTGAAGGATATTTTAACTGGCTAAAGGTTTTGGATTTGGCAGCTTTACATTTTCATTAAGCACCTGAAAAATATTGTGCCACTTCCTTCTGCCTTTGATGGTTTCTAATGAGAAATCATTATCATTTGAGGTTTACCTCCATATGGTAAGGTGTTGGTTTTCTCTGGTTGTTTTCAAGGCTTTTTCACTGGTTTTTCAATTATGATATGTCCTGGCATGCATTTATTTGTCTTTATTCTGTTTTGGAAGTTACTCAATATGTTTTCAGGAAGATTTTATGTCTTTCCTCAATTTGGGAAAATTTCAGCCAACATTTCCTTGAATACTCTTCATAGCGCTCTCTCTCTCTCTCTCTCTCTCTCTCTCTCTCTCTCTCTCTCTCTCTCTCTCTCCCTCCCTCCCTCCCTCCCTCCCTCCCTCTGTTCTTCCCTTCCTCTCTTCTTCCTTCTCTCCTTCTCCCTCTCCCTCTCTCTCTCCACCCTATACCTCTGTGATACCAATGATACCAGTGTTGGATGCATTGTTTCTATTCCACAGGTCCCTGTGAGATCTGTTAGTTTTTATTTTGTTTAGTTTTCAGTATATTTTCTCTCTGTTATCAGCTTGGGTAATTTCTATGGTTCTGCCTTCTAGTATACTGATCCTTTAATCTGCCACCTTCATCCTGTTCTCCACTTCATTCACTGAGGTTTTTATTTTAGTCACTGTACTTTTCAATTCTAAAAATGTCATTTAGTTTTTATTTATATCTTCTTTTTGCTGAGACTTTATGTTTTTAATTTGTTTAAAGTGTGTTTATAATTGCTCATTGAAATATTTTTATCATAGCTGCATTAAAATCTTTGTCAGATAATTTTCAGCATCTCTGTCATCTCAATGTTGGCATTTACTGAATGCATTTCTTCATTCATTTTGAAAACATATTGATCCTTGTTATGACAAATAATTTTCTGTCAATAACTGAGAATGTTCTAATTTTGTTATAAGACTTTGTTATAAGACTATTTAAATCTATTTTAACTGGCTTCCTCTGACTCCAACTGGCAGGGGAAGGGATATACTTTTTACTGTCAGGTGGAGGGAGAGGTCTTGGTTTCCCACTTGGCCTTTGACACCTGATGTGTGTGGGAGTGAGGGGTCATTTTTACTGCAAATTTGGGATGGGAATTCTGGTTTTGCATTAGTCTTTGCACACCAAGACCAAGTGGAGGTGGCATTATTACTATAGCTATGGTGAAAGTCCTGGCTGCCCACTAAAACTCAGCTGACATCACCTGAGCAGGGAGGTCAAACAATATCTCCAGCTGCCAAGTAGAGATGGAAATCTAGTATCCCCAAGTAGTCTCCACTAACATTGTAGTAGGAGAATCTTCTTACTAGCCAGTAGGAACAAAGGTCTTTACTTTACATGGCCTTCTCTTACATCATCCTAGATGAAGTATTGGGGCACCTCATTATAGGCCCACATGTGTGTAAGTTTAGGCTACTCACTTGGCCTTAGGTGATATGAGTGGAATTATAGTAATTTTTGCCACTAGGATTTGGTTAGAGAGATTATTGACTAAAATGTTTCCATCTTATTAAGCTTCCCCTTTACTGGTCCTTTGACTAGAGAAAGGAGGCCCTTATAGTGGTATTACTTTGTCTGTACTGATTGGCATTCCAGAGTCACCAGTTTCTCCAAGTTCAGGAATATGAGGCAAAAAAAAAAAAAAAATAACACACACACACACACACACACACACACACACACACACACACACAAAACAACACAGGGAACTTATCACCATGATGTTTTTCAAGCACTGTAGTCACTCACTGGTCAGCTGTCTCCTCTCCACTTTCCAGAGTCTTCTTATATTTATTTTACATATAATGTCCATGGCTTTTAGCTGCATGAAAAATTGTAAACAGTGCATTACTCCATCATCCAAGAAGCATATTTTTTTGCATTTGCTAGGCATTTATTAAAGCACTTCTATATCTAACAAAGTTGATATCAGATCTTTTTCAATACCACCCATCCCTTCCCTATATTTAAACATTATTTTAGTAATAAAGATAAAGTAAACATATATATAGCTGAAGTTTGTACTTACCAAGCAAAAATATTACACCTTGCAGCTTAAATTCTGTTTCACTATTAAAACTTTAAGTATAAATGGTAACTCTTGTTATTTATTTATATTTTTTATTTTATTGTTTAAAGTATTACAAATAGTAGTATATATGTCTCCTTTTTCCCCCATTGACCTCCCCGCAACCTCCCCTACCCTCAGGCACATACCCTCACCCCGTCCCCCCAGTGGCTTGTGTCCATTGGTCATTCCTGGAAGCATATTTGATTATTTAAAATGGGAGACCTGAGGAAAGTACTAAACCAACATTTTTAATTTGATATTTGTGCTTTTCATTGTTTTATTGAGATGCTTTTAAATGGAAAATAGTATTCTGATGGCTTGGTAATTTTTTAACATTTCTACACATGACTTTTATGTCATAAGTTTCTAAAGACTGAATTAAGTTACAATTTTGGGAACAGAAAAAGATTAATATTCAGAAATATGTGGAGATTAAACAACATGTTACTGAACAACCAATGGGTCAATGAAGAAACCAAAAGAAAAAGAAAAAAATACCTTGAAAGAAATAAAAATGGAAATAAAACATACTAAAATTTATGGAATGCATCAATAGCATTTCTAAGTCTAAAGTTCATAATGATAAATGTCTACCTAGAAAAATAAGAAAAATCTCAAACAACCTAACTTTGTACCCAAAAGAATTAGAAAAATAGAACAATGTGGTGAAAGCTGGAGGGGGTTGATGGAAGGGAGCAAAATGGGGGGTGGATGGAGAGACATCTGTAATAGTGTCAAAAAAGAAAAAAGGTAGTAAAATGAAGAAAACAACAAAGATAAGAATAGAAATAAATAAAATAGAAACTAAAATACGATAGAAAAGACCAATGAGACCAAGAACTAGTTCTTCAATAAATTCAATAAAAAGGAAAAAAAAGTGAAAACCAATTTGACAAACAAACCTTTAGCTAGACCCTTCAAGAAAAAAAAAAAAAAAGATAAGACGCAAATAATCAGAATGACAGACAAGATATTAGAATGGATACTATGGAAATACAAAGGATCACAAGAGACTACTACAATTATATACTAATAAATTGAACAACCTAGAGAAAATTAATAAGATCCTAGAAACATACAATATTCCAAGATTGAATCATAAAAAATAGAAAATCTGAGCTGACCAATTTCTGATAAGTAGAGGGTATTATGGTAAGGGAAATAAGTCAGACAGAAAAAATCAAATACCATATAATTTCACTTATATGTGGAATCTAAAAAACAAAATGAATAAACAAAGAAAATAGAAAACAAACTTACAGATTCAGAGAACAAATTCATGATTTCCAGAAGGAAGTGGATTTGAAGGTATGGGTGAAAAAGGTAAAAGGGATTAAGAAGTAGAAACAGCCAGTTATAAAAATAGTTGCAGGGATATCCTATATAATAAAGAGGTAATATGCAAATTGACCATCACACCCTCACAAGATGGCTGCCTATGACCAGGCCGTCAGGGGGGGTTAGTGACGGACGACAAAAAGACTGAACAGCAGGCTGCGTGGGGAGACCAGGCTGGTGTGTGTGTGGGGGGGGTGCAGTTAGGGGCAAACAGGCTGGCAGAGGGGGGCAGTTGGTGGTGAAGAGGTTGGCATTGGGGTGCAGTTGGGGGTGACCAGGCTGGCAGAGGGGGCAGTTTGGAGCCAGCAGTCCAGGATTGTAAGAGGGATATCCCTAGGATTGGTCCTAAACCAGCAGTTGGACATCCACCAAGAGGTCCCAGATTGGAGAGGGTGCAGGCTGGGCTGAGGGGGTGGGCCTCTTGTATAGTATAATACAATATGGAACATAGTCAATGCTATTACAGTAATAACTATGTATAGTGTCAAATGGGTACTAGACTTATTGCGGTAATCATTTTGTAAGTTATATAAATGTCCAACCACTATGTTGTAAATCTGAAATGAATATAATATTGTACATCTACTATAATGAAAAATAAATTAAAAAAAAAACAAACCTGCCAGCAAACAATAGTCTTATACTGCACAGTTTTGCTAGCAAATTCTACCAAACATTCAAAGAACAATTACTTCCATTATTCTCCAACTTCTAAAAAAAAAATAAAAAAGAAGAAGAAAAGAAAGGAACACTTGGAAGCTCATTTTACAAGGCCAATGTTACCATGATCCCAAAACTAGACAAACACTCAACAGGAAAGAAAGTTACAGGCCAATATTCCTAATTAATATTGATGAAAAATCTTCAACATAATATTAACAAACCAACTTCAGTAATAAATTTTAAAAATTATACACCACAATCAAGTGGGATTTATTCCAAGGATGCAAGATATGGTTCAACAACTGAAAATCAATTAATGTGATGCACCTCATTAATAAAATAAAGGATAAAAATTATATGATCATCTCAATAAATGTAGATAAATCATTTTATAAAATTCAACATATATTTATGATAAAAACTCTCAAAAAATTGAGTAGAGAGGGAACATACCTCAACATGATAAAGTCATATACGACAAGCCAAGAGCTAACATTATACTCATGATGAAAATCTGAAAGCTTTTCCTCTAAGATCTAGAATAATACAAGGATGCAAATCTTGAAAATTTTATTCAACATACTATTGGAAGACCTATCCATAACAATTAAGCAAGAAATAGAAATAAATGGCATATAAATTGGAAAGGAAGAAGTAAAACTGTCACAATTTGCAGATGATATACTTTATATACATACTAGAGGTCTGGTGCACAAATTTGTGCACAGATGGGGTCCCGAGGAGTGTATTGGGGGAAGGGGCAGTGGACGTGATTGGCCCTTCGGGTGGGTGGTGGGACACCCTTGCTGGCCTGGGATCCGTATCCATCCCGGGATCCGGATCCATCCCCCTGACATTCGCACCAGTTGTCGGGAGTCACCTAGTGGCCGCTTTTATATTGTTTCTTCCTTGCGGAGTGTTTAGGGAGGGGAAGTGGCTGCAGTGCCCGAGGCCGACTTCCAGGAGGCCAGTGGCACTGTTGGGATCATGCCAGCAGTGCTGGTCCATCAGTCCCTGGCCCGTTCTCCGGAGATTGGACCTGCAGGACTATTGAGGTAGAGAGTGGCTGCCACCGGGCTGGTGGGCCACTGGGATGGGTTCATCTGAGCAGTGCACCTGCTGTGGGAGCACAGTGACCACCAGGGGACAGCTCCTGAATTGAGCGTCTGCACCCTGGTGGTCAGTGCGCATCATAGTGATTGGTCATTCTGCTCATTCTGGTCATTCGGTCATTCAGTTGCCTAGGCTTTTATATATATAGACAAGCAAAATAACTTAGAACTAGCAAATTAATTAAGTAAAGTTGTGGGATACAAAAGCAATATACAGAAATCTTTTGCATTTCTAAATACTAATAGCAAATTATCAGAAATAGAAATTACTAAAACAATCTCATTTACAATTGCATAAAAAGATTAAAATATATAAAATAAATTTAAACAAGGAGTTAAAAACTGTACGCCGAAAACAATAAAACACTGATAAAAATTTGAAGAAGACACTTATAAATGAAAAGATACTCCATGCTCATGGATTTGAAAAAGTAGTATTGTTAAAATGTCTATATTTCTCAAAGAAATCTTCAGATTCAATAAAATTTCTATCAAAATTCCAATGACATTTTTCACAGAAATAGAACAAACAATCCTAAAATTTCTATGAAAACACAAGAGACTCTAAATAGAGTCTTCTTTGAGAAAGAAGAAAAAACTTGAAGTATCAGATTCCCCAATTTCAAACTATATTACAAAGCTATAGTAATAAAAACAGTGAGATTGGCATAAAAAAGGACACATAAATCAATGGAAAAGAATAGATAGCCAATAAATGACACACACATACACACATGTATAGTCAATTAATTTACAACAAAGGAACCAAGAATATGCAATGGGGAAATGACATTCCACCATCTACACTAATAAAAGAGAAACATGCAAATTAACCATCACTCTGCTACACCCACAAGCCACGCCCACCAGCCAATCAGGAGCGAGTATGCAAATTAACCCAACCAAGATGGCAGCCGGCCACAGAGCTGGAGCAATCAGGAGGCTTGGGTTGCCCCGGTGATGGAGGAAGCCAAGATTCTGGCACGCCCTTGCCAACCCTGGCCTCCAATCAAGGCTACAAAGTTTCAATTATAGAAGATAAATAAATCCTAGATACTTGCTTCCAGCAGGCCCTGGCCTCTGCTCAAGGAGGTGCTGGGAAAAAAAAGAAAAAGAAAAAAAGGAGGGGCTGGGACCTTGGGTCACCAGGGGGTGATCAGGCCAGGATGGGACAGCAGGGGCCATTGGGGGTAAGCAGACCAGCAGGAGGGGCAGTTGGGGGTGAGCAGGCCATCAGTGGGGGTCAGTTGGTGGTGATCAGGACAGCGGGGGGGCAGTTTGGAGTGAGCAGGCCAGCAGGGGGGGCAGTTGGTGGTGAGCAGGCCAATGGGGAGGGAAGGTGGGGGCAAGCAGGCCAGCAGAGGGGGCAGTTGGGGGTGATCAGGCTGGTGGGGAGGCATTTGGGGGTGAGCAGGCTGGCACGGAGGGCAGTTGGGGGTGATCAGGCTGGTGGGGGGGCATTTGGGGGCGAGCAGGCTGGCAGCAGGGGGCAGTTGGAGGTGAGCAGGCTGGCAGGCAGAGTGGTTAGGGGCAATCAGGCAGGCAGGCAGGTGAGCGGCTGGAGCCAGCAGTCCTGGATTGTGAGAGGGATGTCTGACTGCCGGTTTAGGCCCGATCCCTGTAAACTGGCAGTAGGACATCCTTCAAGGGGTCCCAGATTGGAGAGGGTGCAGGCTGGGCTGAGGAACACCCCCCTGCCCGTGCACGAATTTTGTGCACCAGGCCACTAGTTCTTCTATAAATGGTGTTTGAAAAACTGGAAAGCCACATGTGAAAGAATGACATTGGACCGATATCTTAAATCATAACATAAATTCACTAAAAATGCATTAAAGACTTGAATATGAGACATGAAACCATAAAACCCATAGAAGAAAACGCAGGCAGAAAGCTATTTGAGATCAGTCTTGGTCATGAACTTTTGGATTAGACACCAAAATCAAAGGCAACCAAAGCAAAAATAAACAAGTGGGACTACATAAAACTAAAAAGTTCTGCACAGCATAGGAAGCCATTAACAAAATGAAAGGTGATACACAGAATGGGAGTAAGTATTTGCAGATTATATATATATTAGAGGCTCGGTGCATGAAATTTGTGCATGGAGGGGATGTCTCTCAGCCCAGCCTGCACCCTCTCCAATCTGGGACCCCTCAAGGGATGTCTGACTGCTCATTTAGGCCCGATCCTGGTGGGACCGGGCCTAAACGGGCAGTCGGACATCCCTTTCACAATCCAGAACTGCTGGCTCCCAACCACTGGCCTGCCTGCCTACCTGATTGCCCCTAACCACTTCTGCCTGCCAGCCTGATCACCCGCTAACCACTCTCCTGCTAGCTTGATCAACATCTAACTGATCCCCTGCCAGCCTGATTGCCCCTAACTGCCCTCCCCTGCAGGCCTAATTGACCCCAACTGACCTCCCTTGCAGGCCTGGTCCCTCCCAACTGCCCTCCCCTGCTGGCCTGATTGCCCACAACTGCCCTCCCCTACCGGCCATCTTGTGGTGGCTATCTTGTGTCCACATGGGGGCAGCCATCTTTGACCACATGGGGGCGGCCATCTTTGACCACATGGGGGCGGCCATCTTGTGTGTTGGAGTTATAGTCAATTTGCATATTACCTCTTTATTATATAGGAACACACACACACACACACACATATATATATATATATATATACACACACACACTAAAGGCCTGATGCATGAAATTTGTGCAAGAGTAGGCCTTCCTTCCCCCAGCTGCTGACACTGGCTTCTCTCTGGCACCCGGGACCCGGGCTTCCCTCCAGCTGCAGCAGGAACCTGGGACCCAGGCTTCCCTAGGATGTCCAGTCTAATTAACATATTACGCTTTTAGATATATATCTAGCTATATTCACACAGTATAGCTAGATAGAAGATTCATTATCTGAGGTATTTCCAAAGCCAGAGTTATTGTGATGGCTTTGAGTTCCTTCTCTCCTCATCACAACTACACACCAACAAAACAACTCATTCAGAATGGGATTTAAAAGTGCCAGATACAGAAAAGGAACAAGAATCCCCATATATGGCTCCTTCTTAGACTTTTCAGTACTTTAAAATATATATGACAAGGTTCCACCTCTAGAGATTCTGGAACAGTAGGTATTTGCTGGGTCTTGGAAATCTGCTCAGATTACTCTGATGCCACCTTTTGAAGACTAGCATTTGAGAACCACTGAACACAATTGTTTTATTAGTATAATTCACACACTGTACAGTGCACAAATCTTCAGTTTACATATGCATATACCCACGTAACAGCCACACAGAAAAACATATATAGTATATTTCTATTACTCTTACTCAGAAAGTTTCCTTATGGTACTTCCCATTCAATACTCTCAATCCCCAGAGGTAACTACTATCCAGAATTGTAGCACTATTGACTGAATTTGCCTGCTCTTGAACTTTAGAATATGGCATAACTTACTCTTTTGATTCTAGCTTTTTTCACTCAACAAGTCCTTGAGATCTATCCATGTTCTTATGTATATCAGTAACAACTGCAATAGTTTTCTCACTTCACATAGAATCACTGAATGTTGAAGTTTGAAGGTACTTTAAGGATTATATATAAGGGATTAGAGCTCTGGCTCAAGTGTCTACATGGAACAATATAAAGAAAGTTTAAAAGTAAAGCAGGTAGATGTGATGCAATAAGGAGTGGTAGGAACTGCAGATAACTAGAGAGCATTCTCCAGTTAAAGGAAGAAGTTGATATTTATTCAATTTCCATTAATTGTTGCTATGTGGATATGTAGACCTAGCATAGATTTATCAATTTTTAAGAGACGTTGGAAAACTGTATTATTTTGTATAATCTCCTGATTTTTATTCAACTTTAAAATAAGTACTTACTAATCGAAACATAACTGCTGGCCACCTCTAGCCCAGAGATGGCTAGTTTATAATCTCAGACTAGTTTTGCCTCCCTATTTTCAGATAGAGAAATAAGGCTCAGAAAAGAGGGGACTTGTCCATGAACACAAACAAAGTTGGAGCTGAACCAGCCTAGTTTAATAGCTCAAATAGTTTAGAACACAGAATATTAAGACAGACTGCTTAAGATGAAACATCATCTCTTTCTTTACCAGCTTCGTGGCCCCTTAGCACATTATTTAGCCTTTTTGAGCTTCAAATTTCAAATCTGTGAAATAGAGGGGGAAATGCCTTTCTTGCAAGGTTGTTGTAGAAATAATGAATTCATATAAAGTTAATATAAGTAAAGAGCTATTATTGTGCCTTATGAATAGTAAGTGCTATAGAACTGTTAGGTTGTTGCTATTGTTGTTGGCAGCGGTGGTGGTGGTGGTGGTGCTGGTAGTGTTATTCCGAAGAATAATGAGTGGTAAAACTAATATAATGTCATTTCTGAGTAGTTCGTTTCTCCAGGACAAATTATTCAGGACATTCGTAAGTTGTTAAGCTTGATGAAACAGACCATTTAAATGGATTATTAATGCCTAATCCACATTTAATCATAATATGTTCAGGTGACTTTTAGCTCAGAAATAGAAGGTGCCCAGGAGGCTGCAATATGGCAGCAGAAAGAGAGGGCCTGGAGTCTGGTTGAGTAAAACCACCAATCCTTGCAGCCACCAGGAGGACTGGGAATACATAATTGGCCTCTGTGATCAGACCAACAAAAGAGTTTGAAGAGCCACTGATAGCTGTCATACTGCTAGCCCATAAAATCCAGTCTCTGCAGGAATGGGAGGCAGTTCAGGCCCCAATGGTTCTGGAGGCAGGTATGAAGAACTGCGGGAAGAGATTTCATAATGAAATGGGAAATCTCCAAGTTTTTTAATGTGTTTATCAAAGTCGCCTCTTCAAAGTACCTGAGGGACAGGGTGTCTGAGAAAGTGAATACCAAGTTTAAAGAGCTACTTTATAGCTGGACATTGGCCATTCCAGAAGAAATGAAGATCAAGGATGCCTACCACATGTTTCAGATGCAGGGCATAGTGCAGTCTGATTCACTGATCTCCTCTCTACCACCTCTTCCCCCCCAAAAAAACATTTTTTATGATAAGGAGAAGTCCAAGCTTTTAGCCAAGTTTTTGAAAAGCAAAAACCCAGCTGACCTGCATTAGGTTAACAAGCTCATCAAGTCCATGGTGAAGAAAGATGAGGTGCACATCCAGAAGATGACCAAGCATCTGCAAACTATAGAGGAGGTTAATAACAACGTGAGACTGCTCAGTGAGATACTGCTTTATTACAGCAAAGAGGATTCATCAGAGGCAGATAAAGAGCACATGAAGGAGCTGTTTGATCAGTGTGAGAATAAGCGGATATATTTAAACTAGCCAGGGAGACAGAGGACTATAGTTTGGGGGACATCCTGCGGATCAGTGACAAGCAGGTCATAAACTCAGATAAAACAATTGTTGAAGGGCAGGTCATAAATGGTGAGGTGGCCACCTCAAAATGACTGACTGTGAAGGAAACTACCACTCCAGTACCAAGGCACACTCATTGATCTTGTGGAGTTGGCTACAGCACGCAGCTCATCTCCAGTGTGGTCTCAGCCCCCATCCTGGCTTCCTCAGGCATTCCTTTCTCCCTCCATTTCCCTAGACCTCAGGACCTGGGTGCAGCAACTAGTCCAGCCAGGCCAAGCCCCCTCCCCTCAGGGCCTAACAACACAAGCAAACCATCTGCTTGCTGGATGAGGAGCTGCTCTGCTTGAGCCTCACTGACCCACCCCTAGGGCTCCTCCCAAAGAGTCAGCTGGAAACAGCCAGTGGCCCCTGTTCCAGAATGAAGAGTCAAACCTGGACTTCTTCCACCCTAAACCTGGGACGGCTGCCTATAGCCTGTTAGACAGGCCTGTCCTCCAGCCCTTAGCAACCCCTGCAGGCAACTCCCAAGCTCTACTGCCACCCACCTTCCCAGTTCCTGGGGTCTCAGTCAGCATTTCTGCCCCAAAGGAAGGCTTTTTGTTCCCCACTGGACTGACCTCAGCTTTGGACCCAAAGACTAAGCCCACAGCCCCTGGGTACCATGGCTCAGCTTTGGGTGACAATACTCTATACCAGCTGGATGCCCTTGATTAGTTTCTAGAAGAAGCCAAAGCGACCTCAGGCCTGGTGAAACCCATGTCCTCCAGCTTCTTACCCAGGGCCACCACCTCTCATCTGATTCTCACCAGCATCTCAGCTAGGCTTTTCCTGCCATTCTCTTGGGTCCTGACAGTCCTCTCTTTCAGCTACCTGTCTTACTGTCCCAAGGGAGCCCCCATGAAGGGGCCTGAGCTTTCTTTGGGCAGTGTCCATGTCTCCCTGGAATCTGTCAAGCCTAGCAATGCCTTTCCTGTTACAGCCTATGATAAAAACAGTTTCCACACCCTCTTTCACTTTGCCAAGGTATGTCAGTCAAGAAAGGCTGATGTGCTGCTGGTGGTTGTGTCCATGCTGAATATGGCTCCTGTGCCTATCAACAGCATTGTGCTGCAGGCCACACATCAATGAAAATGAAGTTGCCACCACCCTATGGGATAAAACTCCCTCCATTTAGCCCCTTCCAGTACCTACAGCCATCACCAAGGTCATGCTTCTGGCTAATCTACTGAAGGTAAAGACAAAGTTTCAGTATAAGCTGACCTTCATTCACCCTGAGGGAGCAGCTGAGCATGGAGATGGGTGAGATGGACCAGTTCTGTTCTGTGGAGCAGTAGGAGAACCAATGAGCCTGGAGGATGCTGTCATCTCCACTTTGAAACCCAAGGAGGTTGTCCTGAGACTGGCGGGCCCTCCGGGTCCAGTCATTCTCCATATCCTGACCACAATGCTTAGAGCTTCGGTATTGAGCGGGGGGCCCTGGGAATTGCTGCCAGGAGTTGAGCTGCTGCTGTGATGGGCTCTCCTCCTTTGGTCCCTTAAAAATGACCTGTTTTTATGTATCTGTGTGACTTGAAATGGTCATGTACTATTGGGCGGGATGTGGCCTCAGACTCTGCACTATCCCCCTGGATACACAGACCCAAGGCTTTAGTAGGTTTCCCTCCTCATGCTGGTATCCCCTGATGCCACAAGGAAGGAGGTCTCTAAAGAGACTTTGGGTCTCTCCTCAAGGACAAGGTCCTCACCACCCCCAGAGGCCTCAGCTCTCCCACCCCCAAACCTGCCATGCTACTCTGTGCTTCCCCTGCTGGCAGGATCTTATTCTTACCTCCAAGAAGGTGGGAAAAATCCAGTGATCCCAAATGGGCCTGGGCACAGAGAAAGGAGTTGGTGTGCTGCCTTCCATGGGCAGCATCAGCATGGAATGGCCACTGGATCATAAGTATGTGCTTGTTCCTGGTGGTAGCAGGCTGTGTCCTATGGACATCTCAGCAGGGCATTAGAAATAGAACTTACCCTCAAAGCAGCCCAAACTAAGGATAGAAAAGAAAAAGGAAGAGAAACAATGTTTCCCCTTCTCCAGAATCAGGTATTTGGAGTTTTTTTGGGAAAAGTGTGCCTCCCACATGGGAACAGGCCAGCCTACTCATTACCTCTTACTTGGCATGAAATAGATTGCTGTCTTGCCCTTCAAGTCTCTGAGTAGAGGACAGCTGCCCCCCTCTGCATCTTTCTGCCTTGACTTCCAGATGGCCTGTCATATAGCGTACAATCAAGAACAAAAGGCCTCAGGGTCAGATACATTGCACTAGACTTACTTGCTGCCCAGAAACTCTGACTTCCCTCAGCTGCTAAGGGATACTATCAGTGAGATTTTGGGTCTGGAAGTAGTGAGATTGGGGGCCATGCTTGAATTGAGTCACCAGACCCTGTTGCTTCAACAGTGCTCAGCCCCAGCTAACTTGTGGCAGACTCCATGAAGAGACTCACAGAGCTAGTGGGACATAGGCAAGAGAAAAAGGAAGTACTAATGGAGAAGTAGCATAGAATGGCATCCTACTTTAAATGCCAAATCAAGAAACTTGGACATGAGGCTATGATCAGGCAGCAAAACTCCTTTATTTAATAAAAGAAATGTATGCTCTCATGTTAAGTGTTCTTAACACACACACACACACACACACACACACACACACACACACACACGACACAAGGAAACTCTGGGAGGTGTTGGATATATCTATTACCTTGATTGTAATAAAGGTATTAAGGTGTTTGCATATTTCTAAATTCATCAAATCTTATACAAAAAAGTGCAGTTTTAGTGTATGAATTATGGCTCAATAAAGCTGTTTTTAAGAAGAAATGTAGGTTTATATTTTTTCCATTTTTTATTTTTTATTGATTAAGGTATTACATGTGTACATATCTTCCCATTGCCCCCCCCAAGCCCACTCCCATACATGCCCTCACCCCCCAGTGTCTTGCGTCCATTGGTTATGCTTATATGCATGCATACAAGTCCTTCGGTTGATCTCTTATCTCCCCCACCCCTCCCCAAACTTCCAGCTGTAATATGACAGTCTGTTTGATGCTGTACTGCTTCTGTATCTGTCTTTTTGTTCATCAGTTTATAATGTTCTTTATTATCCATAAATGAGTGAGATCATGTGGTATTTTTCTTTCATTGACTGGCTTATTTCACTTAGGATAATGCTCTCCAGTTCCATCCAGGCTGCTGTAAATGATAAGGATTCCTTCTTTTTTATAGCAGCATGGTATTCCATTGTGTAAATGTACCATAGTTTTCTGATCCAGCCATCTGCTGATGGGCACTTAGGCTGTTTCCAAATCTTAGCTATTGTAAATTGTGCTGCAATGAACATAGGGGTGCATATATCCTTTCTGATTCGTGTTTCTAGTTTCTTAGGATATATTCCTAGAAGTGGGATTACTGGGTCAAATGGGAGTTTCATTTTTAGTTTTTTGAGGAAACTGCATACTGTTCTCCACAGTGGCTGCACCAGTCTGCATTCCCACCAGCAGTGCACGAGGGTTCCTTTTTCTCCTCATCCTTGCCAGCACTTGTCCTTTGTTGATTTGTTGATAATTGCCATTCTGACAGGTGTGAAATGGTACCACATTTGTTTTGATTTGCATCTCTCAGATAATTAGTGACTTTGAGCATGTTCTCATATGTCTCTTGGCCTTCCTCTGTCTTCTTTAGAAAAGTATCTATTTAGGTCCGTTGCCCATTTTTTTTATTGGGTTGTTTATCTTCCTTTAATTGAGTTGTATGAGTTCCCTGTAAATGTTGGAGATTAAACCTTTATCAGTGATAACATTTGCAAATATGTTCTCCCATACAGTGGGCTTTCTTGTTGTTTTGTTGATGGTTTCTTTTGCTGTGCAAAAGCCTTTTATTTTGACGTAGTCCCATTTGTTATTTTCTCTTTACTTTCCATTGCCCTAGGAGTAGTATTAGTGAAGAAATTGCTTCAGCCTATGTCAGAGATTTCTCTGCTTGTGGATTCTTCTAGTATTTTTATGGTTTCCGGTCTTATGTTTAAGTCCTTTATCCATTTTGAGTTTATTTTTGTGTATGGTGTAAGTTGGTGGTCTAGTTTCATCTTTTTGCATGTATCTGTCCAATTTTCCCAACACCATTTATTGAAGAGACTGTCTTGACTCCATTGTATGTTTTTGCCTCCTTTGTCAAATATTAATTGAGCATAGTGGTTTGGGTCAAATTCTGGGTTCTCTATTCTGTTCCATTGGTCTATATGTCTGTTCTTATGCCAGTACTAGGCAGTTTTGAGAACAGTGGCTTTGTAATACATCTTGATATCTGGTATTGAGATCCCTCCTACTTTGTTCTTCATTCTCAGGATTGCTGTGGTTATTCGGGGTCTTTTTTTATTCCAGATGAATTTTTGGAGAGTTCTTTCTAGGTCTGTGAAATATGCCGTTGGTATTTTAATGGGGAGTCCATTGAATCTATAGATTGCTTTGGGTAGTATGGACATTTTAATGATGTTGATTCTCCCAATCCAGGAACATGGTATGTTCTTTCATCTGTTTATGTCTTCCTCTATCTCTTTTTTCAGTGTCCTGTAGTTTTCCGCATATAGGTCTTTTACCTCCTTAGTTAAGTTTATTCCTAGGTATCTTAATTTTTTTGGTGCGATGGTAAATGGGATTGCTTTTATAGTCTCTCTTTCTGTAAATTCACTATTGGTGTATAGAAATGCCATAGATTTCTTGGCTTTAATTTTGTATCTGCTACATTGCCGAATTCATTTATTAAGTCTACTAATTTTTTGATGGAGTCTTTAGGGTTTTCTATGTACAGTATCATGTCATCTGCCAATAAGGACAGTTTTACTTGTTCTTTTCCAATTTGGATGCCTTTTATTTCTTCTTCTTGTCTAATCACAATGGCTAGTACTTCCAGCACTATGTCGAACAAGAGTGGTGAAAATGGGCATCCCTGTCTTGTTCCTGTTCTTAGGGGAAATGGTTTTAGTTTTTGCCCATTGAGTATGATGTTGGCTGTGCGTTTGTCATATATGGCCTTTATTATGTTGAGGTATGATCCTTCTATTCCCACCTTGATGAGAGTTTTTATCAAGAAAGGGTATTGGATTTTGTCAAATGCTTTTTCTGCATCAATTGATATGACTATGTGATTTTTATCTCTCAATTTGTTTATGTGATGTATCACGTTTATTGATTTGCGAATATTGTACCATCCTTGCATCCCCGGAATAAATCCTACTTGGTCAGGGTGTATGATCTTTCTGATGTACTGCTGGATTCAATTTGCTAGAATTTTGTTGAGGATTTTGGCATCTATGTTCATGAGGGATATTGGCCTGTAATTCTCTTTCATTACGTTGTCTTTATCTGGTTTTGGTATTAGGGTGATGCTGGCTTCATAGAATGAGCTTGGAAGTGTTCCTTCCTCTTGAATTTTTTGAAATAGTCTGAGGAGGATAGGTTTTAGTTCTTCCTTGAATGTTTGGTAAAACTCCCCTGTGAAGCCATCTAGCCCTGGGCTTTTGTTTGCTGGAGCTTTTTAATGACTGCTTCAATTTCTTCCATAGTTATTGGCCTATTGAGATTTTTAGATTCTTCCTGATTGAGTTTTGGAAGGTTGTACTTTGTAGGAATATGTCCATTTCCTCCAGGTTGTCCAGTTTGTTGGAATAGAGTTGTTCATAATATTTTTTAACAATCCTTTGTATTTCTGTGGGGTCTGTTGTTATTTCTCCTCTTTCATTTCTGATTTCATTTATTTGGGTCCTCTCTCTTTGCTTCTTGGTGAGCCTGGCGAGAGGGTCATCAATCTTGTTTATCCTTTCAAAGAACCAACTCTTGGTTTTGTTGATCTTTTATATTCTTTCTTTGGTCTCTATGTCATTTATCTCCACTCTGATCTTTATTATTTCCTTCCTTCTGCTTACTCTGGGCTTTTCTTGTTGCTCTCTTTCTAACTCTTTGAGTTGTAGGGTTAGATAATTTATTACCATTGTTTCTTGTTTTTTGCAGTAGGCTTTTAGAGCTATGAATTTCCCTCTCAAGACTGCTTTCACTGTGTCCCATAAATTTTGGATTGCTGTGTTTTCATTATCATTTGTTGCCATAATGTTTTTTTATTTCTTCTTTGATCTCTCTGGTAACCCAGTCATTGTTTAATAGCATGCTATTTATTCACCAAGTGTTTGATTTTTTTGTATTGTTTTTATTGTAGTTGATTTCCAGTTTTATGCCATTGTGATCTGAGAAGATGTTTGATATGATTTCTATCTTCTTGAATTTGAAGAGACTTTGCCTGTGTCCTAATATGTGGTCTTTCCTTTAAAATGTTCCATGTGCATTGGAGAAGAATGTATATTCTGTAGCTTTGGGGTATAATGTTCTAAAGATGTCAATTAAGTCCATCTGTTCTAGTGTGTCATTTAGGATTGTTGTTTCTTTGCTGATTTTTTGTTTAGTTGATTTATCCAGTGGTGTCAGTGGGGTATTAAAGTCCCCTACTATGACTGTATTGCTATCAATCTCTCCCTTGATATCTTCCATAAGTTGTTTTATGTATTTGGGTGCTCCTATATTGGGTGCATATATGTTTCCCAGAGTTATATCTTCTTGTTGAATTGCTCCCTTTAGTATTATGTAGTGGCCTTCCTTATCTTTTGTTATGGCCTTTACTTTGAGGTCTATTTTATCAGATATAAGTATCACAACCCCAGCTTTTTTCTCATTTCCATTTGCTTGAAAAATGTTTTTCCATCCCTTTACTCTCAGTCTGTGTGAATCATTTGTTCTGAGGTGGGTCTCTTGCAGACAGCAAATATATGGGTCATGTTTTCTTTTTCTTTTTTAAAAAAATATATTTTATTGATATTTTACAGAGAGGAAGGAAGAGGGATAGAGAGCTAGAAACATCAATGAGAGAGAAACATCGATCAGCTGCCTCCTGCACACCTCCCACTGGGGATGTGCCCGCAACCAAGGTACATGCCCTTGACCGGAATCGAACCTGGACCCTTCAGTCTGCAGGCCGAAGCTCTATCCACTGAGCCAAACCGGTTTTGGCAGGGTCATGTTTTCTTATCCACTCAGCTACCCTATGTCTTTTGATTGGTGCATTTAATCCATTTACATTTAATGTTATTATTGACAAGTACATGTTTGTTGCCATATTTTTCCTTAATGTTTGTGCTTCTTCTTGTCTTTCTCTTTCTTCTTTTTACAGCAGTTCCTTTAGCATTTGTTGCATTGCTGGTTTGATAGTGATAAACTCTCTTAGCCCTTTTTTGTCCTTGAAGCTCCTGATTCCACCTTCAATTTTGAATGATAGCCTTGCTGGGTATAGTATTCTTGGGTTCAGTCCCTTGCTTTGCATCACTTTGTAAATTTCATTCCATTCCCTTCTTGCCTGGAGTGTTTCTGTTGAGAAATCCATTGATATTCTAATAGGAGAACCCTTGTAGGCAACTTTCTGTCTCTCTCTGGAAGCCTTTAAGATTCTTACTTTGTCATTGGTGTTTGCCAATTTAATTATGATGTGTCTTCATGTCAGTCTTTTGGGGTTCATCTTGTTTGGGACTCTATGTGCTTCTTGGACTTGCATAGTTTTTTTCTTGGCAATATCAGGGAAGTTTTCTGTCATTATTTCTTCAAACAGGTTTTCTATTCCTTACTTCTCTTCCTCTCCTTCTGACACCCCTATTATGCAAATGTTGTTTTGTTTTGTGTTGTCTCAAAGCTCCCTTAGGCTCTCCTCTTGCTTTTTAAGTCTTCTTTCCAGTTGCTGCTGTGTTTGTGTTGTCTTCTAATTCGCTGATGTGGTCCTCAGCCTCTTCTAATCTACTGTTTAAGCCTTCCATTTTGTTCTTTATTGCAGCTATGTCATTTTTAATCTCTTATTGGTTCCTTTTCATGTTGGCGACATTCTCATTCAGCTCCTTATAATTCTCATTGACTTGTGTGTATTTGTCATCCAGCCCTTTAAACATCCTTATAACCATTACTCTGAATTCTTTCTCTGATAAGCTGCTAGCCTCAATTTCATTTAACTTCCTTTCTGATGATTCCTCTTTTTCTTTCCTTTGGTAATTGAGTTTTGTCTTCCCATGTTTTCTTGTAGTGTTTTAATTGTAGGTCCAATTGCTTTGCTACCCAGGTGCTTTTGAGGATGGTGCTATTGGTGTATTCTCTCAGTTCTCCTGGGCTTGGTAATCTAGTGTACCTCCCTACTTGAGCTATTTGGGTTCTCTTGATGTAGGCCTGTGAACTTGAGAGGCACAACTGTGGTGTCTAGAAGTCAGCAGCCATGGTGGGGAGTGTCCCAATTTTTGCTGTCTTGCACCCTTAGTTGAAATCACGCGTGCCCAGCAGGGACTCACAGTGGCACCCAGGAACCGTCTGTTGCAGTGATGGAACTCAGGAAGCCTGCACTCTGTAAAGGCATGACTGTGGTGTCCAGAGTTCTGAATTGTGTGGTGGGCAGACTCAGCTTTTGCTGCTGCACCTGTGGTGGATAGGCGCTCACTCCCAGTGGAGGCTCACAGGGGTACCTGTGGTACATTTGCCTGTGAGGCACACTGAAGCACTCTGAAGGGTCCTGGCAGTGTAGCCAAGTAATTGAGGTGCCTGTGGGCAGGTATCCAGGATGAGTGAATTCAGAATTTCTACTGCTGCGGGGGAGTGCGCCCCTGTTTGTCCAAGATCACACTCAGGGAGAGCTCACAGTGGCTCCCACTAGCGCCCTGTGCGTAGATGGGCTCAGAGTGCTTGCCTGCTGGAAATTCGCATCTGTGGAGGTGAGTTTGCTGGCGCAAAGCTCTGAAGCACTCTGAGGGGTCCTGACACTGAGGTTGAGCAGCTGGGGTAAATGTGGGCAGTTATTCAGGAAGAGAGAATTCAGAATTTCTACTGTGGGGCAGTGCGCCCTAGTCTGTACAGAATCACACCAGCAGGGGCTCCCAGTGGCTCCCAGGCACTGCCTAGGGAGTGTTGTTCCCTGGATGTCTGCCAGCACTGGAAACGCGGGAATGTTTTGTCTGGAGTTCTGACGCTGGGGAGGGGCAGGTTGCACTTACTGCTGCCGAGCGCAGTGTACCTTTGGAGGTGGAGGTCCCAGGGTCTGCGGGTCTGTGGATGGGGCAGCAGGATTTTGACTGGAGTGGCTGCTGGGTCACGGGGCAGTTCCAAGGCCTGTCTGGTTGGTGGTGCTGATGAGTTCCTAAAAAAGGCCGTTCTCCCCTTCAAGATGGAGTGGGCTCCATGCTGGAGTCCCGCAGTCTGGGGAGTGCCCGCAGCACTGGTAGTCTCTCCTTGTCTAAGAGAGCCTGGTCTGCCAGCCCCTGATGCTCCTACAGGAATTTAACTGTCCCTCACTCAGTCACACACACACCACACACATCCACACACTCTCCTTTCATACCCTCACTCACTTCCTCTCCCTCACCTCTGTCCTGCCAGCCGCCATCTTTTTTCCAAGATCCTCTGTAGGCTTATATTTTTAAAAATAATGCAAATGCTACAGAAAAGTATAAAATGAAAACTAAAATTATCCTCCATCTACACTATCCAGAGTCACTTATAGTTAACAGTTCTTGTGCAACTTGCAAGAAATGTCTCTCATGGAATTTTTTAAAGTCTTTATTTGCTATGTACTGTATGTACTACAGTCACCCTGATGTAACACAGTGACTATATTGCACCATATCTGGGTTACACAAGTGCTGAAAGCAAAAAGTGCCCCATAAGTACCACCTGACCTGCTTGAAAGGCAACTGAAAAAGAAATCACTAAGCTCTATTTAAAAACTAAGAAAATGGTAATTCCCTTTCTGCCCTTGACAGATATTTATCAGTGTAATATTTTTCATTTGCACATGCTGGTGGACCCTGCTCCACTGGCATGGGTGAAAAGAAGCAAATGTCTTAGGAATCTGATGCAACTCCTCACTAATTATATTATCTGCTTCAGCCTTTCAGCCAAAATAGTCAGTGAATAAGAGGGGGCCTCTTTTTCTGTCAGAGATATATACAAATAACTCAATTTCAGATAATACAACTGCACTAAAAAAACGTAGTAGTTACAAGAAAAAAATCATGGCATAAATGTAATAGAAGGAAATGAGAAAATGGAATTTGGTCATGTAAATATGCTCCAAGTGGAAATAACTGAGATGAAATAGCTAAACCAAGAGGTCCACGCTGGGATAACATGAGACAGTCTAGCTTGTTTAATACTTGGCTTGGAGGAAGGGGCGTGTTTAACCACTCTGAACATGGAATAAATCACAATAAGCATTACAGAGTGTTAAGAAAACACACATAAGAAAGTTCTTGAAAATGTTGAGAGATAAAATCAGCTGATAAAGCATATTTAAGGTCTATCAAGCATTCTTGGGAGGGGAGCCTAATAGATGCCAGTAATTTGGTAAATTAACAAAATATATAGGGCAGGTAGAAATTGCCAGGATCATATATTTCTTGACTATATATCTAAATATATAGAGATAGATTGATTTTTTGACATACAAATATTTGCTTTTTCTGTTATCTCCCTAAATTTCAACTTTCTCTTTGAGTAGCCATATATAACATTATATGCGTGTGAACTTAAACATTTTTTTCACATACCCTAAGCTTCATCCAAACTGAATTGCTGCTTGTCCATTAATAATAGTAGTCTGCAGTACCTAAGGTCTGTGCCTTTATTTTTGCTGTTTCCTTCATTATGAATGTCCTTTTCTTTAATCCATTCTAATTGCACCCCCCTAGTGGGATAACTAAATATTACTCTCCTGTCAAAGCCCAACTCAAAATCTAGCTTAAAAGTCACCTCTTTTACCTAAGTCTTCCCAATTTCCACCCTCACTCCTCTCCACCCACCCCAACTCCTCTCCACCCATCCCACCACATTCACAAGCTCTGTCTTTTCTAACACCGTCATAGGACTTCATCTGTATCTCTTTTTCAACTTTATTGCTGAAAATATGACAGATGTACCCTTTTTTTTTACCATTTACTCCCTCCATCTCGCACTAACCCCTCTCAATCCTTCACCATGTGTCCATGGGATATGCATATAAGTTCCCCAATAATTTCTCCTCACCCACCCCACCCCCACCTTCCCTCTGAGTTTCCTCAGTCTGTTCCACGCATCTATGTCTCTGGATTGTTTTGTTCATCAGTTTATTTTGTTTATTACATCCCACATATGAGTGAAATCATGTGACAATTATCTTTCAGTGACTGGCTTATTTTACTTAACATAATACTCTCCAGGTCCCTCCATGCTGTCTCAAAGGGTAAGAGATCCTTCTTTGTTACAGCTGCATAGTATTCCATGGTATAAATGTACGACAGCATTTTATCCACTCATCTATTGATGGACACTTGGGCTGTTTCCAGATCTTAGCTATTGTAAATTGTGCTTCTATGAACATAGGGGTGCATATATTCTTTCTGATTGGTGTTTCAGGCTTCTTAGGATAAATTCCTAGAAGTGGGATCACTGGGTCAAATGGGAGTTCCATTTTGAAGACAATACTCTTTTCATAGTGACTACCAGGACTGCATTCTCACCAGTGTACTAGGATTCCCTTTTCTGCACATCCTTTCCAGCCCTTGTCATTTGTTGATGATAGCCATTCTGACAGGTGTAAGGTGATACCTCATTGTTGTTTTAATTTGCATCTCTGATAATTTGTGACTGAGTGCTATTTCATATGTCTCTTGGTCATCTGTATATCCACTTTGGAGAAGTGTCTGTTAAGGTCCTTTGTCCATGTTTTAATTGGATTGTTTGTCTTCCTTTTGTTAAGTTGTATAAGTTCCTTATATATTTTGGAAATTAACCCCTTATTAGATGTATCATTGGCAAATATGTCCTCCCATGCAGTGAGCTCCCTTTTCAATTTGTTAATGGTTTCTTTTGCTGTGCAGAAGATTTTTATTTTGATGTAATCCCATTTGTTTATTTTCTTCTTAGTTTCCCTTGCCCTAGGACAGTGGTCGGCAAACTCATTAGTCAACAGAGCCGCAAACCGCGGCTCGCGAGCCGCATGTGGCTCACGAGCCTTGGTTTGCCGACCACTGCCCTAGGAGATGTATTGGCAAACATATTTGCCATGAGAGATGTCTGAGATTTTGCTGCCTTTGATTTCTTATATGACATTTGCCAATAGGAGGTTTCTGCATGATGAAAAAAAGTACATATTTTGCCTGCGTTATGGGCCAGTAAACTATTTGATAAAAAGCTCAGAATAGATTCATCTTTGTATTCCTCACCTAGCAAACACACCCCAAATACACACACACAACAACAACAACCAAAAAAAACCTTAGCACAGTGCCTTTAACCACTTCAATGCTCATATTTATAGAGAAGTTATATTATTTATGGTGGATTTATAGACAAAAAGTTGAAGTAAATTTTGTTTGGGTGCAATAGATAAGTTGACATATGAAAATCAGTAGCAATAATTTTTACCATCATTATGATTTTTATCATCAGCTACAACTCAGCAAATGCTCATTATTAGGTATTAACATTATTTCTAATATGCACAGCAATTGAGCAATGACCTATTATTATCCTCTATACTCTATTTTCTAGATGAGGGAAAGTGAGTCTCAGAGAATTTAGGTAATTTGGCCAAGATCACACAACTAAAGTTGTATGCGTTCTTTATATATTTTGGAAATTGACCGCTTATCATATGTGTCATTGGCAACTATGTTCTCCCATGCAGTGAGCTCCATTTTCATTTTGTTGATGATTTCTTTTGATGTGCAAAAGATTTTTATTTTGATGTAGTCCCATTTGTTTACTATGGGGCTAAAAATTAAAAAGCAGAGCTAGGAATTGAACCTAGGCTTGCCTTACTTCAAAGTCTGTGCTCTTTTCATTAGCAAATTTTTTCCGAATCACTTTCACGACTATTATCTTATTTGAACCACCCAGCAAAAATGTGAAGTTGGCAGGGCTGGGTATGCTCTCTAATCAGCACCCCATTTATTGCTGCATCTCCCATTGGTACACTCCAACATTCCTCTCTAGACCCACCGAGGGTCTACCACAACCCCCTTTAGCAATCTACAATCCTATAAAGACAATACTACCCCAAAATACCTTTAGAGGTGAGCTTAAGCATTAAAAGATAGTCTCCTATTCTGTCATTTTTAAAATGCTAACCCATAAGATTAAATTGTATTTTTCACTGACATATATATATATATATATATATATATATATATATATATATATATATATTGTGTTTTTAAAGCTTATTTCTAGATTTTCTAATGCCATCTTTCCTTTTCCCCCTTCTTCCCTTTCCTACCTACAATCTACTTTCCCCCTCTTTCTTCCTGATCTTCCCCCTCTCCCTTTCCCTCTCTCCCTTCTGCCATGCTGATGCCATCAGCTTGGACTTAGTCTGCTTTCTGGGTGAACCAACATGGGAAAACCCCAGTAAGTAGGGATCCAAGAAATAGAGTAGAAGCCCAGATCCTTATAAAAAGTACATCCCCCAGGGGTGGGATTATAGCAAGACCCTCTATTCCCCTATTAGGTTGTGATGGTGGTTATTTAAGCAATCAGCTAGGGCAGCTGGGTCAGCACATCACCTGGGTTCAATGAAAATGATTAAGAAAATCTGCTAACACCAGAACAGCCTTACAAGGAAACAAAATATAGGACCACCTGAATGGTGTGATTTGAAGGATGTCAAAAGTGTACTTCTGTCCTAGAATATCTCTACCCACAGAAAGGCCTTGAGGTGGTTACAGCCTTTCAGAATAATCTAAGAAAATGAAAACACCGCAAAAGTTCCTTCTAGAACTCTGTGAGTTCTCAAAATAGGAATTAATTTTCCCAGAGTGACAGTTAATCAAGGGGAAAGGCCACCTTAGTATGCATAGGCCAAGAAATAAAATAATATGTTTTGTTGAGTTGTACAATTGAAAACTGTATGGTTTTATTAACCAGTATCACTCAGTAAATTCAATAAAATAAAACAAAATAAGAAGATGGTAAATGTTGTAAAGGGAGATAAAAGGGTGACAAATTTTGACTCCTTCAGATTTGTACTGGGGTAGACACTGTTTCTATTCCATTACCTGGTGCTCTGGATCTGTCATATGAGTAAGGGAAATTCTTGGAAAGTTTTTCAACTTCCAAAGGAATTTGAATTTATGCTGTCCCATTACTGTATGGTGTTAATGACAATGAAAAGTTTCGTTCTGTGCTAAGCACATTATGGGTTAAACTTAAGAAAGGGCTCCAACACAACCATCAGAATTATCCTTAAAATTTTTCAAAAAGGCCCTGGCCCATAGCTCAGTTGGTCAGAGTATCATCCTCATATGCCAAGGTTTCGGGTTCGATCTCCAGTCAGTGCAACCGTGCAATTGCACCTCAGTTCTTGAGTTCTGTAAAAAAATATTTCAGAGCCAGGAACTCAAATTATAAGAGAAAATTTATTTAGAAAGTTACAGAGGTAGTAGAAGTGAGCCAGCTGAGCTGCATAGGTTCAGGAAACAAGTTACAGAAGCAAAATAAGGACCCTTTAGCAATCCTGAGAAAAAAAAAGAACAAAGTAGGAGGGATCTCAATACCAGATATCAAGCTATATTACAAATCCACTGCTCTCAAAACTGCCTGGTACTGGCACAAGAACAGGCATATAAACCAATGGAATAGGATAGAGAACCCAGAAATCGACCCAACCCACTATGTTCAATTAATATTTGACAAAGGAGGCAAGAGCATACAATGGAGTCGAGACAGTCTCTTCAATAAATGGTGTTGGGAAAATTGGACAGATACATGTAAAAAAAAAATGAAACTACACCACCAACTTACACCATACACAAAAATAAACTCAAAATGTATAAAGGACTTAAACATAAGACGGGAAACCATAAAAATCTTAGAGGAATCCACAGGCAGCAAAATCTCAGACATATGCCAAAGCAATATCTTCACCGATACAGCTCCTAGGGCAATGGAAACTAAAGAGAAAATAAACAAATGGAACTACATCAAAATAAAAAGCTTTTGCACAGCAAAAGAAACCATCAACAAAACAACAAGAAAGCCCACTGCATGGGTGAACATATTTGCCAATGCTATATCCCCTAAGGGTTTAATCTCCAACATTTACAGGGAACTCATACAACTTAACAGAAGGAAGATAAACAATCCAATCAAAAAATGGGCAAAGGACCTATATAGACACTTTTTGAAAGAGGACATACAGAAGGTCAAAAGACATATGAAAACATGCTCAAAGTCACTAATCATCTGAGAGATGCAAATCAAAACAACAATGAGGTACCATCTCACACCTGTCAGAATGGCTATCATCAACAAATCAACAAATGACAAGTGCTGGCGAGGATGTGGAGAAAGGGGAACCCTCGTGCACTGCTAGTGGGAATGCAGACTGGTGCAGCCACTGTGGAGAAAAGTATGGAGTTTCCTCAAAAAAAAAACTAAAGATGGAACGCCCATTTGACCCAGTGATCCCACTTCTAGGAATATATCCCAAAAAAACAGAAACACCAATCAGTAAGGATATATGCAGCCTTATGTTCATAGCAGAACAATTTACAATAGCTAAGATTTGGAAACAGCCTAAGTGCCCAAGAGCAGATGAGTGGATTAAAAAATGGTGGTATATCTACACAATTGAATACTGCTGTGAAAAGGAAGGAACAGCATGGATAGACCTGGAGAGCATTATACTAAGCCAGTGGTCGGCAAACTGCAGCTCGCGAGCCACATGTGGCTCTTTGGCCCCTTGAGTGTGGCTCTTCCACAAAATACCACGGCCTGGGTGAGTCTATTTTGAAGAAGTGGCATTAGAAGAAGTTTAAGTTTAAAAAATTTGGCTCTCAAAAGAAATTTCAATTGTTGTACTGTTGATATTTGGCTCTGTTGACTAATGAGTTTGCCTACCACTGCCCTAAGGGGTAGTTGGGCATTGTGCCAGGGACCTGTGAAACTAACTTTACTGTTGGCTTTTTTCCTGGTTGGGAAGAGGGAAGAGCAGGAGCTTGAAGATGCAGCCCAGCCAGCTCTGGGGAGGAAGACCCAGGCAAAGACCAAAATGTTTCACATTGTACATTTGCTGAAAAAATAAAATTATTCTTTCTGGAGTGTACAATGTAGAATTTAATCTTATTTAACCTTTACTTTCCTTTTCCCCCTAAGCTAACAATCAACATGTGTAACTTATTAACACAACTGAACATAATTGTGTAGTCTTTTTATATCTGTTAATTGAAGATATTTGTCTTCTCTTTTCCCCTAAAAACTATATTTGCCCAGTTAACAAAACCTCATTTACTTAAATTTTTTTCATATCCATTCTAAAGGATCCATAAATTTCATTGCGTTGTGAGTGTAAGAAGACAATTAAAGTATAGGGGAAACATGATGAGAGATTGGATGTGATTACTTTCCTATTCTTACTTGACTAATTCAGGATATCAAAACAACATTAGGCATTTTGACAAAAAGTCAGTGTAGCTCTTTATTTCCACTCAGAAGATACTAATTCTCTATGCTTGGGCATTTTTTAACTTGTACTTATGAACATTGAATTTGATCTTTGCTCTTTTGCAGAGGGTGGGAGGGGATTTGTTTACCCATCTGACAAATATATCTGTGGGCGAGGCATTGTTCAGTGCTTTAGTCCTGGACTTTTTTAAACATCTACCTTGGCTGCTCCACAATCCCTTTGTTAATTATTTTATTTTCCTGCTTAAGTGCCTCCAGTTCTGATTCTAGAGTATTATTTGGTAAATTAAATCATCCATAACACAGAGAGGAAGTGGGGGGAGCGGGGGGCGGGGATGCCCTGAGTGGTGAAAAGTCAATGCAGTAAAATCTATGCCTTGTATGTTTCTTAATATGAAAGCCTCTGCTCAGCCCCTACACAATTTAAGCAATTTCATCTATCCAGTTTCCCAATTCAGAGGTGATTAGAAAATAATTTAAAGTGAAGTGACTGTGGCTATAGATTATTATTATTAATATTTATTGAGTGCTATTAGCTGCTAGAAACTGTACTAAATCTTTTCCATGCATTATTTCACTAAATCTTTGCAACAACTCTATAAAGTTAAGTACAATTAGTAGCTCTATTGTACAATTTCATAAACTGAGTTTTAGACTTAAGTTTTAGGACTAATTTGCCAAATTTGTATATACTTACTGTAGACAGGCATACAGGTAACAGTGTGATAACCTGATAGCAAAAGAATAAATAAAATACAAAAGAAAAATAAATTGCAAGAAGTTGGAAAGCATAGTAATTTGGAAGTATTGAATTTGGAGACAGGCCCACTTTATACCTCTCAGTAGTTTTCAGAAGGCAACAGTAAAGGAACTGGTGTGTATAAGTATGACCTCAAACAGTTACATTATGTTCAAAATCACCTACTTAAGAATGGAGAAAGAAGTGTAATACTCACTATAAATATTTCTCTTATTTTTTTTACATTGGTAAGGTAAATATCAACGTGTGTTCTGGATTCTTAAAGGGAAGGCTTTAGTTATCTGAAGAATTCACACAAACAGAACACATTATTCTCTGATGATGGTAGCATTTTTATTTGTGGTATTTTTCTAAAGAATAAAACATTAAAAGGGAATATAACTTGATTTGCAAAATATTTTCATTTCTTTTTCAAAGCCTCTTCATTCAGCTTCAGCTAGTCCATTTGTCAATTTTCGGTGGTTTGGGCATATTCCATCACCAGGGTTTATCCTATAATACTGACTAATGTGGAATTGACCATTTTAAAAGGAGACCTGGGAACATGACTGAATTGGTCTGTGGTTTGAAGTGGCCAAAGAAAATCCTCAATCCCACTCCTTACTAGGATTATAATAGTTGACCCAGAGCCTTACCCAAAATAGCCACATGGTTCATGCCTAGGGTTTGACTGTGATTTGTCATGAGAAGAGAAGGTGAGATCTTGAACAAGGTCATTTCTCAAGTGACCTGTCCTTAGTGAATACCTGAGTATGGCCTAGAGCACCTGAGAGGCTCTAGGAAAGATGAGAACCCTGGGCCAAGACATTTAAAAGGAGCCAGGGATCCTGCAATCGGCTACAAGTACCCTTCAACGAAATTGGCCTTTTCCACAGTCTTACCCTATTATATTTTGCCTAGATCTGTCCATAGCAAAGTTTCCAAGAAAAAATTGCAAGGAGGGACCCTAGGGACTGAATAGGTGGCAGGGAAAGAGGCTGAGGGGCTTCAGGCTGCTCTCTGAGTGAGAATTAAACAAACAGCCCAGTGTGGATAGAGTAAGGGGAAGTTATATGAGACAGACATAAAAAATTAAAGTCCCAAACCACAGTGGTCATTCAGAAATGTTTGCGTCTTTTCATAAGGCAGTGGTATTACTCCAAATTCCCTAGCCAAATATTTATTAATGCAACCGAGCATTGAGTACATGAGGTTGTCTCACATCGACCCAGCATCCTACTTTTCTTGCAGCTCTAAACTGTGAGGTACTGTCAAAAAAAAACTCTTCTACACTCAAAATAGCTATGTTACAGAGGAGAGTTGGAACGTGTTCTGTGAGTGGGTGTGTTTGAGTTCAGTGTGTGCAGAAAAGGCAAGCCTCCAAAGCAATTCACACACTTCCCTCCTCGGCGATGGGTACACAGACAGCAGAGCTCCTGGACTGTCTCTGAACGGTAACGTACATTTACAGAGATTATTTTCTTAACTATTTTGAGCCATTTTATAAATAATATGCATGTGTCTACTAACGCATATACATATATATATTTAGTCAACTATTGCTTGTTTTCTCCTGTGGCTGATCTTGTGGTTGCTTATGAGGTTTGATTTCTGAGTGTCAGAAAGAGCTACCCCTTACCTCCTACCCCAGCCACCCAAAAATATCTCTTGGGTTGGCCCACCACAGATGAGTTCAAATCTCCACATTGCTCAAATGAGTTAGTCATTGAAAGTAGCTGTTAAAATTCAAGTGTCACATTGGGATATTAAGTAGACATTATAAATTAAAGACTATGTAAAACAGAAAAGAATATGGAGAAATTACTTCTAATAAAATGTTAAGTTTCAAAGGAAGAATGCAAAATGACATACCCAGTCTGGTTCAGATGCTGTTTATAAAATATCATGGGGTCAGAGCCAGCGTATATAACCTAGTTCATGAATATGAGCCTGAAGTAAAAGAAACCCCGCACTGTTGGGCAAGTTTTGTTCTGATTTATTTTAATAAGTGTTTTCCACAGTTTCTGATCCTCAGATCCTACTTTCTTTACAGTGTATCATCAGATACCTCTCTTTGCTGATCCCTGGAGGCTCCCAGTGACCTCCTGTTAATCGATCTTGGCGGGGCCCAAAACCCCACCTCCTGGAAAACTTAAGGAGTCTGACATCTGCCTGTGGGGAGCTTTTAGAAAAACCTCACAAAAGCCCACCCAGTTTCTCTTGGCAGCAAACTGAAAAACCAAGCCCATTTCCTCAAAAGATGGCGGAGGGCTTAGCAGCCTCCTATATTGCTCTGAAATTGGAGAATGAAATTCTCCAGGCCCAAGTGCAGAGGCTGATGGAAGAAAATGCTGCCCTGCAGGCCCAGATCCCAGAGCTCCAGAAGCCCCAAGCAGCCAAGGAGGATGAATTAGTCCAGAAGCCCACAGAGGCCCAGGAGCTCCCAAAACCCTCAGGGCCCCTGGAAACCCAAGCAGCCTGGGATCATACAAATCCCCCAGAGTTTGAAGAGCCCCAGAAGCCCAGAGAGCCCCAGTCACTTCCAATTGACCATGGACTCTCAGCAACCTGTGTGTCCCAAAAGTCTCCAGAGGCTAAGGAGCTGGAGAAATTCCCAATGGCCCTGGAGGTCCACAAGCCCCTTGAAGTGAAGGAGGCCCAAGAGTCCCCTGATACCAAGGATGCCCTAGAAGCCCAGGAGGCCCAGAATTTAGAGTTCCAGGATCTTTCAAATGCCCAAGATCCCCAGGAGACACCAGAATGCCAGGAGACCTCAACATACCTGGAGCCCCTGGAGCTTCGGGCTCCCCAGGAGCCTCTGCAGTCTTGCATGCCTCGGGCCCCCCTGGATCTATCAGATGCCCAGGAGTTCCTAGAGCTCTCAGCACCTCAGGAGTCCCTGGAAGGCCTAATGGCTGTTGAGACATCCGCTGCTTCAGAGTTTCCACAATCCCCTAGTGGGTTAGAGGCTGAAGCTTTCCCCTTAGAACACCCTTTACCCTTCAATGGGAACTCCCAGAAGTTTCCTGAATTCCTGGTTCAATTTAATAGTTACATGAGAGTCAGAGGGCACCTGTATCCCACTGAAGCAGCCTTAGTGAGCTTTGTCAGTAACTGCTTCTCAGGTGAGGCAGGAAAGTGGTTCCAGCCCTTAGTGTATACCCAAAGACCCTTGCTGGAGCAATTTGAAAGTTTCATACAAGTACTGCAGGATACTTTTAACAATCCAGAAAACATGGAAGATGCCAACCACCACATCCATCGGGTTTGCCAAGGGGAGGATCCTGTCCACCAGGATGTGACCCACTTCCACCTCATTGCTCAAGAGCTAAACTGGGATAAAAGTACTCTCTGCATCCAAATTCAAGAAAGCCTTGCTAGTTCTATCCGAGATGAACTGTCTCCCACAAGCTCAGCCACTAACCTATCTGATCTGATCACCCAGTGCATCAGTCTAGAAGAGAAGCTAAATGTTAAGCCTGATCCAAATCCACAAGGTACAAGTCCCTCTGAGGAGAGAGCTAGGCCTGAGAATCAACCAGGTGAAAACTGGCCTGTGCAGGCTGCAAGCAATCGCCCACACCTCAGTGAAGCTGAACGGGCTCGGCGCCGTGAAGGCCACTTGTGCCTCTACTGTGCTCATCCTGGTCATTTTGCCAGAGATTGCCCTGTCAAGCCTCATCGTGCCCAGCAGGCGGGAAACATCCAGGCCCGGCGGTAAGGGGGAACCCGGGCGGGCCAATCTACAAATATGCATCCCCCTCACTTCCAATATCCATGTCCCGAACCCTATGGCTTACTGTTGAAATTCGACTTGGAAGACGACAGTTCTTTGAGCAAGCAATGGTGGATTCAGGCTCCTACAGAAACAGCATTGACCATTCTGTGGTACTTCGAGAGAAGCTGCCCATCCGCAATAACATCTTCCCCCTGATGCTCGAAACAGTAGACGGCCGTCCACTGATTAATGGACCCATAACTAAGGAAACACCACCTGTCGAAGTTAAAATTGGAAACCATGTTGAAGAGCTCCAGTTTGATATTATTCATGCACCACGATACCCTCTGATTCTTGGAATCCACTGGCTTGAAACACATGACCCAAACATAGAGTGGAGTACTCGCACTGTGTCCTTTCCATCTCGTTATTGTCACTATAATTGCTTCAGGCACAGATGGAATAGAAGACATTGTGATGAAATAATTGCTGGGTAGATCCTGTGTCCTAGTGACTGCTTCTGGCAACATGTCTTCTATTACCTCAATTGTCATCAGAATCTATAACAATAAGAGCTACCTGGACAACAACACTGCCTCTTGGATCATGAACTGAACCTGACAATTTCTAGCTGTTTTCACCAACCCTGCATGCCCATTTCTTTGAACCCTGCATTACTGTGGGGCAGTTTTAATTACAATTTATACTAACAATATGCATGAGAATAGTTATTAGAAACTAACTTTGAAAAGTGTAGCTGTTAGACTGACTTGATTTTTTTCTTATCAACATTTTTCTCTATCACAACAATTGCAGTATCTTTTCAATAAAAAATAAATTTGCAAGTGATATTTTTAAAAAATAATAAACATTGGCAATTTCTACTGGTATTTGCATTATTTCTTGGCCTAACTGAGGGGAGAGGATAAGGGATAAATAAGTTGGGAGGAAGAGAGGGGATTGGAAAAGGCTAAAAGTTTTGGTGAGTTCCTAACTATTCCAGGGGTAGTGACGGGTCAGTGGGTGATGGGGTGGGGTTATGGAGAAAGTAGGGGAAGAGTTGGGGCAGAGGAATATTGGGTGAGGTATGGAGGGGTTAGGAAAGGGTAGAGGGAAGGTTGAGAAGAAGTACTGGGGGAAATTAGCAGGAGGTTGAGTTCAGTGGAGGGCTGGGAGTTCTGAGGGCAAGGGTGAAGGGAGGGGGAAATTTCTACAAATATAAAGGGAGCGCTAACAGAGACATTGAGCAGCTTTGAAAGCAAACTTCTTGGACTTTATAAATTAACCAAAGAAAGTCACTGGAGAGGGTAATGAGACGACTCAATGACCCAACTTTTCCATAAAGTAACTATGTTATTCCTTGCACCTGGGAAATTTGCCCTAGAGCTCATGCCCGTTAATCGGCTCTTGCCAGTGCACAAGAGTTAGATAGCAGGAATCAGCTTTCAAAACATGCAGATCATTAATAGCCAACTATACCTCTCCTACATATACAGGTTGCCATACTGCTTGCATGACACACTGTAAAAACCAAGGAAAGGAATTCGTATCCTCATAATCTTGAGAGGGGCTGCTAGTGTAGTGTTGTGATTTAAACCTTTAACCCTCCCCCCCTCTCTCTCATCTATCTCTATCTCTCTCCAGGGTGAGGGGAATGAAGAAGAGGCTGAAATCTCCAAGTGAGATATGAGCAGTGATCAAAGCGGGTGCTAGTGCATTTCTTCTGTGTTTCCAACTCTCCTTTAGGAGTCTCTTTCTGAGACCACTTGAAGGAGAGTAGACAATCAAATACATGGTCATTACCCTAGAAGGAGATATGTGAGGAACTTACTAGTCACTGAGCCACTAATATTTTCCAGCTACAATGTCAGGTTTGTTATACACATTAATTATCTCATTATTCCTCAGAACAACCCAGTGAAGTAGGTATGTTTGCTCCTATTTTAGCAATAAGAACAGAGAATCCCAACAAGGTTAGTTCACTTGTTCAAAGTCACAAAGCAAGTGAGTGGTGGAGACATATTTGGCCTCCAAAACCTGTGTCCTTTCCTCTACATCATGCCAATGTCTCTAATGCAGTGGTGATGGTCAAGTAATATTGTGGTAGGAGAGAGATAACCCTAAAAAGTATAGAAAACTCAAAAGACAAAGTGTAGGGACCATTTGGATTGTATTTCTGTTTCCCCAGTTACCTTCATCTCAACCCCATCCCCGTCACTGGCTCATTCACCCCCTTAAACTTACCTTTTAATTTCTTGGAATATTTCCTTTTGTTTAACCAGTAGCATGCAGGGTTTAGATTCCATGGTATTTTTTCATGAGAGTTGGAGGTATATTAATAATGAGTTACCTGTAGGACCTATGCATTATTATCTAGCAGTATGTGTATCACCTCTCGGACTGTCTGCCTCTCCCCTTCAATAACCAATACACTATGATGTACACCTGAAACAAATATAAAATAATATTGAGTATACTCTGTAATTGAAAAAATATAAAAATAAACATGCAGAAATAAAAAATAACCCATCCAAATCCTATAGAGCCATAAATTCTACCTCTTCTAGTCCTCATTGGCCTTCTATTTCTTCCCTGAACAATCTAAGATATTTTGGCATTATACACCACCTTGTGGTATGTGGGTACATTTCCCTAGGTAGATAGTCTACATCCTCCCTACCTCCCCCGCCAACACACACACAAATACTTAGCCTGGGTTCAGAGATAGAACCTTCTACATCCCTAATCTTGATAACATAGCCTAACATAGTGTCTGTTACATAAAAGTTCTCAACAGTGACTGACCCAATGATAGTGAATTATTATTACCCAGAGAAGGGTGCTTATTTGTATACTAGGGGCCTGGTGCATGCAATTCATGCATGGCAAGGGGGTCCCTTCAATTCGGCCTGCACTCTCTCCAATCTGGGACCCCTCAGGACCTCTAGCTCCTAACCACTCACCTGCCTGCTGGCCTGATCCCCTTAACTGCTCTCCCCTGCTGGCCTGATCCTCCTAACTGCTCTCCCCTGCTGCCCTGATCCCCCTAAGTGCTCTCCCCTGACAGCCTGTTCGCCCTAACTGCTCTCCCCTGCTGACCTGATCCCCCTAACAGTTAACTGCTCTCCCCTGCCTGCCTGCTCGCCTCTAACCTCCTCTGCCTTGGCCCCACTAACATGGCTTTGTCCGGAAGGGCATCCAGAAGGATGTCCGGAAGGTCGTCCAGAAGATGTTCAGTATAATTAGCATATTACCCTTTAATTAGTATAGATGCCACCTTGTCATAAAAATGCAGGTTGTTCCCAGGTTTTCCTATTGTGGAAGGGGAGCCCGCAGTAGCATCCTGGGTTCTGACCAGGGCTTATGCGCTTGTGCTTTATCTCAGCAGATGCGATTCCTAGAAGAAGATTCTTGGATGTACCTTGAACATTTCTATCGAATTTGCCAAATCATCCTCCAAAAATGTTGAACCACTTTAAACTCCCACCAGCAACCATGCGTGTGCCCTCCGTCCCACTTTGATGCCAATATCATTGATTTATCCCTAGAAGCTTCCCTCCCGTCAGCCGGGACTGCTTGGTACTTGAGCCAACCTCATTGTTCAGCTGGGGACTTGATTTCCCGAGATAAAATTATGGAGGAGGAAAAATAGTTTTCCTCTACCTTTCTGAGTTCTTAGTGGAGGCCCTTGTAATGAAAGACAGATCACCAAGAGAAAAACAAAAGTTCATTAACATGTGTACCTCGTGTTTATGTGGGAGATCCCAGGGAAAAATGAGTAACTCGCCAAGGTGGCTTAGAATGCAGATTTAAATACCTTCTTCCTAGGGAAAGGGGACAGGAGATGTAGGCCTCTTAGAGAAGAGTAAATGATTTTTAGGAAAGATGAATGAGGGTGGGGGGAAATAGTTTGTAACAAAGTTTGGGTGTGATGTCAACTTCTACTCTCCTGTCCTATGATGAGTCAATCTTCTCTGCCTGATGACACTTCTTCCATCAAGGGGACCTATGACATTTAAGCTCCTTTTGGGGAGTCTGATTTTAGGCAGATCAGGAGACTTCAGTGAAAGCCTCTGCATGCATTTGCTGTTTTTCAAGCATCTGCAGCTCAAGATCATCAATATAACAACACAGCATATGTTGGGGTGGCATGTTCTCTGACCTTCAGAATAAACTCAACAAAAGCTTGTTTCCTCTCTTAGATGATTTGCCACAGTAGTGTTATTCCCTGGAGACGGTATTCTGACTAGACCTTCTTGGGAGTGGTCATAACATACCCTGTGCTTGTAGAAAGGTGTGGGCCACATCACTAAATAAACCAGGGTCAGTTTTCTCATCTTGTGGAAAGGGAGATAAAGTTATGATAGTTTATCTCCCTTTCCACAGGTTTCTTGTGGGTTTGTGTCTCCGCTGCCCCCCCCCCCCCCCACCAGCAGCCCCAGCGCCTCGGCTGCGGGGCTTGTGGCTGCTGGGTGCCGGGACTGTGGGTTTGTGTCTCTGATCTGGCCCCCAGCAGCCCCAGCATCACCTGGCCGCTATGGGTGTTTCCATCTTTGTTGGGTTAATTTGCATACTCACTCCTGATTGGCTGGTATCATATCAGAGTGACAGTCATTTTGCATGTTTCTCTTTTATTAGTGTAGATTATGGGCTCTTCTTATTTTTCTCTCCTGTTCAATTGCTCATCTCCACCCTCAAAACCAAGCACTATTTGTCAATGTGGAATTCAAGACAACAAAAGATTTCAGTAGCTACAAAGAAAAAATCATTTTTATTTGTCAAAATACTTGGAGCTAGGAAGACCAACTGTGTTGATTTCTCCTGGACTGAAAAGATTCATGTGTTAACTTCTTCTGTTAACACTGGTATAGTTCTGGGGAAACTGGGATGGTTAGTCAACATACCTGGTCCCTATATTTTTTCTACCTGGCCATAGAAAATTATTTAACTATAGTAAAAGTTCTTATTGCATAAAAAGAATCAATTATCTCATCATAGAGTAACATAATTTGTGAGTTTTAATCAACTCAAAAAGTCTATTTCTTTATTTCACAAATGAAGGAGCTGAGGAGGCCCAGAAAAAGGAAAGCAACTTAATGTAGGGTTATGCTGATCTCCTGACTCCAGATCTAATGTTCGTTTGTTTGTTTTCAACATAAGCTATATTTCTAATTCAGTAGTTAAAAAATCAAGTATGTGGCCAGCACTGAGCTAGGTAATATGGACAATGTCTAAACTATAATGAGATATTTACAATGTGCACCAAGAGAAAAATTAGCAAGAAATAGACAGCTAGTATATATAATCAAATATGTGGCAGTAACAAATATACAAAACTGAAACATTGTACAAGATGATAGAACTAACAGTAATAACTACCATTTAATGAGCACCTGGATTTTGCCAGATACTGGGCTATGTGATTCAGGTATTTTCAACTGACTGCAAAGTAGATATTATTAGCCCCATTATATAAATCAAAGAAGTGAAGCCCACTGAGGTGAGGTCACTTGCCAAAGGTCACACTGGTAGGAATTGGTGAATGCTAAAAATATGATCTATCTCGTTTCAAAGCTGGAGTTCAATCCACTGGTTCTCAGGCTGAATTTCTTTTACTCTTTGTTAACTATTTAAACAATATTTATTCACTGCACATGAGTTCTATTACCTTAGAAAAAGATATTGATTTGTTAATGCATTTATTTATTCATTCTACAGATATTTATTGAATGCCTTCTATGTGTCAGACACAGGCATAGGGAAAAGAAGAAGAAAAAGGGAGACAAAGAGAGGTACAAAGATATCTGAAGTATGATTCATCCATGGTTCTTGCTCTGACCACAATGTAATAGGAGAAGTTGTGTTTAACACAAGGCTGTGGTATACAGAGGACAGAGCACTAATTCTGCTATGTACTGAAAAAGCGTGTTTTGAGCTGGATCGTGAAGGAATTTTATTGGAAACAATAGGCAGGGCTTTACAAATTGAGTAAAGTGTACACAAAATAGAACTTAGAGAGGGAAATCGTTGTGTCTTTAGAAAAGATAGTTCTATTTCACTGGAAAGTAGAAGTGTATGTGCATGTGTGTGGAGGGTAGAGGGTTGTTAGTGGAAGATGAAGCTTAAGAAGGAAGTTGGAAATCTCAGATTTAAAACCCTATCTATCAGGCTAAGGTGTTCGAACTTCATCCTGTGGGCAATTTAGACTGGAATCTTTGTCTTTCTTTTTTTTCCCCCTATTTTTGATATTTGGGTGTGTATTTTCTCTCTTGCTACAAGATAATGTACAGTCATTGCAACAAACTTATATACTAGTATATTAGAAGTTTATAACATAAAAATAAAAGGTTTCCTTAGCTCTCTGCCCCTTATTTCACAAATTAGGAGGTTTTAAGTAGGAAAAAAATGTGATTAGTTTATATTTTAGAAACTTTTTTTTTAGAACAGGGTGAAGGTTTTTGTTTTTCCTTTATTGATTAAGGTATTACATATGTGTCCTTATCGCCCCATTGCCCCCCCATCCCCCCCCCACTTATGCCCTCACCCTCCTCGTGTCTGTGTCCATTGGTTAGGCTTATATGCATGCATACAAGTCCTTTGGTTGATCTCTCCCCCTTACCCCCACCCTTCTCTACCTTCCCTCTGAGGTTTGACGGTCTGATCGATGCTTCTCTGTATCTGGATCTGTTTTTGTTCATCAGTTTATGTTGTTCATTATATTCCATAGATGAGTGAGATCACGTGATATTTATCTTTCTCCGACTGGCTTATTTCTCTTAGCATAATGCTCTCCAGTTCCATCCATGCTGTTGCAAATGGTAAGAATTCCTTCTTTTTTAGCACAGCATAGTATTCCATTGTGTAGATGTACCACAGTTTTTTAATCTACTGATCTGCTGATGGGCACTTAGGCTGTTTCCAAATCTTAGCTATGGTAAGTTGTGCCACTATGAACATAGGGGTGCATACTAGTATATCCTTTCTGACTGGTGTTGCTAGTTTCTTGGGATATAATCCTAGAAGTGGGATCACTAGGTCAAATGGGAGTTCCATCTTGGGTTTTTGAAGCTTTTTTTTTATTATTAAAATAAGATTGAGTTGTTTTTTCTTTCCAAAGGAAATAAACATTCAAAAAGTAAGACTTTATTAAGAAAATTATTTGATACACCCCAACCACACATGACACTGCAGTAACTAATATCGATATAGCAGCCAAAATTGATGTATTATTATGTTTTAATTCTTTATTGTTTAAAGTATTACATATGTCTCCTTTTTTCCCCATTGACCTCTCCCCAGCCACCCCCACCCCTCAGCACATGCCGTCACCCCCCTAGTGTCTGTGTCCATTGGTTATGCTTATATGCATGCATACAAGTCCTTTGGTTGATCTCTTAATCCCCCCTCCCCTGCCTTCCATCTGAAGTTTGATGGTCTGTTTGATACTTCTATGTCTCTGGCTCTATTTTTGTTCATCAGTTTATTTTGTTCATTATATTCCAGAAATGAGTGAGATCATGTGATATTTATCTTTTTCTGACTGGCTTATTTCATTTAGCATAATGCTCTCCAAGTCCATCCATGCTGTTGCAAATGGTAAGAGTTATTTTCTTTTTTACAGCTGCATAGTATTCCATTGTATAGATGTACCACAGTTTTTTTAATCCACTCATCTGCTGATGGGCACTTAGGCTGTTTCCAAATCTTAGCTATTGTAAATTGTTCTGCTATGAACATAGGGCTGTATATATCCTTTCTTTCTTTTTTTTTTTTTTTTTTAGTGTGTTTTATTGATTTTTTACAGAGAGGAAGGGAGAGGGATAGAGAGTTAGAAACATCGATGAGAGAGAAACATCAATCAGCTGCCTCCTGCACACCTCCTACTGGGGATATGCCGGCAACCAAGGTACGTGCCCTTGACCGGAATCGAACCTGGGACCTTTCAGTCCGCAGGCTGACGCTCTATCCACTGAGCCAAACCAGTTTCGGCTGCATATATCCTTTCTGATTGGTGTTTCTGTGTTCTTGGGATATATTCCTAGAAGTGGGATTACTGGGTCAAATGGGAGTTCCATTTTTAGTTTTTTGAGGAAACTCCATACTGTTTTCTACAATGGCTGCACCAGTCTGCATTTCTACCAGCAGTGCACGAGGTTTCCTTTTTCTCCACATCCTTGCCAGTACTTGTCATTTGTTGATTTGTTGATGATAGCCATTCTGACAGGTGTGAGATGGAATGTCATTGTTGTTTTGATTGGAATCTCTTAGATGATTAGTAATTTTGAGTATGTTTTCATATGTATCCTGGCCTTCTGTATGTCCACTTTCGAAAAGTGTCTATTTACTAGTAAATCCTTTGCCCATTTTTGATTGGATGTTTATCTTCCTTTTGTTAAGATGTATGAGTTCCCTATAAATATTGGAGATTAAACCCTTATCAGATATAACATGGGCAAATATGCTCTCCCATGTAATGGGCTTTCTTGTTGTTTTGTTGATGGTTTCTTTTGTTGTGCAGAAGCTTTTTATTTTGATGTAGTCCCATTTGCTTATTTTCTCCTTAGTTTCCCTTGCCCTAGGAGCTGTATCTGTAAAGAGATTGCCACGAAAAATGTCTGCTATTTTGCTGCCTATGGATTCTTCTAAGATTTTTTGGTTTCCCCTCTTGTGTTTAAGTCCTTTATCCATTTTGAGTTTATTTTTGTGAATGGTGTAAGTTGGTGGTCTAGTTTCATTTTTTTCATGCATCTGTCCAATTTTCCCAGCACCATTTATTGAAGAGACTGTCTTGACTCCATTGTATGCTCTTGCCTCCTTTGGCAAATATTAATTGACCATCATGGCTTGGGTCAATTTCTAGGTTCTCTGTTCTGTTCCATTGGTCGAGATGTCTGTTCTTGTGCCAGTACCAGGCAGTTTTGAGAATAGTGGCTTTGTAATATAGTTTGATATCTGGTATTGTGATCCCTCCAGCTTTGTTCTTCTTTCTCAAGATTGTTGTGACTATTTGGGGTCCTTTTTTATTCCTTATGAATTTTTGGAGAGTTTGTTCTAGATCTGTGAAATATGCCACTGGTATTTTAATGGGTATTTTAGAAATTTTTACTGTGATGTGGAAATTGATGAGAGAAAGCCACAAAAGTACCCTCATATTTTTTATCTTTTTAGGTTTTATGAAGATGGGTTCAAACCATCAAAGATAAAGAATTAAAAAATAAATTAAGCCTCACTTTTCTCAAATGTTTGAGTTCTTACTATGAACAAGACACTGAAGTACACACAAATATATACAGGATAATGTCCCTACCATAAAAAATTTTACTATCTGATAATGGATAAAGGCTCATGAATTATAAGAAATGACCTTTCCATTTAGGCCTCTTCAGTTTCAAATTTTAAAGACTAAACAAAAAGATTTTCTTAACATACATATTCTGTAATATTTGGCACAATTAAAAAGGAAAACAGTTCCTTCTTTAAGTTTTCTAAGTTTAAACCTCACATGAAAAAAATGATCTCTATATATTTTTTTAAATATATTTTATTGATATTTTACAGAGAGGAAGGGAGAGGGATAGAGAGCCAGAAACATCGATGAGAGAGAAACATCGATCAGCTGCCTCCTGCACACCTCCCACTGGGGACGTGCCTGCAACCAAGGTACATGCCCTTGACCGGAATTGAACCCGGGACCCTTCAGTCCGCAGGCCGATGCTCTATCCACTGAGCCAAACCGGTTTCGGCATCTCTATATATTTTGATAGTCTCCCTTTCTGGTTTGTTTCCTTAACAAATATTTCGTATTTCATTGTATTAAAGTATCCTTGGAGTAGTCATGATCATCCCATTGAAGGATTTATATATGCTCCAGTTCTTTAAGTACCTGTGTATTTCTAAAAGTATGTTTTATAAAGGTTTTGTAGGGATTAATGATTTTAAAAATTCTAAAGGCGATGAATTTTAATATCTAGCATATTGCTAAATATCAAATATTAAATGACAAGAGCAATATAGGCATCAGAGCACTAGGGTCAGGAGATTAGGACTAAACTCTTGAGTTTGTCACTTACTAGCTGTACAACCTATTTCACTTATGAAATGAGAATAATAATACTTGCTTTACCTACCCAACAAAGTGAGAGGAAGCATAAAATGAAAAAAAAAACTCATGTTAAAAATACTGTCAACAATAAATATACATATATCTATGTAAAAAACATTATGAAATTTGAAAATGTTGTATAAATAAAAGATATTATAATAACTTATGCTTGTAATAATAACCCCAAAGACCTTCATGATACTAAAATACCCATTTAAATTAATTTTAATTTCACAGATTTCTAGTAAGTATTTAATATGTGTCAGTTATTCTATATTGTTAATCAAAGCAAGATTCAATTAGATTGATATAATTATTATATTAAATTGTTTTTGGTAATATTATAATCAAATCATTTGATAATAAGAATAACATTTTTGGCATATATAACAGCACTCTATTTACCAAAATATTATTATTTAAATTGCCAATTCCATTCCAGGGGCATGTCAACTAAATGATCACTTACTATAATTAGTCTGAGCTTATTTCTTCATCTATTTAGCCTAACTTAGAGAAAAAAGTCAGAAGAGACTAATCTTCATGTCCCCAACAAAAGAAAATTAAAACATATAAGACTATTGTTTTCCATTTCTAATTTATATGATTTCCAGGTAAACACAATTGAAAGTTAAAAGACAAACTGGCCCTAACCGGTTTGGCTCAGTGGATAGAGCATCAGCTTGTGGACTCAAGGGTCCTGGGTTCGATTCCAGTCAAAGGCATGTACCTTGGTGCGGGGTGTGCGGGAGGCAGCTGATGATGTTTCTCTCTCATCAATGTTTCTGACTCTCTCTCCCTCTCCCTTCCTCTCTGTAAAAAAATCAATAAAATATATTTAAAAAAATAAAATGGCAAACTGTGCTGGCCTCTAAGCAAGTCATAAGTCTGTAGGAAACAGCTGCCAGAATCATTTATTATGAGTAACAAAGTTCTCACCTCATTTATTATTCTGCCTCACAGTGATTCAAATATGTGAGAAAGTTTTGTGAAGGGTTTTAGTTTGGAGAATGTGGGACATATTTCTATGAGGTTGGTGGGAGTGAGGGGAAGGAACAAATGCCAACAGTAGTCAATTAACTATGTCTGACATGGTTCAAATGGGAGAATCATTATGTATTCTGATACAGATGAAAATGGGATATGGCACAGAAGCACAGAACAGTCATATGTATACAGGATATCTGGCAGCCTAAAATTCACATGAGAAAAAGAAAGCATGAAATTTTACAACCATACAGAACAAACTGTCTGAAATTCTATAGCTGAGCTCACTGTTTTTCTTAGCCATTCTCGTTGTTGTTTTTTCCTGCCAGTTATACCACAGATAACCACATAATATGCAACAAGTGAACCAGCTGCATTGGCAGTGAAGCTCTTATGAAGCTTAAAAGAAAAGGCAGCTGAACACCAATATTATTAAAGGCATTCCCAAAAAGATGAAAACCACAGGAAATTTCTATATTTCTTTTTTTAATTTATCTTTATTATTGAAAGTATTACAGATGTGTCCCTTTTTTTGCACATTGATCCCTTCCCTCATGCACCCGTCTCTCCCAGGCTTTCACCAAACTATAATTTGTGACCATGGGTTATTCATATATGCATACAAGTTCTTTGGTTAATTTATTTCTCTTTATTCCCTCTGAAATTCATCAGTCTGTTCATGCTTCTATGTCTCTGAATCTATTTTGTTCATGAGTTTATTTTGTTCATTAGATTACACATATGAGTGAGATCATGTGATTCTTATCTTTCTCTGACTGGCTTGTTTCACTTAGCATGCTATTCTTCAGACCCCTCAATGTTATCTCAAAGGGTAAGAGATCCTTCCTTTTTACAGCTGCATAGTATTCCGTGCTATAAATATGCCACAGCGTTTTGTACACTCATCTACTGATGGGAACTTGGGATGATTTCAGAACTTAGCTATTGTAAATTGTTCTGCTATGAACATAGGGGCGCATATATTCTTTGTGATCGGTGTTGCAGGTTTCTTAGGATATATTCCTAGAAGTAGGATCACTGAGCCAAATGGTAGTTCCATTTTTGATTTTTTGAGGAAACTCCACAATGTTTTCCATAGTGGCTGCAACAGTCTGCATTCTCACTAGCAGTGTATTAGGGTTCCTTTTTTTTCCACAACCTTGTGAGCATTTGTCATTTGTTGATTTGCCGATGGTAGTCATTCTGACAGGTGTGAGGTGATACTTCATTGTTTTTTTAATTCCCATCTCTCAGATGATTAGTGGCTTTCAGCATTTTTTTCATATGTCTCTTGGCCAACTTTATGTCCACTTTGGAGAAGTGTCTATTTAGGTCCTTTGCCCATTTTTAACTAGATTGTTTGTCTTTCATTTGTTAAGTTGTATGAGTTCCTTATATATTTTGGAAATTAACCTCTTATCAGATGTATCATTGGCAAATATGTTCTCTCATATAATGGGTTCCCTTATCATTTTGTTGATGGTTTCTTTGCTATGCAGAAGCATTTTATTTTGACATAGTCCCATTTGTTTATTTTTCCCTTTGTTTCCCTTCTCCCCCCCCCCCAGGAGATGTATCAAGGAAAATTATGCCACATGAGATGTCTGAGATTTTACTGCCAGTTATTTCTTTTAAGACTTTTATGGTTTCCCGACTTATATTTGTCTTTTATACATTTTGCGTTTATGGTTGTATATGGTGTAAGTTGGTGGTCTAGTTTCATTTTTTTGCATGTACCTGTCCAATTTTCCCAACACCATTTATTGAAGAAACTGCCTTTATTCCATTGTATGTTCTTACCTCCTTTGTCAATTTTAATTGAGCATAATGGCTTGGGTCAATTTCTGGGTTCTCCGTTCTGTTCCATTGATCTATATGCCTGTTCTTGTGTCAGTACCAGGCTAGTTTGATTACAGTGCTTTTATAATTTGATATCTGGTATTGTGATCCTTCCAACTTTGTACTTCTTTCTCAAGATTGCTGAAGCCATTCTGGGTCTTTTTTATTCCATATAAATTTTTGGAGTGTTTGTTCTATATCTGTGAAATATGCCATTGGTGTTTTAATAGGGATTGCATTGAATCTATAGATTGCTTTGGGAAGTGTAGACATTTGATGATGCTGATTCTACCAATCCGTGAACACAGTATATTCTTCCACTTGTTTTTATATTCCTCTATCTTTTTTTCAATGCCCAATAGTTTCCAAGTGTAATTATTTTACCTCCTTTGTTACATTTATTCCTAATTATCTTAATTTTTCTGTTGCAATGGTAACTGGGATTGTTGCTTTTTTAGTTTCTCTTTCTGAGAGTTCAGTATTGGTGTATTAAAATGCCATCAATTTCTGTGATCTTATGTAAGTCAATTGACCTCTCTTCTGGGATGTTTTTACATCAGGAAAATATGATGATGATAATGTTTATGCTGCTTACCATTGTAAAATATTACAAAGAGTAACATTTATTCAAAAAGCATTTTTAAATATATATCATGTGTCAGGCACTGAGTTAGGATCAAATGATATATATCAAAACAGCAAGCTCAGATATAACTGAAAGTGTTATTGTTGTTCTAAACACAAAAGATTAAAGGGGACAATTTGACTCTTTCTTTTGTATTTTATACTCCATGAAATTTCTATTATTTCATTATAGCTGTCTAACCTGTAAAAATTAGCAGAATTACACAAGAATTTATGCTTTTCCTTCCTACCAGATGTGAAAGCTTGTGTGCTAGTTATCAATTAAAAGAATGTTAATGTGGACGATGCATAGCTTCTGTCATTATTCCTAATACTTCTAATCAGTCTCTTAATTGATTATTCATAAAAATAGAATATAGAACTAACATTTAATGAGCACCTATTGTTAGCCATACTCTGTGCTAGCTACTTTACCTATGAAATCTCATTTAATCCTAATAAATGTTTGACAAGATATATATTATTCTCCCCATTTTATAGTTTCAGTAACGAAGTCTAAGTAAGATGAAGTTCACTTAGGAGAAACTGGGGAAGTTACAAGATGACCTCAAGTCTCTCTAGAATCCCATGTTTTTACTGACCCATAGAAAGAATACTGTAGCTAGAATAGTTCATATTTACAGATAAAGACACATTCTTCATAAACCATATACCAGGCCATGAAATAACCATCAGTAAACATAAAAGGATTAAAATCCAAAAAAGTATGTTCTCCAACTATAATATAATGACATTAATAAGCAAAAACAGAAGGAGATTAAGAAAAATCACAAATATGTGAAAATCAAACCACATGCTCCTAAGTGACCAACAAGTTAAAGAAGGAACAATAAGGGAAATTAGAAAATGTTTTCAGATGAGTGAAAATGAAAACATAATATAAGAAAACTTATGGGCCCTGGTCAGTATTGCTCAGCTGGTGGGAGCATCATCCCCTATACCAAAAAGGTGGTGGGTTTGATTTCTGGCCAGGGCACATACCTAGGTTTCAGGTTCAATAATCCGCAGTCAGAGTACATGTGGCAACTGATCTTTCTCTCTCTCTCTCTCTCTCTCTCCATTCTCTCTCTAAAATCAATTTTTAAAAAGGAAACTTATGGGATGCAACAAAACAGTCCTTAGAAAGGTATTTCTGGTTTTAAAAGCCTAAACTAAAAAAGATCCTAAATCAATAACCCAATTTCTACCTTAAGAAACTAAAAAAGAAACACAAACTAAATGAAAATTAGGAAAAAGGAAGGAAATAATAACAATTAGTGCAGAAATTAATGAAACAGAGAAAAGAAAATCATCAAATCCAAAAGATGTGGGTTTTTTATTGTTTAAAGTATTACAAATAGTAGTACATTTGTCTCCTTTTTGCCCCCCATTGACCTTCCCCTGGCCTCCCCTACCCACCCCTGGCACATGCCCTCACCCCAAATGGTTTTTTAATAGATCAACAAAATTGGTAATCTTTTAGATTGACTAAATAAGAAAAATAAATAAAATTCAAATTACTAAAATCTGAAATGAAAGATGGAACATTAGTAGCAACCTTACAGAAAGAAAAAAGATTATAAGAGAATACTATAAAAAATATGGCAACAATGAGATAATCTAGATGAAATAGAAAAATTTCCGAAACAGAGTCAAGAAGATAATGAGATAATGGAAAAATTCCTGAAAACAACTGAAACAGAGTCAAGAAGAAATAAAAAGTCTGAATAGATGTATAACAATTGAAGTCATTAAATAGGTAATAAAAAATTTTCACAAAGTAAAGCCAATTACCAGATGGCTTCACAGGTAAATTCTACCAAATATTAAATAAAAACACCAATCTTGCACAAAATCTTCCAAAAAATATAAGGAGAGAGCATTTTTCAATTAATTTTATGAGAACAGTATTACACTTATACCCAAACTATAAAGACATCATAAGAAAAGAAAGCTACAGACCAATATCCCTTATCAATATACATGCAAAAATCCTCAACAATATACTAACAAACTTAATCCAGCAACATATAAAAAGAATTACATGCCATAACCAATTAGGATTTATTCTAAGAAGGTAGGAATGTTTCAACATCTGAAAATCGATCAACATAATACACCACATTGATAAAGGACAAAAACTATATAATTATCTCAATAAATAAAGAAAACTCATTTGACAAAATCCAACATCATCCTATCTAATAAAAGAGTAATATGCAAATTGTCTGTCACTCCAACACACAAGATGGCCACCCCCATGTGGTCGAAGATGGCTGTCCCCATGTGGACAAAAGATGGCCACCACAAGATGGCCGGCAGAGGATGGCAGTTATGGGTGATCAGGACAGCAGGAGAGGGCAGTTGGGGGTGATCAGGTGTGCAGGGGAAGGCAGTTAGGGGTGACCGGGCCAGCAGAGGAGGGCAGCTGGGGGGAGCAGGTCTACAGGAGAGAGCAGTTTGGGGGGACCAGGCCTGCAGGGGAGGGCAGTTGGGGACGACCCAGGCCTGCAGGGGGGGCAGTTGAGGGGTACCAGGCCTGCAGGGGAGGGCAGCTGGGGGGGGGGGGGAACCAGGCCTGCAGGGGAGGGCAGTTGGGAGAAATCAGGACAGCAGGGGAGGGCAGTTAGGGGCGACCAGGCTGGCAAGGGAGGGCAGTTAGGGGTGACTAGGCCAGCAGGGGAGGGCAGTTAGGGGCAATCAGGCCGGCAGGGGAGCAATTAGGCATTGATCAGGCTGGCAGGGGAGTGGTTAGGGGGTGATCAGGCTAGCAGGCAGAAGCAGTTATGGGCAATCAGGCAGGCAGGCAGGTGAATGGTTGGGAGCCAGCAGTCCTGGATTGTGAGAGGGATGTCCAACTACCCGTTTAGGCCCGATCCCACTGGGATTGGGTCTAAATGGGCAGTCGGACATCCCTCATGGGGTCCCAGATTGGAGAGGGTGCAGGCTGGACTGAGGGACACCCCCCCGCCACCCCCGTGCACAAATTTCATGCACCGGGCCTCTAGTCTCATTACAAAACTCTCAACAAACTTAAAAATACAAGAGAAACTTTTCAACTTGATAAAAAGCATCTATGAAAAATCTACAACTAACATATTTAATGATGGAAGACTAAATATTTTCTCTAAGATTAAGAAGAAGACATGGATGTTTACTCTCATCACCTCTATTCAACATTGTAGTGGAGATTCTAGACAGGAAAATTGAGCAATAAAGAAATAAAGACATTAATATTGGAAAGGAATAAGTAAAACTAGGTGTATTTGCAGATAACATGATCTTATATTTATAAATTCTAAGGAATTTAATAAAAATAGTAGAGCTAATTAATGAGTTCAGCAAGACTAGAGGATGCAAGATCAATATAAAAATATCAGCTGTATTTTTACACAGTAGCAACAAAAATTTCTAAAATAATATTAAGGAAATAATTTAATATATTTAAAACTTGAACACTGAAAACTAAAAATAACTGTTGAAAGAAATTAAGTAAGGCATAGATAAATGAAAAGACATTCCACAAACATGAATCCCACAACTTAATATTGTTAAGATGGATAAGCTCTCCAAATTAATCTATAGTTTCAGCAGAATCCCTATTGTAAAAAATCTCAGATTAATTTTTTACACAAATTGGCAAGCTGATTCTGAAATTTATATGAAAATGTAGGAGATCCAGAGTAGCCAAAATAATCTTGAAAAAGAGAACAAACTTGGAAGATTAACTATTCCTGATTTCAAAATTACTGCAAGGGAGACTCTGCAAAGCATAGTAAATTAGTGTATTTTGTGACCATCTTAAAATGATTGGACAGTCATTCTAAGACCCATATCAACATGAGATTAAAGTCCAAACATATATGCTATCTTGGTTTTATTATCACACTGTAGTGCATTGTGATTTGAGAGCAGTAACCAACTAAAGGCCCTCAACAAACAATACTTTACTGGATCAGAACCTCTCTGCTCCAATACCACTCCAAAATGACTAAAGCATAGAATTACAGTAAGTCTGAAACAATTTAATTGAATTAGAGAATTGACATGAACTTCTGTTTTCTTTTCACATCATCTAAAACAAAATTTATAAAATGAAGAACAGTGGAGTCCCTGACTTAAGTATCTTACCCTTCCTTACATGTGATACAGAAATAGTCACTCCTTATCACATTTAATCTTCAAGGCAATATGTATTAAAGTTATAAAGATGTAATATAACTGTGGAAACTTCTTGAATGTCTCTTCCTAGCCTTCATTCCCTTGGGAATTTGATAGATATCTTCAAGACAAATGAATTTTACTGTCCAGATATTTGCACGGAGACTTTCCTTTCATGCCTCCCTTTGGAAATTTGTGTGTATGTGAAAATTATTGTATAAACTATATTCTCAGACAGGTATGTTAAAATTTATACTCAATTTAAGGGACTTTCCAGATTAATTTTTATTATATACTAATGTCGGAGACGCTACCTCCTCATACACCAACTTGCTTCTAACCAAAAAATAATTATTTATTTAGGTGAACAACTATTCAAAATAAAGCCATTGTCTTTCTTTCATATACTTAATTTCCTAATATATACCAGTTTATTTTAAAGCTGTATAAATCACTATTAATTTTATATTTTCACTAGAGACCTGGTGCACGAAATCCATGCACGGGGGGGTGTCCCTCAGCACAGCCTGCACCCTCTCCAATCTGACTGCTCACCTGCCTGCCTGCCTGATTGCCCTTAACTGCTTCTGCCTGCCAGCCTGATCATCCCCTAACCACTCCCCTGCCAGCTTGATCGACGCCTAACTGATCCCTTGCCAGCCCAGTCACCCCTAACTGTCCTCCCCTGCCAGCCTGGTCCCCCCCAACTACCCTCCCCTGCAGGCCTGATCACCCCCAACTGCCCTCCCCTGAAGGCCTGATCACCCCCAACTGCCCTCCATGCAGGCTTGATCACCCCCAACTGCCCTCCTCTGCTGGCCTGGGTCCCCATCAACTGCCCTCCCCTGCACACCTGATCACCCCCAACTGCCCTCCCCTGCAGGCCCAGTCACCCCCAACTGCCCTACCCTGATGGCCTGATTGCCCACAACTGCTCTCCCCTGCCGGCCATCTTGTGTCCACTTGGGGGTGGCCATCTTGTGTGTTGGAGTGATGGTCAATTTACATATTACCTTTTTATTATATAGGATTAACAGACATTTAGCAAGTATTTACTATATGTAGGGTAATATCCTGAATGCAGAGGCTGCAAGAACATGGTTCATGGTCTCTGTTCCCAAATTATTTTAGTTTTTAAATTTATTTTTGACACTATTACAGATGTCCCCCAATTTCCCCCCTTTACCCACCTCCAGCCAGCCCCCACCCTCTCCCTCTGGCCATCACCACACAGTTGTCTATAGTTTGGGAAGACAGGCAATATATGTTAAATGTATTTTGCATAATAAAAGAATTTATCTCTTGTTAAAATAAAATCATGCTATATATAGATTTTATAACTTAGAAATCCACACATGAAACGTATATGTTCATGTTGACAATTTTCACCCCAATAAAATTTAATTAAAAAATAAAATAAATCTCTAAATATAAAACCCTAATATGCAAATAGACTTAATGGCAGAACAACCAAACAACTGAACAACTAGTCACTATGATATGTGCTGACCACCAGGGGGCCTGCGCAGAACATGGTGGGCGTCGGCCGCTGTGAAATGATGGAGCAGGTGAGCAGGGGTGCCAGACCAAGGTGGGGTGCCAGTCGCTGTCATCAGGGTGAGCCTCTGGTGGTTACTGAAAATTCTTTGCTCACACATGGCATGGTCCTGCCCAGTGCTCGCACCTGCTGCAGGCGCCCAGCGCTGGTCCCGATCTCTCAGCGCCATCAGCAGGTGCAAGCATATTCTCTATGCTTCTGCAGCTGCCAGCCTTGATCACCCCTGAGGGCTTCTCCACCTCTTCCTGCTGCTGAGGGGTAATTGGGGCAGCAGCCTCCACTTGCACCCACTGCTGGTGCTGGCCCCAATTGCTCTGTGCCATCCGCAGGTGTGAGCGGGGCCAGTGCCTTCAACATGTGTGAGTGGCAGCAGCAGGAGAGGGGCTTCTGGCAGACAGGGGACCCGGATCCACGGTGGGAGGTGCTGGGCAGGGGCATGGAGGATGGGCCGAGACCTGCCCCTGTGCCCACCACAGCCTCGTGGCCCACAGTTCCTTTCAAGGTGCATGAATTTGTGCACTGGGCCCCTAGTAAAAAAAATAAAATTGCTTAAATTTTGCTTAGTAAAATTCTTCAAACTGATTGAAAATGTAAAATTTATTTTATCTTTATTGCCACTGATATTTATCCTTGCTGTAATCTTGACACTGAAAATGCATGCTTAATAATTTTACAAATATTCCACCATAAAGAAAACACAGATAAGAAAGAAATTGCTATAAAACTACAGTAACAAAGACAATATAGTACTGGCATAAGGATAGATGTTTACAGATCCATGGAATTTAACTGAGACTCCAGAAAGAGAACCTCATATCCACAGTCAATTGATTTTCAACAAGGGCACCAAGACAATTAAATGGGGAAAAGAATGGTCTTTTTAACAAATGGTACTTGGAAAACTGGCTATGCACATGCAAAGGAACTGCACAGTAACCTCCAGAAAACAACTTACTTAATTTCTCTGATCCTAGCCCAATGTTGGTTGCTATATAGGCAGATGAATAGATAGTCCAGCCATTTTGTTAGTCTGTTTGCTGATCTGCTTGCTTGCATGCTTTTTGGTTGATGTGAATGAGAGTTTACATATTAAAGAAAAGGTTTGCAAAGATAAATAAACAATAGGATACCACATCTTTAGATTTTATGGGTATCCATTTATCTAGTCATTCATTCAGCAAGAATTTATTAAGTGTCTGCTATGTGCCAAGTTGTTTGAGGCTCTTTCAAGTAAGAGAGATGGACATAAAATATCAATAAAATTAAGAAAATAATTACAAATGATAATAAGTGAAAAGAAGGGTAAGAAGAGAGGAGTTCATAGGCAGAGAGGTTGGGAGCACCTAATTAGATTTGGTGATCACAGAAGGCTTCTGAGAAGAGGTGACAGATAATCTGGGACCCAAGGATGATAAGTGCCCATGGAAATATTGGGCCCACTTGAGATTTCAGCTACAACTGCCTTGGATAGTTCGTGTGAGATCAGACTCATCTCATGCATGAAGTGTCCCAACTCCAGCACACAGAATGTCTTCGCATTTTTGGTTTCAGGGATTTTGTTAAAACCTCAGAACCCACTAAGCCAGTGCTCAGAAAGTTTAAGGGAGTTAATACCACTGGGCGCAATCATCAACTAATGGGAGAGATAGTGGATGGTCTAACCTCCATTCTTTCAAGTGTCAATTCTGGGGAGGTATTCTCTATGCTTCTGCAATATCCTAGCATAATAAAGCCCCAATTTTCTCTATAAATGACTTCAATAATGCCCCCTAATACTGGCATTTCTTTCTTCCCTGTCTTGTGCTCCCTGTTCTGTTACTCCTGCTTCTTAGGTTCATCTCCAAGATAAACTACCAACACTCAAGTGCTTATCTCAGGTTCTGTTGTGCACAGTGGGGGAGAGGGGTACTTTAAAGCAAGACAACTTGAAGTAATAGTACTCCAAGTAGAGGCCATAGAATATGCTAATGGTCTCAGGTGTGAGGTGTGAGGGACATATTTATACACCATAGAAAGAGGTTGTAATTGTATTATAAAATGCAATATGAGTTTACTAAAGTGTTTCAGGCAGAAAAATAAATGTGTGTGTGTGTGTGTGTGTGTGTGTGTGTGTGTGTGTGTGTGTAGCAGCAGCACTAAAATGTATGGGAAAAAATTGTGGGAAAGTGGAAAAAGAGTGTTCTAGGCTTAAAATTTTGAATTCCAGTTCTGCCATTTACTTATTGTGTGACCTGACAATTTCAATTTTAGAGTTTCTTTGGCATTGATTGAAAGGAAATGCAATACCTATCAAAGAACAGTAGGTTAGGAGTCCAAGACTTGAGTGTCAATGAAGTCTAACTTTGTCTTTTTACAACTGTGAAATATCAAGTCCTTTAATCTTTTCAAAACTACATCCTCATTTGTAAACTGAGGACAGTTAGATCTCCTCATGAGGCTTTTGATAATATAAAATAAGACCAAAAAAATTAAGAATGCTTTGGAATCTATAAAGCACCATCAAAATTTATTAGAAGGTAGGAAAGATATCACCCTTGACAAGTGATATCTTCCAGGTAGTGAAGAAATTGTTTTAATATATTTTAATCTAGGTACAATGGTGCCAAGTTTGTTGTATTAAGCCATTTTATACTTACTGAGAAGTATGTTCCCACAATTCACCGGGGTTGATACTGTGAACCCTCCCCCCCCCCCCCCACACACACACACACAAAAATCCAAATCTCTACCTCCTGAAATAGCTGGAGAACACAGGAAAAAAAAACTTCCATTCTTCCCTGCCACCAGCCGGATGGTGTGGGATGGCATCAATTTGACTTTGAGTGCCTGGTCATTATTTTTCTCTACAAATAATTTGTTAAGAGGTAAATCAAGTAGAGAAATGATTGGACTTATTCTCTAATCTTCTAAAAATTGCCAATATCTGGGTGAGCCATTTATCAGTGAAATAGCAGGTGTATTAGCAAGAGATTTGATAAATGAATTTGGAAATGTTACACAGCTATGTCTAATCATAATTTAATTAACATCAGCCATCTTGCTATTTATGGGGAGAGTATGTAAAACATCTCACTAATAGAGAATATTTATTGATAATAACTCAACTTCTTTTCTTATTTTTTATTTTTTAAATTGATTGGGGTAACATTGGTCAAAATGAACATATAGGTTTCATGTGTGGGATTCTATCTTACAAGATCTGTATATTGCACCATGTGTCCACCACCCAAAGTTAAATCTTCTCCTGTCACCTTATGCTGTTTGTGTTCATAAGTTTCAGTTTTATATTCCACATATGAGTGAAATCATATGGTTCTTAGCTTTTTCTGAATGACTTATTTCACTTAGTGTAATGTTCTCAAGGTCCATCCATGTTGTTGCAAATGGTGCTCTATTTCATCTTTTCTTATGGCTGAGTAGTATTCCATTGTATATATGTAACAATTTTTTTTTATTCAGTCCTCTATCTCAGGACATTTTGGTTGTTTCCATGTCTTCCACCATGAATAATGCTTCAATGAACATAGGGATGCATATATATTAGCAAATACATGATTTCGAGTTTTTCAGGTATATACTCAGGAGTGGGATTGCTGGGTCATATGGTAGCTCTATTCTTAATTTTTTGAGTAATTGCCAGTCTGTTTTCCATAATGGTTGTACCAGTCTACATTCCCACCCAGCAGTGGATGAGGGTTCCTTTTTTTTCTACAACCTTTCCAACACTTGTTATTGCTTCAGTTTTTAATTATAAAAGTGGGTGGTTCATATGAAGTCTTTTTTTTCTTTTTTAAAATTTACCTTTATTGTTGAAAGTATGACAGATATCCCCCTATATTCCCATTGACCTCCTCCACCCCACACCTGACCCTTCTAGACCCTCACTACACTATTGCCTTTGTTCATGGATTATGCATATATGCATATAAATTCCCTGGTTAATTTCTCCACCCCAACTCCCACCTCTGCCTTTCCCCTAAAATTCATCAGACTGTTCTATGTTTCTATGTCTCTGGATCTATTTTGTTCATTAGATTCCACATATGCGTGAGATCATGTGATACTTCTCTTTCTCTGAATGGCTTATTACACTTAGCATAATACTCTTCAGGTCCATCCATGTTGTTGCAAATGATAAGTGCTCCTTCTTTCTTACAGCCGCCTAGTATTCCATTGTGTAAATGTATCACAGATTTTTTATCCACTCATCTTCTGATGGGAAGTTGGGCTGTAACAGGGTGCCACTAAGCAGGATGTTGGTTGAGGGGAAATATTCAAGAATGGCTCTTGGATTTGGAATAAAGCCTTAACAGGACTATTGTAGGCCCTTAAAGTACTCTCTTGAAAATCTAGTACTTTCATCCCAGCCAAGCATAGGGTTTCTTGATTTCCTTCTTCAAATACCTTTTCGCCCCTTGGAGATAATTCTGATTTCTTAGATATACTTCTCATTTGAGGAATGGTGAAAGAAATGGATACCACCAATGCGAATAAGCCATGGAAAAAAACAAACATTTGAAAATATGCCTTTCTCATTCTTACCCCCACCTACCATAATCTCAATCTGACTGTAGCACTAAAAACAGAAATAGGAAAATATTTTCCCATTATATGCTATTGACTCAAAGTGTGTGGGGGGGGGAATCAATCAAAAGTCACATACAAGTCAAAACTGTCTTTTCTAATTTGAGTTTTTTGAAACATACTGAGCAGAGGTTTAGTCCTTCTGTGTTTTAAGTTCAGAAAACAAAACAAAGTTTTCTCAAAGTAAGTGTAAAAATACACTTTGATTGAAAGAGAGAGATACTGTGAAGGGAGAACACCAGGATTGGGATGATAATACAAAGGACAGAGACCTCCCCCATCCTGGAAGAGATCCCCTCACCACTAAATTCTGTGCCTCACCTGGAAATCTCCTGACTCCCACATCTGCCCCATCCCAGGTTCCTAGAAATTCTTACTCTCCCTCCGTCACTGCCCCCCCACCCCCCCGCCAGCCAAGCCTTATAAATTGTGTGTTTCCCTGTTCTCCAGATTTTGACTGTCTTTCCAGTCTTTAAAAGATGCCATCTCACCCTAGCTGGTTTGGCTCAGCAGATAGTCAGCCTGCAGACTGAAGGGTTCCAGGTTTGATTCTGGTCAAGGGCACATGACTGGGTTGCCGGCTCTATCCCAGGTGTGGGGCATGCAGAAGGTAGCTGATCCATAGTTCTCTCTCATCATTGATGTTTCGGTCTCTCTCCTTTATTCTCTGAAATCAATCATATATATATATATATATATATATATATATATATATATATATATATATATATGCCATCTCTTCCTGTAACAGCCTCTTTTTTGGGCCAGGTAGTTATGCTGTGGTTGTCTGATATTTGTATTTTTTTATCTCCACCATGAGAATTTAGATAATTTCCAGGTTTTCTCTGAGTTATTGATGTTTTAAATTCTACCTCCCAGGTGTTTTTTTTTTTTCCCTACCCATTAGCTGCATATTGTCAATGGTCTATTTTTAGAATTAGAAAAACAACCTAATAGATTTCTTTGCTTTTTCAGGTCCCTAAATGTGTTGAATTTACTGGAATTTTAAAGTTTGAAGGAATTATGAAGGTCATCAAATCCAACTCATTTATTGGAATTTTAATCTTCCTCTATTTCTCCAATCCACCTATTCTAACTTCAGACCCCTTTAACTATTAGAAATTCCTTTTTTATATTTAAGTAACTTTTCTTTCTGTCTTCCTCTTTGGGACCACATAGAACACAACTTGTCATTGCCCTTTGACAACCTTTCAGCTATTTGTATAATTTTACCTTGTCTCCCATACAACTGAAACTCCAAACCTTCTCTAAAGAAAAGAAATAAAATTGTCACTATTTGCAGACATGACAATCTACATAGAAAATCCCAAGGTTAGAGGATATATGGTTAACACACAAAATCAATCACATGACTATGTATTAACAATGAACATATAAAAACTTAAATTAAAAACACAGTAACACTTATAATGACTCCAAAATTAAAAAAATTAAATAATTAGGTATACCTTTAACAAGTATGAGAATCTGTATGCCGAAAATTATAAAACACTTGTGAAACAAACCAAAGATATAAAAAAACAGAGATATATATATATCATGAACTATATACACTGAGTGGCCACATTATTATGATCTCTGAATGCATAATAATCTGGCCACTCAGTGTATATCCTATATAATAAAAGGCTAATATGCAAATTGTCTCCTTGACCAGGAGTTAGACCAGCAGGCAGGCTGGCCAACTGCCCATGTCCCCTCCCCCTGGCCAGGCTGGCCAGACCCCCACCCATGCACAAATTCATGCACCGGGCCTCTAAGATACACACACACACACACACACACACACACACACACACACACACTGAGTGGCCAGATTATTATGATCTCTGAACGCATAATAATCTGGTCACTCAGTCTATATAACAATCTGGCTGGCTTGCCTGCTGGTCGAACTCCTGGTCGAGGGGACAATTTGCATATTAGCATTTTATTATATAAGATATACACTGAATGGCCAGATTATTATGCGTTCAGAGATCATAATAATCTGGCCACTCAGTGTACTATATATAACCTTTCTATATATATATATATATATATATATATATATATATATATATATATATCCCACTTTATTTTTTGTAAATCTAACTGGAGGCCCAATGCAAGAAATTTGTGCACGGGGGGGTGGGGGGTCCCTCAGCCTGGCCTGCACCCTCTCGCAATACAGAACACCTCGGGGGATTTCGGACATCCCTCTCACAATCCGGACCTCTTGCTACTAACCACTTGCCTGCTTACTCCTGCCTGCTTGCTCCTTACCACCTGCCTGCTTGATCCTTACCACCTGCCTACTCACTCCTTACTGCTTGGCTCGCAGCTCCTTAGCACTGCTGCGAAGACAGGAGAGGCTCCCACCACCACGACTGCACTCACCAGCTGTGAGCCTGGCTTCTGGCTGAGCGGCACCCCCGCTATGGGAGCGCCCGTTGGTGGTCAGTGCGCATCATAACAACTGGTCATTCCGCCATAATGGTCACTGGGCTTTTATATATATATAGATGGTAACCACATATAATCCCCAAACTAGGATACATAGCTTTAAGAAAGAGGAGACAGAGGAAAGAAGTATGGAATACCATCAAACAAAAACAACAGATAGAAACAAAAAGGAAAAGACCAGAGAACTACCTGAAAACAAGATAAAATGGGCATAGGAAATTCTCATACATCAATAACTACTCTAAATGTAAATGGTATGAATTCGCCAATAAAGAGGCACAGAGGAGCAAGTGGATCAAAAAACAAAACCTAACCATATGCTGCCTATAAGAGACACATCTAAGCTGCAAAGACAAAATTAGATTCAAAGAAAAAGGGTGGAAAATTATTCTCCAAGAAAATAACATCCACAGAGGTATACCAATACTTATATCTGACAAAATATATTTAAAGATAACAAAGATAACATGAGACAAATATGGATACTTTATAATGATAAAGGGGACACTACATCAAGTAAACATAACATTTCTTAATATATATGCACCCAACCAGTGAGCACCAAAATACATAAAACAGCTACTCACAGAACTAAAGAGAGAAACAAATTAAAACACAATCATAGTTGGGGACCTTAATACTCCACTGACAGCCTAGACAGATCAAACCAACAGAAAATCAATAAAGAAATATTGGTCTTAAGTGAAACACTAGACCAAATGGACATAATTAACATTTACAGAACTTTCATCCCAGAACATCAGATTTTGCATTCTTCTCCAGTGCATATGGAACATTCTCAAGGATAGACCATATGTTGGGTCACAAAACTAGCATCAGCAAATTCAAGAAGATTGAAATTATACCAACCATATTTTGTGACCACGATGCCTTGAAATTAGAAATCAACTGCAAAAAGGAAGTAAAGAAACCCAAAAATACGTGGAGATTAAACAACATACTACTAAAAATGACTGGGTAAAAGAAAAAATAAAAGATGAGATCAAAAGGTATGTAGAGAAAAATGAGAATGACAATACAGTTTGTCAAAGCTTCTGGGATGCAGCAAAAGCAGTAATAAAAAGGAAGTTTATATCATTACAGGCCTATCAAAAAAAAAAAAAAAAAAGGAAAGGAAAATCCCTAGTAAACTATCTAACTTTACATCTTAAAGAACTAGAAAAAGAACAAAAGCAACCCAAAGTCAATAGAAGAAATGAAATAATAAAAATTAGAGCAGAATTAAATGAAATAGAGACAAAAAGACTATACAAAAAATAATAAAACAAAGAGCTGATACTTTGAAAAGATTAACAAATGTGACAAACCCCTGGCTAGACTCACTAATGAAAAAAGGGAAAAGACCCATATAAACAAAATCAGAAATGAGAGAGGAGAAGTAACCACAGACCTCACAGATATACAAAGAGTCATGCTAGGACCTAGCTGGTTTGGCTCAGTGAATAGAGTCTTGGCCTGTAGACTGCAGGGTCCCAGGTTCAATTCCTGTCAAGGGCACATGCCTGAGTTGTGGGCTCGATCCCCAGTAGAGGGCATGCAGGGGGTAGCCTATCAATGATTCTCTCTCATTATTGATGTTTCTATCTCTCTCTACCTCTCCCTTCCTCTTTGAAATAAATAAAACTATATTTTAAAAATAATAAATAAAAGAAAAATGCCAATTGGCTATTTAAGAATCATGCTAGGATATAATACAGTATATGTCACCAAATTCAATAACCTAGAGGGAATGGATAAGTTCCTAGAAATATATAACCTTCCTAGACTAAATCATGAAGAATTAGAAAATCAAAATACACAACTCAGCAGAGAGGAAATTGAAACAACCATCAAAAACTTCCCCTAAAATAAAGTCCAGGATCAGATGGCTTCACCACTGAATTTTACCAATGTTCAAAGAAGATTTTAAATCTATCCTTCTCAAACTCTTCCAAAAAACTGAAGAAGCAGAAGTTCTTCCTAACACATTCCAGGAGGACAATATAACCCTGAAACCAAAACCTGGCAAAATTAACACAAATAAAGAAAAATACAGACCAATATCTCTGATGAATACAGATGCAAAATTCTTAAACAAAATACTAGCAAATCAAATAAAATATTACATAAAAAATTCATCACAATGAAGTGGGGTTCATTCCAGGAGCACAAGTATGGTCCCACATATGCAAATCAATCAATATAATACACCACATTAATAAAAGAAAGGATAAAAATCATATGATCTTATCAATAGGTGCATAAAAAACATTTGATAAGATACAACATTCATTTATGATTAAAACACTCAATAAAATAGGAATAGGAAGAAAATACCTCAACATAAAGGCCATTTGTGATAAACCCTCAGCTATTATCATATTCAATGGTAAAAACTGAAAGTTTTTCCTCTAAGATCAGGAACAAGGATGTCCACTCTCACCACTCTTATTTGACGTAGTGCTAGAAGTCCTATCCAGAGCAATTAGGCAAGAGAAAGAAATAAAAGCATCCAAAGAGAGAAGGAAGAAGTAAGACTGTCACTTTTTGTGAATGACATGATTCTGTATATAGAAAACCTTAAAGACCACCAAAAAATGATTAGAAACAATAAAAAAATACAGTCAAGTTGCAGGATACAAAATCAATATGCAAAAACCCATTGCCTTCCTATATAGTATATACTAACAAAAAAAATCTTTAGAAAGAGAAATTAAAAATAAAACAATTTATTTTGCCATTGCAAACAAAGTAATAAAATACCTAGGAATAAATTTTACAAGGAACATAAAGGACCTATATACTGAAAATGATAAAGCATTATTAAAAGAGATGGAAAAAGACACAACAAAATGGAAAAATATCCCATGTTCATGGATTGGAAGAATCAACATAGTTAAAATGGCCATATTACCCAAAGCAATATACAGATTTAATGTAATACCCATCAAAATCCCAATGTAATTTTTTAAAGAAATAGAATAAGAAATCATGAGATTTGTATGGAGCCACAAAAGACCCCAAATACCCAAAGCAATCCTGAGAGAAAAGAACAAAACTGGAGGTATCATGCTACCTGACTTCAAATTGTACTACGGAGCTACAATAAGAAAAACAGCATGGTATTGGCAGAGAAATAGACACACAAATCAATGGAACAAAATAGAGAAGCCCAGCTATAAAATCACATGTATATGGACAGATAATTTTTGACAAAGGATTCAGAAACACACAATGGAATAAAGATAATCTCTTCAATAAATGGTGCTGGGAAAACTGGAAAGCCACATGCAAAAGAATAAAACTGAATTATAATTTGTCCCATGTACAAAAATCAATTCAAAATGGATCAGAGACCTAAATATAAGACCTGAAACAATAAGTTACAAAGAAGAAAATATAGGTATTAAACTTATGGACCTTGGTCATAGAGAATATTTTATAAACTTGACCCAAAGGCAAGGGAAGTAAAGGCAAAAATAAATGAATGGGACTATATCAAACTAAAAAGCTTCTGCACATCAAAAGAAACTTACAACAAAACAAAGAGGCAACCAACCATATGGGAGATTATATTTGCAAACAATATAATCTCCAGCAAATGTTTAATTTCCAAAATAAATAAAAATATCATAAAACAACACCAAACATACAATCCAATCAAAAAATGGGCAGAAGGCCTGAACAGATACCTCTACCAAGAAGACAAATGAACGGCTTATAGATATATGAGAAGATGTTCAGTCTCACTAACAATTAGGTTAATGCAAATCAAAACTACAATGAGATACCACCTCATACCTTTTAGAGTGGCCGTTATCAATACGACAAGCAATAATAAGTGTTGGAGACATTGTGGAAAATAGGGAACCCTCATTCACTGCTGGTAGGAATATAGACTGGTACAACTGCTATGGAAAGCAGTCTAACAATTCCTCAAAAAAAAATTAAGAATAGAGCTACCATACAACCCAGCAATTTCTCTCCTGGGTATATACCCCAAGACTTAAAATAATGTATTTGTAAAGATAAATGTACCCCTATATTCACTGCAGCATGATACACGCAGATAAAGACATGGAAATAGCTAAATTGTCCTGCAATAGAGGACTGAATAAAGAAGATGTGGTACATATACACAATGGAATACTACTCAGCCATAAGAAAGGATTAAATAGCGCCATTTGCAACAACATGAATGGACCTTGAGAATATGATACTAAGTGAAATAAGTCATTCAGAAAAAGATAAGAACCATATGATTTCACTCATATGTGGCATATAAACCTGATACTTATGAACACAAACAACAGTGTGGTGGTTTCTAGAGGGAAGGGGGTCAGGGGAGAAGGGTGACAGGAGAATATGTGACTTTGGGTGGTGGGCACATGGTACAGTATACAGATCGTATAACATAGAAACCCATACCTGAAACCTATATGTCCATGTTGACCAATGTCACCCCAATAAACTTAAATAAAGGGAAGGAAGGAAGGAAGGAAGGAAGGAAGGAAGGAAGGAAGGAAGGAAGGAAGGAAGAAGGAAGGAAGGAAGGAAGGAAGGAAGGAAGGGGAAAGAAAGAAAGAAAGAAAGAAAGAAAGAAAGAAAGAAAGAAAGAAAGAAAGAAAGAAAGAAAGAAAGAAAGAAAGAAAGAAGGAAAGAAAGGAAATTTTACAACCAACATTACTTTGTATTAGTTTCAGGTGTACAGCAGTACAGCATAGCAATTAGAAAATTATATTATTTTTTATTGTCTAAAGTTTTACATATGTTTCCCTTTTTCCCAATTGACACCCCCCAGCCATTCCCACCCCGGGAAAGCTCCCATCATCCTGTGGGATGTAATGATCAACATAATTTGATGAACAAGAAAATTATATTCTTTAATAGATGTCTGGTGCATGAAAATTTGTGCACTGGAGAGGGGGTGCTCAGCCCAGCCTGCCCTCTCTCACAGTCTGGGAGCCCTCAGGGACAGGAGGCAACCCAGGGATCAGGGGAAGGCGACACCCACATCACACCTCTGCTGCTGCCACTGTCAGAAGCGCAAGCCTCGGCCAGCCCTGGTTACCGGAGCCTCGGCAGCCCCGGACAGCTGGGCAACCACCATCTGAGGCTTGCCTGCGCCTCAGGCTGGCCCTGGGAGGCTGGAGGGGCTGAGGGGACTGAGGGACTCCGGAGGCAGGCGCACTGCAAGGCCAGGCCTGTCTGGGGACGGGCCCAGCCTTGCCACGTGCCTGCTGCCCCAGCAGGTCTGTTGGGACTGGGCGCTGCCATCTTTGAGGGCTGGGCAGTCAATTAGCATATTCCCTCCTTATTGGCTGTGGGCACCACCATCTTTGAGGGCAGGGCAGTCAGTTAGCATATTTCCTCCTTATTGGCTGTGGGCACCGCCATCTTTGTGATGGTGTGAGGGTTAATTAGCATATTCCCTCTTTATTAGATAGGATAAAGTTTTCCCCCTGATATTTCAAGTGCCCACCTGGAGCAATTCACAGTTATTACAATATTATTAATTTTTTTCTCTATACTTTATTTTAGATCCCCATGAATATTTTGTAACCACTACTAGTACTTCTTAATACCTTCACCTTTTTCACCCAGCCCCCAACCCCCTCCCACATCATCCTATCAATTTGTTCTCTTTATATATAAATCTATTTTGTTTGTTCTTTAGATTCCACATATAAGTGAAATCAAATGGTATTTGCCTTTCTCTGTCTGACTTATTGCACTTATCATAATACCCTTTAGGTTCATCATTGCTATAACAAATGGTATGATTTTATTGTTTATGGACAAGTAATATTCCATTGTATGTATGTGCATTGCTATTTTATCCACCCATCTATTGATGGACACTTGGGTTGTTTCTATATCTTAGATATTGTAAATAATGCTGCAATGAACATATAGGGGTGCATATATTCTTTCAAATTAGTGTTTTGGGTATCTTTGGATATATACACAGAAGTGGAGCCACTGAGTCATATAGAAGTTCCATTTTTAATTTTTTGAGGAACAACCCATTATTTTCTAGAGTGGCTGCACCAATCTGCATTCCCAAAAGCAGTGCAATAAGGTTTCCTTTTCTCCACAACCTCGCCAGCACTTGTTTGTTGATTTATTGATGATAGCCATTCTGATATGTGTGAAGTGACAACTCTTTGTGGTTTTAATATAGATTTCTCTTATGATCAGTAATGTTGAGCATCTTTTCCTATGTCCATTGGCCATTTGTATGTTCTGTTTGAAGAAGTGTTAATTTGGTTCTCTGTCCACTTTTTAATTGGGTTGTATATATTTTTGGTGTTGAGTAGTATTAGTTCTTCATAAATTATGGACATTAACCCCTTATCAGATATATTATTGGTGAATATTTTCTTCCATTCATTAAGTTGTCTTTTATTTTGTTAATGGTTTCCTTTGCTCTGCAAAAATCTGTTAGTTTGATGTAGTTCCATTTGTTTATTTTTTTACTTTCTTGCCCTTGCCCAGTTATATATATATATATATATATATATATATATATATATATATATATATTAAGAGAAATGCCCAACATTTTACTGCCTATGTTTTCTTCTAGTAGTTTTGAGTCTTACATTTAAGTCTTTACTTTATTTTGAGTTTATTCCTTTGTGTGAGAAAGTGATCTAGCTTTATTTTTTGTATGTATCTGTCCAATTTACCCAATAACATGTATTGAATAAACTGTCTTTAGCTCAGTGGTCGGCAAACTAATTAGTCAATAGAGCCAAATATCAACAGTACAAGTATTGAAATTTCTTTTGAGAGCCAAATTTTTTAAACTTAAACTTCTTCTAATGCCACTTCTTCAAAATAGACTCACGTAGGCTGTGGTATTTTGTGGAAGAACCACACTCAAGGGGCCAAAGAGCCGCATGTGGCTAGCGAGCCACGGTTTGCCAACCACTGCTTTAGCTCATTGTATGTTATTGCCTACCTTGTCATAGATTAATTGATCATATGGGTGTGGGTTTGTTTCTTTGATTGATGTATTTGTTTTTATGCCAGTACAATGCTTTTTTTATTACTATAGCTTTATAGTATTTTATGATATCAGGTAGCATTATATCTCCGACTTTGATCTTTTTCAAGATTGCTATGGCTATCTGGGGTCTTTCATGGTTCCATACAATTTTTTACATTATTTGCTCCAGTTCTGTGAGAAATTCCACTGGTATCTTGATGGAAATCGCCTTAAATTTATAAATTGCTTTAGGCAGTATGGACATTTTTATGGTGTTAATGCTTCCTGTCCATGAACACAGTATATGCTTCCATTTATTTATATTTTCTTCAACTGATTTCTTCAATATCTTATAATTTTCTGAGTACAGGTCTCTTCCCTCCGTTGTGAGATTTATTCCTTGATTTTTGTGTGCAATGTGTATTGTTCTCTTAGATTCTATTTCTGATAGTTTATAATTGGTGTGTAAAAATGCAATGATTTTATGAATATTTATTTTGTATCTTGCTACTTTACTGAATGTATTTATCAGTTCTAGAAGTTTTTTCATGTAATCTTTAGGGTTCTCTATATGTAGTATCATGTCATCTGCAAATAATGACAGTTTTACTTCTTGCTTTTTAATTTGATACCATTCATTCTTCTTCTTATCTTCTATGGCTAGGACTTCCAATTCTATGTTGAACAAGAGTGGTAAAATTGGACATCCCTGTCTTGTTACTGATCTTAAGGGAAACACTTTTAGTTTTTCCCTGTTTAATGTGATGTTAGCTGTGGGTTTGTCATATATGACCTGTATTATGTTGAGGTATGTTACTTCTATTCCCACTTTACTGAAAGTTTTTATCATAAACGGAGGCTGGGTTTTGTCAAATGCTTATTCTGCATCTTAAATATGGTTGGGTGATTTTTATCATTCATTTTGTTTGTGTGGTGTATCACATTAATTGACTTAAGAATATTGAATCATCATTATACCCCAGGAATAAGTCTCACTTGACCTTTATAATATATTAGAGGCCCAGTGCACAGATTCGTGCACTGGCTGGGTCCCATGGCATGGCCTGCGAGGATCGGGCTGAAACCAGCAGTCCAACGCCACTTGCTGCTCTTGCCTGCTGCTCCTGCTCATCCTGGCCCAGCTGTGCCTGCCGCTGCCAAAGCTCAGTAGGCTCGCTGCTGCTCCACTGCAGTCTCTGGGCTGCGGTGGCCAGCTGTGAGCCCTGTGTCTGGCCACTGTCAGTCAGCTGAGCAGTGCTCCTGCTGTGGGAGCGCACTGACCACCAAGGGGCAGCTCCTATGTTAAACATCAGCCTCCTGGTGGTCAGTGCACATCATAGCAACTGGTCAACCAGTCACTTAGGCTTTTATATATATAGACTAGAGACCTGGTGCATGAAATTCATGCAGAGGGGGGTCCCTCAGCCTGGCCTACACCCTCTCCAAACTGGCCCTTTGGGGGATGTCCAACTGCCAGTTTAGGCCCGATCCCTGTGGGCCTAAACCAGCAGTTGGACATCCCCCTCACAATCCAGGACTGATGGCTCCTAACCACTCACCTGCCTGCCTGCCTAGTTACCCTTAACCTCTCTGCCTGCCTGCCTAGTCTCCCCTAACTGCCCTCCCCTGCCAGCCTGGTTGCCACTAACTGCTCTCCCCTGCTGGCCTGGTCACCCTAACCACCCTCCCCTGCCAGTCTGGTTGCCCCTAACTGCCTTTCCCTCAGCCCCCACTACCGTGGCTTTGTCCGGAAGGATGCCCTGCCCTCCAGTCTCCCAATATCCATGTATTTTTGTAGATGTGTGTATGTATGCGTATTGTTTCTTTTGTTAATCCTCACCTGAGGACATTTTTCATTGATTTTTAGAGTAGAAGGGAAGGCAAGAGACAGAGAGAGAAACATGGATGTGAGAAAGACACATCAATTGGTTGCCTCCTGCACATGCCCTGACTGGATCCGGCCGAAACAACACCTCCAACAGGGCTAACTTCTGGAGGCCCACTGGGGCTCAGGCATTGAGTGTATGGCAATTTTCTGTTTCTGCTTCCACTTCTGGTAGAGGTCCCACTTGTAGGAGCTGCTAATGTAGTGACCACTTTCTGTCTTGATCTTCTTCCTGTCCTCCTGTCCTGACTGTCCCAGAAACCACTTCTTCTTCTGGTCCCACTTGAGCTGCTGCCAGCCCCTGGTCAAGTTCTGGGCTTCGTCCCCCATCAGGTCCAGGACAGCGCCAGCCACCTGCTGCTCAAAGGTGCCCCTGTCCCCACCAATGCTCAGGCCCCATTTACTGTTGAAGTCCTTGGGCCAATAGGGGACATAGAAATCATGGTCC